>NW_026542606.1:1434456-2868912 GCF_028750875.1 Macrosteles quadrilineatus
CTGTAACTGAAAGTTACTTTTCACACCGGTTAAAAGTAGTAAAAATACTACCTCAACCTCACTACTGCACACTTTATTCGGGTTGAAATTTGCATTAACAAAGGTGCTCTTTTTTCACGAAACACTGAGAAATAAGGACATCAATGCGTTACCAACAGGCTTACACACACAAATACAGAAATGAATTAGGGGATTTACTACGCTTTAACCAAAGCAAATTACAATTATTTGAAAGTTTTGATAGTGTCATCAAGTTTTATAATAATCGTTTTTAGGCCTAATCAAACTGTAAAATTGGTGTAAATCCGTTGGCAAATATATAAATAAGTAAATAAATACACAGCCCACAAAACATTTATACGTTAACAACGCCAAGCTTTAAGAATTCATGATGGTTTGCTAAATAAATCGTTCACTAATGTAATATCATTTTCATAGCATAAAGTAACATTTTGGAGTCCATACAGAAAACGCAAACAAATTATACAGTAAGACATCAATTAAATTTAATAAGAAATAAGGTACAGCACTAACGATAACTATAGTTGTAAATAGTGATGTGTTTGTACGTAAAAATGATTCTTGCTGCTACCACCAGTTCTAAGGAAAAGTAGCAGTACCAAAAGCCAACGTTTACATTTAAGAAAAGAACTATAGGCTAGTACTTACGACCAATTCAAACTGTATTATAGGTGTTAATCCGTTGGAAAATATATAAATAAATAAATACACAGGCAACAAAACATGTAACGTTAACAACGTAAAGCTTAAAAACTCACTATGGTTTGCTCAAAAAAACTTTCACTTGATGTGGTGCAGTACCGAAGCTATTAATCTCCCTTGGTTTTAAATTTTTTAAGTTTTCGAAAATTATAGTTATTTCTCATTTATTTGTAAGCAACTTTTAATGTTAACATATTAATGACAGTTTGAAGAAACCACCTTTATCCAAACAAAGGTTTCTTTTTTAAAAGATTACGTAATCTCTAAACTATAATCGGTACACATATCTAGCAAACATTCGGAGGAAATGTGACAAAAAACGCACAAATCTGGGGTTTTTGACGTTTGTAGTTTTACTTCCTAAGTAGAAAAAGTACCGATGTCGTTTTCGAAATGTAAGTAAGTACAAACCGAAAGTGACACATTGGAAAAAGCGAGTTGCGATTTTAGCTACATCTGTAAGTTAAACATATGTTACGATCACAGTGAAATTAGAAAGATCTTCCAAGATCGCAGCAACATCCACGATCACCCACTGCAGTTGATTTTTTACTTTGCACTTTACACAACTGTCTTTGAAGCGCCGTCAATGAGTGGAAACCTTTTTTGTAAACTATTGGTGACGATGATTAAAAAAATGTAAGTTTCCCAGCACTGATTCACAACACTGATTCTCAGTATTTTCTCCGGTTATTAAAACTCAAGAACAATCGTTGCACTTGCGATTAATTAAACCGGTTAAGTAAGGCACAACGTTTTTAATCTCACTTGGTTTAGATGTGCTAACAAAACTTGATCGGAAATGGTTGCGGTATTTGTAAACAGTATTTAATGTAAACATATCAGTGACAGCTAGAAATGAGAACTAATCCAAACAGCTGATCGTTATTTCATAAAATGTAATAGTAAACATTGGGAGAAAATTGGACAAAAATCGATCAAAATTGGGTTTTTGATGGTTTGTTATATTTTTTCAAAAGTAGTTAGGCCATATTTTAATAGCCAAAGGAGTGAAATTCGCCTCCTTACAGCTTAGGCGCCTATTTCTCGCCAATCCAGTGAATACAGAAAAATAATTGGAATCTTGATCTGTACTCTAGTTTTCAAGGAGTAGGCCGCGTAAAATGACATTTTGGCGTTACAGACGAAGTCACAGAATGGACAAACAGACAGACATACAGACAGAAATTGAGATAAGACTCGTTTCGGCTTTCTTAGGCTATGAAACGTAAAAATAACCAAAAACTGCATGATTCTAAGCAATGTACAGACAAAACTGTAATTTTATTTATATAGATATAGTCAATGCTATAATGCATTTTCCACCCTAACTAATAATAATCTCAAGAATAATATTAAACATACCTACTTCTGAATATATATTTATTTTATCGGCTACATTGCTCTTACTCCTAATTATTCGTAGGATACGATATTATGGTACCGATACGTTTGTAGGTACTGTACTACACTAATACTTTCGGCAACACTGGCCAACAATCTTCGTGCTTGGTTCCCATTGGACGGGGCGCGAGGCTTCTGATCGGGAGTTAGCGGGGAATGATGACTGTTATTCGTTTGAAAATAACGCCTGTACCTAATACTTCCTAATTGCTCGAATTCGAGCAACAGGTACACTAGTAAAGTACAGTTTTGTACATTGAATGGCGTCAACTAAATCTATCTTAAATTAATAATTTACAAATTTGCATATCTTGGATCATTATGTACATTAAAAACCAAGAACCAGGAAATGAAAATAATCAAAACTGAGTTAATTACTAATGCTAAGAAGAGGGGAGGTGGAAAAATACTCTTCCAGGGAATAGAACGCTTTATCTACTAAATAAAGTTTTAGTTTTCGCATGAAATTCTTCCTGCTTTGTTCATTTCTGATTTCATTATGAAGATGCTTAAAAAATTTTAATCCTATATAGGATGGTTTTTTTCATAGAATTTTAATTTGTGTTTAGGTACTTGAAATAAGGAATTTTTTATGCCGAGTGTTGTATGGGTGATAATTTGTCTCTAATTTGTGATAAAACAGATAAGAAATGCATAGTACCTTAATTAAGATTCAAGTCGTTCACTTTAATAACCCACAAACTTTGCAGCTTACAATAAAAAGGATTGCATATTCTGACAATGTCTCTAGGCCTAGAACCTAACCTCAAATTGGATGTCAACGCAGTAAATGTAGCTTTTCATAGACTAGATTTTAGATCAGATTTGCCAGTCGTTCACGCTCCGGTCGTTCACAGTGAACGATGTTGAATATCGTGAACGATTGGCGCAATACTGGCTGTACTTTAAATGTCGTTGCTCTTTTACAGCTATAAGGTTTAGGGTATAATATTTTATGGTAGTCGTTTCTTCATTATAACATCAAATTCGAAACAAAATGAATCTTTCACAAACGACCAAAGAATGTTAGGCTATGTTTGTAATTTCATAAAAAAAAAGATTTCATTAAAATATTGTTGAAACATTACATTTGGGTTTACATTTCTTCTAATCATATCCATTACTCTATGTGTTTTTCAGTAACTTAATCCAGTTATACGTTGTTCAATGCCATCAATGCCAGTAGTTCACGGTCAGTGCCAGTAGTTCACGGTCAACGCCAGTAGTTCACGCTAACCAAAACACATATATTATTCTCACTGCTTATACTATATTATGATGTTTATGTGTTTTCTGATACATGCCATACCGGTAATCATATTTCAGTACAAACAACAATTTACTGCAATTTACTGTTGAAATATTTGTCATTCGTAGGTACTAAAGTTTTGTCTGCAAAGTAGAGCCAATTCATTTTAGGTTAGCTCAAATTGTTAAAATTTCCTCAAATTGAACGAAATAAAATATTTTGGTTTCGTTTATTTGAATTTTGAAGGGTATAAGTAACATTTATGATGAAATTTTTAATTTAATATCATTTTTACTATTTTATTTTTTGCAAACTCATCAGCGTGACCGACTGGCATTTTTTGTGACCTTCAAGCTAAAAATAGAGTTATAAATTAAGGTAAGCAAAATTCAGCTCTGCTGATTAGTAGGCTATACATTATTCCTTATTAAATACTGATTGTAATAGGCTAGTAGTATATCGATTTTAAAAGTAAAAATACACATTTTTTACTTTCCTGAAAATTCATCATTATGTGACATTGACCCTTATAATAGGTGGCGTTCGCAGAGGCATCCACAAAATTGAGCGGAGTCATCAGAGTTCCATATTGTTATTGACCTTCACCATCGAGCTTCATAATTATTTTTACCTTCAATTTTAAGTGAAGAGAACATTTGTGTAAAGATAAATATTGGTGTAGGCTAATTAGATTAGGCGCAAGCATTTTTGATATTGTTATTTCATTGTGTTTCACCCATTATTTCAATTGTGCAAAAACAGTCTGGAAGTTGCATAAATTAATGAGCCGGTTCATTATAACCTAACCTTTAACTTACCTAATCTAACCTCACTTCAAAACACTTAATACAGTCACGAATCCGCATAAACCCCAACCTACCTTCCTCACATGCCTAAATAACAACTGATTATTTGGTTTCAAAACTAATTGATTTCATTCCGCATTAAGTCTAGCATAAACAGCTGTTTGCTCTCCTGCTCACTCAGTCCACAGTCCACATACCGACCCATCCTGACCACGCCATATTACCAATACCATCAGTAGCCTATAGCTCAATGAACCATAGATTCGTAATTTTAACCTTCGTTTTACGGCCACTTATGAATCTCTCCAACAAAAACTGATTGCATTTTTGGATTCAGCGTGAAAAATACTGTAAGCACCGTAGACATCTAAAAATTACACGATATCGCATTGTAGATAGGCTATAGCAAATATTTGCCTAATTTTTTAACTGGGCGGGTACAGTTTCTTAACTGGGCTATGCTAATATCGATTGAAACTATCGATTCGATTAGTAAACCTTCATGCGATTTTTTCACCATCAGCAAGTTTGGTTGGTTAGGTTAGGTTATGAATTTATAATAAATATTATATTTAAAAATATTGATTATTAATCAATATTTTCAATTCGATAGTTTCAATCTCCGATATTAGCATCTAGCCCAGTTAACCCTCCGAGTGTTATGTGTCGTAAAAGCGACTCATAACACATCCGCTGTAGTGTTATGTGTCACTTTTGCAAATCACAAACACTGTCTACGGCGACGGCTCTGGGACTGACTGAATCGGATTGAACTGGATCGAGTTAGGTAGGTTTTTTTCAGCAGATTCAGAGCTTTCTCCTGATGTCTGTTTCTATACGCTTTTCATTTTAGTTCCGAAAATATTGTAGCAGACAGCTGACGTGCGTATTTGTAAACAGCTCGGTTAACCTCGCACCGATGACTGATGTGTTTTATTACGTTTATCATTGTTTTAGTGTTAAAAATCAAAAGCAGTGATATATGTGGTGCATTATAAGAAGATTTAAGTGATTTTGAAGGGCTGGTTGATGATCCTAAAGAAGTAGATAGTGATATTGATGTAAATTATCAGCCAGATTCCTAGCTATGGTTAGGCTATGCATTCTTAGCTAAACGCTATGTACCGAAATCTGTTTTTTGCCCATAACTTATTTATTTGCAAACCTATTTTCCTTTTATTATTATATTTTTGGAATCCTCATAAAATTCTGAACAAAGTGGCTATTTTAAAATATTTGTAGACCTATAAATTATAAAAATTTATTGAGCGCAAACATAAATTTTTTTCATTTATTTTATAATTTTTGAGAAATGTTAACCCCACAAAAATTGTTGAACATTTTTTTGTAATGTTTTATAGGTACCTATGTTACATCACAGAGAAGTAATATAAACAGAGTTAAGAATGATATGAGAAGGCTGTTGCGCGGGTCCGGTAGTTTACATTTTTCCCGCAGTGTAGCACGCGAATGTCAATTGCTCTTCCTGTCAAATTCTACTATTTACTCAACTCCAAGCTGGAAGAGAACGTAACGTATCGCTTTGGTGTTTATAGGCCAAGACTATGGGTGGCCGGACGGCGTTTAAATTGTACCATTTGTGTGAATACCTTGGTCTTTTAACTTTTCGTTATTTGCATGACATATATAAGACCACAATGTTATTAAAATAATCATGCATTAACAACCTAGGACATTATCAACGTTATAATTGTTTAGTTAATAATATATTTAATAATCAAAAGATGGTTAAGCAAGACGTTCTTTTATAGTTAAAACTACCCTCTACAAAGAATTCCTTTTTGAATATTACCTACCACTGTTTTAGAAATACAGAGTAATTGTCACAAAAAAACTGCTTGCGTATTAAATTAGTAGCCTATATATGAGTAAAAAATTTTATCAATTGGTTAGAAAATGAATTTATATTACCACAAACATTGAATAATTTACTTTAGTTTAGAAAAAAATTAGTAGGTATAACTGTTGTTATTTAACCCTCCGAGTGTCCCTTGTTTTGGCCTTAATGTCTGCCTATTTTTTGCTCATTTGCAAGGTTTTATTAAAACGGATCTGAGAAGCTTGAAAACAATGTTAATTATACTGTTCTATATTATACCATTTTGTTTGGAAAATCATGGGCTTCAATATTATACATAAAACATAAGGAACATTTGTTTCAAAAAATTTTTTAGGTAAAAAAAAATATTTTGGAAAATTTTCAAAAAAAAAATAAGTTTGCGCTCAATGAAATTGTATAAATTATAGGCCTATAAATATTTGAAAATAGCCACTTTGTTCTAAATTTTATGAGGATTACAAATATATGATAATATAAGGAAGTAGATTTGCAAATAAATAAGTTATGGGCAAAAAACAGATTTCGGTACATAGCGTTTAGCTAAGAATGCATAGCCTAACCATAGCTAGGAATCTGGCTGATAATTTACATCAATATCACACTACCTACTTCTTCAGGATCATCAACCAGCCCTTCAAAATCACTTAAATCTTCTTATAATGCACCACGTATATCACTACTTTTGATTTTTAACACTAAAACAATGATAAACGTAATAAAACACATCAGTCATCGGTCCGAGGTTAACCAAGCTGTTTACAAATACGCACGTCAGCTGTCTGCTACAATATTTTCGGAACTAAAATGAAAAGCGCTTAGAGACAGACCTCCGGAGAAAGCTCTGAATCTGTCAAATAAAACGATACCTAACTCGATCCAGTTCAATCCGATTTTGTCAGTCATAGAGCCTTCGCCGTAAACAGTGTTTGTGAGTCGATGCATCGACACAAAACACTACACAAAGTGTGTTATGTGTCGACGCATCGACAAATAACACTCGGAGGGATATAGGATTACGTAATTTATATTTCTTTTTGTGAACTTTGACACCATTGTACAAATGTATAAATGAAGAATATTTGAATTGAATTGAATTTCAATTTTTTTAATCAATATATTATTATACTATTCTTTTACCGGCAAAAAAGTGGAGTAGTAGCTGTAAAGGCGAGGGATAAATATTTATTTCATCCTAAGAAATTATCCGATTTACTCGCTGAATATAAATTTTTTAACATTTTCATAGTCCATAATATGTTGTCCATTGCCAAATTTATTGTACGTAAGCGACGTAAGCAACTTATAGTCAATTGTAGCAAGGTGCAACAGCTGTAGTTGCATACAGAACATAAATAATTAATTTTGTCATCACACTATGAGGTTTTTAGCTGTTTTCCAAACGTTAATTTGAGGCTGAAAGCTACATTTTGCTGCCCATGAATATGTCACCACTATATATGTCGTCGTGTGTATATGTCGTCACTTTTTGGCCGAGCAGGTGTTTACATCCCTATAGGGCCGAAAATCAGTTGTTCCTTTATTTACTTAAGACATTAATGTATATTAAGTACACAAGCAGTGCATTGCAATAGACTTGTTTTATTGCGCTGTCTAGCAACTAATTATTTATTCTGCTGATTTCATTAAATATTTCTTCACATAGCCTCAAAGTTTAGTTTTGTTGACTATTAGGCCCGGTTTCCCCAAAATGGCTTAAACTTCGTTTATAATAAACTAGTTTATTTTTAAACTCCGTTTAAAATGTGTGTTCGGTTTCTCCAACATTTTACTGGCTTCGTTTAAGATAAACGGCAATTCAAGCGGTTGGCAATCCTGAATGTGTATTTGTAAGCAATCTTCGGTGGGCTTTGGGCTAGTGTTTCTTAAAACGCTCGCTATGCTACGCTACAACTCAGTAGAGCAGAGAGCAGACGATCAAAGTGTGAATGCAGCTAGAATAACATCATTGTTTAAGGTTATGTTATCAAGTTGGTTTTCTTTTATAACAAGAAGAATTATTATTTTGTAATTATCAAATTCAGAAGGCAAAGCAAATGGCAGCCAACAATAGACCACGGACATCCTGTGCTAACGATATCGTGGCGTCATTCGAGTTCTTGATACGTATTCTAATCTACAAGCCTAGTGTTACAATAGGTTCTGTTTATTTTTTATCATCAGGCGTTAAGTTCTTGTATTAATTTGTTAATTGCTAGTTCTTTATTTTACTTACTATTATCTTAGTTTCTTTTTAAAAATCCAGTATTTATTTCTAAATTTAGTTTAGGAAATTGATCAGTGTTAACTTATTCTAGGCTAGTTAAAAGTTTGTGGATTTTGAACTAGGATGGAAAAGAATAGGGATAGAAGCAAAAATTTTAAAGAATGTGAAATCAGATTACTTTTGGATTTAGTAAAAAGTCATCGGGACATTTTGGAGTGCAAGAAGACTGACCATGTGTCCAATAGGGACAAAGACATTGTATGGGACCGCGTACAAGCTGAATTTAATGAAGCCAGTGGTGTTTATTTCAGAGACTCGAAAGCATTAAAAAACAAGTATGAAAACCTTAAAAAAACCACTAAAAGAAAATTTGCCGATGAGAAACACGATGGGTACTGGAGGTGGACCCCCAATAAAGGTTGAGATAACCGACACCGACTTAAAAGTTAAGGAATTATTAGGGGATCTAGTCGTGTTTGGGGAAGTTCCCAGTTCGACTCTGATGCTAACCCCTTGGACAAAGCATCTGAACAGACCGAAATGGACATTGAACACTTGCCAGTCATGCTGGAGTTAGAAATGCTGAATGAAGATGAAAATGAAAGTTCGATGGAGCAGCATCAGTGTTCTAATGCTGATGTTACCACCAAAAAGGTTTTTGGCGGGCTAGTAGGGATAGGGCTGTCAAAACCTGCATTGCCAATTGTGAAAGATAGGCCTACTGAAGAATATGTTGAGTTTGAAGAGGAAGAAACTGACAAGCCGATGGAGCAGTTTAGGGCTAATATTAAACCCTTTAACATGCGAGATCTTCGCAAGACATCCTCCACGCCATTGGCAGTTCAAAGGTTGGCCTAAGTTGGTAGTTATTGATTATGCGGAGGCCACGATATTAGGAATACCACAATACAGCGCTCTGCGGGGTTAGGATAGGTTAGGTTAATGTAGGTTATTATATATGATAAGCTTATCTGATTACAGTAACTAAATATACCTACTAAAATATAACAATGTACAGCAACCTAACTTAACTTAGCTCCGCAAGCGATCTGCAGTGGCATTATTAAAATCAATTGCTTATTTCACTTGTATTTTAGTACAAAATTTAAGCCACTTAACTCGACTGTAACATAAATTTTATTTCATTTTGAGGTATAGTTCCGCAGAAAAACTGCATTACCATAAACAATATTAGCCTACCATTATCATAAAGAAAAAGTTATTCGTCCGATATAACGTACTTTTTTCATGAGTTGATAAAAAGGTCAAATATTTTGTAAATAGTAGCCTATTTTGTTTGTCATTATCAGGAACTTAACTAATTTGAAAGTACCAACTCTGGATTGTAAGTTAAACAATGGCAAACTTTCCACAATATTACAATTTTTGTCAGTCGCCCAATTATTGTGGAATTAAATTACCGTACCAAAAATATTCAATGTCATAAGGTTAATTTTTCTATTTTTTTTTTTTAGAAAGAAGAAATCCGTATTGGATGCCTCGGTAGCTGGGAAGAAGGTTGAAGCTATCAGTAACGTCAAAAAAGAAGTTCTTGAGCTTCAAAAGACTTTGTACTCAAAACAAATTCAATTTTTGGAAGACGAGCATGAGGCTAAATTAAGGCATTTGGAAGAGGAGCACCAAAAAAAAAATGACACTTTTAAATTTGAAAATCGAAAAACAGGCAACGGAATTGGCTCTTTTAAAAAATAACTAAATTATTCATGTGTTCGATTGTAGAAAAAACAGCATTATGCTTCTTGGTGTTTGGTATTACATTCTGCACCATTATTATTATTATTACTGGTAAAGACAATGTTTTTTTTTTACACTTTTAAATAATTTCAAAATATATTGTACTTTTTATTTCTGAAATGTTCTGTGTGTCATTTGCGTTTTGAGTAAGTAAATCACACAATTCAAAATAGAAGACTTTCATAACTTCATTTGGAAATTGAACAGTTATTACAATGAATAGAGCTTAACAGTGTTATATAATGAATTTAAGTAGGCCTAGGCCTAGATTGAGCCATGTCAGTTGCCAGGACTGAGAAATTTTGTCACGGCTAAGTTGACAGATGGTACAGTTTGGCCAAAACTTCTGTGCGCGCGGATGGGTCTCTACTAGACAAACTAAAACATACAGCTACTGGTTATTGGCAGTGCTGAAGGTAGGGGTGAGTGAGTTAGAATAAGAATGTTTATTGCCATTGACCAAGTTGTACATAGGAATAGGCATTGTCAAATTACATTATAGTTATTTCTCGTTTTCCTAGCCAGCAACGGATGAGAACCTCTTTAGCGTTGGAGTCACTTTTCTCTTGAGGGAACACCATTACCATAACGAGACGATGTATTAGGATTGGCGTTCGTGGCGTAGTTGATAGCGTCTCGGACTGGTGTCCTAGAGGCTTTTTTTTAAAACATTTTGCTTGAATGTGTATACTGCTTAGCTGTAGCCTACATCTTTTGTTAGAATTTGAGGCATTTATAATTTTATTGATGAACAGAACTATTTTTTTTTAATTAATAAACCTTCATTCAATTTTTATCTAAATATCTTTTTTATATTATCACTAAGTTTGGTTGGTTGGGTTAGGTTATGACAGTTTAGTTTTATAATTAAACATTGTAAAATAATTTTATGATTAAAAAGTTTACCTTATAATTAAAAAGTTAGTTTTATAGCTAAAAAACTATAAAATATAGTTTAGATATAAGATATAACATTTTTCTTAAATCGACGTGAGGGGCTCTCCCCACTCGATTCCCCACTCCTTCGCAGAAAAGGTTCTCATCCATTCCGGACCAAGAAAATGAGACGCTAGTGATGAGTGAGTAGCAAGACAGAAATGTTTTTACAAAAGTATCCCCACCAACCCCCTTGCCTGGACCCGAACAGATCTGGAACAGATCTGCACAGAAACTTTGGCCGAACTGTACACTGTGTAGTACGCTGAATGCCTGGATAGAAGTTTCTAGAAGGCTGACCAAAAACTTTATAAAAGGGACAGAAACGGAAAGTTAGGCCTCATTTTCCATCAACCTATTGCGCCATTTAAGATGTTCTACAGTTAAGTTTTGTACAAAAAGAAGAATGCATAGGATGGCGGTCCAAGGCCCAGTGCTCCTACCTTGACCTACTGCTACGAGAATGTGAACTTCTAGACCTAGCCTACTACAAGGGTTCAACACTGACAATGTCGTGCAACCTCCAAGCGTCATCCGGGACCTAATCTAACCTCTGCTGATGTGCCAACTTAACTGCTGCGTCCCACCGTTAGCTACTGAGGCTACAATGCTTCTACCCTCCAAATTTCAGTACTCAGGTGCTATCTACTTATTTAATTAACCTCATGAATATTTCAAAACAACTCCATGAACTGAGCTTTTACCAAAATAGGCTAATTAAAATCCAGCTTGGCCAAATAATTTAATATTTCGATCTAGCGTTACATCAATAGACTGTATAAAACAATTTGACTTTAATTCTGGACTTTAAATTTTAACCGTTACGAGCCTACCGACTTTCAAATGATTCTATGCCCGTAATAAAAATTGTTGTACTTTACATGTACAATCTATTGATTCATTTGTGATGATGTGTATTTTAGGATAATGTTTAGGGTCAGCTAAATCTTTGACCCATAGACATTCTTGTTAATTTTTGGCTTTACACCAGTTTTTAACAATTATGCCGCATAGGCCATAGATATCTACCTTATTCAATCTAATTTTATTCCGATTCAGAATCGCCCTTGCAATATTTAGTTATAAGTAAATGTCCCCTTGTGATTCAAATTGATGACTAGGGTCTTGTATCATTATCTGTGCAATAATTAAATAATTTAGGTTGCTAAACACTATCACAACATTTTATGACTTGTAATAATTATTTCTGTGATTTATAACATTTGTTGTGACCTATAGCTGATTTATTCCTCTCTATTATGGTGTATACTTTTGTATAAATTGTGATTGCATGATTAAGTTCATTATTTAATAAATTTCAGTTATTATTATGATGTGTTATTTAATCTTACAGCCGTCAAACCTCAACATAGTGCAGTAGTATTTGATTAATTATTATTAATCTTTAATTTTGATTAGCCTAATGATTAAAGGTTCACGCTTGGATTTGGTTAGTCAGCAGTGTTTCAACTTAAAAATACAATATAGGCTGCATCCTAAAATCTACAAATTGGATTTTATACAACTCAAAGGTAGGGATTTTTTTTTGTCTAGTTGGTTACCAAGATACAACACAACCTAACACGGCCTACTGGCCTATAAATGGCCAACAAATTGAAAATATTTGAACACAAAAAATAAACATTTAATAAATGGATTTCACAAAAAAACATTGATACTGGCTTATTTACAGCAAACTTCTAAAATATCTGTTAATTTGTTCCTTACAATATTGTTCTGATCTGGGAAATTTCTTGGGGTTTGTTGGCCAACTCTGCCTACTTGAGGAGTTAGTGTTTCTAAGGCCGCAATTGCTGCCTCTACTTCGTCATTCACAGGGGGGACAGCTTCGTTTTCAGAAATACAGACATTGTGCAAAACAGCTGCAGCAACAATTATGCTTTCAACCCTTTCTTCCTTCACTCGAATCCCTAGGGAAAGAACAGGGAAACGCCATTTCCATACTCCGAAGCATCGTTCGATGGGATTTCTGGTTCTGATTTGGGATTCTTGGAATAATTGCTCTTCTGGAGTTGTAACACTGTCCAGAGGGGTGATCATGTAGTTCATACACCCGTATCCAGCATCTCCCACCAAAACTCCATTTCCAAACTCATTGCTTTCGAAATCCCGCTTTACTTTTGATGAATTGAAAATATGTGCATCATGTGTGTTGCCAGGCCAGCGAGCAACGATGTTCCTGAACATCAGAGTGGAGTCACAAATTGCTTGTACGTTTTTAGTAAACACGCCTTTTCTGTTGCGGTAGACTTCAGCTTGAGGGCCTCCAGGCGAATGAATCTTGACATGTGTGCAATCGATTGCACCAACACAGTTAGGGAACCGCGCCTTACTGTAAAACCCGCTTTTCACTCTTTTGATATCTTCTTTAGTCGTAGCCATTTTGATGAATTGAGGGCATAAACATGCGATTGCAACTGACACTTCATTTATAATTTTACTAACAGTTGACTTGTGTAGCCCACTCAACTCACCTATGTTGATAAAGAAGCTGTCAGAAGCATAGAACCTTAAAGTGCAGAGAAACTTTTCTTCTGGAGTCACAGCGCGGTTTTTGTCGGTCCTAGTAGTCAACCTCTCTCTGATCAGGCTCAAAACTATGCTCGCTGTTTCCTTCCGCATCCTGAATCTTTCAAAAAACTCCGATTCGTTCCATTTATGAAAATGGTCAATTCTCTCTCTGATTGTTGTAGGCCCTCTTGTTCGGGGTATTATAGTTTCAAAATCTCCATCATCTACTTCCTCAAAAATGGCAATCAACTCTTCCATTTCAGTTTACCCAGATATAGGGGAAAATACTGTAATTAGTAACTTAGCCTAACTTGAAAAAAAATTAAATGTACAAATAAAAGAACTTAATAAACACAATAAATTAAAATACAAATAAAACTTAACTTAATTAGGCCTTCACAATATAAGTTAGCCCTAAGCAAAGCCTATTTTCCTCTGAATGAATTTATAGTAGTTGATTCAACTATTACTGTTTTAACACCTACTATTTGTTTTGGAATTATTTGAGGTTATGTTATTGTTGTAATTTTAATTTGAACTCAGTTTATTTTATCCCCAGTAGTTAAACCAAGTTGAGAGGTGGTTTAGTTTAAACTTAGATTAATACCTAGTTTAAATTTGGAGAAACCCAAATCAAAGTTAAACTAAGTTTAAATCGCCGTTTAACTTAAAACTAGGTTTAAATGAGTTGGGGAAACCGGGCCTAAGTGTGCATTTATTGTATACATTTTCTCAATTAGCCTATGTATTCGACTTCGTATCGGTATCGAACTTAAAAATCATCTCGAGCTAGCAAAACTTTGTGTTCGGCCTTAGGTACGAAAGTTACTAACTGTATTACTACAAAGAATAAGAATTGTTGAAAAAGTATCACACAACTTGAGTCAGGCTTTTAGTACGACGCGACGGCCTCAACCGAAGCAATATGAAGCAATATGACCGAAGAAATATGACAGTAAAACACTGTCATATTTGTATGTTCAAGTCCCAGGTTTTAAACGTTTTGCGTATAGGGCTGTTGATTTTTTACACTATTACGTAGACAATAGACAATAGACAAAATCTTTATTGAAATATTCCTAGGGAACATTCATGCGTCAGGTACATAAAATGTACAGTATGTACGTAAAGTATTACAGTAATTTGCAATTACAATTAGAATTTTTTTCTTCTTTTTTTCATGGTAGCTTATTGTTTAAGAATTCATCCTCAGAGTAGAACGGCCGGTGCCATGTTGTCAGGTGCTTCTTGAGCAGATTGGGTTGTTCTCTCTTGAGGTGCTCTGGTAGGTTGTTAAAGTACAGAGCACCTTTGTAGGATGGTTTCTTCTCCTACAGACTCAGATGGTGTTGTGGGAGGGAAAAATTGGCGGCATGTCGTGTGTTGTGCTGGTGTATGTCTCTGTGTCTTGGCTGGGCTGTTTTAGTGGTGTGGATAATGACTTCTCTTATGTAGAGTGAAATTGATGTGAGAATTTTAAGGTTCTTAAAGGCTTCTCGGCAACTGTCTCTGTAGTTCAGGTCGGCAAGGCATCTAATTGCTCTTTTTTGCTTTAGGAGTACTCTTTCCATGTTGCCTTTTGATGTTCCACCCCAAGTCGCAATGCCATATCTGAGGTGGGACTCGAATAGAGCAAAATATGCAACTTTGGCTACTTCTGGGCTGCAAGCTTGCTTGATCCTACGTATAACGTAGAGACTTGAACTTAGCTTTTTGCAGAGCTGGTCTATGTGGGGTTTCCATGATAGCTTGGAGTCAATTATGATGCCTAGGTATTTTGTGTTTGTAGTCCCGGTATTGTAATGTCTGTGTTGTTGCGTTTAGTGGTGAAAGTCATTTGAACGGTTTTGCTTTCGTTTAGAACTAGGTCGTTGGAGGTACAGTATTGCTTTGTTCTCTGGAGTTGTGTGTTGGTTTTCTCTTCCAGATTTTCCATTGTTTTGTCCGCAAATGTGAGAACCGTGTCATATGCGTACATGGTGGTGTGTCCATCTTCCCCAATCCAACTAGGTAGGTCATTCGTGAGAAGGAGGAAGAGGACTGGGCCAAGTACTGATCCTTGGGGTACTCCTCTTTGCACGTCTACAGCATTGGATTGGGCCTTATACTTTGTGTTGTTCTTTATGTAGGCTATTTCCACAAGCTGTTTCCGGTTACTAATGTAGCTTTTAAACCATTCTGCTGCTCTTCCTCTCACACCTAGTGTTTCCAGCTTGAGTAGAAGAAGTTCGTGGTTTAGGCAGTCGAAAGCTTTACTAAAATCTAGGAAGAGGCTTGTTGAAGTGCTGCCTTCTTCTAGTTGGTCTAGTATGTGCTCCGTCAGTTGTATTAAGGCTGTGGCTGTCGATCTGCCTTTGATAAATCCATGCTGTTGACTATTGAGAAGGTTGTGTTCTTGAAGATGGTTTAGGAGTTGGGCTAGTACTATCTTTTCGATTATTTTTGAAAACGTTGATATTAGGGAGATTGGCCTGTAGCTGTTTCTTTCTATCGTTGGTCCATTTTTGTATTTTGGGTAGACTTTAGCTATTTTTAATTTATCTGGGAATTTTCCTTGTGAGAGTGATTTATTTATGAGGTCTGTCAGGGGTATTATTATTTCATTTTTACAGTTTTTTAGAAGTTTAGCTGATACCTCATCAGTTCCGGATGAATTTTTCATCTTTAGAGATTGAATGGCCTTTTGCACTTCTTCTTGTGTGACCCGTCTGAACTGGAGTGTGTGATGTGTTGCTGGTAAGTGGTCTGTTTAAGGCATTGGTTCAAGAGTTATTGTTATTTTGGAGTGTTCGGTCGGCTATTGATGAGAAAAAATCATTAAAACAGTTTCAAACTTCTATTGGGTCGTCTATTGTTTTATTGTTGACTTGAAGATGGATTTGGTTTTCAGTATTTGATCTCGCTTCCCTTTCTCGGTTTATTGTTTGCCACAGTGCTTTAGACTTGTTTTCAGCCTGGTTTATGTGGGCTGTGTTGTTTTCTTTCCGAAGCATTTTCAAATGCTGGTCGTACTCCTTTTTTTTAATAGTTGTTCTGGCTTTGGGGTCAGTCCATATCAAATCAACACACTTTCAACATATTATTTACCTTGCCATCTTAGATTTTGATGAAATTTGGTACATAGGTTACCTTTATGAAAACTTAAAAAAATACCAAATTTCAGATCAATATCTCAAACAGTTTCCAAAATACGGCCATTTAAAGTTTTCAAAAAACGGTCAAAATCGCGCTGCGGTAAAACTTCTAAATAGTCATAACTTGTCTCCTGTAAAGGTGTAATTTTTTAGCTCTTTTTATGCCCTTTCTAATGATATACAACACATAAAGGGTTATGACAACAAAATTTTTTTCAAATTCAAAAATAAATTTTTAAAATCAAATATTTTGAAAAACGTATATTTGATTATTTTCTAAAAAATATATAAAGTTGTTCATTTATCAGTAATGTGTACACCAAGTTTGGTTATGGGATTGCAATGGGTTCATGGTTAAAATAATTCAAAACCTACGGTGGTTTGTCTAGTTTTAAGTATTTTGGTTGGTAGTCACCTATATACAAGCATGTTATATGTAATCTATCTATATCTATAAAAGAGGAGAACTAAGTATGTATGTACCTTATGCACTCAGAAACCGCTCGACAGATTGTAATGAAAATTTCAGGCATTATTAAGCATTATTCAAGGATGGTTTGTGTGAAGTTTGGTGCAGATCTATCAAAACGGCTCCGCCCGAGAGGGTTTTAAGTGGGCCAATGTCAGACTTTTTGAACTACAATGTTTACAAATAAATATAAAAAGCTGTTACCCGGCATCTGTTTTGTAGGTTTGAATAATCACAACATACCGTATTAGTCATGATTTGAAATAGTGCCACAATGTTTCCGTAGAGTAAATATGTTAAATGTGTACATGTTAGATAATATGTTAAATATTTTAAATAGTTTATTGTGTAAAATATGTTAAATCTATTTTATATGGCCTGTTAATACATAACCAAAACCTTACTATCCGTAATCAGATGTTTTATCTTTACTTTGAAATGCTCGTTTTAAATATTTTAGAATATCTCAGGAACAGAACCTGTACATCTTAACATCTGCTCTTCGAACTGTCCAATTTAAGTTTTTACAGCTGACTTCAATTGATATATTTTGGCTACATTCTTTCAAAATGTAAACATGTAAAATTTGGAAGCCCATGGGGCTTAGCCCAAGAGAAATATGAAAATCAAATTATATAGTATTGCATTTCCATCAATTTGTGAGCTATGATTCAATTTTTAAGTCACCAGCTCATTAGGAAGTTAGTTTGAAATTGATATCAAAATTTGTACCGGACAATAAAGCGAACTAATGAAAACAAGCCTATAGGGGTAGCCCAAGAAAAATATGAAAATTAAATGATATAATATTGCATTGGCATCCATTTGTGAGCTATGTTTCAAGTTTCAAATCTCTAGCTCAACGGGAAGTTAGTTTAAAATTGATTGCAAAATTTGTACCGGACACGAAAGCGAGCTAATACTGTAAAAACAAGCCCATAAGACGTGGCCCAAGAAAAATATGAAAATTAAATAATATAATATTGCGTTGTCATCCATTTGTGACCTATGTTTCAAGTCACTAGCTCATCAGGAAGTTCGGTTAAGATTGATTGCAAAATTTGTACCGGACAAGAAAGCGAGCTAATAAAAACGTTTTAAAATTAGACAAACCACCGTTGGTTTTGAATTATTTTAACCATGAACCCATTGCAATCCCATGACCAAACTTGGTGTACACATTACTGATAACATGAACAACTTTGTATATTTTTTTTAAAATAATCAAAAATGTGTTTTTCAAAATATTTTATTTTAAAAATATATTTTTGAATTTGAAAAATATTTTGTTGTCATAACCTATTATGTGTTGTGTATCGTTAGAAAGGGCATGAAAATAGCTAAAAAATGACACCTTTCCCATGTTTCTAACTTAAACAGGAGACGAGTTATGACTATTTAGAAGTTTTACCGCAGCGCGATTTTGACAGTTTTTTGAAAACTTTAAATGGCCGTATTTTGGAAACCGTTTGAGATATTGAGTTGAAAATTTGTATTTTTTTAAGTCTTCATAAAGGTAACCTCTGTACCAAATTTCATCAAAATCTAAGATGGTGAGGTAAAATAGGTGTGTTGATTTGACATGGACTGACCCTTTGTCTTCCATAAGTCCGGTTGTTTGCTCCTTTTCTAAGGCCTTTATATATTCATTTTTAAGTCTAGCTGATTCTTGATTCCAACACTGTCTCCTTTTATGTTGTTTAACTCTTGATGTTTTAACAGGGCAGGCGTGGTTTAGTGTTGTCTGGATGATGTTGCTGAAATTGTTGTAGGCTTCATCTACGTCATGAGTTTGTATTATAGCATAGACAAAAAGAATTAAATATAGACCGTCAGCTGTGCTGCGGTTACCATAGGTTCTGGCGCACACCGCTTGGAGCACCACCGTAGTTACGGCGTATGCGCTACGTAAACTGCAGCGGTGTGCGCCGGAACCTATGGTAACCATGGCAACCGCAGCACGGCTGACAGTCTATATTTCATTCTTTTTGTCTATGATTATAGATTCCCAGTCTTGTTCTTGTAGTTGTGTCTTAAAGTTATCTATTGTTGTTCTGTTGAAGATTCGTTTATTTTCTTTGATGTTGTTGATGATCGGTTTTCTAGTGATGATTTTTGCGATTTGTGCGGTATGGTCAGATAGTCCTGATGTTATAACTGAGGTTTCTATTTGTTGATTATCAATGTTTGAGCATATCCAGTCTATTGATGTTTCTGAGTCACTTGTAATTCGAGTAGGAGGTAGCCTCAGTCTTGAGATATTGAAGGAGGTTAGGAGTTCTTCAATTTTTTCGTTTTCATTGTCATCAACTAGGTTGTTTACATTGATGTCTCCCATTATTAATATTTGCTTATCCGTAGTGAGCAAGTTGTACTTCGTACATCCAGATTTTAAACTTTCTTTTCTGATAAATCTGTTGTTACTACTTTAAATAGTATTTAATTAAATAATAATGGTTGGCTATTAATAAAAGCCACTTTAATGTTTATTTACTTAACTATCTTGCAAATGTTTATTTTAATATTTTGTAAATTAAAGAGTGTCGAACAATTTGATGTAGGAATGTATAAAACGTTATCATTTATTTGACTTCAAACTTAGCATGTGATTTGTTTACGTTGTTTTAGGTGAGTAAGTTGTTTAATTAAGATTTTGTATATTACTGTAAATAATTTTATTGCAACCAACTTCAATGTAAATACGTAGTATAAGCAAGATAGTTCATTATTTTAAACTCTTTAGAATATCATTCAAGTGTATAATGTACTTTTACACTTTTTTTTCTTTCTACGATAACATTTTGAAATGCATGTACCCGTAGTTGAATATGCTAAGTTATATTTTAAAAACTTACCAATTAATACATATTTAGAATTTAATAGCGAAAACACAGCAAAGATAACAATTTCCTGGCCCTAGACTATGTTTCAACCATTCAATTTACATTTTGAATTATTTAAATTATAAAACTAGGTACCGTATAAGTAGTGCTCCGTATGTCCATGGTAATCACTTACCCTACTTATTAAAGGTCACTGTCTGCATCAAATCATTAAGTATTTATTTATACCTCTCAGCTATTTTAACGTTGCACCTATAAAGCTATTAGACCTAATGTTACACTGTCCCTGTGGGAAACGGAGCTGTTCTAACAATTAGCTTTACGAGAACACGTTTATAAATATTAATTTCATATTTGGTATCTTTGGAAAGCTTAATTTCATTCTGCATTTAACGGAATAGGTTTTAAATAAAGGTCTTGATAATTATTGGAACGACAATTGAAACCTAAACTTGTACTATGTTCAGCGGCTGGCAGCGGAGTAGTGAGCGTAGCGCAGCGCTGTCGCGACCTGTCGTGTACTCTGTGAACTACGTCCAGTGGGGACACGCTCGCTAAATGGGGACACGGATTACGCGCAACACAGATATAACTGTGTTTACCTATATTACTTCTCTGTGGTTACATTGAAGCCCATAATTTTCCAAACAAAATGATACATAAAACAGTATACTTTAGGCCTACATTGTTTTTTCTAAGATACATTTTAATAAAACCCTGCGATTGCGCAATAACTTAAATGGGCGAACATTAAGACCAAAACTAGACACTTGGAGGGTTAAGAAGCTGTACCCAACTGGGCTAGGCCTATGCTAATATCAATTGAAACTATCGAGGTAATTCTGAGCAATTACTTGGTCAACCCCAATTTTTTTCATACTTTACTACGGTCATCAGGAGGTTCTCAGAAAGCAAGAAACATATAATTCAAGGCCCGCAAGGCCATATTACAGGTTGCCGAGCGATAAGAAGGTTCAAAGTTTAAGCGATAACAGTGGCTTGCGGGAGGCGCGCGGAAGGCCAGTTGTGACAGTACCGTTATGGCTATGGCTAGTGGTTCCTCCGACAATCCTCCCGGCGATTACTGAGTTAATTAATAACCTAACTTAACCTAACCTAACCTAACTTATTATGTTTTTTTAGTCTCAAATACATCTCTAAGGCCAATTGTAACAGTACCGTTACGTTACGTTAGGTTACGTTAGGTTAGGTTAATTAACCCTTTGAGTGCCAACGTCCGGGGAACCGGACGTTTTTAAAACGAGCCAAAAGTGCCAACGTCCGGCCGACCGGACGTTTTTAGAACGAGCCAAAAGTGCCAACGTCCGGTTGACCGGACGTTTCGTAATGATCGAACAGCTGTCATAACAACCGAATAAATACTCGGATTCTTTTAACCCATATATTAACATTGAGTCGAAAGTTGCTAGATGCGATACATCGATTTTCGTTGGTCGAAATATCGAAAATTCGATTTTTACGAAATTTTAACCTAAAAATCGCCAGATCGCGCTCGGCATTTTTAGCGCGACCTTCGGGAAAAATCATCGGCATTTTTTGAGCGTTACTTTTATTTCTCGCCTGGCACTCTAAGGGTTAACCCTAGCAGTGGCCAACCGTCGCCTGGTGACGGTATGACATTGATGCTTAGAATGGCCAATGTCGTCTGGTGACGGTATGGGCCGAAATTTTTTTAACGGTAAAAAAACACTTACAATCAACTCAGATGAGAATAATATATATACCATTCGAAAGATCACATTCTGAACTTTCATTTGATTACATAAACAAACCCTGTAGCAGGTATATAACAATGTCACGACGATTAGAAATCAAATGAAATTTTGGCGCGGTACGACTTTTGCAGCCGACACTTGGGAACTGGCAAAACACGTCTTGTTTGGCATTACCCTGCTCGGGTAATTTTCGTCTTGGGATTTTGCGGGTGGTACCACTGGATAGCCATTGATTTTATCTTCATTGTGGTAGTGATATTTATAACTAAATATTGATTGCACAATCGGTACGACTTTATGAAAACAGCTGTTTTCGAAATTTCTAACAAATGGCCAACAGTCGTCTGGTGACAGTATGGAAAATACGAATTATATACAGTGAAAGTTATTATTACTAGTCATATAGTATATCATTTTGAAGAGGAAGAAATTTAGATTCAGAGAGTGGCAGCCCTGCACTCAGGGTTATTTCTGTATGCTCGCATGTAGACGACAAGTGAGTCATTAGTGACTGCTTGCTACAGTCTGTCAGCTGTCTTGTATTGCCATTGTTTGTTTGTGTTGTTGCCGGTAATAGTTTTATCCGCGATTTATTACTAAATATGTTATTAGTTCGTAGTGTTAGTGTTAGTGAAGTGTTGTGTGTGTGTATAACAGTAATCTTCATGCATAAATATTACTGAATTGTGTGAAATAGTGTTCATAAAAGGTTGTATTTTGTTAGCATCATGTCCTAAAATGACGATTCTGACATTCAGAGATTGTTGTACCTATATAATGATATACCCAAGGTGTTATACATTTTTATAAAGGTAAATGAATACACTACAACATGTTTATAATGGTTTGGGGTTAAAAAATTTTGTAAAAAAGTTATAGCCTATACTAAATAGGCCTACTACTGTATTTTGTTAGCATCATGTTCAAATATGACGATTCTGACATTCAGAGGTGCTATATATGCTATATAATGATTTACCCAAGGTGTTATACATTTTTATAAAGGTAAATGAATACACTACAACATGTTTATATTGGTTTGGGTGTAAAAAATTTGGTAAAAAAATTATATAGGCTACTAAATACTGTACACTCCATTTTCTCGAAATGCGCAAAAAATTCAAAACGTTTTAAAATTGATACATAATCATAGGTGAAAATAACTTTTTACCATCATACTTATGACTTTTTTGGATTCCTTACTTCATTATCTTTACAAATATGTAGGCTACATATCATCAGCCTACATAATGTTTCACAACACAAGCAAACACTGTAGGCTATAGTTTACACTTATTTGCGGTTTTGCGGTTATTGTATTATTATGTCCCTATTACGTACCTACAAAAAAAATATTTCTAACATGTTATACATTTTTATGTAGGTAATTGAATACACTACAAGATTATTATGTTGGTTTGAAGTAAACAAATTTGGTACAAAAGTTGTATACTAAGTACTGTGAATTTTTTTCTCGAGAAATCGCTAAAATATAAAAACATTATTTTATATACGTATGTTTATAGGTAAAAAATTATTTTTACCATAAACTTTATGACTTTTTTTTATTCCTTACTTCATTAGCTTTACAAACATGTATATATCATTATTAGTATACACATATATTATAGAACTTTTTACAACATAAACTAACACTGCACGGCTTTCAATTTTTTCGATTCTCCGTTTGTCATTATATTTCGCCCCAAAAACTTATAAAAAAAAATATTTTCCTAACATGTTATATATTTCTATGTAGGGAATTAGATTGTCTACAAAATGTATATAATGAATTTCCCATAAAAAAATCCGTAGAAAAAAAATGCAGAGGCCGCTTTTGAAACTTCAAAAAAAGATTCAATTTTTTTTTTTTTTTTTCACTTTACCGATAAAATACACTGTCTAAATCATTATGATATTACTATTTCTAGATTCTCCTGTTCTTTCCGAACAAAATGAGTATGAGGTTGGCTAGGTTTACTTGTACGGTTGAATTTTTACGAATTTTCAAAAAATGGTCTGCAAAATCGCCAAAATGGGTTGGCCATTCCCCACTTCTAACATTGGCCACTGCTAGGGTTAATAACCTAACTTAACCTAACCTAACCTAACTTAACCTTGCGGGGCTTAAATTATATGTTTCTTGCTTTCTGAGAACCTCCTGATGACCGTAGTAAAATATGAAAAAAATTGGGGTTGACCAAGTAATTGCTCAGAATTACCACTATCGATTCAATTAGTAAACCATCATTAGTTTTTTTTTCACTAGGCCAAGGCTATCAGCAAGTTTTGTTGGTTAGGTTAGGTTATGAGTTTCATTTCATAATAGATTTTATAACTTAGGTGGGTACAGTATCTTAACTGGGCTATGCTTAACGATTCGATTAGTAACTTAAACCTTCATGCGATTTTTTCACCATCAGCAAGTTTGGTTGGTTAGGTTAGGTAATGATAGTTTAATTTGATAATATATTTAAAAATATCGATTATTAATCAATATTTTCAATTCGATAGTTTCAATCGATATTAGCATAGCCCAGTTAAGAAACTGTACTCACTTAGGCTAGTTAAAATAGCCTATTGATTATTAATTGATAGTTTCAATCGGTAAGTTATTAGCTTAGCCCAGTTAAGAAACTGTACACCCAATTCAAGTAGGCTTTTAGCATAGGCCTAGACTGTATTGAAATTAGATATTGGGCCTAGGCTTGGTTAGGCTTATTATTAATATTAATTTTTCAATGTATTATAGGCCTAAATTACAATCCTTGTAGTTCAACCTTAGGGGGGATAAGGAGTCTCAATTATCAAGTTTGAATTACTTTGGGAATGTTGTCTGATCACAATGTTTTTTCAACTTACCTTAGGCAAGAACCGGCATTTAAATTAGTAAGATTATATAGTACCCTCTCTCTCCTCAGTCTCTCTCTCTCACTTTAATTTTCAAAGAACGAAAAAACAAAATGGACGTCTGTTCCTGCTGCTGGTCTGTGTCTGTGCCATCCTTTTTCCTCCGATCCTCCCTGCCGCGAGCCTTTCAAGACCGGAAAATGCCGCGCTTCTGCGCATGCGCTAGTAACTGGTGGCGTAGCAGCAGCTATTTCAGAAAGTCACGGTCACTAACCACTAACTAGCGTCGTTGTCGTAGTATTTATCTTGACTGCACTGCAACTGCAACTATAGTTCCTCATAATTATTATTCATATCGTTTGTTATTCTTTATGTTATGATCGAGTTATGTCTGAGTTGAAGTTGGGGTTAATGTTATTGATAGATTTTGATTGCTGCTGTGTTGCGGAGGTCATTTATTATCGATGATGTGCTCCTTCTTCAATGCGAAGATTCTGAGAAATACGAATGGAAGACATCAATAACACTGGAGTACTTTGTAGTTTATGTGGAAAAGTATATTTTTAGTTTATGGACGAGAAGTACAGAAGTATTCCAATTAATAAGCCAGCTATGTTCAACAAGGCAAGGCCAATAAAATAATTTGTTTTATTCACTAGCGCTTTTGAATTGAAACCTAGTTTCTGAAAGCGCTAGTGAATAAAATAAATTATTATGTATTAGCGTTGTTGAACATTTACATTTTGTTATAAATTTCATTGTAAGCAAGATGCCAATAATTCTCAAAAAGCTTAGACCATTAAAAATGAAATGAGAATGGGGATCTTCTCTTTTGGAAAACATGTTTGGGTACAATGAAGATAGATGAATAGATGATAACGGTAACGTAGCTCATAGTACAGGTAAAACTCACCTAAGAAAACATAAAAATTAGTCCATTCATGAAACTTGCAGGAAACGTAGTAATTACACTTAGGTTTTGAAATCTGAAGAGTCCCTAGTGATTGTGGGGGTGGAAGTACCATTTTATGGGGGTTAAAGTTTATGGGGGTCGTGATTTTGAGAATTTTTTTTTTTTATGTTATCCAAGCAAATGAGGTGTCGTTTTCTATGTTTCTTAGGATGCAGAATCGAAATATAACAAAATAAAAGCAATACAACCAACAGTTTATTAGAAAATGACTAATTTTTTAATGAAAAACTAAATATAACAAATTAATTAAGGTAAAATAATCCAGTTAATATCAATTACTGTATTACAAAATTGACTATGAGTCTGTGTCATATGTTAAAGTTGTGAGGAAAATTAACCAAGAAACTGGTAGTTTCGCCTCTTTAACCACCACGTGTCATATTGTTCATCAGCTACTTATGCATCTTCACCATCCATGGAATGGTGAGGTTCTCTAACTCGTTCTTCTCCATTGTCGTCTTGACTTGACACTGACAGCTAAGTGAGTATGGGTAGTAGAAAAATATTTCCGTTCTGGTGGTGATCCTGCGACTTAGGGTGAAGATAATATATGAGACTAAGAATGTAAAACCGCTCGGACCCCAATTTTTAAGGACCTTGGTCGCCCGTAATGACGTCATCAATATGGCGCTCGTAAGAGGGTGCTGGGTCGCTATGAATTTGTTATACTGTAATACCAAAACGCCTAAACCGATTTTAATCAAATTTGGCTTACAAGTGCTTGAATACAATATATAATCCCAGTTTGTCAATGGTCGAGTTTGATTAGGTCATTTCAAAATGGCGGCCGTTAATCACTAAAATAATTTAAAATTGTTTAGTGTTTTGTTTTATCAACTCTCTCCAGAAATCTGCAGCAATCTTTCATTTTCCTTGCAATCATAGGTCGTGATGCCGTCTATGTATTTCCTGGAATAGGCAAAATACCCCCACTGCAGCAAACCTGCAGATTAAGTGAGTTTCCTTTTGCCTGATTTTATTTTCAATTAAATAAATTTCAATTGAGTTTAATTAGTACCTAGGTTTGCTGCTACGGAGAGGATAATAAAGTGTGTTTTTTATTGAAATATTAATAGCCAAGGTCAAGATAAATAAATTTGCCAAGTTTTATCAAAATATATCCTTAAACGAGCAAACTACAACAGTTTACTTATTCTCCATAAGAATAAAATGAGAATGATAAATTTACAATTTTGGAATTTTCTCGGTAGGTAACCAATATTCGTACAAAAACACGTCAATAAACAAAATTATTGGTTTTTAAGGTATTCAAAATCATCATGGTATCCACAATTGTTTAGAGAGAAATTGGAAAATTTTATGTGTAGAGGGTTTATCATGACAAAACCCAATTTTGACCCCATAAATCCCCCCAAAAACCCCGTTCCCATGCTGGATTGCGAACTCGTTAAAATCAATCTAAAGATTTGTTGTACTTTTCTATATGATATAACATCAAACTTTAACAGCGTTAATGACTGTAGACGTGTACTTTTTTAAGAACGTTAGAACGGTAACTCAAGCAAAAATGACCCAATGTTGACGAAATTTGGTAAAAACGTGTAAACCTAAGTTTACTCGAACGAGTTTG
The DNA here is from genome assembly GCF_028750875.1 of Macrosteles quadrilineatus. Classification (NCBI taxonomy): domain Eukaryota; kingdom Metazoa; phylum Arthropoda; class Insecta; order Hemiptera; family Cicadellidae; genus Macrosteles; species Macrosteles quadrilineatus. The sequence goes on from NW_026542606.1 coordinate 1,461,543, forward strand.
CGAACCAGCATGATCGAACCATGAGAACAGGGTTTTCTGGGGGATTTATGGGGTAAAAATTGGGTTTTCTCATGTTTGCCCCTCTAAACCTAAAATTTTCTAAGCCATTTTGAATACCATGATTGGATATTTTGCTAGTTATTGGTTATATTTTGATAAAACTTGGAAAATTTATTTATTTTAACCTATATATATTTTAATTAAAAAACACACTTTATTACCCTCCCCGTAGCAGCAAACCTAGTCAACACTAATTAAACTTAAAGTTATTGAAGTAGATTTAATTTAAAATCAAATCAGGCAAATGGAAACTCACTTAATCTGCAGGTTTGCTGCGGTGGGGGTATTTTGCCTATTCCATGAAATGCAGAAACGGCATCACAACCTTTCATTGCAAGGAAAATGAAAGATTGCTGCAGATTTCTGGAGAGAGTTGATAAAACAAAACACTAAACATTTTTTAATTATTTTAGTGATTAACAGCCGCCATTTTGAAATGGCCTTATCAAACTCGACCATTGACAAACTGGGATTAGATATCGTATTCAAGCACTTGTATGCCAAAATTCATTAAAATCGGTTGAGGCATTTATTAATTCATAGCGACCCAGCATCCTCTTACGATCAACATATTGACGACGTCATTACGGGCGACCAAGGTCCTTAAAATTTGGGTCCGAGTGGTTTTTACATTCTTGGTCTTATATATTATCTTCACCCTAAGTTGCAGGATCACCGCCAGAACTGAAATATTTTTGCTTCACATACTTAGCTGCCCGTGTTAAGTCAAGACGACGATGGAGAAGAACGAGTTAGAGAACCTCACCATTCCATGGATGGTGAAGATGCATAAGTAGCTGATGAACAATATGACACGTGGTGGTTAAAGAGGCGAAACTACCAGTTTCTTGGTTAATTTTCCTCACAACTTTAACATATGACACAGACTCATAGTCAATTTTGTAATACAGTAATTGATATTAACTGGATTATTTTACCTTAATTAATTTGTTATATTTAGTTTTTCATTAAAAAATTAGTCATTTTCTAATAAACTGTTGGTTGTATTGCTTTTATTTTGTTATATTTCGATTCTGCATCCTAAGAAACATAGAAAACGACACCTCATTTGCTTGGATAACATAAAAAAAATTTCTCAAAATCACTACCCCCATAAACTTTAACCCCCATAAAATGGTACTTCCACCCCCACAATCACTAGGGACTCTTCAGATTTCAAAACCTAATGGTAATTACTACGTTTCCTGCAAGTTTCATGAATGGACTAATTTTTATGTTTTCTACTGGTATTTTAGTATAATTTTACCTGTACTATCACCCAAGTTACTTAAAATTTGTTTTATAAAAATAAAGGAGGTGCCTGAGGTTACAGTAAGTAAAGTAACACATACATAAACATAATCTGTAAAATTCTTCATTCAGTTACAGTAATTAAATGGTTTGGAGTTAAGTGCGGGAGAACCGTTCCAGTTTCAAGTAGATTGTTGCAAGAGTTGCAGTGAAGATATTAGTGTGATTTTCTGAAACAGCTGCAGCTGTTACAAGTGCTACGAATAACGCTTACCTGCGCATGCGCAGATACGCGGCATTTTCCGGTCTTGAAAGGCTCGCTCCCTGCCCGCCCCTGCCTGAATCTGAAATCTCAATCTATATTTTTTTCCTCTAGTTTGCTAAGCAGGCTTCGGTTTAATAGACCAGGCAGCCTCGATGTACACTGAGTTGTGGTTGCTTCAAATTCGTCCTGCAATTAAGGTTATTTGTTAGTTACAAACATTTGTTATTGAACATAAATGTGCACAATCAATGTTTCATGTTGATTTGTTCTAGTTTTGTTATTGTACCTAATTATGTATTAAAGATAGGATTATCTAAAGGTTCAAGGGATTCTTTAGGATGGTAGAGATAGGTGATCTTCTTTGCCAGGGGCCCATCAGGCATACTTAACTACCCAGAAGAGGGGAGGAGGGCCACGGATTAAGAAACCCAAGAGTGGACAACATAAATGTGATTCTTATAGTGTTTGTGTTTCTTTGTTCTTTTGTAAGTGAACCATCCTACTGTATTTTTAAATATAAGACACGAGGCTCATAGGCACTATGATCTGTAGATTAAGTGAGCCATGTGTTTTAAGAATTACATATTTGGAGGCTCATAGTGTCTATGATTTGTAGTGTAAGTGAGCTGTCCCCACTGGAATTACCACACTTTAAAAAACGTACCACTGTTTTTTGCTGGGTTTGTTCAAGGCCCCACTAGCTGGCTGTTTGTAAGATTTTAATGGTAAGAGTTTAGTACAACTATCCACCACTGTGACGTAGTATTGCGCTGCCCGCGCTGCAGCATGGCCTGTGTTTGTTTCAGAGTATTGTGTTGTTAGGTTGGGGGTTGGCCGTGTGATCGGTTGGTGGGACTTGTCATCTTGTCAAATTAGAGACAATATCAAGGATGGCGTAATCCAGTTGTTTTGTTGATAGTAAACAAAAATATGCCTATGTCAACATTATGATTGCAGATTGCAAAAAAGTTTATTTATTTATTTCACGAACAACCCATTTTAATAAGATCATAAACCGATGGTCGTTCTTTAATCAAATGCCATAGGGTTAAACCTAAGACTAAAACAATATCTCCAAACCAGGAAACATGACTATTTTCACCATTAATCATAGCTTGAAAAGAGGTAAGTAAGTTAGTATTTATTTACTATTAAAAAGCAATTAATAATGTTTCAAAATAACTTTAAATACACAGGTTTTAACGTCCAATAACTGAAATAAGTTTTTGATACAAGTCCTTGAAATAATGGATAACACCAAATAAAGTATGGTTAGAGGGTTAGAATGATTGGAATTTGACAGGATCCCACCAACCGATCACACGGCCATCTCTATCTATATAATTAACTAGCTGTGTGCCCGTTCTACGCACGGGTATCTTATAGTAGTCAGTTGACACCTTCTTATATTAAGATTAAGAACAGCAGTTAGTTTGCATATTTGCAGATATGCTGGCAAAACTATTATATATAAACCTTCACAAATACAGTATCTGACAGTTCAAGCCAAAATAAATGCTTCGCAATTAAATGTCACCCGGATCGTTATGGTCCATATGTCCAATTATTAAACTAAAAAATATGTTTTATAGATCCATGAAGCGTAGCCCTAAAGTAGGCCTATAATTGAAATTTACTTTCCACATCGGTTAACTTAAACCATAGATAAAACATATCTTAAACGTATTTAAAGTACTACCTCAACCTCACCATTTAACACTTTATTCTGGTTGACATTTTCAGTATCAAAGGTGCTCTTGTCCATTCCGTGAAACACTGAGAAATAAGGACATTAATGCGTTACCAACAGACATACACACAACAATCCAAAAAAGGCCACGAACTATTGATACATAAACAATATAAATGCGTAAACAATTCATGATGGTTTGCCCAACAAATGTTTTAACTCAAATAGGTTATCATTTTCTTAGCATACCGGGTAAGCTAAGATTTGGAATCCAGACAGAAAAAGCAAAACTTATACAGAGTTAAGACATCACTTAAATTGAATACGGACGGCTCTAATAAATAAGGTGCAACACCAACGATAACTAATTTGTAAACTACAGTGATGTGTTGGTACCTACGTAAAAATGATTCTAGCAGCTACCAACGGTTCTAAGGAAAAGAACCAGTACCTACGTAAGAACCTACCTAAGAACTATAGTACATCCGACCAATTAAATACATTAATATCTAGTCCCGAGGTTATTGATCTCTTGCTTTTGGATTTTCTCGTAAAAAGTTATAGCGTAAACTTATCGGTGTCAGTTTGAAAAAAAAAACCTTACCCAAACAACTTTTTGTTATTTAATAGATTACGCATTCTCTAAACAATGATTAGTATATCTATTAACATTAGAAGGAAATGTGACGAAAATCACACAATGTTGGGGTTTTGGTCATTTGTAATTATATTTCTTAAGTAGGTAGGCCATGTATTCTATGGAAAAGTACCGGTATCAAGGATCGTCGTCAAAAAGGTTGTTATGAATAAATATGAAGGCTTACGTACCCAAGATATGAGCTATGGGCCTATTGGCTGTATGGTCCAGCGATTGCATCACACGGTGAGTAGAAACAGAAAGTGACACATTGGAAAAGCGAGTTTAGCACTTCCTAGTAGTGGTGAACCCAGAAAGATAAGTCACTTTAGGCGTTTTTTCCCATAAGAATAACATGGGGATCATTTTTTGGCCACCAAAACCAAAAATCCTGATCTTTGCCTACATATCCCTATAAAATTGTCAAACCTTATTTCTTACTTATTCCTCATAAATATATTCGATATTAAGGTAAAAAAGCTATTTCTTATATTTATTGACCCTTACAAGTGTAAATGTAGAGTAGTGGCGAACCCAGAAAGAGCCATCACTTTAGGCACGTTTTCCCCATAAGAATAACATGGTGAGCTTTTTTTGACCACTTTTTTAAAAATCCAGCTCTCGGCCTATACAAGCCTATATAAATGTTCAATACCATTGTATAACACTATTAAAATTTCAAATCCACATGCATTCACATGTATATTCTCAAAATCGATCGAGGTTTGTACGCGAACTCGGACGCGCTCCCGGCTCATGGCGTGCTCCCTTGGACATCCTTAGTGGAAATCCATGAATTCTGGCTACTTGGGAACCCAAGCCATTTGACATATAATAAATCACCTTTTCTCCTAATAACCTTTTCTATCAAATACATGTCTTTATATTTGGTCTTTAACAATTCCTCTGTATAGAAGCCTCCCCTGATTATATTACCATTTTCATCTTTCAAGATATAAGTCACAGGCTTTGTATTCTTTACTTCTGCTATTGTAAATAACTCCCCTGTCCAATTCGGGGTATATCCTTTACTAAAAACATGTTTATACTTGGAAATTCTCACACTATCACCTACCTTATATCTTGGCTTTTTAACTTGCACTACTTTAGAAGTCAACCTCTCATGAACATATTTACTGTTCTTAATATTCACTTGGTTAGGCTTCATTCCTATAGATCTATGCACCTTATTATTATATTTTCGAATTAACTTTGGAAGTAAATCCAACCATTTATAACTCCCCTGAGCACTAAATTCCCTATATAACCAATTCTTTAAAGTTCTCTGAAACCTCTCCACAATTGCAGCCTTAGTTGTAGAAAATGTGTGATAGTGATTAATATTTAATTGTTTCATTAGTTTGCTAAAATATTGATTAAAAAATTCTTTTCCATTGTCAGATTGAATGTTTTTAACCCCCTTTGGTAGAATGGTTTTAATGGCTTCTGTAACCACCAAACCCGTCTTATTCTTTAGCGGAGCAGCATAAGCTTTTTTAGAAAATGTATCTATTAAAGTTAAAATATATTTATTGCCAGAATTCTCTCTAGCATAGTTTTGCATATCAATTAAATCTATTTGTACAGTTTCGTTTATACCTAATACTTTAAAAGACCTTCTAATGAAATTCTTTCTTGCAGGCTTATGAAGTTCGTATGCAATTTCATTCATTTTTTATAACATCACTCTTTCCTTGTACTGTAAATATATTACCATTAGCCCCAATCAATAGATTATCTTCCATTCTTTTAAATACATAGTTTTCTGGTATATATGGTCTATTATCTATATATTTAAATCCACTCAAAGATGTGGGGTCGGCAACTAATAAATCAGGATTGTATTCCATCAAATTAAATTTTCTTCCTCCATATACAAATTTTGATCCATCATAATACATAGCTTGTGACATTAAACAAATATCATCTAAATATTCCCCCATTGGCAGATTTCTTATATATTGTTTTTTGGCATCCCAACATTTTTCTTTTTTATCAAAAGTTATAGTCTGTTCTTTTGTAACACAGTCAGTGTCATCAACGGCAGGTTTAACACGTACTAACCTTTTATTATTAAAATCCCAATAGCCTGTTTCCATTTTTGGAACTTGTGAAACATTCACAGCATCCTTACTATCTGTACCTTCTATCAAATTGCTAAGTTTCTGTTTCTTAGCATTCCAAACACCATTCTCTGATTCTAAAAATTCATAATTATTATTGTCTTGTACAAATTTACCATCTTCTTTTCGTATTAAAGTCTGTTGTAAAGTGGGCACATCATTTAAACTTTCACCCTTTTCTACATTAGTAATTTTCCGTTTCTTAGCATTCCAAACACCATTCTCTGATTCTAAAAATTCATAATTTTTATTGTCTTGTACAAATTTACCACCATCTGTTCGTATTAAAGTCTGTTGTAAAGTGGGCACATCATCTAAACTTTCACCCTTTTCCACATTAGTAATTTTCTGTTTTTTAGCATTCCAATTTTTATTCTTAGATTCTAAAAACTCATATTTAGTTTTACCTTGTAAAAATACATCACCTTTTCTAGTTAATGTCTGACCCAAAGTTGATACATCATCTACAAACTCCCCATCTTTAACATTACCAATTTTACGGTTTAAACAATTCCAACTATCGTCTTGTAAATTTAAAGTAGGTTCATTACTAGCCCTGGGTTCTGTAGGCTTATTATATGGATTATATAAACGATAAAATTTATCTATAAACATATTTTTATTTAATAAATAATTCCACTTTCTCTTAATTCCTCAATAATGGAATCTATTTCATTATCCACTCCTGAGTTACCGGCTTGGCGACTTAACCAAAGAAGTCTTAACCTATCTACAAGCTCATTAGGATCATCCCAATAAATATAGTCTATTTTATTACCAGTCACTTGTCTCAAACCTTCACCAACAGATTTAAAAAGAGGTTTAATTATATTAAGATATTTAGTATGTCTATTACTTGAAATTGGTGCACCATCTTTGTAACTCTTTAAATGTCCATTTGTGGCTTCCAAAATCTCTTTATAATTTTGCAAATCAACCTGAGTATAATCCTCAGGTTCTTTTAAAGTTAACAACTGCCACAAGCCTTTTGTCCCCTTGTAGGTTTTATTTGCAACTGTGACATCATCATTGGCAATATCAACTTCCTTATTTCCAATAAAAAATTTATTTGCTTCTCGTCTAATACCATATGTAGTGTCTGTCATACTACTTTTACTGAGGTAATTTCCTAAATAGTCTGATGCTAAAAGACCAAAATCTAATTTCTGTGGAGTGGATTGCTGTAATGGTTGTAATGGTTGTAATCTTGGTATCATTGATATTCTAGATGGAGTCATTGGGAGTATCTCCATTTGAGGCCTCTCTGTTTTGCCAATAGCTGTGATTTTTTTTAATTCTTGTAATGGCTCTATTAAAGGTTGGAATGTTTGGAACCTCTCTTCAGCCTCTAGAAACTTGCCACGTTTTAAAGCTCTATATTTCTCTCGTATTTGATTTGCAGAGTCAACCAATTCTTGTTGAATGTTTTTCATCTTTTATTTACATTTTATTTATCTCATTTGACAAAGGATTGTACTCAAACACTTTATCATGTATTATCAAACAATATGCAGATGTATTTGCTGGCACATTGTCTGCAGTTTCAATCTCTAATTTAATATCAACAATTCCTTCCTTCACTGTTTCATTCTGTCTAGAACAGTCTATTATAATTAGTGGATATTTCTTCATAAACTCAGCCCTACTAATCATAGGATCTGGGATAATATTATAGTAAGTCTCTCTAAACCTCATAAACATCTCATAAGCTTTAGAGACATCTCCATTTTCAAAGTCAAGATTTAAATCACTATAAGGATAATATTCAGAGTTTAGAAATACTTTGAGATTTTTTAATTTACAGTGATCAAATTCGTCAGTTCTTTTTCGTGCACTATTATCCCTAGCTGTTTGGAAACCAAATATAATATACCTAGGCTTCTCCAAACTTGAAGATGTCTTTACTGACCACGTATGTCTTGTGGTATTGGGATATGATGGAAGTTCATGCAGCTCTAAACTTCTAAATGCAATTTGCAAATTTTTATTTTGCAATAACATCTTTTGTAATTGTAACTTCTCCCCATCTGATGGTATCACATGTGGCATGACCCATTGAATAGAGTTAAGTGTAATTTTGGGAATTGTATCAGCAGTGCCACTGGCTGGAGCACTAGTGGTTGTTAATATACAATTCAAATCATTTTTGGATCTTTTCAACACCAATTCTTGTTTGACATTTACTAAAACCTTATTAAAATCCTCGAATACACCCATTAACAACTCTAATGGCAAACAAGTACTGAACTTGCCACCTTTATGGAACTCTTTTAAATTCGTGTCAGAATCAAATGCTACATTTGACAATTTAGTAGTTTTATTGTAAGAGCTCAATATTTTCATAAGACTAGAAATTCCTGGGTTTCTTACAATGTCTATTTCTTTACCTGCAACTTCGTATCTAATTTCATCAAATAAGAACGCAAATGCATTATTTATAAAATGACCTTTATCATGATTTTCAATTTCTCCCTTAATATACAGATAACTCCTACATGGGAGAGTTAGCAAATCTTGATTATTAATACATATTCGAATTTCATCAGAATTATTTATTGCCAAAGTGTTGTGGGGAACATAGGAGTGATTTGTAATTTTAACCACACTATCGTCGAATTGGGATTTCCCTGTAACGTCTAGAAAATCTTCCATTTTTATTAATAGAAAATTTTAACTTTAGTCCTATTGACTTTAGGAACCTAGCATTTTGTACACTTATAGATAAATTCTTATAAATTCTCATATCTTTTTTATATGACAAGTAATTGTAGTTTCTTCTCCGTTAAAGTCAATTGCCTTGTCGTGTTGATCGGCAAATGTAATACTGACAACATCTAAACTTCTCTTATTTACAGGAAAATATATAATATTTCTTGGAACTTCAATAATTTTGTAGCCAGGAGGAGCTTCTGGATAAAAGCTATGTATGGTGTGTGATTTGTTGCCATTTAAATAGGACCCGTTTGCAATATTACATTTTACTCTAATCACATTTACATTATTAATGTTTATTTTATTTGTAGATTCAAACTGAACACCAGGAGTAGAAACACCTTTAAATCCCAATAAGACAGACCCTAAACATGGTTTTGTAAAATCAAACACATGGCTAGAAAGTAATGTCGCTTTCATAGTTTTATTATTAGCTGTAAGGAAAAAGTCTGGGATTTGCTTTTGAATTTCCTTTGCAAGCTCAACCACCTCATATGTTCCTTCAGAAATTTCTATTGTAACTGGAGCATTGTGATCATAATAGAAAACATCATCACCTTCTCCAATGGTTAATTTGTTGCCTTTAAGTTGATTTAATTTTGGAATAAGCCCTTTGAATAAAAGTTTGGATTTAGTATTAATTAATGCGTCTCCATTTTTATCTATTATAACTTTAAGTTTACCATCTAATAACTGGTTTAAATCCTCAACTGAGATATCTCCTTTTGGTAATGTTTTTTTCTCTACTTTATAATATGTTAAAGTATTTAGAGGTTTTTTAACATTAAATATAGAATTATAACTTTGAAAATCTACTAATCCAATTACATAATCATCATTTAATTCTATGGGAGGAAAAAACACTGACTTAAGCTCTGGCTCTGTACCCGAAAATGTTATAGTAAATGAATCCATTTTTATAAAGAATATATAAATGATAAACATAAAATTCCACAAATAGAACTATTTAAATCTTGTATTTGATCGGTTGTATAGAAGATTTTATATCCCTCAAAATATTTAATTACTTCTTTTGGAGGTTGGATTCCAAATGGGTCAAAATAAATTACAATATCTTTATTTTTACGATATGCTGTCCAATGTGTGCCAGATGAGCTATCCAAATTAACTATTCCGCACTCTTTTACTCTTGGTTTTAGATTTTTTAGCTCGTTTTTTAGGTACACCCCCCTGAAGTGAGGCACGTCTTTTGCGGCCTCTAACAGCTGGTAGTTGTCCATCTTTTTTATTAAATTTTAATCCCATTCCCATTTTTGCTTTTGCCTTCATCAAATTTGTCACGGCATAAGCAGTAGCTTTTTCAGCAAGACTTGCGTCCTTGGCCGTAACTCTAGTCCAAGCTAAGTCTGCTAATCTCATGTCTGCTTTGTTCCGAGCAGCGGTATCGGGATTATTCATGTAGAATATGTCATGCTCTTTACAATAAGAGTCTAGTTTATTTTTTGGAGGTACATTTTTGGCTAGATTCCCACGTATATTCGTTCCAGGTCCACAGTACTGATATGATGGTATGTGAAGTGGGAATGGAAGGTTATTTATAAGAGTATTCAATAACCCTCGACCCCTGTAAGGCTTTAGGAATAAACCTTTGCCCTTTTTACATGTTTTCTTATCATTTTTTACCATTTTTATTATATAAAAAATGTCTTTTATTCAACAAAAACATAAATTTAAAATAGTACATACTAAGGAAAATATACCAAAGAAGTTGGGTCTATTTCCTACCAATATTCGATGTGTTATTTGTGGTCCAAGTGGAAGTGGGAAGACGGTTGTAATTTACAATTTAATTGTAAGAAAGGAAGGATTAAAATTTACAAACTTATATTTAATATCTAAATCTTTAGAACAAGAAAAATATAAAAAAATAATTGAAATATTTAGTTTGTGTGACGAAGTGAAATTACACACGTTTACTGACTGTGAAATCACACCAAATGATGTAAAATCACAGTCAGTTGTTGTATTTGATGACATAAATAGTCCAAATATTACACAATTTTTCTCAATGGGTCGACACAAAAATATTAACTGTTTTTACTTGTGTCAATCTTACAGCAAAGTACACAAACATTTACGTGATAATGTAAATTTCCTAATATTATTCAAACAAGATGATTTAAATTTAAAACATGTATATCACAATCATGTTGGTAATGACTTTTCATTTGACCAATTTAAAAATCTCTGTCATCAATGTTGGGATAAAACTAAATATGGCTTTTTCGTAATAGACAAAGAAAGGTCAAAGAATAATGGTAAATATAGATTTATGTTTGACCAATTCTATCAAGAGGATGGTAAGGGTAAATAAATAAAAGACTGGAGTTTTTTAACATTTGCATTTATTTTGCAGCATTGAATATATCTACACATACAATTCATGTTTGATCAATTTTATAATGACCAAGCGCAAGAGTATTAATGCCATCTTCAAGAATAAACCTCTTGTCATCGTCAAAGGATAGTACTTTCTTGTTCATGGTCAAGGTTTGAAGATGATGATTTGTAGATTTAATTCTTGTCACATTCTCATAGTAATCTTGCCCAGTTGCAAGACAGTTCAAATAATGTTGATGTCTAAGGAGATGTTTAACTGTAGCACCATCAGCTCCTTTAGCTTTCTTCACCTCTAAAGCTTGCTTGTCTTCTTCATATAACCATTTTAGAGGAATATAAGAATATAACTTTGGTCTTAAACCACAATATTCATACATAATATGACCATCTAATTCGTCTTTAAACTTGCCAGTGACTTTTTTATTTTTATCAGAGTATAAGAAATGGTCTTTACTATATCCAGAGGTATCAAAAAAGTGCAAGTCACATTCTATTTCCTTGTAAAAGTCCTGAGTAACTATAGAATACATTAAAGAATCTGTATCTGTCATAAGAAATCTTTTGTTCTTAAATTTTGACATATAATTATAGTGGAAATCATACATTATTACTTTACTTATATCCAAAATTGTCATTCCTAAATATATAGGTTTATTAAACTTTACAACTAATTTATTTAAATGTATAGCATGTAAATTGTTATCAACTTTTTGCTACAGTCAAACCTTGGATTAGTGACATATTTTGTTAATAGTGACTCATCCTTGAGATAAATGTCATGAAACTTTCGTTGATTCATAATTGTTCGACCAAAGAGACTATTATTTAACAATTTGTAAAAGTCCTTTTCGAAATCATTTTTAGCCCATTTTCGTTTTTCAATATTAAAATTAATATAGGGCGCAAGCCATTTAGACTGTCTAAATTTTAAAATTCTGTGGTATTTTGTAACAATCAAACCCAATTCCTCATATTTTTGTAATGCTTTGTAATGTAAAATATATTTAGTTTTGTCATTTAAATTAGGTATTAATTTGCCATTCATTTTCTCTGGTGCTAATGGATAGTCATTATGTAAATCATGTAAGCTTTTATCATATTTTAAATCAACTTCTAAAATGTATCCAAACTCATCATTTTGATTATATTTGTAGTCTATCTCATTTGTCCAACGAAATCCATCCACGGGCAGTGGCTCACACATTGCTGTAGAGTATAGCGAGTTACAGTCTAAATATATTAAATACACACTCTCTTGATTGGGGTCATAGTGTTCACCCATATATCTATTATTGGCTTTAGCGTAACGTGTGGAAATCATACTGACTCCTCCTCTAATCGCACTTTCTATGAACAAATGCATGTCAATATCTTGAAATAATTGTAATTTTATACCAGTCATTCTAAGACAGGCCTCCCATGTTAATCCAGGAAGTGAATACATATGTACGGGGTCAAGTTTATAATCCTTTAAACACAGGTCTCTAAAAGTCTCAAAGACATCAGCCAGTAGCAATACATCTGTTTTAAGATATAAATCAGGCAGAGGACAAGACTTCAGAGTACTTTCAAGGTCAGCTCTAATCGATTCACCAACAAATTTTATCATTGTGTATGGACATTTCATGCAAGAATTGGCGTGTCTTTTAAAATGTCCAACAACATTTCTTTTACAAAAATTACAACTCTTGTGTCTTTGTAATACATGCGACTTTAGAGCCACATTATTATCACAGATTAAATTGCAAACCTTGCACAGTTTCACCTTCATTTGATGAATTACCTTGTAGTGGCGAAACAGGTTACTTTTGGTGGAGAGCGACACGGAGCAGTGTTGACAGGTGGGCCTCATGGTCCAGAATGAAATATCACCCGAATGTCACTTCTATTTATAGACTTTTCAAAATTTCAAAATTTTTTAACCAGAAATTGTGAAATTTTCAAAATTTTCGGCTAGAAATTAAAAAAATTTTAAACAATTTAACTAGAAATTACTTCAACAGGAGGTCACCCACCCAAGGCTTAATCAAGAGCTACCACTAGAGACGAGAAAACCGACCATGAGTCGGGAGCGAGAAGCCTAACCATAGGTCGGGAGCATGACCGGGAGCACGCCATGAGCCGGGAGCGCGTCCGAGTTCGCGTACAAACCTCGATCGATTTTGAGAATATACATGTGAATGCATTTGGATTTGAAATTTTAATAGTGTTATACAATGGTATTGAACATTTATATAGGCTTGTATAGGCCGAGAGCTGGATTTTTAAAAAAGTGGTCAAAAAAAGCTCACCATGTTATTCTTATGGGGAAAACGTGCCTAAAGTGATGGCTCTTTCTGGGTTCGCCACTACTCTACATTTACACTTGTAAGGGTCAATAAATATAAGAAATAGCTTTTTAGCTTAATATCGAATATATTTATGGGAAATAAGTAAGAAATAAGGTTTGACAATTTTATAGGGATATGTGAGCAAAGATCAGGATTTTTGGTTTTGGTGGCCAAAAAATGATCCCCATGTTATTCTTATGGGAAAAAACGCCTAAAGTGACTTATCTTTCTGGGTTCACCACTACTCTTCCTCTGTTAAACCTCTGTTACAATCACCCACTGCAGTTGTGATTTTTTTACTTTACACTTTACACAACCGCCATTGAAGCGCCGTCAATGAGTGGAAACCTTTTTTGTAAGCTATTGGCGACGATCATTTCAGTGTCCAGCCCTATACAACACTGATTCAAGGTCTTCTTTCAGGTTGTCAAAACTCAAGAAACATTTTATACTCAGAGAATTTCTGGTTCCGATTTGGACGATGTCTAGTTATTTAATTTCATTTACGGTTACACTATTAGACTATATTATTGCACTTGCGATTAATTAAATCCGTTATGTAAGAAAAACTTTTTTATTCTCACTTGGTTGGGATTTGCTTTCAAAACGTGATTCGAAATGGTTGCGTATTTGTAAACAACATTTGTAAACATATCATTGACAGCTAGAAAAAATAATCTTGATCCGAACAGCTGTTCGTTATTTCATAGACGATTATGTGATAAAAATTGAACGAAAATTTGACCAAAATCGCACAAAACTGCATTTTTGAACGTCCGTAATTTTATTTACAAAGTAGTGAGGCTATATTTAAATCACTAAAGTCACTCTCGCCAATCCAGTGAATACATTAAAATGACTTGGATCTTGATAGGTACTCTGGTTTTCACGGAGAAGATTGCGTAAAATGCCATCTTGAGTGTTACAGACAAAGGGAAAGACAGACAGACAGACAGACAGACAGAAATAGAGATAAGACTCGTTTCTGCTTCTTTAATGCATAAAACGTAAAAATAACCTTAAAGTATATAATTCTGAGCAAAGTACAGACAAAACTCTAATTTTATCTATCTATATTACTTATTTAATACGCAAGCAAGTTTTTTGTGACAATTACTCCTCCGAAACTACTGAACCGATTTACATGTTCTTGGTGTCATTGGAAAGAGCGTAACGTGAAGTTGTGCAGGAAACTTTCTTTTTAGGGAAATAATTAGAGGGTGAGGCCCTGGGGCCCTTTAAAGTTTCGTATTTCTCCATAAGATTAACATGGGAAACAAATATTGTTATGAAACTCCAGCTGTTGTCAGAAATTAAAAGTGAGAAGATGAACATATGTTAATTGTAAACAGTCAATAAGTTTGCTAATTTAACAGTTAGTTTGCCACAAACATTTACTTACTCGGTTGAAATGAAATAGTTACTATTTGAATTTGGGTTGGTGTAATTATTACAATAGGAAAAAAACGAGAGAGCCTGGATAAATTGATATACTAAAAAGAAAACTGAATTAACACTGTGCTGCATTTCTTAGTAATCATTGAATGAGACGATTTGCAAACTATGGAAACATAGGAAAGTCATAGAACACCACCAAGGGGAAGAAATAGAAATAATGTGTGTTATAAACACTAAAAAACAAAATCAGCTTTTGAAAAATGATAAGATATTTACAAGAAATGTTGATTATATCGATCTGTTATGTACATCTTGAGTATTCCATAATCTTTGAGTCGAATCTTTTATAGTCATAAAAAATATGACTGTTATTCGTTTTAAAATAACGCCTGTAATACTTAGCAATTGCTCGATTTCGAGCAACAGGGACACTAGTACTTATTTAATACGCAAGCAGGATTTTTGTGACAATTACTCCTCCGGAACTAATGAACCGATTGACATGTTTTTGGTGTCATTGGAAAGAGCGTAACGTGAAGTTGTGCAGGAAACTTTCTTTTTAGGGAAATAACTAGAGAGTGAGGCCCTGGGGCCCTTTAAAGTTTTGTATTTCTCCATAAGATTAACATGGGAAACAAACATTGTTTTGAAACTTCAGCTGTTGTCAGAAATTAAATATTAAAAATTGGTCTCCATGGAAGCATGAGAAAATTCACAATGTTTACATTTGCTTTGACATTTAAATGTAAACAACCAGAACCGTCAAATGTCTATTTCACAATTTCAGACAGCTGATCCAAAAAATAAAACAACTATGTGGTAGGTTTATTTATTTAATCTTAAAACTTTATGATGGATTATTTATTATAAATCTACTTCAATGATTATGAAACATATTTTTCCCGTTGCGAACCAAAAATTAAAAGTGAGAAGAAGAACATTTGTTAATTGTAAACAGTCAATGTGCAAATGATCTATGTTGTATTAAAAATGGGCATAGTTTTGAATGTTGGTTTGTGTTTAATGATATAAGTTATTAATTATTGAATTTTTATTTTAATGATTTGGCATATGAATATGCTTATGATAAATAACACCATTTCAGAGTTCTTCCAGATTTTGCCTAACTCTGTTCTGTAGAGTTTAAAGTAGCCTACACCTTATTGTCTACAAATTGTCTAAATAACTTAGGTACGGTACATTATAAAAGCTGACAGCCTTTTTACGTTGACTTAAATTGTTAGCTTACCATTTCCCGTCCATGGACAGTTTGATAGTAAACAATTAACCCTTTAAACTGGAATAGGACTGTTATGTAAATTGTGAGTATTTCCATTAGTTAATAATCTTTTAGTCGACTCTTTAAAAAAAATCGGAAATTATGACTGTTATTAGTTTTTAAACAAGTCATTTGTTTATAGATAGCTCCTGTACTTCTTTGCAATTGCTCGATTTCGAGCAACATGTACACTAGTTTATATAGATACGCTACATGAAACTTTGTCGGTTGAACTCCTCCGCCATTTCTTAACCGATTTTATCCATTGACGTCTCATTGGAAAGAGCGTGTCACGTAGATTTGCAAACTGACCTTACATTTTTGAAAAAAAGTCCCTTGGGCTCTGCCCCAGTGGCTTTGAAAGTTCCCATGTTATCCTTATGAAGAACATAATTGTTTACATTTTGATCAGCTGTATAATGTAATTGCTGTTATTTATTTTTTAATTCAACGAAACGCGTTGAGCGAAACGGCACACGGAAGATTTCGCAGGTGCCGTTTGATGTCACTAACTGCTGACGTCACTTTGAGGGAACACCAATACCGCAACGATACGGTTTTGAGCCATCGGCCTCGGTGGTGCAGTGGATAGCGTTGCGGGCTGATAATCCGAATGTTCCGAGTTCGAATCCCACCAGTGGCACTAACTTTTTATCAACATTTTTTTCATATCAGCAAGTTTGGTTGGTTTGGTTAGGTTATTACAGTTTAATTTTATAATTAAAAAATTATAAAATTGAATTTTAGGCAATTATAATTTTATTTTATGAACAAAACTATTTTTTAGATTAGTAAACCTTTATTCGATTTTTCCATTATCAGCACGTTTGGTTAGGTTATGACAGTTTAATTTAATAATAGAAAATTATAAAATTGTCTGTTTCTTCAGACGCATGTTTTATCTATGGCAGCAGTTAGTGACGTCAGCAGTTAGTGACGTCAAACGGCACCTAAGAAATCTTCCGTGTGCCCCACCGACGCATTGAGTACTTTACTATTTGAGTTTGTGTAAACATAACCCCCAAGATGGGATCATGTTAGTATGGTTGTAGCTTAAATTTGTTTAATTATCGTTGTTTTGTGTCGCTATGACGGATCGTGTTGGGACCGCGCCGAACTTGGACAACGACACACGCGGACAACGTTAAAGTTGGACAGATTAAGTTTCCAGGGTTGTCGTTTGCGTTCAACGTTACCCTTGGACACATTTGAATGTGTCCAGATTCGTCGTGTCGTGCAACGCCACCCCTGGACAACTTAAAAACTTGTCCATGTTCGTCGTTTGCATGCAACGTTAAACTTGGATACATTTGAATGTGTCCAGATTCGTCGTGTCGTGCAGCACCACCCCTGGACAACTTAAAAACTTGTCCAGGTTCGTCGTTTGCATGCAACGTTAAACTTGGACACATTTGAATGTGTCCAGATTCGTCGTGTCGTGCAACGCCACCCCTGGACAACTTATAAATGTGTCCAGGTTCGTCGTTTGCGTGCAACGTTAAGCTTGGACACATTTGAATATGTCCAGTTTCGTCGTGTCGTGCAACGACGAATCTGGACATTTGTCTTAAGTCTCTTGTTTTGGGACCTGACTGTACATTCTACCTGTCAAAGTCCATTGTTTGGGATTTCGACCAAGGCCCCACTAGACACGCCATGCTGAAGGTTCATGACGTCACACTAGTGGATAGATTCACTGCAATATCCCATATGTTTTAGGTAATAAAGCTGGCTGTTTTCAGATTTTACGGTTACATTTTCGTACAACTATCCACCACTGTGACGTAGTGTTGCACATAGTCGGTATTTTTGCATACATAAAAGTAAACGAATATTTTCTACTCCCTACGGACGGAAAAACTAACACTTGCTCGGAAAACAACACATGTGTGTTGTATAAGTCTACTTTTTAATCGGTGAATAGCAAGACAACTAAATCGCTGAACGTTAATATTTCGTGCTTGGTGACTGGCGCATGTCTGGAACCGCCTTTAGGATAAAGACAATGCATCCCTCAGGCTTTTGTTTTGCGTTGTCCATGTTCGTCGCCAATCTTTCAGATCAGTTGAACTATACTTTTTCTGTTTTCATAGCTTAGTATTATTTTTAATTTTCCGGATATTATGGATTAAATATGAATGAAATAATCATGACAGTATTAATAAGATTACATATACGTCTAACGTTGCCAATCGTAATATAGTTTCGGGCGACTATTTCAAAATATCTGTTTGGTTTTCAAGCCTCTTCATTTCACATAAAATTATTTTTGATTGGAATGTGTGTATTAAGACCAGACTTTCTATTTATTAGCATGTAAATATTGTATATGTTGTCCATACATAACTAATATGAAACGTAGCTTTTATCTTCAAACGTGACTTAATAAAAAATAAATAGTAGTTCAGGTTTATTTAAAAAGTATCGGTGCTATTTGCACATTTTCACACATTTTGTGTGACTGCACAAAAAACGAGTCATTCGTATTTCGTTCCTCTCAAGTTGAATTGAAAACCATTGTAGGCCTAAATAAACTCGCATTATTGACACAGCAAAAATTACCAACATAAAAATTCAGCATTTAAAAATGGTATCATTACAGTATTATAATTTTTAAAGCTGCACCAAATTATAGGCCTAAGACTTGATGTTATATAATGGTTAATCACATATTATATAGTTTATTGGCCTATATTTAACATCGGATTTCCTCTACCAATTAGACGCATCGTACAGTTTTGTGTTAGGCCAAAAAAGGTTACGTTCATTCAAAACTAATGAATTCCCCTCACTGATAATAAATCTAATGTTAGAAATAAAATAAGTATTTTTGTATACATAAAACTGCAAATAAACACTCCGAAGACTCTAAGATGTGATTTTCAGCTGTATAATGTATTTTCTAATGCTGATTTTAAGGACTTGCAAAAAAATGTCATGGTCTTTACTTTATGCTCTTGAGTCTGGAGCATATTTTTATACAAGTGTTAAGAGGTTAGTTTTCTTACTGAATCTCATTAAAAATATGTCTAACGAAAATAAAACAATCACGTTTAAGGTTTTTTTTTTTTTTTTTAACTTAATTTTATTTTACAATCTGTTCAGTACTTTGAACAATTAGTAAAAGGGATAATATAAATAAGTGTCTTGACCAAGAATCTTCCCTGTGAAAGATCTTGCAAAATTAAATAGTCATGTCATAACTAAAACTATACAAATCGGTATGGGAGTTCTAGAACTTTCACAATTTTCAGTCTGTTGGGAAAATCACTATTGTCCAGCAAATTAACGGCTATATTGTTCGGGTGGGTTTCGAGTTTTTCTTGATAGTTCTTGCTAATTCTTGTTATTTCTTCAATTACTGTAGGTATTCTGAAATCTTCATGGATTGTTCGATTCGAAACAAACCACGGAGCATCAACTATTCTTCGTAGCGCCTTTGACTGAAATCTTTGAATAATTGCTAAGTTGGATTTACTTGCCGTTCCCCAAAGCTGTATCCCGTACGTCCAAATAGGTTTGATCATAACTTTGTAAAGTGTGAGTTTATTGGTCAACGAAAGCTTAGATTTTTTGCCTAGAAGCCAGTTGAGTTTACGAACCTTCAAGTCCATTTGTTGTCTTTTAAACCAAATATGTGTTTTCCAAGTTAATCGTTTATCCATATGGAATCCTAAATACTTAACGCTGTCCACTTCTGTCAACGCTATATTGTTCAAAGTAACTGGAGGGCAGTTTTCTTGTCTCAGCGTGAATGTTATATGTAAAGATTTTGTTTCATTAACTTTAGTTCTCCATTTTTTTAGCCACAGTTCGAAATCATTTAATGCAACTTGCAATTGATTTGAAGCATCTTGAGGATTTTCGTGAATGGAGAGAAGGTTTAAGGTAAACTAAACTATTAATCTGGAACTCTAGTTAACCTATAAAACATAACCTTGTTTTACGTGTAAATCATGTTTATTTAAAACTAGCTAAGTACCCGTTCTACGCACGGCGATAGTGTAGTCCTCACCATTGAACACTTTATCCAATTTGACATCTTCATTAACAAAAGTGCTCTTGACTTTTTCGTGAAACACTGAGTAAAAAAGACATTAATGCGTCACAAACAGACATACACACGAAAATGCAGAATTTAATTAGTTAAGGAATTTGCTACGGTTTAACCATAGCAAAGTACATATAAAATCAGTAAGCGCCGTCAATGAGTGGAAACCTAATTTGTGTAAGCTAGTGACGACAATGATTAAAAAAAATGTAAGTTTCCCAGCCCTAAACAACACTGATTCAAGGTTTTTCCCGGTTATCAAAAATCAGGAACAATTTGATACCCAAAGAATCTCCGGTTCCTGCCGTGGATGATGCCAAGTTATTTAATTTAATTTGCGGTTACACATTATTGCACTTGCGATATTAAATCCGTTATGTAAGGACAATTTTTTTAATGTCACTTGGTTTGGCTTTTATTTCAAAACGTGATTGAAATTGTTGCGGTATTTGTAAACAACATAATGTAAACATATCAGTGGCAGCTATATTTACAAAGTAGTGAGGCAATATTTTAATGGCTAAAGACACTCACGCCAATCCTGTGAATACATTAAAATGATTTGAATCTTGATTTTATGTACTCTCGTTTTTCCGGAGATGGCCGCGTAAAATGCCTTCTGGGCCGTGACAGACGGACAGAAATCTTGCAACACTCGTGAGTAAGCTAGAAGCCCAAACGATCGCTTACCAGAGTTCCTCTCTGCGGCCAGCTACAGATAAGATCGCAATCGTCAGCGTCAGCAGAGGAGAGCTATGTCGAAGAGGAGGAGACGCCTGATGGCGAGGTTGACTTGGGGCCTTTGGACGCTCAATTGGAAACCATCCGTAAGTAAGAATAGAATTCTTACTATACTATTATTCTTTACTCTAGCAGACTACAGAGGAGTGACCTAGGTGGTCAATGGTAATCAATTGACTCGTTTACTAAAAAATTGTATTTACCTTTTGTCTACAGCTCAATAAGTTGTAACTTCCGTTACGGCCGTTTCGGCATTACCATGCCATCGTCACACGTCTTCGGCTGAAGTAGCGTCGTCACAGTAGAAACACATAGCACGAACACGAACACATTTTACGAATACAAATATACAAAAATAAAACTAACAGGCCTGTCGCACACACGTTACCGGTTGACATGATCAGAGCTAGATGCCGACACCTACCGACACCGACCTTTGAGTCGGCATCTAGCTCTGATCGTGTCAACCGGTAACGTGTGTGCGACAGGCCTGTTAGTTTTATTTTTGTATATTTGTATTCGTAAAATGTGTTCGTGTTCGTGCTATGTGTTTCTACTGTGACGACGCTACTTCAGCCGAAGACGTCTGACGATGGCATGTTAATGCCGAAACGGCCGTAACGGAAGTTACAACTTATCGAGCTGTAGACAAAAGGTAAATACAATATTTTATTTACATCACAGCTCAGGGGCTAAATATATGGATTTTAATTGACTCGTTCAATTTTCAAGTTCACGTTCTATTCAATTTACATTTTTAATTGTTTGAAGACTAAAAATATTTAAAGTACTTTTTGGTGTTTTTACAATTAAAACTTGGTATTTACCTTTGTATACAGCTCAAACTATTGTGACTCGCGTTATGATGCCGTAATCACAAAGAAGATTCAGCTAAAGCAGCGTTGTCACAGTAGAAACGCATTACACGAACATGGACTAATATTTTACACTTAACGAAACTACAAATATTAATTGTAACAGGTCTTTCACACACACGGCCCAACATTACACACGGTTGACATGATCTGAACTGGATGCCTACTGGTAACAAGTACAGTATTGGAGTGCTTAAATAAAAAATTGAAACATTTTATGATGTCTCCAATATTTATTTTAGCATTGTTTTTATGTATTTTTTGCTTTCTACAGTGCTATTAGTTATTTTTAGATGATTACCAAAGCAATTAACTATCATTGATAATTCTTTTTGGATTGAAATTAACAAGGACGAAATAAATAAAATAAAAGTAATCGAAATACTCATTTGAAAGAAATAATGTAACTCAAACAGATTATTGTAAGTGGTGACTGTGATACTGTTTCCATCATTGCATTTTTGACAACAGTTACCAATTCGGTTTATAATTGCTGCACGTTTAGCAGAGGGACAACTATTTATTCATGTCTTTACGATTCTAAGTACTTAGTATATTCAAATGCTCTTGTATTAAATTATTTGTACGTTTTCAATTATTTTCAGAAGAAGCAATTTGCCAATCCATACAGTGACTACTTGGATGTCCCTACACAGCTTCGGGAAGATTTTATGTCCATTGAAGATGTGATTAAGCAGCGTTAACTTGATACGTTGTCTGCCGGCTGTAGAGGAGAGTGAACAGCCGGCAGAAGATGGAGGACCCGTGTGCCTAATTTGCACAACACAAAAACCAACGAGGTTATGCAGTACCTGTGGCCACGTAGTGTTGTGCAGCACTTGTGCCATGGGCCTCGCAGGGCAGGAGATGTTTTACCGTGTCACTCTGGCAAGTGGCGAAATTGGTGAAACAGACATTCGATTGCTAATCACCTGCCCGGCATGTCGTGCCATAGTGGGGAAGTTTGTAAAAGCTTTTATTTTGTAAAAATGTAAATATTTCTTTGTCTTTTTGTAATAATTTTTAGATATGTATTGATTTGTATATTTGTTTTTGTATTAAGATTTTTTTACGTTTTGGGAGAGGGAAATAAATTCTTTGATATTTAAAAGTCTATTCTTGAACTTCCACGCTGTTTTTGTCCAATATGTAAGATAAGTTTCTCTCAGTTAGTTACTGTTTTTTTGGCTAGGATTGAAAGTTTATACTTGGAATCTCTGATATTTCTCATAATTAATTTTACTTATTTAAGTTCTTCATTTTTGTGTTTGAATGCAAGCAAGACACTTCTCTCGCTACAATAGAAGGCCTAGTCGTAAATAATTATTAATTCTTCCAAATACATTATGAGCTATTTAAATGTATGATTAATTGGCCAGAAGTCAAACAGCATCTTAAAGATTTTTAGTCTCAAATGCAACATCTCTTATGATCTGGAACTAAGTTTATATTTTCCCCTACAATTTTCTTACAAATTCTAATAACCTTTTAAGCTTTTAGTATTTTGTTAGCCATTTCATGACTGACACTTTTACTTTTGTATGCTGAGGTGGCCACTTGGCAATGGTAGGTTTAAACTACTAGGTGGCGTTTGCAGAAGCATCCACAAAATTGAGCGGAATCGTCAAGGGTTCATAATATATTGTTTTTGTCATACTACATAAAAACTGTCGTTTTTAATACATGCGTTGCGGGTCTTAAGTAGCATTTTTACTCTTTAGGGAGTAAGAATCATTTTTAGCCTTTGTGGAGTAAAAATCAGCTGTTGTCAACTCAGTTGTAAATTTCTATTGTTAACAATTGTATATATATCGAAAATATGTATCGATTCGTGCTTCGTAACCATTTTAACCTACAGTCTACAGTATAGCATTGCAGATACATTAATCAATTCCCACACTCAACACTGCTCACCTTTATTACTTCCTTCACCACCCCCTACGTCCGTGCTATATCCGTGCTTCGCAATGAGAGAGATTGATTATTATGTTCCATAGATATACTGGATGAAAAGAAACAACGAATAAATAAACACAATGTCGATAGTTCAGCAGCCTGATCATTTTCAAATTACTTTTCGTATAAATTTATACGATATAATGAAATAAATTACGTTATACAATTTGAAAATTCCAATATTAAGCGTATAAGCGTAGAAACGTTTAAGGCAGGCAGGGCAGAGCCCTAGGAGAGTACTCTTATGGAGAATAAGTGAACTGTTATTGTTTATAAACAAAATTTGATCAAATTTGGAAAATGTATTTATTTATACTATACTGTCAACATTGAACTATAAAAACACCTTACAGCCTTCCCTGTAGCAACATACATAAAAACTCGTTAAACTAATGTTATAGTAATAGGGAATAAATATTTCATTTTTAAGGAGATATTTTATTGACAACACAGTCGGACTAAAGTAAAGTAGCTTTTAGTCTGCAGGATCGTTGTGGCGGGGTAGTTATAGTTACGTAACTGTTTTGCAAAGTATTACCCGTAGTGGATTCACTAACGATCTCAAATACACGCCTGATATGTTGTCATTGTGTATCACTGCTATTTTGCTGCTTTGTTCAAATAATCCTCAAACGAATCAGTATTATTATTTCAACCTATGTAGGTACGATATGTGATCGTAGGATACGATAGACTGCACATTGTGAAACAGGTTTAGTCGAGCAGGATCCATTTACACATAATAGATGAGTGAACGAAGTGAACGAATCTATGTATCGTGTATAGCGGAGTCGGAGAAAAGTTGTCCGCTGGAGTATGTGTGTGTGTGTGTTCGCACCTAAAACTCAAGAACCGTTGCACTTATAGCGTTCAAATTTTGCACAAATAGTTATGACACCAGTGGGAAGACACCATTAAAATTCTAGACGATTCTGCTCAGTAGTAATTATAAAATACTTAAAAAACATTTTTAAATTTGTCCCATAAGAATAACATTAGGAGCTACCTTCTTCTTCTTTTTATTTGTTTACGTTTTGCGACCAACAATTTTGTTGTCTACTTAAGACAGAGAGAACGACTTTTACTCTAAGCTCTTTCATTCATGGAGTAAACAGTTTGGTGTCTATGAATACATATCATGATATCATTATAATTTCACAGCTTTCAGAATAATGTTATTTAAGTTAATTAAATTTCACAACTTTCATAATAATAAATTGAACTTAACAATATTAGTCGGCAGTTATATACCGTTTATGTTCAGTATTAAAATTTCGCCTTTTAATTAAAAGTATATAGGTATGTATGTATTTAGAACAAAACAGCTTTTTACATTATTCAATTTAATGTTGGCATTGAATATTAAATATTCAAAAATGTTGGTATATTTTTATACTAAAATGCTATGCGAAGGGGGGGGGGAACAGGTCCCCGACGTAGAGAGTAGTAAAGGTGAGCAGTGAAGGAGTACGGAAACCCTTTATGACTGTTAAATTAACGTATCTGTAATTCTTAAATGCTATGGAAAGATAGGGAAACAGGTCTACGATGTAGGAAGTAGTGAAGGAAATAGTGAAGGAAGTAGTCAAGGTGAGCGCTGCGGAGTGTGGGGGGGGGCCTTTATGACAGTTAGAATAATGTATCTGCAAATTCTAAAAATGCTATGGGAAGGGAGAGACACAGGTCCACGATGTAGGAAGTGGTGAAGGAAGTAGTCAAAGTGAGCAGTCCAGAGTGTGGGAAGCCTTTGTGACAATTAGAATAATGTATCTGCAATTCTAAAAATGCTATGGGAAGGGAGGGAAACAGGTTCACGACACTTAGGAAGTGGTAAAGGAAGTAGTCAAGGCGAGCATTCCGGAGTGTGAGAACCCTTTGCGGCAGTTAGATTAATGTATCTGCCATAATTAAATGCTATGGGAAGAGAGGGAAACAGGTCCACGACGAAGGAAGCGGTGATGGAAGTAGTCGAGGTGAGCATTCTGGAGTGTAGAAACCCTTTGTGACAGTTAGATTAGTGTAACTGCAATTCGAAAATGCTATGGGAAGGGAGGGAAACAGGTCCACGACGAAGGAAGCGGTGATGGAAGTAGTCAAGGCGAGTAGTCCGGAGATTAGAAACCTTTGTGACAGTTAGATTAGCGTAACTGCAATACTAAAATGCTATAGGAAGGGAGGGAAACAGGTCCACGACGTAGGAAGTGGTGAAGGAAGTAGTCAATGTGAGCAGTCCGGAGTGTCAGAAGCCTTTGTGACAATTAGAATAATGTATCTGCAATTCTAAAAATGCTATGGGAAGGGAGGGAATCAGGTTCACGACACTTAGGAAGTAGTGAAGGAAGTAGTCAAAGGCGAGCATTCCGGAGTGTGGGAACCCTTTGTGGCAGTTAGAATAATGTATCTGCCATAATGATATGCTATAGGAAGGGAGGGAAACAGGTCCACGACGTAGGAAGCGGTAAAGGAAGTAGTCAAGGCGAGCAGTCCGGAGTGTAGAAACCCTTTGTGGCAGATAGATTAATATACCTGCAATACTAAAATGCTATAGGAAGGGAAGGAAACAGGTCCACGACGTAGGAAGCGGTGATGGAAGTAGTCAAGGCGTGCAGTCCGGAGTGTAGAAACCCTTTGTGACAGTTAATTTAATATACCTGCAGTACTAAAATGCTATAGGAAGGGAGGGAAACAGGTCCACGACGTAGGAAGTGGTAATGGAAGTAGTCGAGGCGAGCATTCTGGAGTGTAGAAACCCTTTGTGACAGTTAGATTAGTGTAACTGCAATTCTAAAATGCTATGGGAAGGGAGGGAAACAGGTTTACGACGTAGGAAGCGGTGATGGAAGTAGTCAAGGCGAGAGGTCCGGAGTGTGGGAACTCTTTGTGACAGTTAGATAAATGTAACTGCAATATTAAAATAATGTAGGAAAGGAGGTAAACAGGTCCACGACGTAGGAAGTTGTAACGGAAGTAGTGATGGCGAGCATTCTGAAGTGTAGAAACCCTTTGTGACAGTTAGATTAATGTATCTGCAAATAATAAAATGCTATGAGAAGAGAGGGAAACAGGTCCACGACGTAGGAAGTGGTAAAGGAAGTAGTCAAGGTGAACAGTCCAGAGTGTGGAAACTCTTTGTGACAGTTAGATTAACATATCTGCAATAATAAAATGCTATGAGAAGAGAGGGAAACAGGAAATACATTACGTATATTACCAATGACTTTGGTTAATTAATGGACGAGAAGTTAGGATTGTTGTTGACTGAGATTTGGTTTTTTTTAAGAGGTTGGTCCAGCCTCTTTTAACCTCGCCCGTGCGTGGATCGTTTACAGCAAAGCAATTGGTGAGCCGGTACAGTACAAAGGTGAACTGTACTGATAAAATTTAGTGGCAGTGACCAGGATCCGAACTCACGACATCGCTGCCTTGGGCCTGAAGTTCGCGTGACGCTACCGACTTGAGTCACCGACTCACCATTATTTGCCCCGACTCATGGGTTGATTTGCCCATACAAATAACATTATTGTGTACACCAGTGACACCGGTAAGTGTGCTAGGTGTGGGTAAACTCTTTCATTATTGCGCTCATGTTCACTCATCCTGTTACGCGCAGAATAAGCGTACTACTAGTTAAATAATCCATAACATTTTGACTGCTCTATTGCAGTTGTTTCGCCACGAAAACTTTAAAATCTAAGGCATTTGTTTGCTTCATTTTGTTAGTTTATCCATGTTAGAGGTCGACGACTGTTCAATCATTGAAAACCCAAGGACAAACCCCCAGACAAAAACACTCCACATATTTCGTTTCTATAAACCATTAACAAATTTTGATTTCAGCCGCAGCTCCATATTGCAAATGTATGTTTTGAAGATACAAATGTGCCAAAAACAATGGACAGCTAATTACTATTGAAGGGCACTAAAAATCACTAAAACATGGCAGTTTTAAAATGAGCCTTAATTAACTTTTCTACGACACTTAGCAACACGTATATTGAACAAAAGCTGTAGATTTGAACCATCCATTTGGGACACGGTTTATCCAGGTCCCATAGGTTTTAATATGTTATTAATATCCAGCAAACATTTACAACGACCAAATAAACATGCAATTAAATTTCCGAATTTATAATGTGCAATGTGTTTCGCGGACTATGAGTCACTACAACACAGTGTATTAGTAACAGTGTGTTAGAAAGAAGCCTTGTAGCAATAAGGCGTATTCACGGCATTTCTGTTTTAGGAAGCTCATTCAGAGTTTACCAACCGAGCGAGACTGAGAATTTGACGAGCCTGGTGTACAGTCTGTTAAAAAACTAAGAGTGTCCAGGTTCGTCGTTTGCGTGCAACGTTACCCTTGGACACTTTTGAATGTGTCCAGTTTCGTCGTGTCGTGCAACGCCAC
Organism: Macrosteles quadrilineatus; assembly: GCF_028750875.1. NCBI lineage: Eukaryota > Metazoa > Arthropoda > Insecta > Hemiptera > Cicadellidae > Macrosteles > Macrosteles quadrilineatus. The sequence continues at coordinate 1,489,677 of NW_026542606.1, forward strand.
CCCTGGACAACTTAAAAACTTGTCCATGTTCGTCGTTGTCTGCTTTTATCGTTGTCTGATTGAGGCGGTGTCTGCTTTTAACGTAGTCCACGTTTAACGTTGTCCAACTTCGACATCGTCCCATCGTGTTAGCATGATTGTAAATCAAATTTGTGCATTTATCGTTGTGTTTTTGTAGCTATAATTTGTGTATTTGTTGTTATTTCTTTTAAATGCCTGCGATGCGACGAAAACGAAAGGGACAATGTCGAAAAACGAAACATTTTTTTTTTTTTAGGGAGAGGAGGGAAAATGCTTTTACGCACACAGGTAGCCAGCCTATAGTGTGAGACTCCTGAAAATTGTCAGACTACTCACTAAAAAACCCCCTCTACTCTGTTGGACACAGACCTGGAATTGTTTGTCACATTACTTCAAGTCAGGCCAACATGTGACCTAACACCTAAGCCCTCAGGGCTCGCACCGTTTCTGGCATTTCGATTCTTAATGACCTACAACCGCATCCCGGTCAAGGTCGATCTTCTTGGCGCGGAGAATACCCTGGATATAATGTGACAAACAGGTCCAATTGTCCTCACCCTCCGTCATAATCGGTATGACCGTGTCCACCGACAGCAGTCCTATTAATTGTTGAGCCTCCAGGCGGGGCCTTTCCCAGCGCTGGCAGTGGAAAAATGTATGTTCCACGTCATCGAGAATGCCTGGGCAGTATATGCAGTCGGGTGACACGGCTTTGCCCATCCTGAACAGGTACGACCGGAAAAAGCCGTGTCCCGTCAGAAATTGGGTGAGGTAGAAGTCCACCTCTCCGTACCGCCGATCAACCCAAGGTTGGACTTGCTGTATCAGTCGCCTGGTCCAGAGTCCCCGTGTCTCCTGTTCCCAGCCCTCCTGCCACAGCTGGTAGGTGCGGGTGCGTTCCTCTGTTCGTGCCTCGTCCTCCCCACGGCGCCGGTAAATTGCCTTTCTCTCCGCCGCCAAAAGTTTGACGGGGATGACTCCAGCAATCACCAGGACGGCGGGCTCGGACACTGTTCGGTAGGCAGATGCTACCCTCAGTGCTGCCTGACGCTGCACTCGGGCGAGCCGCATCCTGTATGCCTCCTTATTTAGTGCGTCTGCCCACACCTCCGCACCGTACAAGAGTACGGACTAGACCGAAGACATTAACAGCCTTCTACGACTGGACCGAGGCCCTCCGACATTGGCCATCAACCGGCTAAGAGAAGAAACCACCCTAGCGGCCTTGTCCGCTGTACGGAAGATCTGATCCCGCCAGCTAAGCTTGCTGTCTACCATGACCCCAAGATACTTGGCAGAACGAACAGTTTGAACCTCGACGGCTCCCACCCTCAACGGCACGATGGTGTCAATCCGTTTTTTTGTCAAAATCACGATCTCGGTTTTGCTCAGAGCAAGCGAGAGACCGTGGTCTGCCATCCATGCGTTTATGGTACGCATAACTCGGTTTAGCTGTAGCTGAGCCAGCTCAACGCTACGTGCAGCTATCAAAGCTGCAACGTCGTCTGCGTACCCAACCAAGACTGTTTCCTCAGGCATTTCAGACCTCAGAAGGCTGTCATAAGCGACGTTCCAGAGGTCTGGGCCGAGTATGGAACCTTGGGCAGCACCAGAAGTGACACTCATCGTCCGCGGGCCCTCCGCAGTGTCATACGTTAGGAGGCGAAACCGGAGATAATCCTCTATGATGCGCATGAGGTATGCCGGCACGTGGAAGGTGTTCTCCAGAGCATCCAGCATATCGCACTACCTCGCCGAATTAAATGCATTTCGCACATCGAGCGTTACGAGCAGCACAACCCTGCGAGAGTAGTGGGTAAAATCCTCAGCTCTCATCATGGCTTGCTTCAACTCCTCAATCGCATCAATCGTTGATCGCCCCATCCTGAATCCATACTGACGAGGGGAGAGGTCCCCCGCAGCGACAACGGCTGAATTTAGCCGGGAACGGATCAATTTCTCGAGGACTTTGCCAGCCGTATCCAACATACACAGAGGTCTGTAAGAGGATGGCAGATCTGGTTCTCCCTTGCCCTTCCCAACAAGCACAAGCCTAGCTGTCTTCCAGCACAAGGGGAAAACCCCTTCAACCAGGCAGGCGTTATACATGCTCAAAAGGATCAAGGGGTTGGTAGTCAAAACCTTCTTGAGGACTTCACCGGGCACCCCATCGGGACCAGGAGCCTTGTTGTTCTTCAGGGATATGACGGCCGCCACCAGCTCTTCAGGGCTGAAAAGTGGGACGTCGTCCACCCTTCCATAATCCCGCAGTGGGCGCAACGCGTGAGCCGGGAAAAGGGACTATCCTCTCCATAGTGACCCTGTCCATGACGGAAGGTGGAGAGCGGGTTCCAAGTTTCTTGGTTACAAGTTTGTAACCCAGGCCCCACGGGTTGGAATCAACATCGTCTCTTAATTCGAAAAACGAAACATAGACAGGAGGCGTAATCGTGATAACGACCGCAGCAACAGAACAGTGGCGCGTAGGCTTAACTCATCACAGTCAGCACCTGACCCTGGACAATCTCAACTACAGTATTAGGTTACAAATGCGCCCTAACACTACCACAAAACGAAAACTAAATTTTTGTTCTCAATTGGCCCTCTATCAATGACCTGTGTTGCCTGTACAGCGAAGCATTTTGAGAAGGAGAAAACCGACCGGAATGCTTTAGATTTATCAATAACGAAGATAAACATGGACAACCTTATATGGCTATAAGTTAGACGTTTGTACAAAGAGTAATACATGACATGATAAAGAGGAAAATCAATTTTAAAATCAGAAAATGACATTGCAAATACTTATTTTTCAGTAACTCCCAATAAATATGTGTTGTTTGAGATACAATTTAAAAAGGAACAGCTGTTTTATTAAAAAGTATTATTCACATGGCCAAAATGTAAACAACTCTGTGGAGGGATCTTTAAAGGCTTCTGGGGTAGAGCCCTAAGTGATTTTGCTTAGTTTTTCTTTTGATAACTCATCTACAGACCAAGACTTTTCTTTGGACACCCCTACCAAGTTCCTACGCCCAGCCGATCTCTCAAATTAGTGGGGACAACGTTTCCAATAAAATATTTCAATTCCCCCATGTTAATCTTACGACGGGAGAAAATCCAACTTTGATGGCCTGTAAGGCAAACCCCGAGGATTTTTATTACAGGAATTTGGTTAAAGGGGGCGTCTACACAAAAAATGCTTTATTTTGACACGTTGTTTGTAAAAATCCGTCCATTATTAACGGAGGAGTAGTGTTTTGTAGAAATCGCCTTCACGTATTATATATAAGGATTCCTTTGATTTGAGCCATCTCTATGATTCTACTACTTATCATACGCTTATAGGCTAAGCTTTAAATGTATGGGTGCGTACACAAAGAACGCCGGTTGCCGGCGCCGGCAAACCGGCCGATGTAAGCGCGTCCCGGCTCGAGAAGAACTTAACATGGTTTCAAGTGTGCCCGTACACAGTAAACGCCGGTGCCGGCTCAACAAGCGCAACAAGCGCGAGCTGCCGGCGTCAACCGGCAAACAAGTATGAAGAGAACATTCTTATAAGCCGGTTCCGGCAACCGGCTCAGTCCGCGAGTGGTCTCTGTACTGTGCAGTTGGTGGGTGTCATAGCGCGATGGTTGATACAGATGATTTAATTTCCAAAGTTTATCAAAAGAAGGCGATTTTTTAACCAAACGTCCTTCAATGTTTCTTAATATGTAATTGAAAGTCGCTAGCTCCATTCTCATGTATGTGTAGAACCGTTGTGGGTCACCTTTTAGTTGCGGAAACAAGTGATGGTATTCACCAAGTTTCTTCCTATAATAACATGAACACCGACTTTCCTCCTTTGCAATAATTTTACATGAACACTCTCCGCCAAAAACACATCATCACTAGACGAAGACATCTGACACTGCTCAAAGTGAACTGACTTGTCGCGCTTGTTACCAGCTTTCTTTATGTACGGCTTCAAGCTTTTTCCGCGCTTATAAGCACGAGGAGCAAGCTGCCGGTTTGCCGGCGCCGGCAACCGGCGTTCTTTGTGTACGCACCCTATGTTACATAACCACATAAGGTCTGCTGTGTTAATGTTCATGACTCTGTTACATTTTTTATTTTATAGTTTTCTTTGACAATGTCTATTGCACAACTGTGTCTAATGACAATAAAGGATTCTTATTCTTATTCTTAACTCATTTACTTAAAAACACACAAGTTTGCCAATTGCACAGTAAAATAATTGATTTCAACGTAACTAAAAAGTATTTATTATTATAGGTAGGCCTAAAGTTATCCCTGGTTTTATATAGTATACAGTACATTGCAGAATTGACTGGCAAATGAGTAATCCAAATTTAATATTGCTTACTGGTTTGATGATTAATCTCAATCAGCTGTATTGAATTAAACAGTAAACAAAAATGAGCAGTAAATGGCTTCTAATGCATTTCTTATGGAGAACATTTTACGTTAGTTAGGGCCGGTACGTTGGGTGTAACATGGGCTCTTATGGAGAATAGATTTACAGCCTTATCTAATGTAAATCAGGGGTGCCCATCCCCCCCTAGACTCATGACGCACCCCCCCCCAATTGAGCAACAGCCCCCCCCACCATAAATTATGTACACAACAAATGAGAAACATTATTCCCCCGCCCAGCACTATTTGTAAAACTATAAAAGAAGTTTTATAATTTTTTTAGATATTTAAAATTCAAACCCAGTTGATATGAATAAAGTTATAGGTTTGTCTGTACATTGCTCAGAATTATACATATTTTGGGTTATTTATGTTTTATACATTGAAGAAGTTGAAACATGTCTTATCTCAATTTATGTTCGTCTGTCACGGCCCAGAAGGCATTTTATGCAGCCTACTCTAAAGAAAACTAGAGTACCAATTATGATTCTAATGGTTTTTGGCAAGAGAGTCCTTATAACCATTAAAATATGGCCTCACTATTTTGGAAATAAAATAACGGACGATCAAAAACACAATTTTGTGTGATTTTTCTAGTTTATTTTCTCTATGTTTACTACATCGTCATTAATTTATGAAATACTAGCTGTAACCCGCGGGCTTTGCCCCGTTTAACTTCTTAATTTTCAAGATTATCTCGTTCGCATGGCTCAATCACGTCCTGGTTGAAGTTTGTTCGCTACGCTCACTCACCTTTAGGTTGGAGCTCGTTCGCTACGCTCACTCACCTTTAGGTTGGAGCTCGTTCGCTGCGCTCACTTGCCTTCAGGTTAGCTCGTTCGCTACGCTAACTCGCCTCCAGGTTGAAGTTCGTTCGCTACGCTCACTCACCTTTTGGTTGCAAATTAGCTGTTGTCATAAATGTAAAAGAAATAATAGTGCTGCACCCTGTTGGTAATCCTTGTAACTTTAATGCTATTGAACATCATAGAACAGAACCAATTTAATTGAAACAGCTGTTAAGATTCAATAATTCCATTTCTCATAAGTTTAACATGGGAAACTCCAGAGCCACTGGGGCGGAGCCCGAAAGGATTTTTGAAATAAGAATATGCCTATATGTTAATCGGGAATGTGAGCTATCATCATGCCAAATTTTAGCCCAATCCGACCAGTATTTTTCGAGTTTACTTTTCCCATACACACATACAGCAACCACCTCTTTTTTATAATAGTATAGACTAATAATCTGTTAAGAGAACACGTACTATATGAAATTACGAACAGCTGTTTTGATAAAGATTTCTTTTCCTAGCTGTCACTGATATGTTTACATAAATGTTGTTTACGAATACTGTGTAGGCCCTAACCATTTCCGATCACGTTTGTAAGCAAATCCAAAACCAAGTGAGATTAATAACCGTGTGTGGCTTTGGCTTACATAACGGGTTTGATTTATCACGGGTACTAATATGTAACTGTAAAATAAATTAAATAACTAGCCATCATCCAGGTCGGGAACCGGAGATTCTGTGTGTATCAAGTTGTACTTAAATTTTGATTACAGGGAAAAGACCGTGAATCAGTGTTGTACAGGACTGGAAAACTTATCTTTCTATATAAATAAAATTAGAGTTGTATAAGTCACCTCAATTTAAGGAATTTTTTATTGCCAGAATATCCATATAGCGTTCGTAACCTCTGCTTAACGGATTGTCAGCGTCTTTCTCGATATAACGATCCCCTCTCCCTCCCTTTAGAAACATCACAGCTCCTTTGATGAAAATGAAATGGAAACAACGCTTGCGCCAACAATCGTCTGCTCCGTTTTACACTTCTGTCTGTTGTGCGCTATGTTACATCAGATTTCAGATACAACAGCTGGGGAATGATGACGATATAATGCTTAGTAAATTGTGATTGAGTGATTAGTAACCATGGTAACTTTAGTAAGGCTGTGATTGGCCAATGAGTAGGCCTAAATGTGGCGACTTGTTGAATTTGTGTATGAATTGAAGAGAAACCTAACAAAGAAAAAGAATAACAAGATTGTTCTTGTTACATTCTTTTTTAAGAGTGTTTTAATTATCTCTAAATATAATTTTACACTTTTTAGCGAATTTCCCTATAGGGAAGTAGCTATTACCGTAGGTCTCATGGTAAGACTTAGGCCTGGGACCGATTTACTTTTTCATTTTGATGTCCCCAGAGGCCAAAAACACCATTCGTTAACATTTTTATATATGTATATATATATATATATATAGATTTATATATATATGTGTCCGTGAACACGATAACTTGAGTAATTTTTATCCGATTTTGATGAAATTTGGTTTGAAGGTGTAAGGCAGGATAAACTTGAATGAGTTCGCGATCCAGCATGATCGGACCATGGGAACAGGATTTTATGGGGGGTTTTATGGGGTAAAAATTGGTTTTTCTCACTTTTGACCCTCAAAACACAAAATTTTCCAATTTTTCTCCAAAACCTTCTTAAAGAGCTTAAAAAAAACAAACAATTCAGTATATCAAAGTGTTTTTGTACGGTTATTGGTTAAGGAGAAAACTAAAAAAATTTTAAATTAAAAATTCCCATGTTATTCTTATGGAGAATATTGTAAAATGTTGTAGTTTGCTTTTTTATGGATATCTTTTGATCAAACTTGGCAAATATATTCATTTTATACTAAGCAATAATTATTTTACTTAAAACACACACTTTATTAGTTTCCTTGTAGCAGCAAACCTAGGTACTCGTTAAACCTAATGTTATTTAAATAGATCAATTGAAAATCAATTCAGCCAAATGGAAATTCGCTTAGACGGCAGGTTTGCTGCGGCGGGGGTATATTATTTATTACTTATATATCAATTCCTACGCTGTGATACAGCACCTATTGGTAGCCTATCTGTCTATCATGAGCAGTACCTTATAACACTTTCTAAAGGTTCCTTTAATATTTACGTTATTTATAGCAATGCAATGTTTGGCTGGTGATTAGTAGAGTAATTAATTATGCTGCTTAGTAATTAGAGCTGGTGATTAGCTATAATTTTAAACGTTGCCGTTTGTACAACTGAACCAAGATAAATGATATGAAATTTACAATAATAATGTTATTGCACAATAATAATGATTGTGCAATATTGAATTTTGTTTATAAAAATGATAATCGTGACGTTAATGGCTGTTTACAGCGTTTTAATGAGTTTGTCATCTGTTTTTATAATAATATATTGGATTAACCGTATTTTTCATTACCCCCCCCCCTCTCGCTATTAACTCAGGTAATCTAGTATCTACACAATAGTGTAAAGTATTGTAGCCTATGCTACTTGATTGTGTTTTAACGAGATTTATGTCAACAAAGCGTTCTGTCACAGAAAATATGGTTCTGTGCTAAATCGCGGTGTAGCTGGACGTGTCTGTACCACGCGTTATCTTTTATCTATCACAGCAGTTGAGCCATTCCGTGCCCTCCCTCTTAGATCTCACGTCTTGCTAATCTTTAATAATAACCTCCTACACGAATCCTAAACTATCCTAAAATCCTATTTTAACTAATTGAATTCAATAATATAACTATTGTCATTAATTAATCAACTTACTATCTGGTGACTTCGTAATATATTTTGGATTGTCGTCACGTTGAACACTGTTGCAATTAGCTTCAGCCCCCCCTCCCCCCCATTTGAATATTTTGAGCCCCCCCCCCAAGAATTTCAATGACGCAGTCTGCGTCACAGCCCCCCCCCCTTGTGGGCACCCCGCCTTAATCTAATCGTCATAAACAGTTCCCACACTCCGAACTACTCGCCTTGACTACTTCCTTCACCACTTCCTACGTCACGGACCTGTTTTTCTCCCTTCCTATAGCATTTTAGGATTGCAGATACCCTAATCTTATCGTCATAAACAGTCCCCACACTCCGGACTGCTCGCCTTTACTACAGTACTTCCTTCATCACTTCCTACCTCACGGACCTGTTTCCCTCTATTCCCATAGCATTTTATGATTGCCTTTACTACTTCCTTCACCACTTCCTACGTCACGGACCTGTTTCCTTCCCTTCCCATTGCATTTTAGGATTGCAGATACCTTAATCTATTCGTCATAAACAGATCCTAGACTCCGCATTGCTACCCTTGACTACTATATATCGAGTAATCTTAAGTATAATCTTTGCTCAATATTAACAAGTGATGTTTTTCCTTTTGTACTGTATTTGTAATTTGCTAGTATACTGTGGGTAGTTGGCTTATGAACACATGCTACAACTTCAAGTCTTTTGTTTACTTTTTCCTTGTTATTTAATTCAGCCAACATGGTTACCTAGCAACCCATAAGACTAATGTTAAAAACATGTGATTTTCAGTTTCATTTTTCTACGTAATTAGATTTTTGTTGGCTTCTTCAGGCATTAAATAGGAAAACTAAGTAGTTTTTATCCTGATCCGACTTTTGGGCTCCACCCAAGTGGTTCTGGAGTTTCCTTGTTAACCTTATAAGTATCTATCTATAAAATATTAATAGGCAAGCATGTTTCTTTAAAACCTTTTTTCTCAGCTCGTGTGCATCGTAGGGAAAATCTACGCATACCGTTGGAAAGCTATTTTCCTGTAGGTGTGCAGAATCTCTTTATAAATTTAAATAGGCTCAAAGATAAGCACAAAAAATGAGTTTAAAAATTTGAAAAAATTAACATGGATCTTATGCGTTGCTATGCTGGTTACGAAATAACAACGAAATATAAACAGAAAATCAAAACAAATGGAAGAAACTCCAATCACATGTTTTATTTACAGTGTGGGGTGAAAATAGATAAGTGAGTACATTACATATTTTTGGTCGAGTTTCGACCACTGGACGACCTCTCGTACTTATTTAATACGCAAGCAGGTTTTTTGTGACAATTACTCCTCCGAAACTACTGAACCGATTGACATGTTTTTGGTGTCATTGGAAAGAGGGTAACGTGAAGTTGTGCAGGAAACTTTCATTTTAGGGAAATAATGAGAGATTGAGGCCCTGGAGCCCTTTAAAGTTTCGTATTTCTCCATAAGGATAACATGGGAGATAATTTGTATTTACAGAAACATATGTTTGTTACTTGAAAATAGTCAAAGTCTACTACATAATAATTTCTGTGTATTATGACTCTTAATGTATATCTACTACATTTCAATCGAGGATTGTGTGCCTTAAAGTTTACCCATAATGGATCTTACTACTTTATTTTAATGCTGGGAATAGTAAAATTTAGTGGAGGATAAGTTACCATGATTTAGAAAACTTTACTATAATAATTTGTGTATTTAAATCACAAATCTTTGACATTATTAATTCATTTGAAACTAAACAGCTGATCGACAAATCAAACAAATCATCTACTTCATGTGAATAATGTTATTACACAAACATAGTTTTTTTTTTAACCAATATCTTGAATCTTTTTTATTTGTGGGTGTATTTTGAGTTTGCAGTTATGAAAGCACCAAGTCAAGTATTTTATCTAATTTTCTTTTCAAACTAACAGTATTAATGAATTACTACATGAACTTGACAAGTCAGGTAATTAATTGTCAGTATACGAAGGGGAAGAATAGTGGGTCCTTGAAAACAGACGAAGGCGGAGACACCCATCTAGAAAATCCAACTGAGTGTTTAAATATAGAGGTCAGTAGATTCCCAAGACACAGATTAGACTAATAAAAGGGGGCAGTGGTTTTATTGATGAGGAATATCAATACATCAAAAAGGGCCTCAATAATGGCACAAGGCTTCATGAGATCAGAATGGTTAACAACGTAATAGAATGTAAAGTCTTACAAGTGGAACAAGTGAGTTGGGACATATTTTGATTTCGAGGATAAAAATTAACCGTCTGAAACAAACTTACCTTTTAACATGGAAAGATGCTAATTTCTGTTACCTTTGGCATTTGCAGCGCTATGTTATGTGTTGTTTTAAGTAAGGCTACATCTTTTAATAGGATATGCATATTCGTTACGGAAATCTCTGACCAGGGTAATCTTCCTGAAGGTAACTTTAAGGCTAAAATCGTAGTATTCATGGAAGTGCTTTTGTGATAAAAATATAGTTTTTTAGTGTTTATTTTTAAAAGTGTGTTTTCTTCAAGCAGCATTTTTATGACCCTCAAAATATGCTACATAGGCCTATTTGTTTGATATGATCAAATGTTTTGTTAAATGTGTTTTAAAAATCTTTAAAAAATTACTACCCTACAACCTTGCTCGCTGCCTATAACATACTTGAACTTGAACACTTATTAATTTACTAAATATAATACATATACAGCTAGAACATGGCTGGACTGCTTCCCTTCCAAGGCTTCATTATTACTGTATTTAATTTTTGACGTCGAGTCAATATATAGGCCTAATACGATGAATTTGTTTTCTAAATCCATATTTGTTATTTTGCGGGGCATTGAGCCGCACAGGTTCACTAGTATTAAATAAAAGAGCATGAAAAAAGAAAATGTTTGGTGAAATTTATTTTTCATTTGATATGTCACAAGGGCGGGTACCTTGCTATTAAAAAAACAAGTTATGGGTAGGGGAAAAGGGGGGATATATATATCAACATATATATCCCCGGAAAATATTTTGGGTATATATATTTAATATATAGATACCCAATATGCCTCTAAACATTCAAACTTATGGGTCAATTTGCTGCACACAAAATCCAACAAAGTCTTTTAATAATATAGACTAGTGAACCTGTGCGGCTCAATGCCCCGCAAAATAACAAATATGGATTTAGAAAACAAATTCATCGTATTAGGCCTATATATTGACTCGACGTCAAAAATTAAATACAGTAATAATGAAGCCTTGGAAGGGAAGCAGTCCAGCCATGTTCTAGCTGTATATGTATTATATTTAGTAAATTAATAAGTGTTCAAGTTCAAGTATGTTATAGGCAGCGAGCAAGGTTGTAGGGTAGTAATTTTTTAAAGATTTTTAAAACACATTTAACAAAACATTTGATCATATCAAACAAATAGGCCTATGTAGCATATTTTGAGGGTCATAAAAATGCTGCTTGAAGAAAACACACTTTTAAAAATAAACACTAAAAAACTATATTTTTATCACAAAAGCACTTCCATGAATACTACGATTTTAGCCTTAAAGTTACCTTCAGGAAGATTACCCTGGTCAGAGATTTCCGTAACGAATATGCATATCCTATTAAAAGATGTAGCCTTACTTAAAACAACACATAACATAGCGCTGCAAATGCCAAAGGTAACAGAAATTAGCATCTTTCCATGTTAAAAGGTAAGTTTGTTTCAGACGGTTAATTTTTATCCTCGAAATCAAAATATGTCCCAACTCACTTGTTCCACTTGTAAGACTTTACATTCTATTACGTTGTTAACCATTCTGATCTCATGAAGCCTTGTGCCATTATTGAGGCCCTTTTTGATGTATTGATATTCCTCATCAATAAAACCACTGCCCCCTTTTATTAGTCTAATCTGTGTCTTGGGAATCTACTGACCTCTATATTTAAACACTCAGTTGGATTTTCTAGATGGGTGTCTCCGCCTTCGTCTGTTTTCAAGGACCCACTATTCTTCCCCTTCGTATACTGACAATTAATTACCTGACTTGTCAAGTTCATGTAGTAATTCATTAATACTGTTAGTTTGAAAAGAAAATTAGATAAAATACTTGACTTGGTGCTTTCATAACTGCAAACTCAAAATACACCCACAAATAAAAAAGATTCAAGATATTGGTTAAAAAAAAAACTATGTTTGTGTAATAACATTATTCACATGAAGTAGATGATTTGTTTGATTTGTCGATCAGCTGTTTAGTTTCAAATGAATTAATAATGTCAAAGATTTGTGATTTAAATACACAAATTATTATAGTAAAGTTTTCTAAATCATGGTAACTTATCCTCCACTAAATTTTACTATTCCCAGCATTAAAATAAAGTAGTAAGATCCATTATGGGTAAACTTTAAGGCACACAATCCTCGATTGAAATGTAGTAGATATACATTAAGAGTCATAATACACAGAAATTATTATGTAGTAGACTTTGACTATTTTCAAGTAACAAACATATGTTTCTGTAAATACAAATTATCTCCCATGTTATCCTTATGGAGAAATACGAAACTTTAAAGGGCTCCAGGGCCTCAATCTCTCATTATTTCCCTAAAATGAAAGTTTCCTGCACAACTTCACGTTACCCTCTTTCCAATGACACCAAAAACATGTCAATCGGTTCAGTAGTTTCGGAGGAGTAATTGTCACAAAAAACCTGCTTGCGTATTAAATAAGTACGAGAGGTCGTCCAGTGGTCGAAACTCGACCAAAAATATGTAATGTACTCACTTATCTATTTTCACCCCACACTGTAAATAAAACATGTGATTGGAGTTTCTTCCATTTGTTTTGATTTTCTGTTTATATTTCGTTGTTATTTCGTAACCAGCATAGCAACGCATAAGATCCATGTTAATTTTTTCAAATTTTTAAACTCATTTTTTGTGCTTATCTTTGAGCCTATTTAAATTTATAAAGAGATTCTGCACACCTACAGGAAAATAGCTTTCCAACGGTATGCGTAGATTTTCCCTACGATGCACACGAGCTGAGAAAAAAGGTTTTAAAGAAACATGCTTGCCTATTAATATATAGATAGATAGATAGATGTCACAAGGGGTACCTTGCTAATAAAAAAAATTAAGTTCCGGGGGGAGGGGGGAAATATCTCACAAATTTAGGAACCGATTTTCAATTTTTTTTCATCAAACATTTTATTTTTTCATGCTCTTTTCTTTGATATGTCACAAGGGGTACCTTGCTATTTAAAAAAAAATAAGTTGGGGGCAGGGGGGAAAGGGGGAATGTGAATATAACGTAGAATTAAAAAAAATGTGCCCCCTACGTCAATAGATGATTCCCGCCAACTGCATATTTCTATCTATTGCGGGTTTTACGTAAATAAAGATGCAAGATTAAAAAAAAACACCCTGTATATTGATCTACGGTATTACCAAGTAGCACACATCAACATCGTTGGCCCAACGTTGGGAAATGGTCGGCACGGTTGGCAGAAATTTTGGGTAGACCCGTACTGCGCCAGGTCTAAATAATTCCTCTTCAGCAAACGCCCGTACTGCGCCAGCACTAGTCCAGGTAGGCGAGGGGGCGCCTTCTGGTTAACCCACACCCTTACGCATCATTGGTATTGCGAATGTAAACAAACATCACAGCTTTCGTTATTTCACCTAGGTCAACACCCCTTGTCGCTAATTTAACAAATCTTGCTCTTTACCTCAGTGCCATTGAGGAATCACAATTAGATACATGTTTATCAATCAACGGTGCTTTGGAAAATGAAAAAAGTACAAGAAAGAAAGCCACGCTTCTTCGACAACAGTTTGTCAAAACAAAAATTAATCAATTAAGAACCGGTGACTTGGACCTACTTTGTTTCTTGAAGTGTGTTGCTATCAATTTTGCACCCATTTAGGCCTAAACAAAAACATTACTTTTTTGCTACACTACTGTGAAATGGCCTTTACACCATATACAGAAGCAGGTACTTTTCCATCGGTACTTTTCTTACGACTATTCTCCATTTTTAGGCGTTTCCGTGATAGCAAGTAATAATATCGGTCGTTTCTGTCATCACAGAAAATTGTCACGGATGTTACGCACGCATTTGCTTCCCATTTTATCACTTTAGCTAGTGGGATGGTGCTCAGAATGTTTACTTAACTAATTTGCTTTAGTTGAACGCTTAATTAATTATTTTACCGTGGAAAGCGTGACATTATATCTCAATTGAAATTTTAGTTTTTCATACAACCGATTTATTTTTGTTACCATGGATATTGAAAACTGCATTTATATTAATTCAATCAATGCACGCAGTAATTTCAACGAAACATACTTTAATAAAAATATGCCTATATAAGTAACTTCTTTGTATAAACAAGTGGATCTGTCATCTCCTAAGAACATTGTTCAACCCAGAAGACATGGGATCTGACCTCTCAACGTTCAAGAGTAAGAGATTGTCACGTCACGTCAAATATTTGGATATACACGGCTACGTTGTACTATTTGATTGAGTAAGTACACGTCTATGGAGTGTTAATATAAGAGCAATAGCCTACATATAAATAGAATGTAATTGTTCAATTAATGTTAATAGAACTAAATCTAAAGCAATACAAATCGCTCGAAATGTATAGAGTAATTTGTAGTTTTAAATACAAACTTAGCACACAACATCTACAGAAGGAAGTAAAACGTTAGGAAGCAATACATTATTTTGAGACTTTGAAGTTGGACGACAAAGATACCAATTTGGTAAATTTGATGCGTAATAATAACGTAATCTATTTGATTAGTAATATCAATAAGGTCGTAATACTATGTGTTGGGCATCACCCTACACTAGATCCAAACATCTACAGTATCTAGAAAAGAAAACAAGGATAGATATATTAGACGATAAGTTATTCCTAGATATTAGGTACTTAAGCCCCTCCATTATGATTATGTTGATTAAATTAAATCAAATATTTTGTTATCCAATTTGTAAACTCAAATCTCTCTGGATTTTGAAATTTGGATTACTTAACCACGTCGTATTGTCATCAGATTTCATGTTAAATATTATCCTTTTTTTAAATTGAGAGAAAATTTCCGGTTAAACGTTTGCATTATAGAAATAACTTAGTTCTAAGTTATTGTCAAAGGATATCTCATTGAGACATAAGAGGTCGACTAATGTGTGTGATATGTTTACTTCCGAATCTTTCATATTACCTTCAGTTGTAATATGTTACGAGTTGGGGAAATTATGCTTTATAAATGTAAACTGTTACTTCTAAAGGAAATATTGTTGAAAAAGATTACTAAATTTAAATGCTAATATAAACGTCAGAAATTAAAATAAAATATGATTTGTCTCAGATTTAACGCAGGAGTGGGATTGGACTAGGGACTTGAGGAGACAGTATACAAGTACGGTATATTATGTTATTTTCTCTAAATTATCATTATGAATTTTAAGCCGCTCCTCGACCCGGGCGAGTCAGAGTCACAGCTTGGCAGAGAATAAGCTTTTGATACCACGACCACACCAATGGGATGGACACAGCAATGTTATCCATACTCTCATATGGATGTATTAATTCACTTACATCCCTGCGAGAGGCAAATGCAATTACTTACATTTTATGTATTTTAGTAAAAAAAAACTTCTTATGAGTTTAATAAATATAATAGTAAAAAGTTAAGTAGCTTTTAAAATTTATATAAACGATAGCAGAAGTTTGTTTAAATTGTATAACTTGTATAAAACAGAGCTCTCACAATGCAAAATATTGCTTTGTTTACATTGGGCCTGCAATAGTCCAGGGGTTTACCACCAGATGGCATTGGGGTATATCTCTGGCGGCTAGTTTAAGAATTAGCTACCCATACAAATTACCATCTAAAGATTGATGTGGTCAATAAGGATTCAATTAATACAGAAACGAAGATATATATATTTATAGAAATATGAAATGAAACATTTTCTCAATTTGAGTAAACCCTAATACACTTTTATTATTTCATGTTTGTGTACGTATGTTGAGAGTTGCTAAGAATATTCACACCAAAACTGCAGCATCGATGGAAGTGTTGAAAACTTGACTAATGATGTAAATTTGAAAGCAACACATTTCTGAACTGAACCTTAGGTGAGTTACATTAACTTTAATCCTCAATTTTATTACAGATAATACTGATATAATTATTGTATTAAATGAATTAACATTCACACAACTTTCAGAAGTCAAACTTTACCTCCTTCCATAACCCATTCATGCGTAGCCTAAAAATACAATATTGAATGTTATCACAGCCAATAGACCATTGGACTATGCTATAATAGTCTGTGATGTGTTATATATTTACAGAATTTATATTAAGTTTACATTAGACCTGCATTTCAGCAGTTAAAAATAAATATGAGATAAAAATATATATATATAAATAAAAATAAATATGAGATAAATACGCACTATTAAACACTGTACAATTGTGTTTCGTATTTTAATAATGCTATTTTCAAACGCCTTCCAGTAAGCATGTTAATAACACTTGAGTTGCTTTTCTATGGTAAATTTAAACTTTACAACACATATTTAACACGACAAATGCAACAAAATGTTTAATAGTGGTGGTACGATTGGCGTTTCATGAACAAACAGAACAGGCAAACAATCACAAATTTTACAATTAGAACTACTGACAGGTTCTGTAAATCCATATAAGTTTAATTCTTAATATTTCAAAGCGCAGTAGCATCTATCTATCTATCTATATATATAATACGCTAAGCCGATTTTTGTAAACAGAACTCCTCCCTCATTTTTGGACCGATTTTGATGATTAAAGTGTCAAATGAATGGCCCTGACCTGTAGTTTTGCAAAGTCTTTTTCGTTTTTTGGAATCTTTATTAGTTTGGGCAGGATCTTCCATCAAAGTTGGATTTTCTCCCATAAGATTAACATGGGGGAATCTAAATATTTAATTGGAAACTTTGTTTCCAGAGAACGACTGGGCGTAGAAACTTGGTAGAGGGGTCCAAAGAAAGGTCTTGGTCTCTAGATGAGTTACCAAAAGAAAAACTAAGTGAATCCCGTTAGGGCTCTGCCCCAGAAGCCCTTAAAGATCCCTCCACAGATTTGTTTACATTTTGTCCATGTGGATAATACTTTTTAATGAAACAGCTGTTAATTTTTGAATTGTATTTTAAACAACACATATTTATTAGGAGTTACTGAATTGTCCAAAAGAAGTATTTGCAATGTTATTTTCTGATTTTAAAATTGATTTTCTTCTGTATAATGTCATATTTTGCAATATAACGTTCCATTACGAAATCAGTGGAAAATCCTTTTATCACAGTAACTCTTATTTAACAATAATTATTTCTTATTGAACTATCTTATATCTATTGTACGGGTTGGTGTCTGATTTTTTCACCACTTTTGGCTATATTTTAAAATATTATTCTAGACAGATCATCATGTTCGTGAGATTATTGTCATACATGTTTTCAATCATTGAAAAATCTTCGATTGTGTAATACAATACAAAATAATACAATACAAGTGCAGAAGTGTCTTTTAGCTTTAACATTAACCCCACAACCGATTTCTCAAAACTATACTAGAGGGTAATTCATTGGCACAGAAGTACGATATGAACTGATGCGACGTGACGAAGGAAAACTCAAACTTACACTGTGACGGATGGACCTCCCTTTCAAGTTAGAACGTGTCTCCTCAACAAGCAGATACCGGTACTTTCTCTCAAATAAAATGATAGATTAATCTTTATTACACTGATGAAATCGGGGAAGTTTTTAACTAATAAAAAAGATCCACCAATACGGTTTTAATACTATTTAAAGGTTCTTCCAAAGTATCCTATGGGAAATATCTTATTCGTTGAATGATCAACCATATTTGGTAACTAACGCAATTAATATCATTATTATTTTTACACTTATTACTCTTTAAACGATGCTAAATGCTCAAAATATGTATAATTTCACTCAATTTATCGCAGTTAGATGAATTAGCGTAAGCCTTGAAAGAAACCGTCGATTTCGACGGGTTTCACCTAGTTGAAATTATATTACCCTACATAAAGTGTGTCCCCAGTGAAAACTGTGTTAATTTAGAAGATTAAACAGTAGATAGCTACTTGCGTACTGCTAACTTCTTACTGTGTAAATGATTTTCCCAAGATGGCTTTGTAATCGGACATTGCAATTGTATTGAATGATCCTCAATTTCAACGGAAACACCTAAATGAACCAGAGAAGAATTTCTTGAGCCATCACAGTCACTAGGTGGGTCGACAACTGGGCATGTACCGTACATACAACGGATTGTTGGGAATGAAATGAAAGGTTTGCCAAACTATACATGGTGTGTATAGCGTCTAGAGAAAGCTTCTTTCAAGAACTTTGAAAATCCTAGAACCTTGAAAAATTCAAGTTGAACCTTAATTTGTATTCCAAAAATGAAATATATGCGTTTCAATATAGTATCGAGGTATTGTTTTAGTTTAGCACTTAAATCAAATAGCATACTCTTCTTGGAATAAAATTCGCATTATCAAATTAAATTGAATCAAACCGACAACCTAATATCAGCCTGAGAGTGTACTGCTGTCCATAATTTGATTTGTGTCATTTTAACTGCAGTACTTTTTAACCTAGCCAATTCAGGAAAACATGTTGGAACTATAACTTCTTGTCAATGTCATCACCATAGTATAGAACTCAAGTGACAATAATATAATTTGTACTGTGCTCTCTGAATTTTTGTATTCGTTTCGGTAAATAAAAAGTAATTATTCCAATGAAAAATTTACATTTGTTTTCTAATTAACATTTCAAAACCAGCAACGTAAGTATTTCCATCCATTATTTCCATTATTTTGGAATACGGAATGGGCACACGGAAGGGACTAAGGCCAAAGGTGTAGTGACGTCATATCTCTAGTGGCTAATGTCTTCTCTTGAGGCGACGCAATTACCGTAACGAAACGATGTGATTTCAGCGGCGTTCGTGGCATAGTTGGTAGCGTTTCGGATTGGTGTTCAGGAGGTCCCGGGTTCGAATCCCGCTGGCAGCACTAACTTTTTGTCAACAAATTTTTCATATCAGCAAGTTTGGTTGGTTAGGTTAGGTTATGACAGTTTAATTTTATAATACTAAATTTTATAATTAATTATTAATTAGATTTGTATCTTATATAGTTTTTATATTATCAGCAAGTCTGGTTGGTTAGGTTATGTTATGACAGTTTAATTTTAAAAATTTATTTTATAATTTGAAACAATATTTTATAATTAAAAAGTTAATTTTATAACTAAAAATTAAAAAAAAAATAATAATTTAAATTATTTCAACTTAGCAGTTCTAGCGGCGAACGCTGACACTACAAGATATGTTAGCCTTAGTCCCTCCCGTGTGCCCCACCGTTGTAATACAATAAGTGAATTACAACATCTTCTTGATTTAATCACAAGATGCGTTTAAAACTAAAGACATTGTCGTCACGACGTTAAGGACAATTTTTTGTAAAGAGATTAATACAAATGTGAAATAAGGAGGTGGATTTGGAATAAATTGAGAGGCAAAACATACACACACCTACGCGGTACCATGATAACTGCACACTTGTGAACAAATATAGAGAAGTAAAATATTCTTTACTGGTGAGGATCTAGTGCTCAAGAGAATATACAGGGTGTTGAAAATGTCTGGAACCAACATTATATCTGGTGAGTGGTTAAAGAAAAACAACTGATATTTTGTGTACGGATATACTATGGTTTTACCTATCTTTTGGTGCCTTATGAAATTTTTTACCACTTATAGGGAACGTCCTGTGGAGGATGCAGTAAAAAGTTTTAATGGAAGCCTATGGTAAATGATACATCATTTTAAAGGCCATTTTTTTCTGAGTAAGGAGCCACAAGTTTCATCTCAAAAGGACCACCCTAGCAAAAATGGCGACTGTTTGAAATTTAAAAACCCACTCATATGGAACGTCCTGTGGAGGATGCAGTAAAAAGTGTTAATGTAAAAAGTATTTTTAAACAAATAATACAGTTATAAAACATAATTGTCTTGCTGTACATTTACTAAACACTTACTGAAAAAAACATTTAACTAAATTGTTTGTGTTGTTTTACTAAACTTATTTTTAACAGAAATACCAATTATTAAGCTTTCTATTTTCAAAAACTTCAAACAGTCGCCATTTTCGCTAGGGTGGTCCTTTTGAGATGAAACTTATGGCTCCTTACTCAGAAAAGAATGGCCTTTAAAATGATGTATCATTTACCATAGGCTTCCATTAAAACTTTTTACTGCATCCTCCACAGGACGTTCCCTATAAGTGGTAAAAAATTTCATAAGGCACCAAAAGATAGGTAAAACCATAGTATATCCGTACACAAAATATCAGTTGTTTTTCTTTAACCACTCACCAGATATAATGTTGGTTCCAGACATTTTCAACACCCTGTATATGAGGGTTCTCCTATCTTGCCTGAATTTAACATGTAATTATTATAAGTAGACTTTCGGTCAATTGTGTCTTATTTACGCCGGGGGCATTTTTTATGCAATAACTAAAAGGATAAAGAATGCGTAGAAGGGGAAGTGGTTCAATCCTCTTAAGGTTTGTTGTGGCATTAGTCAAATTTTACCATTTTTTTTTTAAATTTTGAAGTTGAGTAAGACTAGTTGAGTATTAGGCCAGTTGCTAGTAAATTTTCGAAAAATCTGATCCATCAGACAAAAAAGCTGGATGAAATTAAGCTATTTATTGAATAGTTTAAACGCTTAGATATGTTGCGAAATTAAAGGAAAAAATATTTCCCTACTGATTTGTTTAATTCGCTCTGAATATCTTTAGGTGAGGGATGATATCGTGGCAAAGCGCGGGGCTTTAGTCCGCAAGGTCCCAGGTTCAAATCATTTCAATAACTAATGGGATTTTGCTATGTAATAGAGCCATGACCATCATGGCCTAGCATAAATTAATAGTTGGAACTTTTCGGGTTCCAAAAGAAATCTAAGTTGCCTAACAGCATTGAGGAAACTAAACTAATGTGTTACAAACCTCAAATCCCAAACCTACAATTATTTATCTGGCTCTGAAAAATCAACTTCGAATCAAGCTCGAATCCAACAAATCATTAAAAAAATCATTAAAATCGATCCAGCCGGTCTCGAGTTACAAACTGTTGAACTAAAACGACTTTGTTATATATATATTATATAATATATTAGGATATATAACAGTTTAGTTATATAATATTAGTAGGATAAGTCACAGAGTGTTTTATATAACACTAAATGAACTCTCAGATTCATTAGGGTAGTTTCTCTCAGAACTATTATTACAAAGAAAAGGCCGCTCTGGCGCAGTACAGGTCTGATTTTGGGTGGTAGATTTTAGTGCTGGCGCAGTACGGGCCTGCTACCTGGACTCCCTGTCGCAATACGGGCGCCCCGGAAATTTTAACGATTTGCCAACGTTGGCCCAACGGAAACTGGTATTCGTTGGCCCTACAAAGGAAAGAATCGTTGAGCCTTCGTTGGGTTTAAGTATAAAACATTCTAAAACGAATTTTAACGAATTGATTTATTTAAAAGTATATGTACATAAATGGCAGCAGAATATAAGACAAATATTGTAAAAATTTGGATCTATAAAATTGTAGTCACATGATGTGTTGTGATACGAGATACAGTGGGGAACACCTGCTTAACATATAATAATTATTATAATTCCATTTTTTTTAAACAATCTTATATATTAAAAAAATTTGGTTTTTCTTTTCCGAGTTCGTTTGGCTCTTCTACCCGACCGATTTTCATGATTGAGGTCTCAAATTGAAGGTATGCACGCTCAGATTTGCCATCAAGCATCGGCATATATTTATCTATAATCCTACTCGGCTTATACGTAAAAGAAATTTGCTCCCCATGTTATTCTTATGGGAGTTAAATTTGGTTTATCTTTGCCGAGTTCGATTGGCTCTTCTACCCTACCGATTTTCATGATTGAGGTCTCAAATTGAAGGTAAGCACGCACAGATTTGCCATCAAGCATCGGAATATAGTTATCTATAATTCCACGCGATTTCTACGTAAAAGAAATTTGCTCCCCATGTTATTCTTATGGGAGTTAAATTTGGTTTATCTTTGCCGAGTTCGATTGGCTCTTCTACCCGACCGATTTTCATGATTGAGGTCTCAAATTGAAGGTATGCACGCACAGATTTGCCATCAAGCATCGGAATATAGTTATCTATAATCCTACTCGGCTTATAAGTAAAAGAAATATGCTCCCCATGTTATTCTTATGGGAGTTAAATTTGGTTTATCTTTGCCGAGTTCGATTGGCTCTTCTACCCGACCGATTTTCATGATTGAGGTCTCAAATTGAAGGTATGCACGCACAGATTTGCCATCAAGCATCGGCATCAATGTATCTATAATCCCACGTGGATTATACGTAAACGAAATTTGCTCCCCATGTATTTCTTATAGGAGTTAAATTTGGGGTGTCTTTGCCGAGTTCGTTTGGCTCTTCTACCCGACCGATTTTCATGATTGAGGTCTCGAATTGAAGGTATGCACGCTCAGATTTGCCATCAAGCATCGGCATCAATGTATCTATAATTCCACGCGATTTCTACGTAAACGAAATTTGCTCCCCATGTATTTCTTATGGGAGTTAAATTTTGTTTCTCTTTGCCGAGTTCGTTTGGCTCATCTACCCGACCGATTTTCATGAATGAGGTCTCGAATTGAGGGTATGCACGTACAGATTTGCCATCAAGCATCGGCAAATATTTATCTACAACCCCACTTGGTTTATACGTTAAAAAATTTCCTTTCATGTATTTCTTATAGAAGTTAAATTTTGTTTCTCTTTGCCGAGTTCGTTTGGCTCATCTACCCGACCGATTTTCATGATTGAGGTCTCGAATTGAAGGTATGCACGCACAGATTTTCCATCAAGCATCGGCAAATATTTATCTATCACCCCACTTGGTTTATACGTTAAAAAAATTTCCTTTCATGTATTTCTTATAGAAGTTAAATGTTGTTTCTCTTTTCCGAGTTCGTTTGGCTCTTCTAACCGACCGATTTTCAAGATTGAGGTCTCAAATTGAGGGTATGTACGCACAGATGTCCCATCAAGCATTGGAATATATGTAGCTACAGTCCAAACCCGGATTATACGTAAAATAAATTTGCTCTATTGGTAGTTAAATTTAGTTTTTCATTTCCCAGTTCGTTTGGCTCTTCTACTCGACCAATTTTCATGGTTGAATTTTCAAATTGAAGTTATGCATGTCCAGATTTCACAACAAGCATCGGTTTAAGATACAATATACAAAATACAAAAAAAAAATAAAAAATACAAGGTTAAACCCGTCGAAATCAACAGGTACTGTTGAGGTAATTCTATTTTGGAACCATTTGGTTTGTTTGTGATTCAGCACTATGCCAATCTTAATAATCATAATTAATTACACAAATGATGCCGGAATTTTACCGAAGGTTCTTATATGAAAATAAATAGGATAACGTAATTAGAATTGAGTATAGATATCAACTTTCGTTTTTTCGTTTCGTTTAGTTTTTTGTTTTGTTTTTGTCTAAATAATCTACTTTTATTTGGGCTATCGGTATAATATCGGGCTATACTTTTATTCGGGCGGAGGGTATGTTGAGTTGAGCTGACTCTGAACTTTAGTTTCAAAACATTTTCCAATATCTTATCTTAGACAAAATTTGTGATTCCTTCAAAAAATAGGGCTAAAACTAATGAGTTAGATTTTGCTAACTTTTTGCTCGAAATTGGCAATGGGGAATACCCAACAATTGATGACAAATCTGTGGACTTACCCCCACCACTTATCTCTGATTCAGACATAGTTTCAGAAATTTATGGAACAAACATACAAACGCCTATGGACTCATCGTACTTATCAAAATGTGCCGTTTTAGCGCCAAAGAATGAGCATTGTGAGGAAATCAATAAAAGAGTTTTAGACCTCATCCCAGGCTCAAGCAAAACATATATAAGTGTGAATAAACTAATTACAGATGATGACAGTGAACTATTGCAATTCCCTATTGAATTCCTCAACAGCCTTGAGATGACTGGTTTGCCTTCTCACAAATTAGTCTTAAAGGAAGGTGCCATTGTGATGTTATTAAGAAATTTAAACTACACAGCAGGTCTTCTAAACGGAACAAGACTTATTGTCAAGAAAATGTATGAAAACAGTTTAGACTTAGAAATCATAACTGGCACAAATATTGGACAACGTGCACTATTACCCCGCATTGATCTCTCTCCATCAGATCCTACAGTACCATTTTCTTTCAAACGAAGACAATTCCCCATAAAGGTTGCGTTCTGCATGACCATCAACAAGGCGCAGGGCCAAACGATTGATCGAGTTGGTGTGTATTTGCCTGAACCAGTATTTAGTCACGGTCAGTTGTACGTCGCCTTATCGAGAGGGAAATCTTTCGATACTGTAAAAGTAGAAACTAAATCAAAAGGTGGACGAACAGCAAACATTGTTTGGAAGGAAGTATTATAAAAGTCGTAATATTAATAAAGATTACCAGATGGAGGGAACTACTCCTGAGAATATGCGTACATGCAATTCTACCGACAGAGATGTCTATTTTACAAGAAATATTGTTGTTAATAAAACATTCTTAATAAAGCCTCATTCACGCTGTGTTACATAAAATGAGTTAACAAATGTACGTGCTTTCTCTGTAGGTGCTTTTAGGAAGTGTGTGGATATTGTTCTGGATTAATTGATTTTCAAAACGGAAAAAAATACATCGGGACGAATTTCTCTATGTTATATGGAATGTGTTATACTTTAATTTGGTCATAAGGCGAAATTAATCCAGCAGCCCTATAAGAGTTTAATTAAAGTTGTACCGCCCTTATTAAGTTTAGTATTTTATTTTTTTATTATTAATTTCAATGCTGCGGAGCAGCACGGGTCATCTAGTATTCTTTAACTTATTTAAGCAATTTTTTAATAGTTATAGGGGAAAGATTAATTAATAACAATCAATTACAACAGTAGCCTACTAATCTAATGGTAATTAAATAATCTATATTCAAATACTAGTATCCTCTCCAACTACCAGAAAAACAATTCAACTTGAGGCCTAAACGGATTAACAGAATCATATAGTAGCATCAAAAATATTTTAAGTATTGTGACCATTGCACCTGTCAGCTACTCTTTCACCACTTGAAAACACTCATAAACAACAAGCACAGTTAGCTTGGAGGTAAGGCGTGAGGCTCACAAGGCGAAGTTACCGGGTTCGAGACCCGTTCCGGCCAAAAGATTTTATCTGGTTTTTTTTTAATAAGTTTTAATGAACTATTTAATCAATTTACTCAACTCATAATTATGCTTTTCAGACAAAATCTTTATTATTTTGCGTTTTTTATGTTTAGGCCCAATGGGATGGTTGGCCCTTACGCAAAAATTGGTTGGTTGGCCAACCGTAAGACTGATTGCCAAAACATACCGTTGGCCAACGATCGAAAGAAACGTTGGGCCAACGATTTGCCAACGATTTTTGCTACTTGGGAATACAGCTATTTCTCAATTACCTGTAAATGGATTTGAGTAGACAATGTAATTTTCGTGTTCTACATTAAATTTTGAATAAGAATGATATAAAATGACGGAGTATCAGTTGTAAAAACTCCATTGTAAATAGATTCAAAGATAAAAATTAAGATGTTTGGAAAAAATTTAAAAAACATTGGTCTATTGTATTTGTTCACACCCTGTATACAAGAAAGTGTCCGAATATGTTAAAAACTGCGCCATTTTATAAGCTTTCTAACCATATGCTACACTATTGAGGTTTAGATATTCTGTTGTTTGTTTTAGTGGTTTGAATACCAGAAAACAGGGTGTCTTTAACATTTAAAACATAGAAAGCCGGTATGTATTAAGCACAAGTTGTATTTTTGTTTCAGCTTTAACAGTAAAAACAGTAAAAAAGTTCCCTGTTTTCTGGTATTCAAACCACTAAAACAAACAACAGAATATCTAAACCTCAATAGTGTAGCATATGGTTGGTGGAAAGCTTATAAAATGACGCAGTTTTTAACATATTCGGACACTTTCTTGTATACAGGGTGTGAACAAATACAATAGACCAATATTTTTTAATTTTTTTCCTTCATACATATTAATTTTTATCTTTGAATCTATTTACAATGGAGTTTTTACAATTGATCCTCTGTCATTTTCTATTATTCTTATTCAAAATTTAATGTAGAACACGAAAATGACATTGTCTACTCAAATCCATTTACAGGTAATTGAGAAATAGCTGTATTAAGTTTCAAAACATAGTTATTTTTGAAAAACATAAAATAATTCTTTGTGAAGCTAATTTTTGGACTTGGAACCTTTTATATGCATCATTACACTGCATTTACTTAGTACTTACGCCAAAAAATTTTGTAACACTGATGACCAGCCACCCTGTATAAACCTTCGCAAATGCAAATACAGTATCTGACAGTTACAAGCCAAAACAAAATGCTTCGCAATTAAATGTCACCCGGATCGTGTTAGTCCATATTTTAAATCCAATGATTAAACTAAAAATGCTTTATAGATCTATAAGGCATAGCCCTAGGGTAAGCATGTAATTGAAAGTTACTTTCCACAATGGTTAAACGTAGTTAAGCTACTACCTCAACCTCATAATTTAACATTTTATTCGTGTTGACATTTTCATTATCAAGGTGCTCTTGTCCTTTCCTTGAAACACTGATAAATATAAGGACATTAATGCGTTACCAACAGACATACACACAAAAATACAGAACTTAATTAGGGAATTTGCTACGCGTTAAGCATAACATAGTACATATAAAATTAGTATTTAAAATCTTTGTTAATATCATCTCAGTGCCACTCAGTGCCAGCAGAATCAGAGCACATTCAGAACATTCTGAGATCGTTCTGGGAATAATATGTGCTGCTGTATGGGTTTTTATGGATCGCCATGACAACAACAACAGAAAACAAAACAATCAACAACAAAACAATCAACAAAAGAACAAGTTAACAAAAGAATCAAGGCATCTGCCGCACCTGTTGCCGGCTCTGTTGCTGTTTAGGCAAATTAACGCATTTTTTTTTCATTTCCACATTTCCGGTGTAAGTTGCTGAAACAAATGTACTACGACTCATTTAATATTTCAATGAGTAACAATAAACAACGTAAAATTCATTCATTCATACATTCATTCATTCAATTAATTCATTCAATTCATTCATTCATACTTTCATACATTCATACATTCATTCATTCATTCATTCATTCATTCATTCATTTGGTTAATCTGTTTTAACACCAAGCTAGCAAGTTAATGAAAAAGCTATGTACTACTATATCATTATACAGACTGTCCCAAAAGTCCCGGACCGGTTTAATATTTTCTAAACGACAACAGATAAATCAATAAGATTTGGTACATCAACACCACACCTAAAAATCTACTTTTTTATGGAAATATAAATTTTCTGTCACATCATGGGGACGTCCCGCAAGGAGTCAGAAGGAAATCTTAAATAGAAGCATAGGTTGACATGTACATCAAATTAAAAGTCTTTACTAGCAGAATATAATGCTGCAAATTTGAACTCAAACGGACAACCAAGTCAAGAATGAGAGTGGTTCAAAGATTCATTTAATTTGCATTTGGGGGCACAGCCCTAGGAATCGGAAAAATTTTTTAACGTAAGCATAGGTCGATATGCACATCAAATTAAAGGTCTTCACTAGTAGATTACAATGCCGTAAATTCAAGCTCAAAAGAACGCCTGAGTACAAAATGGCAGTCGTTCAAAGATTCAAAATGGCAGGTTCAAGAAATCTTTGAACGGCCGCCATTTTGTAACGGGTGATCCTTTCGAGGCGCGGTTTCCGGCATTGAACTCTGCTAGCTAAACCCTTTAAACTGATGTGCATATTGACCTATGCTCCTATTTAAAATTTCCTTCTGACTCCTCGTGGGACGTTCCCATGATATGACAGAAAATTGATAGTTCCTTAAAAAAGTAGATTTTTAAGTGTGGTGTTGATGTGCAAAATCTTATTGATTTATCTGTTGTCGTTTAGAAAATATTAAACCGGTCCGGGACTTTTGGGACAGTCTGTATATTTCAAATAGATTTATGATTGAAAAAACTTTGGATGGATACGATGTCCATAATCATTTTCAAGCAAAGTTTGGCCTAGGTATGAAAAAAAAACAGTAAAATAAATCATAATACAAGTAGTGTGACAGATGTCAAATTATTGTAAAGCCTTCAAACGGCAGAACACATATTATATACACAAGATAGTTGACATAGCATTGACAAATTTGAAGGAGACTGCAAGTGCCGTGAATATAAGTCGTTCAGAGTTTAAAAAAGAACGACTCTCATTATAATATGCATCCGGACTCAACCGAGCTGTTCAGCAAGAACTGCTCCTTCAATTTGAATCTCCCGCTCTTTGTCGATCTATTTTGCTTGTTGACATTCCAGTGTCGATAAAGTGGGAAAATTTACACAACCATCCCACTTTGTCGACATCCCACATAACCGACATCCCACTTTACAGACATCCCATATTACCGACACTGTCGACATTTTGAGTTGTCGACAATATGGGACTATTTCAGTGTCGATCTTTTGGGATGTCGATAAACTTGGACCCCACGTGTTTTATCTATGGTAATATCGTTGTTATTTATTTCAATTTGTCTATGTATGGCCGTATGGTCGTGGATAGCGCTGGGTTCACAACGATATGGTAGGCATACGGTTAAGTATCGATCATCGTAGTATGAAAACAACTACTATATCGAATATCGTAAATCGATTGGCTTCCATTGCGAGCGCAACCAACCAACCAAAACGTGAACAAACGAGTTTAGCTGCTAACTCATGTTTTCCAATTTTTTATTATTTATTTATAAAAATGTCATCGTATCAATGTTATTGTTTAATGTAAGACAGATTGTAAAAAAACCAAACCAACCTACACCGACAGACAGAAGAAAGAGGACAGAGACAACAAAAACTACTAGCACTAGCCTAAAAGAAGAGGAAAATATTTGATTTAATTAAGTTATTTAATTTATTCCAACTTTGTTCCTTTTGATCAGTTTCATGGTGCCTGCAAAGGCACCAACAAAAAAACAAGGCATCTAAACGTCATAAAGTAAGGGGCGGGGGGGGGGGGCGGTAATTTATCTGGCGTTAATTGCGCAAGTTACTGGAATATTAATTTTAAAATTCCTCCG
Organism: Macrosteles quadrilineatus; assembly: GCF_028750875.1. Classification (NCBI taxonomy): domain Eukaryota; kingdom Metazoa; phylum Arthropoda; class Insecta; order Hemiptera; family Cicadellidae; genus Macrosteles; species Macrosteles quadrilineatus. Next base: position 1,519,106 of record NW_026542606.1, read on the forward strand.
TAATTTAAGTTCTTATATATTCATCATGCTGGTTATTAGCCTTACTGTAATTGGATAATAAACATTTTCATTGGCAAATTTTATGCCAGGTTCAGATATTATGTTGTACTTATTTATTTGCATTCACTCTCACTGATTGTGAATTAAATTATGGCCTTCCGTCGTCAAGGCCACATTATGACGTTTGACGACAGACATATGAGCTAGGAGCAGCTGCAGCAGAAGGCACCAAGGCAATAGTTTACTTCCACCATGAGACAGCCGGTGAGCCAGAGCCGATTCGTAAAAGATTAACCCTTGCCGACAGACCGCCACCGCCCACCACCACCCACCACTGCTCGAGCGAACACCATTACCGCTAGCTCAGTGACCGCAACGATACGTTGAACAGCCGTAGGTCGGTGGTCTAGGTCTGAAGGTCTCGTCTAAAAAGTCGATGTCTGTCATCCGGTAGAAAACAAGCTCGATATTTAACCGAATGCCTACCATATCGTTGTGAACCCAGCGCTATCCTATGGTCGTCCGTCGTCTTGGTTTTGGTCCAGTTAGTGGTTAGTCGGTTCGGTATTCGGTTTCAGTTTGGGTTTGGAGAATGTAATGAATAGAATAATGAAGTGAAAATCAAAATGAATAGTTTTTTTTAGTTTTAGTTTTGTCGTATGTCATGGTCATTGTTCATTGTATCGTATCGTATGTTTAGTAGTAGAGTAGTAGAAGTAGTATGAGCACTTAGATTTACATTTACATTTAGGCCCCAAGAAATCAGTAGAATTTAGAATTAGTGTGGTGATCTAAATAGACATATATTACTTTGTAATTATCAATCATTATTATGTTGTAAAACGGAATGCAATAGTTGGTATTTAATTGAATGTAAGTTCGGTTAAATCCTAATTTTTAGGCCTAACTACGATGAAGCATCGATCGATGAAGCAATATATTTCTACTGTTGAATCGTTGCTATGACTAGAGATTACCAAAGTATTTGTTTGAAAGATAATGTCTGGTGATCATAAAACTGTAATCAAAGGCAATCCTTCCCAGTACGTTAAACTAAATATTGGTGGTTCATTGCACTACACGACGATTGGAACACTAACCAAACATGACACTATGCTTAGAGCTATGTTTAGTGGAAGAATGGAGGTTCTGACTGACTCTGAAGGTAAGACAGGCTAGATTGGTAAGCATTAATTGGTCTAGGCTACTGCCAATTGGCCTATGTAACTTAATAGGCCAGTTCCTAAACAATAAGGTTAGGCCTAGGATTGGCCACTAATGTTGTAGCCTACCACTGGTACCTTTTTGGCCTAAATTTCTCTAAACTAGATTATTTTTCAGTAAAAAATGATTCAAATGATTTATTTGGCCATTCAGTTCATGCAGACAATAGGCTACGTCAAACAATAGGCCTACAATAAATAATAAATAAACATGCCAAGCTTCTTCTTGCACTCTTGACTAACAAAATTAAATTAAAAGCTGAAATAAACACATGCAGGATCTCAATCAATATAAAACATGCAAAGCAATGCATGCATACTAAAAATGAAAAAAAATGAAAACTACATGCTGCAAGCCATGCAAGGCAGAGAAAAATAAATACAGCACTTCTCCCTTGTTATACTGTTATTAAGTTAAACAGGTCATGGCAATTATAGGCCTAGGCCATACCTTAAAGAATAATTCATAACTTACCAGTAGGCCTATGTTCAAATTTAGCTTTAGCTTAAATGACTTAACATGAAAACAAATTATTTGTGTTGTAGCTTAACTTACAACCAGTGAATCCACACGACCAACACCTAAATCCTGATTACCGGGTCGTTACAAAAAATAGTTGGGTAGCTGGAAGGTCAATAATAAGGCATGTCTAGTTTACTTATCCATATAAGGTTGCTCGTTAGAACCTGAGAATATTATGTAGCTTTTTGATGGTTCGAAACTGGTTATTTTTATCAAATAACCTATCAACTTGATATTTACAAACAACAATCCCTTCCTTGATATGTTTTTACTATGTTTTAAGCCTCACTTTTATTTCCGCCTGGGCCCATTTAACATGTGGAGATTTTACTTTGAGTTTTACTTTTACTGGCATAGAAGTGAGAACATAACCAAGTTAGTCTATAGAACTAACTTCATTTTACAATAAATTATTTAGAAAAAAAATTTTACATCAGTAAGAACTTCATAAGACACTGGCTTGATGTCCATGAGTCCTAAGCCCAAAACACAAAAACTTTCTTGTTACAAATAAATAAATAGTAAAGTCTTACCTTAGCAATCCTTGTTATGGTGGTCCGACCATAACAAGGATTGCTAAGGTAAGACTTTACTATTTATTTATTTGATTATATAAGCAATCCAGAGGCTGAAATGATAGATTTCTCAGTTACTATGCAAAAACTTGCATTAATTTAATTCAAACCATATGTTTATGTGAAGTCCAAATGTAAAAATATAGGCTAAATACTATTTCTTGACATTTTTTGTTTAGGCCTTTATCCAATAGTCAATGCTTATGGTCTAATGGCAATTTTGGTAACTTATACCTATGAAATAAATAAATTTGATAAATTTTATCAAAATTTATCCATTAACAAGCCAACTATAGGCCTAACACTAAAACAGTTAACTTTTCTATAAGAATAAGAATTTTAAATGTGCAATTTTTTGGAATTTTATCCCTAACCTTAAATAATAACGCTTCAATATAATAGGCCTAAATCCTTTGTTTTTGTTAGCTCTACACGATGGCTGCAATGAAATTATATTTTTATATGTTAAGGGCATAAATTATGATAAAAACAATTTTTGGAAATTTTTAAATCCCCTATAACACTCCATTCAATGCCCAATCTTGCTAGTTCGCGAACACATTCAAGTTTATCCATCCTTAAACATTCATACAAAATTTAATCAAAATCGTACAGAAATTACTTGATTTATATTGTTCACGGACTCATAGGGCCTGTAGGCCTTCATATATAAAAACTTAAACAAATAAATAGTGACATCAAAATGAGAAAGTAAATTGGCCCTGGGTCTAGGTCTAAACGTGCCAACTACAATAATAGCTTTTCCCTAATGGCAAAATTCTATAAAAAGGAAAGATTGAATTCTCCTTTTATTCTAACCCTGCTTATAACATTTTCTTCTAATCAAAGTTAGAAACTTGTAAACATTTAAAGTAAAATTACATTTAGCTCAGTAGAAGAATAATTGTTTTTAAATCACAGACATTTAAAACACAGCAGTCACTTCTCATAACCCTTAGAATCTATCTCAGCAAAGAATGCATAGCCTTTTGCATATTTGAACTATGCTATCATATAGTATATTTTGCAGGGTGGATTTTGATTGATCGCTGTGGAAAACATTTCGGAGCAATTTTGAATTTTCTTAGAGACGGTTTAGTACCACTTCCAGACAACTGCAAAGAAATGGCTGAACTACTTGCAGAGGCTAAGTATTACTGTATATCTGAGCTAGCTGGTGCCTGTGAACAAGCTTTGCTAAAAAAAGAACGAGAGGCAGAGCCAATATGCAGAGTGCCTCTGATAACATCTCAAAAAGAGGAACAGATTCTGATCAATTCAACTCCTAAAGTAAGTATTGAATTTAGACTCACAAAGTTATGGTAGATATACCTGGATTTTAGCTTAATTTCGTAGAGGTTTAATTATTTAGTACGAATTAAACTGAGTTTTATACTGATGGCATTTATATTAAAGATCAAAACCATAAACATTTAATTGATCATTGTACAGTTAAATTAAAAAAAACACTTTTTCATTATTTTTTTATTCTCTTTGAATTACTTTGGGCTAGTTATCTGTTAAAAGTGGAATTGATAACAAAAAACAATAACATTTACTGTATCTTCATTGACACTGACATTTTGAAATACAGCAGTGTACGATTATTTCGTTGTACAAGGTTGGCAACGCTCCATGCAGTGGGCGCGGCCGGGTTAGCAACTTCCAGAGTTAGCGAATTCCGCTGCGGGACAAAATCGAGTAAGCGGGTTCCGGAGTTAGTAAATTCCTGACTGAGACGGTTAGCCAGTTCCAGAGTTAGCCAGTTCCGACACACAACCGAGTTAGCGAGTTCCTGAGTTAGCCAATTCCTACATCTCGTTTTTACTAACACTATCCCCAATATTGTACTTTATTCCTTTTAACCCTTTATCATACTTACTTTTCCTACTTTCTGCTTTACTGACCAACCTCTGATAAACTGACATTACTTTCTGATCATAGTTAAATTCTCTTTCAGGTGGAAATGTGATTAAATGATTTAAAAAGTAGTCACTAGGCCTAGCAAACATAATTTCATATGGAATGTGACCTGTGGAATCATGTACTGAGTGGTTTAGACAATTATCAATGAAATTTAAACATAATGCCCACTTAGTGGGTTTTTCTTTTTCTTTTCATGACATAAAATCTTACAAATGTTATTAACTTCTTTATTTACCCTCTCACACGGGTTAGATTGTGGATGATATACTGAACTGTGTATTGTTTTAATACCTTTAGTGTTTAGTGTGTTGTCCCAGTCATTAGCAGTAAATTGTGTTCCCCTGTCACTTAATATGCATTTTACATCACATACTAATGGTAGATAGTCATTAAAAATGTTGCCTACCAAAGTTTTTGTATTGGCCTTCTTTATGGCATATAATTTCACAAATTTTGAATACATTTCAACCACTGAAAAAATATATTTAGTACCTCCTACACTTGTTGGCAACTCCCCAATGATATCTACACAAACTAAGTCATTTAATTGTTTTGGCAATATTGGCTGTTAACCCAGCTGTTTCTTATTTCCATGTTTGGCCTTTTGGCAGAGCAAACATTTACCCAGTGATTGCTTGACTATTTTTTCCATGCGTGGAAAAACACAATATTCTCTTAAGATAAAAAAAATGTTGTACCCCCCCAGATGTCAAAATTTTAAATGTGTGAACTTAATTAGCTGTTCAATCATTACTTCTGGAATACAAACACACCATTTGTCATCATCGATACTTTTCCTTTTAAACAATATGTCACTGTATATTTTAAACATTTCCCTGAATTTCTCACTGAGTGCGCCATTATTCTTCAAATTATCAATAACTAACTTCTCGTTTTTGGAAGAAAAAGCTGATGATTTCTAGAAATGACATGGACAAAGATCAATACTGTAGAGCTAGAAATGGTCTAAACATTGCTATTAGAAGAGCCAAACAAAATTATTTCCAGAGAGAATTAGCAAAATGCTCAAATTCAAAGGGTTTTTGGAAAAAAAAATAAGATGAGTGGGGCAATTAAGGCGAAAAATGCTGAACTCCCATCATTTCTTAGAAATCCAGATGAAATTAATACACATTTTTCAATGATGGGAACTGGCTCTCAATTTCACTTTGAAACTCTTGATTATTACTTACATTTCTACTAACATTTCCCAGTGTGTAGAAAACACATTTTCTTTTAGAGCAGTAACAGTAAGAGAAGTAAAAGATGCCATAAACAAGATCACCTCTATGGCTGTTGGCATTTCTAGATGAGATAACGATCAGCATGATAAAGATGGTAAGTATTGAGGACCTGTTGAATGTTTCGTTGGCTACGGGGGTGTTTCCGGATGACTGGAAGGAAGCCATTGTCATTCCTCTAGCCAAAGTTGGTGCTCCCTCTTCTTTGGCCGATCTTCGCCCCATCTCTGTGTTACCCGCCCTCTCCAAGGTCTTGGAGACTATTGTTGTCTCTCAGTTGGTTGATTTCCTGGAGTTGGAGTCAATAATTCCAGCAACACAGTCTGGCTTTCGTAGGGGGTACAGTACTTCAACTGCTCTGTTACTGCTTTGTGATGATGTCATAAAAGCTAGAGCTGAAAAGAGGTGTACCTCTCTTGCAATGCTGGATTTTTTGCAAGCCTTCGACTCTATTGATCACGATCTATTGTTGGCCATGATGTATCACTACAGATTTGACCAGCAGGTAGTGTTGTGGTTTCACTCCTACTTGAACGGAAGATGCCAAAAGACCAAAGTTGGATCTGAGATCTCCGCCCCCTTGCAAAAGTCCAAAGGAGTCCCACAGGGCAGCTGTCTTGGACCTGTCCTGTTTACTTTGTTTGCCGCATCTATGGGAAGAGATTTGCATCATTGTCGGTTGTATTCATACGCTGATGATGCTCAGCTGGCTTTTCAGCATGACGCTGACCCAGCAGATCAAGCAGTCTCTGATTTCAATTCTGATTTGGATTCTGTCTTTGCATGGTCTATGTCCCATGGCATCAAACTGAACAAGAGACAAATGTTCATTGGTGACTTTTTCTGTCAGCAGGGTTGTTCGGTCTGAGCCCCTGTCTGGTGTATGCCTTGGTGGAATTCCGCTCAAAGAGTGTAAAGCTCCCAAGCTTCTTGGTCTTCATTTTGATCCTGAGCTCTCCTTTTCTGATCATGTGAGTTACGCATGCCAGAGAGCAATAGGTCGTCTGAGAATGCTGTACAGGCATCGTGACTTGTTCCCCAAACCCACCAAATTTCGGCTTATGCAGGCACTTGTACTGTCTGTGTTTGATTACTGTCTTCCAGTGTATGGTAATGTTATATCACTAAGGGACATGAGTCTAATGCAGAGGGTGCAAAACATGTGCGTCAGGTACGTCTGCGATCTGCGAAAATTTGATCGAATTTCATCAGACCTCACATCTCTTGGCTTATTGCCTATGCCTGACCTGTGCCTTTTACGCACTTCCTGCATCATCCGGAGGGTACTGTCAGAGTAGAGACCTCAGTACCTGAAGGTAAAACTGAGAGTTAAGGTATAACTAAGTTATTCATATTTTACTAAAAACACACTTTTTTACCCTCCCTTTAGCACCAAGCCTAGGTACTCATAAAACCTAATGTTAATTAAATACATTCAATTGAAAATCAATTCAGGCAAATGGAAATTCGCTTAGTCGGCAGGTTTGCTGTGGCGGGGGTATTTTGATATCTTAATTAGTTTGGGCAGGATCTTCCATCAAAGTTGGGTTTCCTCCCATAAGATTAACATGGGGGAATCTATATCTATATATTTAATACACAGTTGTAAGTCTGTTTTCTCAGTAATTACTGGACCGATCTACAAGATTTATGTCTCAAATTAAAGGGGATAAAGCGTAGATTTGCCGGACTTTCTTAGAATTTACGTTTTTTCCAAGGGCTACGATCTACAGCCCTTCAAAGGTTTTCAGCTGTTTAATGTTTGTCAGACATTTGTTATTATTTTTATAACCTCACTTTCAGTATGTAATTAATAGGTGTTCCTGTTCATAAACACACGATTTTGATCAAGAAAAAGTGTATTTGTTAACTTTTTATACCACAATGTATGATTTATAAAGGTATTTAAACATTATTTTTATATGCCATTCTCGTACCGGTACGAAGGACGGGTACTCTGCTAGTATAGAATGATTTTGAAAACTGAGGATGTTTAAGCATTACACACTTCAAAAATTCTGACTTTATCTTGTTAAAAAGCTGTTTTCTTGTTCTGTCCAATGCCATTTTGATTTGTTACTTAACATATGACTGAAACCCAACGTTAATTTTTCAAAGTTTGCTTTAAAGTTTTCTGTAAAAATTACATAGCCCTAAGAATGATTGTAATTGTTTCAGGTTTGATGGTTGTTTGAAATCAAGTATCTTTTGAATGTCATCTGGATCTGGAGAAATTCCATCCCTACTGATTATGTATCCCAAAATATTTACTTCCTGTCTTTAAACTGAGACTTACTTAGTTTAACTGTTACCCCCCATTCTCTTAATTTAGTTAACACTTTGTCAACATGTTCCTCAAAACTATTAGAAGTAATTAATATGTCATCCACTTATGTGGTTACAAACTGATCAAATTCAGGGCCTAACATTTTATCTACTGCTTTGATAAAATGTGCTGTACTTACACAATGACCAAACGGTAATCTACAGAACTGCCAATTTTTTCCATTAAAGGTGAAAGTTACATACTTGCGTGAATCTTTATGTAAAGGTAATTGTAAAAACCCACTGGTTAAATCTAGTGATGTTATAGTAGTTTACGCAACGATTGCGTTAAATTAGTCTTTACGACATGAGTAGAAAATTTAAGGCACGAGCCTTGGCGAGTGCCTTAAAAACTTTTACGAGTGTCGTAAAGACTATTAACGTGAGTTGCGTACACAACTTTAACTACGGCCGTTTTTTAATTACTAACAATCACTACTCATAACTTCTTAGAGAGGTTATGTTTTCGTTTATTGTCATTGCCACTGAAAGTGATTATTTATTTTGCTTCCAACGGTCCAAACAAACCAATTTACACAACGACTTATTGTAAAATCAGCTGATTTCATGTAATTACATGTTTGTAAATCTTCGTTAAATAATATGTTACTTTTTTCAGGGAATAGGTTCTGCTAGCAGCATTCTTACCATAAAATCAGGTACAATTAGGGAAATATTGCATATTTTTGGACAACTAAATAATATAGTGAAACAGTTAATTTACATACATAGTTATATTTCAGCATCGAATATGTAGTCCACAACGAGTTGGGTGAAAAAGTGGTTAAGAGGTTTTCAAAATAAACCAGAAGCACATTTTCATTTATCAATTTAACCTTATTTTGTTTTGTCTATTTAATGAATTGCTAGTATGTAATTTAATACCTTTGTTTCGATTTTGGTGGCAAAAGATTAGCAGAAACAGTTTGTGCTCTCATTTCCATCTCGTCAACTTCACTTTCACTAACTGACATTTTAAAATTAGTTTAATCTACCTTCCTTTAACTTCCACCAACTTAGGTAAGAATACCCGAGTATCAACAGGAACAAGTCGGATCAACTATTAAAATTGTCAACTGATCAGCTGATCAATTGATTAATTGACGTTTGAAACATTACAATTTTACTTCTTTTCTCCCAAATCCTTGAACCTCATTGGTCCGTTACCCGTGTTGTTATGAGAAAAACTATGCTGTTATGAAATGAAACTATACTGTTATGAAAGTAAACAGCTGTTAAGTGAAACTTTTCAATTCTAAGAACTGGACTGAAATGGCTACTTTAAAAAACGGTCGTAGGTAAAATACTTTACTCCAGTAAACTTTTGTAATATGTCATCTATTCTCTCAGTCCTTTGACAATCATTAACTAAATTCTTATTCAAATTTCTGGCATCAATACATAACCTAACACTTAAATCGTTTTTAACTACACAAACCAAAGGATTTGAATATGGACTATTTGACTCTTCTATGACACCTATTTTTTTCATTCTACTCAATTCAGCTTCCACAGCTTTGCGTTTACTAAAAGGTACTGGGTAAGGTTTCCCCCAAAACACTTTATCATCTTTCAAATTTAAAACTATCTCTGTGTCTTTGTAACGTGCCTATTTTGAGGGGGGGGGTCAAACTGGCCTATTTGTTGGTCTAGCCTATCCCTAGGCATAGCCTACCAGTCCTAACCAAGGTTATAGGTTAGAAGGCTAACCTTAGTTATAACATCATCAGTAAGGTATAGGCATGATACACTGTTGTGTTTGGTAATAATTAAGTGTAGAACGAGAGTTATTAATACTGTATGAGCGTGATATAAACCTTATACAGTGTTTTATAGCTTATTGACTCACCAGCTATGTGTTTTTCAAGCTAGTGCTCAACCCGGCTTGGTACTTCGAAGAAACTTTCTACACTTAGTAAACCTTAGGCCAATAATCCGTCTCAAAGACGTGAGGAAATGCGGAGTGAATAATATAAACCGACAACTTAAAGTTAAAACTCATTGTCGTGTGAAACAAACACAATATAACCTACAGTCAACACAACAACAAGAAGCTCGAGTGTATGACTATTTAGCGGCTGCAGACAACGGCGGCCGGCTAGCTTTTTTCGGGTTAGCAAACAGCAGACGTTCCAGATCAGCTGAGCCCCCTACTTTGCTAGAGAGGGGAGCGAGAGGGATGAGCCGAGGAACCCTCAGACGGCAACTAGGAAAGTTAGTTCCTCACCAGCCACGAGATAGGAGAGTTCCTCACCAGCTACGATAGCGATCACGCAAGGGCTCTTACCGTGCTAGAGTACCGAGTTCGTAATAGTTCATTGGTTGGAAGTAATAGTTAGCTCGTGTGACACTTCAATACACATTGTAAGTCTTATATTTCAATAGATATAAGGTAAACCGAGTTATTTATTTCCAGGGTGTAAAATACTAGTTTTTAAAATCAGTTTTACTAGATTTTATATTTTCACTCCTGTTAAAAACCAATGGACTTAGGACGTAGACATAGACGTAGACATACTTTATTTGCTCAAAACATTCCATACATGTCATAACATTTAGAATAGGTGCATGGTCAAAAGTTTTTTTTATTTTTTTAAAGAGGTTGGTGGCCTCTTTTAACCTTGCATTTGCCTGTCCACATAGACTACAGATCTGTACATAGACTACAGATCTGTGTGTGGAACATATCCAGCAAAGCAAGGGGTGAGCCGGTACAGTACAAAGGTGAACTGTACTGATAAAAGTTAGTGGAAGTGACCAGGATCCGAACCCACGACACTACTGCCTTGGGCCCGAATTCCGCGACGCTACCGACTGAGCCACCGACTCACCTAAAAAATTAAATCCATACATAAAATATTTAACATTAAAACTTAACTTAAAATTAAACACTTAAAATAAAAATACAATTTTCTAAATTGTAGTTCTGTAAAAATTCTTAGACACAGCTGTTAATTAATATAGCCCATACAGCTAATGGCAACTAAGGGACCTACAGTTTATTGTGGAATCCGAACCACATTTTTTCCTTGTAATTAACGAATTCGTCTAATTATTAGGATAGTACTGCGGATAGGCGTAGTACTCACTAGTGCGGATGTTAATCCACACCAGGTAGCATCGCATCCACAGTGCATCCCTATAATTATCCACAACTCATAGCCGCATTATGTTGTCCATAATAACGATTATAAATAATAAAAAAAACATTATACAAATTTCTTCTCTTTGGTGGTGTTCTATGACGTTCCTTTTTTTCCATAGTTTGCAAATCGGCTCCTTCAGTGATAACAAAGAAATGCAGCCCAGTGTTAATTCAGTTTTCTTTTTAGTGTATCAATTTATCCAGGCTCTCTTGCTTTTTTCCATTGTAATATTTACGCCAACCCAAATTCAAATAGTAAATATTTCATTTCAACCATGTCAGTAAATGTTTGTAACAAACTGTTGAATTAGCAAACTTATTGACTGTTTACAATTAATATATGTTCTTCTTCTCACTTTTAATTTCTGACAACAGCTGAAGTTTCATAACAATGTTTGTTTCCCATCTTAATCTTATGGAGAAATACGAAACTTTAAAGGGCCCCAGGACTTCACTCCCTAATTATTTCCCTAAAAGAAAGTTTCCTGCACAACTTCACGTTGCGCTCTTTCCAATGACACCAAAAACATGTCAATCGGTTCAGTAGTTTCGGAGGAGTAAATGTCACAAAAAACCTGCTTGTGTATTAAATAATTATAGATTATATTTTTATGATGTAAAAGGCAAATTAATTATGACATTAATGCCCATTTATATGCAGTTTTATGGGTTTGTATGTATAGGCCCTATGCCCTTATAAGTTTTGGATTAACTGGTTTTCAGTTACCCGTGGTCTCCCAACCTCTTATTACCCTGTACAATGGTTCTACTGTACTCTTATAACTAATGGTTTTACCCCACACATAGCTCAGTCTCCAGGTACTACATTATTGCAAACAGAAAAGAGTAAAAACAAGACACATTTATGAGAAATTGTTTTGAAATGGCTTTTTAACATTGAATGTTTTTTTCAGCCCGTAGTCAAACTACTTATCAACAGGCACAACAACAAATATTCATATACAAGGTAATGTGATATCTTAATTATAGGATTATAGGATAAGCAATAAGTTTATAGTTCATATGATTTCATGTCTGATCAAGTGGAAATATTGTTTAGATAATAGCATAGACTATTGGATACTGAAGTCTACAATCCCCAAATCTCCAAATTAGTTTGTTTTTATAAATAGATTAGCTTATGTAAAATATATATTCCATACACATTGTTAGTATATCTGATAGGTAATTTAAAGTTTATATGTTGTCTTGGTAAATTTACAAAAATTTCCAGTGTTTTTATTAATGTTGCCAAATAGCTAAAACTGTAATGATCCTGAACTTTGTTATATTATTCCTCAATAAAACACACCATATCACTATACATTTTGACGAATGCAAGATGAAGGGGCGTACGTTGCAGTCTGGTATCAATCAAACACAAGTTTTGCTAACACACCATTTATTAATTTTAACAGCACAAGCACATTGATGAACATTTAGCCATGATCACATATCAGACCGGAAGACCTCCGTTTCTCGCTCTTGGGTCTACATACCTACTACCATGATCAATTACATAATAATACACCATATAAAATATACACCAGCGTAAGTACAGATGATGATAAGCCTATGTACGTACGCCCTTCGTCTTGCAAGCCTTGTACTTCTGCTCCTTTTCAGATGCTTTCTCATAATTTTGTTGAGGTCCTTAACATTGTATTAATTAATTATTTATTTATAATTTTTAATCCTAACATTTTATTAATAGGTTTTTGCCTTGTGATACCATCATTGCTATATCCTTGTTACCAATCAGCATTAAAGAACAAAAAACGTAAAGCTTTTGCAACAATGCTTATTCCAATATTGCTGCCACCAATCGCTATTGTAATGATAAAATTTGATTACATTGTAAAGAGAATCCAAGTGTTAAAGACTCATTCCAGTAAACATAATTGATGAAAATGCACATGTGGTGATAACTTGGATTTCAAGATTTATATTGAAAATTTGATCCTCGTTATTTTAATAACTGAAATAACAAATTCCTTGTGTCTTTTAAGAATCAATATATTCAGATTTTATTGGATATGTTTTCCTCACAACTTTGGATTTTAGAGATATTTAGGTCATTAAACCCTCAGTAAATATTTTGTTTAATGTAACATTGTACAGTAACATTTTTTACAGCACATCTGATGACAATTTGCTCAAGAATATAGAGCTTTTTGACAAGTTGTCATTGCGGTTTAGTGGCCGGGTTCTGTTCATCAAAGACGTCATTGGATCCAGTGAGATTTGCTGCTGGAGTTTTTATGGACATGGTAAAAAGGTTGCTGAAGTTTGTTGTACGTCAATTGTTTATGCCACTGATAAGAAGCACACCAAAGTAAGTGATTCCATTTAGATAGGTCCTACTATTAAATAGGTCCTAAATAGGATTAAATAAGTCCTACTATTCAAACAATGTCACAAATTTCAAGTAAACACTATTTGCTAGTGTGCTAGCTTGTTTCTCATAAGACATCATTGTCGTAGATCACATGGATGCTTTTATGTGAAAACTGCACAACCACGCATAATGATAATGCCAATCAACCTAATAGCTGGCAAGCCTATTAACATGTTCAATGTGGCACCGAAATTGGCTATATCACTCGTACGGCTAAGATATTAAAACTCAAATTATTTCCCAAAGGTTGTTTCTTTTTGACTTGATATATTATGTCATCATTCGTAACAGGAATACTCGTCATGCGCCGCATCGTCTGGCTGCCATGTAGAACCAACGCACGTGACACTAAAGTAATCCTTGGTTTGTGTTGTAAACGGTTGTTGTCCGTATCTCCTAGTTCACCTTCTGTGAGAATGTCATCAATCCGTGAAAAATTAGCCACAATATAACATTCAATATTGCACAACACTTAGTCATAGCCTATAACACACTAAAACACAAAAACATACACACAAATAACAAAAACCATGCACGATGGAAACGACTCTGCCCGTGGTAAAAGTTGACTGTCAGAGATGGCTCTTAATATAAATTTAATTTTTATGGTATATCCTCTGGATCACTGATTTTTACAATAAAAGGTTAAAATTATCTGTATCTGTCAAGTGACCATGGTTTGTAGTTGGTTGACTACAGCTGTTTCATGTTAATATTAACACATCTTCAGATCAAAATGTTGCATTGATTTATTCCATAGAATGGTCGTCATAAGGTTTAAAGTTCACTAAATAACACAAACACGTACACGAAACATTTAACACTGATTGGCCAAAACACAAAACAAAAAAACGCGTAATAAACATCGGACACGTACGGCGCCGGTAGAAGGAAGGTCATGACTGCCGTGTGCCGGAAGTGATAGCCCCCCACCCACTATCAGCTGTTATCTATTGTGGTCTAAGATGCGTATGGCGGCACTGTAAATAATATTCGACTCGAACGAGAGTTTTTCATTTAAGATTTTTTCAGGCTGTTTTTGTTTTTGAAGCACGGTATATTTCGAATTCTTCTAATGTGTCCATGTATTTTCCTTTGTTGCATGAATAAAGAACGTTGAGATTATTGTTTATATCTGTATAATTGTGGTTGGAATTAATTAAATGGTTGGAAAATGCTGACTTGGAGGATATTTTAGGCAGGTTTTCTTTAAACGGGTGGTGAATAATCGTGTCGTCTGGCCGATGTAGAAGCTTGGGCAGTCGTTGCAAGACAATTTATAGACTCCGGTTTTATTGAACTTGTTGTATACCCTTTCTTGTTTCTTTCTTAATTTGAGCATCGAATCAAGTTTATTTTACTTCTTGAATGCCACAACAATGTTGCTTTTTGTCATTTCGCTTCTTAAGGTGTTATTAAGAGCAACGCCATACTCAGCACTGACGTATTTTTTATTATTCCCACCCAAACTCGGTCTGGTTGTGTTGGTGTGTTTGTTAATGAGTTTGTCGATTATGGAAGGTTTGTAACCGTTGGAAACAGCAATGTACTTTAATATGCAAACCTCATTTTCGTAGTCAGTATTGCAGAGAGGAATGGACAATAGGCGGTGGATGAAACTATTATAAGCAGCAATCTTGTGGCTGTATGGATGGTGTGAAGATATGTGTATTGTCTGATCAGTCGTGGTTGGTTTCCGGTATATCTTAAATTGCAAACTATTTTCGTTCTTTGTGATAGTAAGAAATTTATTGAATTGTTGTTTTCGGTTCTGGAGTGAAGCTTATGTTGGGGTGGATACTGTTTAAGAATGTGCCAAATAGTTTTAACTGTCTCTCATTGCCATCAAACAAGATCAAAGTATCATCGGCAATACAATGAAAACTTCACTGTAAAGAAAAATAAAAAACTCTACAATAAACACATTCAAATATAAATATTTAAATATGTTTATTTGTCAAGAAAAAACCTTTGACTTCTATTTTTATATATTTAAATATTATTTAAATATATTTTTCACTCTCCTTGTTATCACCTCAATAACTCTCTAACAATTTAATCTTTACAAATTTTGGTTGCCCATGGGCTTGAAGAACTGAGAATAATATAAACAACAGAGCGTTGGCAGTGGAAGCTTAATGTTAAAATAATATTTGAGTGGGCCCTGTAGAATAAAATAATCCCCAGAAGTCCTTATGGGACGTCCCTGGCACTGTTTGAACGATTTGGTCAAACGAACGTGAATTTTCAATGGCGGTCTGTGTTTGCCGGTAAAGTTACGTTAACACTTTCTTGTTCAAAAACTGATTTTATTTACACCACGCGCGGCAAATATATCCCTGCGGGATATAGGCTTAACGATTGATGGAAATAATTTTGTCCGGACAAACACCGCGGATTGAATTTAATTTGCACGATCGATTTTTGATAGCTCAGCTAATACGCGTCGGAAGGGTAGAAGGAAACAAGAACGACTGCGAGACTAGAACTAACCCATGGCTGCCCAATTTACCCCCACTGGGTGCTTGCTTATTGTTCCAAACAGCTGATTATCTGTATAAAAACGCGCAAATCGGTACATCATGTTTTGTGTTTTGGCTAATCAGTGTTAAATGCTTTGTGTACGTGTATGTGTTATTTTTTTGTGAACTTTAAACCTTATGACGACCATTCTATGGAATAAATCAATGCAACATTTTGACCTGAAGATGTGTTAATATTAACATGAAACAGTTGTAGTCAACCAACTACAAACCAGGATCACTTGACGGATACAGGTAATTTAAACCTTTTATTGCTTAATATAAATTTATTGTATCAAATTCTTTAAAATATCTTTTGAAACCTTGGTATTATCTGCTTATAGCTAGAGGTGGGCGTTATTTAACGTAGGAGGACAAATAATAGTATTACTGAAGAATCACCTTGGTAATAGATTACTGAAAATATCCTATTATTTTTGTAACTTCTGAATAGTTAGAACGAGCAATTGAAACAACACTGATCATGTATTTCTGATTTTCTATTAATAAATACAGTATATAAGATTTACTGACTTGTAAGTATCGAGTATTTTATGTATTGTACTCCATGCATTGGGCCGATGCCTCTAGCTCAGAATAAAGCAAGATGTCGAGCAACTAAGATAAATGTTTTAATAAAGCCCTACAAGTACGACTAGCCATATTTCACGGGGCGCAGTCGGTGAAAAAAATGTATTAGATGTATTAGACCCTTTAAGGGTTAGTTTTACCTGACCATTTTTTATACTCACTGGCTATGAAGCCAGATACAATGTTTTAGGATTTTTTTATTTCAGGTTGAGTTTCCTGAGGCTCGGATATATGAGGAGACCCTGAACATTTTGCTGTACGAGAACCGCAATGCCCCAGATCAGGAGCTAATGCAAGCGACATCCACCAGGGGCGCTGTCGCTGGCATGTCTTCTTACACTAGTGATGAGGAGGAAGAACGATCTGGTCTTGCGAGACTGAGGTCCAACAAGCAGAACAATCAGTGAGCGTTGTACAAGCCCGGGCGCTAGGAACAACAGTGCTTTGGGACAAGACCAATTCTGGGGGGCTAAATGGTTTTGATGAGTGAAGAACAGTGTTTTTCAGTATTTTTACATGATAAAAAGGGGTTACTAGTGATATTATGATTGAAATGGAATGAAGAGTTTATGATACAGTGTGATGGGTAAATAAAATAACCCGGTGATTTTTAGACTAAAATGATATTTTGTAAAATGCTGGATCATTACATTAAGTTTGCTTAAGTGTTTGGAGTTAAGACTCAGGAGAGTTTTGTATTGTCAGGATATACAAGAGCTCATCGTTATAAGTGAAGTTGGTATAGATCTAGTCTTTGTACAATCGTCTGTTTCAGTTTTTAGCATGGACAACATGAAAAATTGTAAATTGTTATAAACATATGGTTCATAAAAATAACTTAATATTGTGAGTGGTCAGTACAACATCAAACAGAGACAAATTAGTGATTCCAGGGGAATTAATTACTCCTATATAAAATTGAATTTTTATAAACATAAGATCTATAATACTAACTAGATTAAACGAAACCAGTGATTAATCCCTTGTAGGTATGATAAGATAAATAATTTAATCAAAAAAAACCTATCCTCAATATAATGATTTTATAATCCTGTAGCAATGTGTTTCATGTTTCCAAAATGCAATTTAAGTGTTGTGTCCTTGCTTCATTAAGTCCAAAACTAAATGTTTTGTAAACTCAGGCATTTTTTACTAAAATGGTCTGTTCTGATCTCCAACTCATGGTTTGTAAATGCTCAATCCTTAACTGCCACAATCCAACACATGTCGTGCAAATCTGTTGACTCAATGAACTGCTGGACATAATCAATTGAATTATTGTAACTACGAGGGCGGTTTTTTTACTAAGGGCCAGTTTCGCGTATAAATCTGTAGTTCGCTTGTACGCTGCAACAAGAATCATCACTATTTACTGGCATCATTTGTGAACAAAATGACACAAATTTCAGCTCTGTAGCTGTCATATACGCTTTGCTGTGTGTTTGAAATTTTTGTAAACAATCAAATCTCCCGCCGCGTCTAAGTTAAGGTCAGTGATAAGTTTTTTGATTACAATAAACATATCCGATGCTGACGTTCATCGCCAAATGACTGAAGGTGATGTCCCTAATACAATGAGTGAGGGTAACGCACGGAAATGGGTGTGAAAATTCAAATTGCTGTGAAATCCTTTTTTCGTAGTGGTCTTCTTTGAGAAGTCTGGGTACCCACCAAACACACAATTCCCTTACGAAATGAGCATTTTCATGGCCATTTTTTAACTCCCTAGCCTATGTCTGCACTTTCCACTCTGAAAGAAAATTCGACTACGGGAACAAGAAACAAATTGTAAACTTTAAACTAAACTACTAAACTTTATTCAACTAACTAAATTTATATACACGCTTCCACAATGAAATTTCTTACTGGTCAAGAAAAAACTCAATCCTCACCTATAATTACGCTGACTCACCTTTGGGTTGGAGCTTGTTCGCTGCGCTCACTTGCTTTCAGGTTAGCTCGTTCGCTACGGTAACTCGCCTCCAGGTTGAAGTCTGTTCGCTACGCTCACTCACCTTTTGGTTGCAAATTAGCTATTGTCATAAATATAAAAAAAATTGTTCTGCACCCTGTTGGTAAACCTATTAACATTTTAATGCTATTGAACATCACATAATCAAACTGTTTAGTTGAACCAGCTGTTAAGATTCTTCAATTCCATTTAAATATGAGTACTCATAAGATTAACATGTGAAACTCCAGAGCCACTGGGGTGGAGCCCTTTTGACAGATCTGCACCAAACTTCACACAAATAATGTTATAATTGAATAATTATTATCACTTGAATAATGCTTAATAATGCCTGAAAGTTTCATTACAATCTGTCGAGTGGTTTCGGAGTCCATAAAGGACAAACAAACAAACAAACATACATTGGATTTGATATATACAGGGTGTATATAAAGTCCCGCACGGGCTTAATTAATATTTTCTAAACGACAACAGATAAACTAATAAGATTTGGTACATCAACACCACACCTAAAAATCTACTTTTTCAAGGAACTATGAATTTTCTGTCGTATCATGGGGACGAGGAGTCAGAAGGAAATCTTAAATAGGAGCATAGGTCAATATGCACATCAGTTTAAAGGTCTTTACTAGCAGAATATAATGCCGCAAATTTGAACTCAAACGGACAACCGAGCCAAGAATGACAGTTGTTCAAATATTCATTTAATTAGCATTCCTATTATACGCTTACTCCTCAGGGGGCACAGCCCTAGGAATCGGAAGAAAATTGTTAACGTAAGCATAGGTCGATACGCACATCAAATTAAAGGTCTTCACTAGTAGATTACAATGCCGTAAATTCAAGCTCAAAAGAACGCCTGAGTAAAAAATGGCAGTCGTTCAAAGATTCAAAATGGCAGATTCAAGAAATCTTTGAACGGCTGCCATTTTGCGTAGGATCAACCTTTTGAAGTGCGATTTGCGGCATTGTATTCTACTAAAAAAGACCTTTTATTTGATGTGCATATTGACCTATGCTTCCATTTAAGATTTTCTTCCGACTCCTTGCGGGACGTCCCCATGATATGACAGAAAATTCATAGTTCCTTGAAAAAGTAGATTTTTTTTGTGTGGTGTTGATGTACCAAATCTTATTGATTTATCTGTTGTCGCTTAGAAAATATTAAGCTCGTGCGGGACTTTATATACACCCTGTATAGATAATGTCTAAAGTTATATCCTATACTCTAATACGAGCAATGTTTGCTTGTATGTATGTATGTATGTATGCTTGCTTGCACAAAGATCTCGAAAACGGTTTCGACGATTTTCTTCAAATGTTGTAAATAGTTTAATTCTGGCCTAAAAACGAGTTTACTGCAGTTAAAACAGCCAACAAAAATCTAATTACGTAGAAAAATGAAACTGAAAATCACATTTTTTTAACATTAGTCTTATGGGTTGCTAGGTAACCTTGTTGGCTGAATTAAATAACAAGGAAAAAGTAAACAAAAGACTTGAAGTTGTAGCGTGTGTTCATAATAAGCCAACTACCCACAGTATACTAGCAAATTACAAATACAGTACAAAAGGAAAAACACCATTTAGCAAAGATTATACTGAAGATTACTCGATACATTGTCTATGATTGTAGTCAAGGGTAGCAGTGAGAAGTCTGGGATCTGTTTATGACGATTAGATAAGGGTATGGGCAATCCAAAAATGCTATGGGAAGGGAGGGAAACAGGTCCGTGACGTAGGAAGTGGTGAAGGAAATAGTCAAGGCGAGTAGTCCGGAGCGTGGGAACTGTTCATGACGATTAGATAAGGGTATGGGCAATCCTAAAATGCTATGGGAAGGGAGGGAAACAGGTCCGTGACGAAGGAAGGTGTTAAGGAAGTAGTCAAGGCGAGCTGTCCGGAGTGTGGGAACTGTTCATGATGATTGGATAAGGGTATGGGCAATCCTAAAATGCTATGGGAATGGAGGGAAACAGGTCCGTGACGTAGGAAGTGATGAAGGAAGTAGTAAAGGCGACCAGTCCGGAGTGTGGGGACTGTTTATGACGATAAGATCAGGGTATCTGCAATCCTAAAATGCTATGGGAAGGGAGGGAAACAGGTCCGCGACGTAGGAAGTGGTGAAGGAAGTAGTCAAGGCGAGTAGTCCGGAGTGTGGGAACTGTTTATGACGATTAGATTAAGGTATCAGCAATCCTAAAATGCTATGGGAAGGAAGGAAAACAGGTCCGCGACGTAGGAAGGTGTTGAGGAAGTAGTCAAGGCGAGCTGTCCGGAGTGTGGGAACTGTTTATGACGACTAGATTAAGGTTTCTACAATCCTAAAATGCTATGGGAAGGGAGGAAAACAGGTCCGCGACGTAGGAAGTGGTGAAGGAAGTAGTCAAGGCGAGTAGTCCGGAGCGTGGGAACTGTTTATGACGATTAGATAAGGGTATGGGCAATCCTAAAATGCTATGGGAAGGGAGGGAAACAGGTCCGTGACGAAGGAAGTGGTAAAGGAAGTAGTCAAGGTGAGCTGTCTGGAGCGTGGGAACTGTTTATGATGATTGGATTAAGGTATTTGCAATCCAAAAATGCTATGGAAAGGGAGGAAAACAGGTCCGCGACGTAGGAAGTGGTGAAGGAAGTAGTCAAGGCGAGTAGCCGGAGTGTTGGAACTGTTTATGATGATTAGATTAAAGTATTTGCAATCCAAAAATGCTATGGAAAGGGAGGAAAACAGGTCCGCGACGTAGGAAGTGGTGAAGGAAGTAGTCAAGGCGAGTAGTCCGGAGTGTGGGAACTGTTTATGACGATTAGATTAAGGTTTCTACAGTCCTAAAATGCTATGGGAAGGGAGGAAAACAGGTCCGCGACGTAGGAAGTGGTGAAGGATGTAGTCAAAGGCGAGCTGTCCGGAGTGTGGGAACTGTTTATGACGATTAGATTAAGGTATCTATAATCCTAAAATGCTATGGGAAGGGAGGAAAACAGGTCCGCGACGTAGGAAGTGGCGAAGGAAGTAGTCAAGGCGAGCTGTCCGTAGTGTGGGAACTGTTTATGACGATTAGATTAAGGTATCTGCAATTCTGAAATGCTATGGGAAGGGAGGGAAACAGGTCAATGACGTAGGAAATGGTGTAGGACGTAGTAAAGACGAGCTTTCCGGAGTGTGGGAACTGTTAATAACGATTAGATTAATTTATCTACAATCCTAAAGTGCTATGGAAATGGAGGGAAACAGGTCCATGACGTAGGAAATGGTGTAGGACGTAGTAAAGGCAAGCCGTGTGGAGTTTGGGAATGGATCTATGTGTCTCCAATACAGTACTAAGACTGCTTTCAGAGTGGACTAATGATTTCCCCCGAGCAAAGCTCGGTCCCCAGGTACTATAATTTAAGGCTCTTGCTCCACAAAACAAAATATGTTGTAATTTTTCATAAACCTGTTTATATTTTAACTAGCTATTACCCACGGGCTTCATCCCGTTTGACTTCATAAGTATTAATTAAACTATTGATCGGTTATTTAAGCTGAAATAAACAAAACAGAATACAGTAATACAAACAAATAATCACACCTGATTTTAATAAGGTAATAAATTATTGAAAGAATAACATACAAATAAGTACAGCTGAGGTATTTTTAACATAGGTATATGGAAAGATCCCTTTAGAAAGGAATTACGACCTTAAAGGGCAATTTATGAAATAATGGATAGTTAGTTTTGCAAAAGGTTTCTCGCCATAACGAACATTTTAAGTATACGGTTTATGGGGGTGTGACTTGTAGTTGTTCAAAAGTTAATACTTTGGGATTTATATATGGATTTGAAAGGACAAGACTCATGTTTTGAAGACTACTAAACATGTTTTATTCTTCAAAATCCCTTAAAGGCCTAGGAAGGATAAGATTTGTTTCGGATTAAAATATTTTATCTAGGCTTTATAAATTATTATTTTTTATATTCCATTATTTTATCCAAATTAATCGTTCTTAATATGTTACATACTGTTCTCCAATTTTTGTAGTTTCCTATATTATGCTATGTTCTCTGGTCTTTTAGTTGCATTCATTTATAAAAACAATTCAATGATGTTAAAAAGAAATATTTGCACATTTTGTCAAATTCTTACCCAGTATGATATTCCTCAAGGACTCTAAACATAAAAATAATCTTGTGTGCAGATTTCATTGTAAAATATATTGTAATTATGTTTTTAGAGTTCCTTGTTTTATCTAACACTTTACTTACTTAACACCTTTATGTTAAAATCTAGTCGTTATGATTTTAATATATTAATTAAATGTATATCCGACGGCGACATGTATGTATAATTCTGTATAATAATAGAATAAATGTTTCATATGTGAACTTCGCCTGTTTTACATTGAGAGATTACAAAATAGTTAGCTATTGCTTGTAATTGAAGATTCTAAACATCTATATTATTAAAAGAATTTTTAGGATTTTTGTGTGCAGCAAATCAACCCCTAATTATTTTTTTTTTATAGGCACTAGTAGTGTGACTATTGAAAGCCTCTTTTATGTCACATCAAATTTCTGAGTAAAGAAAACTATAAGGTAAAAAACCTTTTTTCCTATATGGGAAATTCGCTAAAAGAATCTTGTACTATAATGCATTCTGTTAGTGGCTCATTAAACTATAATTTAAAATTGTTACTAGCAGCCTGCGTCACTTCGTGATTTCAAAATCCGTGCTATATTTCATACCGGTTAGTAATTTTCTTCTGTACATTTCAAACAAATAGCATTACAATTTTTTACTTGAATTCCCTAATACCTCAAGAAAATATACTATGCAAATCCTATCACAACACAAGATCCAACGTAAGTCATTTTCTTCTTTACATTTTATACAAATAACATTACAATATTTTACTTGAATATACTGAAACATCACCAACTACAGATAACCCAATTTTTGTATGGATGTAATGAAAATAGCGTGGGGTCCCAGATTATCGACATCCCATATGATCGACACTGAAATCGTCGCATCTTGTCGACATCAGTAGCGGTGCAGGGGGGCCCGTGAGCCTTGATCGGGATTTTCGGTAAATTTTACCAGCACACGGGCCCGCGATAGTGTGACAGGCTCAGCCACACGGGTCCCCTATCATAACAATAATTATATGAGAATTAAAATAGGCAACGTTTTTTTATGATGAAAATTTGTTCAAACCTATAGTTCAAGTAGTTTACAACAACTAAACTAACACTATTACTTGACCGATCAATATAAATTATCTACCAACCTAAGTAAAAGAATTGTCATCAGTCATGCGGGTTGCATTAAACTGTCCTCGTGGATTGTGTGAAGGCGCAGTCAAAATTGGTTGCATAATAATAGGGCCGTATTTATAACCAAATTGGCCTCTGTCATCGTCACCCGCGGGGAAAGGTTCTCGTCGATATCCGCGATCGCGGCAAAAGCGTAGGCCTAATCTTTCAATTTCGTGAGCGTGATCCTTACGGATATAAAAGCTTTTACTTTCAATTGTGCATTATTGTATTGAATACTGAGAAAATCGGCTCGTGCTTGATTTTCTGACTTTGTGCTTGATCTCTCAAGCTTGTAGTCCAGGCTCTGCTCGGCTCGAAAATCGACATTATAGGCCTATTATAAAAATCAACCGTTTCCAAAGCAACCCAATCTTGAACGCACTAAAAATGTAACTAAGGGCCTCAGGACAAATCAGATCGGTTCAAAATCGGGTTGTTTTGGAAACGGTTGATTTTTATAATAGGCCTATAATGTCGATTTTCGAGCCGAGCAGAGCCTGGACTACAAGCTTGAGAGATCAAGCACAAAGTCAGAAACTCAAGCTCAAAAAATATTTGATTTTTTTCTCTTTGCCGCCAGTTGATAAAACTATTAACTGACTATTTCCACAGAAAACATACTACCATTGACTATTGGACACAGAAGTTGTTGTATTAATAGTCAAAGATACTACTATAACCCAGAATGCCAACCGCATGGTAAAAAGCATTAAGTGTTTTGAGAGAGCTTTGCCTGTCAATCGTAGGCAGCGCCACCAACGTTGCCATGCACTCAGCAAAGCAAAGCTGGTGGCGCTGCCTACGATTGACAGGCAAAGCTCTCTCAAAACACTTAATGCTTTTTACCACGCGGTTGGCATTCTGGGTTATAGTAGTATGTTTTCTGTGCTATTTCACTCCTAAAAAAGGTCCTTTTTGAAATATTTTATTTTAGAAAGTGTCGTCAAGCGGAAGCAGAGTCGTTTTAACTCTTTCTATTCGTGGCTAAGAACATTAGCTGAGAACTGTGAATTCAAAGACTTGGATTAGTCCAAGAGTTTTAGGGATAAAAATGCCATTCGACCTAACAAATTCGGACTAAGTGGAAACTTTTCACAGTTGTTTTGTAAGCCTAGATAAATTAAATTTTCAAAAGTCCCCATAAATCCTGGCTGTGCTTCAGCCGCCATCTTGGAAAATGGCGGCTAATTTTCACTTTTTGACATTATTTCACAAACTATTAGTAATAGAGAATTTTGGTAAATACAAAAGTTAAAGAACATCTAAAAATACATCTTTTTTATATTACAATTAAGGTTTGCTCTATTTCCAACGGTTATTGAGATAAATAATAAAAAGTTAGTACTAAATTAAAAATTCCCATGTTATTCTTATGGAGAAAAATAAAATTGTTGCCGTTTGCTTATTTATGGATACACTTTGATCAAACTTATAAAAATTTATTTATTTTATACTAAGCTAATGATATTTAACATAAATACACACTTTATTACTCTCCCCATAGCAGTAAACCTAGTACTCGTTAAATTTAAAATTATTTAAATAGGGAATCTCTATCTTACATTTTTAGTAATGATCCAGTCAGGCAAATAGTAATTTATTTTTTAGACATATTAGCAATAGTTTTCCCTTTAGTATTAAAGTTAATAGCCCACTCACTATCTTTTCACTACTATGTAACTACTTACATGGTATTTTTACTCCCGGTATAATTATTTTCTCGGTGAATTTTAGGAAATTCAAACTTAAAATCCGGACTAAATGCGGCTGAGGCACAGCCGGAATTTGTGGGGACTTTTGTCATTTTCATCAACTAGGCTTACTGTGCACAATTTTAATTTAGTCTGTATTTTAAGGTTCAATTTCCTAATATTTACCGACAAAAAATTATACCGGGAGTAATAACATACCATGTGAGTTTTGAGTAGTTATATAGTAGTAACAAGATAGTAAGTGGGCTTTAAATCATAATACTAATCTATCTATACTTATTTAATACGCAAGCATGTTTTTTGTGACAATTACTCCTCCGAAACTACTGAACCGATTGACATGTTTTTGGTGTCATTGGAAAGAGCGTAACGTGAAGTTGTGCAGGAAACTTTCTTTTTAGGGAAATTATCAGAAAGTGAGGCCCTGGGGCCCTTTAAAGATTCTTATTTCTCCATAAGATTAACATTGGAAACAAAAATTGTTATGCAACTCCAGCTGTTGTCAGAAATTAAAAGTGAGAAGAAGAACATATGTTAATTTTAAACAGTCAATAAGTTTACTAATCTTAAAGTTTGCTACAAACATTTACTGACTTGGTTGAAATGAAATATTTACTATTTGAATTCGGGTTGGCGTAAATATTACAATGGAAAAAAGTGAGAGAGCCTGGATAAATTTATATATTCTGTTATGTACATCTGGAATATTTCCATAATCTTTGGGTCGAATCTTTTAAAAGTCATCAGAAATTATGAACGTTATTCCTTTTAAAATAACACCTCTATAATACTTAGAAATTGCTCGAATTCGAGCAACAGGGACACTAGTACTTATTTAATACGCAAGCACGATTTTTGTGACAATTACTCCTCCGAAACTACTGAACCGATTGACATGTTTTTGGTGTCATTGGAAAGAGCGTAACGTGAAGTTGTGCAGGAAACCTTCTTTTTAAGGAAATAATTAGAGAGTGAGGCCCTGGGGCCCTTCAAAGTATCGTATTTCTCCATAAGGATAACAAGAGGGATAATTTTTATTTACAGAAACATATGTTTTTTACTTGAAAATAGTCAAAGTCTACTACATAATAATTGCTGTGTGTTATGACTGTTAATGTATACTACATTTAAATCAAGGATTGTGTGCCTTAAACTTTACTCATAATAGATCTCACTACTTTATTTTCATGCTGGGAATAGTAAAATTTAGTTGAGAATAAGTTACCATATTTAGAAAACTTTACTATAATAATTGATGTATTTAAAATCACAAATCTTTGACATTATTAATTCATTAGAAACGAAACAGCTGATCGAGAAATCAAACAAATCATCTATTTCATGGGAATGGGCACACGGGAGGGACTAAGGCTAAGGTGTAGTGACGTCATTTCTCTAGTGGCTAATGTCTTCTCTTGAGGCAACACGATTACCGTAACGAAACAATGTGATTTCAGCGGCGTTCGTGGCATAGTTGGTAGCGTTACGGATTGATGTTCAAGAGGTCCCGGGTTCGAATTCCGCTGGCAACTCAAACTTTTTGTCAACAAATTTTTCATATCAGCAAGTTTGGTTGGTTAGGTTAGGTTATAACAGTTTAATTTTATAATACTAAATTTTAAAATTAATTTTATAATTAATTAAAAATTAAAAGTACTGTAATCATTGATTAGATTTGTATCTTATATAGTTGTTGTTACATGTTGGCTACATCTTTTAATAGTAGGATAAGCATATTCATTACGGAAAATTCTGACCAGGGTAATATTCCTGAAGGTGACTTTAAGACTAAAATCGTAGTATTTATGGAAGTGCTTTTGTGAAAAAAATATTGTTAAAAGTGTTTTCTTCAATGAGCATTTTATGACCCTCAAAATATGCTACATAGGTATATGCTACATTCACTGCCTATTGGTTTGATATGATAAAATGTTTTGTTAAATGTGTTTTTAAATCTCTTAAAAAAATAACTACCCTGTAACACACTTGAACTTGAACACTTATTAATTTACTAAATATAATAGGCATACAGCTAGAAAACGGCTGGATTCCTTCCCTTCTAATGCTTTATTATTACTGTATTTAATTTTTGACGAGTCAATATATAACACGATGAATTTGTTTTCTAAATTCATAATATGTTTTTGCGGGGCATTGAGCCGCACAGGTTCACTAGTAAGAAAAAATGATCGACAAAAATTTAAAATAGCGGTGGAATGAAATACATAAACTTGCTTTCAATGCTTCAAAAAAACTCCGTTCTTCCGATAGTATACTGGCTCATTACAATCCCTCCAGCTACCTTATACTCACTTGTGATGCATCTCTTAATGGTATTGGTTGTGTGCCAAGTCAGGTTCGAGGGGAAAAGGAAGTTCCAATTGCGTTTTATTCCAGGACAATGAGTCAAGTCAGAACGAAGATATGTAGATAGGGAAGCACTTTCCATCATCAGAGGGGTTAAAAAATTTCACAATCACTTATATGGGCGGCATTTTGATTGAAATGAGAACAGATCATAAGCCACTTCTGGGTCTTTTCACTGTGGATAAACAAACCCCAAACACACTGTCACCTCGAATGATTCGCTGGAGTATCCATTTAAATATGATCTTGTATGATCTTTGGATATGATCTTGTATACAAACCAGGGATTTCTATTCCAAATGCTGATGGTTTGAGTCGTCTCCCATGTTCCTTCTTTCAGACATGTCAGATCATGTTTCAGATCATGTTTATGTTTATGATCCATACTGAGTCTGTTCTAATATTTGTGAAATGCTGTTATCAGATTTTACGGGGAATAAGTCATTGTAAAATATATAGGAAATAATTAAGATTCTACAGGGTGAGTTTTAAATGAGTTCCCCCCCTACTTGTTTCTAAATTTCTTAAGATATCAACTCCGGAACACGTCAGATCATTGTAGTACTGTACTTAATTATTCAGTATGTTCTTACACAGTACTTCATTTTGACTGGGTATAAATTTTTGGCCGCCATCTTGGATCCGCCATATTGGATACAAAGTTTTTTTTTTCCGATGTTAAGGTAGGGTTGTGACCCATCGTTTCAAACTAGATTTTTACGCTGAATACGATGCTGCAATCCGTTTAAAAAAAATCTTTATCCATTCTAAAGTTATGAGAACTTTTTATAACTTTGTTTTTAGCCCATTTTAACAAAGTGCATTTACAAACTAAGACCATAATCCCAAAATATTGCTAGATAAAGATAAGTATACACCACCAGTCAACCTATTTTCACTTGGTTATAAAGGATGTATTTTGTTCGGGCGCCATCATGGATCCGCAATTTGAAATGAGATATATTATTTTTTATATGAAGGCGGAATTGTGACCTATCATTTTGAATTACGTTTTTATGGGAAACTCAATGGCACAATCCATTTTTCATTTTCATATTGTTTTTGAAATACTGAAATTTTAAATAAAATAATTGTAATATTTCATCAAAGAAAGCTTGATAACAAAAAACAGATTGCGGCATTGAGTTCAGCATAAAAAAGTCTTGTACATTAGGTAATATACAACTTACAGCTTAAAGGCAAGACAATATTTTCTAATGAAGTTTTTACGCATGCCATTTAGATTAAAGAACGCAGGTCAAACCTTCCAACGCTTCATTCACCATGTTTTGCGAGACCTTACGTTTGTATATTCCTATCTAGCTGACATCTTAATTGCTTCTGAATCAGAAAAGGAACACGAGCAACATGTTCACCTTCTTTTTGAATGCCTATCCAAACACGGCCTATGCAATAACGCATCATAATGTTAGTTTTCTGTCTCAAAGATTTCATTCCTAGGCTATCGAATCAACAAAAGTAGAATATTTCCATTGCCTGAATGTGTTCAAACAATACTAAACAGTTCCTCTTCCTGACGCACAGTTGATCAACATAGAAGAAATTTAGGAATCGTCAATTTCTATAGGAGATCACTACCAAATTCAGCAAAAATACAGCAAAAGAGGTTCTCATCGGTTTTTGACCAGGTCCCCGAGACACTAGTAGTATAACATGGGAACTTTGAAGCCACTGGGGCAGAGCCCAAGGGACTTTTTCAAAAATGGAAGGTCAGTTTGCAAATCTACACACCTAGACTAACATGTTGGTAAATAATATGTGAGGTTAAATCGTAAAACAAAAACGCCTTATTGTTTACAAAGTTTCATGTAGCGTATAATAATAATATAGACGGTAAACAGTATAGTGGACACAAACACACACACAGAAAGGACCAAGGGTAGCGACATGACTGATATAAGGTGAAAATCCAACACTAGACCTACATTATATCTCCTATAGGATTCGAGCCCTACATCTAATGTGTTGCCTCCTGGCTTAAAAGACACAACCTTAGATCACTTGGCCATTCATCAGATAAAAATAGTGTAGGCCTACTATATCAACACTGGTCAACCAAAACCACAAGCATAATAGTCCCGGGGCTATAGAATACATGAATGTATTCTATAGCCCCGTAATAGTCCTAAACTTGACGCCAGGTTGCAGTACATTAGACTCTTCATCCCATTGTAAAATTTGAAGCTTGTTTTTCGTGTCTAGTTCATGTACATCCACACTGATCACTGGGGTGGACGAAATTTTGTTTCTATTATTTTAGCATTATTTTCATGATTTGTGCTGTATTATTTTGCTTTATAATACAACTTTTGGAGAACAGTTATTGTTTATGATTATATAGTTTTGTTTGGTTAAATGAAGTTTTAAATTACTAAAATAACAAGAAACAAATTGTAAACAAAACACAACCTCTACAGTTGGACGTAAAGAACTAACAATAAAATTGGCTTCGGCTGTTCCATAAGGATGACAAATCTACTGTTATACTAGCAAATATGGGACAATACGAAACCAACAAGTAACAACACTGGTCAACCAAAAGCACTGCACAAGCACAACAGTCCTAAACTTGACGCCAGAGGTTGCAGTATCAATTATCAATCAATCAATCATTGAGATGGGGACGCCACCTAGGTGCGTTTTACCAAAATATGAGTGAAGGATGAGTGTAGAATGTTGTGTGATGACCTGTGTAGCTTTCAGTACATTCAAGTATAGCTTTCAGCCGTTTTTGATGAGAAACTAGCAAATATGGGACAATAGGAAACCTACAAGTAACAACACTGGTCAACCTAAAGCTCAAGTAGTTCGGTGTTGAAGATAGGTACTTATTATGTTTTTTTTTTACTTATTGACTTAAATGTTGCCGATCAGTGACGGTGTGATAATGGTAACACCCCCGCCGCAGCAAACCTGCAGACTAAGCAAATTTCCATTTGACTGATTGGATTTACACTGAAATGTCTACTTAAAAATATAACATTTATTCCCAATTTAAATAGAATTAGTTTAACAAGTACTTAGGTTTGCTGCATCAGGGAGGGTAAAATTGTGTTTTTTTTTGTAAAATGTTAATAGTTAGTAAGAAATAAAATAATTTTCCAAATTTGATCAAAATACGTTCATAAACAAGCAAACTACAACAGTTTACTTATTCTCCATAAGAATAACATGGGAATTTTAAATTTACAATTTTTTGGAATTTTCTCCGTAACCGTTAAGCGCATAATAACGCTTCAATATACTAAATTATTTTTTTTTTTAAGCTCTACAAAATGGTTTGGAAAAAAATTGCAAAATTTTAAGTTTTTTGGGTCAAAAATGGGAAAAACCTATTTTTACCCCATAAAACCCCCCGTAAACACCCGTTCCCATGGTCCGATCATGCTGGATCGCGAACTCGTTCAAATAAACGTAGGTTTACACGTTTGTACCAAATTTAATCAAAATCGGATCATTTTTGCTTGAGTTATTGTGCTGACGGACACATATATATATAAATATATATATACTAGCTGACCCGGCGAACTTCGTATCGCCTAAGTTATAGGTTTCCCCTAAGACAGACCGATGGAAAGAAAGTACCGTTACGTTTAATTTTCAAGATGATCTCTTTCGCATCGCTCAATCACGTCCTGGTTGAAGTGCGTTCGCTACGCTCACTCACCGTTGGGTTGGAGCTCGTTCGCTACGCTCACTCACCTTTAGGTTGGAGCTCGTACGCTGCGCTCACTTGCCTTCAGGTTAGCTCGTTCGCTACGCTAACTCGCCTCCAGGTTGAAGTTCGTTCGCTACGCTCACTCACCTTTGGGTTGGAGCTCGTTCGCTACGCTCACTCACCTTTAGGTTGGAGCTCGTTCGCTGCGCTCACTTGCCTTCAGGTTAGCTCGTTCGCTACGCTAACTCGCCTCCAGGTTGAAGTTCATTCGCTACGCTCACTCACCTTTTGGTTGCAAATTAGCTGTTGTCATAAATGTAAAAGAAATAATAGTGCTGCACCCTGTTGGTAATCCTTGTAACTTTAATGCTATTGAACATCATAGAACAGAACCAACTTGTTTAATTGAAACAGCTGTTAAGATTCATTAATTCCATTTCTCATAAGGTTAACATGGGAAACTCCAGAGCCACTGGGGCGGAGCCCTTTTAAGAATTTCGAAACGGGAAATAGTTTACGTCCGATTCGCATACCTACAGAATTTACACACCAAATTTCATAACGATCGGTGAAGTCGTTCCGGAGGAGTTTGCAGACAAACACTGTGACACGAGAATTTTATATATTAGATATATATATATATGAATTTGAACGGATGGTGTTTTTGGCCTCTGGTGTTTTTGGCCTCTAGGGACCTCAAAACAAAAAAAAAAAAAACGGTCCCGCGTCCAGGTCTTACCATGAGTACTAAGGTAATAGCTTATTCCCTATATGGGAAATTCGCTAAAAAGAGCAATAATTTAGTTTAAACGAAATTCCAGCAAAAGCAGCTAACGTTAAGTGTTCAGTAGACTGGAAAACCCAAGAATTGTGCTTGAATTTTGATGACCAGAAAAAAGGCTGGGTAGCCGAGAGGTTGTGTACTCCCCTTCAAATATGAAGGTCGCTGGTTTGATTCCAAGCAAGATTGTTTCCAGACGGTTTGGACCGTTCCCTTTTTAAATCTAAAAAATTTGACTCGTAGAAAACCTCACAAAATTAAATCTGATAACTGCAGGTAAAAAACTATTCTGTTTCCACTAAACTAAAATTGTTTTGAACAAATGCCAGAGTTAAATTTAGGTGGATTCAGTTACCAATGACGACTGTTCTCAGCAATTGTAGTTCCCTGATAAGTTACCTAATAACCATTGAGGATAAGCCTTATATTTTGCACCTTCATCATGCTAATGCAAAGTTTGGTTAACAAGAATAGTGAACCATCCGTAAGAAAATGACAGTTGTTTAAAGATTTAAAAGTGTTTTAATTTAAAGAAATTGGCTAATTTTGAAAATCTTCGAACATCTGCCATTTTGCGCAGGATCAACCTTTTAAAGTGCGGTTTGCGGCATTGTATTCTACTAAAAAAGACCTTTAATTTGATGTGCATATTGACCTATGCTTCTATTTAAGATTTTCTTCCGACTCCTAGTGGGCCGTCCCCCTGAAGAGTTATTGGATCACTGAATATGTGTTAAAATAGAGTTTTATGCCCTGTAACTTTGTACCAAGTATTGTAGCTCTATCTGCATTATTTTTTAAAATATTTAACTGTCCAGGGACTTTTTTACCACCCTGTATATATGTATGCCCAAGGGTCACCCCCGGTCACCTCCTTCGCCTCCCCCCACTCTGGATCCGCCACTGTCCTCAATTTGATCCATTATTTATTATTTATTTAAGTAACCCAACAGGAAAAAGATTGTTTAGAATTTTCAAGTTCATTTTAGAACAAACTGTTTGCTCCGCCTCCCAGTTAACTGAGAATTTCATGAAGTAGAAACATTTTAAATAAATAATAAGTGAAGTTAAATAAAACTCATCGTGTTTTTAAAAAACATTACACAAACTTCACGGATGCCAATATATTTCCAACCATTCTAGGAATTTCCTAAAATTGATATTGTAAGTTGAAATAGGTTTATCATACTAATATTATAAATGTGAAAGTTTGTGCGTTTGTTTGTTTATTTGTTTGTTTGTTTGAAGTTCAATCACGCATTAATTACTAGTCGGATTGAGTTGAAATTTTGTATGATAATAGCTCACATTCCCGATTAAACATATAGAGACATATTCTTACCTCAAAAATCCTTTCGGGTTCCGCCCCAGCGGCTCTAGAGTTCCCCATGTTAACCTTATGAGTATTCATATTTAAAAGGAATTAAATAATTTTGCCAGCTGTTTCAACTACACAATTTGTTTCTATGATGTTCAATAGCATTAAAAGGTTATACGGTTTACCAACAGGGTGCAGCACCATTAGTTCTTTATACATTTATGACAACAGCTAATTTTAACCAAGCAGCAACAAAACCTGAGTGTGTGAACTTTACTTCTTTCTATTGTTTAGGTGAAGTGGTAGAACATTATGGCTATGGTAGATGTTCTATATACTATAGTATACCGTAGATTATAGTAAACCAAATTTTCTCAAAACGTGTCCTCTCTCATTGCAAATGCAAAGCACGAGTATTTAACTACAATAAGTATTGTATACCATCCCCGTACGAAGGACGGGTACTCAGCTAGTTATTAATAAAGTTGAGAATACTAAAGGTTCTACAAAACAAAACATTGAATAATAGAAATACATTTGTATTTAAAGTAACAGATAGATTGACAAAATTGTAAAACGATTGTATAATATCAAGCAATATCAAATTATTTACAGTTTCACGGTTACAACTTTTAAACTACTCTTGTTATGACTCAAAGTTAACCTCTTTAGGACCTTTCATTTTATGCTTTTGTTAGTGGGGACTGGTTAAAACAGCACAGTAGGTTTTGCAAATATGATTGTGAGATGATATATAATCTGAACTAATTTATGCGTGTTGATAATAATATGTATTTAAATTTAAGTACTTAAATTGGTTCGATTATATGTTTACCTCATATAACATTTGAACATGGATTGAAACATTAGATGTCTTTGGAATACTCTGAGAGTGAGAAGCAAGACATAACTTTCAGCAATGATGCATCAAAATCT
This sequence comes from Macrosteles quadrilineatus, assembly GCF_028750875.1. NCBI lineage: Eukaryota > Metazoa > Arthropoda > Insecta > Hemiptera > Cicadellidae > Macrosteles > Macrosteles quadrilineatus. The sequence continues at coordinate 1,553,633 of NW_026542606.1, forward strand.
ACCTTTACTGAGTGATTCAGAAATGTAATTGTAAAATATTTTGTCAACATGACTAGAATGTTAATAAAATAGATGTATCAGCACGAAATAGTTTGTAAGATAAAAAATTGCAGCATAGGGCAACTTATATAGTGATCTAACCAAAAACATTGTTATTGTTTCAATGTAAAAATTCAATTGATACAAAGTAACTACGTTACCAATTTATGTTTGTAAACAAAAATAAATTTTTTAATGGCGGCATAAAAACAATTTAAATAATAATTTACTACACAAATTATTTGTAATGTAAAACATTGTTCACCACTCGGAGCAAAAGTATATTATTTATGGTACTTAAACTGTTTTATAGTAAGTGGCAGTACAGTGTATTATTAGTTGCTTGTTGCACTGTTCTACACACTGCTCAAGCGCTACTACTCATTAAGTGGCATCCTGTCCACACACTGTTGATGTATACTGAATTGCGGCATGGTGCCACTATTTAGAGTGTAGGCTGGCGCGAGAATTGGCAACATAGCATTAGGGAAGTTATAGTTCCGGCGGACGGCACGAGGCGCGCTAGCTACCGGTGTGGTTTCGTGTTCCACAATTCGGCGTGTACCTGCGCTGCTTAAACTCACATCAACGAGTTCAAAAATACTCAATTGTGGCATGTGATGTTTAAACTACGTAATAATGCTGGAAAACCCCAAAAATGATCGAATTAGCTGTGGCAGAAAAAGGTGCCACAATTTTTTAAGGTGCCACAGTACGGCCGTGTGCCTGTGAAGGATGCCACTATTCGGTGAATACAGACACACTCACACACACACGCTCAGAAATCACTTCGAAAACCACTTTTTTGCAGATATAAAACGGATATATCCACTCAAAACTCAAACTCGAAAGTTTTGACGAAAACAATACTTTCTCCATATACTATGGTATAGTGGGAGAAAGTAAAAATTCCTTATATTTATCTTTCTGTTTCTATGAGTTGAATACATGTTTTAGTAAGAGAAGAAATTGCTGTTAGATTTTCAAGTGAAAGCGTGCAGGTTCCCCTAGTACTTTAAGGATAAAAATCACCACATTTACTACTAAAATATAAATTTATTTTTCTAAAATATAAAAAAGTTCCACGTCCACATTTTTTAAATGTCAAAAACCAAAAACTAATAAGTAAAACTAATATGTAAAATATATTACAATAAAAGGTACTCGTAGTTAAATTTTATAAATGCAAATGAACAGTTCTTATAACTAAACTGTGGAATAAATAGAACACAGGAAATAGTAGTTTATGCAACAATTGCGTAAACATAGTCCTAAGAAACAAGTAGATTTTTACCTTATAACTACTACAAGTGTCGTAAAAGCTAATTACGCAAGTTGCTTACACAACTTACCTATGACCGTTTATTAATTATGTTCGTAAAACTGTATTACCTTTACTCTTTTGGTTACTTTTTTCAGGTAACAGGTAATGCTAGCAGCATTATTACCATAGGTAACCTCTCAAGTACAAGTAGGCTAAATGTAATTTTTTAGCAATACTGAATGTATTGAAACCGTTCAAGAACAATCTTGCATTTTCAAAATCTTTTAATAAACCTTCCTGCAACTGTTGGTTAGCAAATCATTTAGTTCTCTTAGGATAAGTAAGGAATGTGTGAGTTTCCAGAGGAAGTCAGCAGCTCAACAATTGAATTGTTTGTTACCAGTTGATAAATTGCCATTCAAAGCATTAACATTTTACTTATTTTCTCTTAATCCTTGAACCCAATTGGTCCTTTTTATTGCACTAGGGCTGTAAAGAAAGCAAACCATGTGGTAAAGTGAATCTTTTTGATTCTAAAAATCAAACTGAAAAAGCTAGTTTGAAAAAAACGATCGTAGGTAAATGTTGTTTACAACACAGTTATTGTTACTACATCACTAACAAACTAGCACAGTTAGATTATACTAGACACAGTCCATAAATAGAGAATTTAGGTCTTGTACATTATGAGCAGTAGACTATTAGGATTGTGGGTTTCACCAAAGAGTTAATTCCGTAACTAAACCTTTATAGTCTTAACGTCATCGTCTCCGAACTGGGCAAATAAACACTGCTCTGATGAGCATGTAACAATGGAAATCCCAAACTTTTAGTAGGACTAGCTTGTAAGCTCAGAAATAAAGAAAAATCAACCTGTCCTCAGCCGAAAAATACAGAGAAGTGTGTGACAGGATACTTGGATTTCCATATTACATAAATAATTAAATAACATAAAAAAATTATCTGTTATAAGTTTCGTTTTTAAACACTTCATTGGTGTTTACAAGTTTCAAAAGTGTTCAATCTGTGGGTACTCTGTTCAACTTTATTTATGGTCTGTGATAGTATTAGCACCTATCTAATGCAATAATAATAATATGTCTTATAACTAACTGGTAATCTCGAAAACTTAATAAAATGTAATTCATATCACAGTGCAACTTAAGTATACTCAATAAGAATAAGTGTTTAAGCAAAAGGAAATGTGTTTACAAAACTTAATTTGGCACATTGTCTTATGTTTTGTAACTCTACCCCATTCCCATGTCTCCTTTAAGAACCCCTTTTTACAGCAAATCAAATAAATATCTGAAGTCAATCAATCAAGCATTTCACAAATGGTACCAAACTCCATGATTGCCTTGATAAAAAAAATCAGACAACACTAACAGGGAAGTAGACATCTAGATAAAACAACCAGCCCATGAGACAATCATCAACCCAAAGCATTCGATACAAATTCCAATAAAATGTGTTCCTATTACGATGGATGCCTATTGCATGCTATACTTTGAGCTCATGCAATACAACCAAAATAACCATTTTAGGACATTCTCTTGTGAGTAGAGGTTAGTGAAAAGTCCTATTCAAATTTCAATATTTTATTTTGAAATGTGAATTTGTTTTGAGAAATGTACAGACTTTGAAAAACTTGGATGCCTGCAAAATCGCCTCAATTTATTTTTCGTAGGAGGCAAGTTAATAAGACACACTTTTGTTTCTTAAATTTTACATTTTTTGCTACACACAATATGTGAAATTTGTATGGTTAGCAATCTTGAGATCAACTCTTGTGAGGCAGCCCATAGCTTCATTAAGAATAGAGTAATCTATACCCTCTCTTTAAATCTCTTTAAAAATAAGTTGTATGATAATAAGAGTGCTCTCTTACTGTTTCTACAATTACACTACTATCCTTACCTCTAAACATAATTTAATTTAAGTACGGTACCTATAGTTCTATGTTTAGCTAATACATAGCTTCAGTGTTACAATTGCTGGAGCAGCACGGTTTTGGTGTACAAAATTACAAATTAAAATAAATCTACTTCAACCTATACTAATTATGTTTTAAAAGCATTGTTTGTTTCTGACTTAGAAAAAAGCACCTTTTTTTCATTCTAATTCCAATCATTTCTTTAACAACACATTTATTTTTCAAAATATCAACTATGTTTGCCTTTTTTTTCAACAGCAGGAAATATCCGTAATTTAGGGCACCTTGTTGTTGGACAGCATTGATAATCTTTTTGTGGCTTCATCAGGCCCAATTTCGTATATGAGCTGACTAGGCTGTAGCCCAGATCGCCAAAATTTTAATGGGCAAAAAATATAAAACAAGTTCTCAAAGTTCCATTATTTACTTATCACAAGTCCCATTGTTTAATTTTTTGTTCAATCTTTCTCACTGCCCAATGACAATTAATTGTTAGTGAGAAAGATTGAACAAAAAATTAAACAATGGGACTTGTGATACGTAAATAATGGATCCAAACTTAGGACCCAAAATTAATTGTTAAACAAAGGTAAAGACAGATTGACATGAGATGAAAAGGCTGCACAACTGACAAATACCTAGATACTGTGAAGTTTTGTTTGAGTAAACATTTGGCCCTAATCATAACCTTACAAATAGAATAATCATTGTAATGGAAAGCATTTAGTTGGTAACGGCATTATGCACGTAGAACAATCTCTGCCACATCGCTATTTCCTTTTAAATAGCTTTTTGATATGCATTGTACCTGTTATTAAATTTAGAGAAAGTACTGTGAATGGAAATATGTCTAATAACAATAACACTCTGTGAAACATATATTTACTCGTACAATCTGTTGGCCCATCCTACGTACGGGAATCGAGTAGTAATTAAAACTGAATATAATCTAATAACAATAACACTCTGTGAAACATATATTTACCCGTACAATTTGTTGGCCCATCCTACGTACGGGAATCGAGTAGTAATTAAAACTGAATATAATTCAGAACAGCTAGTTTACACTCGTACACAAATGCTGGCAGTTTTAATGGGGAAAATCATCTCATAAACAAATGTCTTGTGACCACCTATATCTTAAATCAGATTATACGCCTATACAATATGCATTTTAAATCTGATAATTTTAAAATAAAATAGCAATTGTGTTGATTTGAAAAGCCTTGAAGTGAGATTGGCGGCCAATTCACACACACTGGTCTTGAGTACAGTAGCTGCACACCAATATTTTACAACCCATAGTCGTGAGCGAAACATGTAGCACTCAAATCACCTGATTTGTTTACTCGCCTCTCGTGATATACAGCAGAGTTTTACACATCCTGTATGTTTAGATTGCAATCATTGACAGTTGTACATTAGAACAAATAAAAAATACATAGAACAAATAGGAGAAGCTTAACTGTAGGACTATACAATAGTGAAAGTATATTATACACACTTTTGGGACAACATAATGTACAATAACGTTTCAACCAGGTTTTCCATACAAAATATACTAAGACGAATGCGAGTTGTATAACTATACAATATACAGCGATGTGTATTATACACAGGTGTTGGACCGAGTGTGTGGTAACGGCTCAAGCTAGAGCTTCATCTCATTAACAGTTGCGAATATAAATCACTTCCGCACCCGGTGATCCCACCTCGCGAAATCTACAGCCTCTGCATTCATCGAGAACCATTCTCAACCCAGTGTGTGATAACACTATATGAAATGTATTTACATAATTCTTAAATCGATGGACAAATCTGCTCTCTTAATGTTGCCGATGACATGTTTTGAAAAAGTGCTCTAAACATAATATTTATCGAATAAAATCCATCGTGTTTTACGATATTGAGCTTAGATACTTACCGTACCTTATCGTACTTGATCTGAGGTACCTTACTATACCTCCATGGCCACTGAAATCTTAAGGGGATTCTGGCTTCCCATTCTCTTTTATCCCCTGCCTCTTCTAATGTAGATCCTAGTCTGGAGATGTATTTCATTACTTGGTCTTTCCACTTCATTCTTGGTCTTCCAAGTGGGTTCCAAGTGGTACCTTGTAGTACTCCTTGGAATACATGTTTTAAAGTCGTCTCCACCACGCATAGCCTGCATCCGAGCCTTTTACTTTTGGAAAGCACCCTGAATCAATTTTGGTTTCTACTGACATCCTGCAGCTAATTTGGCAGTTTTCTAGAGACCGGCTAAACCGGTTGACATTTTAATTACTAACAATAATTTTGGTTTTTTTGGTATGCCGACAAACACACATTTAAACATCAAGAAAAGAAGTATCAACACATAAACTACTTAAACGGTTAAGCGATAGTTTGCTTAGTAAAATATTTTAGCGTGAGTTAAAATTTTAGTTAATGACATAAACTTATACTTACACAGATTGCAGTTACGACGAAACTTGATTATACACAAATGTTTGAGATGTGTTGCTAAAAATCACACATTTCCTAAAAACGCAGATCCTTTACAGTAAGAAAAAAATATGTTTTTAAGTGAAATAGTATGTAGGCATAACTTTTAATATCTTGTAAAATAAACATTCTAATGAATGTTTGAAACCATCTGTCAGTTAAACCAGCACTGAAACAACTTCAACATTCTCTCCTCTCCCTCTTAAAATTATCTTTCTTTTAACACAAAATCTGTCAAGTGGTTGATTCAGAATTGTGAAATAAAAAATCCCTGTAATATATAAGAAGAAGATACTGATAACTGACAAGACGGTAAATACAGTACATATAAAAGATGGCGCAACCATGATCAGACGCAGTAAGCACCTATGGGTCTGATGATTGGTCTTGAGTGTCCAATTGAAATCAATCACACCTTACCATCTTTTGTAATATGTAAAGCCTTGCGAGTTAACAGTATAAGTAAAAATATATGTTTCAAGAGTGTTATTAGACATATTTTGATTACTTTCAGAATATTCTTGTAACATTTCAAACATTTTCTACCACTAATGTGTGTGATGAACACTTGCACATTTCTTCAATAATTTATCATGAAATTGTTTCTACAAGTAGTTAAAGCTTTATAAATAAACTATTCCGGGTTAAAACAATTTGCAACACTTACAACAATCTTACACTTGTAACTTAGCTTAGGAAATATAGCCTATTATTATCACATCATACACTGCGCTTTTAGTAATCCCAACTTACAAGACAAAATCCAATTTTTGACTGTAATAATTTTTCAATTCTAGCCTGGATGATGAATCTTCTTTTTTGCTTCAGCACGATTCACATAATCTTCTTAATTGTTTTGTTCATAATCAATCTAAAAATACAACATCTTTTTAAACAGAGGCACAATAAATTTATTTGATTTTATCAACAGATCATTTTAACATAACTTAACTCTTCCCGGTTGGGAAACTTGTGGCTGTAGATGTGCCGATTCTGCAGACAGCTGGTTAGTGATTGTTCAGTAACAAGCTGGTTTGTGCCACTTTGGCACTACTTTCCTGCGCTCTGCAGAATCACTGTGACCTTGTACCAACTATGCTTCACAACTTAAACTTGCATTTTTAATTTAACTGAAACATCTTTCTTCAGGGCATAAATCTTCCAATTTACCATACAAGGTTCCTTTTCAAATAAAATCTTGCCCAATAAATAATTTATTAAGACTTTTTATCCATTATTTATAATCTGTTGTAATATTTTGAAAGAAGAGTTGAAGATTTATCTGCCATTTTAATTTAAATGCACAACCAGGTAGCAGAAATAACTGTTTTAGTAAGAAAATATTTTATGCACTACAGTGCACTATTTTTACCCAACTTAAAGTAAAGAAGTATGGCCCGCAGACCCCTACTTAAAATTCACAAAAACACCCCATTTGCCTCTAAGAGCTACAAAACAAAAGCTAAATGAACTTGAATTAGAACTAAAGCTCTCAAACATCAAGGAAATAAATAGGGAAATATAGACTAAAACAGAACAAATCTAAATAACGTGCAGAAAAATACCACTCTACTAACTCATCTGTAGTGAACTCAACTTATTTACAACTAAGCTTAAAGTAATTTTATTTAACCCTTGAGGAGGCGCTTCACCAGTAAAACAGGAGCGGGCGCATGCAGAGTTTTATTCCGCAACACTAAATAACATAAATTTTACCCATTTTACTTGTTTTTATAACGAAATATAATATGTAAATGTTGAATAACCTAATCATAAACCTAGTTTCTTTGTTCATAACATTCTTATATATTAAAACGTGACAGGGTTTTTTTATTTCACGATTCTGAATCAACCACTCGACGGATTTTCATGATTTTTGTGTTGAAAGAAAGATAAATTTGAGAACTAGGGAATGTCGAAGCCATAATTTTAATTTAGGGACCCAGTTTTTTACAAATTAAGTTTTAATTTTTGAAAATTCTAGCAGCCGACGCTTAAGTTCTAAATTAGCTTTTGGTATATAATATAATTTGCTTAACATAACAGCGTTTGTGGCACAAATTCAGCATTTGGATAAAAATTTAAAGACATACTTAGGGTTGACTTATTTATCCTATGTGTAATTCTATAGGCCTAATGATTGATACGTTTATTTATTTGGTAGATTATTTAAATATACATAGTAAAATACTAGACGTTCAAAATTATTTTTTAAAGCAGTCTTTAAAGTCTTAAGTTTGTTTTAGTGGAATATCATTTGTTTTAACTCACAGCTGGTTGAATACAAAAATATTCTATATAACTATGAGGTTAGTTTCGTTACTCTGTGATTTGTCATTGATTATAGGAAATAAGTAATTTGATTATATAACCATTGCTGTATACAAATCGGAAGCTCACGAGTCTTTAAATGAAAGCTTTTGCAAATTATTGTGACGCAGGGCCCCATAATTTCCCCGCGTCTGGGCAATTATCCCGCCACCGGGGATAACTTCTGTACCTAGGAGTACCTGGTTGACGAGAGTCTACAGTAGTCAGTCGTCAGTCGCCACGGGGAGCTTGTAGAAGACGGTCCATGGACGCGACGGGAGTGTCGGGTCGAGATGGTAACATGATTTGGGGTTGCCGGAGACCACAGGTCTAAATATAGTAAAGGAGGGTCCGAAGTAGAGCGTTAATTGATTAATATTTTGTGTGAGTTTTATTGATGATACGTTAAGTTGTTTTTTCTTGGTTTTGTGTCAAATTAAAGTTTGTTTTGAGCAACTGAGCGTCTCTTCACTTCAGTCCACCCCACGCCCCGAAGGGATAAAAGGTAAAACAAATATTTAATCTCATTGTAAGCCAAGCGAGTAGCTAAGGGGGGTGTGACAAGCTGGTGGAGGCGCCGGGTATTCCTGAGGTGTTTAGAATGTTTAGATCCTGAGACGGAATACGGACAGGTATATAAAAGAAAAATGGTTTGTAAGAGATAGAAGGAGTTTATTTTAAGGTCATTTGAATTAGAATTTAAGTAACAATGGTGGATGAAGGTCATTCTTGGTACCGGTAGGGAGGGGCAGTATATAGCCATTATCTTTTAAATTTGTAATATAAATTTGAGTTTTGTAGTTAAAAAGTAAGATAAATTGTGTTGAGTTTTGTTACTGCTGATATCAATTAGAGTGACTTATACCCAGGTCAAACTCCTTGAGAATGACTGCAATCTCCATCTCCTAGTAAATAGCTAATAGTGTAGTCTGTAGCTTTTGCCCACTCAATTTCTGGTGACTTTGAGGACGAAAGACAGATGAGTAGAGGTGTTGCTCTTGCCTTCAGAAAGAAATTTGGCCGACCTTTACGTTCAGAGTGCCTAAACAGCCATGTTACTCTCCAGAACAAGCAAGGTGCCGCAATTTATGGGCTTGTGACCAAGGATATTTATAGGAGTAAACCCACAGTCATGGACTATAACCTAGCTTTCAAGAAATTCACAGAGGAATTCAAAAAGAAAAACTGCAAAAGACTTCTTTGTTCTCCATTGGGCTGTGTGAGGGACAAAATATCACTAAATATTTTCTCCAAAAATATAGTGGATTTCCACTACATCACTGGGGCAAGGGTGGAAATAATTGCTCAGAAGGAGAAACCAACAAAAGTGCTAAAGAATGGGCTAGAATATGAAACATTTTTAGCTATGCTACGGAGCTGCATCACAAGAGAGATGAATTTAAGAGTTCCTGCGAGCCTACCTGAAGATGCTCAGACTCTATCTCAGAAGAGTGTCAAAATAGCAAGTACACCTGTTGCTGTTCTACATGACCACCCATCTAAGGAACAAGTGAACTGTAGTAATGTCATAATAGACCATAAATCACCTACATCACTTGAGCACAAAAACTCTGAAGATTGCCAGACACTTACTGGAATGTCATCTGATTCCCTTTTCCATGGATTCAAAACTCCTGACAAAAGTAAAGCTCGAGAATTTATGAGGAGACTACGCTCAATCGAAGAAAATTTCATAGGAACAAGAACTGAAACTGATAATGTAAATAATAAGTTAATTAATCATAAGAAGTATTTTTTAAGAAACAAAAAACCAAAACAAACACTAATTTAGCACCTGTTTCAAAAGCCAGTAAGAGTAAGAAATTATATATTTTCCATCAAAACATACAATGTTTAAGTAGCAGAATTGATTCTTTAGAAATCACAATTGATGAAATTAAACCAGATGTTGTTATTTTATCAGAGCACAAATTAACATTAACTGAAATTGAAAATTTTGAATTGATTGGCTATAATACTGTGAGTTATTATGTAAGGAATGTGAATCAAGGAGGCGGGGTATTAATTTTAGTTAAAAAAGAAATTCGATGTAAAAAACTAACTAATTCATTAATAGATAATTTAAACACAGATAAGATTTTTGAATCTTGTACAGTCGAATTAGAATTGAACAATGTTAAGGTTATTGTAGCTGGCATTTATAGAACTCCTTCAAGAAATATTGCTGGTTTTCTAGAAAACCTGGACAAACTTTTATGTTTTCTATCAAGTTTTAATACTAATTTATGCATTGGAGGAGATTTTAATATTGATGTATTGACCGATGATTGTAAAAAAATTGATTTTGTTAGTTTACTTAAGACACATAACATGTATTACACAGTAAATATTCCTACTAGAATAACTGATAGTTGTGAATCGGCAATAGATAACTTTGTTACAAATATTAATAAGACATATGTAAGGGTAATTTGTCTTGTAACTGCACTCTCTGACCACGATGGACAAATTCTTGAATTGGATAATGTCAAAAATACAAATAAAAATATAAGGCTGTGGGAAATGAAACGTTGTTTTAAAAAACCAAATATTGAAAACTTTGTGAATGATTTGACAAATGAAAATTGGGACAAACTATATCAAACACCAATTGATAACAAATTTTCATATTTTTATAATTTTGATAAAAACTTTCCAAAAATAAATGTTAGAAGTAACCCCCAAAGAAAAAATTAGATTGATTGGGAAATAAAACATGAACGGACTAAGCTCATAGATAACTATAGACAAAAAAGGAGAAATAAAAATGTTTGTGTAAAAAAAAACTTAAAAATGCAAAAAAGGAAATACAGAAATCTTGTAATACAAAAGAAAAAGCAATATTTTGAAAACATAATAAATAAATCAGATAACCCTACAAAATCTATTTGGCAATTGATCAAAAAGGAACTGTACAGTAGCAAGGATCAATCAAAAACAGAGCTATTTTTAAACCACGAAGGTAAATGTGTCACTGATCCTTATAAAGTAGTCAACATATTGAATAATTTGTATGCTGACCTTGTAGAGAATATAATTATTCCTGAAATTAAAATGAATAAGAGAATAATAAATAGACCAATAACAGATGCAGTATTAACTAATCATACTTTTAGGTTCAAAACCATTTCAGAAGAGGAGTTGATTCAAATAATAAATTCAATCAAAAGCAAATGGTCCTCTGGGTGTGATGATATCCCAACAAAAATAATTAAAGATGCTAAGTGGGCAATTCTCAAACCACTTCTTCATGTTATAAATGCATGCCTCATTTCAGGTGTTTTTCCTTCTCAGTTAAAAATATCCAAAATAATTCCATTATATAAAAAAGGAAACAAAAATGAACCGTCTAATTATAGGCCTCTTTCAATTCTACCCTCTTTGTCAAAATTCTTTGAAAAATGCATGTTATTACAATTGACAGAATATTTGGAAAATAATAATTTGTTATTTTCCAATCACACTGAACAGCATGGTTTTAGGCAAAAAAAATCCACTGTAACAGCTATAATAGCCTTTGTTGAAAATGTGATTAACAAACTGGATGAAGGTAACCAAGCAGTAGCTGCTTTTTTAGATTTAACAAAGGCTTTTGATAGTGTTTCCCATTCACTTTTATTAAAAAAAATAACTTTCTTTGGTATATCTGGCAAAGAATTAGCTTTGTTGGAATCTTATTTAACAGATCGCCAAAAATATGTAGAAATATCACACATTGAAAATAATAAAGCTTTTAAAATCAATTCAAAAACCAGATCTATTAATTATTCTGTACCACAAGGTTCTGTCCTTGGACCATTTTTGTTTCTTTGCTATTTGGGAAAGTTGCCAAACTGTCTACATACACTTACAGCTAATAACAATTTCAGTATTTTTGCCGATGATATTAATTTAACAATCTCTGACCGAAATATTAATAAAGTTTTTTCTGAAATTGGCACTGCAATCAATATAATTAATGACCAACTAAATAGCTTAAATTTATTAATTAATAAAAATAAAACAAAAATTATTAAATTTTCTTGCAGGAAGTCAAAATCTATTACTTCAACAGCGCCACCTTTCAACCTTTGTGAAAATACTAATTTTTTAGGTTTAGCGTTGGACTGTACTCTTAATTGGACAGGTCACGTTAATAAAGTCTGCTCTAAAATAAGTTCTGGGATCTTTGCTATAAAGAGACTGTCAAATTTCTGTGATTTGAAAACAATTAAATCGGTTTATTATTCAGTAATTCATTCACACATAACATATGGCATTGAAGTCTATGGAGCTACTTCAAATTTTAACATGAATAGAATTTTATATTGGCAAGAAAAAGCATTAAGAACTATGTTAAAACTAAAATATGACACTCCTTGTAAAACTTATTTTTCAGAATTAGGGATAATGACAGTTTACAGCCTTTATATTTTTAACACTATTCTCTATATAAAGAACATAATTGGCACATTATCAAAAAATCTCGACAAACATGAATATAATACTAGACGAAGACATGATTTTCAAATTACAAAACATAACAAAGAGTTTTTTAAAAAGAAGCCAAGCTATAATGGGATTATCTTTTTTAACAGCCTACCAATTTCAATTAAAAATAAAATAACCTCTGGCAATTTTAAAAATGTTTTAAAATCTTTTCTAATTGAAGGTGCATTTTATAGTTTTAATGAATTCCATACAAAAACTAAGCAACACTATGTTAGTCTTTAAGTTTAGTAATAGTTTTATATTGACGCCATTTATGTATACATATTGTATATAAAAATGAATAAAGATGATTTTGATTTGATTTGATTTGATACAATAATGTTGTTCTGAACCACACGTTATTCATTAGTGTTGATTGAGTTATTTAAGTTTAATTTGTGTTGATTTTGATTCTGAGTAGTATATTTGGTCGATATTTTTGTGTTTATAAACTAAATAATACATTTAAACATGTTTATAATTTTGTATGTATAAAATATACACGCAGTTTGACAATAGCGCATGAGAAAATAAACTTTGCGCTAAGGACTTACGCGATAGGGCGCACGTGGAGTAAACCTCTGCAAACTGACACCGCGTCACTGAATTGCAACTGACAACAAAATGAGGAAGAATTCGGGGGTAAAAATAGCTTAGGGGCATTCCCAGGATGACGTGCGTGAAGTGTAGAGCTGGACACGATGCCGACACCCATTATGCATATTTATATTAACAAAAACTACAAGCGCCCGCTCGAGGGTTAATGATACATCACTAAAACAACTTTTCTGAATTTTAGATAAGTACGAGGATTGTATATAAATGGTATCTATCAAGATACCATCAGCTCCCCATTGTTCAGCATCTAAAATTTTATATTTTATGAATGTAAATATAAATAAATGATGATACATAAACTTGTCTCACCTTACAACAAGACAATGCTATGGTCCCTCTCCAGACGACGCTTGGCCTTCAGTGCTACCACCCCCATGAGATCTGAGGGAGCAGGCAATCCTGCCAACACAGCGCCACTACAAGGCTGGTGGTAGAACACCTGCATTCCTCCACAGTTGTAGCCGAAAGTTATACTGTCGTTTGCTCTGTAGACATGTCCCATTTATTAACTCAATATTGTAAAAATAATATCCAAGAGGTGAATTCAAAATCTTTGACTAATCAAAATATTGAAATGAAATGAAAAAGATACAATACTACGTTATTGCCAAGAAATGAAATAAGTTGACAATGTCACAAAAAACTTAAGTACTTTTACTTGAAGTAAAATACAAAATACATTTACAGTACTTAAAATTTTAATACATTCAGAAAGTGAAAATTATTTTTTTAACTAACATGTTGAACGTCCTTTGTCCAAGGTTGGCGACATTTGTAACGTTCTTAATGCAGTTTCCCATGCTTTGCATTAGCAATAGGGGGGGGGGGGGGGGGAGCGGGAAGAGGAAAATGTTCTTAAATTTACAGTATGAAATGGTTACACATATAATATTGATTTTAGACACTGTAATGACTCAAAAACCAATGTTTACAAATATATTCATTAGGCCTAATTAAATTCTAAACTAAATCTTGTTATATTTTTAATATCTATTCATGTTCATTGTTAATATTACTAAAACCATATTGTCTCAACATATATATAAATATACAGGGTGGTAAAAAAGTCCCTGGACAGTAAAATATTTTAAAAAATAATGCAGATAGAGCTACAATACTTGGTACAAAGTTACAGGGCATAAAACTCTATTTTAACACATATTCAGTGATCCAATAACTCTTCAGGGGGACGGCCCACAAGGAGTCGGAAGAAAATCTTAAATGGAAGCATAGGTCAATATGCACATCAAATTAAAGGTCTTTTTTAGTAGAATACAATGCCACAAACCGCACTTCAAAAGGTTGACCCTGCACAAAATGACAGTTGTTCAAAGATTCATTTAATTTACATTGCTATTATACGCTTTATCCTCAGGGGGCACAGCCCTAGGAATCGGAAGAAAATTGTTAACGTAAGCATAGGTCGATATGCACATCAAATTAAAGGTCTTCACTAGTAGATTACGATGCCGTAAATTGAAGCTCAAAAGAATGCCTGAGTAAAAAATGGCAGTCGTTCAAAGATTCAAAATGGCGGATTCAAGAAATCTTTGAACATCTGCCATTTTGCGCAGGATCAACCTTTTGAAGTGCGGTTTGCGGCATTGTATTCTACTAAAGAAGACCTTTAATTTAATGTGCATATTGACCTATGCTTCCATTTAAGATTTTCTTCCGACTCCTTGTGGGCCGTCCCCCTGAAGAGTTATTGGATCACTGAATATGTGTTAAAATAGAGTTTTATGCCCTGTAACTTTGTACCAAGTATTGCAGCTCTATCTGCATTATTTCTTTTAATATTTAACTGTCCAGGGACTTTTTTACCACCCTGTATATATATATATATATATATATATATATATATATATTTTTTTTTAATCAAAATTTATTCATTGACTTATCAAATTATTTTTATTCAAAACAATTCCTCCATTTAAAATACAGTACATCTGGGTTCAAGATTATCACTAAAATTCAACCATGTTTTTATTTATGTGAACCCCATAATTTACAAAATTATTTACAACAATGAACAGTGACAGTGCAGTTAAGGCATCCAAGAAGAACATACAGAAACACAGTTGTGATAAATAAATTGTGAAATTATGAAATGAAGTATTGTCAAAATATCCAAATTAACTGAAGAAAGGAGGATTTAAGCCTATCCAGAAGAAAATTATTATTATAGAAGATTGGTGAGAACATTCCATTTATTATTAACTCAAACTATAGACATCTCCAGGATCCATTTTGGGACTAAAACTACCTCAATTTCATTAACAGTAACAAAAGAAAAGAAAATTAATAATCTTACTAAAATATTGTTTCAAAATTATTGTTCAATTTACATCCTTATTGTAGGTATTTTATAATAAATCTTTTGATTCACAGTCTAGACACGAATCCCACCCCCTGAAAAATTGTTGTAACCACTTATTTACCATTGAAAATTGTATTCAATAACATCTGTACCTCATCATTTCTATTATTAGTGTATGACAAAAATAAAATAACAACAACATATTTAGAGGTTTATTTCATCACAAAATTCAATTTTATAACTTAATTTAATCAAAGTCTGTTTTTTTTTTTTTTTTTTTTTTTTTAAAGTAAACCCTAGAAACTTATTTGCCAACTTAGTACGAAATATAGCAGATAGCCTACAGAAATGAAAAACTGTACTGATATGATTTAATTGTCAAAGATACACTGACTTATCCCTAGTTGGGTGTTGCATGTAAATTTGACGTAGGGCGAGTTATTTTTAGCGTCCACCCCCCCTCCCCAAAACCAATGCTACCCTCCTTCCAGCGGTGGTCTCAGCAGTCATTTGCCTTGTGATGGCTGCCTTGGTTTGGTCGTGGTGTATTCAGGCTGTCTAGTTTATTTCCATTTTCAAATTCAAGACTAATTCCTGACTTTTCAAGACTAATTCCAGATTTTTCAAGATAATTTTTTTTTCAACAAATAGTGAGTGTTGATACCAAAATGTAACAATTCTCGTTTCTTGATACCAATACCAATTTTTATTCATAGTTTAACCAAATTTTCTAAATAATTTGGTTGTAATACACACACCCTGTCTTTATGTCATAACGATTATTAAGATAATGGTTAAAAAAAAGACAAAATGCAGCAATGCAAAATTCTAAATAGCCAATTATGGTTTTTTTTATCATGAAATCTTCCAGGGACGTGTAGACATCACCATTGACTGCCGCGCTCACGGAAGCGTCATCGTCGTCGTCCCCGATCTCAGCAAAATCAGGAACATTTCCTGCGGCAGTTTAGACATCGTCGTCGTTTCAATACCCTTTGTGTATAGTAAAATGGCCGGCATTTCGTCAAATTTACGTATTGATACCCTTAGCGTCACACTGTATGACAATACATTACTGTATGCAATTCTTATGCACTTCAAACTTACGTATTGATACCCTTAGCATCATACTGTATTACAATGTCTTTCTCGAGTTTAAATTGTTTCACCTTGAAAAACCTACCTATATTTGAAGCCAACATGTAAAGAAGAATCTTACAACGTGTACTAAATAAATGTAATTGAAAGATTTCACTACCTTACACTGTTGACAAATATTCCAATTTTTAACTAAATCATCAATGTATTGTAAATCTAACATCAACCAACAACATATTTGTTATGGAACGTGTTAGGTTCACACAACACGTTTTACTTTTCTAGAGAGACCTCATGATCAATATGGTAGTGCTGTTTTTGCCAGGCCATACAATGACATCACCTCAGCTTCGCTGACTGAGAGGAACAATACTGAGATACTAATGGTCAGGACACCACAGTACAGTGTCATCTCTTTGTATAAGCCTCCCGAATCTTACAGAGCCCGATAATCTATGCAATGATGACATTAATTTCGTCTTGGGGGATTTTAATTGTCAGAGCATTGCTTGGGGATACAAAGAGACAAGTGAAAATGGGACAAAACTTGAAACCTAGGCTGAGGCAAATGACCTGCAGCTCATACACGATCCTAAGCTCCCTTGCTCCTTTAACAGCGGTAGATGGAAGAGGGGTTATAACCCTGACAACATCTTTTTGAGTAGCAGGATTGCCTCCCAGTGTGAAAAGTCTGTAAGTGATCCGATTCCCCGAACTCAACATAAACCTATAGTATGCACCGTTAGTGCTGTTGTTAAACCTTAAGTTGTTCCTCTAAGGCACAGGTTTAATTTCAAAAAGGCCAACTGGACGGGTTTTAGGGAGATCATTGACAGAGAAATCGCCAATATCCCTCCACAACCTGATATGTATGACTCCTTCGTTAAGCTTGTCCAGCAGGTCTCGAGAAAAATTATACCTAGAGGCTGTCGAACCCATTACATCGCAAGACTCTCTGAAGAGGCAAAGCCACTGCTAGAACGATACCAAGGTCTCTTTGACAATGATCCCTTTGCTGAGGACACACTTCTAGCACGTGAAGAGCTTATGTCAGTCATTGCCGAAAATCGCAAAACTAAGTGGTGTGATCTTGTGGAGAGTTTAGATATGCAGGGGAACAGCACCCGATCTACTTAGTTTGCCCGTCAGACCCAACATCACTGCCAGGCCATCAGGGTTTCCCAAAAGGAGGCAGGTATAGAAGTGGAACCCACCCGGATGAACCTATCCACCAGAGGTGGCGACACCCTTGACTCAATTGAGGTTCCGGGAAGAACCCCCCACACTCAAGATAACCATACCGTCCGTGATCAGAGACAGGGATTGGTTTGCATAAGTGCCTACAAACCTAGCCAACAGCTGATCGGGGATTCGGTCTAGTTATCGTCTGTTATCGTCAATCAACAAACACCAGTTTTAGGTTATGTCGCCGTTGTCCGTGATAAATACTTGTAAAATCGGTCGGTTTAACTTTGTACGGTGAAAAAGAGTGCCATTATGAATAAATATGTAGTTGTGGGTGTGTTTGTGTACTTCACTGTTATTAAAAGTAGGCCTACGTTCTTTGGCCCATAGCCCAAGCTATGGCCAACACATAGGCCTAGGAGTAGGATGTTGTGGATAAAAATCGGGTAAGTTATGGTGTTTGTTGACTATCAATACGTTTTTTTACCCCCCTCAAAATTTGGTACCTCACAGTGCAGACGTGACATCCGAGTTGAAAACACTTCATTAGACACATACATCAACATTGAATGGTAAAACTGTCTATTTAAGACTTTCGCACTGCCCTAGATGCCGGACTAATAGGCGTTTTTGCGCCAAAATAGGTGTTTTTATGAGATTTATATAGTTTCTTAACGTATTCTTTTGAGTAAAACATATCAAATTTGGTAATTTTGTAAAGCTGTTTAAATGTTCTACAATTTTTTTTTATTGGTGGTTTTTGATATATTGTATCAATAAAAGGTTAAAAACAAAAATAACACAAAAATATTTAAAAAAATACAGGTTTTTGCAAAATTACGAAAAATGTACTAAACATACAACAAATGTGTAAATGTAAAAGAGATAGCATTCAAACTTATCTTTCAAACAAAAAAAAGTTCATTCCGATCCAACAAATAATTTGCGAAATATACGCTTTAAAAAAATCAACGGCCACCATTATGATGTCGTCATAGCCGGAAAACGTGGGGGGTAGGAGGTAAACACCCAGGTTTTTTAAACTCCCTAGACATCAAACTAAAACGTTATGCAAGAATATTGAGTATACGCAAGTTTGCACACTAAAGTATAGCTAGCTGCTGGACTAATGGGTTTTTTTATGGGAAATTAACAGAATTTACAATAACTCTTGAACCATAATCTTTACAGCAATGTGGGGAGGGTTGCACTATGTTGTTAAGAATAAGGACCATCACATACTAATTTAAATCAAAACCGGCTTTTTTTTAAATATGATATTCTCTTATTTTGTGGGTTTTTATGGGAAAATAACATAATTTACAATAACTTTGAATCAAAGAATGTGACTAGTATGAAAAGTAATGTAGCAGAACACATGCTTAATGAGAATCATAAATTCACTAAAGTAGAAACAGATATGACAGTTTTGGACTATGGATCAAAAGGAAATAAATTAGATACAAAAGAAGAATATCATATATACTGCAGCTACAAGAATGATCCAACAAATATAATCAAAACGATGCAAGTTAAGAAACAAAATCCTATATATGAAAAAATTTTAAAATTAAAGAATATTTAACACAAACATCAAGAGGAGGATAAATTAAACAACCATAATAAAATTCTATATATATATATGACAAAATTCCATGACCAAAGATTATTTTACTATACATTTTAAGAAAAAAGAAAATCATATGTAAAGATCATCACATGATGTTTATTTGTTAATTAATTTGTTTGTGTTTGAAGTGAGGTTAAATGTTACTCTTTGTAAAGGTATTTACTCAGGGGAGGTATAGAAGAGGCTATGATGACAGCTGTGGGCTTCTTATTAGCTGAGGGAACGCCATTACCATAACAAAACCATCAGTAGTCATCGGCCTCGGTGGTCTAATGGTTAGCGTGCCGGGCTGATATGCTGAAGGTCCCGGGTTCAAATCCCGCTCGTGGCATTAACTTTTTGTCCAAGATTTTTTTTATTATCAGCAAGTTTGGTTGGTTTGGTTTTGGGTATGACAGTTTAATTTTATTATTAAGTCATTATAAAATTTTAGTAGAGCAATTTCTAGTTTTATTATTTTTATAACAGAATTATTTTTTCTATTAATAAACTTTTGTTATATTATTTCATTAACAGCAAGTTTGGTTAGTTCGGTTAGGTTATGATGGTTTAATT
Source organism: Macrosteles quadrilineatus (assembly GCF_028750875.1). Classification (NCBI taxonomy): domain Eukaryota; kingdom Metazoa; phylum Arthropoda; class Insecta; order Hemiptera; family Cicadellidae; genus Macrosteles; species Macrosteles quadrilineatus. Next base: position 1,573,545 of record NW_026542606.1, read on the forward strand.
TTATAATTAAAAAATAATAAAATTGAATTTGAGGCATTTATAATTTTATTTTATGAACAGAACTATTTTTGCGATTAGTAAACCTTCTTTGCCAAAGTACTCTCTACTACAGCGCTGTTCACGGAGGAATTTTGAACTAATGCCTCATTCGTACCTCCCCTAAGTCAGACCCCTTTGTAAATGGCCTAAAGGTCGAAACATGTAGAGTTTTAAAAATAAAAATAATTTCAGGGTACTGAGTTAATATGCTTTCTTCATTATATATATATATATATGTGTGTGTCCGTCAGCACGATAACTCGAGCAAAAATGATCCGATTTTGATGAAATTTGGTACAAACGTGTAAACGTACGTTTATTCGAACGAGTTCGCGATCCAGCATGATCGGACCATGGGAACGGGGGTTTACGGGGGGTTTTATGGGGTAAAAATAGGTTTTTCCCATTTTTGACCCAAAAAACATAAAATTTAGCAATTTCTTTCCAAACCATCTTGTAGAGCTTAAAAAAACGAATAATTTAGTATATTGAAGCGTTATTATGCGCCTAATGGTTACGGAGAAAATTCAAAAAAATTGTAAATTTAAAATTCCCATGTTATTCTTATGGAGAATAAGTAAACTGTTGTAGTTTGCTTGTTTGTGAACATATTTTGATCAAATTTGGAAAATATTTTCATTTCTTACTAACTATTCACATTTAACAAAAAAAACAAAAAACAAAAAAACAGTTTTACCCTCCCTGATGCAGCAAACCTAAGTACTTGTTAAACTAATTCTATTTAAATCAAGAATAAATGTTATATTTTTAAGTAGACATTTCAGTGTGAATCCAATCAGTCAAATGGAAATTTGCTTAGTCTGCAGGTTTGCTGCGGCGGGGGTATTATTTTGTTATTTTATGGGTTTTTATGGGAAATCACCATTAAAAATTAAAATTTCTAAAAATGGAAAAACGCCTGGAGATATCATGGATTAGTACCTACATATCAAATTGGATTAGTACCTACATATCAAATTTTATTAAAATCGGACCACAGGTGTAGTCTGTAGCTCTGTACACATCCGCACATACAGACACAGACACACACACACACACACACACAGAGAAGTAAAAAGGTGGAAGTCGTTTTGAGAGGTTATCTTTACATACTTTTTGTTTTGTGATTTTGTTTGCTCAAATATTCAATAACACAAAAAATATAGGTAGTTCTTCACATGGGCAAAAAGTTTCTTTTCAACTTTTTGCTCATTTTCAGTGAAACTGGAGCTTGAGATGAGAAGAAGTCATTTTACGCCCTAGTGGTAAATTATAACTATTACACATCCAACAACTCATACAAATGTAATAGCCATCATACAATAATTATTAATAACATTTGACATGATAAAGTATGTTTGAAATTACATGATTGATCAAAGGAACTACTAGTCTTGATTCAAGTACTTTTAAACACTTGAATAATTACTCAACCCTCCAACATGATAGGAGTGGAATGTCTTCAATCTAAAGTTGAAGATTCAACTGATTCCAAAAGTTAAGGGAAACAAGTAAAGTCAGCAGTACAAATAAAATTTTTTCGGCACATACATTGTTACTGTAAAAATAACATCATCTGTGGTTAGACAGTGATCCTGTTAAAGTAGCTTATAAAAGGAACTTTCATTAAAGGGTATCAATCAAGGGGGGTATGCAATGTTATCAGTGCATTCAACGTTTAACCAGCAACAGCATGTATTTGTTTCAATATTGTTTTATTGCGTTGTTACACTTAAGCTCTGGAGCGTCAGAACTACCACTACCGTAAAGTAGGTACTCCTTCAGGTATGAGCTTCTTTCCACTACAACTAAAACTTAACACAAGAAACACACCTAACAATTGTCTCGGTGATGTCCGACCTGGTGTTGAACTGGTTATGAAGGTCGGTCAACAGCTCCAAGTCAGGTCCCGCCCACACACCACCTCGCTGTTAAACAATAATGCTCATTACTAGGGCAAATAAATTCAGGGCAAATAAATTCAATGTTGTATTCTAGCAACTAGCTTATAAGAAATGTTATCCCCTGTGCATTTTTTTGGGTTAGAATAGGACCGCAGCCTTCTGAGGCTTGTCGTAAGAGGTGACTAAAAGGGTGACTGACTCTGTCACTGGGTATTGTAGTGACAGCTGGTTTATTAATTGTATTTAATTGGTCAACACATGTTTGGAATCTATTGTTTGCGGGAACTCCTTCAATAAAATTTCCCATCGATGTTGACCATATGTGTTGAAATTTGTTCCAACCACTAGTATATATTAGGCTACATCAGGTTAGACACCCACACTTTTTACCCCGTAATCAAAACATGTAGCTCTTTTACGTTGTGTCTTCTGTTGTAGTTTTGTGTTTTCGTTCGCTGAACTGTCCATTGCCTTCCAAGTCTGGCCACTTAGGCTTCAATGATTCGTCTGAAATAGGAACAGTGATCCTGGTTTTCCTATAAAAAAGGAGCTCAGCAGACTGTAACCGCAGCTTAGTGGAGTAGAACGATATGCTAATAAGTCCTCATAAGGATCTTGTCAAAAATATATACTGTTTTGTTCTAAGTATTCTTATATTAATTTTTAATTTTAATGCACTCTAATAATATGTAACTGATTTCACCACAATCTCCATTTAAATACCATTTCAAATAGTTAAATGTTTTCCTCATAGAGTGCATCAGTATCTTCAAACCCCAATGGTTTCAAGACTAGCTCTCTGATTGGTCACTGATATGTATCACATGACCAACTCCTTCCTTCAGTAGAAAAGTGGCACACTCTTGGGCAAGTCCTGTTGCTATGAGGACTTAACATGCCTTTTCTCCTACATTTTCAAATACCATAAACCTCTTTACCAACATAAATATTTACCGCTGGCTTATAACTTATTATAAAGACAATTGAAGTGTTTTTTAACATCATATAGTGTGAAAAAGTGAACTTATCAACATTATAGCATTTCAGGATTCATCAAAGGGGGCCCCCAGTCTACGCATCAGTTTAATAACAAAAGGTTAGTGTATCCAATTCAAAATTACTATAATACAGTCCACATTGCTTTCTAATTAACATAAATTCCCCACATTTTTGGTACTTCGAGCCGGACGGATAAACTCAGTGCGTTGGAAATATTTAAAGAATTGTTAAGATTTAATTTCATTGTGAAATACATTTTTTATTTTATCACAAACACATTTTTATAATTTGTGAACATTTATTAAATAAGCCAGTGTTGTTTTATTGATTTTTTTAAATCATAGGACATTGTACTATATATTTTCAAAATCAAACATATTTAAGTTTGATGATTTTTCATATTTCATTTCCAAACATGCACAAAAGTGAAAGTCTAGTTTCATGTCCAATTTTAAATATTCATGATTATATCTCAGCCATTTCATGAGCCTTATCTCTAGCAGACATACCCCCCTTCCCCTCTCAGTATTCTGTTTGCATTCCAGGATATTCATTGTGTAGCCAGAAATAATTATCCTTCCTTTCCTTGTTCTGATTATCTACAAATGTTATTGATTCTCATCTATCACGAAAACAGCTGATTGCTTTGTACAGTAATATTGTCGATTGATCATTATTGTATTAAATGATACTTCTGGAACTTCTGGAAAGAAAATTAAAATGTAAATAATTTAGTGTGATTTTATATTGCAAATACTTTGCAAAATAAGTTATTGAAATTTCTAGTGAAGAAATAACTTTAATTTATAAATTCCAAGGTGGAGTTTATACAGACCTTTTGAGTTTTATTGTGTGTTTGACTATTCTATTCCAAAATGAGATTTTTATCTTTTGTCAAGCAAAGTCAACTTATTGAACAAAGACTTAGTAGTATTGACAAGCAAGTTACAACATTAAGTACTGTTCAAGCCCTTGAATCTTTAAATGATCAACAAATAAATAGAATAAAGTTACTTTCAACTGCAGCTTCTCAAAAACATGCTGAATTTGAAAAAATTGTTAATAAGTTGTTCTCTACAACTCCCCTACCTGAAGACATCGTAGATGAAAAGGTAACCGAACTTCAAGATAAAATATCTGACCTGTACATAAATATTAGTAGCTTATGTAGCACATTAATACCTACACCTGCAGTATCTGAGCAATTGAATCAGTCCACCGCTAGTTCAACAGCACAAGCTGTGGCTGTACCTCCGACAATAAAATTGCCTTCATTGGATTTAGGTAAATTCTCTGGTCAACCAGACCAGTGGATGTCGTTTCATAGCATATTTGAAAATGCAGTTCATACTAATGAGTCACTCAGTAACATAGAAAAATTTACATATTTGCTATCCTGTCTCTCAGATGAGCCATTGAGTTTGGTGAAATCTTTGCCTCTTAACGCTGCGAACTATGCTATAGCATGGCAATCTCTGATAGATAGATACCACAATACAAGGTTGCTAATCACTCTTCATACTAACAATATCTTAGATTTACCTCAACTTACTAGGCCTACTGTCAAACAATTGCGGAAATTTCTCTCAGTTTACAATGAAAACTACCAGGCCTTAAAAACTCTTGGTCATGATATTGCTAATGAAAGTTTGCTTTTGACAACGCATATTTTGCGTAAATTTGATTCTGCTCTCCGCACTAAGTTTGAGCACTCACGTAATGACTCAAAAAAGGTCCCTACTATCAATGAATTAATTCTTTTCTTGGAAAATAAATGTACACAAGAGGAGGCTGCGGAGTTAGCTTCTGTTTCGAACAAAACATTTTCACCAAATGAAAATAAGAGCAACCACCCAATCAAATCTAATTTTGCGAATAAGGCTAAAACTAATAGGGCTAATGTTGTATTGTTGTCGTCTAACGACAAAGATCGAATGCTTAAATGTATTTATTGCTCCGCTACTACTCACATAGTATTCAAATGTCCTAAATTTGGGGGCATTAATACTAAAGACAGGTTTGACTTCATTAAGAGTAAGGACTTATGTGTAAACTGTTTTGGTATGCACAAACCTAAAATGTGTAAATCTAAACAGACTTGTCTTACTTGCTCAAAACGACATCATACTCTCCTGCATTTTGACCAGGCTCAAACAAGATTGAATGAAGCAAACACTGATCCCTGTACAAGTAATGTTAAGTCCCCTGATCATGTCAATCAATCGAATACTCTTATGGGTTTGGCTCGTACTCAGAATAATACTGTATTGCTTGCAACCGCTTTAGTGAAAGTTTCTACTCACAAAGGAAACGGTCTCGTTTTGCGTGCTGTTTTGGATAGCGCCTCACAAACCACACTTATTTCAGAAAGTTGTGCAAATATATTAAATGTAAAACGCTCTGCTGTTGGCGTCCCTGATATCAAAGGAATTTCTGTGGCTAACATAAAGCCTAAAGGTTTCACACATCTGAATATCTCTTCCCTCAGTGGGTCAAATTTGGCCTCTTCTCATCCTGTTCTTATTCTTGATCAGATTACAAGTAACCTGCCTCGAGTTCAACTCTCACCCTTCATCAAAGCTCAACTGAAAAAATACATGCTAGCCGATCCAACCTTTGACTTGCCAGGTCCCATTGATTTATTGATAGGAGCGGATCTATTCCCTCAAACTTTACTTGAGCCGCCTGTAAGTATGGGAGAAAATTTACCCTTCATTATGAGAACAATTTTTGGCTTTGTTGTGCTTGGTGCCGCACCTATTGCTCCCTCCAATCAACCGCTTCAATTTAGTGGAATATCCACTCTTCTCTCAACTAACGACTTAGATCTTCATGCTACTCTTCAACGATTCTGGTCAATTGAAGAACCGCCTCAAACTTTGAAAATTTCGCCAACTGATGCAGAGTGTGAAAAACATTTCCTAAACTCACACTCACGTGACAATACCGGTAGATATATCTGTCGTTTACCGTTTAAGGAATCCCCTCAGAAATTGGGTCTTTCAGCACCTGTAGCTAAACGTATGTTTAACTCACTTGAAAATAAATTTGCTGCTCAACCAGACTTCAAGATGAAATATGTTGAATTCATGCAAGATTATGAGACTTCTGGTCATATGGAAATTTGTGAATCAATTCCGCCCTCAGACGAACCTCACTTCTTCCTGCCTCCTTATGGTGTTTTTAAAGGAGACAAGCTAAGAGTGGTTTTTAACAGTTCGGTCCCAACTTCTACTGGAATCTCGCTTAACAGCTTACAACACCAAGGCCCAAAACTGCATAACGATCCCACTGATATAATTTTTCGCTTTCGACAACATAAATATGTCTTCACATGTGACATAAAACAAATGTTTAGGCAGATATTAATTCATGAAGATGATAGAAAATTTCAATTGATTTACTGGAGAAAAGAGCCCTCTCATCCGATCAAAGTGTATCAGTTAACCATGGTTACATACGGCATGAGTTCAAGTCCATATTTAGCCAATCGTGTTATCCAACAGCTAATGGCCGATGAAGGTGATAACCATCCGCTAGCAGCCAAAGCTCTGCAAGATCAAATCTATGTTGATGACGCTTTGTTAGGTTGTGACACTTTAAATGAAGCCCTTGACTTACAGCAAGATGTTATCGATTTACTACTCAAAGGAGGATTTCAGCTACGAAAATGGTCTTCTAATAATGAAAAACTTCTTGAAAATGTTCCGCTGGATCATCGTGAAACTCCCCTCATGCTTCGAAGCACTGATCAACCTTGTCACAGTGTCCTTGGCTTAAAATGGATACCACAAACAGACAAATTTTCTTATGCTATACCCAAACCCTTAGGAGTACATACAAAGAGAGCACTTCTTTCTTTTATTGCTCAGATTTATAACCCCATGGGGCTAATTTGTCCGCTGGTTTTTTGGGCAAAGGCATTAATGCAGCACATTTGGTGTTTAGGGTTAGAATGGGATACTCAGCTTCCTGAGACACTTTCTGAGAAATGGTCTCAATTTATCAGTGAGCTCTCAGAAATTGACAATCTAAAAATACCTCGCTACCTTCCCATGGTAAACGCCAGTAATATACAATTACACGGCTTTTCAGACGCTAGTGAATCAGGCTATGCTTCATGTGTCTTTTTAAGGTTAGAAGATTCTGATCACAATGTTTCAACTCATTTGTTGATTGCAAAATCAAAGGTAGCTTCGCTTAAACGCACTACAATACCTAGGCTTGAACTATGCGGCGCTCATTTACTTGCCAATTTGCTTCACTATTGCATCAATAAGTTTGATAAACAGTACCATATTACAGCTATCAATGCGTGGTCAGATTCTATGATTGCTCTGTCATGGATCCACACCCCATCTTACAAGCTAAAACTATTTGTAGCAAATAGAGTAGCTCAGATACAAGAGCTTACTCCTTTATGCATATGGAGACACGTTTCCTCAGCAGAGAACCCTGCTGATTGCGCCTCTCGTGGCCTAACACCATCCGCTTTAATGAATCATGAGCTCTGGTGGTCAGGACCTAAGTGGCTTAAATGGGACTCAATTACATGGCCACAAACTAAACTTTCCCCAGATCCTGAAGAATCTCTTAATGAACTGAAATCAGAGACATTCAACCTCATAACATCAACCGATGACTCTAAACTACATTTTTTAAGTAAATATTCCTCATGGTCTAAACTTGTAAACGTTATGGCTTATGTTCTTCATTTTATTAAATGTCTAAAGCTAAAGGCAAAAATAACCACTCATTTAACCAAACAGGAATTTGAAAGTGCAACAAATCGCATATGTTGGTGTGTGCAAAAGGAATGCTTTGCAAATGAGATCAAATCGCTTCAAGCTAAGAAAACATGTTCTACCCAAATACAACGGCTTGCACCTTTCTTAGATGAAGAAGGAATCATACGAGTTGGTGGAAGACTGAAAAATTCACCACTTAAGTACAGTGCAAAACATCCCATTTTGCTTCCCAAGAACCATTTTGTAGTCCACCTGCTGATTGATTTCTTTCATAAAATATATCTACATGCAGGACCGCAACTCCTTCAAGCAATGTTAATGCAAAACTACTGGATATTGTCTCAGAGAAGTGTTATACGCTCCAGAATATTTAAATGTATTCGATGTTTCAAAGCTAAGCCTAAAATGACAGCACCTTTAATGGGCGACTTACCTGCTGGACGTGTTACGGCTACTCGTTGTTTCAATGTTTCCGCTATGGATTATGCTGGACCTTTTACAGTAAAGGTTCACATCTTACGTCGACTGCAGCCAATTAAAGTCTATCTCTGTTTATTTATATGCTTTGCCACAAAGGCTGTACATTTGGAGATGGTCACAGATCTTTCAGCAGATGCATTCATTGCTTCCTTAACTAGGTTTACTGCCAGACGAGGCACTATATCAGATTTATATTCAGATTGTGCCACCAATTTCATTGGAACAGCCTCAACGCTTAAAAAATGCTTCCAAGACCTAATGATAAAACCTGAAACACAACGGTTTGCCCAGAACAACAAAATAACTTTCCATTTCATACCACCTCGAGCTCCACACCAAGGAGGCTTGTGGGAGCGGGCAATAAAAAGTGCCAAATACCACTTGAAGAGAGTCATAGGTACACAAATCCTTACCTATGAAGAGTTTCTAACACTGATTGCTCGTGTTGAGTCAATGTTAAATTCAAGGCCTATTACACCACTCTCTGCAGACCCATCTGACCTTGAAGCATTAACTCCAGGACACTTCCTGACAGGAGGACCTCTGACGTCTCTAATAGAACCTCATCTCACGGATATCTCTGTAAATCGCCTGAAACGGTGGAAACTTGTGCACGCATTTGCTCAACACATATGGAACAGATGGCATAGAGAGTATCTGCAGACCCTCCAAGAACGATCTAAGTGGATTACTCCAGAAGAAAACCTCAAGATCGGAGACTTAGTAATCATTCATGAAGACAATACTCCACCTCTTGCTTGGATGCTTGGTCGAATCATCTCAGCCTCTCCTGGTCAAGATGGCACTGTAAGAGTCGTTCAAATCAAGACATCTACAAAAACCTTAACACGACCTGTAGTTAAGGTTTCCCGCCTTCCTATAAACTAACCTAACATAACTCTGGCTACCAACCCCCTTCCTTATTTTTATTCCTCATATTTCAATCATGCATGGTTCTTGTTTTTCTGTTGAACCGGATCGGTTCAAGGGGGCCGGTATGTCAAAAATATATACTGTTTTGTTCTAAGTATTCTTATATTAATTTTTAATTTTAATGCACTCTAATAATATGTAACTGATTTCACCACAATCTCCATTTAAATACCATTTCAAATAGTTAAATGTTTTCCTCATAGAGTGCATCAGTATCTTCAAACCCCAATGGTTTCAAGACTAGCTCTCTGATTGGTCACTGATATGTATCACATGACCAACTCCTTCCTTCAGTAGAAAAGTGGCACACTCTTGGGCAAGTCCTGTTGCTATGAGGACTTAACATGCCTTTTCTCCTACATTTTCAAATACCATAAACCTCTTTACCAACATAAATATTTACCGCTGGCTTATAACTTATTATAAAGACAATTGAAGTGTTTTTTAACATCATATAGTGTGAAAAAGTGAACTTATCAACATTATAGCATTTCAGGATTCATCAAAGGGGGCCCCCAGTCTACGCATAAGTTTAATAACAAAAGATTAGTGTATCCAATTCAAAATTACTATAATACAGTCCACATTGCTTTCTAATTAACATAAATTCCCCACAGATCTTGATTTTCCTTCAGAATGTTTTTAGCAATTTAACTGCACGCTCAGCCTGTCCATTGCTTTAAAAGTTTAGCAAGGTCTTTGTTCTCTTTGAAGAAATCTTGTTCATTCATAAAATAGGTTTTTACGAACTAAGAAATAGTCATTATATTTGTTTTTCACCTGTTCATAAGTCTTCCTTTTATCAGGAGTCCAAGAGATGTGAGTTATAAATCAGCTTCACTTCCTAGACCTGTTGGTTCTCCTCTTTCTTTGATAATCCCGATGCTGAGCGATAAACTTCAATTCCTTGTATCCATTGAGACCATTTTGAAGGTTCCTGGGTATCAAAAGGCTCTGGTGGCTCTAAATGAACATTACTCACAGGTGGAGATGGCTTCTGTTTTGTCAATTTATTAATTTCCGACAATTCTGACATTATGGTACTAAACCGCTGCCACCACATGAAGCGAGAAAATAAATGGAAATAAAATTAGAGAAGGGAGGGTGTATTGACAGCTGGTTTATTAATTGTATTTAGTTTGTCAACACATGTTATGATTATTGTTTGTTGTTATTATTTTAGTTTACATGGTAACTTAAATAAAGGTTGTAAACTTTTATTGTAAAATATTATTTGGAACTACTACAAAGTATCCCTGGGAGTGCCCTTGTTGTATTGCAGGGGTTGATTTAATCTATACTGCCGATAGGCATTCTCAGTGGGTCATGACGAGCCCGCCACTTCAGTCCTTGGTCAGGAAGTGCAGCATGGATGCAAAAATCAGGCTCTGCTTTGCGACTGGCGACCCCGCCACGTCAAGTATCCGGTGCTGAGCAAACAGAGGTTGGACCTCGGGGAATCGGGGTAGAGGTTTTTGTTTCCTGAGGCTATAATTTTTCCTGACTGTTTCCGGGCCGTCCCTAATTCTAATTCCTCAAAATCTTGCTCCCAGTGGTTATAATTTAAACATAATGGCAGGAAACAAATTGAGTTTTGTGCATTAATGAAACTCGCCTTTACAATATTATAATTATGAACCTTATTAACTTCTAAACATTCAATAAATTTGGACTTTTTATTGATAGCGATGATTTCCCCTCCACTATATCTCTTATAAATGAGAATGTAGGTTACATCCGTATCTTCTGGTATATGGGCTATGATTGACTTCCCGTCTCTACCCAGGGGATGGGCTCTATTAACCCACACTCTGTCTATTCCTAACATCTACTTGCAGAAGTTTCTTACCACCTCCCTAATATCTTTGCTGATAGTTGTAATACGGACTGTGGTGATAAAAAATACTCATGTCACCTACTTTTCAGGTGGTCGAGAACTTGGGAGGAGGGGGATAAAGATGGCGGAACGTGCTATGCATTGAAACGACTATATCTCGATAACGGTACGAGATGGGACACCGGTCAAAACGTTGTTTTAATAAAAATAATATGGCCAATAGAAAAGGTTATTAGGTACAAAGTTGTATCTTGAGTAATAAAAAAGTTATAACAAAAATATGTGTCACAAAATCTACAATATTGTCGTGGCCTGGTGTATGCATGCATATTTTGTTGACTTTGATGATTGAAAAATGTAGCTTCATTTTAAAATATTTATTTTACAATACATTATGTATTGTGTACAGTGATTGATACAAAATGTATAATGTTGTTGATGACTTATTTAACACTCTAATTATTAATAATAACATATGATAGATTTTGACTTATTGCCAACATAGAACATTGTATAATTATTAAACATGTGGTTGATATACTATAATTCTCCCACGCTTATTAGAAAAGATCATTTGTTTTGAAACTGGCAATATCTATACTTATAAAAGGCAAAGCCCTCACTGACTCACTGACACACTCATCACTAATTCTCCCACTTCCCATTTACCTAGGAGGCTGAAATTTGGTACACCGATTCTTTAGGCATTAAATAGGAAAACTAAGTTGTTTTTATTCTGATCAGACTCTCGGACTCCGCCCCAGTGGCTCTGGATTTTCCCATGTTAACCTTATGATTTTTCATATTTAAAAGGAATTAATGAATCTTATCAGCTGTTTCAATCAAACAAGATGGTTTTGTTCTATGATGTTCAATAGCATTAAAGTTACAAGGATTACCAACAGGGTGCAGCACTATTATTTTTTTTAAATTTATGACAACAGCTAATTTGCAACCAAAAGGTGAGTGAGCGTAGCGAACGAACTTCAACCTGAAGGCGAGTTAGCGTAGCGAACGAGCTTACCTGAAGGCAAGTGAGCGCAGCGAACGAGCTCCAACCTAAAGGTGAGTGAGCGTAGCGAACGAACTTCAACCAGGACGTGATTGAGCCATGCGAACGAGCTCATCTTGAAAATTAAGAAGTTAAACGGGGCAAGGCCCGTGGGTACAGCTAGTTGAAGAATAAAATTAAGACTTCTTTGTTTGAAGTTCATTGTTGGTGATGGTGAGTTAATGTTGTTCAAAGGTTTATTGTGGACATTTTCCATCACGAATGTAAAAAACAATACACAACGTTTCGGGATCTGGAATCTGATCCCGTCTTCAGGTGAAAAAAACTTAACTAACACATTACAACTAACAATACACAAACGCCCAACCTAAGTTGGAAACATTACAGAGGGTAGTAGTCAAAAAATATGCACTGTATAGCAGTCAAGTTATGATACAACATGCAATTAATAAACTTGATTTACTTTTGCAAAATTAAGACGTAACAAAGTCTTTCAAATATGGCTTTCAGGCTGGCGATATATTCTGTTGGATCTGCGCAGCACTGGACTTTAATTTCCTCTCTCATGTTGAGGTTGTTCATTGATTCGTGGGATGGTGATGAGGTCTTCAAATGGATGATGTGGTCTTGGTTCTTCTAAAGTGGCTTTTTGCACTGTGGGAGCAAATTTGATAGACTTTTTTTTTTACATTTCCGTTTGTCGTAGTAGGTTGATGTGTCTCTTGAATACATATCCACTGTCGAGTCTAATTAGGTAGTGTAAGAGTCCGTACTTATTAATAGTGGTTCCTGGTTTCCACAGATTTTTGTTGTTTGAGCAGTACCGTGCTTGGACTCGGTCTCCAACTTTGTACTGTCTTGCTTTGGTGTGTATGGTGTATGGTGAGGATTTTTGATGATTGTCTATTTCAGATAGCTTGATTTGTAGATTGCGAATCCACTGACGTTCTAAGATAGATGGGCAGTTGTCTGGTACAGTGTAGATTTCACCTTTGGAGATGTTAGATTTGTATTTTATATTGACCTCTACCATAGGGTTTGAATACATCTTTTGTGTAAGATCTAAAAAGTAAGCCAGTTGGTTGGATTGAAAGATTTAGGTGTAATTGATTGAACTTGTCTATGGGAAGAAATGTATACCCTGAACCGGAGTCTACTTCAAATTCCACAGGTTTGTTTTCAATATTCACAACTGTAAGAATCGGTGGTGAGGCTTCGGTTTGAAATATGTCTACTATGTTTTGAATACCATACTGGTGGTCACTTGTGTCGTTTATCTAGTTAGTTGAGTGTGTGCTATTCTTGGACCTATTGTTCAAAAGTGTGCTGATGCAAACTTTACCTACATGTCCTAGTCTTGAGCATTCAGAACATTTTAGTTTGCTTTTGTCCGTTCGGCATTCTTTAGATAAATGATTAGATTTGCCGCATCACAAACATAACCCGTTGATTCCCAATTCATCAAAGTTTGGAGTTTGTTTGGGCTTCGATTTGGACCTGCTGGAGACATTGTTTTGAGAAGGGGAACGGTCATGCTGTCTAGATGTATTAGAAACCTTATTGATATCTGGTAGGTCTGATGTCGACGTAGGAAGATGTTTAAGGGAAATTAGTTTAGAGTCAAGTCTGGAAGCTTCTGCCTTCGATACAATTTCCTTGAACTCTGTTATATCAGATTGTTAAAGATGTTCACGAATAGAGTTGTCCTTGATGCCGCGAATGAACTGAGTGCGAAGGAAGATATTTGCTATGAATGATTTTTTTAGTATATTGAAACATAATTAACAAAACCAAATTTATTGAACTCACAAATCAGACTAAACTAAAAAGTAAACAAAACATAATAATATAAACAGTCATCTGACAGATGTTATAAATAAAACATATGTAGCCTACTTATTTCTTGATACGTAACACTCCTCCCCCCGTCAGGTAGTCCTTGAGATATGCCGGTGGTCGACGGATCCGAACAGGTCGAGGACTCATGCTCATTGAAGTGTTTTGGGAGTTTGATTTAGAGACACATGACCGAACAGGTTGTGGACTCGTGCTTATGCTAGTGGAGTCTTGAATTAAATCAGAAACGTTGAAACCAGCATCTTCTTGATGAGGGTTAATTGATCCTTCTATACTACTAAAGGAATTACGAGATTGTTGCATCACTGATGGTCGCATTGGTTGTACGTCTGGTATTCTCATCATAATAGGATTGCGGACCATTGATGGTGGTTGAACTGGAGTGATATGATGTGCTTCTGGTGTTCTCATTTGAATAGGATTCTGGAATATTGGGTGGAATGGTGGGTTTATTCAGGATTATCCAAGTGTGAGTTAGGAGATGCTTTTGATATTTCTGAGCGAGGTCTCAATTGGTCGATATGACGTCGTATTTCAATGCCTTCTTTTGTTGTCAAATGGTAGCTCCGCGGCCCGGTTTTTTAGTGACTTTAGCAGGAATCCACTTTGGTCCTCGCTGATTGTAGCTTCTTGCAAGTACGGAATCATTTTCTTTAAATTTCCTCTGAGGTGACTGTTGGTAATCGTGGAGCGCTTTATCCAAGCTTTTATCTTCTTTGTCATTTGAAGAATAATCAGGGTGAACTCTGTCTAAGATGGTTCTAAAACGCCTTCCAAACAGCAGTTCACTCGGTGACATATTAGTTGAACAATGTGGCGTTGAGATGATATTAGGAACTGAGCCAATCTTCTTTGCCAATCTCCTTGAAGTATTCGTCGCAAAGAATTTTTTGTCGTTTGGACCATCCTTTCTGCCTGACCATTCGATGATGGATGGTATGGTGTAACCACGACGTGGCGGATGCCATTGCTTTCATTAAACGATCGTAATTCTTGTGAAGTGAAAGCCGACCCGTTGTCAGATACTATTGTGTCTGGAACACCATGTGTTGCAAAAAGGCTTCTGAGAACCTTTATAGTTGATCTTGAATCTGTAGAAGGCACCAAAACTACTTCTAACCATTTACTGAAAGAATCAACAACAATCAAAAACAACTTGTTTTGGAAAGGCCCAGCGAAATCTATGTGTAGACGAGACCAGGGTTGTTTTGTTTTCTCCCAAGGAAGGACCGTTGCTCTTGGAGGGTTGTGACGATTTTGTTGACATGCTTGACAAGAATTCCCCATGTTTTCTATGTCTTGATCAAGTTTTGGCCGCCAGAAATAGCTTTGGGCCAACGCCTTTGTTCAAACAATGCCCTCATGTCCCATGTGTATAAGCTTTAGAGCTTGTTGCCTGAGAGTAGATGGAATTATCAGCCTAGTTCCCCAAAGTAAACATTGTTTGTATTGAGAAATTGAGTTTTGACGAGAAATGAAAGGCGTAAGGTTGAGATCTGGGTTATGAGTTGGCCAACCACGTTGAGTCCATAAGATTACTTTTGATAGAAGTGGATCCTTTTCTGTTTCTTTTGCTATTATATTAGCTGTAATTGGTTTAACCTCATCGGATTCAATGTATAACACATCATTCAAGACTTCATTATTATCTCTTGATCAAGAGCATTGGAGGAACATGGAAGACGACTCAAACCATCAGCATTCGGAATAGAAATCCCTGTGAATCATTCGAGGTGACAGTGTGTTTGGTGTTTGTTTATCCACAGTGAAAAGACCCAGAAGTGGCTTATGATCTGTTCTAATTTCAAAATGCCTCCCATATAAGTAATTGTGAAATGTCTTAATCCCTCCAATGATGGAAAGTGCTTCCCTATCTACTTGAGCATATCTTCGTTCTGACTGACTCATTTGTCCTGGAATAAAACACAATTGGAACTTCCTTTTCCCCTCGAACCTGACTAAGCACACAAACAATACCATAAGGAGATGCATCACAAGTTACTATAAGATGGCTGGAGGGATTGTAATGAGCCAGTATACTATCGGAAGAAAGGAGCTTCTTTGAAGCATTGAAAGCAAGTTTATGTTTTTCCTCCCACCGCCATTGAACATTTTTGTCCAATAAGCGATGTAAAGGTTCTGCAACATTGGCTTTATTGGGTAAGAAACAGTGATAGAAATTGAGTAACCCTAAAAATGCCTGCAGTTGCTCCTTGTTAGTCGGCTCAGGAGCATCTTGGATTGATTTGACTTTGTCCGGGTTAGGACGAATTCCGTCAGAGCTCACAACAAATCCCAAGAAATCCACTGATGTAGACAACAAAGAACACTTTTTGCTTTGGAGTGTGATTCCTGCATCTCTAAAACAAGTGAATACTTGTCTTAATGTGGTAATCAATTCATGTATTGTTCCTGCTTTAACCAAAATATCATCAAAGTAAGGTATTACATCGTCTAAGCCCGAAAGCAAACCCTCAATAAAATGTTGAAATATAGATGGAGCTGAGCTAATACCGAATTGTAGTCTTTTTGGTTTAAAAGCACCCTTGTGTGTGATTAGTGTCTGAGCTAGCGCCGACTTCTCATCAACAACCAATTGTTGATAAGCTTGGGCTAAATCTAACTTAGCAAAATATTTCCCTTGGTTTAATTTGGCTAAGAGCTGAGATATTGGAGGAATAGGATACAGATGATCTTGGATAGCTTTGTTTAACGTTGCCTTATAATCACCGCAAATACGTATTTTACCATTGCTTTTTACTGAAACAACTATTGGCGTGGCCCAATCCGATACCTGAACAGGTTCTAACACTCTCTGATTAACTAACTTATTCAGCTCTTCTTCTACTGGGGCCTGCAATGCATAAGGTAAAGGGCGCGCTCTTAAATGAATTTTGTTATAATTCTGGTCAATTTTCAGTTTGATTGGAGGCCCTTAAGAACACCCTAAAGAACACTCTAAAGAATTAGAAAATACATCAGAAAATTCACCTTTCAGATGTTGAACATCCAGCTGGGCTTTACTTAGAACATCAGATTCATGGCAGTTGAGTGAAAATACCCCGTTTACTTCAATATTCAGACTTTGTAACCAGTTACGCCCCTATAAACTATTTCTATTACCTTCAGTTATGACTAACGGAAGGAATCCATTGAACTTACCGTATTTCACACAGGGCCAATTTACTGAATAGACACGGTAGGCACGTGCCTAGGGTGCAAGGCAATTGTCTTTTTGGGGGGCGCCAAATAATTGGAAAATAAAAAAAAATTGTAGTTGGATATGCATGCGATCGTGGTAAACTTCTGATAATCCCTCGCGGCCATAGACATGGTAATCATCTCCCGCCATTGCAGAAAAATTCTGACTATTTTTCTTGGTCGTGTAGACATAATTATAGTCTTCCGTGATCGTGGTAATATATGAAAATATCCCACGGTCGTTAGAAGATTATCATCGTGTACGGCGAATGAGGCAAAATTCTGGTCTTTTCCCACGGTCGTGTGGACATTCTCATCGTCTTGCAAGATCGCGGCAAATTCTGATCACACCTCGCGTCCGTGAAGACATCATTATATCCTCCACTGTGGTCGTGTGGACATAGTAATCGCCTCCCACGATTGAGGCAAAATGGTAATAATCTCTCCGGTCTTGTTGAGATCATCGTCTTCCGCAAAATAGGCAAAATTCTGATCATACCTAGCGGCTCTGTAGATATCATCATCTTCGGCGGTCACGGCAAAACTCTTGCTGTTTCCCACAGTGAGGTGGACTTTATCATCTTCTGCCGTGATCGCGGCAATATTCTGATCATACTTAGCGGCTCTGTAGATATCATCATGATCTTCTGCGATCGCGGAAAATTCTGATCGTCTCTTGCGGCCGTGTGTAGACATATTATCGTCTCCCGCATTCATGGAAATGTCACTGTTGTCATGTGCGATCGCAGTAAATTGAAAATTCCTGGTAGGAATACAAAATTCATGTATCATTCCCGGTTAAAAAAAACTCACTCATAATTCCTGGATTTCCTGGTTGGTGGACCCCCTGTTATATATATTGCAAAGGGGAGCTACTATTAGTTGTGCCTAGGGCGCTAGCAGGGTCAAAAACGGGCCTGATTTCACATAAACATTAGTCTGACCTAAAACACTTACAGGTTTACCATTGTAATCCTTGAGTTTCCAGGGAGAAGGTTGCAGTTTACAGTTTTTATGAGAAATTTTATTCCATAGTTCCCCTCCTATGATAGAAACACCTGCACCAGTATCAACTTCCATTAGAACTTTGTGATAATTAATGTTGGCAGTTGTACACAGTTCTGGAACTTTAGAGCAATTAACTTCCTGGACGTACTGAGTTGTTTCGTTACTTGATTGAGGTGGAAACGTTTCTTCTTGTTCACAATTGGTTTCCTCTGACAAAACTTCATGAGCCCGTTGTCCCTTTGATCCGTGTTTTTGGTTGAAATATTCTTTGGGGCGTGGTCTCCCTCCTTTACAAACTCGTGCTAGATGCCCGATTTTCTTGCAAATATTACAAATAGTTTGAAGATGGGCACAATCCCTTCTAAAATGTCTTAGTCCACAACCAAGACAAACATTAGGTGTATCAGAGTGAGCTGGATTGTTGTTAAATGCAAATTTCTTGTTTGAATGGCCAATTTTATGTGCATTAACAAAACTTGAGCTACTAAAAGAAAGTTCCTTACTTTGAGCTTGAAATAATTCACTTGACTTAGCTGCAATAACAACATCCTGAAGTTTAATAGTAGGTTCTTTCAAGATTTTATTTCTTAACTCATCACTCCTACATCCAATCAAAATTTGCATAATTAATCCTATCCAAGTCTTTGAATTCACAGTTCACAGC
The DNA here is from genome assembly GCF_028750875.1 of Macrosteles quadrilineatus. NCBI lineage: Eukaryota > Metazoa > Arthropoda > Insecta > Hemiptera > Cicadellidae > Macrosteles > Macrosteles quadrilineatus. The sequence continues at coordinate 1,592,227 of NW_026542606.1, forward strand.
TAATGTTCTTAGCCGAGAATAGAAAGAGTTAAACGATTCTGCTTCTGCTTGACGACACTTCCTAAAATTAAATAATTCAAAAAGGACATTTTTGGTAGGAGCGAAACAGTCAGTTAATAATTTGATCACATTTTTGTATGTTAATTCATTAGGTTGTGGTAAGCTGTCAAAAATGTAAGCCACATCCTCACCAGCTAGATTAAGTAGTAGTGCTGTTTTCCTTAAACCATTGGTAATGTCTGCAGCTAAAGCACACCTCTCAAATTGCTTAATCCACGTACCCCAACGCTGTGCGACACTTGCAGGATTTGTATGGGGGTCAAAACAATCAGGCTTATTGAGATCCATCATTATCCAATTATCCTCGTCGCCAGTTTAGTATATTGACACATAATTAACAAAACCAAATTTATTAAACTCACAAATCAGACTAAACTAAAAAGTAAACAAAATACCCCCGCCGCAGCAAACCTGCAGACTAAGCGAATTTCAACTTGTCGGATTACATTTTTACTCAAATATTTCCATAAATAAGACATATTTATTCCCTATTTAAATAACATTAGATTTAACGAGTGCTTAGGTTTGCTGCTACGGGGAAGGTAAAAAGTGTTTTTTGACCATACGTGAATAGTATGGGATGAAATAAATAAATTTGCCAAATTTTATCAATATATATCCATAAACAAGTAAACTACAACAATTTTCATTATCTCCATAAGAATAACATGGGAATTTTAAATTAAACTATTTTTGAATTTTCTCCGTGACCGTTAGGCATACAACAGCGCTTCAATATACTAAATTATTTCTTTTTTTAAGCTCTACAAAACGGTTTAGAAAGAAATTGCAAAATTTTTTGTTTTTAGGGTAAAAAATGGGGAAAACACATTTTTACCCCATAAAACATAAACCCCTGTTCCTGTGGTCCGGTTATGCTGGATCGCGAACTCGTTCGAATAAACGTAGGTTTACACGTTTGTATCAAATTTCATCAAAATCGGATCATTTTTGCTCGAGTTATCGCGCTAACGGACATATATATATATATTAGTGATTTATCAACTATCGTGTAAACATTGTACAAAAGATTATATTGGCCAGACTTCAAACTCTTTAAGAGTTCGAATGACAGGCCATCGTTTTGATGTGGTACATGAAGACAAAAGAAAACCAATCTATAATCACCACAACCAAAATTTTGAAGGCTGCTATACCCTTAAAGCCCTTCACAAAGTAAACCCACATCAAAACCCTAAATGCAACCAACTGGTTTTAAGAAATTCTGAATTGGCTCACCAGTTGGTACTAAAAACAAGGTTCCCCTCTGGTTTAAATTTAAGATAGAAAAAAAGTGATTCAACTCAGCTGAATTTCAATTTCCTTTTAGGCTGATTTTATTATTATTTTCTTTGATCTGTACTCAATCATATGTTCTCAAAATTCAACTATTTGTAAACAGTTCATATTAATTTGTTTTGTTCATCTTTACATTTTTCATTTCTCTTTGCTTGAAAACGTTTGTATTAAACGAAAATTTGCTCTGTTTCATGTTTCATTCATCATAAACTCTATCAAGATCTCCCCAAGAATATATATATATATATCTAATATATAAAATTCTCGCGTCACAGTGTTTGTCTGCAAACTCCTCCGGAACGACTTCACCGATCGTTATGAAATTTGGTGTGTAAATTCTGTAGGTATGCGAATCGGACGTAAACTATTTCCCGTTTCGAAATTCTTAAAAGGGCTCCGCCCCAGTGGCTCTGGAGTTTCCCATGTTAACCTTATGAGAAATGGAATTAATGAATCTTAACAGCTGTTTCAATTAAACAAGTTGGTTCTGTTCTATGATGTTCAATAGCATTAAAGTTACAAGGATTACCAACAGGGTGCAGCACTATTATTTCTTTTACATTTATGACAACAGCTAATTTGCAACCAAAAGGTGAGTGAGCGTAGCGAACGAACTTGAACCTGGAGGCGAGTGAGCGTAGCGAACGAACTTGAACCTGGAGGCGAGTGAGCGTAGCGAACGAGCTAACCTGAAGGCAAGTGAGCGCAGCGAACGAGCTCCAACCTAAAGGTGAGTGAGCGTAGCGAACGAGCTCCAACCCAAAGGTGAGTGAGCGTAGCGAACGAACTTCAACCAGGACGTGATTGAGCGATGCAAACGAGATCATCTTGAAAATTAAACGTAACGGTACTTTCTTTCCATCGGTCTGTCTTAGGGGAAACCTATAACTTAGGCGATACGAAGTTCGCCGGGTCAGCTAGTATATATATATATACATATATATATATATATATATGAATTTGAACGGATGGTGTTTTTGGCATCTAGGGACATCAAAATGAAAAAAAAAATCGGTCCCGCGTCCAGGTCTTACCATAAGTACTACGGGAATAGCTTATTCCCTATATGGGAAATTTGCTAATATAATCAGTCATCTGACAGATGTTATAAATAAAACATATGTACTTATTTCTTGATACATAACAGATTTACATTCGCAGGTTGAGATAAATTCACAGCTGGCAGTGGCGGTTCTAGGACCTTGTCAAGGGGTGGGCTACCGGGGGGGCTTGGGGGGTGTGGAGCACCCCACAATAAAGCAGGGGGGTACAATAAACTGGAAAATACAATAAAAAAACTGGAAAGTAAATCTGAAGAGAATTTAATAAACTATGAGGCGATCCTAAAATCCCTAACAAGTGATAATGAGATTTTAATTTCCACAACTCGAGATTTACGGAATGAAAATATCTTTTTGAAAAGGGAAAATAGAGAACTGTGCGAGGAATTTGTTGTTGTTAAGGGAAGAAACATTCTGCTTAATGACAGTAACTTTGACAGCTCAATAGATCTTTGTAACAGATTTGACATCCTTTCCCAAAATGATGACACCCTCTGTTCAGACAAATTGAATGCTAATAAAACTCAAGAGGCAGAGAAGAACAAAAATGGCAAAACTGGAGAAACTCAAGAAGCAGAGAAGAGTAAAACTAAAATCCAAGAGGTGGTGGAGAGTAAGAATAGCATAGCTGAAAGATCACCAGGAGCAAAACTGAGCAAAGCGGAGTCGACAAATCAGAACAAAGCTGAACTCCAATTTGTAGAGCAAAGCAAAAACAAGAATCTTGAATCCCAAAAGATGGAGCAAGGCAATGAAAGTGAGACAGTTAGTTCAAAAAAAGCTGTGACAAATTCACTAAATAACCCTAGTAAACGCATCCATCACAAGCACCAAAGAAAAGCAAAGGAAATATTGATTCTTGGGGATAGTCATGCTAGGTACCTTGTGCAAAATCTTATGGACTTATGGCCCGAAAATAAATTTAGGATAAGCAGCATCTTTAAACCTAATGCGATGACGGCAAACGTCATAAAGGATGTAAAGGCCTTAACAAAAAACTTTTCTAAGGAAGATACATTAGTCTGGTTAGGAGGGTCGAATGATGATATTGCTCAAGCTGAAAGATGTCTAAGCAATGAAATAGAAAGTCTGCTTGATCAAACCAAACACACCAATGTTATCATTTCAGGCTTACCGTACAGACACCATAATCCAGCCTTAAATAACAAAATAAGCTACCTCAATTGGGATATGGAGGAAATTGCAAAAAAATATGACCATGTTTCCTTCCTAGCTATAAATAGACTAACAAGGGAATCATATACTAGACATGGATTGCATTTCAACAGGCACGGGAAAAAGAAGATAGCCCTAATGATTAAAGAAATATTTCAAGTGAAGTCAACTGTTAGGCAAAATCAATCCATCACATTGAACTCAGTGAATGTGATTGCTGCTGACATGAACAAAGTTATTGATAGTCACAAAAATGACCCGTCTGTGGCTTTTGCCCATACAATTTCAAGTGACCTTCAGCATGAAAGGAACATGAGCGCGGGTGTCGCGGTCGTATTCCGAAAACAATTTGGAAGACCAAAACAATCTGAATTTGTATGCTCCAGATTGACATGCCAGACTAAACAAAATGGTGCGACAATTTATAGCCTTGTCACAAAAGACTTGTTCAATGGGAAACCATCGAATGAAGAGTATGACGAGGCATTTGATCAACTTGTTCAAGACTTCAAAAGAAAGAAACTTAAAAAATTGATTTGTTCCCCCATGGGTGTTGTCCGTGACCAAATAAAGTTGGAGCATTTCACGAGAAACATTACTAAATTGCAGAATGAGACCAATGCAACCGTAGTCGTAGTAGCATATGATCAACCTACTGCCAGAAGAAAACTGTGGAATGGGCTGTCGTATGCAGAATTTCTGAAGCAGTTGCAGAACCTTCTTAATTCCTATCAACCTACCTCTGTCCTGCCTTCTGCTGAGAACAACTACTCTGAGGATCCATCAAAGCAAACCGAAGAGGGCTCCCAGTTCTCTAGCTCGACAAAACAGGATAATCTTGTCAGACCTCAACCTGCTGCCTTGACTTCTTCACAATCTTTTGGTCCCATAGTACACCTGGAAGAGAATCCTTCTAGACCTGTCAGCCCTGCGGTGGTAACTGTTCAACCCAGCTACAGTGAGGCACTGAAGTCAACACCAGTGTGTGCAGTGGAAAAGCAGAGTAAAGTGTCTTGCATTCAAAATAGTGATTTATTTTCTTCTGTAAATTTAGATTTAAACTAAGCTGTACTGACAAAGACCATAAGTCTGCCAGTCTCCAAAATTTTACAGTAACAGATATTAATAATTTTGATATTAATAATTTTGACATAAATTCAACTGAAGATAATACAAATCCACAACTTATTCATCCAGGATGTAATTCAGATCTTATAATGTTTTATAATATTCAAAATTTAAGCTCGTCAAAAATATCAGAACTCAATTTGTTTTTAACTCAGTCTGCTTTAAAAATTAAAGTAATATCACTTGTTGAACATTGGCTTGACAATGACTCTATTAATCTGGCTAACACAATCAATAATTTTTGTTTGGCAGATTTTTATGTAACAGAAAATGGTGTAAGAGGAGGTTCATGTATTTTAATTAATAAACAATGTAAATTTATACCTTTAAAGGATTTCTCTGATTTGAATGAAGATTTTATATTTGAAGGTTCAGCAGTTGAACTCCCAGATTTCAATTTAATTGTTATTTCAGTCTATACAATTCCAACCTACAAAATGAATAAATTGTTTCTGGTCAGATTCGAAAAGCTGTTTTTGCTTCTGCAAAAAAGAGTAAAAAATAAGTCTGTTTTCATAACTGGTGATTTTAATATTAACATTTTGGAAAACAATCCTATATCTTGTAGATTTAGAGAAGTGGTTGAGTGTGGTGGGTTCTGGCTGCAGTTTGAGGAGCCCACAAGGATAGACCCAAATCGCAATTCAGAAACTTGTCTAGATAATATTATTACGCAAAAGAAATATGAGGTAAACTTTAAGCTAAATACTAATTTATGTATGTCAGACCATAATGCTATTTTCTTAAATCTCCCCAAGCCAACTAACTGTAAGATTGCTGTAAATAATCCGGCACCTTCTTCTAGTAAAAGAATATTTTCAAATGAAAAAATTAATTACTTCATAGATTTTTTTAAAACTAAATGCAATTTTAATTTTGATCCGAGCTTGAACCCAAGTGAAAACTATTCCAACTTTCTGCACCAATTCCTACTAGCATTCAATCACGTTTTTCCTCCAAAAACTTTGAAAAAAAACACGTAAATGTAAGCCAACAGTTTTGAATTGGGTGACACAAGGCATCAAAATATCTAGTGTGAGGAAAAGAGAACTCCACTTGCAAGCTAAGTATAATCAAGATAGACAGTTTTTAATGTATGTGAAACAGTACAAAAAAATCTTTAAAAAAGTAGTAAAGAAGGCAAAAATAATTGCAAATGGTGACTACATAGAAAAGTCTGAAAATAAGTCTAAAGCTGCTTGGCAAGTTGTTAATAAAGAACTTGGTCACGTAAAAAACAAAACTGATGGCAAATTATTTTTAATTAATAACGACAAAGATATATGTAAACCTCAGGATATAACTAGAATATTTAACACTTTCTTTGCCGAAACAGCTTTGAACATTAATGTACCAAAGGCCACTGTGCAAGGAGTTCATGAATCTGTTCGAGACTATTGTAGAGATGAAGGAATTTCGTTGTGTAATCTGCAGCAGATTAGTAAGGGTGAAGTGAAAAAAATTATTCTTTCCCTAAAAAACAAAACTTCTGTGGGTTGGGATGAAGTACCGATCAAATTAATTAAAGCTGCTGTAAATTTAATTTCTGAACCCTTATCTATTATCATAAATCAGTGTTTAACAAATGGAATTTTCCCAGACAAACTTAAATACTCACAAATAACTCCAATTTTCAAAAAAGGCTCTAGGTCAGATATCAACAATTACCGTCCAATATCAGTTTTAAGCAATTTTTCTAAAGTCTTTGAAAAAGTTATAAATAACCAATTAGTTTGTTTCTTTGAACATAATAATCTGTTTTATCAAAATCAATTTGGTTTCAGGAAAAACCTTGGAACAAATACAGCTCTTGTACACTTTATTAATGAAGTATCGGAGGCTTTGGGTGGGTCAAGGAGTGCAGCTGGTGTCTTCTGTGATCTATCCAAGGCCTTTGATTGTGTTGATCATTCGCTTTTGCTTCAAAAACTACATGACTATGGAATTTCAGGAAGTTGTCTTTCCCTAATTAGATCATACCTTTCAGATCGGAAACAAAGAACTGTAATTTCTGATGAAGGAACTAGGCATTTCTCACATTGGAAATGTATAAAGCTTGGGGTGCCTCAAGGCTCCATTTTAGGTCCCCTTTTCTTTTTAATCTACATAAATGACCTCCCTAAAGCTATTAATAGAGATTTGATTCTGTTTGCTGACGATACTACTGCAATCATTAAAGAAAATAGTAGAGAAGAGCTTCTTACATCTCTCACAGAAGTTATGAAAGAAATGGAAAATTGGTTTAACTAAATGTGGATAAAACCCAAATTATAAAATTTTCAGCCAGAAATGAAAGAGAATTAAATAGTTTTTCCAATTTAGTCCATACAAATAAATTCCTAGGCATTCATCTAGATGAAAATATTAACTGGAAGGTGCATCTAGATGCTATAAAGAAAAAAATTAGATCTGCATCATCTGTCTTTGTCCACTTGAGAGAATGTGTCACCATTGAAGTACTTAAAATGGTTTATCATGCCGATGTAGAATCCATCTTGAGGTATGGTGTGATTTTGTGGGGACAGGCAACTGATGCAAAAACTATTTTCAGACTTCAGAAAAGAATCATCCGAATTATGACTAATTCCCACCCCAGAAGTCCTTGTAAATTACATTTTCAAAATTTAAAAATCCAAACACTCACAGGACTATACATATTTGAATTATTAAACTACATACACAATATAAAAAATAACCTCCCGGATTCATTCAAATTCACACACAACTATAGTACAAGAAACGAAACAGTTTTCAGATTACCAAATCACCGTTTGACCTTATTTGAAAAAAGTCCTTTGTATGCAGGTTTAAAAATGTATAATAAACTACCGGTATATTATAAAATAATGAGTTCAAACAAGTTTCAAGAAACATTGAAAAATGGACTCCTTGAACGTGCGTTTTATAAAATAGAAGAATTTTATAACCATCCCTTGAGTTAATTTTTTGTTTTTAATTTGCTTAACTACTGTACTGTATTAACATTATTTGGCTAGGTATTTTTTCCTGTTACTTTGTACTTTGTATTTTTCTAGTCTAGGCTCAATTTTGACAATGCACCTGCTCTATATGTTATCACATCTAAAAGTATGTTATGTGCAAATAAATAATGTCTAAATGTCTAAATGTCTATAGACATTTTAAAATTCATTAAACTATGACGATTGCATTAATGAATTTTAAAACACACTGTAGACTACGGCCATATTCTCTTAAAAGCAGTTGGGTGACTTTCTACAGCCAGTTTTAACGTCTAGAACTGTGTGGAAAACTTCCGATTTCCCCATTTATAAGTAGAAGTCATGAATAAGTAGAAATTTTTAAAACTAACTATGACGATTGCATTTATAAATCTCAAAACATATTGTAGGCTACGGTCATATTTCCCTAACAGCTGTTTACTAACTTTCTAAAGCCATTTTTAATGTTTATATCTGTGTCCAACTGTCCAAAAACCTCCCATTTCGGCCATTTCACCTGTGTTTTTTGTCTTTGTCATGAGCAAGTAGACATTTTAAAAATCAAACTATGACGAACTTGCATTCATGAATTTCGAAACGTAGGCCTATTGTAGATTACGAATCCATATCTCCTAAAAGCAATTTGGTGACTTTATAAAGCCATTTCTAACGTCTAGAACTATGCCCAATTGTCCTAAAACCTTCCATTTCACCTGTTATATGTCATGAAAGCAAGTAGACACTTTTTTAACCTTTACGTTTTTCTCCATTTCATATATCTGTCACAATTATATAGTATCGAATTCAGTAATAGCATTGACTATATAAACTTTAACACTAGTGTTTATATATTCAATGGTAATGACAATTTGACAACTATGGAACATCAGGAAATCAGCTGTTTCCCCGTCCTCGCTCGCGCGCTCGGCACCCGCATTTGCCCTAGCATGTCAACAGCTGACTGCTGTAAAGGTTGGATGATGCGTACAACACTTTCCATAGCGTAATATTGTTTTATTCGTTGTGCTATATTGTCCAAAAAGTTTATCTATGTGGAACTTAATACTACTCCTGTCATCGCTTATTAAGTTTAATAAAAACTACATTGATGTCTGTTTTATGACATTGCGTTACGGACAAAATGTACGTTTAAATTTTATTTTTCCAAGGCCAAGGGGGGGGGGCTTTAGCCCCTGTAGCCCCCCCCCCTTGGAACCGCCACTGACAGCTGGTTGCTTTATCCCTTAGGTTACTAACAAACTCTGAAATTGATTGATTGTCAGTTTGATAGATCGATTGAAACTGGTGCTGTGAAACAAGTACATTTCTTTTAGGTTCTGGATGTTTTCTGGATGTTCTCTTAGAATTTTGACCAGGTCATCGTAAGTTAATTCGTTCGGATTATCGGATTATTTGGTGCAGATAAGGATGAAACTATTTTTAAATTGCTTGTTCCAATTGAGTTCAAGAGCAATTTAGCACAGTAATCTTTGTTAGATGCAATATTTTTCATTTGAATGTAATTTTCAAAGCGTTGATAATTATTTGAAAAAGTTTCCTTTTGATGGTCAAAAATTTCAAAGTTGGGCACATAAGAATGAGTTAAGTTTGTTTTGGATTGATCAGTATCACCATGTGGCTTTACGTTAGAACGTTGTGTTGAAAGTTGACTTACCAATGTTGTTATCATGGCTTGTTGCATTTCCAAAAATTGCTTGAATTGTTCTGGATCTATATTGATGAGATTATAGTTGAAATGTTTCTAATTGATATTAGAAAATGCAGCTAGATGAAAAAAATGGTTGATAGTCTTGGCCTAGATTGCTTACAGGTAATGTTCATGCAGTAAAAGTCACTCACTTGAGGTTTACTCGTCGCCAATCAACTTGTCGTGGCCTTGTGTATGCACGTGTATTTTGTTGACTTTGATAATTGAAAAATGTAGCTTCATTTGAAAAGATTTATTTTACAATACATAATTGATTGATAAAGCCTTCAAACTCCGTATATTGGGGTTTCACCGTAATCACACGAATAAAACAAACTACAGAGTATGCAGTAGATGAACTGCATTAATTTTTTTAATAAATATCTGATTCAGCCAGAACTGCATCCTTCAAGGTATTCCAATCTAAATTTTGTGAATAGTTGATAAGCAATCCTTTCTATGGCATCCATGAATTTCTTAAAACAAAAGTTGATATTGAATTTTGATGTGTATCTACATGATCAATATTCTCTAATCTCTAGACATGACATATTTTAATTAACTAAGTATTTTGTAGACTTTGTATTTTTTTTGTTAATTTAAAATGTTTTGTATGTGTTTTGACTATGTCTATTCCTTTGTACAAAGAAAGGTCAGTGGCAATAAATCTCTTGATCCTTGAACATCCTGTACCTACAAGTGTACCAAATTTGGCTTATACCCGATTTTTTCCTCTGTTTTGTCTTTTTTTGTCTTCGCTGCCAGAATTTGATCAGGACTATTTAAGATAATGGGTAACATTTCGCTGCGACTAATTACGATAATAGGTAACATCAACTGCTGATTAACTAAAAAATCAGCTGTTTTAGTTGTTAGTGACCCAATGAGAGCAAATATTGATGTACGTACAGTCGGTCGTACACAGTATCTTAAAAACAAGTTTTCTCTCTTATTTAATTCATCAACCAATTTTCTTAAAATAGGGTATCATTAGAATAATTGTAAGACAATTGTCTAAATAAAACATTACAACAGTATTTTTGTTTACCTATGTAGCATTATTTCTGTTATCTCAGATATTTTAAATTGCCACCATTTTTTAACTAAACATAATAAAAAATAATATTTTTTCTCAGAATAGGTCTTTTACGTAATTAATCTAAGTACCAAATTTCATCTCAATACAAAAACCCATTTACAAATAAAAAATAGTTTTCTGAGAAAAACATTGTAGCTATTCAAGTAACTTTTTGGAAATTTTTAGTTTGTCTTTGGCTTAGGAATGGTACATTAAAAGATCGGTTCAAAGACAGCCTGTATATTACAAATCCTATACATAAATCATTGTACCTGTTAATGGTCGGTAACTTATTAGCACTTGTTTTAATAATTCACATGGATTTTTTCAACATTACTTTATTCAAAAGATGAGGTAAAAAGGTCATACCTGGGTGGTACCCCACTGGGGGGCCACGGTGAGGTAGCTGTAGGACTCACAGGCCCCACCACCCCCACTGGCTACTCCATGCTCTAGACAGTGGTGGAGATGTGTCTCTATCTCACTCAGAGCACTCACACTAGTCTCCCACTGCAAATAAACACATTCAAGTAATAAAGGCAAGGACAGAAGTTGTAGGACTCACAGACCCCCCCCCCCCACCCACTGGCTACTCCATGCTCTAGACAGTGGTGGAGATGTGTCTCAATCTCACTCAGAGCACTCACACTAGTCTCCCACTGCAAATAAACACATTCAAGTAATAAAGGCAAGGACAGAAGTTGTAGGACTCACAGCCCCCCCCCCCCCCACCCACTGGCTACTCCATGCTCTAGACAGTGGTGGAGATGTGTCTCTATCTCACTCAGAGCACTCACAATAGTCTCACACTGCAAATAAACACATTCAAGTAATAAAGGCAAGGACAGAAGTTGTAGGACTCACAGCCCCCCCCCCCCCCACCCACTGGCTACTCCATGCTCTAGACAGTGGTGGAGATGTGTCTCTATCTCACTCAGAGCACTCACAATAGTCTCCCACTGCAAATAAACACATTCAAGTAATAAAGGCAAGGACAGAAGTTGTAGGACTCACAGCCCCCCCCCCCCACCCACTGGCTACTCCATGCTCTAGACAGTGGTGGAGATGTGTCTCTATCTCACTCAGAGCACTCACAATAGTCTCCCACTGCAAATAAACACATTCAAGTAATAAAGGCAAGGACAGAAGTTGTAGGACTCACAGCCCCCCCCCCCCCACCCACTGGCTACTCCATGCTCTAGACAGTGGTGGAGATGTGTCTCTATCTCACTCAGAGCACTCACAATAGTCTCCCACTGCAAATAAACACATTCAAGTAATAAAGGCAAGGACAGAAGTTGTAGGACTCACAGCCCCCCCCCCCACCCACTGGCTACTCCATGCTCTAGACAGTGGTGGAGATGTGTCTCTATCTCACTCAGAGCACTCACAATAGTCTCCCACTGCAAATAAACACATTCAAGTAATAAAGGCAAGGACAGAAGTTGTAGGACTCACAGGCCCCACCACCCCACTGGCTACTCCATGCTCTAGACAGTGGTAGAGATGTGTCTCAATCTCAGTCAGAGCACTCACACTAGTCTCCTATTAAATACAAATTAATACAAAATATATGAGCACAACTCTTGATACATGTTTATTTCTTAATAATGAAAGATAAACATTGAATCATTTACAATGTAAAATTATTCCAGTCATATGAATAATATTAAAAAAAAGATAGATTTTTGGGATATATAACATCTCCCATTACAAATAAACACATTCAAGTAATAAAGGCAAGGACAGAAGTTGTAGGACTCACAGGCCCCCCCCCCCCCCACTGGCTACTCCATGCTCTAGACAGTGGTGGAGATGTGTCTCTATCTCACTCAGAGCACTCACAATAGTCTCCCACTGCAAATAAACACATTCAAGTAATACATTCAAGTAAACATTGAATAATTTACAATGTGAAATTATTCCAGTCATATGATTAATATTAAAATAAAAGATAGATTTTTGGGATATATAACATCTCCCATTGCAAATAAACACATTCAAGTAATAAAGGCAAGAACAGAAGTTGGAGGACTCACAGGCCCCACCACCCCACTGGCTACTCCATGCTCTAGACAGTGGTAGAGATGTGTCTCAATCTCACTCACAGCACTCACAATAGTCTCCCACTGCAAATAAACACATTCAAGTAATAAAGGCAAGAACAGTAGTTGTAGGACTCACAGGCCCCACCACCCCACTGGCTACTCCATGCTCTAGACAGTGGTAGAGATGTGTCTCAATCTCACTCAGAGCACTCACACTAGTCTCCCACTGCAAATAAACACATTCAAGTAATAAAGGCAAGAACAGTAGTTGTAGGACTCACAGGCCCCACCACCCCACTGGCTACTCCATGCTCTAGACAGTGGTAGAGATGTGTCTCAATCTCACTCAGAGCACTCACAATAGTCTCCCACTGCAAATAAACACATTCAAGTAATAAAGGCAAGAACAGTAGTTGTAGGACTCACAGGCCCCACCACCCCACTGGCTACTCCATGCTCTAGACAGTGGTAGAGATGTGTCTCAATCTCACTCAGAGCACTCACACTAGTCTCCCACTGCAAATAAACACATTCAAGTAATAAAGGCAAGAACAGTAGTTGTAGGACTCACAGGCCCCACTACCCCACTGGCTACTCCATGCTCTAGACAGTGGTAGAGATGTGTCTCAATCTCACTCAGAGCACTCACAATAGTCTCCCACTGCAAATAAACACATTCAAGTAATAAAGGCAAGGACAGAAGTTGGAGGACTCACAGGCCCCACCACTCCACTGACATGTGATGAACAAGACCCAAAACTTTGAGATTTGTTTATCTCGAAGCTTTGGGCGGGATTGAAATACTAACGGGATATTTTCGATTAGGATGCATTCCACGACATCCAAGTGCCACAACGTCCAAAATACTATAAATATTTCTGAATATAAAAAGTAGATATAATTTTTTTTTAAACTTTCCATTAAATCTCGTCCCAAAAAACACAGCCTCGGAGATCAGGGCGGCAACCCTAGGTTCGGCCCTGGGCTAGTAAATACATGGCATTGGCGCAAATTGACTGTATTTTACTCACCAGAGAATGGATCTGATCAGGGTCCTGGCTAGTGGTGGAGTCCAAGAGCAACAGGAGAGTCATGTCTTGGTACCCACAGACGTACAACACGTTTTCTTCCACAGGTTCAAGGTCTCGTTTCTCCCTTTCTCTCTCGGCCCGGGACTTTCTAAATGGTTGTGTTGGTACCAGAGGTGTGGCAGGGTTGGCGGCCTTGTCCGCAGGTGTGGGAATCTCCCCCACTCTCTGCTCCATTGCCAAGAGACTCAGCTTGGCCATTAATGGAGTCAATGGAATCGAGATATTTGGTTTTTTTGATCTCAGTTCAATCATTGGGACCATATCTGTTAGGATGTCAAACGCAATTACAATCTATGCCAATATATAATAGACAATTTACTGTATTGTAAATATTTAAACAACTATGATGATTGTTTTGAAAAATTGAAAAGAGTTAGATGTTGATTTGAGTTTGCTACAAGTGAAACAGTCCCTCATGGCTTTGTTCTGTTTTGTAGATTTTAGTTGTTAAAGAAAAGGCATAAATAAATTATTACATCTCATAACATTTTAGAAAAATAATCCTTATAAATGTAGGCCTAAGACAATCCTTTCAATAACTAAAAACTAAAAAGTAACATGCGTTGAAAACAATGAAAACATCATATAGCTTCGTTTATTTAGAGTTGGTCAACACATAAACCATAAAGAATTATAAGTAATACCAAACATCAATCAAAACCACACCCATTCAATAGATAATAATTATTTTCAAAATAAAACTAGTATTTTTAACAATGAAGTACAACAATAACAAATCTAGTTGGAAAACAGATGACATCTAGAAGGATTTAAGAAAAATAGATAGATCAAACAAGATAATTCAAACAATATATTGAACCCCTTGAGTGCTACAAATCCTTTAAAATATAATTTTAATTACTACTTGATGGAATGGCTAACCCATCAAATCATTCAAATCACCATTGAAAACACTACAATTAAGTATCACTAGTGGTTCAATATTTCATGATCATCATGTACTAACCCATTAAAGCATAACTGTTTTTTAATATCCAAAATAGGCACTCAGGAGGTTATAAAAGATTTTTTGAAAAGGGAGAGTGTTCAGCAAGCTTGCTTGAGCTTGAAAGAATTGAAGTCCATAGGCTAATAGATACCTAAGGAAGGCAAAAAATAACATTGATTTCTTCCTAGTACAGTACATCTTCAGAGAGTTGGTAAAAAGAAATTTACAACAAAATATCCGTGTTATATTTTGTAAACTTTTTCTTATATTCAACAGCCCCTTGACTCTAATTTTCCCAAGTAAGCTAGCTGAACTCTATTCCTTTTCATAAAATTACTCGTTAGTTTAAGAGAAATGGAGAGCAGAGATCACACAGATAAGGGGATTTTAACAAGACAGTCTGCAAGTTGCTGAAACAGAGACATGTTTTAGAGTCATGCAGGCAGACCATGCTGAGTGTGACATGCAGCTTTGCAGTACCCTGGGTGTCAGTGTTGGACGGGCCTAGTGGCAGGTTGAGTGCTCGTCTCACACGTTCCTTCTTGCTCCGAGTATTCTCGCCAAAACCCAAGGCGAAACTCTTAGGTCGAGGCTCTAACAACCAGTATAGGTTAAGGGTCTAAGGTATAGCTGTGCTGTAATGTTACTATTGAGTTGGTAAATGATTCAAATGTGTTATTATATCAAAATAAAAGCAGGGATGTGTTGATTACAATTCACTACTCCATTTTACAATATTTTACATTGAAAAATTATTCGTATTCTCTTCAAGCTCTCTTCTTTTAAGGTTCGTATTTTCTTTTCTTTGTAGATTGTGCCTTTGTATAAATGAATGAAGATAAGAATTTTTATAAAAATAATTTTTAAATAAATTCATTGGTACTTGTAGATAATGGACGGCTTGAACTAATGGTTTTAAACCTTAGAACTTTTCATTTCAGATCCAGCCATTTAGCTTAGCTTTTTGATCAAATTTGGAGAAATACCAATAGAGTAGAGCAGACCCTATTGTATTTTTAATTGTTGTGCATATTCAAAAACTTGTTTATTAAGTTAGTAGGTGATGTAATTTATGAGATAAATAAATAAAGGTCCTTAAAATAGTCATGTCTCTAACAGTTTTAAATATAAATCACATATCTGTTCTATTTGAAAAGCAGGGGTGCTGCAGCTTGGACACATACAGGAGGTCCCGTTAGTGAACAGGCAAATAACGGGAAATTGTTCTCTATGGGCCAAAAAAAAAAAAAACAAATCAAGAATTAGAGATTTTCCAAAATTGCTTTGTTAACAATATATCGGCCTTTTTGTAATTTTACAAAAAATGTTTTATCTTTGAATTGTTCTAACTGATATTTATGAACCTTGGTATGGTAAAAATGATCTAAGTTAGAACAACAAATTAATTTTGACTCCAAGGGAAGCAGACAAACCCAGCCATCAAAAACTGTGACACTCCCATGAATATACACCACACAAACCAGACATAACAGCCTAATGTCTTAACCAGAACAAAGCCCAAACATTATAAAAGTCCAGCCAGAAATCCATAGGCATCTAAATGGAACTGAACCAGAGCAACCTTCACCTAAAAACCAAAGACTACCAACTCTCAATCTGGAAAGAAACATGAATCTTACGGATAAAGACCCACACTCCATAGATACTATAGACACTCTTGAGATAAACATGCCCTCTAACATGAGTTCTGCTCAAATAACAAACCTATGTAGGTCAGACGCTATGATCCCTTTTTTTAGGAACAGGACATCGAAAATGGAGGAGAAACAAACACACACCATTCATCCAAAATACACGAATTTTATGGAACTCCATTCTGCCGAAAATCGATTAACCCCAATCTCAATATCCCAAAACCACCCAACTTCTATCAACATTATATCACAACTGGTTCATAACCAGACCATTTCTGTAACAAAACCTAAGACAAAAGAACAGGCCACAAACTGCTCAAAAGGCAAAAAAATTAAAGCTGGCAGAAAAAAATCCAAAATAACTCTAATGCATAAAAACATAAGGGGGTTGATCAAATAAAGTTGATAGATTAAGCCACACACTATCAACCATTCTGCCTACCATATTGATTCTTACTGAACACGGATTAAACTCAGAAGCCCTGGCCAACACAAGACTCCCAGGATACAGCCTGATAGCTTGGGTCGATCATGGTTTTGCTGCGATCATAAAAGACGATGTTGCTGTGACCGCAGAAGATATTTACGATTTTGATGCTACCGCAAGATGCTTACAATTTTGCCGTGACTGTGGCAGGTGTCATCGATTTCACTGTGACCACGGGAAATGTTTTTGATTTTCCCGTCACCGTGGAAGGTGTTCTCGATATCTCCGTGATTGCAGGAGGTGATCTCAATTTCAACTTGACCATGGGAAACTTTGAGTCACTGTGGAAGGTATTCACAATTTAACATTGACCATAGAAGATGTGCATGATTTTGCTGTGATCACAGAAGATATTCTCGTATTGGCTGTGACCACAGAAGACGTTCACAATTTTGCCACTACAAGAGATGATGATTCAACAGCCGGTTTTTCATGCGCTTACAGAGATTTGTGAGGGTTTACGCAAGCAAATTCAACACTTGGCTTTAGGTGAAACCTTGTAAATTCGTCCTAGATCCATATTACACAAAAATGGCACTAAAATCAGGGTGACCTGGTTACATATTACAATTCACGCATAATTCCCAGTTTTTTTCTTACTCGTAAAAAAAGTTTACAGTATTTTTGAACGTGCTAAAAATTTACCTTTTGGCTGTTCTGACCATGGTACAATGCGTGGTACAATGACCTCCTCGACGTAATATCGTCATAGTGGGATATGAGAGGTTCTACTGCACGTCGATGTGCAATCAAAATAACATGATACTCACTTTTTTCTTTTGTTGTTTCCTGTGAAAGCTGTCTGTAATGTCTTGTAACGCGAGTGTCATAGAGAGCTTGTGAGGCTGGGAGTCCGTTTCGTCGAAAAAGTGGAAAGGAAGGATCAGCTATTGTGTTGCAATACTTCATAACTGTTTGTTTCTCTTTTTCTTCACGAACTGAATTTGCCACTCCTAAACTGAGATACCTAAAGTTTAAAAAGAAGGGTATTAGCTAGGGGTCTGCGGTACAGAAAACTTAAGGTTGGTACGGTACAATATTTTGTACCTCGGTTATCGGTACAAAATCGGGATGGTACGTGGCTACCAGTAGTTTTGCGGTTTTCTCCTCAGAATTGTATTGAAACCATTATTTGTAATTTAAATACATTGACATTACTATGAAAATGGTTAGTATCCTGCATTTATGGTTTTCTTTTTTTTCTAACAACAATTACTGTCCCACACATTATTAAAACTTAACTTCTAACAGTGTCAAGAAATAAACAAAGTTAAGATAAAGGCTTCACCTATTTTACTACTAAGTTAAGCCCTTGCCTTGATAATAGGGGTCTGCCAGTCAGACTTTTTTTGGTTTGGGTCGGGCCAAAAATTGTTAATTAACAGATTGTTTTTGTTTTAACGTCAATTTATAGTAATACTTGATAATAAAATATGAAAAAAATTTATTTATGTATATTACCTATATCATTTCATATCTTATTTACAGCTTGGGAATTTCCTCAACTGCATGAAAGAAAAAAATAAAAATATTTGTATCAAGACATTCTTTCCCATTTTTATAACTAACTGTTGAAATAACTAAATAGCTAAATTACAACAAGTTTTGAATGGAACTTAATATAAAAATATCATAAACAAATAAATGGACATATCACAATTTTAGGGCCTGTTGACTGGCTTCAAGACTGCAAGAAAGAAGAAAATAAAAATTCTATGTTTCCACCATGCAATATGTATCATTCTCCCTCCCTCCTAACTACCAAAACCTACTACTAACCACCAACCCTACCTACCTACCTACCTACTACTAAGTACAAAACCTCACACTTGCAATAGCATTATTAGTTACATCATCATAAATACATAATTGATCTATTATTGGCATTAGTAGGCCTACAGCTTTACATAAGAATTATTTTTATAGAGCCTTAAATAGTACACACACACATTGATAATGGTATAATTAGTACAGACTGTAAAAATTGCATATCATGTCATACAGTAGTATAGATAGACCTACTGCAAAAGATTAAATCTAAAAACAACAGATATTGATAACTAATAAATAAATAAATGAAAAGAATTAAAAATCTATATACTCAAGTCAAACAATAACACAATTAAGCGTGGGGTGAAAATAGAGAATTCTGTACATTAAATATTTTTGGTTGAGTTTTCGACCACTGGACAACTTCTAGTATATATTATTGTGCACTTGTGATGTTTTAAGGATTGAAAATATGTATCGGTCTTTGACACCTCAAAATGTGAACACACTGCACACACCAAACTACTTACCTTACACAGATTTTATTGTCTTCATTAAAAGGAATGTCGTCAGTAGTACGACATGTGCTGATGTTGTCATTGGTTGGATCGGGAACAACAAATCCAGACGGAGCCACAGACAGCAGTCTAGCTGCTTTACGAGCCTTTACTGCGTCTTTCACTACATCTGGAACTTTTTCCCTCTCCACTTCACCCTCTGCCTCCTCCACAACTGTAGTGAACATCATGGAAACATCTCGCTTCATGCCGAATGTGGAACCTATAGGAGGTTCTTTGTTGTTATTTTTCATCGCACCTTTATCCTGAGAAAAAACACATGATGAAAAACCCATTGCATATTGTTGTAAATAAGAAGAGAATATTTAAGTTATTAATTGGACAATGTTAGACTAAGATAGGAAATTAGTGAACTTTGGACCTTGGGTTCAGAGAAAGGCCCCTCCCCTACTAGAATGAGACGCCGCTTCAGTTCCAGCTGAGATCCAGGTATGGCTAGACGTGTCTATCTGTTCTGATCATAAGATAATAAGATAAGATAGTAAAAATCCTAATACAGTTTAAAGTACTTAAACATATGTTTTCTGGGTTGAAACACATATCAGTAAATAAATTGCATTTCAAAATCCCAGACAAACACTGTAAGTCTACATTTCACAACAAATTAAAACTCTTGCCATAGACTTTGGACACTGCAAGTAGACTTCACTTCTGTTTGCAAATCTGACCTCCGTTATGATGTGTGTTTCATGTCTTGTTTTTTTTTTTCATATGCTGTTGTAAAAAAATGTAGTTTTTTTTATTTTAAAGGTGATTTTACAATGTGAGCTTTACTTTTAATATATTATGTTTTTGCTTACGTTACGTTAATTGAAATTACATTAGGTTAACTGAAAGTCCAAATTATTTACAAACAAGTTTACTAGGAACACAAACCACACAGTAATGGCAAAAAAAAACCAAAATGGCTAAAGTGCACGTGACTGAGAATCCACACATCTCATCAACTTCCACCCGAGCATTGACTGATTATTTTAAGTAGGCTGGACAGGTGAACTCCTTATTGGACACCAATACAGAATCCAAACCCTAATTTCACATTGTAGTCTACATAGACTGCTTGGCCATTGATCAGACTTGACAGTGTACTACACTCACCACTAGCAACACTGATCAAGGACAAGTCCAAGCACACTAGTTTTAAAATTAACTCAAAGGTCCATTCCATCGTTTGATGAATGTCTTACTCCTCACTGTAGAGTTATTCTTATGAGGTTGCAAAACCGAGCCCTAAGGTTTGTTTTCAATCTGAGGAAGTTTGATCATATATCTACCTATCGCAAACAGGCTAAGGTGCTCTCTTTGTGAAAGCAATGTTTTCCACAAACTGTTTTGATTGTTCACAAGACCATGTCTTCTAATTTTCCTTATTTGAAAAGAAAACTTATGCCTCGAACATAAGTTAGGAATCGCTGTACTAGGCAGGACGGCTTGCTTGAAATGCCGAGTGTGGCGTGAGACAGGTAAAAAAAGGGTTCTCATACTTTGGACTCCAGGCATACAATACCCTCCCAAGAAACATGAAAAGACTGTCATGTAATTCGTTTAAAGCCAAATTAAAGCTAGTTTAGTTTCACTTACCACATCTTGTACTGTTTGTAATTATTGTATGTAATTGTATTGTTTATGACTTCAGTTGTCTTGAAAACCAGTTTTTACTGAAGACCTTATATTCAGGTTTCTGTAATGTATACAATAGTTTACCGTAATGTTGTAATTTTTACCATATGTATAATTTTGTTATAAAAAGTTGGCAATATGTTTTGCATTTGTGACCTGACTGCAATCAGGTGACTGTCACGTAATATCGTATGTTTCTGTAATGGAATGACATGTGATTTAGTAATTATTTGTATGTTTACTCATATGACTATGTTTACCAGGGGTTACTATGTTGTTGACTTGTTTTGATGTGAGTTGTTAAGTTAGTTGAATGTTGAATAAAAGTTCTTAGAAGAATTTGTTTTATTCTATCTACAACAAACATGGTGGCAGTGTTTAGACTGAAGAAGAATATTTTAAAATGGAATTGACACCAGAATTACTGAAAAATATATTAAACTCTGTTCTTAATACTAAAATGAGTGAAGAGGCTAAATCTAGGCAAGAACCTATGTACCAAGTCAAACCTCCTGATCCTTTCAACTTCCAAGATCCAGCAACATGGTCAAACTGGATAAAGGTATTTGGAATGTTCCGTAAAGCTACTGGGTTGGCTTTAAAATCTGAAGATCAGCAGGTGAACATGTTATTGTACTGCATGGGCCAAGAAGCTGAGGAACTCCTAA
Organism: Macrosteles quadrilineatus; assembly: GCF_028750875.1. Taxonomy (NCBI): domain Eukaryota; kingdom Metazoa; phylum Arthropoda; class Insecta; order Hemiptera; family Cicadellidae; genus Macrosteles; species Macrosteles quadrilineatus. The sequence continues at coordinate 1,613,563 of NW_026542606.1, forward strand.
CGTCACTAGGAATGTCTGAGGAAAAAAGGGTTTCATTTGATGTGGTAGTGAAAACTTTTGATGATTATTTTTCTACCAAGAAAAATATATTTTATCATCGAGCTATGTTTCTACAGAAAGACCAATGTCCAGGCGAGAAGGTTGACTCTTACATTAATGATTTACATAAAATGTCAGAGAAATGTGAATGGTCATGCAGCAATTGTAAGAGTAGACATTTTAATGATGAAATGATACTTCTTAAGCTTACAGGGATGTCTAATAAGAGTTTATCCAAACACCTACAATTAAAAGATGGGATAACGTTGACTGGGGCAGTTCAAGCAGCAAGACAAGCAGAAGCGATGGAACAACAGGCTGCTAACTCGGAAGAGATAAGCAAAACATCAGTCATGGAAACAAGAAAGACGTTTTCATCAAGGTTTGCTAAAACCAGCGACACACAGCAGTTTGGTAAGGCCTCAGCATTTAATCAAAATAGTCAGAAATGTAGTCGGTGTGGTTCAAATCAGTTTCATTCCAAGGAAAAGTGTCCGGCAGTTGATAAAGTTTGTTTCAAATGCGGATTAAAGGGCCATTTTAGTCGGTCATGTAAACGAAAAAGTTTCAATTCAGTAGTTCAGGAGGTTGAATCTGAACCATCATCTAGCAAAGTTAATCCATTTGCTCTGAGTTCTGTTACGATTGATGAAAGGGTGTCAAATATAAGTTCCTCCCAGCCGTTTTATGTAAAACTTTTGGTTAATGAGACTGATTATCTTAACTTCAAAATTGACACTGGTGCTGATGTCAGCTGTATTGGAATTCAACATGCACAGATTTTGAATCTTAAGATTAAAAAAACTAGTATCAAGTTGAAAGGTCCTGATAGTATACCACTTAAAGTAATTGGTAAGTCAATCGTGAGCTTAAAGAAAGATGGTATAGATCATATGGAGGAAGTGTTCATTCTAAGCAGCCAGAAAGAGCCCCTCTTAGGGAGGACAGGGATATTAGCATTTTCATTGCTTAAGGACATTGGTGAAGTAAGTTTAAAAAACGAGTGGGAAGCAAAATATCCAAAGCTTTTTTCAGGTCTAGGAAGGTTTACTGAGCCCTATACGATCAAGTTAAAAACTGATTATAACCCAGTTTCTATTGAGACGCCACGAAGGATCCCTATATCGCTCAGGGATAAAGTAAAGATTGAGCTTGATAAAATGGTAAAAGCTGATGTGATAGCACCTGTCACAGAACCAACAGAGTGGTGCTCTCCCTTGGTTGTTGTCCCTAAAAAGTCCGGCTCAGTAAGGTTGTGTGTTGATTTTACAGCTCTCAACAAATATGTAGAGAGAGAAAGACTAATTTTGCCATCTGTGGATGAGACCTTAGCTCAGATGGCAGGAGCAAAAATATTTTCTAAACTTGACACAAACAGTGGTTTCTGGCAAGTAGGCCTTGACAGTGAAAGTGCCAAGTTTGACAACTTTTATAACGCCTTTTGGTAGGTTTTATTTCAAGCGATTACCTTTTGGGATCAGCTCAGCTCCTGAACATTTTCAAAGGAAAATGTTTGCATGTTTGGAAGGTTTAGAAGGTGTTGTAAATTTAACTGATGACATATGTGTGTTTGGTAGTACGAAGGAAGAACACGACAAAAGACTTAACTGTGTTCTCTCTCGTCTATGTGAAACGGGTATCACTTTGAATCGGGAGAAGTGCGTGTTTGAAAAGACAAAGATAACTTTCTTGGGACATTTTATTGAAAATGGCCAGCTTATGCCAGACTCAGAAAAGACCTTGGCTGTGGAGAAGTATCCTGTTCCAAAAAATCAAACCGAGTTGAAACGTTTTCTTGGAATGGTAAACTATTTAATGAAGTTTCTTCCCAACCTTTCAGAACTGACCAAGCCATTAAATGATCTTTCAAAAAGAAATGAATGGTACTGGTACGATCTTCATGAGAAACAGTTCAAGCAGATAAAGGAGTCATTGATTCAGGCTCCCGTTTTACATTTGTATAATCCTGAGAGGAAAACTAGAGTGTGTGCAGATGCATCGAAATTTAGACTTGGAGCCATTTAGGAACAAAATGTGGATGGTCAATGGAAGCCAATACAATATGCATCAAGAACTATGACTAACACAGAATCTCGGTATGCTCAAATTGAAAAGGAGGCTCTTTCCCTAACTTGGGCTTGTGAGAAATTCTGTTCTTTCATTTTGGAAAAGAAATTTGAACTGGTTACTGATCACAAGCCCCTTATCCAAATTTTAGGACAACAGTCTTTGTGTGACCTGACACCTCGGTTGCAGAGATTCATAATGAGACTCATGCCTTTTGATTATGAAATGAGGTATGAAACAGGAAAAAGCTTCTTTGTTCCTGATGCACTGTCTAGGGCACCATTGCAGACTGTTTCAACTGCGGAAAGTGATATACTAGATGAAGATGTTGAGGTGTTTGTTAATTCAGTTGTGTCTACCTTACCTTGCTCAGACAGTAGATTAGAAATAATTCGTCAAAGTGTGAAAGAAGATGTTATATGTAACATGTTGAGGAAAGAAATAGAATCAGGTGAGTGGACGGACTTAAAGAATACAGAATTTTTCAGAGAACGAGGGAATTTGTCTTTTGTTAATGGACTGATTTTAAAAGGATTAAGGATATTTATTCCAAAACCTTTAAGAAATGAGATTTTATCCCAGATACATAGTGGACATCTAGGAGTAAATAAGTATCTGGCTCGTTCAAGGGACACAGTTTGGTGGCCTGGACTATCGGTGGATATAAAGAGAATGGTTGAGAACTGCTCTAGTTGCTTGGAGAATCGGGTTAATCCTGCCGAACCACTGATCACGTCTGTGGTTCCTAATCAACCTGGGAAGTTGTTGGGACAGATTTATTCGTGTATAATAGAAGAGTATATATTTGCATGCAAGACTATTTTTCAAAATATATTGAATTGTTGTCATTGGCCAGTATAAATACGGTTGCTATAAAACAAGCTTATTTGTCAATATTTTCCAGACATGGGATTCCACGTGTTGTAAGGTCTGATAATGGAACTGCTTTAGTCTCTTCAGATATGAGAGCATTTGCAAAAGAATTGGGTTTCGCTATAGAGACCTCAAGCCCTCACTTCCCTTAGTCTAATGGACAAGCTGAGAGAGCGGTTGAGACATGTTAAGGGAATTAAAGGGAAATAAAGAGCCATATCTTGGTCTTTTAGCACATCGCTCTTCTCCTCTTGCATGTGGAGTATCACCTGCAGAATTGATTTTTGGACGGAAAATACGCACAACTCTTCCGTCAGTTCCAGAGCAGCTTCAACCTCGTTGGCCTGATCTAGATCAGTACCGAAATGAACAAGAAAAACAGAATCAAAAGAACAAAATTTACTATGATCGTAGGCACAGAGCTAGGAATCTCGACATATTGTTTTTTTTTTTTTTTTGTTTTTTTTGGGTGAGGAGGGAAAATGTTTTTACGCACACAGGTAGCCAGCCTGTAGTGTGAGACTCCTGAGTTTATCACAGACTACTCACTAAAAAACCCCCTCTACTCTGTTGGACACAGACCTGGAATTGTTTGTCACGTTACTTCAAGTCAGGCCAACATGTGACCTAAGCCCACAGGGCTCGCACCGTTTCTGGCATTATTTGTTTTTTTTTTACCTACACCACATCCCGGTCGAGGTCAAGCTTCTTGGCGTGGAGAACACCCTGGATGTAAAGTGACACACAGGTCCAATTGTCCTCACCCTCCATCATCATCGGTATGACCGTGTCCACCGACAGCAGTCCTACGAACTGTTGAGCCTCCAGGCGGGGCCTTTCCCAATGCTGGCAGTGGAAGAAAGTGTGTTCCACGTCATCGGGAATGCCTGGGCAGTATATGCAATCGGGTGACACGGCTTTGCCCATCCTGAACAAGTACGACCGGAAAAAGCCGTGACCCGTCAGAAATTGGGTGAGGTAGAAGTTCACCTCTCCGCACCGCCGATTAACCCAAGGTTGGACCTGTTGTATCAGTCGCCTGGTCCAGAGCCCCCTTGTCTCCTGTTCCCAGCTCTCCTGCCACAGCTGGAAGGTCCGGGTGCGTTCCTCAATTCTTGCCTGGTCCTCCCCATGGCGCTGATAAATTGCGTTCCATATCGCACCACCTCGCGAAATTAAATGCGTTTCGCACATCAAGTGTTACAAGCAGCACAACCCGACGAGAATAGTTGTTAAACTCCTCAGCTCTCATTACGGCTCGCTTTACCTCCTCAATAGCGTCAACCGTTGACCGTCCCTTCCTGAAACCGTACTGACGAGGTGATAGATTTCCTGCAGCAACCAAGGCTGAATTCAGTCGGAACGGATCAACTTTTCCAAGACTTTCCCAGCAGTGTCCAACATACAGAGAGGTCTGTAAGAAGAGGGTAGGTCTGGGTTTCCTTTTCCCTTCCCCACGAGCACAAGCCTAGCTGTTTTCCAGCAGAAGGGAAACTTCCCCTCGGCCAGACAGGCATTGTACGTGCTCAAAAGGATTTGTGGATTTATTAGAAAGACTTTCTTCAGGGCCTCACCAGGTACCCCATCCGGTCCAGGAGCCTTGTTGTTCTTCAGGGATAGAACGGCCGCCTCCAACTCCTCGAGACTGAACAGCAGTACGTCGTCCACCCTTCCGAACTCCCGCAATGGGCGCAGTGTGTGAGTCGGGAAAAGGGACTTAACGATCCTCTCCATAGAGGCCCCATCCATAACGGAAGGTGGAGAGCGGGTGCCAAGCTTCTTGGTTACTATCTTGTAACCTAGGCCCCACGGATCGGAATCGACATTGTAACTACATCATATACTACCACGGATCTCAGTAATCCTATCCATGACTTCCCGTCCGTCTATACATTTCCTGTCCCACGGTGGTGTAACGTTCAGCTGCCGATGCATCAATCATGGAGAGAGACAGAAGACAATCTGCAAGCTATGTACTTTTTGACATCTGCACATCAAGTCCACGTGGACTGTCTTAACCAATCAGAGAAGATTAACCAACGATCACACCCTCTGATTGGCTGTCTCTATAGGCGGACAGGGGGACGTCTATTGCACCAAAAACCCAGGAAAGGCAGTCTCCAGGAAGTCTTTGGTCGGGTCACCGCATTCGGGAGTCGAAGTTTTCGGTCGCGAGTGATTCGCGAAGTGAAGTGTGTTATTTTAACCATGGCCTGTTGCCTTTAAAGGCAGATTAAAAATTATTTTGTGAAGTGTCCAGTGCATCAACCCATAAAGTATGTCAATTTTATAATTATTTAAACTAAAAATGTAAGTCCTGCTCGCTTAATCAGGGATAAATAATTTAAGGCTTTAGAAGTTAGATTTTCAAACTTTGATTAAATTCTATTCAATTTACTTCCTTAAATTTGAAGGTTAATTAATATTTTATTTTTTGTTTTACATTTTTAATTCATTTAAACTCCAATTACCAATTTATTTGTTAGGATAAAGTATAATTTACCTTATTAATTTGACTATTCACTGTGCTGGTTCATTTCCCCTTGTTTAACTGTATTCGATTTATATATTATCATTGTATTTTGTTTGATTGACTTTAGCTTCTCCTTTTTTTTAAATAAATTGTAAATTCATTTAGTAACTCTAGTTTTATTCACAGTCCCGGCCCTCACGTAATAGCCAAGCGAGTACATTAACTTATCTTCTATTTACTATTCATACAAATTAACAACAATGAGTTACAACATCGTCCCTTAATTTCTCCCAGCAACTGCGTTTACTCCGATTAATGGCCCGGCGAAGAGACTTCCTAGCCACCTTGTAAGCGTCAGACTTAAGACGTCTATCTTCAGGTTCTCTGGCCCTGGTAGCAAGACGTCTGGCTCTCAATGCTGCCCGTCGCAGTTCTGCGATCTCGGTTGTCCACCAGTACACAGGTCGCTTATCGCACCGGGATCTCCTGCGAGGCATTGACTCTTCGCAGGCCGAGACTATCAGCCTCATCAATGATGTAACTGATGTCTCTGCGTGAGCCACGCCAGATGCAGCAGGTACCACTGGCTCTCCCCGTAGTATGACTTCGGTGAATTTGGCCACGTCCAGCTTTTTGGTGTTCCACCGAACGGGCACCTGCCGAGACATGGTAGCTTGTCTCTGATGACTATCCAGGACATCAAAAATGATGTACTGGTGGTCACTTGCCGTATAATCCTCTAGGACTCTCCAGGCTTGTATCCTCGGCAAGAGGGACTCAGATGCAAGCGTGATGTCTGGGATCGTTCCCCTCATTCCGGGACGCTGGAAAGTTGGCGTGTTGCCCTCGTTTATGACAACAAGTCCAGCCCTGGCAGTAAAGTCCAAGTACTTCCCCCGGGAATTAGTGAGAGTCATTCCCCACTCAACAGCCCTAGCATTGAAATCCCCCGCCACGACAACGTGCCCGTCGGTATCGCGCACGCTCTCTTCCAGGCGGTCTATCTTTCCACGAAAGTCACGGATAGCCTCGTTGGGGGTGAGGTATACACTAAAGTAAGTGACATCCCCGCACCGGACCCAAACGAATCCTCGGCCTTTCGCATGACTCCTCACCTGCACTTTAGCTGTATTACGAACCCAGAACGCAGCAGTACCAAGTGTATCGGGAAACCAAAGAGATGGGTCCCTGTCCCGGTACTGGTACTGTTCGCTGACCAAGAGCGTGTCAACACCGTGTTCGAGGGCAAGCTGACTGAGAAGCGCGTCAGCTGTCTGGATCGATCTACATTGCACTGGAGGATCCTTATCTTCGTGGTTGGGCTTTCGCTTGTTGTAGTGCGCCTTTAAATGCACTGCACTGCTCAGACCCAGCTATATGTTTAGCGTTTTTATCATTGAGGCCTTTCTCCTTACAGAGGAAACAGGTCTCGACTTTACAGTCCCTACGAGTGTGACCCACCTCCCCGCATCGAAGGCAGTTCTTGCCTCAGTCGAGCCCTTCGCAGTTTCGGGAGGAATGGCCGAAATCAAGGCATTTAAAACACCTCGTTACTTCCACCCTCCATCTCAACCTGCAATTAACCCATCCAACCCTCAAATGCTGGAGTGCCAAAACCTTACTGGCGTTTGTGTCTGCCATTTCGGCAACCGCCATCCGCTGTTGACTCCGGTTTGGTTTCGTGAGCCACACCCTCAGACTAGCCGTTTGTCCGGCAAGCTCGAGGACAGCTTTTTTTAGGGCATCAATGACGTCATCCTCCGTTGACACACAATCCATATCCCGAACCTCGACGGACATCTTGGGTTCGAGAGCACGAACGGTGCCCTGACCTTCCACAGCTGCCTTTAGTTCGGCAGCAAAGGCGGCTTTATCTTTAGACTTACCCAGTTCGAAGAGGACATCCCTGTCCCGGGTTTGTCTAATCGACCGTACAACCGTGTCGGTTTGCTCTGGCTTAGCCTTGGCCTTGATAACACCCAAGACTTCGGCGAATGATCTTCCCTCCAAAGGCTTGACCAAAATTGCCTCAGTCCTGGGCTTTTTGGGCCGCGACTCTTTAGAAGCGAGTGCCGAGCCAGGCACAGCTTGGGCAACGCCGGTCGACTGCGCCCTCACTGCCACATATGTCTTGGAGCCGACTTCCGCGTGCCTCAATTCCCTCTTCTCCTTTTTCGTAAGGCGCTTTTCCCACACAGTCCCAGATGGTGTTTCTACGACTGACCCCTATAGGGAGCTACCCTCAATGGGTGTTGCAGGTTGCTGTGGCTGTTGAGGTTTCGCTGGAGCGGCAACTACGTCAGAGAAGGACCTAGAAGTCTGGGTCGCCTTGACCTTAACTTTAGGCTTTGCTGTCTGAACAATCTCTTCTCTTTTTGGAGGGCTTTCTGATGTAGGCCTCCTGCGTTTCTTGGAAGGTTGCGCATTGCCGTCAGGTAGGGACACCACCTTCTCGGCGATCCTTTCCATGGCTGACTTGCTCACCAGCCGGCAGGCGAAGACAAAACCAAGGTCGTCCTCGAGCTTAGCCATACCATTTTTAACCACTTGGTTAACTCCTCTATGCGTCTTAAAGGTTTCAAGCATTGCCTTTATGGTCTGCTCCATGTTTCGAAGCCGGTTTTCAATGTCATTTTCTGCATCAAGATATTGCTGACGCAGAAGTACCATTCCCGACACTTCCAAATCTAACGCTGCTGTTAGGGATTCCTCCGGCATCCCTTCACCAGACTTAGAGGGTGGTCCACCGTTTCCTTCTCCACTTGTCAAGGGAGATCCCAAAGTCAAGTCTTTTGTACACCTGAAAGTTGCAGATGGTGGGGACGTCTTCACGCCTTTCAATGTTGGCGATCTCTGGACCTTGGAGCTTCGCCCAAAAGGGTCTCGCTCTACTTCCGACTTCTTTTCTTGCTCATCCGAGCTACTTATCAAAGATGTGTTCAGGGTATTTGTTTTAAAAGCCATCTTGTGTTTACCAGCGCATCGTGCGGCAAGGGGCGGCCCGGAATAGTCAGGAACGGGTATACCCTCGGGGACAGCGCCCCTACCCCAGATCCCCGAGGCCCAACCTCCGTTTTCCCAGCACCGGATACCTGACGTGCCGGGGGTCACCCGTCACAATGTAGAGCCCGACCTCTACATCCATGCCGCACTCCCTGACCAAGGACCGAAGTGGCTGGCTTCTCACGACTCACTGAGAATTCCCATCGGCAGTGCAGAGCACACATCAACCCCTGCAAACACAACAGGGGCACTCCCAGGGACTCCCAGTGAGAGCGTCGGTCACCCTTTTAGTCGCCTCTTACGACAAGCCCGGGAAGGCTGCGGTTCTATTCTAACCCCGAAACCGCAGGGGGAAGGAACCTCGACATATTGGAAAAGGGGGTTAATGTATGGATAACTGATTTGAAGCGGTACGGGACTATAGTAGATAGAGGTTCCAATGATAGAGAATACATGGTGAAGTCTAATGGAAATTGTTTAAGAAGAAACAGGAGGTTTCTTATCCCGACATGTAAACAATCATATATCAACATGTATGATTCATGGGATCGTTACCCGGATGAAGGAACCCCTAATATTTGTCAAGAGAGAGAAGATAGCCTTAGCAACGGAAAAGAGAGCGAAAACACAGATACTTCTAATGGAAAGAAAGAAGAAAATAGAGTGGAATGGGAAAGAGGCAGAAAAGTTAATGGACGGTATTTCACTAGGACCGGAAGAGAAGTTAAACCTACATTGCGGTATCAGTTTTAACATTTTATCATGGGAGAGAGGATGTAATGGAATGACATGTGATTTAGTAATTATTTGTATGTTTACTCATATGACTATGGTTACCAGGGGTTACTATGTTGTTGACTTGTTTTGAAGTGAGTTGTTAAGTTAGTTGAATGTTGAATAAAAGTTCTTAGAAGAATTCGTTTTATTCTATCTTTACAGTTTCCAATAAAGTTCCCGGATTGGCTACACCCCATCACGCTACTATTCCCTCCACGCATCAACTGCCGATCCAAAAGTTTCCTTGCTCTCCAGTCCTCAAGATTCCAGCAAACTGTAAACATTTTGTCGGCCAGGTTTTATTTTATTCCCCTAATGGTGTTTTTATTTGAATTATTGCACCCTAAACTTTCAAGTTTCAGCACATGTCAAGAGCAGCTTTCAAGCTTTATTGTTGAGTTATCCCTAAGAAAGATGTTGGCCAAAATGGAAGCTTTGTTTAGTATTCTAATGTAACTGTTATACACAGTAAATACAACTAGTTTAAAAACATCAGAAGTAACTATTCACAAACTACTAAGTTGAATAAATCATTTCAGAATGTGGAAATGAAATGTGTAATGTCGCTTGTATATACCTTTCCCGCAGTGCTCTCCCGTCGCAGCTTGGTGGCTCTGAGTGCTGCACTCAACTGAGATGATTCCTCGGCCAACATCTGCACCTCCAGCTGTTCTACAAACACTGTCAACAGCTGGACACCAACCGGCAGACGGAACTGAGTGCTTACACTCGCTCCCGGCAACTGGGTCATGAACAACATGGTCAGAGGAAGCCAAGGCATATAAAGGAAGGTGTGTGCACGTACATCCCCCCCACTAACTACGGACATAGTGTGACGTAGTATGCTGGTCTTGCCAGCCGACCAACTATAAGCCAAAACCATAAACTGCCATACTTGTCCCACTGTACGTTGTTTTACTTTCTCCCCCTATACCATAGTATATGGAGAAAGTATTGTTTTCGTCAACAATTTTGAGTTTGAGTGGATATATCCGTTTTGGGTCTCCCTGGACCCAAAAAAGTAGTTTTATTACACCCGTGATCAGAATTTGATGAAATTTTGTATGTAGGTACTAATCCATGGTATCCCAGGAGTATATTTAATTTTTTAGAAATTTTGATTTTTAATGGTGATTTTCCTGTAAAAACCTAAAAAAATAACCTAAAATATAAAATAACGGAAAAGTTGGATTTTCTCAAAAATGGCTAGAACAATTTTGACAAAAATTTAGTATGTTGTAGCCTCTTAAATTCTGAACAAAATTGTATAATTCCCATTTCTGTAAAAAATATGGTTCAAAAGTTATTGTAAATTATTTTATTTTCCCATAAAAACAACCCAATAAAAAAAAATGAATTTTAGTATAAAAGCCGGTTTTAATCAAAATTAATGTGTTATGGTCCTTATGATTCTAAACAAAATAGTGCAATCTCCCATGGCTGTAACAATTACGGTTTAGAAGTTATTGCAACTTTTGTGATTTTTTCCTATAAAATATCATAGTTACTCCCATAGCTTACCCATGATAAAGGTTGTTGACAAGCTAATGTGAGAAAGTACGTGTCAGATTGCTGATACCGTTTTTTTTATGTTGTATATGTTACACATATAGGTATTTTAAACTTGATTATGATTTGGTAAACTAAAAACACGTTTAGCAAGCAGTTTGTGTGAGTGGCGCCGGTGTGGTGCGGCAGGGAGACACGCACGCGAGGTAGCAGTGCAAACTGGACGAATTTATTCCTCACGAAGCACACACCTTCCTTTATACCCCTTGAGAGGAAGCAGTTCACATATGACTATGATGTTACAGTAGGCCTACCGATTATTTGAAAATTTTTTTATCAGATTCAAAAATTTTAGCTACACATGGTTGGTAACTGGTACCGTTCACTTAATATATACCCATGCATTCCAAAATGTGTAAAAAATGTTAAAACGAATTCAAGACAGAGGAAATGTTAAGTAGGTAATAGATTACGGAAGCAATATATTCTAGCCTACAGTGGAATTTAAATTAAAATTTTAAAAAGTGAAATAAACCTAGATAACATTAATAATTCAGATATGTGTGAGCCTGAGATTTTCAATTGATTTTGGAAAAAGCTGATTGTAAATAAAATAACTTAACACCAACATTGAACTTCTTTACAGTAAATCAGTAAATTTTTGGGACTCACGATATAAGATAATTCGACACTTTGCACTCTGGCAAAAAAACTGTTGGTGTTGGTCCTTGCCAAAATTGCCGGTACCTACCTTATAAGATGGTACTAGCTGAAAACTTCAAGCTATTTAGTAACTTTTGTACGCATTTGATAGAACTTGTATGTCTGAACAGTTGGATGCGTAATTATTTTTCCCCTTTATTCTTTATGAAACCCAACACAAAGTTAATGTAAAAATAATCCAAGTTAGATGGACACAAAACTATTCTTCAAATATATATATATATATATATATATAAATAATATATATAGATATATATATAGATAAATTAAAAAATAGTGTAATTTAAAATTCCCATGTTATTCTTATGGAGAAAATGAAAATTGTTGTAGTTTACTTGATTATGGATATATATTGATAAAATTTGGCAAATTTATTTATTTCATCCTATACTATTGACGAATGGTCAAAAAACACTTTTTACCTTCCCCGTAGCAGCAAACCTAAGCACTCGTTAAATCTAATGTTATTTAAATAGGGAATAAATATGTCTTATGTATGGAAATATTTGAGTAAAAATATAATCCGACAAGTTGAAATTCGCTTAGTCTGCAGGTTTGCTGCGGCGGGGGTATTTTAAAGATGAAGCTGGTCTTTATGTTACTTACTTGTTGTATGTTAATTAATGTAAAACTGTTTAGGTTTTCAGAACCAAGTAGGGAATTTGAGAATACAAAGCATATATATAGCCTCAATGTTTATTTTATTTTATTATATTTTTTTTCTCTTTTTTTTCTTCGGTATATATATATATATATATATATATGTATATTTTTTACATATATGTAACACATATATGTACATATATGTAACTTATATGTTTATTTTATTTTATTATATTTTTTTCTCTTTTTTTTCTTCGGTATATATATATATATATATATATATATATGCCGAAGAAAAAAAAGAGAAAAAAAATATAATAAAATAAAATAAACATTGAGGCTATATATATGCTTTGTATCTCAAATTCCCTACTTGGTTCTGAAAACCTAAACAGTTTTACATTAATTAACATACAACAAGTAAGTAACATAAAGACCAGCTTCATCTTTAAAATACCCCCGCCGCAGCAAACCTGCAGACTAAGCGAATTTCAACTTGTCGGATTACATTTTTACTCAAATATTTCCATACATAAGACATATTTATTCCCTATTTAAATAACATTAGATTTAACGAGTGCTTAGGTTTGCTGCTACGGGGAAGGTAAAAAGTGTTTTTTGACCATTCGTCAATAGTATAGGATGAAATAAATAAATTTGCCAAATTTTATCAATATATATCCATAATCAAGTAAACTACAACAATTTTCATTTTCTCCATAAGAATAACATGGGAATTTTAAATTACACTATTTTTTAATTTTATACGTGACCGTTAGGCATACAACAGCGCTTCAATATACTAAATTATTTCTTTTTTTAAGCTCTACAAAATGGTTTAAAAGTAAATTGCTAATTTTTTTGTTTTTAGGGTCAAAAATGGGAAAACCCCTTTTTTACCCCATAAAACCCCCCATAAACCCCTGTTCCCATGGTCCGATTATGCTGGATCGCGAACTCGTTTGAATAAACGTAGGTTTACACGTTTGTACCAAATTTCATCAAAATCGGATCATTTTTGCTCGAGTTATCGCGCTAACGGACACATATATATATAGGGTGTCCCACGAAGGGGTTTAAACGTTTGATTTTATATTACGCGCCCATTCATGCACCGAACTTTTTGAAACTTTACACAGTTTACAAGGTAGGGTTTAAAAATATTCTGGAAAAATTTCAACTCCCAAACCTTAGAAGAAACAAAATGGCGGCATATTGAAAAAGTTACTTTAAAACATTAAAAAAGGTATTTTTGGTTTTATAAAATATTTTTTTGTTACTTTCCAGGGCAATATGACTTTAAAAAAAGAAAAAATTAGAACATAGCCAAATGGAAAACTAAAAATTAATCAAATAACTAATAAATAATAATAATAAATAAATAACTAATAATAAATCATGAAAGTAGTTTTTATAGAAAGCACATTGGTAAATTTGTCAATAAGCTGCCATTTTGTTTCTACTAAGGTTAGGGAGTTGAAATTTTTCCAGAATATTTTTAGAACCTACTTTGTAAACTGTGTAAAGTTTAAAAAGGTTTGGTGCATGAATGGGCACGTAATATAAAATCAAACGTTTAAACCCCTTCGTGGGATACCCGGTATATAAACTAGCAGAGTACCCGTCCTTCGTACGGGGTTGGCATATAAGTATAAATTGCTTATTGCAGTTATACTCAAGCTTTGCCTTTGCAATGGGGGGAGAACACAATTTGATACAATTTGCTTCTTTAAATTTACAGTTTACTATAGTATTACACATCTACCATAGCCACAATGTTCTACCAATTCACCCAAACAATAATGAGAACATTATAAAAAATTCGCAAAATATCACAAATGATTCTTGAAATTAAAAACATAAACATAACTGTAAACAATCCTACTTAGACTGTTCTCATTGCATATTACAGTTTTTTGCTGCTTAGTTAAAATCATCTGTTTTCATAAATGCAAACAAAATTAATAATAGTGCTACACTCTGTTGGTAAATGTTATAACTGTTTAATGCTTTTCATGTCATAGAACCAACTTTTTTAGTTGAAACAGCTGACTAAATTCTTTAATTCCCTTTAATATGAATACTAATAAGGATAACATGGGTAACTACAGAGCCACTGGGGCGGAGCCCAAAAGGATTTTTGAGATATGAATATGTCTATAGCTATGTTAATCGGAAATGTGAGCTATCATCGTGCCAAATTTCAGCCCAATCCGTCCAGTTAATGAGTGATTGAACTTCAAACAAACAAACACACAAACTTTCACATTTATAATATTAGTAAGATATATATATATATATATAAAATATACATATATATATATATATATATGAATTTGAACGGATGGTGTTTTTGGCCTCTAGGGACCTCAAAATGAAAAATTAAATCGGTCCCGGGTCCAGGTCCTACCATGAGTACTACGGTAATAGCTTATTCCCTACCTATATGGGGAATTCGCTAAAACTTTTACTCTCTCTGTTGCAGCAAACCTAAGTACTTGTTAAAGTAATCTATATATTAATTTGAAACTGTTTTTATTTGTCACAGCTATTTTGAGAGAATGGCTGGGCGTAGAAACTCGGTAGAGGTGTCTAAAGAAAGGTCTTGGTCTGTAGATGAGCCATCAAAAGAGAAACATGGTGAATCCCCTTGGGGCTCTGCCCCAGTGGCCTTTGAATTCCCATCCCATGTTATTCTTATGGAGGAAAACGGGGTTTTTGTCACAGCTAATTTGAGAGAACGGCTGGGCGTAGAAACTTGGTAGGGGTCTCTAAAGAAAGGTCTTGGTCTGTAGATGAGCCATCAAAAGAGGAACGAGGTCAATTCCCTTGGGGCTCCGCCCCAGAAGCCTTTAAAGTTGCCTCTTCAGATTTGTTTACATTACGACCATATGCATAATTCTACCCTACTTTTTAATTAAACAGCTGTTAATATTCAAATTGTGATTTATTGAATTTGTCAAAATGAAGTACAGTATTTGCAATGGGTTTTTCTGATTTTAAAATGGATTTTTCCTACAGTCACCCGACAAAGTTGGCTTCCTTGTACTGTTTATAGTACAGAAAGCTGCTAATTGCTGCATATTTATACTTTGCCGTACGATTTATACTTTGCCGTACGGTTTATACTTTGCCGCACATCAGGATTCCAACGAAACAACACAAAACAGCGTCGTTCCATTATGCACGTAATCCGTGTACGCTTGGAAATAGGTTGGCAACACTTAAAGATAATTATACTATGATCAGCTGATTGACTATTATAACTATGATTTAACCTGTCATTTCGTGTTTATAGTTTCGGTATTTCTGAACTTTCTGGACTTTTCTTTTAAACGTTTTTAAAACCTTCCTACGATCTTAATAAACAAGAAAACACCTTTTAAGCATTTTTTTTAGGCGCGGAAACCACTTCAAATTACAAAAACATACGGGAACTATATTCTCAAAACGTGGAGCACATTTCTTGCCGAGGAAAAATAGCGGAGTGATATGGACCGCGGGTACTACTTTCTCTAGGGCACCATTTGTGTTGCCAGCTGAACCTAAAAACGTGTTGCATAGTGTTTGAAAGACTAATTATTTATATGCTTTATAGTGACTGTAGGAAAAATATAATGTGTAACACGAGTGAAAAAGGCCTTTGCTGCACTCGAGATCATTCCACACTCGCCTGCGGCTCGTGCGTAAACATTGCTCTCGTGTGCAGCAAAGTGCCACTTTCACCACTAGTTACACAAATAACTATTCTACTGCAACGTGTCATGTTTTGCAATATAATGTTCTATTACCAAATCAGTGGAAAATCCTATTATCACAGTAACTCTTTTCTTTTGGAGTTAACTTATATCTATTGTATGGGTTGGTTACTGCCTTTTTTACCACTTCTTGGAGATTGTACGTAGGTGATATTCGTTGGCATATTGCATCTGTAGACGAAACTTGGGTTGGTGTATAGAATGGAAAAGGGTGAGAAATCCTGGACAATTTGATATAGGCTAAAAATAAAACTGAATTAACACTGTTCTACATTTCTTGAGCAATCATTGAAATAACCGATTTGCAAACAATGGAAACATAGACAAAGTCATAGAACACAACCAAGTAGAAGAAATATAAATAATGTTTTTTTTTAAATTTATAATCGTTATCATAGACAACCTAATGCGACTATGAGAGGGAAAAATTTGTAGAAAACACTAAAAAAACAAGATCAGCTTTTTTTTAAAAAAAAGATAAGATATTTACAAAAGATTTTGATTATATCTAACTGTTGTGTAGATTGTGAGTATTTCCATAATCTTTGAGTCGCCTGTAAAGCAATTGCTCGAATTCGAGCAACAGGTACACTAGTTCTATTTAAATAGGGAAGAAATGTGATATTTTAAAGGAGACATTTAAGTTTTTTTTAATCCAATCAGGCAAATGGAAATTTCATTAGTCTGCAGGTTTGCTGCGGCAGGGATATTTTGTATTTTCACTCTCTATTTTTAACCTTCTGCATGATCCTGAGACTACATTTTATAAGACTGGGCTGAACAACAAAACTGTCGTTCAACTCTTGCATGGGCACTCCTCTCTAGTTAAAATCTTAATACCAATAAAGGTGTGAAGTCTAAATCACCACACTAACATAGAAAATTTCACAATTTTGCAATTATGTCATAGTAGTCTCCAAAACACATCCTTGTTCAGTGAATAAGTAGATATAAGCATGGATAATACCATAGACTAACCAACACAAGTAGACTTCTCATCCCATTGTAAATTTTGAAGCACGTTTTTCGTGTCTAGTTCATGTACGTGACACATGGGCGCTAGTGTCGACGAAACTTTGTTTCTATTATTTTAGGGTTAATTTCTTGATTTGTGCTTTACTGTTTGGTTATATAACTAGGGGACCAGTTATTGTTTATGATTAGATCGTATTATTTGGTTAAACGGGGTTTTAAATGGCTGTAATAACAGGAAACAAATTGTAAACAAAACACGACCTCTGCATAAACCGTACAGGAACTAACAATAAAATTGTCTTCAGCTGTTCCATAAGGATGAGAAATCTACTAAAGGAGTATGTTTTATCTATGATAATACTTATACTATACATCCCCTGAAGCAAGCTGTGATGATTTCTAATATCCTTGATATTACAACTTTGATCAGCTGTCCTGGTTACCATGCAAATTTAACTTGTTTATTTGTGTTGTTCTGTAATGTTGGTTTTTACTCAAATAAAGCCTTAGAATTTGTAAAAGGTTTATTCATTAATTCAACAATTTATTTGAGTAAAAACAAATCAAATGGAGAAAATACTAAAACCACAACTTCTAGATATCAATCCGGTTTCTCCAACAGCAAAAAAAGAATTTTCTCACTGGATCAAGACTTTCCAAAACTATGTTAACATTGCTAAAGTTTCAAATGAAGATGTTTTAAAAGTACTTATCAATGCTGTGTCTTATAAGACATTTGAATTCATTGAAGAATGTTCAACATACGAAGAAGCTATCAAGACATTAAAAGAGATATATTGCAAATCTCCTAATGTAATTTTTGCAAGGCACAAACTAGCTACAAGAAAACAGATTTCAAATGAAAACATTCAACAATATGTCCAAGCTTTGAAATCATTAAGCAAAGACTGTGAATTCAAATCTGTAACTTCAGAACAAAACCGATGCGACTACATACGAGATGCATTTATAAATGGTTTACTATCTGCTGACATTCGACAACGGCTCTTGGAAAACAAACAATTAGAACTTCAAGATGCTATCAATCAATCTCTAGCTCTAGAAATGGCTCAGAATAATGCACAAGTTTATGATAAATACATAAATCATTCTACTAGTGAAGTACTAAATGCAATTCCTAAGGCAAGTCAGAGTATTAAGGAGGAAGAAAATGTAATTAAGTCAGAAAATTCAAAAATGTTAGCTGCTGCACAGTCTAGGTGCTTCTTCTGTGACCATCAGCGTCATCCACGTTCCGTATGTCCAGCAAAAGATGTCACTTGCCATTGTTGTGGTAAAAAGGTCACTTCTCAAAGGTATGTAAATCCAAAGCTATCAACAGAGGTTTTAGTCGAAACAATAAAGTCTCCGCTTTTTCAGATTCGTCTGAAAATACCTCAGCTAATATTACTGCCGCTGGATCTGCTTGCTTGTCAAAAGCTGTCGTCTCAGCCAGAGTAAATGGTAGACATGCTAACTCTTTAATTGATACTGGTAGTTCTGATAGCTACATAAATCATGATTTTGTTTTAAAACACGGAATTAAAGTAATACCTGGAAGTGGACAGGTTTCTATGGCTACTACAACTTTGACATCTAAAGTATTCTAGGCTACGTATTAGTAGACTTACATATTCAAGGTCATATGTACAATGGTTTTAAGTTGTCAATTTTGCCTCAGTTATGTGCAGATGTATTACTCGGCCATGATCTCATGAAGTATCACTCTCATGTTGACGTATCTTTTGGAGGACCTAGATCACCACTTTCTATATGTAGCTTACTATCGGCTGATGTTGTATCTCCAAAATTGTTCAGTAATTTAGTTCCTAATATACGACCCATTGCCACTAAGACTCGAAGATTTTCAGACGAAGACAAACAATTCATTACCTGTGAGGTACAAAACATGCTATCTGAGGGCATTATTGAAGAGACTAACTCTCCCTGGCGAGCTCAGCCACTAATCACTGTGAATGAAAACCATAAGAAACGTCTAGTTATTGACTATTTACAAACAATAAATAAATATACTTTACTTGTTGCTTACCCACTACCCCGGATTGACGACATTGTAAGTAAAGTGGCTAGTTATGCCATATTCAGTACTATTGACTTGAAATCAGCATATCATCAAATTCCCATTTCTGTTGAAGAAAGACCTTACACAGCATTCGAAGCTGATGATGGTAAGCTATACCAGTTCACTAGAATCCCCTTTGGTGTCACCAACGGTGTAGCCTGCTTTCAAAGAGTGATAGACTCCATAATATCAAAAGAAAATCTTAAAGGAGTGTATGCTTATTTAGATGATATAACCATCTGTGGCGGCTCTCAAGCAGAACATGACGAGAATTAACAAAGGTTTCTACAGGTACGGTAGCTAAAAAGTATAATTTCACTTTGAACAATAAGAAGTCCAAGTATTCTCTTAGTTCAATAAAGCTATTAGGTTATTTGATATGTAATAAAACCATGAGACCAGATCCAGACAGACTGAAACCGTTGTTGGAAATGCCTCCTCCCAAAGATGCAACATCTCTTAAGCGTGTTGTGGGAATGTTTGCCCATTACTCTAGGTGGATACGTAATTTTTCAGACAAAATACAAAACTTGGTCCGTTGTAAATCTTTTCCTTTGCCTCAATCTGCAAAATCTGCCTTTGATGAACTGAAAAAGGACATTGCCAGCTCGATTATTACTACCATTGACCCAGAAAGTCCACTACTGGTAGAGACTGATGCATCTGACTTTGCTGTTGCTGCAACTCTAAGTCAAAATGGAAGACCTGTAGCATTATTTTCCAGAAGTCTTTCTGACACTGAAAAAAGACACTCTGCTATTGAAAAGGAAGCAAGTGCCATTGTAGAAGCTGTACGGAAATGGAAACACTTTCTTATCGGTCATCATTTCAAACTAATGACAGATCAACAAGCCCTTTCCTTTATTTTTGATATGAAACACTCAAGTAAGATCAAAAATGACAAAATTTTGCGGTGGCGACTTGAGTTGTCGTGTTACAGTTTTGATATTGTGTATCGTCCAGGAAATAAAAATGTCGTAGCAGATACATTCTCAAGAGTCAGTGCCTCAGTTACTGAAAGGCCTAATCGTCTCTTTGATTTACATCAAGCACTAAGCCATCCGGGTGTGACTCGAATGTACCACTGGATTAGGAGTAAGAATCTCCCTTATTCCCTACAGGAAGTAAAGAATATAACAACGTCGTGTCCTGTTTGTGCTGAGGTTAAGCCACGTTTTTACAAACCTGTTGATCAGCACCTAATCAAGGCTACTTCGCCATTTGAAAGATTGAACATTGACTTCAAAGGACCTATTCCATCTAGCACAGGAAATAATTATTTACTTACCATCATAGATGAGTATTCCAGATTCCCATTTGCATATCCGTGTAGGAATACTAGTTCGTCTACTGTGATTAATTGCCTTAGTAATCTATTTCCAATGTTTGGAATTCCAAGTTACATCCACTCCGACAGAGGATCTTCATTTTTGTCTCAAGAACTAGTATCGTTTTTACATTCTCGTGGTATCGCCACAAGTAAAACAACACCTTACAATCCAGAAGGAAACGGACAAGTCGAGCGCTTCAACAGAACACTTTGGAGAACAATAACCCTTGCACTTAAGACAAAGAATTTACCAATTAGGCAGTGGGAGCTTGTTCTCAATGATGCATTGCATGCTATTAGATCTTTACTGTGTACAGCTACCAATGCAACTCACCACGAATGCTTTTATGTGCACTCTAGGAGATCAAGCAATGGAATTGCTTTGCCCACATGGCTAAGTTTTCCTGGACCAGCTCTACTGAAACGCCATAATCAGTCAAGCAAGTACGATGAGAAAGTGGATGAAGTAGAGATTATCGAAGCTAACCCTCAGTATGCTCGTGTTCTAAATCAAAATGGACAAGAATCGAACGTGTCTCTAAAGCATTTGGCTCCTCGAGGGGATGTGAGACTTCTAAGAGATGAAACCGACACTGCTATGGCCCAGACATCAAATTCTCAAGAAGAACAAGATGAGGCACAAAATGGACAAGAATCGAACGTGTCTCTAAAGCATTTGGCTCCTCGAGGGGATGTGAGACTTCTAAGAGATGAAACCGACACTGCTATGGCCCAGACATCAAATTCTCAAGAAGAACAAGATGAGGCACAAAATGATGATGTACAAATAAATGAAAATCCAACCGATGATATGGAAACAAGTGAAAGTGTACCTAATTTACCAGTAACTTCTCAAAGACCATTCAGGGAGAAAAGACTACCAAAATACCTACTGTACAAGATTATGCACACAATTTTAACCAGGGGAGAATGTAATGATTTCTAATATCCTTGATATTACAACTTTGATCAGCTGTCCTGGTTACCATGCAAATTTAACTTGTTTATTTGTGTTGTTCTGTAATGTTGGTTTTTACTCAAATAAAGCCTTAGAATTTGTAAAAGGTTTATTCATTAATTCAACACAAGCCTAGATGTATAGATGTATAGATGAATGTCCCAATGGTCCCCTAATAGAATAGCCGCCACTGGCTATATATTAGAATACAGGGTGGCTTGCAACCATATGAACAAACTTTGTCACGTTATTCAACGTATCAAAAGAAACAAAAATGTGATAAAACATGTGTCCTATCTCATTCCGTTTTTGGTATATCTGTCTGTTTGTGATTTTTACAAAAATATTCATAACTTATTAACTGTTTGAACTACGGCGTTAACATTCAATGAAAATGTATAGACCACTATGTTTGTGCAAAGTGTAAATAAAAACTCTATCACCGTTAACAAATTGTGGTTTTTTAAAATATTTGAATCAAAATTCAATGAAAACCGTTACGAGTAATTTATAAAATTTATTTTAAAACCGCCATTTTTTAACGGTTTAAGCGTTTTTATTCATATTTTGCACAAAAATAGCAAAAGACCTTATAAAAACCTAAAAAAAAACTTATAGATCATGTGTCTTTGTGATCTATAAGAAAATTTTTTTTACAGAAATTCAACGCCATATAGCTCAAATTGTTAATAAGTTATGAATATTTTTATAAAAATCACATACAGACAGATAGACCAATACCCCCGCCGCAGCATACCTGCAGACTAAGCGAATTTCCATTTGCCTGATTTGATTTTCAATTAAATCTATTCAAATGACATTAGGTTTAATTAGTACCTAGGTTTGCTGCCTACAGGGTAATAAAGTGTGTTTTTTAGTAAAATATTAATAGCTTAGTATAAAATAAATAGATTAGCCAAGTTTGATCCAAATATTGCATAAATAAGCAAACTACAACAGTTTACTTATTCTCCATAAGAATAACATGGGAATTTTTAATTTACAATTTTCTCTGTAACCAATAACCATACAAAAACACTTCAATATACTGAATTATTTGTTTTTTTAAGCTCTTCAAAATGGTCCAGAGGAAATTTGGGAAATTTTATGTTTTGAGAGGACAAAAATGAGAAAACCTATTTTTACCCCATAAATCCCCCCATAAAACCCCGTTCCCATGGTCCGATCATGCTGGTTCGCAAACTCGTTCGAATAAACATAGGTTTACACGTTTGTACCAAATTTCATCGAAATGGGATCATTTTTGCTTGAGTTATCGTGCTAACGGACACATATGTATATATATATAAAAATATTAATAAGCAAAATAATAAAAACCAGAGTACCCTGAAATTCATTTTTTATTTAAACTTAAAATAGTTTAAATAAAAAATTAATTTCAGGGTACTATGGTTTTTATTATTTTGCTTATTAATTGAAAAAGTAGCCCTAAAAAGTGAACAGAACTATCAAGATATATAAATATATATACCCAATATTCAAGAAAATAAAATTCACAATGGAAATACAAAAAGATGAAATCAATTTTCTCGACTTAACAATTGGAAAAAACAATGACAAACATTATTTTAAAATTTATAGAAAAGCCACTCAAACAGATCTAGTTATTCCTGCTGACTCAAATTCACCGTGGCAACATAAAATAGCAAGCTTAACTCTATGGTACACAGAATGTTACGAGTACATCTAAATGAAAATGATTACAATTTGGACAAATGCATTATAAAAGACATAGCTGCAAGAAATGGATACTAAACTAGTTAAATAGACAAATTAATTAAGAAAATACAAAATAAGAAAACCCAAAATTCAGACAAAGAAGATAAGAAGGAGGATATTTGTCTTCCGTACAGTTCGGTATTAAACAAACCAATCAGAAAAACATTTCAAGCATATAAATTAAAAATTAGCTGTAGATCTAGAAACAACGCATTCAAATTAATTAATAAACTATCTAACAAGAACCCACATACAATTGACAAATATAACAAACCCGGAATATACAAAATTAAATGTCTAAATTGTCCCAAATTCTACATTGGTCAGACTGGAAGAGCATTTTCATGCAGATTCAAAGAACATATCCAAGCCGTAAAATCTAACAATCAAACATCTCAACGTTCAATGTACGCAGAACATATATTAGAAAACAATCACAATTATGGCAAATTAGAAAAATGTGTCGAAATTCTAAATTATGAGAAAAAGGGTGAAAAAATGGATATAAAAGAATAACTACAAATCTACCTACACTCAAAAGAACACGGCAACCAAATTCTCAATATAATGCAAAAACAAATACCCCCGCCGCAGCAAACCTGCAGACTAAGCGAATTTCCATTTGACTGATTGGATTTACACTGAAATGTCTGCTTAAATATAACATTTATTCTTGATTTAAATAGAATTAGTTTAACAAGTACTTAGGTTTGCTGCATCAGGGAGGGTAAAACTGCTTTTTTTTGTAAAATGTGAATGGTTAGTAAGAAATAAAAACATTTTCCAAATTTGATCAAGATATGTTCACAAACTAGCAAACTAGAACAGTTTACTTATTCTCATAAGAATAACATGGGAATTTTAAATTTACAATTTTTTGGAATTTTCTCCGTAACCATTAGGCGCATAATAACGCTTCAATATACTAAATTATTTGTTTTTTTAAGCTCTACAAAATGGTTTGGAAAGAAATTGCTAAATTTTATGTTTTTTGGGTCAAAAATGGGAAAAACCTATTTTTACCCCATAAAACCCCCCGTAAACCCCCGTTCCCATGGTCCGATCATGCTGGATCGTGAACTCGTTCGAATAAACGTACGTTTACACGTTTGTACCAAATTTCATCAAAATCGGATCATTTTTGCTCGAGTTATCGTGCTGACGGACACATATACAGGGTGTCCATAAAAAACGTTTCAGGACTTAGGGAAACGAATCCTCAAACTAAAAGGAAGGAAAAAGTTTATGGGAAGGTATGTCCGAAAATCCATATTTACCCAGATATCCGCCATTTTGTTTTTTATACAAAAATATTTTTATCTGTGAAGTTTTTTATTCGATTATTATGAAACTTGGTAAACATGTTACCATACACAAGACCTATAATAGAAAAAATAATAAAGTTGTTCCGATTGTAAATTTCAAAATGGTGGCCGTTTGAATGTTTCTAACTTAAATAACTCGAAAACGGATAATTCTATGAAAAAATGTCAAGGATACTTTTTTTTAGCATTTTTAATTTTCTATCTAACGATACCAAGACCAAAAAGATCGGACAAAAGATAACTGAAATATAATGGTTTTTGTGTAAAAATAAGGCAAAAATTAAGGGTTCCCCGACAAACTTTGCCTTATTTTTACACAAAAACCGTTATATTTCAGTTATCTTTTGTCCGATCTTTTTGGTCTTGGTATCGTTAGATAGGAAATTAAAAATGCTAAAAAAAGTATTCTTGAAATTTTTTCATAGAATTAGCCGTTTTCGAGTTATTTAAGTTAGTAAAATTCAAACGGCCACCATTTTGAAATTTAAAATCGGAACAACTTTATTATTTTTTCTATTATAGGTCTTGTGTATGGTAACATGTTTACCAAGTTTCATAATCATCGAATAAAAAACTTCACAGATAAAAATATTTTTGTATAAAAAACAAAATGGCGGATATCTTGGTAAATATGGATTTTCGGACATACCTTCCCATAAACTTTTTTCTTCCTTTTAGTATGAGGATTCGTTTCCCTAAGTCCTGAAACGTTTTTTATGGACACCCTGTATATATATTTAAATATATAAATATATATATATATATGGGTATATATATATATATATATATATGAATTTGAACGGATGGTGTTTTTGGCCTCTAGGGACCTCAAAACGAAAAAAAAAATCGGTCCCGCGTCCAGGTCTTACCATGAGTACTACAGTAATAGCTTATTCCCTATATGGGAAATTCGCTAAAACAAAATCCAATTCATGAAAAAATCAGACAAATCAGGGAAGAATCTTATACATTCACATGTTAAAAAAATACACCTAACCATTTAATCGAAATTTACTATGCATTCAAAACATGTTATTAACTATTTATTTATTTGTTTGTTTACGTACTTTTATAATACTGTGACCATGGCCTTAGTGCTGAAATACGTATTAGTTGAATAAAAATGAATTTCAGGGTACTCTGGTTTTTATTATTTTACTTATTTGTATATATAAATATATATATATATATGAATTTGAACGGATGGTGTTTTGGCTTCTAGGGACATCAAAATGAAAAAGTAAATCGGTCCCAGGACTAAGTCTTACCATGAGACCTACGGTAATAGCTTATTCCCTATATGGGAAATTCGCTAAAAAGGGCTAATGATCCCACTAACCTACAATTTATACCAGTGACTTTTAATGGATGCACCGGCGTTAATAAAAGGTTCTTCATTGTATTTTCTTCACTCCAAATCCGGCAGTTTTAAGGGCATACGTAAAGTAACTAGTCTATGCCGATAAACCAAAAGTGTTGTACAATTTGAAAGTAAACCTCCGTCGTGTGATTTACCTAGCTGCTGGGTAAATCAACTAGACTTCCAGATTGTGTTTCATTTGAACTCTTATGCATGACATAAAAGTACCAATGAATAAATAAATTCATTGCCATGGTAATAAGCAAATTGTTAAAGCATTTTAAAGCTGTATTCTTGTCCACTCAAATTAACGGAAGGCCTATTTACTCACCAGCTCCATTTAATTTTAGCTAAATTTGCACACTTCATTTATTTGCCAAAAAATAAATACTGTCTTTATTTGTAGAATGCTAGTAATTTTTTTCCTAATTCTGTATGACTCAAAGATCATATTTAGGTAAAGAAACCAGTATTTATAATTTAAAAAAAATTATTATACATAACTCATCAAACAATTTTTTTTAAACTGGAATAACAAGATTTTTGATAGATTTTTTATAGAAATAAGAGTATAAAAGTGATTTATTTACATTGTGTATGTCCTTATACAATATATATTGAAGTGATTTACATAATTAAAAGACACAATTTTATGTGTGAAAAAAATTTTATTAAAAAATAGGAATTTTTGTAAAAAAAATGGTTTTAGTGAAAATTTCAGTTTTTGTAGCAACTAAATATCATTATAGGCTAACTTAATTTTGCTGTTGCTTAGAAACTAAATATTTATGTTGAAAATAGTAATAAGTATTTTTTTCTTCAAAACTGTATTACCTAAAAAAACATAAATAAACAAGAACTAAATATTTTATATCGCTTGTACACTACTACAATTCAATCAGAAGCAAGAATAGGCCTAAAATAATAATAACATAAAATGAACACAACTTATATAAGGATTGAAACAGTGTTTTTGTCAATGAAATAGACCTACCTCATTACACCTTATAGTTTTTCAGGGTATGGTAGCATTTAAAGCACTGCCCTGGGTGAAGGCCTGGTTTTCTTGCACAGAAATGCACTGTTTCTTTTCTCTGTCCAGCTTTCCTGTTGCTGCAAACAGCGCACTTTTTGCTGTTGCTTTTTTCATTGGCATAAATAAAATAAGGTTTTTTATCTAACCTATCTTCTTGGTCAGCCGAAGAAGGACGACCTCGCTGAGAATAAGATTTGTTACGTACACCAGAAACAAGTTCAGTGATCAGCATTTCCCTAAATCTCTTTGAATCGATGGGAGTCCATGTTGTATAGAAGGAGACTGTTGACAACACATACTTCCATAAGCCAGAACCACAGTTTCTCCACCACACTTTAGATTTCCGAACAAACATGTAGGACGATATGTAATGGTCGGCAGTGTCGACTCCTCCTATTCTCTCATTGTAATCACATACAACAACTGGTTTGGAGACAATTTCATCTCTTTTTCTTCCTTTTTCTCTTCTTTTCACCAATTGCATATCACAGTTATGACACAAACTCATCATGATGACATGTCTCTGGTCCCGCCACATTAACACCAAAACATTGTCTTTGTGACGGTAGGCTGCTGTCTCAAGTTTCTTCAAAAGACCCTTTAGCCTTTTCTTATTTACATGACTGGGATTACCTTGTCTATTTGAATTGACTGTACCAGTAAGATGCATTTATATCTTTAGAAACTCTTTAGCTAATGACAAACTTGTATACAATCGGTCAGTATATATGTGGAAACCGCAATCTGGCCCACATACTTGCCTCACTCTTTGTGCCAACAGCAAAACAATTTTGGTTGTGAATTGCAAGTCAGGATAAGGTAAGATCTCAAACGTGAAAATGTATCCTGGCCTGGCATCAGATACTACAAAAACCTTTAGACCCCCTTTAATCGGCTTTTTTGGGGTTGTACTGCGTGAAGTACCTTTGAACGAAATAGTACTTTCTTCCATAGAAATCTCAGATGGATGGAGGTACAATGTACTCTGTAAACTTAGTCTGAAGGTAAGCAATTATATTTTTTAGCTTGTCCCCTCGTGATCCGGTTACCACCGAACATCCGGTTCCGGTTACCGGTAGGTACCACCGGTACTCGAACACTTTCAAGTCCAAAATATTTGGAAAAGCTTTTCCTGGAAAATACCTGGCTAAAGAATGGTTGATTATAAAGCCAATCTTGAGCAAAGTCTTGAAGCGAGGGTTTAGTATTGAGTCCCATGTTTAGGACCACTCCGATGAATGCTCTTATCTCCTCTAACGTTACATCAGTCTATGAGTGCCAGATTGAATTTTTTTGCAACAGCCTCTCATTAGAAATGACAACCTTAGCATTGTTTATTTGTCTCAGTAACAATAGTTTCTGTTTCTAAAAGTTCATCTGTCATAAACAGTTGAAAAAACTGTAATGGGCTATTAGGTTTGTAGCCTATTGGTGGTTTGTAGCCAGATTCCAAAGTGTAAGGGAAATGGGGAAAATCTTGGTCAGTATTTGTGTAAGTCCCATAGTTATGATCTTCATTAGGCTTGTTCTCGGTTTGGATAGGCCTAGGCCGAGACCTTTTACCCTGAGTGCTAAGACTAGACTTCTTTTTGGTTTTGAGACTTTAGTTTTTCTCGATCCATGCAAATGTCTACCTGTTGCAAGTTTAGTGCACTACAAGCAATTACAGGTAGAGGTGGGAATGAAGTACTGGAATCGTTACTTTGTAATCGTTACATGGTTGGTGCTAAAGTAATTGTTACTCAAGTATCAGAGTACCGGTTCCGATTGCTTTGTTATAGTAGCAAATCGATGTATCTGGAATCGTTTAGAGAAGATGATTCCATGCCGTTTCGATTCCGTAAATGAGTCCAGCTACCAGCTTGCTTGACAAGCGAGATAACCCCATTTCACAGTCCAGTCCAACACTTATAAATATTGCATTGAAGTTGATCCCAAAGAGCTTCGCTTCGCTCCGCTTAATTAACTCTGCCGCCGCCTCGCACCCGTGGGTGAACAGTTGATATTTTTGAATGAGAAATCCAGTATGATTTGAAAATAATGTTAGTTAAAATTGTGTTGATTACAATGTGCAAAAACATATCTCGTAGTTTTGTTTATTCTAACCTTCCTTAGAATGATTTAATTGTTACAAATTGCTACAGTAATTGATTGTATAAATTTGTGTAATAATATACAAATTTAAATTAATTAATGATAGATTAGATGATTGATTGATGATTAATAATTCATGAATACTATATATTGGAAACTCATTTAAATTGTATTTATTGCGATACAAACCCAAACAAATATTTATTTGGCTTCAGTAAACTTTGATTCAAAAGGCGTTACTGTAACTGGAATACATCGGAGTATCAATACCATGACGATTACGAGTGCAATCGGTCGATTGCGGCTACTCTGTAACGGCGGTAACGAAGTAATCGTTTGGAATCGGAACGGTTACTTGTAATGAGTCCACGAGTGTAGCTGGAATCATTGTAGCGGCTACATCGATGGAATCATTTAGCCCATCTCTAATTACAGGTAATTCGGTAGGCCCACCGATACTTACATTATGTATTGTTGAAAATATGGATCATCAATATGTTCAACAGGCAAGTCGGTACTTACATTATGTATTCCAGGTCCATCTAATGTCCCAAAGTTTATATCATCTTGAAGATAAAATGGATCAATATGTTCAACAGGCAAATCGGGATCACTATTATCACCATCTTCATCACTATTTTTGTCGGTTGTCTACTTCTGGATCGGTTGGATCTGAACTGCTATTTGATAATAAATCGTCTTCAAACAACAAACCAGCTATATCAGAATCACTTATATTATTTGTTCCATCAGCAATTTTGGGATTTAGCAACGAATCATCCATTTTATAGGCTTACGTGACAAGAACTAACTCAAATCATAACAGTTAAGTAAAACACGAAAACAAACAACTAACTGAAAATATCTGATTGTATGTAAACAATAATGAAAAGTAAAAGTAAAGCACGCAATTCGGTAATAACAACTACATTCGGTAGTAAACAAACCAAGCAACATTTAGTAAACAGCTGCCGTGCAGTCAGTCAGCTGCCGCTACAGACAGCAGTTCAGTTCAGCTAACGAGCCAAGACGACTAACATAAGTTCTAAGATTAAATTGAGCATTGAATATGTGTTCAAACGGTTCTGAAAAAATTCCCCAGATGGCAGCAGATGTCAAACATCAACCCTAGTGGTGAAATAAAATATCTATGTTTGTCCAAATACAAGCACAGTACGTTGTCATATCTACGGCGGGCCTGGCCCGACATTAGAGTTTGTGCGACCATGATGCACGGCGGGGCTCCCCGCCACTTGAGCGGAAAGGGTTTTAAAAGAAAATCTTTACTATATAGGTGTTAATCAACTTAAGTCAGATTACATCAAAACCTGTCAAATTAACTAATATAGGAGTTAAGTGATTTTTTTAAATTATACCTATAAACTATTTTAAAATACATAAACAGCTTACCTTTATTCTATAAGGATCAGAGATGACTAGGAGTTTTGTTAGTTTTGCACTCAGTTGTGAAGCAACTACTCTGAAAATACAAAAATCTGTGCTTAAACTCTTCTAGCAGGGTTTTTTTTATACCTACATGGTGTTTTTTTATAACATAACCCAAATTAAAAATTAGTGATGGGCGGATCCAAGAAAATGTCGGTACCGGATCCGGATCTTGAAAAATTCGGATCCGGATCCAGACCCACACACTGTCAAAAGGCGGGTTAAAAAAAACCTAACTAACAGAATGCCAATTTAAATCATACTGTTTGAAATTAAATTGGTAATGTTAAAGGTTAATATATCTTATATATAAAGTAATCTCCAGTTGAGCCCATAATCCCTCATTTTTTGGGGACACTAAAACTTTTCAAAATCATAAAATGAAACTTTGTGCTAAGTTTGCACGACCACCAAAAGGGTATCTGTGTATATTTTACTATAGTTCGATCTTGAGTATGCTATATCGTGGTTTTTGCATGCAGCATCCAATTTATTTATGCCTGGATCACCTCTTGTTAATCTCTTCCTTATATTCGTTCCAGGTCCACAGTACTGATAGCTGGGTATGTGAAGTTCTACCCTGTGTCTGAAGAGATAAGCAACGGGTGATCCAGTCATAAATAAATTGGATGCTGCACGCAAAAACCACAATATAGCATACTCAAGATCGAAGGATAGTAAAATTAGATCAGTGGCTGACAGCTTATTAGCTTGGGAAAGGGTAAAAGCTTCAGACTCAAGTACTGGTGAGAGAGCTGCCGCCTGGGCAGTTACTAACATAATGAAAACTAAAGCAAAACTTGGTAGGGGAAAAGAATAAAAACAAATAAGAAAGAAAAACCTGTTGGGAAAAAGAAAAAAAAATCCTAAATGGAAAAATAAAAGTGGTAATTTTTTTATATTTTTATTTATTATCAATCATCACATTACATCAAATTAATTGACAAGTGATTTGTCCATAAGTCTTAATTAATACTAAAAGTAGACTAAAATTAAAAATGAGAAAATTAAAATCTATTTTTGCTCTGATAAGAATTCATCAACACTGTAAAAAGCCTTCTCCAATAACCATTTTTTCAAGGTTTTTTTTAAGCTAGCTACAGACTCTGTGTTTTTAATGAACGTGGGTAATTTGTTGTAAATTTGTGGTCCCATATATTGAGGGGAGAGGTGGAACAGTTGAAGCCTATGTTGAACCGGTTTGATTAAATTTTTAAATCTCGTGTTATGAGAATGGTTTTGTTGGCTATCCATGAATAATCCTATATCACCCTTCACCATTAAAGCGAGTTGATAAATATATGAACTGTATAAGGTTAAAATTTTAAATAATATGAACAAGTCTTTACAGTGTGCAGTCTTAGGAACTCTTGCGATCAGTCTGATAGCTCTTTTTTGAAGAGTAAATATTTTTTAGCCTGACAGGAAGATCCCCAAACAATTAATCCATAGTTCATAATAGAAGAAAAATAAGCGTGATATGTCATTAATTGTGTTTCTAAATTTGTGGTATATCTAATTACACGAATAACAAATGTGGCAGAGACTAGTCATTTTGAAACATTTTTAATTTGTTGGTGCCAATTAAGATTTGAATCAAGAGCTATTCCAAGGTAGTCTACAGAGTTTTCAGTGTGAATAAGAGACGAGTTACAATTTACTGAAATATTTGAACTTAAACTAGAGGGTGAAAACTGTATTAATTGTGTCTTTGACATATTCATTGAAAGCCCATTTACTGAAAAACAGTTCTGAAGCGATTGAAGCTCTTTGGTGATAATGAGATGCATCGGCTCGTCGGTTATGCCTTTGCAGATGAGAGCAGTGTCATCTGCATATTGAAAAATACTCATTTTTGTACTATTGCAAATGTCATTAACGTAAATAATAAATAAGCAAGGGCCTAAAATTGATAAGAATAGCATGGTAATTTTAAATTTACACTATTTTGCGATTTTTGCCGTAACCAAAAATGCTTCAATGTACAAAATTATTTGTATTTTTGAGCTCTACAAAATGGTTTGGAAAGAAATTGCAAAACTTTATGTTTTCAGGGCAAAAAATGAGAAAACCCCATTTTTACCCCATAAAACCCTGTTCCCGTAGTTCGATCATGCTGGTTCGCGAACTCGTTTGAATAAATGTAGGTTTACACGTTTATACCAAATTTCATCAAAATCGGATCATTTTTGCTCGAGTTATCGCGCTAACAGACACATATATTTGTAGAAAACATTAAAAAACAAGATCAGCTTTTGAAATATGACTAGGTGGCGTTCGCAGAGGCATCCACAAAATTGAGCGGAGTCAAGGGTTCATATTATATTGTTTTTGTCATACTGCAGTAAAAACAGTCGTTTTTTTAATGCATGCGTTGCGGTTCTAAAGTAGCATTTTTACTCTTTAGGGAGTAAAAATCTTTTTTAGCCTCTATGGAGTAAAAATCTGCTGTTGTCAACTCAGTTTTAAATTTCTATTGTAAACAATTACATGTATCGAAATATGTACCTATCGATTCGTGCTTCGTAATCATTTTAACCTACAGTCTACAGTCTCTTCCCACAGCATTTTAGCATTGCAGATACATTAATCCATTCCCACACTCAACACTGCTCACCTTTACTAGCTACTTCCTTCACCACCCCCTACGTCGTGGACCTGTTTCCCTCTCTTCCCATAGCATTTTAGGATTGCAGATACATTAATGTAATTGCCAAAGACAGTTCCCACACTCTGCACTGCAAGCCTTACTACTTCCTTCACAATTTCCTACGTCATAGACCTGTTTCCTTCCCTTCTCATAGCATTTAAGTATTATATACATTTATCTAACTGCCCAAATGGTTCCCCCACTCTGCACTGTCAGCCTTTACTACCTCCATCACCACTTCCTACGTCGTGAGGCCTGTTTCCTTCCCTTCTCATAGCATTTTAGGATTGAAGATACATTAATCTAACTGCCATAGACGGTTCTCACACTATGCTCATAATTTACTACTTCCTAAGCCACTTCCTACATCGTGGACCTGTTTTCACCACTTTTCATAGCATTTTGGTATTTTAGATACGTTAATCTAATTGCCACAAACAGTCCCCACACTCCGGAGAGCTCGCATTTACTACTTCATTCACCACTTCTTACGTCACGGACCGGTTTACCTCCCTTCCCTTAGCATTATTGGATTGAAAATACCTTAATCTATTGGTCATAAACAGAACCCACACTCCGGACAACTCGCCTTTACTACTTCATTCACCAGTTCCTACGTCACGGACCTGTTTTCCTCCCTTCCCATAGCATTTTAGGTTTGTAGATACCTTAATCTAATCGTCACAAACAGTTTTCCCTTCACCACCTCCTACGTCGCGGACCTGTTTTCCTCCCTTCCTATAGCATTTTAGGATTGCAAATACCTTAATCCAATGGTCATAAACAGATCCCATACCCCGAACAGCTCGCCTTGACTACTTCCTTCACCACTTCCTACGTCGCGGACCCGTTTTCCTCCCTTCCCATATAATTTTAGGAATGCAGATACCTTAATCTAATCGTCATAAACAGTTCCCACACTCCGGACAGCTCGCCTTAACTACTTCCTTCACCACTTCCTACGTCGCGGACCCGTTTTCCGGCCTTCCCATAGAATTTTAGGAATGCAGATACCTAAATCTAATCGTCATAAACAGTTTCCACGCTCCAGACTGTTCACCTTTACTACTTCCTTCACCACTTCCTACGTCACGGACCTTAATCTAGTGTCGTCATTTGATTATATTTATGATCCATACTGTTTCTGTTCTAATATCTGTGGAGTAATGCTATTAGCTATTTCTTTATCTACTGCATTCAAAAGTCAACAGCTGATCATATGTTTTTGTTTATGTGTCTGCTTCCATTAGGATTACATTGAAACTTTGAGACCCAGTGGGGCGGATTCCTGAGAGACTTTTTTAACGCTATATAGATGTTGGCACTCACCGATATGGTCTTTATCACGATGCAAAATTTGAAAACGATTGATTCAGCCGTCTAGGAGGAGTTTGCGTATTACGAAATGCATAAGAGTCGACGTATAAGAGCTTCGCTCGCTCCGCTCAATAAGATACGGTATTTACAAAAAAATGTTGATTATATCGATCTGTTATGTACATCTTGAGTATTTCCATAATCTTTGAGTTGAATCTTTAAAAGTCATCAGAAATTAAGACTGTTAAAAATAACGCCTGTAATACTTAACAATAGCTTGAATTCGAGCAACAGGTACACTAGTATAACATTAATGCATGTGTGTTGCGCGATTATGTAGTATGGGGACATATTTTATGATGTGAACGAGTACTTATATTAATTAAGGGTAATGCTTTAATTAATTAAATAAAAGTTGAGCTCCCTTTATTTGCATTTGAGTTCTCAGTTAATCCAATATGTGTGGTAATTAATTGTATAACAAACGCATGAAAACAACATTAAACATTACTGTCTCCATTTGTACTTTTACATCAATAAAACAACAGTATATCCTAGAGGTTAAATACTTTTTTGTGCCAACGTAATCCATTGGTCGTCTGCTTAGTAACCGGTTTCGACACCCAAGGTGTCATTGTCAAGCCTAAGACGAATTGTTGCTCCTATACTAGGAGGTCGTCAAGAAGTCGTCAAAACATAAACACGGACCCAAACAAACATTTGAACAAACAAAACACTAATGATTATGGCACGGCTGCAGGTACAGGGTGTAGGTCAAGACCGACCGTCGCCGTGTCCTTCCCCTCCCCTCCTACCCCTCGTATTGTTATCAGCTCCATTGTCTTCTGATAATCTTTCTATGAATGAGGCAGCTTTGAAAATTATGGCTGACTCAAACGACGTTTTTTTGTTGAGAACGTGTTGAGGATTTTTGCCGGCGATGAAAATGTCAAACGCTTCAATTGTATCTAGAAAACGACTTCTATTTTTATAAAAAATGCAATACATCGATGGTTTTGTCAATATTTGAGACGTCGTGGTTATAATTAGTCAAATGATCTAAATACGGAATTGGGTTTGTGGATGGAAGATTTCGGTAGATGTTCCTTATATCTCGTTTAAAATTATCCGGAAGGCAACACCTCAAAAAATGAAGATAACAATGTTGAGCAAACATATTAAGTAATCATGATATTTTAGGTATGTTCTGCAATTGATTTGAGTTTGGTTAATATATACAAACCTCAATATTTAAAATGAGATCTAACAAACTCTAAAAATAAAACAAACATTGTCATACAGCAATAAATCATATAATGAACAAAACGGCTCATTTTAGACATATAAGTTTAAACAATTAAAATGGCCGCCATTTTGAAATTTTAAGTTGAATCAACACTTGTTGACACACAAGTTGTATTTTTTAACACGGGGCTCTTCTACCTTAACTTACATACCAAGTTTAATAACGATCGGTTGAAAAAGTCCAAAAATAAAAATGTTTATGTAAAAATACAAAATGGTGGATATCTAGTTAACGAAGCGATTTTGGAAAAAATGTACTCTTGATTTTCTTTTTTTGTTGACCCATAGAACCATTTCCCGGAGTTTGGCTGTTTACTTATGGGGCACCCTGTATATACAGTATAGTAGGATTTAAGTGTTTTATCGGTTTAAAAATTATTTATTTATAATTACGGTAACATGTATGGCAGTTATAATTTTATTATCACCAAAATGCATCTGTTTTGAAACAGCACGTTCCGGTAGCCAATGATAACTAGCAGAAGCTAACAAGAGTAGGTTTTTTCATTATGATTTATTGCTGTATGACAATGTTTGTCTAATTTTTAGAGGTTTTAAGCTGTTATTTTAAATTGAAGTTTGTATATCTTAACCAAACTCAAATCAATTAACTTACTGAAAATATCACGATTACTCAATATGTTTGCGCAACATATTAATTGTGCCTTTATTTATAGAGTACTCGTTCACATCATATCATATGTTCCCGTACCACATAATCGCGCAACACACATGCTAATATTATCATCGTGAGCTAGGCCTACATTAACGTAGGGTTTGACGAGCGCCAGCTTGTATTCATTGTCCAAGCAGTTGTAATGTAGTTTGTAGTGTAGCGTAGCAGTGTAGCAGTGTCAGTCACGTGCACACGTGGTCGGTGGGGAAGCGAGACAAAGAGAGAAGGAATGTACAAGTGAGAGCGATGCAGAGTAGGCCGCGGGGGGAGGGGGGAATGTGCGAGAGAGAGCGCAGATAGCCTACTATCGCGCGCCTACCGGCAGCTTACATCAACTACTTGCTCCCGAGACCTGGCTCACACTACTACCGGTCCATAAGCCTGGGATGTCTTCTGTAGGTATATATAGTCAATGATAGTGACTAAGGCCGACATATTCCTTAGATACAGCTGTTAATTAATAGCCAATATAGCCAATGGCAACTAAGGGACATGCAGTTTATAGTGGAATCCGAACCACATTTTTGCCTTGTAATTAATCAATTAGTCGAATTATCAGGATAGTAAAAATGGATAACATGTGTGATAAATTAAATGTAAATTCTCCTTGATATAAACATTCTGATACTGATTAAGGTATTTTTAATTTTATTTAAAAACTATTTACAAACCCTGTTATTGATATAATGATGTAGTGATGTAACTCTTTCATCAAACCATGACTGAAATACTTAACACACCCTTTTAAGGAACATAACCTATAATTTATTTACTACTCTATTTATGATTAATCTGTTTAATCATTGTACAGGTTGGTCCAAAAATAACTCATAAGAGGGGGGCCCAAAAAATAAGTTTGTAGGGAGGCCCGTAAAAATCTGTTACGCCACTGGGGGAGGCCCCAAAAAATTTGAAAATAAAAAAAATGTGGTTGTATTTGAATGCTATTGTGACAAACTTCTGATAATCCCTCATGGTCATGTAAACATCATCATCATCTCTCGCGATCACGGCAAAATTCTGACAATTTTCCGCGGTAGTGTACACATAATTATCGTCTTAAGACATAAGACATAAGATCGTGGCAAAATATGAAAATGTCCTGTGGTGTTGAGTAGATTATCATCGTTTACAAGGAATGAGGCAAAATTCAGATCTTTTCCCCCGATCGTGTGGACATTAACATTGTCTTGCACAAACGCGATAAAATTTTGATCATACTTCGCAGCCGTGAAGACATGATTATATCGTCTCCCGCAGTTGTGTGGACATAGTAATCGTCTCATGCGATTGCGGCAAAGTGGTAATTATCCCCGGAGTCCCGCGGTCGTGTGAAGATCACCATCGTCTTGCGCGAATGAGGCAAAATTCTGACCTTTTCCCGCGGTTGTGTGAAACATTATCAACGTCTTGCTTGATCGCTTCATAATTCTGATCATCCCTTATGGCCTTCTAGACATGATTATTGTATCTGCAGCGGTCCTGTAGACATCGTGATCGTCTCTTGCAATTATGGCAAAATGTTTATCATATTCTGCAGTCGTGTGGAGATCATCATCATCTTCCGCGATCGCAGCAATATTCTGATCATCCCTCGTGGCCGTGTGTAGACATTTTATTGTATCTTACGGTCACAGAAATGTCACAGTTGTCATGCGCGATCGCGTTTAAATTGATAATTCCAGGTAGAAATACACAATTCGCGCATAATTCCCAATAAAAAAAAAATTCATGCATAATTCCCGGTCTGTGGACACTCTGTTGTATATACAGGATGGCTGAAAAGTAACTTGCACCCCCTTTAACTTTTTTACTATTTGAGATATTTGAAATCGGTTTGCAGCAACTTGTTTGGATATGAAGGGCTACAATAATTATGGTCAGTTTTGAAAATGTTGCCCTTAGGGGTAGCGGAAGTAGGGGGTAGCTCAAAATTTTCAAATAGCAAGTATAGTCGAGTTTGGTATCATTTTGCAGGTCTTGACGAAACATAACAATTAACATAAAGCATTGCAGCTAAAAATGATTAAGACAATGGTCATTAAAGGTAATTTTGAACTGCCATTTTGTTTATTTATGGTCCAATTTGTATTTTCTTTATGTTAATTGTTATGATTTGTCTAGACCTGCAAAATGATACCAAACTCTATACTCTAGACTATACTTGCTATTTGAAAATTTTGAGCTACCCCCTACCCCCGCTACCCCCTAAGGGCAAAATTTTCAAAACTGACTATACTATTGTGGCCCTTCATATCCAAACAAGTTGCCGCAAACCGATTTCAAATATCTCAAATAGTAAAAAAGTTAAAGGGGGTGCAAGTTAATTTTCAGCAACCCTCATGGTTATATGGATTTGAAACGTTTTAGGGCGCCATTTTGTTATTAGTGGGCCGATTTTGGTTTTCTTTATGTCAATTGTTATGTTTCGTCAAGACCTGTAAAATGATACCAAACTCGACTATACTTGTCATTTGAAAATTTTGAGCTACCCCCTACCCCCACAACCCCTAAGGGCAAAATTTTCAAAATTTACCATAATTATTGTAGCCCCTCATTTCTAAGAAGTTTGCCGCAAACCAATTTCAAATATCTCAAAAGGGTCAAAAGTTAAGGGGGGGGGGGAGTGCAAATTACTTTTCAGCCACCCTGTATAATCTATTGCAAACGGGGCCTTTTTTCGTTTTGCCTAGGACGCTGACAGGGTCAAAATCGGCCCTGTGTGCCTGATAGATATCAAAACATGAAGACTGAGCCAGACATGCAAGTACATTGTCTACTTTGGTTTGTTTATCATGTTTTCAGATACCACTATGAAATTTTCAGATGTCATTTTCTGGTTGCCTCGTAAAATTACACAGCTTTAAGTTCCAAATTAATAGCAAGTTTAGGCCAATTTTTTTTTTATTACAAAAATTTGTACCTAATCACTTTTGCTCCTTAATAGGTTGTCTGTCTTGTCCTTCTTCTTAAACAAGTTGCATTTCTTTCAAGAAATCTATTTGGAGGCAATACCTTCTACAGTGATTAAAACAGTTGTAGAAGATTATGTTGTAGAACTAAAATTTTCAATCAATTAATGTGATGGCAAGACAACTTGAGGGATCCAGTATTAAAAAACAAAATTTAACTAACTTGTTTTGGTATAGTAAAGCTCCACCCATGACACCTTCCTTGTCTTGAAAACACTGTAGTATCTGCATAGCTTCCAAAAATACGCTACTGGCACTCTGAAAACAAACCATAAAATATGTCAAGTGGTATAAATACTCCTGATAAAACGTCAACAAAATATCTTGCAATAAGGTGTTGTCAGGACATGAATTATTATTCTTATATTTTAAGTGTAAAGTTAATAAAAATGTGTTTAAAGACAATTCTGACTAGGAGTTTTGAATGATAGCATTTTGAACATAAAGTAAAAATAAACTGTACATGTTGAATTTATTAATCTTTGTTTATGCATGAACTCTAAAATCTTACTCTTTGGTAAGAAATGCTAGTGTTTTGAAACTCTTGCCTGAAATGTGTTTGAAATATTTTAGCTTAAGAATTAACCTAATGTAAAAAAGAATAGTATGCTACATACCTTTGGTAAATTGAAAGTAGTAATGTTGCCAAAAATATTGCTAGAATATTGCAGAATTGGCAGATATGTTTCAAATATCTGGTTCAACTTTTCTGAAAACTCACTTTCTGCTTTTATTGATATAGTTTCAAAGTCTTTGTGATAAAACCTGAGTAGACGGAAAAGTGTGTTTATTCTTGTATCTAGGACAATGTCAGGGATGTTGCGGTCAGTTCCAACACACTGAAACATTAAGTTCCATGTTAACCTTTCAGGGGGTCAGCATTGGTTTTTAAAACGGGAGAGGGCGCACCTGGAGGTTACTTCCAGGTCAATAAAAGCAAACATTTATGAAGTAAAATTTGTATTTTAGTGCAAAAATTAAGTTTTATTTTTAATTTTAAACATCAAAAATGTGTTTAGTGAACTCTTAATTATAAAATAACTTAATTACATTTTATAAATATAAATATAAAATTAAACTACTATTCTATCTAATGTTCTAACATAAAAGTATATGAAGAAATCTTTTACAAGAATATATTCAAGAAGTTCATTTTAATTTTCACCACAATGTCCTATAATGCGGTTCTAGATAATAGCACTCACAATACCTGATGTTTTAAGTAAATTAATATAATGGGTATCTTAATACTAAATTACTCTGTACATACGTCGTTTGTGAATCTTCCTTTCAGCACTGGCTAAGAGTGTTGCAGTTTGAAATTTAACTTCTTCACTCATTGTTTAAAAACTATATATTTATTAAATAATGTCATGAATCGTAAAAAAATTATTATTTACACTCAATAATCAACGCACACACTACACTAGAGGTCGCACACGGAAGTTGCCTCAAGACTGTACGAGAATCGGCAGGGCGCACACGGAAGCTACTTCCAGCCTCTTACAAAACTGAACAAAACTAACAAATATAAAATAGTAGGGGTGAGTTTTGACCTTCACCCGATTCTAGGAATGAGGTGCGTGAGGTACAGTGACAATCACACTGCCGACACCACTCAAAATAATATAATCGTGTAAAATAAAACATCCCTGGAGGTTACTTCCGTGATGCGGCCTCTGGAAGGTTAAGAAGCAATCTTGATTAATTGGGGTGGAATGGTTGGAATTTCATCTGAGTAGATATTGGCTAAAAAGTGATCGTGTTCTAACCCAAAATGTTATTTCCTATGCCGCAATGGCACACAGTATTACAATGATCCAAGGAAAAAGTTAAGGCAACAAAAATAAAATGATATGTTCAAAAATATATAAATCTTTACATTTGTATACAAATAATGAACAAAAGATAACAGCTACAACGAAAGTTAACTGAACATGATTGTAGGAAATTTTATAACAAAGACAATAAAACTAATTGCAATTTAATATGTCGTTTAACAATCGAGAAAAACGTGATTTACGAAACCCTTACACTTTATATGTTTAGGGGGGCACAGGGGGGGAAGCAAGAGGGGTAGGGGCGGGGACTTTTGTCTAAACTCTTTTCTAAATGGTAGTAGTCGATGGGCAAAAAATCAGCTTTTTACTAATTTCCCCTCCCTAAAAACACAGGTTGACTTGACTAACTATTCTCGCGGATCCGCGCCGCGAGCGCTCTTGCGCCCGACGCCGCCTCCCGTTTTCGGACTGATTCTGTCAACTGGCTCCAATTAAAATACGTAAAACCTATATCAATTTAAAGATTAAGAAATACGCCAACTTTTTATATTAAACTTTTTTTTCTATCTCGTCTCATTTCAATACAAATCAACTTAACACACGAAGGTTGAAATTTAAAAGTGAAGAAATTTACATTTAAACTTAAATTACAAGAAAACTACTGAGTATATCGATTACACTCTTATAACGTTTTTTGTAGAGAATATTTTAAGGATTGAAATGGCGAAACAAAATTTATTCTATTGCTGTTTGTTTCTGAGATATTGATAAATTGATAAAAGATTACACAAATACACTTAAAAGGGTGTAGGGGGGAAAGCAAGAGGGGGAGGGGCGGGGACTTTTTAGAAAATGTTCCTTATATGATCTACTAACATCCATGAAAAAATCAGCCTTTCACTAATTACTTCCGACAAAGCACTATTTTGTCCCTTTATTGACTGGGCTAATAGGGAAATTCACTGAAAAATGGAATAGAAAGCCATAAAACTGGTTAAAACTGTAAAGGCTGGCCAGCACTATCTTATCACTGTAACTGACTAAATAAAAGTGACTGAATCATAATGTGTCTTCATATCTCCAGTGCCACCTGTATTTCAGTTTGTTTTGTTCTTCTTATTTAATACTTGTTTGATTTGTAGCTTGTCAATATATGTATCAAAGAATGGAAAGAAGTCTGATAATTTAAAATGTTAAATGGGTCGAGTTTTTTAGCTTTGTAGATGGTGAATTCTTCTTTAACATCAAGCTTAAAACTTTTGGGTAATACTTCATTTATTTCCATGTTCTTATCCATAGATGTGTAGTTGTTTGATTCCGATATTAAATGTTCGGTATAACTGGATTGCTGATTTTGTGATCTTTTAGGTATATGTTCTTAAAATCTTTGTTTCTTCCAGTTTGGCCGATGTAGTACTTTGGACAGTTGTTACAGTTAATTCTATAGATGCCTGATTTTTCATAGTTGTTTGTGGCGACAGGTTTGGCTACAAATCCCAAAATTGATGTTTGGCGATCCCACGGATTATAAAATTTTAACGATGATCCAAACAAATGGCCCGAAAATAAACATATTTGTATTATTATTTCAATGCAACTGTCAAAAAACGTTTAAATACATGTGACATCATTCTTTTATGTTTTTCCATCTATTCTACTATCCAAGGACGATCCTATTGTTTGACATTCTGCGATCTAATGACAAGCATGTCGCAACCAGAGAGCGCATAATATTTGCAACTCGCAACAATGCTGGTCAACAGCTGAGATGTAAAATATTATCATGAGCTTGTTATTGAACTTTATGGTAGATATTTTCAATATTGATTGATCATCTGTATGGAAATGATTGTTACTTAAATTTAAGGAAAGTCTACCCAGAGAAATTGGCTTTACTACTTAATTAAACACGGTAAAATTGAAAATGGAGATGATTTCCACATATAACAAATAAGTTATGGTATATAATTTTATATGTGACTGAATTAGAGTTCCAAATTTATAGTTTTATTTTAAGATTATTGTTTTATTTAGACACTAGCTGTGTGCCCGTTCTACGCACGGGGATCTTATAGTAGTCAGTTGAATGTGACAAAAATGACAAAATGCGTTGGGTTTTTGGACATTTGTAACTTTATTTCTCAAGTAGGCAGGCCATGGATTCCATGAAAAAGTACAGGTATCAAGGATCGTCATCGAAAAGGTTGTTATGAATAAATAGGTAGACGTACGTACCCAAGAGATGGGCTATGGGCCTATTGGCTGTATGGTCC
This sequence comes from Macrosteles quadrilineatus, assembly GCF_028750875.1. Classification (NCBI taxonomy): domain Eukaryota; kingdom Metazoa; phylum Arthropoda; class Insecta; order Hemiptera; family Cicadellidae; genus Macrosteles; species Macrosteles quadrilineatus. The sequence continues at coordinate 1,656,709 of NW_026542606.1, forward strand.
AGCGATTGCATCACACGGTGAGTAGAAACAGAGAGTGACACATTGGAAAAGCGAGTTTAGCATCATCCGTATACCTCTATTACTTACAATCACCCACTGCAGTTGTGATTTTTTTACTTTACACTTTACACAATCGCCATTGAAGCGCCGTCAGTGAGTGGAAACCTTGTTTGTAATCTATTGTCAACGATCATTATAAGTGTCCCAGTCCTATACAACACTGATTCAAGGGGTTCTTTCTGGTTATCAAAACTCAAGAACAATTTCATACACAAATAATCTCCTAGTTATTTAATTTCATTTACACTATAATATTGCACTTGCGATTAATTAAACCAGTTATGTAAGAAAAACGTTTTTAATGTCACTTTGTTTGGGATTTGCTTTCAAAACGTAATCGGAAATGATTGCGGTATTTGTAAACAACATTTGTAAACATATCAGTGACAGCTAGAAAAAATAATCTTGATCCGAACAGCTGTTCGTTATTTCATAGATGATTATGTGATAAAAATTGACCGAAAACTTGGCAAAAATCGCACAAAACCGCATTTTTGAACGTCTGTAATTTTATTTACAAAGTAGTGAGGCCATGTTTTAATGGCTAAAGACACTCTCCCCAATCCAGTGAATACATTAAAATTACTTGGATCTTGATAGGTACTCTCGTTTTCATGGAGAAGATTGCATAAAATGCCATCTTGAGTGTTACAGAAAGACAGACAGGCAGACAGACAGAAATAGATATAAGACTTGTTTCTGCTTCTTTAATGTATAAAACGTAAAAATAACCTAAAAACATATAATTCTGAGCAATGTACAGACAAAACTCTAATTTTATTTATATAGATATTATTTATGTGATTCAGTATAAAAACTCACCTCTTCACACTTGTTTAATATGCTCTAGACTGAAGAGCATAAAGTAAAGGCTATTACTTTTTTGTCTCACAAACCCTTAAATTCAGCCTTTGAAACTACATTATACAGCAGAAAACCATATCTTAGAGTACTCGGGAGTGTTTATTTGCATTTTCAACTAACTATTTTGCCATTTTAGCAAATTTGCCATATAGGGAATAAGCTTTTACCGTAGGTCTCATCGTAAGACCTAGACCCGGGGCCGATTAATTTTTTTTGTTTTGAGGTCCCCAGAGGCCAATAACACCATCGGTTCAAATTCACATATACGAGGGCTATCCAGAAAGTAAAGAACGTTTCGTTATGACGCTACTCTGCGCGCAATGATCTTATACATTTTGGTGAGTTCACACTTGTTGTAAAAGGAAATAAATTGTGTTAATTGTGTAAATAGACTTAAATTGTGTAGAATGATAAAGAGAAAGGTGTATTAGGCACAAGTTTTACTTAATACAAAACACAACATAACTTTTCACAAAACAACATCTGGTATCCATGACAACTAACTTATACAGAACACATGTGATACCAAAATGAACTATTCTCACAAATCATATTTCAACACCCTCCTTATTTGTGGAATCCCTGGAACTTAATGCAGTCTCTGAATTTTTCACTGTCAAGTGCCTTTGTTAAAGAATCAGCAACCATCTCTTTAGTAGGAACGTAAATTAAGGAAAGCTGTTTGGCTTGATGTTGTTCAGATAGGTTTTTGTTTCCCTTAACTGTGAACAATAATTAAATCCTTCAATGAAAGTTTTAGTAAAGGGGTTTTAGATGTAATCATATTCTTAAAAAATCACTTGACTTTTATGGAAACAGATTAATGTCCTTGACGTACCAGTTTCATTTAGCCTTAGATGGGTTTCCTCTGCAATTATCACATAGTCAGTAAAATTTAATGTTTGTATCACGCCTTTCCTTTAATTGCAGCTTAAATATTATCCAGCTGATCATAATGTAAACAAATATTTTCTTCATAAGGATAACATGAGAACTTTAAAAGCCACCTGGGCAGAGCCCGAGGGACTTTTTGAAAATTAATTAAGGTCAGTTTGCAAATCTACGTGACACGCTCTTTCAAATGAGACATGAATGGTCACATTCGGTAGAGAAATGGTGGGGGCAAAAACTTGAAAACAGGACAATTGCTGTCCCCAGCTAATTATCTCTCTTCTGTCATGTATTTCTTACTTCTAATGGTTTTAAATAATTTATCATACTTTACTTTATATAAAAATGTGTAATTTGTATTTGTTTTTGTTGTATTTAATAAAGAAAAGTGTGTTTAAAAAGTTCATGTTGTCTACATTTAATGAAAACACCCTGTCCCCAAGATTAGAAGTTGGATACAATAACCCTACCTCTTCAGTAGTATTAAGACGATATTGTTGTAATATTTGGTTTTAAATTGATGAATAATGTTAAAAGATTATAAAAATACATCAAACGGACTTTTTAATTAAATATAACGGCAATAGCGGGCGTTAAAAGTCGCGTCCCCAGACGGGAACGTAATGCTGGGTTCGAGGGTTGGGACCGGTTCTCGTCGGGTCATTGAACCTTCTCGACTTCGGGTGGAACAAGACTTCGCCCTCTCTCAGTTCCTTGTTAGATGTGGGTGTGGTAGGTCAGACGCGATGTGACTCCAGGCTTTGCAGGTTAACAGGTAAGTCGTTTTTTAAAACCTGTTTTGTTAGCGTTAAGTTTTTGCGTAATGCTCGGTACCCTTGATAACTGTGACAATAAGGTGAATAAGTTATTGAAAACTAAGAAAATATAAGTAAAACAAATATTAAATCAAACATAATAGCTTGCGAAGGGAACTATGCCACCATGTTTCGTTTTAGTCAATGACGAGAGTAAAAATGCTAATATCGGTCACGCTAATGTCGGTCACAAAATCTGAGGATCTGAGGTGTGACCAGCATTACTTTTCGTACATTTTGTGACCCAAATTACTTCTCTTATGAGTTTTCAATGTCGAGAATTTTTTTTTTCCAGTAACCCACGATATGATTGGTGATTGCTTATATTTATTTTCTTTACGATAAATATTCCGATTGTGGAGACTATATGACAATCTGGGCGGCCAGAGTTTGGCTGCGAGATTAGCGAGAAAATTACGAACCTCGCTCAGTCTGATGTGACCTATCATTAGCAGACGATAAAATCAAAAGGTAACACAGCGTTACTAATATTATGCATTACTGTAATTAACAAATTGCTGACACCTCTGTTGTGATGTTAGTTAATGGATCCAGCTGAAAATTTGTAAAACGTATTTGAATCAACAAACGGAAGTAGTTTTAAAGTTTTTTTTTAAGTTCCACTGAATGAAACAACGTTGGAATTCAACGATTCCCAGTCCTAAAAATTGCCATTTTCTGACTTTGTTAATAAAATTAAACAAAGTCAGTGGGTATTTAAATGCCAATAATTTCCAATCTAAAACGTATACTAAGCTTCCTGTTTAGTTAATTCAATATTTAACACAGATTTTTACATTTTCGGTTTTATTTTTTTTATAAATTAACTACAGTAATAACAACTAGTTGGCTGGGTGTAGGCATCTAGTAATAGCCTACACGACATATGATACAGTGGAGCCCCGAAAGTCTGAAACTCGGTAATCCGAAAATCCATTTAATCTGAAACTATAATGTTGATGCTGTTCATCAGGAAATGGAAAGAGCGGGATTGTTTTACCGATCGCGGGAAAGAGTGTGCGTAACTTTCCAAATCTTCTTCTTTTACTTATATATTAAAAGCTGAACGGGGGATTGATATTGAGTATTTTGCACATCCCGTTAACGGACACCCCTAAACCCTATACTTGAATTGAGGCTCTTGACGAGAAAACGCAAGGAAAAATTAAAAAACGTGACATTTCTTAAATTTTAATGCAGTTTCTTGGACTTCAAAAATTACACTTTTTCAATTCTTCCACTTCGAACGCGTTTTGTAAGAAACCTATAAGATATGACGAAAAAAGTTAAATACGAAAGTTGTAGAAAATTTAATTCCACACTGACGATTTTTCGACAGATTTAAGATTCGGCAAAACATTTAGCCACGCTTTATAAAAAAATATTGGTCCATGGATTTTTAATGAGCTATAGAGACGGGGTGATATACTCATTAACCGTTTCACATTTCATGATATTGGTTTTCTTATTTAGTTCTTTTAAGAAAAGAATAATTCTTTTCTTAATTTTTAGGTAAATCTTTGCTTACTCAAGGTTATTTTTTCTCATTTTTGGCTTTTTTCCAACCTCAATTTGTAATGTACGATATGGCCGAGTATCGCAATACGGCGATACGATAAGGATCGAAGGTGTGTATCGTATCGTCCGTATCGTATCGCCCCTAAATATCGAAAACGATACGTATCGCATTGTATCGACCAAAGTAGTAAAAAATAAAATAACAGGCAACTAAATACTGTAAAAATTATCCTGGTTCTAATTACTTTAAATATCGGCCCTCTATGTGCCGATACGTGATCTAATATAGTTTTTGGCGATACGATATGTATAGTTTTCAAAATATCGTATCGAAATATCGTATCGTCTCTTGTGTATCGCGATATCCCGATACGATACGTATCGCACATCACTAACCTCAATAACTGTTACAAGCACAGCGCAGGTAAACGACGGAACTTCGCAAAAAATTAAACAGCCGTGAATTTTGGTTACGCTTATTTCCCGATCGCGGATAAACGACTGGAATAACGTTGCTATGGAAGCGAACGACCGTGAAATGCAATCTCGCGTATTTACCGATCGCGGTTTGACGGCGGGATTCTTATGCAATTATTACACTTTGTATTCCGTAATTTCGGATTATTAGGGCTCCACTGTTTAGGGCATTTTTGATTGATTTCCCACTTCCTTACTTCCTAAATAGTAAGAAAATAAATAACATTTTCTCACGGCGGTCGCACTTCCCCCCTTACCCTACAGTAGGGGCCACGTAAGGAGAGAAAAGGTTCAGCAGGTAGCTGAGCTGTCCGCTGGCCCTAATCCTATGTTTTCAAAACATCGCTATTGTTGCGAAGCCGGGGGCCAAAGCCCCCCCGGATTCCAGCGGTCATTGTCTAACAGATCACCATCCCCAAAACCACGCAGAGCCTATGATGACTAAGACAGGCCTGCATATTTCCCCATGGGCAATGACCGCTGGAATCCGGGGGTAGGCTGCCCCCGGCTTCGCAACAATAGCGATGTTTTGAAAATATAGGATTAGGGCCAGCGGACGGCCCAGCTACCTGCCGAACCTTTTCTCTCCTTACGTGGCCCCTACTGTACTACCCTACTCCCTTCCCCCCGCACTTCTCCCCTATCTACTTTCCCCTAGGTCCATTTTTCCATAGTTTTAGAGATACCTACCCCCAACTACCCGACTCGCCCCTCCCCCTCCCCCCTCTCCCTACTTCCCCCCTATCTAATTTTCCGTTGGTCTCCTCTTTGGAGTTTTATAGCGGTCGTTTTATATGTTCTTATGTTTTGGTTACAGAAACAAAAACGACAACAAAAATGGACAATAATAGTTTTCAAGAACACTCAGATCCAAAGTACTTAGACCCAGGACACTCTAATTTAATTACAGAAAACACAGAAGTAATTCTTTCCGAGGATGTTAACTTGCAAAACAATATCGAAGGAATTAGTTCATTTAATACAGAAAACTCATTGAATTTAATTGTAGAAACAGATAATGGATTAATTTTGTCAGACACCATTTTGCAAAACTTTAACTATGATACTGAGTTGATGCAGAATTCCTTAATTGAAGGCCTCATTCCCAACTCAAATTCTACTGTGATTCGAAATCAAGATGTAACTTACTGTATTTTGGATGTTGATGAAAGTTTATCTAACTGTAATTTAGATTTAAGTATTGAAAATACAGGAATTTCAGACATTGATACCGGTAACGAAAAACTTGCACATTTAATTTTAGATTCAGCTCAAGATACAGAAATAGCAAATGACCAAAAAGATAATGAACTTGAGTTCAAAGCAAAATTAAAGAAAGAGAGCCAAGAGGCTTACAAAAGAAGATTAAAGGTAGAGGCTGAGAAACGTGAAAAAAAGAGAAAGAGACAGAGAATACCAAAAAAAAAGATACCAGAAACTGAAGGAATTAAAAAACAAAACCCAAGGAAAGGAAAAATCTCAGGAAATAACTAGTTCATTGCATTCAGAATCCAACCAGGATTCTTTTGGACTGCCAGATACTGTTGACCTATTCAGTGAAGAAGATAATAGGCCTAATGATATTTTTCCTGAAGACCATAGTTACTTTCAAAGCTGTGATAGTAGCCCTAGTGTAAATAAACCTAACTCGTGTAATAAACGTAAAATACAAACTGATGATGAGACTGACTTAGTTCCTAGTCCTAAAGTTCCTAAGATAACTAAGCGCTTAAAAGAGAGTAAGATAGATTGTAGCACTCCTACAGTTAAACTAGTTCCTAAGACTGATGAAAGCCCTAGTTTGAGTAAATTAGAAACAATCAGAATGAAGGCAAGAGAGAGGCAACGGAAAAGAAGAAGTTTAATGACGGAAGAACAGCTGGAGTTGAAGAGAGCCAAATTCAAATTCAAATTCAAATTCTTTATTTACTCATCACATCTTATAATGCACAAGGTACAAAAGATTGGAGTGTCGTCAGAATATAAGCTAAAACTAAAAATAATAAAGTTAACATAAGTAAAATATCTCATATAACTAGAAAAGACCTTATCATTCAGCGTATCATTTTAAAAAGTATCCTTAAAAAACTCTTCTACAGTGTAGTATGGTTTTTGTAAGAGAAGTTTATGTACAGATGTAAGGGCTAAGTTTTTGGAATTATTTTTTTGTAAAATGCTGTACAATTTATTATAAACTTTTACTGCCATGTATTTTGGAGAGTTTTCATAGAATGAAAGCCTATGCCGAGGAAATTTCAATTTGTTCTGATGTCGTGTTGGATAGGTATGGTTGAATTTACAGTCATCAAAAATTTTAAACAATTTCAACTATGTAAAGATTTGTAAGTGTTAAGATACCAATATCTTTAAATAAAGATCTGCAGCTTTTTCTTCTTTTAACTCGAGCCATAGTCCTCACTATTGATTTTTGAGCGTTAAAAAGGATTTTAGTTTGGGGCTGACATCCCCAAAGTACTATTCCATACCTAATTATTGATTCGATGTAGGCGTGGTATACCATTTTACATACATCCATTGATGTTGTATTACTAATTACACTGAGTGCAAACCTAAACGAATTCAACTTTTTGGACAGATATTGAATATGATTTTCCCATTTTAGTTTATAATCAAAGTGTATTCCTAGAACCTTGTGGGTATTGACTGATTTTAGCTCTCCACAAGATAAATTCTCCAACTTGTTTTTCTCACCATTTCTAATTTTAAAGTGCATTAAGTGGGTTTTAGAATCATTCATTACCATTTTTGAAAAACCATTTTTTTAGTTCATCCACAGTTGTTTTAATTGATTTTTCTAATTGCTGAAAATCATTGTTTTTTACCACGACATTAGTATCATCAGCATACAAAAATAAACTACCACTTATATTAGAATCAAGGTCATTAATGAAAATCAGAAATAGCAATGGTCCCATAATAGAACCTTGAGGTACACCATAATGGACCCTATCCCATCTAGACGGAAACCGTTTGTTTTGTTTGTAAACTACTGTGCGCTGTTTTCTATTTAGTAAGTAGTTTGAGAGAAGACCTAAGACCTTTTCTCTTATACCAATGTTTTTTAGTTTGTAGATTAAAAGTTGATGGTCAACACAATCAAAAGCCCTGGACAGACAATACCTAAGCGTTCATGTTTAAATTGGCGCTTCAAATTTAATTACATATAAAGGATACAAAAAAGCTTACCAAAAGACTGAGCGGAAACCTTCTGCTAGAAGACTGAGTAGCATAACTGTTCATATGGTAAAAAAGTTTTATCTACAAGACAATGTATCTAAAATGTTACCTGGTAAAAAGGACTTCAAATCAAACAACAAAATAAGAAAACAAAAAAGACTTCTAATGGGCACCTACAATGAACTACTACAAAAGTTCAATAAAGAACACCCGACCCACAAAATAAAGAGTGTCGACACCTTCCGTAGGTTAAAGCCCTTTTGGGTAGTACCTTCAAAACTAGAACATAGAAATACATGCGCTTGCATCATTTGCAGTAACGTCAAGTTAATGATGGATAAAGTCATTACTTTAAAAGTTACCAATCTCAAATTAGGGGAATTGGTAGAAAGATCTGTTTGTAAGAGCAATTCAAAAACATGTATGGTTAACAAGTGCCAAAGGTGTGATGACAAATTAAAGGCCATCCTTGGAATAAATTAAATTAAGCGGATGAAGTCATGAATGATGAAGTCGTAACTTACTTTCAGTGGTTGAAATCGAACAAAACCATTGCTGATGGCAAAACTATAAAAGTTGTCACAAAAGCTAAGCAGACTTGCTCTAAGAAAGATTTTCTTGAAATATTCTATAGAAAAATGCTATTGTACAGAGAACACGTGTTTAAAATCAAGCACCAATTCTCAGAATTAAAAGCTTTAAAAGAGAACCTGAAAGAAAAAGAGGCCCTAGTCCACATGGACTTCTCCGAAAATTACGTTTGCAAGGGCTACACTGAACCACAGAGCATGCACTTTGGTGGTTCAAAAAATCAGTTGTCTCTCCACACTGTTGTCATATACAGGAAGGATTGTGTAAAGTCAATATGTACAGTATCAACCAACACTGACCACAGAGCATACGCCGTATGGGCTCATTTGAGACCAATATTTGACCAATTACAAGAATTAGAAATCTTACATCTGCAGTCTGATGGGCCTTCCTCCCAATATAAAAACAGATTCAACATGTACTTTATAACAAAAGTTAAAGACTACCTGCCGAACCTAAAGCACCTGACATGGAATTTTTCCATCAGTGGCCACGGAAAAGGGGCATCAGATGGCGTAGGTGGGACAGTGAAGAGGTCAGCTGATCTTCGAGTAAAGAATGGCAGTGACATTTTTGACGTGGAAACATTCATAACAGAAGTCAGAGAAGCAACCAAAAAAATTGATATAATCGAAATTAAGTCAGAAGAAATTTTAAATGAAAAAGAAAATCTTAAATCTTTATCTTTGGAAGCAATCCCATCTTGTTCTAAAGTCCATCAAGTGACTTGGTCCTCAAAACATGACAACCTGATCCATTTGAGAGAACTGTCTTGCTTTTCCTGCAAATATGACAGCTGTTGTCAGCACCACGGACTTCAACAGGAGACACACTCATTTAAAACTGAAAAACCCAGTATCCTTTTCAAACTTATTTAATTACTTAATATAAAATTAATTGCATATACTGTATTGTAACAATGTCAGACAGTAAATATTAGGATAAATCATGATTCAATGTATACAATCTAATTTGTCTATTTCAGTTTATATGCGCTACCCACTGTTAAATATGGATTCACATTTTAACATTACTACAGACAGAGTTCATAACATTATCTAGAAGAAAATCAATTAAAATAAAATGGCAATTTCTTAAATGTAAAGAACATACTACTGTATTGTTTTTGCCCAAACTATTTTATCAGCATATAATTTTTTACATTTTTCAACTAACAAGTTTTAAAACCTATCTTTACATTTTCCTTAACAGATTTTTCCAGGTAAAACTTCAAAAGGTAAAAAGCAAAACAAAGGTGAAAATCAGGTGTTGACAACTGTAGACCCACAACAGGATATGATGCCAGTTTTTAATGACCCTAAAGAAAATGATTGGCTGCTTGTTAAATTTAAAGGAAGGAGGAGCGATCAATACTATGTTTGTGTGGTGGAAAACGTCACTGAAGATGGCCTGCAAGTACACTGTGCCAGAAACATGGGTAACAACTTGACATTCAAATGGGCAGTGCCTAATGACAAGTGTATTATAGACTACGACCAAATTCAAAAAAAATTGCCCTCTCCAACCTTTAACTATAAAAATGATAGAATGGTTTCATTTCAATTTCCAGTTAACGTCTCAGACTCAGTTACCATCAACTAATTTAAATTACAAAAGCAGTATAATTGGCTTACCTTAGGAAAATATAAGAAATGCTTTTTTAGTATTAATTTCTCTTTATGGACACTAATTTGACCTTACCTCCTTGGCCACTCAAATCCAAATTTTGTTCTAAAAAATTTGTTTTTATGATTTTTGCCAATTTCCAGGTTTCTGAGTTATAAAGGACTGGTTGAATTATAGTTTTATAAATTATAATTTATTTTTTTTACAGTTAGTTGCTGCAATTGGTCTCATTTCTATTCCAATTAAAGATCTCAAAAAATTCAGTTAAGAAGTCATAATACCTTACAGTCGGAAGTACCCAAATTTAAAGAGGCAACCTTTGAGGATCAATAATTATAATTTTGAAAAAGTAGCCCAATTTCAATACCTATAATTTCTAATTTTAAGGCCAATCTTATTTGCTTCCTTTAATCTCAGTGACCTTACCTACGTCCTCTTTTGATTCTGGAATATTCAACACACACATCTCAGTCAAATCTATCTGTTTGTCGGGTATGCCAATTTTCTGCATTGTTTCCCAGAGTGTGGGTCTTATTATGATATCAAAAGCTTTTACAAAATCAATGAACAGGATGTAACATTCTTTATTATACTCCCAATACTTTGATATTATCTATCTTATCACATAAATGTGGTCTGTTGTTGAGCATCAGAGCAATAGAGGTTATAAAATATTTCATAATTTATGAAACATTTCATAATTTATTGAAGACCATCAACCCGGTTTCATCAAAGGATGTCATTGGTCATAAATAATTATGACTTGATTTATGATTGAAATCCTATGACTATGAGCATTTACCATGCATTTAGGTTCACTTATTTAAGTTTAAGCTTACACATTTAGTGTGTTATTTTCTTTATGTACTCATGTTTAACTGCACTTATTAATTTGCAATGACAATGTGTTACCACATATGTGTTACCTTTTTACTTTGAACTTTTGTTCTAAGTGCAATTTGATCATAAGTTAGTATAGTTACCGTACATTTCTCTGTTGTACACTGATTTTAGGTTTACTTAATTCAGTTTTCTGTTATAGTACTCTATGTCTAAATGTACTTTATTTATTTGCAATGATAATGTGTTTATTCTAAAAAAAAAAGACTTTTTGGTATGCAATTTGATTGTAGTAATATGATTTGTAATTTGCATATAATTTTTCCACATCCTGGCCGGTACTGATCCTAAAACTGTTTTCCCGTAAGGAATAATAGTAAAATACTGATATTTGTTCATAGTTATTAAAAACCTATTATCTTGATATTATATAAATTTTGAGTATTTAACTGCATATTTCATGATTTCAATTATTCATTGTTTAGGTTTACTGAATTCAGTTTTCTGTTTGTACTCTATGTCTGAATGTACTTATTTATTTGCAATGTTAATGTGTTTAATGCACAAAGACGGTTTACTTTGACTTTTTGGTATATGCAATTTGATCATAGTAATATGATTTATAATTTCCATATAATTTGTCCACATCCTGGTCAGTACTGGTCATACAATTGTTTTTACTGTATGGAATAATAGTAAAATACTGATATTTGTTTATAGGAAGTACAATAAATTTTAATTTGTCTTTGTGTATTTAGTCTGAAAAGTATTTATCATTTTCAGCCTGAAGAAATTGATTTGTCTTGATAGTATATAAATATTGAGTATTATACTAAATATTTCATGATTTAGATAATTAATTGTATTTTAAGTTTACTTAATTCACTTTTCTGTTTATACTCAATGTCTAAATATACTCATTTATTTGTAATGTTAATGTGTTTATTGCACAAAGACTGTTTACTTTGACTTTTTGGTATATGCAATTATTGATCATAGTATTATTTGTAATTTCCATATTAGCGAATTTCCCTATAGGGAAGTAGCTATTACCGTAGGTCGCACGGTAAGACCTAGACCCGGGACTGATTTACTTTTTCATTTTGATGTCCCCGGAGGCCAAAAACACCATGCGTTCAAATTTTTATATATGTATATATATATATATATATAGACTTATATATATATATATATATATATATATATACGTCCGTGAACGCGATAACTTGAGTAATTTTTGTGCGATTTTGATGAAATTTGGTTTAAAGGTGTAAAGCGGGATAAACTTGAATGAGTTCGCGAACCAGCATGATCGGACCATGAGAACGGGGCTTTACGGGGGGTTTTATGGGGTAAAAATTGGGTTTTCTCACTTTTGACCCTCAAAACACAAAATTTCCCTATTTCTCTTTAGACCTTTTTAAAGAGCTTAAAAAAACAAATAATTAAGTATATAAAAGTATTTTTGTTCGATTATTAGTAACGGAGAAAATTTAAAAAATTGTAAATTTAAAATTCCCATGTTATTCTTATGGAGAATATTGTCAAATGTTGTAGTTTGCTTGTTTATGGATATATTTTGATCAAACTTGGCAAATTTATTTATTTTGTACTAAGCTATCAATATTTTACTCAAAAACACACTTTATTAGTTTCCTTGTAGCAGCAAACCTAGGTACTCGTTAAACCTAATGTTATTAAAATATATTTAACTGAAAATCAATTCAAACAAATGGAAATTCGCTTAGTCGGCAGGTTTGCTGCAGCGGGGGTATACTTTTTCCACATCCTGGTCAGTACTGGTCATAAAATTGTTTTCCCGTATGGGAAGATGGTAAAATAATGATATTTGTTCATAGTAAGTACAATAAATTTTAATTTCTTGTTTTGTATACCATGTAATTAAATTATTTACCCTTTTCATTCTAAAGAAATTGGTTTTGCTTGATATTAAATAAATAATGAGTATTAAACTAGATACTTCATAGTTAATTAATTGTAGAAAATAATTTTTCATTTTTAATAAAAGAAATGTCATTTCTCAAAGAAGATAAACTGTTTATTTTCAGATTGCAAGAGTTTGCCTGTAATTTTTCTTTCAATTTTATTATCTATTTTAAAAATAAAACATAACAGTTTTATAATGCTTACGATCTCCATTATTGATGCATTTGAGGCAATGTGTTATGTCAGTCACGTTACCTGCATTACATGTAATGTCAGTCACGTGATGCATTTGAGGCAATGTGTAATGTCAGTCACGTTACCTGCATTACATGTAATGTCAGTCACGTGACCTACATTAGCTGTAATTTGGGTCACTCTTGTAATGGTGGGTCACAAAGTTTTTGTTGCCATATAATAAAAACCACTAATTCAAATGGTCGTTTTATAATTGGAAATTGTACTTATAAGTACATTATTTGAAAAAACCAAAAAAACAACCTATAATAAGTATTGTGTGTTGGATAAAGGAAAAAGAGAGATCCTGAAATCATGTCCACAAATTTATTACAGTTTTATTTGAGCTTTTAACATCAAATATATTCATAAACTATTATATTTTTCACACTTGACTGTTATTTGGTAACCTAAAAAGCTAATGGAATCATAATTACCATAATTCTTTCAAGCTAACTGTGTCAAAACTTAGGATTTTGTGTGTGACCCACATTACACAAAAACCTGTCCCCAAATTTCTCTTCTAGTAATAATTAATTATATAAATTAATTTCAGACTTAAAAACATTATATTTATGAACTACAAAGACCAAACTTTCAAAAAATATAAGATTTATTAATGTAGGTAAGTATAATTTTTTTCAAATGCTGGGGACAGCAATTGTCCTGTTTTCAAGTTTTTGCCCGTGGAGGAGTTAGTTCAAAGGAAAAATTTCGTGTTGGCGTATTAATTATATAGATTTTTGTAACATATCAGCATATGGGTTTTTGGATTTTTTAAATCCCATACTAAATTTCATGAAGATATCTTAAATGTTTTTTAAGATATAGGCCTAAATTTAAAATTGAAAAAAACAAAATGGCAGACATCTTGTTAACCAAATGTTTTTCAAATTGTTATCCTTCATTTTAGCGAATTTCCCCTATAGGGAATAAGCTATTTGTTTTATTTTGACCCATTTAATGTATTCCTGAAATTTGTGTACTTATGGGACACTCTGTGTACCTATATAACCTATATAGAAGTTATTTATAAATATATATATATATATACAGGGTGTTTTTTTCAAAGAAGGGGGGGAATGTGAATGTAACGTTGAATTCAAAACAATTGGGCCCCCTACGTCAATAGATGATTCCCGCAAACTGCATATTTCTATCTATTGCGGTTTTTACATAAATAAAGATGCAAGTTTTTAAAAAAACACCCTGTATATATATTTTTTTTATGTGATGACGGTTTCTGAGCGGGTGATTAAAGGGTAATATAAATTTGCTTAACATTTACTGACAATTTATTTAAATAGGCTATATGGCAAATTTTGGTACAATCAAAGAAGTAAAATTATATAGGTAAACTAAAATGAATCAAGTGCATAGGCTATAAATGACATGTAACACTGCAGTCTTAAGACAAAAAAAAAACCAGAGCTGATAGGCCTACATTGTTTCTGAGGCGTTGGCTTGATCATTCTTCTAAAGAGAGATCTCAAACTGTCGTCAATTAACAGAATAATTCAAACAAACTAAAGTTAAGTTAAGAACTTAAGTACTTTATAGCATTTTTTGTTCATTGCAGTACACTGTTTATCTTTGAAAAGTACTGTACTGTTAGGTTTTAGTACCGTACATGCTGTAATATACATATTTACTGTTCCTTCTCTTTTTATTCTGTAGTACCTGGGGACCGAGCTTTGCTCGGGAAAATCATTAGTTTGCTCTGAAAGCAGTCTTAGTATTGCAGATACATAAATCCATTCCCAAACTCCACACTGCTCGCCTTTACTACTTCCTTCAGCACTCCCTACGTCGTGGACCTGTTTCCCTCCCTTCCCATTGCATGTTAGGATTGTAGATACATTAATGTAATTGCCACAGACATTTCCCACACTCAGCACTGCTAGCCTTACTACTTCCTTCATCACTTCCTACGAAGCGGACCTGTTTTCCTCCCTTCCCATTTCATTAAAAAATAGCAGATACCTTAATCTAATAGTCATAAACAGTTCCCACACTCCAGACAGCTCGGCTTGACTACTTCCTTCACCACATCCTACGTCGTGAGCCTGTTTTTCTCCCTTCCCATAACATTTTAGGATTGGAAATACCTTAATCTAATCGTCATAAACAGTTACCACACTCCGGCTAGATCACCTTTACTTCCTTCAGCACTTCCTACGTCGCACACCTGTTTTCTTCCCTCCCCATAGCATTTTAGGATTGCAGATACCTTAATCTAATCGTCATAAAAAGTTCCCACACTCCAGACAGCACGCTTTGACTACTTCCTTCACCACTTCCTACTTGGCGGACCTGTTTCCCTCCCTTCCCATAGCATTTTAGGATTGCAAATAACTTAATATAATCGTCATAAACAGTTCCCACACTCCAGACAGCTCGCCTTGACTACTCCCTTCACCACTTCCTACGTCACGAACCTGTTTCTCTCCAAACACAGTCCAAACACACTCCAAACGACTCGTCTTGACTACTTCCTTCACCACTTCCTACGTCGCGGACCTGCTTTCCTCCCTTCCCATAGCATTTTAGGATTGAAAATACCATAATCTAATCGTCATTAACAGTTCCCACACTCCAGACAGCTCACTTTGACTACTTCCTTCACCACTTCCTACGTCGCGGAGCTCTGTTTCCCTCCCTTCCCATAGCATTTTAGGATTGTATATACCTTAATCTAATCGTCATAAACAGTTCCCACACTCCGGACTACTCGCCTTTACTTTTTCCTTTATCACTTCCTACGTCACGGACCAGTTTCCCTCCCTTCCCATAGCATTTTTTGATTGCAAATACATTAATCTAATTGTCATAAACAGATCCAACACTCCGGACAACTTTCCTTTACTACTTCCTTCACCACTTCCTACGTCACAGACCTGTTTCCAAACCTTCCCTTCCTATAGCATTTTAGGATTGCAGATCGTAAACAGATCCCATATTTCGTACTGCTTACAATGCCTACAATGTATCGAGCAATCTTCAGTATAATCTTTGCTCAATAGTAGCAAGTGATGCTTTCCCTTTTGTACTGTATTTGTAATTTGCTAGTATACTGTGGGTAGTTGGCTTATTATGAACACGTGCTACAACTTCAAGTCTTTTGTTTACTTTTTCCTTGTTATTTAATTCAACCAACATGGTTACTTAGCAAACCATAAGACTAATGTTAAAAAAATGTAACTTTCAGTTTCGTTTTTCTTCGTAATTAGATTTTTGTTGGGAGTTCTAACTGCATGAAGCTCGTTTTTAGGCCAAAAATAAACTATTTACAAGTTTTGAAGAAAATCGTCGGAGCTGTTTTCGAGATCTTTCTGCAAGCAAGCAAGCAAGCAAGCATACATACAAGCAAACATTGCTCGTATTAGAGTATAGGATAACATTGCTTTGTTTTGTTCACAACACTGTCTTTACTATAGGATTTGAAAAGTAAAGTGTAACTTTTAGTACCGTACATGCTGTAACACACTTTCTCACTGTTCTACATTTTAAAATTTAAAATATGCTTCCTTGTAAAAAAAATCAAAGAATTACTTTTTTGATTTTGGATTTTTAAGCGACTTCTGGATAACTGAAGTTCGGATAATCAGGACTACCGGTACACTGTATTGTTATTTATTATTATTGCCCCTATTGAATTTAAAGTTTTGTGTAAAAGCGTCTTTATGTCAAGGGGTTTGTTTAGGCTACCAGGTATGTTGAATAAATTAATTAGCTGTTTATATTGAGTTAGGCCTATATAGGTTGCACTGTACTCATAAGCTCCAGAGTAAAGTGTTACATACACGGACGAGCATGTTCGCGATTCTGTTGGCGGACACGCTCGCAAACATGCTCGGCGTTTCCAACAGACAGTCGAGCATGCTTGCGAACTTGCTTGCCGCCACCACACACTACTCTTGCTTCTCTTGTGCTGTGACAATTCGACGAGCCGAGCGCCGAGCCCAACATGCGCGCCGGTACGAAGGCTCGCAGACCCCTCACACGGGCGAGCATGTTCGCCGCCAACACCGTCACGAACATGCTCGCGAACATGTTTGCCCGTGTATGGGGGGTCTTAATAATAAATACTAGAGGTCGTCCAGTGGTCAAAGACTCAACCAAAAATATACAATCTACCGACTTCTTTATTTCCACCCCACGCTTTAAATAAAACATGTGATTTGAATTTCTTCCATTTGTTTTGATTTTCTATTTATTTATATTTCGTTGTCATTTTGTCACCAACATGGCAACCCATAAGGCCCATGTTATTTTTTTAATTTTTAAATGAATTCGATGTGCTTATTTTTGAGCCTATTTTACTTTATAAAGGGATTCTGCACATCAACAGGAAAATATCTTTCTAACAGTATGCGTAGAATTTTCCTGCAATGTACACAAGCTGAGAAAAAAGGTTTTAAAGAAACATGCTTGCCTATTAATATATTTAACTTGGATGAGTTTGAGTTTTCCTCAACTGAAATAATAACAAAACAATCGTTAGTAGGCCCTATCACCAACCTTTAGTCAACAAGTTAGAATTTAAAAAAGCTAGCCTACTGACAAAAGAATTTGTAGTAGTCTGCCCTAAAAATTTTACGTTTAACTTCTACTTAGGCCAATTGAGTTTTAGACAACTTACCAATATAAATCTTCCAATCGGTTTTATTGCAAACTTTCCAGTTTGCAAGGCCAAAATGTTAGGTGATGAAAACATAGAGCCTAGGCACTGACTAACTCCAATAAGCTGTCCACACAAAGCGTGGCGTTGCTGTTCGCTGACCCAACTTGGATAGAAATAAACAACTGCATCTTGTGGATCATCTTCTTCCCGTTGACAACGCTCACAATCGTAGACAAAGACTATGAGCAGTTCTCTAAAACAAATTGGGTAACCAAAGTTACTTTAAGCTATAAATACTATCAATACTGAAATTGTGAAAGATGAGATCTGTCTTGCTTTCAGAGTTTGTAGTCCAAAGCGCTGTAGTGTTAATGAAATTGCCTATATAATTATGAATAGCATGAACAGTTTTTTAATGTATGTAAAAACCAATAACTTATATGAGGCTCAAAATTTCCAACCAAACACAACTGTGTAGTGCTACACAATAAATGTTATGCCGATATAAAAAGGTTGAGCATGATAATATTCCCGCAGCAAGTTAAAATTTAAGTTAGGACTAAGTAAACTTATAGTTTAATCATATGAAACTTTTTTTTTTTAATAAACTAGGCCTATACACAGAATAAGAATATAGAATAAAGTACGGTAACTAGCTAGTCTTTTCAAATTTTATATTTTAATATAACTTTGCATAAGAAACACACTTCTTAACATTAAAACATGACATTTGACATTTTTAAGTTATTAATTTTTAATGAAAATTACTTGCAGCCTGGACAGAATCTTTTTAACCTTCCATCGGGCGCATCACGGAAGTTACCACTACCACAGAAAACATACTACTATAACCCAGAATGCCAACCGCATGGTAAAAAGCGTTAAGTACTTTGAAAGAGCTTTGCCTGTCAATTCGTAGGCAGCGCCACCAGCGTGCAAAGGTCTCTCAAAGTACTTAACGCTTTTTACCATGCGGTTGGCATTCTGGGTTATAGTAGTATGTTTTCTGTGCCACTAGGTGACTACATTTTTTGTTATAAAAACCATAGTTTGCATTCAGCAGAGCTGTCGCCTGCCGCACCTCTTTCACGGAATCGGTTTTAGCTACTCTTACCCCATTCCCACAGGGTTTCCACCTTAGGTCAGGAAAAAATAGGGACATTGCCCCCCTCCCTCCCGGATAACATAGGCTTAAATACGGGCATAAGGAACCAAAATCAAAACTGTCCCGGCAGAATCGGGACGGTTGGCAACCCTGCATTCCCAGTTGTCAGTCGACATTGGGGAGTGGTTCGCGTCACTACTTTAAGTAGCTTCCGTGAGCGCCCTGTGATGTAACGGGTTTCCCGGAGCCTATTTCCGTAACTTATACTTCCTTTTGATTGATCTTATTTTGCGGTATTATAAAATGGATGAAGAATTGTGACGAATTGTGCGATCGTTGGCTAGAGTTGAAAGGAAGGACAGGGAACAACATTTAAGTTAGTGGAAAGACCTAGCGGTGTGCTTGTTTGGGAACTTTTTTTTAGAAAAAGAGCTTTGACAAAATTTGTAGTCCTTTTAACAAAAGTTAATTTTTTTCATTAGACCATAGTTGTTTTAGTTTACACACTATTGCAATTTTTTAAAGAGCTTTGACAAAATAAGTTGTCCTTGTAAAATGATTTTTTTCATAAAACCATCTAGGTGTTTTTATGCTATACAATAACTTAATGCAATTTTTTTCTAAGAGCTTTGACAGAATGAGTTGTCCTTGACACAAATGATTTTTTTCATTGGACCATAACTTAGGTGTTTTTAGCGAATTTCCCATATAGGGACTTAATAGCCCCTAACATGAATGAAGCATGAATTATATATATAAGTTTTCTTTTTTATAAGTTTTTTTTTTAGTTATATATATACAGGGTGTTTATTTGAAAACTTTCCATATCTGTTGTGTGCAAAGGTAAGGCTTTTAACACTTGTTTGTTCTCATTTCCCCCTAATTTGGACATGCCAAATCCAATAAAATTATTTTCAATTTCAAAAAATGCCCCAAAAGGGCCCAATTTGGTGGGTAAGTTAGGGGTGCTTTTTGAGAAATTTTCAAATGTAAACATGGGTTGAGTGATACATCAATTTAAAGGTCTAATCATCCCTACTATTTTGGTGCAATAAAAATGTAATTATCTTGAACCGTATTTTCAGGGTGGGTCAAAACGTTTTAAAAAAGGACTTTGAAGTTAAGTACCGTATTACCCGAACTACTGAACGGAACAGCGCCAAATTTCTTTAAAAGCTTATTCTTGATCTACTCTTTAAGATAACTTGTAATAAGGGCATTTTCCATGTTATTTTCTAGTAAAAAAAAAATCTGAAATTTGAAGAATAAAAGAAAGTTGAAAACTCAAAATTCTTAAATAGCAAGGTATAACAAATTTCATACCACGTGAAAGGTCCTTTTTTAACAAACATTTGACGTATTTAAGTTTTCTTTTATCTCTTACCGTTTAAAAATTGCAGTAGAAAAACTGAATTTTCTATGGTAAAATTTAAATAACTAGTTTTCTAACAAAACACATTGCACTTTGTTCAACGATGTATTATGATTAATTACAAATTGATCAACTACTTTTACTTATGTCAGTTCATCTTGGACCCTTCATCCTGTTCTTTTCTCATTGGTAACTGAGCCAGTCTCAGAAATTTCTTAACTAAATCATTTACAGCTTTATGACTTAAGGTCTTACCTGGATATTTATTGTTAAACACTTTGCAGTTATCCTAAAACACTTTTGTTCCGTCCAATAAGTAAAAATAAAGTCTATTTTTTTAAGTGCACACCATATTCGATTAGATACTACAGAAAATAGTACTTTTTGAAATTAGTACTACCATTGACTAGCCAATGGTAAGTTACTACAGAAAGCGGCCCACTTGTAGGTTGTCCTCATCAGCTATAAGACTTGTTTTTCACAAAGTAAAACGTAATGACTTGTTTGTCAATCACGGTATCAATAATTATGAATTGTTTCCTTCAGTTAATGCACCATTAAATGTGTCTAGAGACGAATTTTGGCTGTTTTATTAGAAAACTAGTTACAATATTACTATGGAAAATTCAGTTTTTCTACTGCAATTTTTAAACGGTAAGAGATAGAAAGAAAACTTAAATACGTCAAATGTTTGTTAAAAAAGGACCTTTCACGTGGTATGAAATTTGTTATACCTTGCTATTTAAGAATTTTGAGTTTTCAGCTTTCTTTTATTCTTCAAATTTCAGATTTTTTTTACTAGAAAATAACATGGAAAATGCCCTTATTACAAGTTATCTTAAAGAGTAGATCAAGAATAAGCTTGGAAAGAAATTTGGCGCTGTTCCGTTCAGTAGTTCGGGTAATACGGTACTTAACTTCAAAGTCCTTTTTTAAAACGTTTTGACCCACCCTGTAAATACTGTTAAAGATAATTACATTTTTATTGCACCAAAATAGTAGGGGTGATTAGACCTTTAAATTGATGTATCACACAACCCATGTTTACATTTGAAAATTTCTCAAAAAGCACCCCTACCCCCCGAATTGGGCCCTTTTGGGGCATTTTTCGAAATTGAAAATAATTTTATTGGATTTGGCATGTCCAAATTAGGGGGAAATGAGAACAAACAAGTGTTAAAAGCCTTACCTTTGCACACAACAGATATGGAAAGTTTTCAAATGAACACCCTGTATATGTGTCCGTTAGCGCGATAACTCGACAAAAATTATCCGATTTTGATGAAACTTGGTACGTGTAAACCTACCTTTATTGGAACGAGTTCGCGATCCAGCATAATCGGACCATGGGAACAGGGGTTTATGGGGTAAAAATGTGGTTTTCCCATTTTTTACCCTAAAAACATTTAAACCGTTTTGTAGAGCTTTAAAAAAGAAATAATTTAGTATATTGAAGCGCTGTTGTATGCCTAACGGTCACGGAGAGAATACTAAAAAAGTGTAATTTAAAATTCCCATGTTATTCTTATGGAGAAAATGAAAATTGTTGTAGTTTACTTGTTAATGGATATATATTGATAAAATTTGGCAAATTTATTTATTTCATCCTATACTATTGACATATGTTCAAAAGCACTTTTTACCTTCCCCATAGCAGCAAACCTAAGCACTCGTTAAATCTAATGTTATTTAAATAGGGAATAAATATATGTCTTATTTATGGAAATATTTCAGTAAAAATGTAATCAGACAAGTTGAATCGCTTAGTCTGCAGGTTTGCTGAGGTGGGGGTATTTTTATTGTTTATTATAACATTACCGTACCGGTATCTATTTTATAGGTTATACAGCATAATAGTGTAATATATTTTTTGTACTCCCGGAGGTAACTTCCGTGAGTGCCCTTTGGTGTTTGAAAATCAATGCGCCAGACAGAAGGTTACTTCATGGCTTGTAAATGAAATATTCTATAAGTTTTATACCTATAATAATTAATCAGGTAAATGCATAAACATTTCCCTCTTTATTCAAACACACACGGAAAAATTTGCATTGTAAGGGTTGTTTCGTTAGCTGGTTACATATTCACGGTGGCGTCGTCCTGTAATCCACCTACTAGGAGGTCACGAACTGTGAATATTTATAGGCATGCACTGTGGATGCAATACTCCCTGGAGTGGATTAACGTCCGCACTAGTGAGTACTTTACTACTATCCGCAATACTATCCTGATAATTAGACCAATTTGTTAATACCAAGGCAAAAATGTGGTTTGTATTCCACTATAAACTGAAGGTCCCTTAGCTGCCATTAGCTGTGCTGTATGGGCTATTAATTAATAGCTGTCTAAGGAATATGTCGGCCTTAGTCACTAACAAAACCAATTATAAGATGCGCCAATCATCCTTCACTCATATATGGGTTAAAATATGCACATAGTGGCGTCCCCATCTTAAACTTAATTGATTGATTGATTAAGGATGTTATTATGAAAATGAAAATCTTTAACTTATTTTCCATTAAGCATGTAGGCCTACATGCAATAGGCATTGACGCTACACTATAAATAAATACACTGAGGATACGCGTTCGGTAATCGGACGTGGATTAAGTACTTAAGCGTCCGACAGTGGTGTCACCGGGTTGTGAAGGCCCGGAACGCCATTAAATACCACAACGATACAGCCATCGGTGTTTGTGGTGTGGATAGAGTGTTTGGCTGATATGCGAGAGGTTGCTGGTTCGATTCCTATCGGTAACTTTTAACTTTATGTCAAAGATTTTGCTTTGAATGCCATTTCTTCTTAACTGTACATCTTTTCTGTAGAACTTTTGGCATTTATAATTTTATTTCATGAACAGAATTTAACCTTTATTCGACTTTTTCATCATCAGCAAGTTTGGTTAGTTAGGTTAGGTTATGACAGTAAATCTGCCGACCCGACCCCTAATTCAAGTCCGGTTACCGAAATGAATAATATATTAGGATTATCATGGACATTTTAATCCTCAAAAAGAAACTGTAGGCCTACCAATATATTTAACTGTATTTCTGAATTATATTTACTCGAACATGTAAGCTAATGTAAAAAGATGACAATAAAATCAAAACTTCAGGATCAGTTTAGTTATGATCAACAACTGTGTGTTGATAAACTTAATCAATCAACTAACTTATCAACTAAATTAATATAGGCCTAGCCTATAATCCTGTATCAAACTGTATAATTATACAAATACTTACTTAGACATTGTAGTAAAGCAATCTCAGATGAGCACCACATCAATAATACAGACTATTTATTTATGTTACATAACTGCAACTGCAAAACTGCATCCTTTCCATGTTATACAATATTTTGGATGGTTGATTGGTTGGTTTCGTTTCATGGTTTGGTTTGGTTTGTGTTTGTGTTTTTTGTGTGACTTGAGTCGCAGTCGGTATTTACTCAGGGGAGGTATAGATGAGCTTACGGTCGATGACAGCTATTATAGTCTGTCTAAAATAATTGTGCGGTTGGAATTCAACATATGATTTCCCTATCATGGTAAATCTCCCACTCATTTACCCTTTTCTACACTGAAATACCCATTCCAATCATCTGTTTTATATTGCAGAGAGGTTTTTAGGAAGCATTTGTTTATGATTGAACTACATACATAATAAAACTAGAAGATTTATTTTAACGATAAATAATCTACGTTTGATGGATTGTTTTAATAGTATATTACGTTACTAGTCCTGAAAATAAGTGTTTACCGGACGAGTGTGGTCGTTCCCGTGCGAGACGAAGTCGAGTACGGGATTACCATACGAGTCCGGTACACACATTTTGGACGAGTTACGTACGATAGTTTACGCCATACTACTAAATCCGTACAAATCCTTATATATTTCCACCAACTAAAGGACTAAAAATCACTAGTCATAACCTATTTTTTTGTTTATAACCACTCACTGCCACCTAAATACAGTATAATCAGCTGATTAGTGTCCGGCAAAACTCATTGCAGCACAGTAGTACGCAATGAAACCCCATTTGAATAAGCTGGCGGCAAACAGCTGTTTTCTGGACTAAATCCTTGCGTGGGAAGTTCGTCAAAATAATGTAGTGTGGCGTAAATACAATTTCAGTTCTAGTAATGTAACTATACATTATTAAATTAGTTAATATCGTGGTGAACTGATTTCAAAATTCTAAAGTGATTCTTCACTTCTTATTTAGTTATTATTTTAATACCGTCGGTAATGGGAACTTTGTCAAGGTCTCTAGCGGAGCCCTAAGGTCAGATCAGGAAGAAACCCATTGGGTTATCCTGTTTATGCCTGAATAATCAGTGTACAACATTAAACTCGCTAGGTAAATGACAAGTAGGAGCATTCGTGCTGAGTGAGTAAGTGAGCGAGTACTTAGCCTTTAATATGTACCTATAGGTCATGATGATCAATGGAGTCATTTCATTAAACTTGTTTTGTTATACAGTGCATTACTTGCTATAATTTTCTTTTACTGAGGACAAACTAACATTACAAATTGATCATATTATTTGAATGAATGAGTTATGTTTGGAGATACACACAAATTAAACCATTTGTATGTAACAGCTATTAAAGTTTAAATTTAAATTTTAAGTTTATTAAAGTTAAAGCATTTTTCATTCTTTACTAATTGTATAAATATTTCAAATCCCTAATAATAAAAGGCCAATATGCCTTAGTACACACCAAATACAGTAGAAAACAAAACTCGTAAAAACATATAAATATAATTTAATTTTTAAAACCTATATTAAACCACAAAATTACAATGCTGTAAATTTAACAAATGTTAGTGGTAATGTGAACGTTAACAAAGTACTGGATACGTTCCATTACATCATTCACTCTCATAACTGGAAAGTAGATATTCACCATCATCTTCGCTTAAGCCATCAGAGTCAGTGTCATCCTGCAGATTTATAATAAATGCTTTTTTAAATAACTGTACACACTAAAAAATGTGTTTTTTGATTGAATTGTAATGTCTTGGCACCTTTTGGCCATTTCTAATTAACACTAATCAATTAAACACAGACTGAATAATATTAAACTGCACAAAATACCATCAGAATAATCACAATGTTGTTTACTACTAAAATGTAAACAAAGTGAAAACTGTTGTAAAATTATGAACAGTATGAATCAGCTGTAGGCTAATATGTTGTGGTGGCAGGGGCCAGGGAGAAAACAGGGGAAAACAAATTTGTCCTTCAACCGCACATTAAATTCAGACAGAGAATAGCCCAGTCACTTTAGGTAAAAACCTAGACATGAAAGATGTAAAGCTGATTTTTTGCATGGTGATATTATATAATAGGAAGGATGTTTTCTGAAAGTTCCCCGAATTTCCCCCCTTGCTTCCCCTTAAAGACCCCCCCCCTCCCCCCAAACACGAGGTTGAAAGTGTAGTGTTTAATAAATCACCTATATCTTTTTATGTAAACAAGCTATCAGCATAATTGTTTTTTCTTTGAACTCCTTGTTAAATTTACATTAATAAAATAACCTTACATGTAGCATTATCTTTATTGGATGGGGTTTTATATGTGATACAAAATAAATATTATTTTATTTAAAACGTTAAGTTGTAGATTAGGCCAAACGTTAGTTTTGCAGTAGGTAGTACGTCATTGTAACACAACTTTTTACCTATTTTATGAACTTTCCAAAAATGTATAACAATATATATTTTAATTTAAATTGTTACCGAATGAAGCAATTTAAATCCATGCTTCAAACAGCCACAAAGCGCACTTAGCCCATCAATCAAACTTGTCCAGTAAATATTACTATCTATCTTCTAATATATAAAATTCTCGTGTCACAGTGTTTGTCTGCAAACTCCTCCGGAACGACTTCCCCGATCGTTATGAAAATTGGTGTGTAAATTCTGTAGGTATGCGAATAGGACGTAAACTATTTCCCGTTTCGAAATTCTTAAAAGGGCTCCGCCCCAGTGGCTCTGGAGTTTCCCATGTTAACCTTATGAGAAATGGAATTAATGAATCTTAACAGCTGTTTCAATTAAACAAGTTGGTTCTGTTCTATGATGTTCAATAGCATTAAAGTTACAAGGATTGCCAACAGGGTACAGCACTATTATTTCTTTTACATTTATGACAACAGCTAATTTGCAACCAAAAGGTGAGTGAGCGTAGCGAACGAACTTCAACCTGGAGGCGAGTGAGCGTAGCGAACGAGCTAACCTGAAGGCAAGTGAGCGCAGCGAACGAGCTCCAACCTAAAGGTGAGTGAGCGTAGCGAACGAGCTCCAACCCAAAGGTGAGTGAGCGTAGCGAACGAACTTCAACCAGGACGTGATTGAGCGATGCGAACGAGATCATCTTGAAAATTAAACGTAACGGTACTTTCTTTCCATCGGCCTGTCTTAGGGGAAACCTATAACTTAGGCGATACGAAGTTCGCCGGGTCAGCTAGTTTCTATATATAATTCAGTTTTAAAAATATTTGTAAATCTAGAGTTCTACTGGACCGATTTTATTAATTATTGTGACGTTGGAAAGTTTAACTCGTGTAGATTTGCAAATAATTATGAAAGTTTGTTTTTGTTATGATGTATGGCAAAAAATCAAAAAATGCTTTCCATATGAAAACTGTGTTTTAAACACTTTTTGTTTGGGTGCGAATTTTGGCTGCTTATTTTGAGTATTTTCAAGAAGTGCATGGTACCAATTTGTAGGAAATTTTATCCTCTTTCAGAATATCACCTTCCACTCTGATCGATTTCCTCGCTATTTAAAAGTTATTTGCAAAAAAGCTAAGCAACCTCTGAATTTATAGTAATGATGAAATACTGAGTAAGGGATGATATTTTTGTTAAACTTTGTACAACTAAATCTAGACTTCTACTGGACCGATTTTGTTAACTAATGGGTCATTGGAAAATCTAATTCATGTAGATTTGGAAATAAGTATGGAAGTGCGATTTTATCAAATATCTGTGGTGAAAAAGTTAAAATTTATTAAAAACTGCTTTTTTTAAGTTTCCGTTTTCAAGTTTCTATTTGTAGCCAGCTTTTGGCTGCCTTTAATAAGTATTTTCAAAAAATGCATAGTAGTTATTTTAGTACATTTTATTCTCTTTCAGAATATCACATCCACTTTGGTCGATTTTCCCTCCATTTAAAAGTTATTGGCAATAAGCTAGGCGATCTCCAAATTTTAAAGGGTGAGAAAATTCTAAATTAGATATGTTTTTGTTAAACTTTGTACAACTAAATTGATTGTATAAAGCGCTGATTGTATAAATTCACTCCCACCCTTCATTGACAAAGGAGCTGACGATGATGAGGGAAAAGAAAGTTGATATGTACTGTATCTGATAGTTTATTAAACTATCAGATACAGTACATATCAACTTGCCTTACTCTAAGTGTTTTTTTTTTACTGTAATTAAATAAACTTGTAGAGCATATACTGTAGAAGGTGATTGGTACTCAGTGTGACAAACATTTTTTGATGTAAGTACAAAGTCAATGAAGTGTGATGATGCAAATAAAAGGTTCCAAATCTAAAAATTATTCTATGCTTTTAAACTTAATACAGCTATTTCTCAATTACCTGTATATGGATTTGAGTAGATTATGCCATTTTCGTGTTCTACATTAAATTTTGAATAAGAATAATAGAAAATTACGGAGAATCAGTTGTAAAAACCCCATTGTAAATAGATTCAAAGATAAAAATTAAGATTTTTCATAAAAATAAAAAAAACATGGGTCTGTTGCATTTTTTCACACCCTGTATACAAGAAAGTGTCCAAATATGTTAAAAGCTGGGCCATTTTATAAGCTTTCCAACCATATGCTATACTATTGAGGTTTAGATATTCTTTTGTTTGTTTTAGTGGTTTGAATACCAGAAAACAGGGAACTTTTTTACTGTTCAAGCTGAAACAATAATACAAGTTTTGCTTAATACATGCCGACTTTCTATGTTTGAAATGTTGAACAAAGACACCATGTTTTGTAGTCTTCAAACCACTAAAGCGTACATAAACAGATATAAAGCTCAATGGTGTAGCATATGGTTGGAAAGCTTATAAAATGGCGCAGTTTTTACCATATTTGGACACTTCTTGTCTACAGGGTGTGAACAAATGCAATAGACCAATATTTTTTACATTTTTATCAAACATCTTAATTTTTATCTATGAACCTATTTACAATGGAGTTTTCACAACTGATTTCCCGTAATTTTATATTATTCGTATTCAAAATTTAATGTAGAACACGAAAATGACATTATCTATTCAAATCAATTTACAATTAATTGAGAAATAACTGTATTAAGTTTAAAACATAGTTATTTCTGAAAAAACACAAAATAATTCTTTGGGAAGCTAATTTTTAGACTTTGAACCTTTTATGTGCATCATCACACTGCAATTACTTTGTACTTACACAAAAAAAATTTTGTCACACTGAGTATCAATCACCCTGTATTTGCCTTTTCTTATAGTTATAAGAAAATGTAAAAAAATGTAAGAAAATGTAAGAGAATGAAGTAATCGGTAGTTACCGATTACTTCATTTTCAATCGTTGTAAGTACTTATTTTCTTACTATTTTTTTTTAATTCGGTGTTCTTAATTTGCTTGTTAAACATACTCACAGGGTGTATAAACAATAAATAAACAAAAAGTAATCATTTAGTAATATTTACTAGACAATTTGGAATGATTCGCTAAGTGAGGTATGTGGCTGTTTGAAGCGTGGATTTAAATGGCTACATTCGGCAACAGCTTAAATTAAAATATATATTGTTATACATTTTTGGAAAGCTCATTAAATAGGTAAAAAGTTTTGTTTCAAACACATTGACGTACGACCTACTGCAAAACCAGAGTTTGACCTAATCAACAATTTCATAAAAAATATATATATATATATATATATTGTTATATCACAGATATAAACCCACCCAATAGAGATTCTAAGTTATGTATGGTTATTTTATGAAAGTAAATTTAACGGGGAGTTCAAAGAAAAAACAATTATGCTGATAGCTTGATTATATCAAAATATATCGGTGATTTAGTAAAACACTACACGTTCAACCTGGTGTTTGGGGGGAGGGGGGGATTTAAGGGGAAGCAAGGGGGGGAAATTCGGGGAACTTTCAGAAAACACTCTTCCTATCATACACCATCACCATGCAAAAAATCAGCTTTACATCTTTTATGTCTTTGTTGGCCTTGATTTTGAACTAAAGTTACTGGGCTATATGGGCTTCTCATTAGCAGAGGGAACACCATTACCGTAACAATACGGTTTATCAACAATCGGCCACGGTGGTCTAGTTGAGCGGAGCGAGCGAAGCTCTTATACGTCGACTCCTATGCATTTCGTAATACGCAAACTCCTCCTAGATGGCTGAATCAATCGTTTTCAAATTTTGCATGGTGATAAAGACCATATCGGTGAGTGCCAACATCTATATGGCGTTAAAAAAATCTCTCAGGAATCCGCCCCACTGGGTCTCAAAGTTTCAATGTAATCCTTATGGAAGCGGTGGGGCACACGGGAGGGACTAAGGCTAACATATCTTGTAGTGTCAGCGTTCGCCGCTAGAACTGCTAAGTTGAAATAATTTAAATTAATTTTTTTTTTAGTTATAAAATTAACTTTTTAATTATAAAATATTGTTTTAAAATTATAAAATAAATTTTTAATTTTTAAAATTAAACTGTCATAACATAACCTAACCAACCAGACTTGCTGATAATATAAAAACTATATAAGATAAAAATCTAATTAATAATTACTTATAATTTTTAATTAATTATAAAATTCATTTTAAAATGTAGTATTATAAAATTAAACTATAACCTAACCTAACCAACCAAACTTGCTGATATGAAAAATTTGTTGACAAAAAGTTAGTGATACCAGCGGGATTCGAACCCGGGACTTCCTGCACACCAATCCGAAACACTACCAACTATGCCACGAACGCCGCTGAAATCACATCGTTTCGTAACGGTAATCGTGTCGCCTCAAGAGAAGACATTACCCACTAGAGATATGACGTCACTACACCTTTAGCCTTAGTCCCTTCCGTGTGCCCATTCCCTTATCGAAGCAGTATTTGACACGTAAACAAAGACATATGATCAGCTGTTGACTTTTAAATGCAGTAGATTAAGAAATAGCTTATAGCCACTGAGCTAAAATTATAACTGGAGGTAGCACTGCCATGGCAGAAGTCTGTCAAAAGCGTGTCGCTGATTTTGTTAGGTTGGTATAGCAGTAAGTTTTCTTATCATAGCAATGACATGGCTTCTTATTTCTAGGTTGGTATAGCAGTGAGTATTTTTGTCATACTTGAATACTTTTAATACTTTAATAATTTTCTTTGAAATGGCGACCATACAAAGTAGGTATTTTAAGCCAAGTATAATAATAGTTATAGCAATAATATGGCTTCTTATGACACCAGACTCACGCAAACATGGCGGCTGGCGACACGCATCTTTGACATTCAGTGCTACCTCCAGTTAGAATTATAGCTCAGTGCTTATAGCATTATTCCACAGATATTAGAACAGAAACGGTATGGATCATAAAAATAATCAAATGACGACACTAGCTTGGGGTCCGTGACGTATAAAGTGGTTAAGGAAGTAGCGAGCAGTCTGGAGTGTGGAAACTGTTTATGACGATTAGATTAAGATATCTGCATTCCTAAATTCTATGGGAAGGGAGAAAAAAAGGTCCACGACGTAGGAAGTGGTGAAGGAAGTAGTAAAGGCGAGCTGTCCGGAGTGTGGGAACTGTTTATGACGATTAGATTAAGGTATCTGTGTTCCTAAAATTCTATGGGAAGGGAGGAAAACAGGTCCGCGACGTGAGAAGTGGTGAAGGAAGTAGTAAAGGCGAGCAGTCTGGAGTGTGGAAACTGTATATGACGATTAGATTAAGGTATTTGTATTCCTAAAATGCTATAGGAAGAGAGGAAAACGTGTCCGCGACGTAGGAAGTGGTGAAGGAAGTAGTCAAGGCGAGCTGTCCGGAGTGTGGGAACTGTTTATGACGATTAGATTAAGGTATCTGTGTTCCTAAAATTCTATGGGAAGGGAGGAAAACAGGTCCGTGACGTGAGAAGTGGTGAAGGAAGTAGTAAAGACGAACAGTCTAGAGTGTAAAAACTGTTTATGACGATTAGATTAAGGTATCTGTATTCCTAAAATTCTATAAGAAGGGAGGAAAACAGGTCCACGATGTAGGAAGTGGTGAAGGAAGTAGTAAAGGCGAGCATTCTGGAGTGTGGAAACTGTTTATGACGATTAGATTAAGGTATCTGCATTCCTAAAATTCTATGGTAAGGGAGGAAAACAGGTCCGCGACGTAGGTAGTGGTGAAGGGAGTAGTCAAGGCGAGCTGTCCGGAGTGTGGGAACTGTTTATGACGATTAGATTAAGGTATCTGCAACCCTAAAATGCTATTGGAAGGGAAGGAAACAGGTCCGTGGTAGGAAGTGGTGAAGGAAGTAGTAAAGGCGAGCAGTCTGGAGTGTGGAAACTGTTTATGACGATTAGATTAAGGTATCTGCATTCCTAAAACTCTATAGTAAGGGAGGAAAACAGGTCCGCGACGTAGGAAGTGGCGAAGGAAGTAGTAAAGGCGAGCAGTCTGGAGTGTGGAAACTGTTTATGACGATTAGATTAAGGTATCTGTGTTCCTAAAATTCCATGGGAAGGGAGGAAAACAGGTCTGCGACGTGAGAAGTGGTGAAGGAAGTAGTAAAGGCGAGCAGTCTAGAGTGTAAAAACTGTTTATGACGATTAGATTAAGGTATCTGTGTTCCTAAAATGCTATAAGAAGGGAGGAAAACAAGTCCGCGACGTAGGAAGTGGTGAAGGAAGTAGTAAAGGCAGTACGGAGTGTGGGGTTGTTTGTGGCAATTAGATTAACGCATCTAAAATACTAAAATGCAATGGAAAGTGATGAATACAGGCCCACGACGTAGGAAGTGGCTTAGGAAGTAGTAAAGTATGGGCATCAGCATAGTGTGAGATCCGTCTGTGGCAGTTAGATTAATGTATCCTCAATACTAAAATGATATGAGAAGGGAAGGAACCAGGCCCCACGACGTAGGATGTGGTGAAGGAAGTAGTAAAGGCTGGCAGTGCAGAGTGGGGGAACCGTTTGTGCAGTTAGATAAATGTGTCTGTAATACTTAAATGCTATGAGAAAGGAAGGAAACAGGTCTATGACGTAGTAAATGGTGAAGGAAGTAGTAATGCTAGCAGTGCAGAGTGTGGGAACTGTCATTGGCGATTACATTAATGTATCTGCAATCCTAAAATGTTATGGGAAGAGAGGGATACCGGTTTAAAACGTAGGGGGTGGTGAAGGAAGTAGTAAAGGTGAGCAGTTTTGAGTTTGAGAATGGATTAATGTATCTGCAGTGCTAAAATGCTACGGGAAGAGACTGTAGACTGTATGTTAAAATGATTACGAAGCACGAATCGATACATATTTTCTATACATCCTATCATTTACAATCGAAATTTACAACTGAGTTGACAACAGCTGATTTTTACTCCATAGAGGCTAAAAACTATTTTTACTCCCTAAATATTAAAAATGATACTTTAGACCCGCAACGCATGCATTAAAAACTACTGTTTTTACTGCAGTATGACAAAAACAATATAATATGAGCCCTTGATGACTCCGCTCAATTTTGTGGATGCCTCTGCGAACGCCACCTAGTAGTTAGCGTACCGGGCTGATATGCTGAGAGTCCCGGGTTCGAATCCCGCTGGTGGCACTAACTTTTTGACTAAGGTTTTTTCATTATCAGCGAGTTTGGTTGGTTTGGTATGGTTATACAGTTTAATTGTATTATTAAGTCATAAAATTATAATTGAGTAGGCTATTTTTTTTTAAATTTGTAAATTTTGTATTATTTATTTTTTAAACAAAATTGTAAATACGTTAAAGTTTAGGCATTCTAAAGGGGTTTCATCACAAATTATTGGATAATTGTAATCTTGTGTTTAACGTATAAAAAATAAAAAAATTAAGCCGTGTTTTTTTCCGAATGTAAAACATGTGTCAAAACTTTAGCGTGGTAGAATTTTGAGTTATTTTTTATATATTATGTGAATTTATAATCATACCAAAATGTATTTTTTGACACATTAAAGGTTTAAGCAATAGTTTGTTAGGGCTTTAAAATTTAAAATAAAATTAAAAATTAATTTTATAATTTTTTTTAAAAATGGGTCCCAATTACCCCGTTGTGGGGAAATGGGACCCATATTTTTTTATCCCACATATAATCAATATTAATATTATAATTAATACCACATATAATTAATCAATAATTATATGTGGCTGCAGTGGTGATTATCATGTATTATGTGTAAAAACAGAATTTTGAAGTAGGTCCCAATTACCCCAGCATGGAGTAATTGGGAACCAGTCTCATCGCGTGGTTACATCGGGTTGGAATCACATGTGTACAGAAAAGTAAAAAAAATATTTTACAACCACTTGAATAAGAAATTAGAGCCTAAAAGAGTGAGCTAAGCCCATAATTGGCCTATTTTAAATTATATTTTGACTGATAACTACCATTTATTAGAAATTATTTCGGCCGAAAAAGCGAAATTCCGTAAAGTTTGCATATGACCAGAAAAAAATTTTGACATAAAATATACTTGTAGTTTTTTTTATTTAACTATACATGTCTTTTAACAGTTTAAATCTATATTTCTGGCTGTTATCTGCTCTGGTTTATTTTTCCTATTTTATTAAGAAAAAAGTGTAATGTTTTTGAAAAAATAGTTTGAACTGTTGTAATGTCCTAAAGAAAATATTTTCCAATAAAAGTATGTTGCATTTTGTTTATTATGTTTTCATTTTTAGAACCCTATTACCCCCACAAATTAATATTAGGTGCTTATGGGTTTATAAGCATAGGTCCCAATTACCCCATGTGGGGTAATTGGGTTCCAAATTATTATTATTTATTTTTTCATAGTAAAATTTATAAAAAAAAGAAAAACATGTGATAAGAAGACAAATTACAGTTGGAAACCTTGTGCATGCTCATATTTTGATTTTTTCTGACAATAAACATATAATTGAAAAAAATAAAAACATGGGTCCCAATTCCCCCACTCCACCCTAAATTCTAGTTTCATTTAATGAACAGAATTATTTTTTCTATTAATAAACTTTTTTTATATTATTTCATTATCAGCAAGTTTGGTTAGTTCGGTTAGGTTATGATAGTAATTTTATAATAAAAAGATTATAAAATTGAATTTGAGGCATTTATAATTTTATTTTATGAACAGAACGATTTTTGCGATTAGTAAACCTTCATTGACAAAATGCTCTCTACTACAGCGCTGTTCACGGAGGAATTTTGAACTAATGCCTCAATCGTACCTCCCCTAACGTCTTGCTGAGTCGCGGATCTATCTCTGAAACTCCAGGATCTATAAGTCCTGGACCTATTTGAGTCCAGAACTTAAAGCAATAAACATTGAGGGAATCGTAGAGTATTTGGCGTTGTGATGTTGGCAATGGGTGACAGCCGAGCCGGGCTGTCTGCTCCGCGCTTCGTAAACATAAGACATCACCCCACGATACATACTCACGAGTGGCTAAGGCTAGAATTTCAAAGTGACACTTTCTTCAAAACTACTTATATCGTGCGTTTTTGGTCACTTTTGACAGTTAGACCTATCAGCTGAAAGTGACGGAGAGAGTGACAGCGACCGAATCATAATGTTTTTTTTTTTTCAATTAAATTGAGTGGCAAATTTATTTTTTTATTTTTTTTTAAATATAGGGTCGTAATATTTGTAAAGAAAATATTATAGTTAGAGGTAATGGCTGAGAAAAGCGTTATAATAAGGTTGAAATAAAACATCACGGCAAATCCAGTTAAATGCGATTTGGAGTACCACAAAGGTCAATACTAAGCTCATGTTCATTCATAATATAACTTCATGTATTTATAGATGTTATTAGATCAATTATTATTTTTATAAATTATTATTTAGATAAATTATGTATATTAGATAACCAAAATCGCAAAGAGCAGTTTTATAATGTGTTGCACTTTTTCCTGATGCAAGTTCCTATCAACCATATACAATTTGCCATATAACTTCGTAATTTAGGGGACTGCCTCAATCATACTCATACTGATTATTCTACACATTGTATATTAACCATTAGAATATATCAAATTTGATGTGATGGGCTTAGGGTAAAGATTGTGCACTTTTTCCTGATACGAGTTCCTATCAACCATATACATTTTGCCATATAACTTGGTAATTTAGGGGACTGCCTCAATCATACTCATACTGATTATTGTACATGCTTTATATTACCATTATAATAGCTCAAAGTTGATGTGATGGGCTTAGGAAAAAGATTGTGCACTTTTTCCTGACCTAAATTCCTATCAACCAAATAGATTTTGCCTTATTGTAGTGATAATGGAAATGCTTCTTTTTTAAGCTCAACCAGCCAGACTTTAGGCAAAATTTAACTCCTCAAGATGTTATAGAGTCAGCTGATTTTTCCAATACATTTAATTCCAAAAAAGGGGTTAATATTTCTTTCTGGAATGTTCAAGGGCTAGTGAACAAAATCTATATAAATAAAATTACAGTTTTGTCTGTACATTGCTTAGAATCATGCAGTTTTTGGTTATTTTTACGTTTCATAGCCTAAGAAAGCCGAAACGAGTCTTATCTCAATTTCTGTCTGTATGTCTGTTTGTCTGTCCATTCTGTGACTTCGTCTGTAACGCCAAAATGTCATTTTACGCGGCCTACTCCTAGAAAACTAGAGTACCGATCAAGGTTCTAATCATTTTTCTGTATTTACTGGATTGGTGAGAGTGTCTTTGGCTATAAAAACATGGCCTCGCTTCTTTGAAAACAAAATAACGACCCACCAAAAACCCAATTTTGTTCGATTTTTGTCAAATTTTCTCCCAATGTTTACTATTACATTTTATGAAATAACGATCAGCTGTTTGGATTAGTTCTCACTTCTAGCTGTCACTGATATGTTTACATTAAAAGTTGTTTACAAATACCGCAACCATTTCCGATCAAGTTTAGTCAGCACATCCAAACCAAGTGAGATTAAAAATGTTGTGCCTTACTTAACCGGTTTAATTAATCGCAAGTGCAACGATTGATTGTTCTTGAGTTTTGATAGCCGGGGAAAATACCATGAATCAGGGTTGTATTAGTGCAAGGAAACTTACATTTTTTTAATCATCGCCACCAATACCGTAGCTTACAAAGGTTTCCACTCATTGACGGCGCTTCAAGAACAGTTGTGTAAAGTGCAAAGTAAAAAATCACAACTGCAGTGGGTGATCGTGGATGTTGCTGCGATCTTGGAAGATCTTTCTGATTTGTGATTTCGCTGTGATCGTACCGTAACGGAGGTTTAACTTAACAGATGTAGCTAAACTCGCTTTTCCAATAGGTTATGTCACTTTTGGTTTCTACTTACTTACATTTCGACAACGATATCGGTACTTTTCCTACTTAGGAAATAAAACTACAAACGTACAAAACCCCAGATTTGTGTGTTTTTTGTCACATTCCCTCCGAATGTTTGCTAGATATATGTACCGATTATCGTTTAGAGATTACGTAATCTTTTAAATAAGAAACCTTTGTTTGGATGGGGGGCCACCAGTTGACCGACAAGATACTTGGTCGTCTTGCCACTAGACCGTCTTTTTTAATTAAATAGATAAATACTGAAAACCAGTACGTCGACAAGTTATTTCATCGTCAGTCCAGTTGACCGGCCTGTAAATCTAAATTATTATATACGAGAAACCAACTTGTCGTCAATCCTCCCGACCGACTTACCACTTGCTCGTCTTTTAGGTGGGGATGTGTTGAGCGGCAGTGCCAGCGGCGCGCGCAGCTGTGGAGGGCACTGCAGGCGTACCAACTTCTGTATCTTGTAGCGGCGGTTTTCATTCCGACGATTTTCAGCTATCACAATGCAGCGGACTAGCGAGGTTCTTATTACGTGTAATTGTTTGTATCTCAATCGATATTTTGTTATACACACTACAGTGAATATAAATAGGCCTATATTAGTTTACTTCAATGAAATAAATGTTTTATTTAGCTAAATAAATAAAAATACGCCGATTGAACAAATAAAATTGTTACAGACAACAGGAAGTCCTTAATATGATCAAAAAAGTGTTTATCTTTATTAAAAAATTACTGAAATTTGTAAACTTACTGCTGGCGACAAGGGTGGTGCCATACATAGGTTTATCAATAAATAAGATAAACATGCACAACCTTATGCTGCTATAAGTCAGGAAACATTTGTAGAAACATTAAAAAGCAATACCAATTTATGAAATATGATAAAATATTTACAGGAAATGTTGATTACTGTATATACATCGTGAGTATCTCCAGCAGTTACACACTGGTGATCTTTGAGTTGACTCTTTTAAACTCATTGATTATTACTTTTTTTCGTTTTGAAATAAATTCTGTATTACTTTGAAATTGCTCGAATTCGAGCAACATGTACACGAGTTTGAATATTAAATTAACTAACATATTTATGTAATAGGAGGGTCAAATATTGTTAACAGTGGTGAGGTAACTACCGTTACATTTATTCAATTGAGAGATAAATACAAATTGATAATACCGGTTATTTAAAGCTTTGTTGTCTATTTTTCCCTCTCTTAAAAAAATAAAATAAAGAATGAATTTAGACTTTTGGTGACATTAGTTTGTACTTTTTCTCCTTAAATGACACTGCTGTCTTGGTAAGCAATAGTTATCTCGGTAAACTATTTATTTGCTGAAGTGCACAGTGTGCTACTTAGCCTGAGAAACATCTTTTGTTTTATGATTTTGTTGTAGGCCTATTGAAAACCTTGTCTAGAAGGAATTCCCATTGCCTGTGTTACCGGGGAGAAGTTTTTCTTAGTAAAGTCTGTAGATGTCTTCGGTTTTACACAGAAACATGTAATTATAATTGAAGAAGTACATGTTTTATCCTCTCACGTTGTTGCGTGGACAATACTATGGTGATTCAATTCTGTGTACTTCAATTGTCTAACTGGCCCTAACTGACGCATCCTTGTTTTTTTTTTTACTAAATAATGTAGTCTTTACTGGGAGCCTACCAGTAGACCGACAAGATACTTGGTCGTCTGGCCACTAGACCGTCTTTTTTAATTAAATAGATAAATACTGAAAACCAGTACGTCGACAAGTTATTTCATCGTCATTCCAGTTGACCGGCCTGTAAATCTAAATTATTATATACGAGAAACCTACTTGTCGTTAATCGACCCGACCGACTTACCACTTGCTCGTCTTTTAGGTGGGGATAGGGGGCAGAGTGGGAGGAGCTAACCGGGGATTACCCAGGAGTTTGAGGCGCTTCTCGTGGTTGAACCACGTCGCTCGAGGCTAGAAGCCAGTCTTGCCAACTGAAAGTAGCCTAGCTCCGTCGAACACTACACACTCGGCGTGTTTATACAGTGTGGAGTTTAGTTGACGTTGGCGCGCAATTCTAATGGATAGTTTCGTCGTTTCTATAGCAACCGTGAAGTGACCTCGTTCTCGCGCATTCCTCTGCCTTTGTATTATTTAATCTGCTTTGAAAGATAAGACTCGCTTATGTGCATTGACTATTGAATCAAATAACAATATCATTAGGGGGTTTTGATCGTTTGTTTGGATAAAACTACGTACCGTATATTGTAGAATTACATTTGTAGTGTGGTAATATGGTGTATATATATCTATATATTAATAGGCAAGCATGTTTCTTTAAAACCTTTTTTCTCAGCTCGTGTGCATCGTAGGGAAAATCTAAGCATACCGTTAGAAAGCTATTTTCCTGTAGGTGTGCAGAATCCCTTTATAAATTTAAATAGGCTCAAAGATAAGCGCAAAAAATGAGTTTAAAAATTTGAAAAAATTTACATGGATCTTATGCGTTACCATGCTGGTGACGAAATAACAACGAAATATAAACAGAAAATCAAAGCAAATGGAAGATAAACGGTATCAGCATTCTGACACATACTTTCTCCCATAAGATTGTCAACAACCTTTCTCATGAGTAAGCAGTGAGAGTAAATATACGGAAATGGGATTTGTACAATTTTCTTCAGAATTTAAAGGACTATAACATACTACATTTTTATCAAAATCGTTCTAGCCAATTTTGGGAAAATCTGATTTTCCGTTATTTTATGGGGATTTTTATGGGAAAATAACATAATTTACCATAACTTTTGAACCGTAATTTTACAGAAATGGGATTTGTATAATTTTGTTTAGAATATAAAGGACTATAACATACTAAATTTTTATCAAAATCGTTCGGGCCATTTTTGAGAAAATCCTATTTTTCCAGTTTGTTATGGGGTTTTATGGGAAAATCCCCATTAAAAATAAAATTTTCTAAAAAATGACAAAAACTGTCAAAATTGTAAGGATCATAACATACTCTGTTAAATCAAAACCGGATTTTTGTCTAAAATCCTATTTTTTGTTATTTTATGGGGGTTTTATGGAAAAATAACATAATTTACCATAACTTTTGAACCATAATTTTTACAGAAATGGGATTTGTACCATTTTGTTCAGAATTTAAAGGGCTACAACATACTAATTTTTTATCAAAATCGTTCGGGCCATTTTTGAGAAAATCCGATTTTCCCAGTTTTTTATGGGTTTTTATGGGAAAATCCCCATAAAAAATCAAAATTTAAAAAAAATAAAAAAAACGCCTGGAGATACAACGGATTAGAACCTACATACCAAATTTCATTGAAATCGGACCACAGGTGTAGTCCCTAGCTCTGTACACATCCAGACACACAGACACACACACAGACACACAGACACACACACA
This sequence comes from Macrosteles quadrilineatus, assembly GCF_028750875.1. NCBI lineage: Eukaryota > Metazoa > Arthropoda > Insecta > Hemiptera > Cicadellidae > Macrosteles > Macrosteles quadrilineatus. The sequence continues at coordinate 1,696,849 of NW_026542606.1, forward strand.
CACACACACACACACACACAGACATCACTTCAAAAACCACTTTTTTGGGTCCAGGGGGACCCAAAACGAATATATCCACTCAAAACTCAAACTCGAAAATTTTGACGAAAACAATACTTTCTCCATATACTATGGTATAGGGGGAGAAAGTAAAAACTCCAATCACATGTTTTATTTACAGTGTGGGGTGAAACATTAACATAAGTGAGTACATTACATATTTTTGGTCGAGTTTCGACCACTGGACATTACTCGTCTATAATTAATACGCTACATGAAACTTTGTCGGTTGAACTCCTCCGCCATTTCTTAACCGATTTTATCCATTGACATCTCATTGGAAAGAGCGTGTCGCGTAGATTTGCCAACTGGCCTTACATTTTTTACAAAGTCCCTTGGGTTCTGCCCCAGTGGCTTTGAAAGTTCCCATGTTATCCTTATGAAGAACATAATTGTTTACATTTTGATCAGCTGTATAATTTAATTACTGTTATTTATTTTTCGATTCAATGAAACGCATTGAGTAAATTTATTTACTATTTGAGTTTGTGTAAACATAACCCCCAAAACGAAAACGGACCGTGTTAGTATGGTTGTATCTTGAATTTATATATTTATCGTTGCTTTGTGTCGCTATGACAGATCGTGTTAGCATGATTGTAACTTAAATTTGTGCATTTATCGTTGTTTTGTGTAGCTATAATTTGTTTATTTGTTGTTTTTTCTTTTAAATGCCTCCGACGCGACAACAACGAAACATAGAAAGGAGGCGTACACGTCAGCACCTGACCCTGGACAATCTCAACTATTAGGTTACGAATGCGAGCTAACACTACCCCTAAAAGACTTTTCGTTCTCAATTTGACCCTCTATCAATGACATGTGTTGCCTGTACAGCGAGGCATTTTGAGAAGGAGAAAACCAGCCGGAATGCTTAAGGTTTATCAATAACGAAGATCAGGGATTTAGGTAATCAGGGTCTGAGTTACACAATGGTAATATTTGAGTTGACTCTTTTTAAACTCTTTTTAAACTTTGAGTTAAACTTTTTTAAATATGACTGTTATTGGTTTTGAAATAACCCCTGTAATACTTTGCAATTGCTTGAATTTGAGCAACATGTACACTAGTATATATATAGGACCTGTGTATAATTTTGGGTAACATGGAGGTCAATTTACCTTGTGTAGGCCTATATCAAAAAAGTTTAATATCTTAAATTAATCCAAACGATTCATAGTAGCCAACAGGCACAAAGTATTGTAATTATGCAAGATGTTGTAAATTTCAAACATGTGTAACAGTTAAGTTACTGCAACAGTAGTTCGTTAGGATTGCCTATTTAAGTAAGTTGTTATTAGGTGTATAAGTCGTTCATCAAGCGTCATGAGAAACGAAATCTGTTATAGAAGTGAAAAAATACAGTTAATCAAATGGTGCTGTATATAAAATATCTGCAAATAAAATTAGAGTTTTGTCTGTACACTGTTCAGAATGACATATTTTCCTCCTCGATAAGGGTTTACCTCCTCGCAAGTTATGTCAAAAAAGGTGTAATTGTAATTTTACTAAGAAAATTAAATCCAAAAAAAGGACTGGTTAATAGAACCAGATTAATGGCGAAAGTTATGAATGATGAAGTCTTGAAATTATTACTTGAAGTTCAGCTGGAAAACGAGTGTTCCTCTAAAATTCGTCCTCGAAAAGTTGGTCTTTATCTGCTAAAGCTGCATCCCCTGCTTACAGCATGGGGAATTGTACGTAACAATTTCAAGATGCCGCGCTTTTGATGATCTAAAAATAATGGTTAAAGAACAACGAAACCAAGGTCATTTGGCTGAAGACGTTAGAGTGTTTACAAAAAGACATGGTATGTGAAGAGTTTCTTATTTAACATTTTAAAAGTAAGATAAACATTTTAACTGGTCTGTCAGTCAGTATTCTAAGCCTACTCTGTTAAAACCTTTATTAAAACAGTATTGAGCTTAAGATTTTTATTTACGGTTAGTTAAAAGTTAAGCGCTTAAAATTCTTCCTTTTTTTGTATTGAGAAGTTAAAAGGTAATTAAATTTTTTTAATGATTTTTAAATAGGTACTGTATAGTTAATATTAACTGGAAACAACTAGTCTATACTAGAGTAACAAATTACAAAATACAATACAAAGGAAAAGGGCATTCCTATGAATGCTATTGAGCATTGATTATTTAATGTATTTGGGTTTTATGATGTATTACTAACCAAAGGAATACTTACTAACCAACCGCGATACCAGTGACTTAATAACGGTCAACAGATGTTGGGTATCACGAGCTTAAAGGATCGCTAGACAAAGTTGCCCGAATCGCATGGATGGTAAAATAACTTCTGGCGATGTCTAGAGAGATTGTTATTTAGAACACATGAAATCCTTTCTATAACATAAATGTCGGCTAATCGTGTGATTCCAAGTACTTTCGCCTGATTTGAAACATATTTCCAAGCCCGTGCCAATATTACTTGTTTCTGTTCGAAAAGGCCATTGCTGTGAGAATATCAGGTAAAACTAACATAGAAACTTGAAAAATACAAATTAACAATAAATTGGCAACATAATAAATATGGAGCATTACTGATATCGCAAGTAAAACAAAAAAGACTTAACTATATAAGTAATCGCAATGGGAAGAGAACGCGGAAGAAAATAATGTCTGTATATGCTGTATATGCTGTGTATGCTAAGATCTGTATAGTCCTTGCCTTATATAATTGACAAATGCTTATATTTGCTCCAAACAAAAAAAAATACCAAACCCTTCAAATATTTAAGTTGACGGGAGCGGGACCTACCACTTCTAAAGAACGCCACCGTGTCTGTCATCCCTATTCTCTTACTTAAGAACACCCCTAAAAACCTTCACCGAATAGGTAAGGTACTATCGTAAAAATAACGAGGAACTTATATAAATCAGTTTTAATTTACAATTCTCTGGACGTACATCACTGTGAGAACCGAAGCCTCGGGGAAAGTCCACGGGTGCGGGACTTGCCACTAGGGCGGTCAATATCTTCAAAAGAACGCCACCGCGTCTGCTTTCCCTAACTTAACAACACCCTTATAAGCCCTAAATGAATAGAGACTATCATAAATATGACAAGCACCTTTTACAACTTCTTTCCATTTCCAATCAACCTGACCTGTCCTTCATCGGCGTGAGAACGAAAGTATTGGGGAAGTCCAGGGAGGCCTAGTACTGCGTAGATGAAAGAGAAGCCGCGTTGGATGACCTTTCCACCCCTTCGCATACCTTCATCAGCAATATCTCATAGTGACTTTTTACAACGCAATTTTTGTTGTCAATTTGTCTGATCTGAACAATTTAAATATTTCAAAATTAACTAAGCGAATAGCTGATTATAATTGATTATTTTTATTGGTATTTGTGTAGCCACAATATCCGGATTGAGCGTAGTAAACGAACATCAACCAGGACGTGTTTGATTGATGCGAGCGAGCTCATCTTGAAAATGAAAGAGCATTTGACATTAAACCACAATAGGACCACATGGTATATTGGATTAAAATTTGCACTGGTTATCAGTGTTCGTTGACTTTGGAAATAAGTCAAACGTCACAGTGTCTAATGCTATTCAGCAAACATTCCACATAATTAGTTCCACTATTCGATCAACTTGAAATGCTTACATTTCTTAATAACGCTGCCATTGATTTTTATCGTATTAGCTTATCTAATGGCATAGTAAATACAACCCAAGGCTTCACCTGCGGTGAAGCAGCCATAAATATTTTACAGTACAGTACATAAGAAATAAACAGAGTATTACAATCATGACAATAATCATCCGTAGTGGCTTAGCCAAAAATGACAAAAGTAAGATATTATCATCATTGTGTCACGCACAGTTTAAATAGACACAGTTTAAATTTCGATCATAGTTAGTTGTAATAAACATTTTGAATCGGCATATTTTGGGGTAGGAGTTAAGAATTTTATATTTGAATTTCAACACAAAAAATCTTTTAAAATCAATATTTGATTTTCTCCGTAATTTTCTCTCTACAGCTTAAACCATACATTTTCGAAAGTTTAAAAATACCATAATCGGATTCCTCACCTATTAAAACATACATTTTGACATACGGATCAATATATTTGTACAATCCGTTCCTTAATAAAAACCTATATATTGTCATAATCGTCGCGCGAAATATAAGAATTTGTATCGACCTTATGGCTACATTTTCGATCATAGTTGTAATAAACATTATGAATCGGCATACTTTGGGGTAGGAGTTAAGAATTTTATATTTGAATTTCAACACAAAAAAAACTTTTAAAATCAATATTTGATTTTCTCCGTAATTTTCTCTCTACAGCTTAAACCATACATTTTCGAAACTTTGAAAATACCAAAATCGTATTCCTCACCTACTAAAACATACATTTCGACATACGGATCAATATATTTGTACAATCCGTTCCTTAATAAAAATCTATATATTTTCATATTCGTCGCGCGAAATATAAGAATTTGTATCGACCTTATGGCTACATCATCGATCATAGTTGTAATAAACATTATGAATCGGTATATTTTGGGGTAGGTGTTTAGAATTTTATTTTAGAATTTCAACACAAAAAATCGTTTAAATTATATATTTGATTTTCACCGTAATTTTATCTCTACAGCCTAAACCATACATTTTCGAAAGTTTAAAAATACCATAATCGGATTCCTCACCTATTAAAACATACATTTTGACATACGGATCATGGTATGTCCGATTCGTGGTTTAATTCGATTCGTTACAAATTATTCAATTAAAATGCAATCAAAAACTACTTTCGGCCAGATATTTGGTTGGAATGTGGAATATCTTAGCTATTGTATAAAATTATAGCTTAACTAGTGTACATGTTGCTCGAAATCGAGCAATTGCAAAGAAGTACAGGAGCTACATATAAACAAATGACTTGTTAAAAAACTAATAACAGTCATAATTTCCGATGATTTTAAAAGAGTCAACTAAAAGATTATTAACTAATGGAAATACTCACAATTTACATAACAGTCCTATTCCAGTTTAAAGGGTTATTTTTTAACTATCAAACTGCCCATGGACGGGAAATGGTAAGCTTACAATTTAAGTCAAAATAAAAAGTCTGTCAGCTTTTATAATGTACTGTACCTAAGTTATTTAGCCAATTTGTAGACAATAAGGTGTAGGCTACAAACTCTACAGAACTCTCATGCTTCCATGGGGAGCAACTAATTATTAATATTTAATTCCTGACAACAGCTGGAGTTTCAAAACAATGTTTGTTTCCCGTGTTAATCTTATGGAGAAATACGAAACTTTAAAGGGTCCCAGGGCCTCACTCTCTAATTATTTACCTAAAAAGAAAGTTTCCTGCACAACTTCACGTTACGCTCTTTCCAATGACACCAAAAACATGTCAATCGGTTCAGTAGTTTCGAAGGAATAATTGTCACAAAAATCCTGCTTGCGTATTAAATAAGTATAGATGTGACTGTGGACCCAATTTTGTACTAAACACACGCTGTTGTTTGATCTCGAGTAGCCGACCCAGTGTTAGCATCAAGAGGCCAAAAACTAGGAACGTAGCGCCAGCCACGTCCCTTTCACTTTCAGCAATTTTACAACCCTCGCCAACCCTACACATCCAAAGACAGAGAGAGAGATGGAGAGAGACAGTAAAACAGCTGTCGAAGTCGATCGGGTCGACCTAGCCTCGGTCGTCAACTCGCTTTCTTTTTCTTCGCCTACAAGCGTTTGAATAGGGGCGCGGGAAAACTACTTGTGTGATGCGGCACGCGTAATACCGGAAAAGGCCTTCGGGTAGTTCTAGAGCGCCGCCAGAATTGGGTCGCTGGAGTCGCGTTTTAGTTGCCACTTTACTATTGAAGATTCTTAAGTGGCAAAAGAGTTTATGACGAAATATACCCCCACCGCAACAAACCTGCAGACTAAGCAAATTTCTATTTGCCTGATTGGATTTACACTAAAATGACTTTTTGAAAATATCACAGTTATTCCATATTTAAATAGAATAAGTTTAACAAGTACTTAGGTTTGCTGCAACAGGGAGGGTAAAAGTGTGTTTTTTTTTTGTAAAATAATAACATTTTATAAATAAATAAATGATTTTTTTCTAATTTAATGCAAATATTTTCATAAACAAGAAAACTACTACAGTTTACTTATTCCCTGGTGTGAGTGAGGGTATACATTCAACTCTAGAAAATACGCTGGTCAACGAACGACAAAGAGCCGCCGATGTCTAGAGTTTCCTTGGATGGGTGGCCGACCGACCGGTGGTCATAGGGTGACGACACAAAGGGGGTGGTAGGCGGGTATCCGTGTCGGCCAGTGAGTCAGTGTTACCGGTGTTACTTCAAAGATGAATTATTGCCCTCGGGGAATCCCGAGGTAGGCGCGGCGCCGCCAGCTCGACACTTGTTTCGGTCACTGGTCTTGGTTGATTGTTTCGTTTTCGTTTTACTATCTTTTGATACTTTTACATAAACGATATAGCCATGATATATTACTAATGAAAATTCAATAAGTACATTGCACACTATAAAAAAAACTTACATATAGGATAGTTCATGTAAACAGTTGTTGCTTAAATCGTTTGGAACTCTGGCCACGTCTATATTCTTCATTAGAGTGAACTTAACTGCAGGCTATTCAATAGACTGTGAAAAAAAACTGTGAATGATTTTATGTACTTGGTTTTTTTTATAATTACCGGTATAGCAAAAGCTACCAATCTTTGTCATCCGCGTCATAATTCTTGAGCTAACTACTTCTGCAGTGATATACCTTACACGTCACAAAACTGTATTAACCCTAGATCCAGTACCTCTGCTCCAACTAGTATTATAACATTGCCGTCCAGGAATCTTTGAACATATAGTTTGACAATAATTGCATGGATAGTACCTTTTACTCCATGCATCTTGGGATAGTACAGCCGTTTCAACAAGGATTTATTTACTATATGTTCTTAAAACTGAAATTAATTAGAAATACTATTAAAATAAATTAAATTAATTAATTTGATGTGAATTTAGCTTTAGTTAACAACACTCATACAAGTTCATAAACATAAACCAAATAAAATTTGTTTTAATAGAAACGATTTGCAGGGTCGTCCAGATGAACTTGGAAATAGTACCATAGATAAAAAAGGAGTAGACATACTCTGTCATACATACATGTCTATACTCCTTTTATCTATGATAGTTCATTAGAAAATCTGAATATACAGTAGTGCCGTGCATTTGAAGTACTTACTCAGAACACAGACTTACTTGAGGACAGTTAAACAATAAAACGCAAAGATCCACGGAAGTAAAGACTACATTATTTAGTAAAAAAAAAACAAGGATGCGTCAGTTAGGGCCAGTTAGACAATTGAAGTACACAGAATTGAATCACCATAGTATTGTCCACGCAACAACGTGAGAGGATAAAACATGTACTTCTTCAATTATAATTACATGTTTCTGTGTAAAACCGAAGACATCTACAGACTTTACTAAGAAAAACTTCTCCCCGGTAACACAGGCAATGGGAATTCCTTCTAGACAAGGTTTTCAATAGGCCTACAACAAAATCATAAAACAAAAGATGTTTCTCAGGCTAAGTAGCACACTGTGCACTTCAGCAAATAAATAGTTTACCGAGATAACTATTGCTTACCAAGACAGCAGTGTCATTTAAGGAGAAAAAGTACAAACTAATGTCACCAAAAGTCTAAATTCATTCTTTATTTTATTTTTTTAAGAGAGGGAAAAATAGACAACAAAGCTTTAAATAACCGGTATTATCAATTTGTATTTATCTCTCAATTGAATAAATGTAACGGTAGTTACCTCACCACTGTTAACAATATTTGACCCTCCTATTACATAAATATGTTAGTTAATTTAATATTCAAACTCGTGTACATGTTGCTCGAATTCGAGCAATTTCAAAGTAATACAGAATTTATTTCAAAACGAAAAAAAGTAATAATCAATGAGTTTAAAAGAGTCAACTCAAAGATCACCAGTGTGTAACTGCTGGAGATACTCACGATGTATATACAGTAATCAACATTTCCTGTAAATATTTTATCATATTTCATAAATTGGTATTGCTTTTTAATGTTTCTACAAATGTTTCCTGACTTATAGCAGCATAAGGTTGTCCATGTTTATCTTATTTATTGATAAACCTATGTATGGCACCACCCTTGTCGCCAGCAGTAAGTTTACAAATTTCAGTAATTTTTTAATAAAGATAAACACTTTTTTGATCATATTAAGGACTTCCTGTTGTCTGTAACAATTTTATTTGTTCAATCGGCGTATTTTTATTTATTTAGCTAAATAAAACATTTATTTCATTGAAGTAAACTAATATAGGCCTATTTATATTCACTGTAGTGTGTATAACAAAATATCGATTGAGATACAAACAATTACACGTAATAAGAACCTCGCTAGTCCGCTGCATTGTGATAGCTGAAAATCGTCGGAATGAAAACCGCCGCTACAAGATACAGAAGTTGGTACGCCTGCAGTGCCCTCCACAGCTGCGCGCGCCGCTGGCACTGCCGCTCAACACATCCCCACCTAAAAGACGAGCAAGTGGTAAGTCGGTCGGGAGGATTGACGACAAGTTGGTTTCTCGTATATAATAATTTAGATTTACAGGCCGGTCAACTGGACTGACGATGAAATAACTTGTCGACGTACTGGTTTTCAGTATTTATCTATTTAATTAAAAAAGACGGTCTAGTGGCAAGACGACCAAGTATCTTGTCGGTCAACTGGTGGCCCCCCGTCTTTACTTCCGTGGATCTTTGCGTTTTATTGTTTAACTGTCCTCAAGTAAGTCTGTGTTCTGAGTAAGTACTTCAAATGCACGGCACTACTGTATATTCAGATTTTCTAATGAACTATCATAGATAAAAGGAGTATAGACATGTATGTATGACAGAGTATGTCTACTCCTTTTTTATCTATGGTACTATTTCCAAGTTCATCTGGACGACCCTGCAAATCGTTTCTATTAAAACAAATTTTATTTGGTTTATGTTTATGAACTTGTATGAGTGTTGTTAACTAAAGCTAAATTCACATCAAATTAATTAATTTAATTTATTTTAATAGTATTTCTAATTAATTTCAGTTTTAAGAACATATAGTAAATAAATCCTTGTTGAAACGGCTGTACTATCCATGCAATTATTGTCAAACTATATGTTCAAAGATTCCTGGACGGCAATGTTATAATACTAGTTGGAGCAGAGGTACTGGATCTAGGGTTAATACAGTTTTGTGACGTGTAAGGTATATCACTGCAGAAGTAGTTAGCTCAAGAATTATGACGCGGATGACAAAGATTGGTAGCTTTTGCTATACCGGTAATTATAAAAAAAACCAAGTACATAAAATCATTCACAGTTTTTTTTTTCACAGTCTATTGAATAGCCTGCAGTTAAGTTCACTCTAATGAAGAATATAGACGTGGCCAGAGTTCCAAACGATTTAAGCAACAACTGTTTACATGAACTATCCTATATGTAAGTTTTTTTTTATAGTGTGCAATGTACTTATTGAATTTTCATTAGTAATATATCATGGCTATATCGTTTATGTAAAAGTATCAAAAGATAGTAAAACGAAAACGAAACAATCAACCAAGACCAGTGACCGAAACAAGTGTCGAGCTGGCGGCGCCGCGCCTACCTCGGGATTCCCCGAGGGCAATAATTCATCTTTGAAGTAACACCGGTAACACTGACTCACTGGCCGACACGGATACCCGCCTACCACCCCCTTTGTGTCGTCACCCTATGACCACCGGTCGGTCGGCCACCCATCCAAGGAAACTCTAGACATCGGCGGCTCTTTGTCGTTCGTTGACCAGCGTATTTTCTAGAGTTGAATGTATACCCTCACTCACACCAGGGAATAAGTAAACTGTAGTAGTTTTCTTGTTTATGAAAATATTTGCATTAAATTAGAAAAAAATCATTTATTTATTTATAAAATGTTATTATTTTACAAAAAAAAAAACACACTTTTACCCTCCCTGTTGCAGCAAACCTAAGTACTTGTTAAACTTATTCTATTTAAATATGGAATAACTGTGATATTTTCAAAAAGTCATTTTAGTGTAAATCCAATCAGGCAAATAGAAATTTGCTTAGTCTGCAGGTTTGTTGCGGTGGGGGTATATTTCGTCATAAACTCTTTTGCCACTTAAGAATCTTCAATAGTAAAGTGGCAACTAAAACGCGACTCCAGCGACCCAATTCTGGCGGCGCTCTAGAACTACCCGAAGGCCTTTTCCGGTATTACGCGTGCCGCATCACACAAGTAGTTTTCCCGCGCCCCTATTCAAACGCTTGTAGGCGAAGAAAAAGAAAGCGAGTTGACGACCGAGGCTAGGTCGACCCGATCGACTTCGACAGCTGTTTTACTGTCTCTCTCCATCTCTCTCTCTGTCTTTGGATGTGTAGGGTTGGCGAGGGTTGTAAAATTGCTGAAAGTGAAAGGGACGTGGCTGGCGCTACGTTCCTAGTTTTTGGCCTCTTGATGCTAACACTGGGTCGGCTACTCGAGATCAAACAACAGCGTGTGTTTAGTACAAAATTGGGTCCACAGTCACATCTATACTTATTTAATACGCAAGCAGGATTTTTGTGACAATTATTCCTCCGAAACTACTGAACCGATTGACATGTTTTTGGTGTCATTGGAAAGAGCGTAACGTGAAGTTGTGCAGGAAACTTTCTTTTTAGGTAAATAATTAGAGAGTGAGGCCCTGGGACCCTTTAAAGTTTCGTATTTCTCCATAAGATTAACACGGGAAACAAACATTGTTTTGAAACTCCAGCTGTTGTCAGGAATTAAATATTAATAATTAGTTGCTCCCCATGGAAGCATGAGAGTTCTGTAGAGTTTGTAGCCTACACCTTATTGTCTACAAATTGGCTAAATAACTTAGGTACAGTACATTATAAAAGCTGACAGACTTTTTATTTTGACTTAAATTGTAAGCTTACCATTTCCCGTCCATGGGCAGTTTGATAGTTAAAAAATAACCCTTTAAACTGGAATAGGACTGTTATGTAAATTGTGAGTATTTCCATTAGTTAATAATCTTTTAGTTGACTCTTTTAAAATCATCGGAAATTATGACTGTTATTAGTTTTTTAACAAGTCATTTGTTTATATGTAGCTCCTGTACTTCTTTGCAATTGCTCGATTTCGAGCAACATGTACACTAGTTAAGCTATAATTTTATACAATAGCTAAGATATTCCACATTCCAACCAAATATCTGGCCGAAAGTAGTTTTTGATTGCATTTTAATTGAATAATTTGTAACGAATCGAATTAAACCACGAATCGGACATACCATGATCCGTATGTCAAAATGTATGTTTTAATAGGTGAGGAATCCGATTATGGTATTTTTAAACTTTCGAAAATGTATGGTTTAGGCTGTAGAGATAAAATTACGGTGAAAATCAAATATATAATTTAAACGATTTTTTGTGTTGAAATTCTAAAATAAAATTCTAAACACCTACCCCAAAATATACCGATTCATAATGTTTATTACAACTATGATCGATGATGTAGCCATAAGGTCGATACAAATTCTTATATTTCGCGCGACGAATATGAAAATATATAGATTTTTATTAAGGAACGGATTGTACAAATATATTGATCCGTATGTCGAAATGTATGTTTTAGTAGGTGAGGAATACGATTTTGGTATTTTCAAAGTTTCGAAAATGTATGGTTTAAGCTGTAGAGAGAAAATTACGGAGAAAATCAAATATTGATTTTAAAAGTTTTTTTTGTGTTGAAATTCAAATATAAAATTCTTAACTCCTACCCCAAAGTATGCCGATTCATAATGTTTATTACAACTATGATCGAAAATGTAGCCATAAGGTCGATACAAATTCTTATATTTCGCGCGACGATTATGACAATATATAGGTTTTTATTAAGGAACGGATTGTACAAATATATTGATCCGTATGTCAAAATGTATGTTTTAATAGGTGAGGAATCCGATTATGGTATTTTTAAACTTTCGAAAATGTATGGTTTAAGCTGTAGAGAGAAAATTACGGAGAAAATCAAATATTGATTTTAAAAGATTTTTTGTGTTGAAATTCAAATATAAAATTCTTAACTCCTACCCCAAAATATGCCGATTCAAAATGTTTATTACAACTAACTATGATCGAAATTTAAACTGTGTCTATTTAAACTGTGCGTGACACAATGATGATAATATCTTACTTTTGTCATTTTTGGCTAAGCCACTACGGATGATTATTGTCATGATTGTAATACTCTGTTTATTTCTTATGTACTGTACTGTAAAATATTTATGGCTGCTTCACCGCAGGTGAAGCCTTGGGTTGTATTTACTATGCCATTAGATAAGCTAATACGATAAAAATCAATGGCAGCGTTATTAAGAAATGTAAGCATTTCAAGTTGATCGAATAGTGGAACTAATTATGTGGAATGTTTGCTGAATAGCATTAGACACTGTGACGTTTGACTTATTTCCAAAGTCAACGAACACTGATAACCAGTGCAAATTTTAATCCAATATACCATGTGGTCCTATTGTGGTTTAATGTCAAATGCTCTTTCATTTTCAAGATGAGCTCGCTCGCATCAATCAAACACGTCCTGGTTGATGTTCGTTTACTACGCTCAATCCGGATATTGTGGCTACACAAATACCAATAAAAATAATCAATTATAATCAGCTATTCGCTTAGTTAATTTTGAAATATTTAAATTGTTCAGATCAGACAAATTGACAACAAAAATTGCGTTGTAAAAAGTCACTATGAGATATTGCTGATGAAGGTATGCGAAGGGGTGGAAAGGTCATCCAACGCGGCTTCTCTTTCATCTACGCAGTACTAGGCCTCCCTGGACTTCCCCAATACTTTCGTTCTCACGCCGATGAAGGACAGGTCAGGTTGATTGGAAATGGAAAGAAGTTGTAAAAGGTGCTTGTCATATTTATGATAGTCTCTATTCATTTAGGGCTTATAAGGGTGTTGTTAAGTTAGGGAAAGCAGACGCGGTGGCGTTCTTTTGAAGATATTGACCGCCCTAGTGGCAAGTCCCGCACCCGTGGACTTTCCCCGAGGCTTCGGTTCTCACAGTGATGTACGTCCAGAGAATTGTAAATTAAAACTGATTTATATAAGTTCCTCGTTATTTTTACGATAGTACCTTACCTATTCGGTGAAGGTTTTTAGGGGTGTTCTTAAGTAAGAGAATAGGGATGACAGACACGGTGGCGTTCTTTAGAAGTGGTAGGTCCCGCTCCCGTCAACTTAAATATTTGAAGGGTTTGGTATTTTTTTTTGTTTGGAGCAAATATAAGCATTTGTCAATTATATAAGGCAAGGACTATACAGATCTTAGCATACACAGCATATACAGCATATACAGACATTATTTTCTTCCGCGTTCTCTTCCCATTGCGATTACTTATATAGTTAAGTCTTTTTTGTTTTACTTGCGATATCAGTAATGCTCCATATTTATTATGTTGCCAATTTATTGTTAATTTGTATTTTTCAAGTTTCTATGTTAGTTTTACCTGATATTCTCACAGCAATGGCCTTTTCGAACAGAAACAAGTAATATTGGCACGGGCTTGGAAATATGTTTCAAATCAGGCGAAAGTACTTGGAATCACACGATTAGCCGACATTTATGTTATAGAAAGGATTTCATGTGTTCTAAATAACAATCTCTCTAGACATCGCCAGAAGTTATTTTACCATCCATGCGATTCGGGCAACTTTGTCAAGCGATCCTTTAAGCTCGTGATACCCAACATCTGTTGACCGTTATTAAGTCACTGGTATCGCGGTTGGTTAGTAAGTATTCCTTTGGTTAGTAATACATCATAAAACCCAAATACATTAAATAATCAATGCTCAATAGCATTCATAGGAATGCCCTTTTCCTTTGTATTGTATTTTGTAATTTGTTACTCTAGTATAGACTAGTTGTTTCCAGTTAATATTAACTATACAGTACCTATTTAAAAATCATTAAAAAAATTTAATTACCTTTTAACTTCTCAATACAAAAAAAGGAAGAATTTTAAGCGCTTAACTTTTAACTAACCGTAAATAAAAATCTTAAGCTCAATACTGTTTTAATAAAGGTTTTAACAGAGTAGGCTTAGAATACTGACTGACAGACCAGTTAAAATGTTTATCTTACTTTTAAAATGTTAAATAAGAAACTCTTCACATACCATGTCTTTTTGTAAACACTCTAACGTCTTCAGCCAAATGACCTTGGTTTCGTTGTTCTTTAACCATTATTTTTAGATCATCAAAAGTGCGGCATCTTGAAATTGTTACGTACAATTCCCCATGCTGTAAGCAGGGGATGCAGCTTTAGCAGATAAAGACCAACTTTTCGAGGACGAATTTTAGAGGAACACTCGTTTTCCAGCTGAACTTCAAGTAATAATTTAAAGACTTCATCATTCATAACTTTCGCCATTAATCTGGTTCTATTAACCAGTCCTTTTTTTGGATTTAATTTTCTTAGTAAAATTACAATTACACCTTTTTTGACATAACTTGCGAGGAGGTAAACCCTTATCGAGGAGGAAAATATGTCATTCTGAACAGTGTACAGACAAAACTCTAATTTTATTTGCAGATATTTTATATACAGCACCATTAGATTAACTGTATTTTTTCACTTCTATAACAGATTTCGTTTCTCATGACGCTTGATGAACGACTTATACACCTAATAACAACTTACTTAAATAGGCAATCCTAACGAACTACTGTTGCAGTAACTTAACTGTTACACATGTTTGAAATTTACAACATCTTGCATAATTACAATACTTTGTGCCTGTTGGCTACTATGAATCGTTTGGATTAATTTAAGATATTAAACTTTTTTGATATAGGCCTAAACAAGGTAAATTGACCTCCATGTTACCCAAAATTATACACAGGTCCTATATATATACTAGTGTACATGTTGCTCAAATTCAAGCAATTGCAAAGTATTACAGGGGTTATTTCAAAACCAATAACAGTCATATTTAAAAAAGTTTAACTCAAAGTTTAAAAAGAGTTTAAAAAGAGTCAACTCAAATATTACCATTGTGTAACTCAGACCCTGATTACCTAAATCCCTGATCTTCGTTATTGATAAACCTTAAGCATTCCGGCTGGTTTTCTCCTTCTCAAAATGCCTCGCTGTACAGGCAACACATGTCATTGATAGAGGGTCAAATTGAGAACGAAAAGTCTTTTAGGGGTAGTGTTAGCTCGCATTCGTAACCTAATAGTTGAGATTGTCCAGGGTCAGGTGCTGACGTGTACGCCTCCTTTCTATGTTTCGTTGTTGTCGCGTCGGAGGCATTTAAAAGAAAAAACAACAAATAAACAAATTATAGCTACACAAAACAACGATAAATGCACAAATTTAAGTTACAATCATGCTAACACGATCTGTCATAGCGACACAAAGCAACGATAAATATATAAATTCAAGATACAACCATACTAACACGGTCCGTTTTCGTTTTGGGGGTTATGTTTACACAAACTCAAATAGTAAATAAATTTACTCAATGCGTTTCATTGAATCGAAAAATAAATAACAGTAATTAAATTATACAGCTGATCAAAATGTAAACAATTATGTTCTTCATAAGGATAACATGGGAACTTTCAAAGCCACTGGGGCAGAACCCAAGGGACTTTGTAAAAAATGTAAGGCCAGTTGGCAAATCTACGCGACACGCTCTTTCCAATGAGATGTCAATGGATAAAATCGGTTAAGAAATGGCGGAGGAGTTCAACCGACAAAGTTTCATGTAGCGTATTAATTATAGACGAGTAATGTCCAGTGGTCGAAACTCGACCAAAAATATGTAATGTACTCACTTATGTTAATGTTTCACCCCACACTGTAAATAAAACATGTGATTGGAGTTTTTACTTTCTCCCCCTATACCATAGTATATGGAGAAAGTATTGTTTTCGTCAAAATTTTCGAGTTTGAGTTTTGAGTGGATATATTCGTTTTGGGTCCCCCTGGACCCAAAAAAGTGGTTTTTGAAGTGATGTCTGTGTGTGTGTGTGTGTGTGTGTGTGTGTGTGTCTGTGTGTCTGTGTGTCTGGATGTGTACAGAGCTAGGGACTACACCTGTGGTCCGATTTTAATGAAATTTGGTATGTAGGTTCTAATCCGTGGTATCTCCAGGCGTTTTTTTCATTTTTTTGAAATTTTGATTTTTTATGGGGATTTTCCCCTAAAAACCCATAAAAAACTGGAAAAATCGGATTTTCTCAAAAATGGCCCAAACGATTTTGATAAAAATTTAGTATGTTGTAGCCCTTTAAATTCTGAACAAAATGGTACAAATCCCATTTCTGTAAAAATTACGGTTCAAAAGTTATGGTAAATTATGTTATTTTCCCATAAAACCCCCATAAAATAACAAAAAATAGGATTTTAGACAAAAATCCGGTTTTGATTTAACAGAGTATGTTATGATCCTTAAAATTTTGTTAGTTTTTGTCATTTTTTAGAAAATTTTTGTTTTTAATGGGGATTTTTCCATAAAACCCCATAAAAAACTGGAAAAATAGGATTTTCTCAAAAATGGCCCGAACGATTTTGATAAAAATTTAGTATGTTATAGTCCTTTATATTCTAAACAAAATGATGCAAATCCCATTTCTGTAAAAATTACGGTTCAAAAGTTATGGTAAATTATGTTATTTTCCCATAAAAATCCCCATAAAATAACGGAAAATCGGATTTTCCCAAAATTGGCTAGAACGATTTTGATAAAAATTTAGTATGTTATAGTCCTTTAAATTCTGAATAAAATTGTACAAATCCCATTTCCGTATATTTACTCTCACCGCTTACTTATGAGAAAGGTTGTTGACAATCTTATGGGAGAAAGTATGTGTCAGAATGCTGATACCGTTTATTTAAATTTATGACAAACAGCTAATTTGCAACCAAAAGGTGAGTGAGCGTAGCGAACGAACTTCAACCTGGAGGCGAGTTAGCGTAGCGAACGAGCAAACCTGAAGGCAAGTGAGCGCAGCGAACGAGCTCCAACCTAAAGGTGAGTGAGCGTAGCGAACGAACTTCAACCAGGACGTGAATGAGCCATGCGAATGCTTATGAAGTTAAACGGGGCGAAGCCCGCGGGTACAGCTGGTGACCATATAAACGAAAGCGAGTAAGCCCCTAACATTACGTGGAGAGATTAATTGACAACTTTATGTATGTATAAGCCTGAGAAAACTAACTGACATCCCCCATGTCAAGGTAAACCAATTTATTGATGAATATTAGCTTTAACAGTAACACCACAACCAATTTCTCAAAACTATGATATAGGGTTATTCATTGGCACAGAAGTACGATATGAACTGACGGGACAAGACGAAGGAAAAATCAAACTTACACTGTAACGGATATACATCCCTTTGAAGTTAGAACGTGCCTTCTCAACAAACAGATATTTTTTCTCTAATAAAATCATAGATTAATCTGCTTTACACTGGTAAAATATCGGACATACAGAAATCACTACTAAAATAAACGGTATCAGCATTCTGACACATACTTTCTCCCATAAGTTTGACAACAACCTTTATCATGTGCAAGTGGTGAGAGTAAATATACGGAAATGGGATTTGTACAATTTTGTTCAGAATTTAAAGGAATATAACCATAGATAAAAGACTCCTTTTATCTATGCTACAACATACTAAATTTTTATCAAACTCGTTTAAACTTTTTTTTAAACAAGAGCAGGTAAAGTGTTTAACTACAATAGATCCACCAATACGATTTCAATACTTTTTAAAGGTTCATCCAAAAGAAGAGATACCAGTTAACAAACTAATAGTCTAATAACTCCGATGACGTACGGCACGGGAAATATTTTATTGATTGAATGATAAACCATATTTGGTAACTAACGCAATTAATATAATTATTGTTTTTACACGTATTACTCTTTAAACAATGCTAAATGGTCAAAATATGTATAATTAATTTCACTCAATTTATCGCAATTAGATGAATTAGCTTGAGCCTGAGCCTTGAAAGTAACAGTCGATTTTGTCGGGTTTCGCATAGTACTGTATAATCTAATCATAGATGAAGTTATGTAATGAGATAGGCAACCATATGGAGTTTAGCGTGGGCATATTTTAGCCTAGTAGTAGTGTGCTGCTCCTAGTATAAGGAGCTCTAAATATTTGCGTTACCAACGGAAGCGCAAACAATAGCATTGTTTCCTATTGTACATGTACAAGCATTCGAGCGCCCGGTTGGCGGTTTTTTGCTGTGTCTACTCACTATTTATATTACTGAGCGAAGCTCTTATACGTCGACTTTTATGCATTTAGTAATACGCAAACAATTACAGGTCTATTACAGGCCTACCTTAGGGCTATGCCTCATAGATCTATAAAGCAATTCCTTTTATCATTTAGACATGTCTACGCACAGGCCCCTGGCTATATAGACCTTTTCCTCATAATTTGATAAGGTATTCTTTTTTTCCTCTTTGTGCCATTTATATACAGGGTGTCCGGTCATAAGTGTTAAATAAAATTTTGCCTCAAACTACATGGTAATGGCGACCTAATGACGCACATTTGAGGTTCCCAACCTCAACCGTTAGGGAATAACAAATAAATTAAGGTTTTCCAAAAATTATTGTAGTTGTCATGAAAAAGGTTATATACTCTGTTAAATATGCACTAATTGTTAATTTAAATGTAATTTTCAGAATCCTTACAAAATTTTAAATAGATATAACACATATTCGTTAGGGTACGGAAAAATATTCTGCTTAAGTTTCTTCGTTAAACAATTATTTTTAATACCGACGAAAATTTAATTAACATTCAGCAATTTATTTCTCGGTTACCGAGTTCCGCTGAGTTTAACAAATATTACTAAAAACTTCCTTATTTAAAGGGCTTTACAATGGTGTATAATAGTTTTTACCAAGTTTCAAATATCCTAATGTAATTCAATCATCGTTGTGAAAAAACATGGTAGGGCAAAGAAAAGCTATTGTGCAGAATAATACATTTAAGTGCAGGCAACGAATAATTTGTATTTTTTTCTGGCATGCAACGCTTTTTTATTACTATTAAGCTAAGAAAAGAAACATATAGTAGCAAAATGTGTTTGTGTTAAAGTTACGGTTATCTTATATTGTTCATATTTCATATTTTTTTATGGGTTGTGGCTATCCCAAATCTTCCTGACATGGATTGGGCGTGGAGGAAGTGTGACATAGCCTCCTCGATCTCCAGACTTGAGCCCGTTAGATTTTTTTGTTTGGGGTTACATGAAAAGTCTAGTTTACTCGACTGTTGTAAACTCTGAGGTTGAGTTACGGGAGAGAATCTTTGAAGCTGCTGGGAAAGTAAGGGAAAAATTGACGTATGAGGTCACAGTTGGCGCGATTCACAAGCGAGCTAGGGCCTGCTTGCGGGAAAACGGAGGGCACTTTACACCCAAACTGTGATTCCACCTTAATAAAAGTTGTGCTTCGGACAAAGTATGTCAATGATTTGATTTGTATTGTGTGTTTTTACTAATGTATTGTGTTTTTTTTTTATAAAAAATTTTCCAAAGTCTAAACAAAAACACTTTAGTATGATGAAAGTGTAGTCTGGTCAATCATAAATTACACAAACCCTCATCATCAGTGGTCAGCTCATAAAATAGTAAGTAAAATTCATTATTTTTTACAATATCCGTTTTGGATTAACCGTGATTTTTCACAATAGTGCGTAAAATTCACCATAGATTTGACAGTAGATAAATGTTGTTATACATCATTATAAAGCCCTTTAAATAAGGAAGTTTTTAGTAATATTTGTTAAACTCAGCGGAACTCGGTAACCGAGAAATAAATTGCTGAATGTTAATTAAATTTTCGTCGGTATTAAAAATAAATGTTTAACGAAGAAATTTAAGCAGAATATTTTTCCGTAACCTGACGATTATGTGTTATATCTATTTAAAATTTTGTGAGGATTCTGAAAATGACATTTAAATTAACAATTAGTGCATTTTTAACAGAGTAATATAATCTTTTTCATGACAACTACAATAATTTTTGGAAAACCTTAATTTATTTGTTATTCCCTAACGGTTGAGGTTGGGAACCTCAAATGTGCGTCATTAGGTCGCCATTACCATGTAGTTTGAGGCAAAATTCTATTTAACACTTATGACCGGACACCCTGTATAATACTTTTGTAATTTTTTTTAAGTTAAGGATTGTATAACTAATGTAAATACCATGAACTGTATTATGCAGTTGGGAAATAAAATATTATTTCATTTCATTTTCATTTCATATGGACTAACACGATCGGGTGACATTTAATTGCGAAGCATTCGTTTTGGCTTTGAAACTGTCAGATATTGTATTTGCGGAGGTTTATATGTATTCCTATACAGTTATAGTTTTGCCAGCATATCTGGGAAAATGCACACTAAATATGCAAACCAACTCCTGTTCTGGTTTCAACTTACTACTTACTACAAAATTCCCGTACGTAGAACGGGCAAACAGCTAGTTCTACATACTTTCTTTGTAAGTTTACTATCAGTTTTAATTTGAGATTTATTGTAGTGTTTAATCGATAGTTTTTTTTTGAAGTGGAATAACCTACACTAGCTGTTTAAATAACCTCGACTCTTACAAAACAACCTGGGAATAAAGATTAAATAGATTCGTACGGAAATATATTTGTTCATTAAGTAAGTACTATGAAATGTTCCAATGGGCGGAAAACAATATTGTTTAAAGGAGATTTTAAATAGGCGCTGTCTTACGCTTTGAGCAAAATAGGTTACTAGCATGTATGGTATATAATAGTAAATGGAGCATCCGTATATAACAGTAAATCCTAGAGGTAGTTTCCGTTTCTTTATGTTTCTTAAACAAACCAAAAATATGCATGTCAATGCTGATGAAAAGAAATTTCGTGATTAGTTTCGATAACTGGGTAGTGGAACCTTAATCAGTTCAGTCAGCAAAGTTAGGAATCAGCCGATGATTAGGCCTATTTTTATAGAATATGTAATGCCAATCGCGCCTTTAAGAGGAATACGACCACATAAAATTAACATTGATTGTAGTTTTTATGTTGATCACAGAAAAATCTAGGGTTGGTTAAGTTTGGTCATAAGGGATACCTTTTCTTTACACTAAATTTTGTTCAACCTTTTACAAAAGTAGCTTGGAAACAATTCATTGGGTAGGTATGCTAAGTTCTGTCAATGAGATACCTTTGCTTAACACTAATTTTGACAAACCTTTACAAAATATAAACAAAGCATAAACTTAGAAATAATAAATGGGTAGGCATGTTTGCTAATTTAGCGGTTTTGACCAAGAACTAAGCTTACCTCAACACACATTTATTTTAATTTTCACATTTCACGGAGGCAATTTCCAAAATTCCAATCAGGGAAGCCATTTCTCACCACAATTAACCACAAGACCAAAGATACTTTAGTAAACCAGTATTTATTCAAAACAATTATGCTTGCTGCCCTTAGCCACAGAAAACATTTAGCAGATACCCTATACCTATGGAGTGATTCAAATTATTTATTTAAAATAGCATCAACAAAGTAAACAAAGGTAAACAACAAACTGTTTTAAATCTCTCACCTCAAATCTTTGAAAGCCCACTGGGCAGAGCCCTAGGACAATATCGAAGCGGGAATAGTTCTATATGTATCCTCGGAACTGTAAAATTGTTTGGAGGCCGAGAATTTTGAATTTTGGGTCTTACCAACATATTTTTTTAAATTTTATGGTCTTTTAAAAACAACACGTAGTGGTCTGGAAAATAATTTTTCAGTACTGGGAGAAGATTTCAAAATATTGAATGCTACTTTCATTACACTGTTTATCTTATTTGTAGCCCAGGATAGTATTGAGTTATAAATTTAGGATCACTTGAAAAACTATTATCTTGGTTGAGTTTTTTGGGGTTTTTGATCTGATTGGATATTAGTTTTTGAGGGTAGCCTCTTTCAATGAAAGCAGAATTCAATTTAGTGATATATTTTTCAAAATCAGATTTTTCACTGCAGAGTGTTTTAGCTCGAATTGATGAGCTTTTTGGAATTGATTTTTTCATATACATAGAGTGAAAACTTTGAAATGTAAGTACTGCATTTTGTTAGTTTCTTTTAAATGAATTTTTGTTTTAGGTTTTTGATTGTCAATGATCTAAGAAAGAAATAATTTTGTCTGAATAATTCCAAGTGAATTTCAAGCAAGAAAATTGGTTTAAATCTTGTAGAAATTCTTTTAGTGAATTTATTCCGTGTTGCCAAACAATAAAGATATCATCCATATATCTTAACCAAAGAAGAGGAGTTAAAGGATTGTTTGAAAGAAAATTTTGCTCTAATAGACCCATGAAAAGATTAGCGTAGGCTGGGGCCATATATATATATATATGTGTGTGTGTCCATCCGCACGATAACTTGAGTAATTTTTGTCAGATTTTGATCAAATTTGGTATGAAGGTGTAAGGCGGGGTACACTTGAACGAGTTCGCGAACCCGCATAATCGGACTATGGGAACAGGGGTTTACGGGGGGTTTAATGGGGTAAAAATAGGGTTTTCCCATTTTTGACAAAAAAAACATAAAATTAAGCAATTTCTTTTCAAACCATTTTGTAGAGCTTAAAAAACAAATAATTTAGTATATTGAAGCGTTATTAAGCGCCTAATGGTTACGGAGAAAAAAAATGTAAATTTAAAATTCCCATGTTATTCTTATGGAGAACAAGTAAACTGTTGTAGTTTGCTTGTTTATGAACATCTTCTATATAAATAAAATTACAGTTTTGTCTGTACATTGCTTAGAATCATGCAGTTTTTGGTTATTTTTACGTTTCATAGCCTAAGAAAGCCGAAACGAGTCTTATCTCAATTTCTGTCTGTATGTCTGTCTGTCTGTTTGTCCATTCTGTGACTTCGTCTGTAACGCCAAAATGTCATTTTACGCGGCCTACTCCTTGAAAACTAGAGTAAAGATCAAGATTCCAATTATTTTTCTGTATTCACTGGATTGGCGAGAGTGTCTTTGGCTATTAAAATATGGCCTAACTACTTTTGAAAAAATATAACAAACAATCAAAAACCCAATTTTGTTCGATTTTTGTCAAATGTTCCCCCAATGTTTACTATTACATTTTATGAAATAACGATCAGCTGTTTGGATTAGTTCTCATTTCTAGCTGTCACTGATATGTTTACATTAAATACTGTTTACAAATACCGCAACCATTTCCGATAAAGTTTTGTTAGCACATCCAAACCAAGTTAGATTAAAACCGTTGTGCCTTACTTAACCGGTTTAATTAATCGCAAGTGCAACGATTGTTCTTAAGTTTTTATAACCGGGGAAAATACTGAGAATCAGTGTTGTGAATCAGTGCTGGGAAACTTACATTTTTTTAATCATCGTCACCAATAGTTTAAAAAAAGGTTTCCATTCAATGACGGCGTAACAAAGACAGTTGTGTAAAGTGCAAAGTAAAAAATCAACTGCAGTGGGTGATCGTGGATGTTGCTGTGATCTTGGAAGATCTTTCGTATTTCACCGTGATCGTAACATATGTTTAACTTACAGATGTAGCTAAAATCGCAACTCGCTTTTTCCAATGTGTCACTTTCGGTTTCTACTTACTTACATTTCGACAACGACATCGGTACTTTTTCTACTTAGGAAGTAAAACTACAAACGTCCAAAACCCCAGATTTGTGCGTTTTTTGTCACATTTCCTCCGAATGTTTGCTAGATATGTGTACCGATTATAGTTTAGAGATTACGTAATCTTTTAAAAAAGAAACCTTTGTTTGGATAAAGGTGGTTTCTTCAAACTGTCATTATATGTTAACATTAAAAGTTGCTTACAAATAAATAGGAAATAACTATAATTTTCGAAAACTTAAAAAATTTAAAACCGAGGGAGATTAATAGCTTCGGTACTGCAGCACATCAAGTGAATGTTTTTTTTTAGCAAACCATATATAATAATATAATAGTGAGTTTTTAAAGCTTTACGTTGTTAACGTTACATGTTTTGTGGCCTGTGTATTTATTTATTTATATATTTTCCGACGAATTACCACCTATAATACAGTTTGATTAGAAGGACAGTTTGAATTGGTCGTAATCGTAAGTACTATAGTTCTTTTCTTAAATGTAAACGTTGGTTTTTGGTACTGCTACTTTTCCTTAGATCTGGTGGTAGCAGCAAGAATAATATTTACGTACAAACACATCACTATTTACAACTATAGGTATCGTTAGTGCTGTACCTTATTTCTTATTAAATTTAATTGATGTCTTACTGTATATAATTTTATTGCGTTTTCTGTCTGGACTCCAAAATGTTACTTTATGCTATGAAAATGATAATACATTAGTGAACGATTTATTTAGCAAACCATCATGAATTTTTAAAGCTTGGCGTTGTTAACGTATAAATGTTTTGTGGGCTGTGTATTTATTTAATTATTTATATATTTGCCAACGGATTTACACCAATTTTACAGTTTGATTAGGCCTAAAAACGGTTATTATAAAATTTGATGACACTATCAAAACTTTCAAATAATTGTAATTTGCTTTGGTTAAAGCGTAGTAAATCCCCTAATTCATTTCTGTATTTGTGTGTGTAAGCCTGTTGGTAACGCATTAATCTCCTTATTTCTCAGTGTTTCGTGAAAAAAGAGCACCTTTGTTAATGCATATTTCAACCCGAATAAAGTGTGCAGTAGTCAGGTTGAGGTAGTATTTTTACTACTTTTAACCAGTGTGAAAAGTAACTTTCAATTACAGGCCTCCGTAAGTTAAGGGCTATGCCAGTAGAGGAATTTAGCGGCTCCTGCGGGAGTGAGCGTGTGAGCGTGTGACGTCACACGACGCCGCCCCCGCCCCCGACACCCCCGCCCCCGACGCCACCCCCACCCCGACGCCACCTCCGACGCCACCCCACCCCCGGCGCCACCCCCGTCGCTAACCCCTACCACCCTCGGGCAGGTTCAAGGTCATCCTTTGTTGTCTGGAACCACCCTACGCATCGTGGGAGGTCTCCAAGCCAACCCTCCCTACACCATCACTCACTGTCAGCCGCAGCTGCTCCCCAACACCTGCGCTCCAAGCGGCCCCCCGCTCCTCCCTTGTATTCTTTGTTCTCCACATAGCGCACACTTATTTACCACCAATAGGATGTTAGCTTATTTTGACCAATCAGAGAGCAGTATTTCACATGTTTCAAATAATTTAACCGTTTTACCTGCCAGACTGTTTGAACGACTAACATCGTGGGAGGTCTCCAAGCCTACCCTCCCTACACCATCACTCACTGTCAGCCGCAGCTGCTCCCCAACACCTGCGCTCCAAGCGGCCCCCCGCTCCTCCCTTGTATTCTTTGTTCTCCGCATAGCGCACACTTATTTACCACCAATAGGATGTTAGCTTATTTTGACCAATCAGAGAGCAGTATTTCACATATTTCAAATATTTTAACCGTTTTACCTGCCAGACTGTTTGAACGACCAACCCAACTGAAAAAGTGGTAGGAATAGTGATGTAATAGACGTACACTATGAAAATAGCGCACATATGACACAAAATTGTAAGAAAAGTGTATGTTTTTCAAGTCCAATAGTTACTGTATTTTATTTTGCGGACTATGAAGACAGAAGATGCTACTCACATTTAGATAGTATTCGTTTTAAACTGAGAATATAACAGACTGAAACATTATTACGTAAACCTATTCTGCTAAGGTTACAACATATAATAGAGTGTCAAAATGTAAACCACGAGTTATGTTTTGAAAAATTATTAAAATATTTTGTTGGCACACCTGCAGTGGCTTGCTCACCTCAACCCTAACTCATTGCACATCACGTCAGTCACAGTGGAGCATCCGAACAGTGTGAATATGAATCCCTCTTGCAGCATTGACGAATACATTCAATCATTTATGCAAGAGATAGACGGTATGACGGACAACGCAGTTCAACAGACTCCAATCACAAACAGTACTAGTGGTAGTAGTAGTAGTATGAAGAAAAGGAAGAGTTCCCCGGCTAAGACCAAGGTGGAAAAGTCAGGATGGGTACCGAAGCCGCCAGCGGATTGTCCCATAGTATCATGGATGGATAAAGGTAATACGTATGCAGTGCAAAATCCAGCAAACAAAGGAAGTGTTTTATTGAAAATGGAAGTGTATGAAGGTGTCGACATGAAGTTCATGTGCGGTTTATATTTGGACAAAGACAAAGCAGTGCAAGAAAGTGTTAATGAAGCAATTGAAAAGATCAAAAACATGTGGGTTGATAAAACAACTGGTGCTCCGAAACTCACGGGATTAACTCAAACTGTTACACCATGCAAAAGTGGCGAGCTAGATGTAAAACCGAAGAAACGTGTGGTACGTAAAAAGCAATAGACATGTTTATATGAATTAATGAACACATGTGCCCATAAACTATCCACATGTGACAACCGACTCTTTTTCTAGACATTTGTAAACACGTGTGTTAAAACAGCTGCGCTCATTATTAATCCCCCCACTCTCCCACCAACTAAAATGGCCGCTGATCAGAATAAAAAGCCCCAGTCTGTCTGAGACAAACATCAGTCTGCTCCAGTTCATCAACGACTCGCCACTAGCACCAGCACCATTAGCTTCTACACTATGAGCGACATTGTTGAGACATACAACGTGATGACCACTGAACAGGCTACACCGATGGACCTGAAGACCTCACTCAACACCTGCAAGAACAACTCCCCGACGTACACCAGAATT
Organism: Macrosteles quadrilineatus; assembly: GCF_028750875.1. Classification (NCBI taxonomy): domain Eukaryota; kingdom Metazoa; phylum Arthropoda; class Insecta; order Hemiptera; family Cicadellidae; genus Macrosteles; species Macrosteles quadrilineatus. The sequence continues at coordinate 1,723,847 of NW_026542606.1, forward strand.
ACCGACTTGATTGCTGAGATTCCATACGTAATAACGATGATGGAGAGAGTAGTTACACCATTTGGCGAGACGGTCATTGTCATCCTGGAGGGTCAAGCGGGAGATGACTACTACCTGCGAGTTTATCTGCCGAGACGCTTCAATGACGTGGTGAGCAATATTGACATCGATCGTTACAACAACGGCTTTGGAGACCGCCTTCGCTTGGTAAAACACGCAGCCAGGCCCGGCACCTCCTTCACACCGTTGGAATTTTTGTAAATATTGTAAAGCAAGAAACATCAAGACGTAAAAATATATATATTCTTAAAATAACCAATGTAGATTTTGATAGTTTTCGTAAGTAATAAATATTTGATTTATTTGCAAACATAAATACTTGACTAAAATGATTGACTTATACCCGAAGGTACATGTAGGGCACATGAAATGAGTGATTGGTATCAGTAGTTAGTATGACTTTGAAGTGGTTACACCCATTCTCCGCCATTGGGGCGGGGCCTTCAGGTAGTGGTAAATCAGTGTTCGTCTCAAGGTTTATTGGTAATATTTCAGAAATGTGTGACACATCATTCTCTAGCATATACTGGCATTATGGTAGTGGTGGAGGAGGAGTTGGTAATTCATCAAACTCAAAAATAAAATACATTGAAGGTTTACCAAACATGGAAGACTTTGACGGTAATCAACCGATACTTGTGGTAATAGATGATATGATGCGAGAAACAAACAACATAGTGGTTGATCTATTTACAAAAGGTTGTCATCATAGGAATATAAGTGTGTGTTTTTATAACTCAAAATATTTTCCACCAAGGACGTGGCCAGAGAGACATATCACTAAATGCGCATTACTTAGTTTGTTTTAAGAATCCTAGAGATAGGGTGCAGATAAAGTGTTTAGCTAGACAAATCCATCCAGAAAATTCAAAGTTTATCGAGGAGGCGTATGCTGATGCAACAAGTAGACCACATGGCTACCTATTGATAGATCTGAAACAATCAACGCCTGACGATATGCGAATACAGAGTAATATATTTCCAGATGATGATAACCATTTTGTGTACGTACCGAAACAAAATAGGAAAACAAAATAATTCAGTCGTCATCATGTCGTGCTTGAGGAAGGACAGAGCGCTACTCAAAGTGTTAATACATGCTACTCCAAAAGTGCGCAAAGGGCTATTTAAAGTGTGCGACTTGAGTACTATTCGTACAGTTTGTGAATGTATTTACAATGTGTTACGAGGTAACGTTCCTCTATCAGAGAAGACAAAACAAAAATTGAGAAGACATAAGACTACTCTTCGTCGAATTGTAAAACGAGGTGAATGTTGGAATAAAAAACGCAAATATTTAGTACAAAAAGGAGGTGGAATTATTATTAAGTACTGTGTTACAAGCAGTTGTACAATCAGCTTTGAATAACTAAAATTGTATTAACCAGGTGACTTCTACGTTTACATCCATATAAAGATTTGTCATTCTATTCTGAGACACCGTGCGAGAAGTTACACAGAGCACACGACAATGGAACATGCAAGAAAAATGGTCATTGTTCCACAAGAGTTAATTGAACGTTTGAAATCACCTGCTAATCAACAGCAACTTCCAACTAAACGTGCATACAAAAGTTTGGATGACGAAATGGAAGAGATAATGAATGATAAAAAACTCAATGATAGTGATAAATGGAAGTATTACAGTCAAGTTTTACAACGTTTTTTAAATGTAGCGTCAAGTAATCGTGAACCAGTTAGTATCCCCATTGTGAACACCAGACTAGACGATCAGATTAACGAGGTGGGTGAAAGAGACAGGCAGCATGGGCAACAAGATCCTAACAAGCGACGTATTTACCCCGGTCAAATAGAGGAAATTGTTGAAACATTTTCAAAGACTTATAAGGATAGCGCACGAAACTTATTGCGCTTCATAACACGCGACGACAGTTTGATTGGCTGGAATGATAATTTTGAAGTGATTATACAGGGTAATAAAATACCAGGATCCAATTTAGTGGACGTGACACATGCAATAGTACGAGTTCGAGCAGCACATTCATTACCACCAGGATGGAACGAAATGTTGAGAGCATTGAAACTGATGAATGTCCCTAAAGAATACATACATAACAAACAAGCGTTGGACTATTTAATGTTTGATGAGGCAACAGACGAATCAGTATATGACTCGGTAGAAGAAACAATGGACGAACCTGATGATGGGGCAAGAGGAGGAGGAGGAGCCGCGGTGTCAGTAACAGGACGAAGAAGATATTTATTACCAGATCGTTTACAGTCGGCATATGTGAGGCGAGTGGGTCACGCTCCGTATCCACAGAGGCAAGTAGCTGATCACCGTGCAGTGAGAAGAGAGGTTCTTGAAGATTCGATTGTGCAGTCACTCAACAATTGGGAACCGTACGAACCGTAAACAATGGGACAGTTGTATTATAATCCAAACGATCCTGCCTCATATGGCGGCGTAGCTCCGTTAGTACGAGGAGCGAGAGAGAAAAATATTTCCAAACGTAAAATAGTTGATTGGTTACAAACACAAGACACTTATACTTTGCATAAACCAGTCCGTAAACGATTTAAACGCAATCCGTATATGGTGTTTCGACCATATGAACTATGGCAAGCGGATTTAAACGATATGCGAGGATTGAGCAAATACAATGATGGTTTTAACTACTTGCTGTCAGTGATTGATGTGTTTAGTAAGCGTCTTTATGTTAGGCCGTTAAAGAAGAAGGAAGGTGCTGAGGTGGCTACAGCTTTTGAGGACATTTTCAAAGAAGCTGTTAAGGGGATTTGCCACTGAAAATAGGTAAAAATCATGAAAAATTTTAAAAATATTTTTTTACATTTCTTTGTACATTGGACCCTATTACATCCGAAAAGTATGAAATAATCCATGTATGAATGTTATTATATGTTATAACCAAGGGGTTTCGCTCTTTACGATAGCTACAAGATCATAGGACACCTTCTTATTCAAACGCGGTTTTCCGCAACATTGAAATTTCACGTTTTTCAATACAAAATTTGATATATCTTGAGAGCCACTAAAGGTACATTGTTGAAATTTTTACTACTTATTCTAGACAGTATTAGAAAAATGTTTTGGTAGAATTAGGTATCTAAGTTAATTAGGTACTGAACAATAACTTTTTTTTCAAATTGATTCTTTTTTCTGAAGAAAAATTATATTTAATGTGTCACAGCAAAAAAAGTATCTGAGATATTATTATGAATCTACCTAAATATTAAGTTTAGATAACTTTCTTTAAAAAAACACCAAATTTATCAAAATCCATAAAGAATTCTCTTCAGAATATCGATTTTTAAAACCCCTTACAAATTGATCGAAAAACCTCTATTTTATTTTTTTACCACCTATAATTTATATTTAGAAGTAAACCAAAATTTTTCCATTTTTTGTTTAACTATACCCTACTAGAAAAAAAATAGTTTCACGACTTTCCTCATTAAATAAAAAAAATCACCCTTTTCAGTGGCGAATCCCCTTAAAACACCAACGTGCTTACAAACCGACAAAGGGAGTGAATTCACAGGTAGAAAGACCGTACGATTGTTTGAAAAATATAAAATAAAATATGTCACCACACAAAATCCAGACATCAAAGGCGGCGTGATCGAAAGAGTAAATCGGACCTTGAAGACTCGTATGTGGCGATACTTGACTCATAAAAACACTTATCGTTACATCAATGTGTTAGAAAAATTGGTGAATGCGTACAACAACAGTGTGCACAGGAGTTTGGGCAATAGATTACGTCCTGTAGATGTAGATGGTGGGGACAAACATGTCATCTACAATGTATTAAAACATATGTTTAAAAAGATACCACGACGAGTGAAACCAAAACTAAAAGTAGGCGATACAGTTCGAATAGCCAGGGAGAAAGGGAGATTTAGCAAAGGCTACGAGACAAACTGGAGTAAAGAAGTGTTTTCGATACATCGAGTGAATTTGTTTATGCCACTACCTTTGTACACACTTACCGATCTCAATGGTGAAGAATTGAATGGACAGTTTTATGAAGAGGAAATACAAAAAGTCACATTACCCTACAATCACTTGTTTAAGATTGATAAAATAATAGAGACTAAAGGTCGAGGACACAGTAAGCAATACCTAGTGAAGTGGGAAGGTTACGGAGACGAGTTTAACTCTTGGGTAGCTGCGCACGATATACAACATGTCTAACATCAGTCAATTTTTCATGACATTGCCAAGCAATAGTTCTATGAAATATTTTCCACAAAATACAGTGACCAGTTATACCACACACTTGTCCAAACACATCCAATTAGACGGCAAGTGGGAATTGGCTTTGGTGGACATTCACTATCCTTGTTCATTTGTGGTGAACGGAAACAATGTTGGTGACGAAACAATACGATTTCAGTATGATAGTTTATTAGCAAGATCAACGATCCGTGATACAGAACATTTCGCTGTTAAAATAACAGGCGGATACTATAGGAATCTTGATGATCTATTGAATACAATCAACAAACATGAAGACATCCACGATTATATGGAATTTTCATATGACACGAGAATCAACAGAGTTAAACTCAGGATCCTGAACGAAAACGTGTCGAATGTGAGTCTGAGTGAAAAACTATCACAGCAGTTGGGTTTCAATTATGACGAGAAAAATATATTAAAACCCAATATTACCGAATTGATTGGTTCTAAAGCGCCAAACCTCGCATTGGGTATTCCAGCGCACATTTATGTGTATTGCAACTTGATAGAGCCACAATTTATCGGCGACACTACAGCGCCATTATTGAATATTGTCAACGTCAATATAGATACGTACAAGTACGGATCGTACAATTCAGTGTCATTCACAAGTCCGCACTATGTACCCATTATGAAATCCACATTTGAAACAGTGGAAATCGACTTGAGGGATCACACAGGGAAAAAACTGCCATTCATGTTTGGAACATCGTACGTGAAACTTCATTTTAGGAGAGAGCAGCAGCAACAGCAGCAATAATGATAATCAATCTGAATGATCCCTATTTAGCATACTACCGACGGCAACAATTACAACAGACTGGCGGTGCTATTGATCGAGTATTTCACGGTGCACCATATCAGCGAGGACATGGAATCGGTAGTTTTCTGGGCGGTATGATTCGCACTATCGCTCCGCTGATCAAGTCCGGAGCAAAATCGGTAGGACAAGAAGCGTTAAGATCCGGTGTTGGATTCCTAATCGATCTGGCAGGTGGTAAAGTTACAGATCCAAAAACAGCCGCCAGCTTACGACTTAGAGAGTTTACTGGATCGTTGAAACGTAAAGCTGACGAACAGATAGAACGTATTATGCTTAATGGCGGCGGAGGTGACGGCATTTGCGCGAAAAGACAACGCGTAACGCGTAAGAGTAACGCGAAACGCGCAACGCGAAAGGCTTCCGCGAATCGCGCAATGCACGGCCGTGGCAGAAAGCCTGTTACACCACAGTCGTTGGCTAAACTTCTTAGAGTGCGGACGTCTGCATCAAGAAGAGAAGGAGTGAAACACAAGAGACTAGTAGGGAAACGACAACAACGACAACGACGACGAGGAGGAGTAGAGTCAAGGAAGAAGGTGACTTCGCCGAAGAAGCGTACTTATCGCAGTGAAAATTTAAAGTCTATTGATATTTTTAGTTAGTTAAAGAAGAAGGAGTAAAATGTCGTTTCTACATCAAAAATCATGTGAGTGTGTCAAGACCGAGCTGGATTTATTCTCCTTACCACCTACGCAGACGAGTATTGAAAGCGGCAAATGGGTCCAGTACAAACCAATATCCACATTGACCGATGATGCGCCAATAGAGTTTGTAGTTCCGGGCAATGGCGATGAATATACTGACCTTTCACAAACAATGATACAATTGACCGCGTCTATTGTTAAAGCTAATGGAACTGCGGTCACTACCGACGAAGAGGCCAAAACAGTTGGGCCGGTCAACAACTGGTTACACTCACTATTCAGTCAAGTGGATATGTTTATGAATCAAAAACTTGTTACGCCCCAAAACAACACATATGCATATCGAGCGTATGTTGAAACGTTAATGAACTATGGATACGATGCTAGAAAATCACATCTAACATGCAGTCTTTGGTACACGGACGATGGTATTGACATGAACGATTGCGCGGAAGAAAATGAAGGACTCAAAGCGAGACGGGAGCTAACTAATAAAAGCCGTGAGATTGATATGTTGGGACATTTGCATGTGGATATTTGCAATCAGAATAAGTTCATGCTAAATGGCGTGGAGTTGAGATTTAAATTTATTCGATCAAAAGATGCGTTCTCCATTATGGCCAGCGCTGGTGAATTCAAGGTACATATTGTCGATATAAGTCTCTGGATTCGGAGATGCAAAATAAGTCCCACCGCACTGTTGGCGCACAGTAAAACACTCCAGACTGGTACGGCAAAATATCCAATCACACGAGTGGAGCTGAAAACATTTACACTACCCTCTGGAATACGTAACAAGACTTTGGACAATATGTTTCTCGGTCAAGTGCCGAAACGCATCATAGTGGGAATGGTTACGAATGCCGCATACAATGGAGATTTTAAAAAGAATCCCTACAACTTCGAACATTTTAAAACAAACTTCTTTTGTCTATATGTTGACGGAGAACAAGTTCCATCAAAACCGTTACAGCCACACTTTGAAAAATCAAAGGATAAATATGTTATGGCATATCATTCGATGTTCTCCGGTTCTGGTGTACATTTTAGCGATGCCGGCACCGTTATCAGTAGGGAAGACTTTGGACAAGGATACTGTCTGATGGCATTCGATCTAACACCAGACTTATCTGCAAGTGACACTACACATTTGAATCTGGTGCGTAACGGTAGTGTTCGAATGGAACTCGGATTCGACGACGCGCTTCCCGAAACTGTCAACTGTTTGGTTTATGCCGAGTTTGACAATGTCATCGAGATTGATCGACAACGCAATGTAATTGTGGACTTTGGTGGTTAATCGATCAGTCTTCAATAAACATTCGTTTGAGATGGACCGTTTACGCAGAGCATTTAAGAAATTGAATATATCATCACCCATCATTGTGGACATTCAATGTTTCAAGGACAACCAAAATGAATATACACTGAAGGAAGTTTGCGTCTTGGAAGCTGACACCGGCGTACTATTTATGCATCATATTGCTAAACCACCTTACGATCGATCAGAGTTGTCAGATGAAAAACTGCGGGAAAGCTACTGGCTCACAAAACACTGCCACGGACTACGATGGGAGTTCGGTGATATTCCTTACTATGAACTTTTTAACAAATTGACTGATTGTATATCAAGAAGACCGACGGTTTACGTCAAGGGATTTGAGAAGAAAGAATATTTAAAGCGTCATCATGTGATGGACTTTGTCACTACCAACATAATCGATATTGGTGCAATTGGTTGCGAATCAATCACTTCAATCAATAATTTAATGTCAACAAACGTTTTGCGATGTCGCAATCACAAGTCTATAAACAGTCGATGTGCGCTCACCAACTGTGTCGCAATACGTGGGTGGTTACATCTGACAACAAATTTGGATGAATGTGTGGATACCAGTGGAGATGCGAGATCCTACTACTGCTCTTGTTTTAGCACATCTACCAGTACAACTACAACTGCTGCTGCCGCTGCCTCTGCCGCTACTATTGGTTATGATACTGTAGAATGAACACGCTACAGATAGAAAGGTATCTATCCAAACTACCTGTGAGCAATGTGGGAGTTTACGCTGCTGACCGAATCCCACAACACATCTCTCCATCCACCGCCATGATTGTCAACACTGATCCGCACAACGAAGGGGGTACACATTGGGTTACATTCTATTTGAATGAAAAAGGAATAATTGAATACTTTGACAGCTACGGCCAGCCACCATACTTACCGACCTACCAGGGATTCCTGAAACGTAACGCCAAGTGTCGCTACATCTACAATGATCACCGCCTCCAAAGTGACGACTCTTCTGTCTGCGCTCACTACTGTCTGGTGTACCTGTATCTTCGTACCACTCACCACAATATGAAGATGATGGACTTTGTTCACCTTTTTGACAACACTTCGACTGCTCAAAATGATGCAATCATAAAAAAAGTCTTTACTCAATTGTACCTTAAAAAAAAATTTTCAAAAGTAATAATATTCTTCTATAATGAAGAATATATCCCTCTGTACTGAGAGTGTATGATTTATTTCAAATAAAAAGCTTTCAATTATAAAATCAAAGTCTTTCATAATTTATACTTACCTATACCTATATTTTTAAGTTACCTTATTATTTTTACAAGTGAAAAATTACAAATTTAGTTTTATTCAAAAGAGGTTGATGGGATAAAAATATAACGCACAAGTCATACAAAATGTGTCTGGTTTATTAACAGAAACAAACAAAAAATATCGAACAAAGACTAGAATCATAACTAAAATATTCAATCAGTTAATCAATCAACTTTATTCAGAAATATAAACATTATATAGATTACTTACGGCAAATATTCTGAATTTTGTTTCTGCAAAGAATAGCTTGAGTTCAGGGACCAAGTCGCAAACTTTAAATGAAAATATCATACAACAAAAATTATAAGGATATCACTTTTACATTGAATTGTAACATACATCTGAATGCTATTAACTATATTATTATAATATGATAATCTTTTTAAGTGTCTATTCACTGTTTATTGTTTTATCACACACATAAACGCCCTATAACCATCACACTCATGCGACTCGTTACCTATACAATTTAATTTTCGTCCAACTCCATCGGAGCTGGTAAAAATGGTGCTGCGGGTAATGGAGGTGCTCTGGGGGGTATAGCATAATGCCCCCATGGTAGTGTGGATATTCCATCCTCAGGCATGACGTATCGCTTATCGTCAAACGGTGCAAGAGATCGTTTCCTCACCACGACTGTGTACATAATATGATGCCTACTTTGGAACCGCTGATTATCTGTGCTCTTACAAGTTTTGTTATAGAGACAGTCCAAGTAGTCATCAACAGTCAATTTATTTTTAACAACATCACGATTAACGCCCTTTGCCCTCTTGACAGGTGGTGGCGCACCAATATCGTCGTTATCATCTCCGTTACCCACAGAGCAAGAACTCTTACCGAAAACAAAACAATATAGTTTAGCCATCAACCCTATGAACATATTAATAGTGACTCCTCCTGCTTCGTCCTTAAACTTTCCCAGGACTCTTGCGTTGCTTCCGTCATAGCAGATGTGATTGTTGGGGTAGTTGCTAGTGTCAAAGTCATCGAGGTGTTGTATCATGTCGCGGTAGACGTTTCTGGTACGGATAGCATAAATAATCCCATCAGTGTCAATATACGTCATTCGTATTCTATTCAATCCGTATCGTTCTACCATGTCGTAGTGAAAACCGTACATCCATCTTTTACTATGGTCCAGAATACACATTCCTGCATATACTGGCTTACTTAATACAATTCGCACTTTTCCCATTTGCAGCAGGGCTAGGCTCTCGTTATACTAAACTCTGTCATTGAAATTTGCCTTGGCCACATACTTTGTGTAAATTTTGTGGGAGGCTGCTAGTTTGAGGTTTTGATGTTTCCTCACATTCTGCAGACTCATGCCGTAGACAGCGTTTACCATCAGCTTAAACATCTCAACTTCAAATTTATTGCTGGCACGCTGTCTGAGTTCAGTATTCAATGTCACGTACGGTTTTAACCACGGCGACTGTTTGAATCGGAGTGCTCTGTGGATATGACAAAGACGTAGTCCATTTTCCATAGCTTGTTGGAGGTAACGATAATGGATCACATATTCTTCCTTATCCGTTAGTGTGGCCATAAGTTTATTGGATCTTCCCGCACCGCTGTTGGTGATGTCATCCGATGAATATGGTAATTGATAAATTGGTGCCTTTCGCACCTCGGGACAGAATGGTAAGTCACGGTGCTTATCATGAATGGCATGATCCCTCGGGTACTCCAGATCCACTTCCAGTACATAACCATACTCACCATCCGATGGAATTTCTGCAATGTTCAAGTCATCGCATTCCGCACGTGATAGCCACTCAAACTGGGCGTAAGGTAATGGCTGAGACATTGCCCATCCATACAAGTTATTGGCGTCATAGTACATTAAAAATGTATCATCATCATTCTCTTCATTATCTGCTTCACTTGTTGATGCGCACTGACCGTTTCGATCACCAATTTTATTTTCCATCCTGGTAAACTTGTTGTTTGCGGTGACGTGTCTAGTGACGCATTGGGTGAGTCCACCTCGAATACCCTTTTCAAAAAATAAATACTGATCTACATCTTGAAGGGTATCAAGTATCACGCCGGTCTTGAACAACATGACATCCCACGCGTATGAAGGTAATGTTAAATAATGTGCTGGGTCCAAGCCGTAGTGTATTAGACACATCTCCCTGAACCCCTCGAACACATCTGCCAACAGTAGTACGTCTGTTTGTAGGTAGATGTCAGCATATTGTCCGAGGGTTGTGCAGTTGAACTTGGACCAGACACGCTGAGCGTGCGCGTAATCATCATCTGTCACATTATTCCCAAAAACCTGCTTTGGTGGTAGGACTTCTTCGTTCAGTACATCCTGGGATGTAATGTGCTCATAAGGGAAAATGCCTTTCCTACGTAGCATGTCAAACTCTTCTTGATCCGGGTAGCGAGCTCTTGTTATGCTCATTTTATCAGCTGGAAGAATTGATGCCAATATTGCTAGTGATTTTGACATCAGTCGGTATGAATCGACAAATTGTAGTTTGATGCTTTTCCTCCGACCTGCTCCCGGATGTTTGAATCGCTTAGAAAAGGTAATGTATTTTTCCTCGGTGTTGGCGAGCACATCAATATCACCTTTATCCACTGCGAGCTCTCTGACAATAAAGTGTGCATCATAGTTGGATAGGTTATGCAGGTACATGTTCACTTGTTCTTGTTCCTTGTACCGGAGGTTACAAAATCGATGTGCCGCTCCTCGGAACCTGTACGGTGGTGAATGTTGATGATCCCTCACCTTATTGTCTTCATCAGCAGGACCAAACTCTTTTTTGCAGATATGACATACTGTAGATTGTTGATATATTATCTCCTCTTGTGGTGTTAACTGTGGGGGATCATTTGGTATCCGATGTCCATAGAGGATGTCACCAATCTTCCGGACGTCATCCCGTACAGAGTTGATGAAGTGATTAGCGGTGTCTTCACCTCGGTATAGTCGCAGCTTGGAGAACGTAGTGCAGGCTGGGTCGTCATCATCTGCGTCACCATCGTTGACATCCCTCTGGTCGTCATGAATGTAATAAGCATATGCGTACGGTGTATGGATATTCCTGACATTATTAGGTGCATTTGCATTTTGCTGACCTCCCCCTACTATTCTATTACCTGCTGGGTCCCAAGCAGGCGGCGCTATAGTCGGTGTAGGTTCGATAGGTTGGTCAGCATTGTGTGGTACAAGTGCGCACTCAAAGTCTGCGTATATCGTAAAACGACTACGCTGAGTTCGCTCATAATTTTTAAATTTAATTTCCTTTTCTTCTGCAAGGTCAGTTCTCAGTGGTGCGTGTTTTGAACAGTAGCGTTTATGTTCTTCTAATCGCTCCGCCCCTCTGAGCTCTAATTTAGTCGGTTGGTTGTCAAAATATGCAAAGCAGCGTTTACATATAAAAATCACACGTTTGCGACGAGTCAACTGACTAGTTACCAACCGCTCAAAATCCTTAATAAATGCAAAAGCGTTGTTCTTTGATTTGTCAGAAATAGTAAGTCAAAGTGATTAACCAATTCTTGGTCGACGACACGGAGTGGATATACAAATGTTTTGTCTTCAATCCTACCATTGGTCTTATTCTTCTTCTTCTTACTGTCCAAACCGTACACATTTACGCTAACGCCGGGGTTGTTGCGCTCAAACGTGCGGATCTGATCTAATTTTGTTGGAAATTCAATATTATTAAAATTTAAATTTGCTGTTGCACGAACCTCCGCAGTGAACATATATGGACGAAGCTGTTCGCGGGAAGGATTGTCTATAAATTTGGATAAAATGGCATATTCAAAACACCTTTCGTCCGCATCGTTCAGCACATTAAGTACGGCTTTTTTGGCGGTTATTTCCTGTGGCAGAGGGATGTAGGAGCTACCTCTGAGAGGATTGTAAACATTAACTCTCACTTCCATAGTCATAACCCTAACAAAGCTCCATCCCGAGCCTCGTAGCTCGCATGTCTCCTTTTCCAACAGAAGTTTCAGAATAAACTCCCTACATATTTCATCAACATCTGATGTTTGGAGCAGGACTACGTTGCAAGTTTTAAAAACTCGCCTACACGTTTCACCGTGAATATTAACAAATTCACATTCAATCCAGAGATTTACCTTAAGGGCATGAATGATGGCTAACAAATTGCGCATGAGTGTGATTACCTGATCACGCACATTGTTGAGGAACTCTTGAAGTGTGATGGTTTCATCCACAGGTTCGATCAGACGGTATGTCTTTAACCGCCCGCGGAATGCTGTCTCGACTTCTGCGAAGCCCTCTGGTGCCAGGTCGGATGAAATGATTGGCGCTTCATCGTCATCTTCTCCTCCGGATGACGACGTTGACGTGGCTGGGGAAGGTGGAGGTTGTTGTTCACCAAAGCCTGGTAGTGCTGAGGTGAGCTTGACTGGATGACAGCGGCGATATCGGGTATGACGTTGTAGATTATCTTTCCTCGAGAACGTCTTCCCACACGTCTCGCACACGAATAGTCCTGAAAAAAAACATTAGTACGCATATTACACAGACGGATAAATATTAATGATTATTTTACATGTTTTTTTTGCCTAATTTCATTTACTGTTTCAGAATCATATTTAGCTATATTATATTAATGATATATATTAGTAATCTTTATTTCACTTGGTTTTTGGGTTAAAAAAAATTTAGTAGAGTTTAGCATTTTTAAATATGTTTAATGGATATAATTTAGTTTGTTTTAAGAAAAAAATAAATAATTGCAACAACTTCTAAAAGTAGTTTGTTGGTTTATTTTTGAATAATGTAATTACCTGTTAGTAAATATCAAAGACAAGGATAGTAAACAAAAGAAGAACAATACATACCTGCTGGACGGATCTCCTCACGTTGAACTGTTGGTTGTAGTGGTGATGTATATGGGGCTGATGATGGTCCTGGTATGGGTTCAGGCAATGGCTCTACTCTAGGCGCAGGTAGAGGGCATGCTACTGCCGGCGTTGGAGCGTGAACAGTGCGTTGGTGACGTAGGAGGTTGCTCCGTCGATTGAATGCACGATCACAGTCGGGACAATTATGCAAATCGTTGACGTTTCTATGAACTGTCCTGACGTGCTCAACAGCATGCTGTTTCAGCCTGAAGCTGCTGCCGCAAATGGCGCACACGTATGGTCGTTCTAGGACATTCTCCATAATCTGAATCATCGAAATGTGATTAGTGTACTGACTAAATAATCTATTTCCCACTACTATTGCACACAAATATTTTTCTGTTAGTACAACAGATAATTTTAATATGTGATGGAATATCTGTTTGTACACTACTAATACACCGAATGTAAATAAAAATCATTTAAATATAACAACCACTTTAAATACTAAATTTTATACGTTGTATGATAGCTGGAGATGTATGTTACCTCACTAGTAATGCACACAAATGTAAATATAATAATTACATTAAATACTTTATTTGTTAATTATAATATGTGACGAAGTCTCTGTTTCCGCACTACTAACTTACAAAATTGAAATGTAGTAATCACTTTGAGTACTATCGTTGATAATTATAATACGTGATAAAATGTCTATTTCCACACTACTAATGTACAAAATGTAAATGTACAATCACTTTCAATAACATATTTTAAATATTTAATGTGACGGGTGGGAATGTCCCATTTCCCCACTACTAATTCATGAAATTCAAATGTAGTAATCACTTTAAATACTATCTTTGATAATTAGTTGTATGGAATACTATTGTTTCCCACTACTACTTCACAAAACTAAAATGATTATTTTTATAAATATAATAATAAAATGCTTACATTTATCAATACTATTAAACGTAGTTTGAAATGTGATATTTAATAATCATAGTTCACTTCTAATAATGGTTCACACTTATAATGAAAAGAAAAATTGTTATTTAATAATAAAATACTTACAATTATTATTGTGATGATCCAATGATGACACAAAGCGCGAACTCGTGATGGATAAATTACTCGATTTAATAGAGTCACGAATACGTCTAATCACTGTGGTAGCTGGGAGCAGACTGAATAGAGATCGACGGGGGAGCGTGAGACGAGCGACTTGTTGCTATGCGGAGAACAAAACTGCTCTCTGATTGGTCGAAATAAGCTAACATCCTATTGGTGGTAAATAAGTGTGCGCTATGCGGAGAACAAAGAAAACAAGGGAGGAGCGGGGGGCCGCTTGGAGCGCAGGTGTTGGGGAGCAGCTGCGGCTGACAGTGAGTGATGGTGTAGGGAGGGTTGGCTTGGAGACCTCCCACGATGCGTAGGGTGGTTCCAGACAACAAAGGATGACCTTGAACCTGCCCGAGGGTGGTAGGGGTTAGCGACGGGGGTGGCGCCGGTGGTGGGGTGGCGTCGGGGTTGGCGTCGGGGGTGGCGTCGGGGTGGGGGTGGCGTCGGGGGCGGGGGTGTCGGGGGCGGGGGCGGCGTCGTGTGACGTCACACGCTCACACGCTCACTCCCGCAGGAGCCGCTAAATTCCTCTACTTATGCCTCATAGATCTATAAAGCAGTTCCTTTTATCATTAGATATAAAATATGGACTAACATGATCGGTTGACACTTAATTGCGAAGCATTCGTTTTGGCTTTGAAACTGTCAGATATTGTGTTTGCGAAGGTTTATTATGTATTCCTATACAGTAATAGTTTAACCAGCATATCTGGAAAAATGCACACTAAATATGCAAACCAACTCCTGTTCTGAATATAAGGTTTCAACCTACTACAAGATTCCCGTACGTAGAACGGGCAAACAGCTAGGATTTTGATAAAATTTGGAATATGTTTTTATTTCTTACCAACTATTAACATAAAAAAACAGTTTAACGGAGTATGTTTTATCTATGGTTTAACCCTCCCTGATGCAGCAATCCTAAGTACTTGTTAAACTAATTCTATTTAAATAGGAAATAAATGTTATATTTTTAAGTAGACATTTTAGTGTAAATCTAATCAGGCAAATGGAAATTCGCTTAGTTGCTGGTTTGCTGCGGCGGGGGTATTTAGTCTTCACGTACAGAGACTTAATTGTTTGTATTAAATTGTTAGCAATCATTAATCGTGGACAGAATCTTCCACAAAAGATAATTACAATATAGTTTAACACCCTAGAACTTCTTAGAGTAACATTAAAAAAAATATTTTTTGTTAAGGCTTTGTCATAATGTAAAAAATACTCAATACAACAAATTCATTAATTTTACATAAGTAAACGTTGATAGTTGTATGCGTATTGTTTTTTTTATATATCTTCTGTATACATCTAGTCCTCTATATTTTCTGTGTACACAAATGCTTTTGTATACAATTTATTTTGCAACTCACAATAACTGAGAAATATGTTAAACCGGTGAACTGTTTTTATAAATTTTTGCCATTATTTCTCAACCCGTGCTTAAAAAATTAGTGACTCGGGGATAAAGCCAGATACCAAATTTAATCTAAATTGGACCACAGATTTTGTCTGTAGATCTGTATCTGGATCATACAAGTGTGTATTATATTACCTGATATTACTCAAAATATGTTTTATTCTATAACGTTTAATTAAATTAAAACATTAAAGTCACGCTCCCTCTATTTTTGAAGTATTCAGTCCAAAAATGTAATAAATTTACTTGCGCATACTTATTTATTTCGTGTTAATAAATAATTGAGGTGATGCAATACACTTATGTAGGCAGTCGCAGCAGTCAAAGCCGGGCATAGCGCCTAGAGTTTCACGAACGCAAACCGCGCAACGAGTAGCCAAATGAGCCGTAGAGTAAGTGAACCATCTAATATATTGAAGAGGGTTCACTTACTCTACAGCTCATTGTGCCAATGATCTGTAGTGTAAGTGAGCCATCTAATATTTTTCTGCAGGCTCGTATAGTATACGAGCCTAGTATTCCTATAATTTATATTGATTCATGATTTTGGCTCGTATACTATACGAGCCGATTCCTGAATTATCAAATAATTCGTACGCTTGGCTCATAGTCACTATGATCTGTAGAGTAAGCGAACCTTCCTACTGTATTTTTAAATATAATACACGAGGCTTATAGGCACAATGATTTGTAGAGTAAGTGAACCCTCTTCATTTATTTTTTATTTTCGATAGGCTCGTATAGTATACGAGCCTGTAGTGCAAGTGAACCTTCAATATTATTTATGAAGCTCGTATAGTCTATGATCTGTAGAGTAAGTGAGCTGTCCCCTTTGTTCTAATGAGGACTGTGGACTGAGGAGGCTTGGGATTTGAAGAAGAAGAAGCCGCGCATCGATGTACCGTTCCGATTCCAATTCCGCTGTCCCACGGCGCGGTGGCGGGGGGTTGCGGTGGGGCACACGGAAGATTTCTCAGGTGCCGTTTGACGTCACTACTGCTGACGTCACTAACTGCTGCGTCTGAAGAAACAGACAATTTTATAATTTTCTATTATTAAATTAAACTGTCATAACCTAACCAAACTAACCAAACGTGCTGATAATGGAAAAATCATATAAAGGTTTACTAATCTAAAAAATAGTTTTGTTCATAAAATAACATTATAATTGCCTAAAATTCAATTTTATATTTTTTTAATTATAAAATTAAACTGTCATAACCTAACCAAACTTGCTGATATGAAAAAATTGTTAGTAAAAAGTTAATGCTGCCGGCGGGATTTGAACTCGGAACATTCGGCTTATCAGCCCGCAACGCTATCCACTGCACTACCGAGGCCGATGGCTCAAAACCGTATCGTTGCGGTATTGGTGTTCCCTCAAAGTGACGTCAGCAGTTAGTGACGTCAAACGGCACCTGAGAAATCTTCCGTGTGCCGTTTCGGGGGGGTTGTGGTCATCCGTGAACGGTCTCGCTCGGGAATGGGCACACGGAAGGGACTAAGGCTAAAGGTGTAGTGACGTCATATCTCTAGTGGTTAATGTCTTCTCTTGAGGCGACACGATTACCGTAACGAAACGAAGTGATTGCAGCGGCGTTCGTGGCATAGTTGGTAGCGTTTCGGATTGGTGTTCAGGAGGTCCGGGGTTCGAAACCCGCCGGCAACACTAACTTTTTGTCAACAAATTTTTCATATCAGCAAGTTTGGTTGGTTAGGTTAGGTTATGACAGTTTAATTTTATAATACTAAATTTTAAAATTAATTTTATAATTAATTAAAAATTATAAGTAATCATTAATTAGATTTTTATCTTATATAGTTTTTATATTATCAGCAAGTCTGGTTGGTTAGGTTATGTTATGACAGTTTAATTTTAAAAATTAAAAATTAATTTTATAAATAAAAAGTTAATTTTATAACAAAAAATTAAAAGTTAATTTACATTTTTTCAACTTAGCAGTCCTAGCGGCGAACGCTGACACTACAAGATATGTTAGCCTTAGTCCCTCCCGTGTGCCCCACCGGTCTCGCTCGTACCTAAGAAGAAGAAGAACGAAGCCTCTCCCCTGTCCCCTCTGTAGTCTGGACGCTGGGTTGAGGTTAGTTAGTTTGGTATTTGTGTGTCATAATTGATTTTGAGTCTGTTTAGAACATTAACAGTTTTCGCTGAGAACTCAACAGTGATTTTAAAGTTAAGTTATCAGGGATTCATAATGTCCACTGACTTTTATATCCGATACTATGTAGGACATAAAGGGAAGTTTGGTCACGAATTTTTGGAGTTCGAATTCCGACCTGATGGCAAGTTGAGGTATGCCAATAATTCTAACTATAAAAATGATACAATGATTCGCAAAGAAGCCTATGTTCACAACTGTGTGATGGACGAGCTTAAACGCATCATACATGACTCTGAAATAATGCAGGAGGACGATTCACTGTGGCCTCAGCCGGACCGAGTGGGTAGACAAGAACTAGAGATCGTCATCGGCGATGAACACATTTCCTTCACAACATCAAAAACTGGCTCTCTAGTTGATGTAAATAACTCCAGGGACCCTGAAGGACTAAGGTGCTTTTACTATTTGGTTCAAGATTTGAAGTGTCTGGTATTTTCCCTCATTGGACTGCACTTCAAAATAAAGCCAATCTAAAGAGTTAATTCAAGACCACAATATTTATGTGTAAGTTATGGTATCTATGTTCACCTTTTGATTCTAACTGTTATGTCTCAAATTGTTCTTGGTTAAGCTTACTCATTTTGAAAATTCTGCTTAAAAACAGTAACTTAGGCTGGGCTTAAATGTCAAATAAAGATTCCATTCTTAATTAGCCTATATTTTCATTTAATAAATGCCTAACTTATAATCCTTTTGATAGCCTGGATACATCAATAATCATCATCTCGTCAAGTATTTGAGATGGGGACGCAGCCTGGGTGTACATTTCAACCAAAATATGAGTGAAGGATGAATGCAGAATGTGAGATGATCTCTGTAATTTCGTTACTCACTAAGATCAGCTGTTACTTTAGTCAGTAAGTTATCTAAGATCAGGGACAGCTCGTCCAGTTTCTAACACTCAATTAGGCCTGGCTACTATACTTAACCATGGATAAAAAGAATTAAATAGGTATAGACCGACAGATGTTCTGTAGTTACCACAGGTTCTGGCACACACCCCTGGGAGCGCCATGTAGTTATGGCGTAGGGTACACTTCCATATCTGTTGGCACAAACAACCGAATGAAAATATCAATCGATATATCGATTGTTCGATATATCGTTTGGTTAGTTAGATAAGGTTAACCTAACCTAACTAACCAAACGATATATCGAACTAAACAATCGAATAATCAATATTACTCATTCGGTTGTTTGTGCCAACAAATATGGAAGTGTACCCATGGCGTACGCGCTACTTTAACTACACGGCGCTCCCAGCGGTGTGAGCCAGAACCTATGGTAACTGCAGCATGGCTGAGTCTATATTTAATTCTTTTTGTCTATGACTTTTAAAACCTATTCTCAGGATCAACCGGTGACCTTTTTGACTGTTGGACAAGCACTTTAACCACTCAGCCAGTTATAATAAATAAAGGCTAACTTAGCCTAACGGATACACTAACTTAGATAACAATTAAGTTGGGGTTCAGAAGTGGAACACAGTGATGACATGTTATTTTATGTGGCATTGCTAGTACAGTAACTTACCTAGGGCCTATAAGCTTAATGGATAAGCTTAAAACACAACCATTAAGTTAACATTAAGGCACAACACTTGGTTATTAGGAACTTAAGCTACTTACGTGATTTTACAAACGTTTTGTTTAACATATTTGGTTAAGTTAGTTTGAGTGTCTTCAGTAGGCTCTTGATGAAGTGGCCAAACGTTTATTTAGTGTTGCTTTGGCTAGACACAGTAAAAAATTAAGTTATTCAGGCTTTGAACAAGCACATCACACTTTCGGAATAAATATTAGGCCTACCCTACCTAAATGTTAAAACAGTTACCCATACCTCTTATAAACAAGTTAAAAAGGTTGAATTAAAATAAACTTAGTGTATAAATGATCAAAAAGTAACTTATCGTATTTATAAAATTAAGCTACTCTTGCGATTTTTGACATCTTTTTGTTTATTTGACTAAATTAGGCTAGGCAATTTTAAGCACTTTTTTCTGCTGGGTACTTTTTGAGCAAACGGATAACTTAATTTCACCCAAAAATTTGTTTTAAGGTTGTCTTATTTAGGCACATGAGAATGGTAGGTTATACTTTTTATGTGAATTTGGGGCTGTATTGTTTTGAAGTTAGGTTAGATAAGGAATGAAATGTTTTTAGGTTATAATGAACCAAATTGTTAGTTTAAATACTTTATTGTCTTGACAATATAAATTGTATCAACAGTACAATTAGGTTTAGTATTAAATAAAACTTTAAATTTTGATGCATTTTTCCTTTAAAGTCTTCAATAGAGAGTAGATGATTGGACTTTCAGTAAAGATTTCTTTTAACTTTTCTTTTGTATTGTTTTAATTTTAGGTTTTGAATATTAGTTGGTAGTTTGTTAAATAATTTTCTTCCGTTGTGATAAAGATGTTTTTCATAAAACTTTGTTTGGTGGAAAGTAGAATGAAATATTTGTAATTTTCTCAAATCATAATTCTTCTCACATAGGTAATTAATAATTTTCCAGAATTTCTCAAAATTGTTCTTTAAAAATAGTAATGTTTCATAAATATATATTGAGTAAAAGGTCATAAATTGGTAATTTAAAAAAATACTCTTTTACAGGATTGGTGTGGTTTTAATTTGAAAATAATTCTCAATGCAGACTTTTGTAATTTAAATATTTGTTTAGTTTTTGATGAAGTTGAGCCCCATATAATAAGGTAAACGAGAGGTCGTCCAGTGGTCGAGACTCGACCAAAAATATGTAATGTACTCACTTATCTATTTTCACCCCACACTGTAAATAAAACATGTGATTGGAGTTTCCTCCATTTGTTTTGATTTTCTGTTTATATTTCGTTGTTATTTCGTAACCAGCATAGCAACGCATAAGATCCATGTTAATTTTTTCAAATTTTTAAACTCATTTTTTGTGCTTATCTTTGAGCCTATTTAAATTTATAAAGGGATTCTGCACACCTACAGGAAAATAGCTTTCCAACGGTATGCGTAGATTTTCCCTACGATGCACACGAGCTGAGAAAAAAGGTTTTAAAGAAACATGCTTGCCTATTAATATATAGATAGATACCTGGCCTATAGGCTATTGCATATCTAATATTGGAAATAATTAACGAATGATATACAGTGAGTAATGCGTCTTCACTACCTACCTACAGAACATAGACAATCTTCTTAGTATAAAAATAATTTGGGAAAGTTTTTTACATAAGTGCTCAATATGTGAGTTAAAATTTAAATTTTGGTCTATAATAAGTCCTAGGAATTCCGATGTTTTTACTTCTTCTATGTTGATCATCAATTAAAATGTTTAAGTTGAAATCTTTTTTTAATTTTATCTCTGATTAAAAATTACATAATTTTTTTTACATTAATTTCTAAATTGTTTTCCATGAAGCATTGTGCTAGGTTACTTAGGTACTTACTTATTTACTGCTGTGAAAAATTTAAGTTTAAATTTATGAGGTTTAAATTTACAAGTAGGTACATAGCCTTGATCATTGGCTTTTAATAAATGGTCCAGGTTGAGAATAAGCTAGGGTAAGTAGGCCATACAGATCATCTCAAATAATCGTACACCCACCGTTCGTTCATAAAATAAAAATACAACTTATGTTGATGTCTCATAGAATTCAATTGATAAAGCTGCGTTTACACCGGAGTTAGAAACACGTGCTTGGTAACTTACAGCTTGGCAAATCTTATATATTAAAATAATTTGGTTTTTCTTTTCCGAGTTCGTTTAGTTCTTCTACCCGACCGATTTTCATGATTGAGGTCTCAAATTGAAGGTATGCACGCACAGATTTGCCATCAAGCATCGGCATATTATTATCTATAGTCTCAGTCGGTTTGTACGTAAACGAAATTTGCTCTCCGTGTATTTCTTATGGGAGTTAAATTTGGTTTTTTTTTCCGAGTTCGTTTGGCTCTTCTACCCGACCGATTTTCATGATTTAAGTCTCAAATTCAAAGTATGAACGCATAGATTTGCCATCAAGCATCGGTATACATTTATATATAATCCTACTCGGATTATCCGTAAACAAAATTTGCCCTCTAGGCTATGTATTCCTTTTGGGAGTTAAATTTGGTTTATCTTTTCTGAGTTCATTTGGCTCTTCTACTCGACCAATTTTCATGATTGAGGTTTTTAAATTGAAGGCATGCAAGCAAAGATTTGCCATCAAGCATCGGCATGTATTTACCTACTGTATTACTCGACCAAAAAACATCATTTGATTCATTTTCGAATTCTTACTTCATTTTAAGATGTATTTCACCAGTTATAATTATATAGTCCTACATATTTCGGTCTAAGAACCTTCAGTGAAATACCGGCTTTCATTTAAGCTATTAGTTATTCAAATTGGACAAGTTTCAAGCAAAATAGGTGAACAACCAACATAAAAATCATTTTTCATATGGGTTTTCTATGATTAAAAATCAATATATTTAAATATATTGTAGGTTAGTTTTATAATTTGTTATAACGTAATATTTTTCATACTTCTATAATCAGTCTTAGACTTTAGAATTACTCTTTGATTGAGGTCTTGCTGTTTATGTTTTGTTGTTTATTTTTTTATTTACAAGTTGCAGTTTTGTTCAATTTCGAGCAACAGGTTATCTAGTACTATGAAAACAAAAAATCTTATCACAACACAAAATCCAACGTAAGTCATTTTCTTCTTTACATTTTATACAGATAGCATTATAATATTTTACTTGAATTCACTGAAACATCACCAACTACATACAGATAACCCAATATCCCTATGGATGTAAACAAAATTCGATCATGGCCATCTGTTTTCATGTAAACAAATGTAAGCTTGAAACAGTTCAGATGATTGACAACAGAATTATGCACAAACTCTGAAATTTTAAAAGCCTGTAGGACAAAGGGTTTTCACGAGATCTAAAAATACCCCCGCCGCAGCAAACCTGCAGACTAAGCGAATTTCCATTTGACTGATTGGATGTACACTGATTTAAATAGAATTAGTTTAACAAGTACTTAGGTTTGCTGCATCAGGGAGGGTAAAACTGTTTTTTTTTTTTTTGTAAAATGTTAATAGTTAGTAAGAAATAAAAACGTTTTCCAAATTTGATCAAAATATGTTCATAAACAAGCAAACTACAACAGTTTACTTATTCTCCATAAGAATAACATGGGAATTTTAAATTTACAATTTTTTGGAATTTTCTCCGTAACCATTAGGCGCATAATAACGCTTCAATATACTAAATTATTTGTTTTTTAAGCTCTACAAAATGGTTTGGAAAAAAATTGCCAAATTTTATGTTTTTTGGGTCAAAAATGGGAAAAACCTATTTTTACCCCATAAAACCCCCCGTAAACCCTCGTTCCCATAGTCCGATCATGCTGGATCGCGAACTCGTTCGAATAAACGTAGGTTTACACGTTTGTACCAAATTTCATCAAAATCGGATCATTTTTGCTTGAGTTATCGTGCTAACGGACACATATCTAATATATAAAATTCTCCTGTCACAGTGTTTGTCTGCTAACTCCTCCGGAACGACTTCACCGATCGTTATGAAATTTGGTGTGTAAATTCTGTAGGTATGCGAATCGGACGTAAACTATTTCCCGTTTCGAAATTTTTATAAGGGCTCCGCCCCAGTGGCTCTGGAGTTTCCCATGTTAACCTTATGAGAAATGGAATTAATGAATCTTAACAGCTGTTTCAATTAAACAAGTTGGTTCTGTTCTATGATGTTTAATAGCATTAAAGTTACAAGGATTACCAACAGGGTGCAGCACTATTATTTCTTTTACATTTATGACAACAGCTAATTTGCAACCAAAAGGTGAGTGAGCGTAGCGAACGAACTTCAACCTGGAGGCGAGTGACCGTAGCGAACGAGCTAACCTGAAGGCAAGTGAGCGCAGCGAACGAGCTGCAACCTAAAGGTGAGTGAGCGTAGCGAACGATCTCCAACCCAAAGGTGAGTGAGCGTAGCGAACGATCTTCAACCTGGAGGCGAGTTAGCGTAGCGAACGAGCTAACCTGAAGGCAAGTGAGCGCAGCGAACGAGCTCCAACCTAAAGGTGAGTGAGCGTAGCGAACGAGCTCCAACCCAAAGGTGAGTGAGTGTAGCGAACGAACTTCAACCAGGACGTGATTGAGCGATGCGAACGAGATCATCTTGAAAATTAAACGTAACGGTACTTTCTTTCCATCGGTCTGTCTTAGGGGAAACCTATAACTTAGGCGATACGAAGTTCGCCGGGTCAGCTAGTGTATATATATATATAAATATATAAATATATATATATATATATATATGAATTTGAATGAATGGTGTTTTTGGCCTCTAGGGACCTCAAAACGAAAAAAAAAATCGGTCCCGCGTCCAGGTCTTACCATGAGTACTACGGTAATAGCTTATTCCCTATATGGGAAATTCGCTAAAAGGCATATCTAGAGGATAAGAGCTTTAAATTGATACCCAATATACCCATAAAAATAAATATTTAGTGGTCGATTTGGGGCACACAAAAATCCAATTCTTTTAATAATTTAGACTAGCTGTTGGCCCGTCCTACGTACGGGAATCAAGTAGTCGATTAAATATGAATAAATATAATTCAGAACAGCTAGTTTATACTTATAAAGAAAAATTCTGGTGGTTTGAGTAGGGAAAATTATCTTGTAAACTAATACTACGTGACCATCTCTATTTCATTCATCCGATTATAGGCCTATAAATATGATAGGTATGCATTTTAAATCCGACAATTTTACAACTAAACAGCAATTGTGTAAATTTTAAAAACCTTGGAAGTGAGATTGGTGGTCGATTCACACACACACTGGTTTCAAGCACAGCAGCTACATACCACTTT
Source organism: Macrosteles quadrilineatus (assembly GCF_028750875.1). NCBI lineage: Eukaryota > Metazoa > Arthropoda > Insecta > Hemiptera > Cicadellidae > Macrosteles > Macrosteles quadrilineatus. The sequence continues at coordinate 1,748,689 of NW_026542606.1, forward strand.
TAATTACATATTATCACTTACCGTACCTTATTTTACCTAAGTGGCCACTGAAACCTTAAGAGGCCTCCCATTCTCTTCTGTCCCTTGCCTTTCCTAATGTTGATCCTAGCCTGGAGAATCCTTTCATTGCTTGGTCCTCCAAGTGGTCGTCTTATTGTGGTACTCATTGGGATACATTTTTAAAATTTAACGTTTCTTTTCTCCTCCACGCATATATAGGTTTTTAAATATTCCTCTTGGCTCTCTGTTCTTTTGTATCTCTATTTTCATAAATGGCCCGTATATTTTCTCTGCACTGTATTTCTCAAACCCAGCAATAAAGTTTTTCCGTTCCTTGGTCAGTGCCAAAGTTTCTAAACCATACACTACTGGGATAATACGGTATGATATCCACTTTGGTATCTACTGACACCCTGCCGCTTATTGGAACAGTTTTCTAGAGACTTACTACACCGGGTGACATTATTTGAAATGAAATGAAATGAAATATTATTTATTTATCCAGGCAAAAGTTAGGGCCACATGGCCCTTTCTTACACTTAACCTGTCATAAATATAACACACATATTTTACCAATTACATTAATATACAACAAAAACAAAATCTAACTCATGGATACAGAAACTTAAACAAAAGAAAATAACTTACATTTTAAACTGTACAAAAATAATCTTCCTCTTTCCCTCTCTCTCTCTCTCTCTCTCTCTCTCACACACACACACACACACACCAAGCACATCTGTCAGTGACCAACCACGCGTACAAGCCCCTAGGACAAACCAACCATGGCCATACGTTCAAAATACATATTTTTTAGCGCTGCCACAAACCGGGAACGGTTATCAAGGGATTTGATGGCTAAGGGGAGGTCATTCCAAAGTCGGCAAGCGGTCACAACAAACGCCCCGTCGTAAACTGCAGTCCTATGATGAGGCATACGCAAAGTCAATGAAGCATAGCGTGAAAATCTAGCACTTTCTTCAGCTACAAACCTAAAATCATCTACAAAATATTTTGGAAAATTTGATTTTATTATTGAATAGGTTAGCAAAAGGATTTTAATTGATCTAAGGTCACATAGCTTTAATAGTTTAGAATTAATGTAGTAAGGCGTGATACGCTCACTGCGTCTCAGATCATAAATGAATCTCAAGCAGTAATTCTGAGCGCGTTGGAGAGCATCAGCGAGGTTTACAGTCATGTCATTGATCACAGAGTTGCAGTAAGTGAAGTGGGGGAAGACAAGTGATTTGACGAGATGTATTTTTATGTGCATTGGCAAAAAGTTTTGTAATTTTTTAAGTGTGTGGATTGATGCAAACACCTTTTTACGGATGTCTAAGACTGCATCGCCCCAAGTAAGTGTCGAGTTCATAGTAAGTCCTAGGTTTTTGACCTTGTCACAGTAAAGCAAAGCTGTTCCATTTATATTTATTGGATTTGTCGTAAGAAAGTCAATTGAGTTTCGTAACCGTGGATGACAAATTATGATAGGTTTAGTTTTTTCGTGATTGAGTCTGAGTCCGTGTTTATTAGTCCAAGTAATGATTTTCTCAATATCTTCATTCACTCTCTGAACACTTTCATTGATCTGTTTGGGTGAAAAATGTGTATAAATCTGTAAGTCATCAGCATACATGTGGTATTTACAGTTTGTGAGGACTGAGCTCAAGTCGTTTATGTATAGTACGAACAACAGAGGACCAAGGATTTATTTGAATTACCAACAAAACATTTTGTATTAAATAAATCACCCATACCTTTTGTTTTGTATTAATTTCAATGCATTAATTAATTGCAAAATAAATGGGTACACTTCCATATCTGTTGGCACAAACAACCGAATGAGTAATATTGATTATTTGATTGTTTGACTTGATATATCGTTTGGTTGGTTAGGTTAGGTCAACCTTACCTAACTAACCAAACGATATATCGAATAATCGATATATCAATCGATATTTTCATTCGGTTGTTTGTCCCAACAGATATGGAAGTGTACCCAAATAAATTATTCGGTGGGGCACACGGGAGGGACGATGGCTAACATAGTGTCAGCGTTCGCCGCTAAGTTGAACAATTTAAATTACTGTCATAACCTAACCTAACCAACCAAACTTGCTGATGATATAAAAAATATATAAGATAAAAATGAAACCACTTACTTATAATTTTTAATTATAAAATCAATTTTAAAATTTAGTATTTTAAAATTAAACTGTTATAACCTAACCTAACTATCAAGTCCTTAAATTATATAATAACAAGATACAAGAGAATGTACAACCCATTTTATTCAACCATTTTAACTGAATGAAAAATATATAAACACAAACATAAACATTAAAAACAATAACATAAACCATGTCTGTTAAGGAATCATATGTTGATGACAACTCCTTATTAATCCTCCCCCTCAAATTTACACGGCCGAATGTGGTTAATGTGCCTTCTCCAAACCTGTCCATTGTCCATCTCGATTTGATAATGCACCAATCCTTCTCTCCTTCTTATGTTTCCAAATTTCCACTTTCCATCTTTTCCGAAATTGCGCACCTGAACCCTGTCCCCCACCCGAAACTCTCTTTTGATTTTAGTACATCCGTCAGGCATTTCTGTGTGATCTTGGGGTCTCTTCATAAGATCCAGCCTTGTCCTTATTCGTCTCCCAAACATAAGTTCATATGCCGAGGACCCTGTAGCATTTGTGGCATTCCTTAGTGACATTAGCATGTGATTTATTTTGAAGTGTAAATCTCCTCCATCATTCTCCATTGCTATTAACTGTTTCTTTACAGTCCGAACAAATCTCTCTGCTTGTCCGTTGGTTGCAGGGTGATAGGGGGCAGAGAATTTGTGTGTGACGCCACAAGCTTGTAGAAATTGGTTGAAAATAGATGATGTGAAGTTAGGGCCATTGTCAGAGACTAACGTGAACGGGTAACCAAAGGTAGAGAAGAGTTTCCTGAGCTGTTGAATGCGCCAATTAGATGTTGTAGTTTTGGTTGGTATGACTTCAACCCACTTTGAATAGGCGTCAACGATAACAAAAAGGTATTGCCCATAAATTGGACCTGCAAAGTTGATGTGTATTCGTTGCCAAGGTCCTGATGGAACCAGCCAAGGATGGACATCTACTTTTTCAGGAAGATTCTGCTTCAAACAGCATGGACGACAAGACTTTGCTAGATCTTCTATGTTACGGTCAATGTGTTTCCAGTAACAAAAACTTCTTGCAAGATTTTTCATTTTCACAACTCCTAAGTGTCCTAAATGAAGTTCATTGAGTACTTTTCCTTGTAGTTTTTCAGGAATTACTACTCTGGAACCACGAAAAATTTAGCCATCATGAAGTGAATACTCATTATTCTTCAAGCCAATATGTTCTAAATCCGTGCCATCTTGAAGTGCTTTCAAAAGGGGTTTTAGGTCATTGTCGTTTGATGTTTCATTTGCAATATTTTCATGTGTTACAGGCATTGATTCAATTTGATTAATGAAAAAGGCTTCATGTTGATCGATTTGATTTGTCGGTGGATGCTCATTAGGAAAGCGAGACATGTAGTCTGCATTACCATGTGATTTGGTGTTCCTATATTCAATAGTATAATCAAAGCCAGAGAGGAAGTGAGCGTAATTGAAAATACGTGTGGCAGTCATAGTAGGTAAGGTTCTGTATGGGTCAAAGATTGAAACAAGTGGCTTATGATCTGTTACAAGGATAAACTTTCTGCCATAACAATACTGGTAGAACTTCTTCAATCCCCAGTAAATCGCCAGTGCCTCTTTGTCTATCTGACTGTACTTTTTCTCACTTGCAGTGAGAGATCGAGAAGCGAATGAAATTGGCCGTTCAGTACCATCTTTGTAGCGGTGAGAAAGAACAATTCCTAATCCGACTGGAGAAGCGTCCGTGGCTAGCACTAAGGTTTCATTTTCATCAAAATGAGCAAGGACCCGGTCACTAGCTATCTCAGCCTTAACTTTTTCAACGCATTTATCACATTCTCTGGTCCAAACGAACTAAGTGTGTGCCTTTAATAGATTGTGTAGTGGATTCAAGATTGTGTTCAAGTTGGGGATAAATTTCTGGTAGTAATTAGTCAAGCCCAGGAATGTTCGTAGCTCTGATACATTTGACGGTTTTGGTGATTTTAAGATTGCTTCCACTTTGTCCTTGTTCTTGTGTAGACCATTTTGGTCTATAGTATGTCCAAGGTAATCGATTTGTGTTTGAAAAAACTTACATTTGTCTTTATTTAGTTTTAGGTTGTGTACAGATATTGTACCCCCCTCATAAAACTTTGAAATTGGGCGCGTTCTGGGAACATGTACTGGTGCAGATTCTTGTGGAGGAAAAAGAGGAAATAGCTGTCTGCTAGGTTAACTCACCGGTCTCCCAGAACGACACATTTTTTGCACCGGTGCACCGGTACATGTTCCCAGAACGCGCTCACTGTTATGCACGAGTGGTTTGATTAAATCCACTGGCATCTAAAAAACTGTACGGACCGGAATTGTACCCCTCAGTTAGAACTCACTTTTATTTGGCCAGTGTACGGGGTGGAATTGTACCCCCCTGGAATTGTACCCCCCGTCAGTCTAGCCCTTCTTATAGGACCGGAATCGTACCCCCCTGGAATTGTACCCCCTGGTGACCGCAGAAGAAGATGTACGGCCCGGAATTGTACCCCCTCCCCTCTATTTCACCCAGGAGCTTGTCTATTGTGATTACCAAGTAAAATCAAAACAATAGTTATGTTGGATATTAGAGGGGAATCACACAAAAGTGAACTGAACCAAGTTACCCGACATCTAATGAATTGCTTGTTGTGAAAGGATATTCTAAGAAACTGCAAATTAAGGCCATTCCGAGTAATGTGCGAGAGGCCTAACAGACTTCTTTATACGTTATTCATTAATATTTGCTTAACCTTCCCAAGTACTAACTGTTCATGGGTTAGCTTAAATTCACAAAGGTTAAAACTTTGACAAACTGTGAAATACTTTATACCAGATACCTACAAACTAAATTTTACAACAGGTATTTTGTCCACCTTTGCCAGTAATAGCTGTTCATAATTTGTTACCGAATAAACAATAATGCATATTATGTTTGAATGAACAAAAATGAAATACATTAACTTCTTTTCATGGTCATATTAAATTACGTTGAGAAGAGTGACGTGAACAAATAACCATTCCATTCTTATAGCATATTGTATACAAACTAGTTTAGCTTAGTTATTAGGCCTATGTGCAGTAATCAAAAGGTAAGTATTACAAATTTATATAACCATAGATAAAACATACTCAAACCTCGTTTAATCAAATAATACGATCCAATCATAAACAATAAATTGTCCCCTAGTTATTTAACCAAACAGTAAAGCACACAAACCAAGAAATTACCCTAAAATAATAGAAACAAAATTTCGTCGACACTAGCGCCCAGTGTGGCGTACATGAACTAGACATGAAAAACGAGCTTCAAAATTTACAATGGGATGAGAAGTCTAACTACTTGTGTTGGTTAGTCTATGATATAACTAAGCTGAAATTCGCTGCTTGCGACTCCTCTTGAAAACTAAGTTTTTTAGGATTTACACTGCTTGTATCGATAAAAAAAAAAAATCAATCAGCTTGCGTTAAAAAAAATCATTGTGATCAAATTATTTAGAAGCTTTGTCCATGAGGGAATCAAACTCAGCGTTAATTTCGTAAACGTTTATTCCATATTGCTTGGCCTTTTATTAAGTCACTAAGGACGGCAACAGGTATATCCTGCGATCACAAACTAAGCAATAATGTAATCAGGTTGTTAATGGTTTAAAGAAAATTAATAAAATATGCATATGGCCCGAGGCGAAGTAAAGTGGCGAAGCCAGATTTTTGGATAATCTCTTCACAATTATAGTTTCTTAGTACAATCACTATTTTCTGTACAGGTTTGAAAATCCAACATATGTCACTGTAGAAGGCATTCTTAACTACTTCATTTTCATAATACCAATTAAGTTTATCGAGTGGGTGGGGGGTACAATTCCAGCCCGTACACATTTGGCTTTCTGATGGAGAGGTACAATTCCACCCCGTACGTAAACATTTTGATGTTGGCAGGGGGTACAATTCCAGGGGGGTACCATTCCGGGCCGTACATCTCCTGCTCTTTTTAATATCTAATATAATCATCCGGATCAATGGTCACTTGCCCACATTAAATAGATTAGATTTTGTTAAAATCAAAGTGTACGGGGTGGAATTGTACCCCCCCTAGGCGTGACGTCAAAATGACGTCAACGATTGCCGGGGGGTACAATTCCGGCGACCCTCCGAAACGCTACCAACTATGCCACGACCGCCGCTGGAATCACATCGTCTCGTTACGGTAATCGTGTTGCCTCAAGAGAAGACATTAGCCACTATAGATATGACGTCACCACACCTTTAGCCATCGTCCCTCCCGTATGCCCATTCGATAAATTATTAAACAAATAAAAGTAAAAACAATAACAGATAGTTTGTTTTGAAACAGATGTTTAGTTAAAATAATATACATTTGAAAAAATAACTTGTCATATGTGGCAGGGATTTGAAAATAGTAAACACGCTAGTAAGCTAGTGACGTAATTTTTCTATGTTTATTATCCATACCGTTTTAATATCTGTGATAATACCCACTCTCATTGAATCTATGTACATCCTAATTTCCCATATTCATTTATTCAAACAATAAGATATTTAGTTGAAAAATAAAAGGGATATTTTGCCTGTGACATCAGCGCACCCAAATGTAACCACAAATGATGAACATACGCCAAACAATGTTTTAGATTTTAAAAAGGGTAGTAAGTCTGCAAGTATCATAGATCAATGATAAAATCGTGTTTAATCTATGTCATCCATCTGTTTATCTCTGAATAAAACCCGTGAAATAATTTGCATAGGCTTTTCTCTCGATTTGTAGGCAATGGTCTTACTTATCTCTATTGTCTACTTATCTCTACTAATCTTACTTATTTCCTATAATCAATGACAAAATAAAATAACCTCATAGTTCTATAGAATATTTTTATATCCACCCAGCTGTTAGTTCATTAAAATTAATTGCAGAAAGTAAATAAAAGAAACGTCTTATAACACTTAAAACATATACAGGAATTTCAGATCGCACAGTTAGGCGAATTCTGCACCAAGACTTAAAAAATTCCACCCTTACAAACTGGCAGTGGTGCAAAAACTAAATCCACGTGATTTTGTTTCACGACAAAGGGCACGTGAAGCCATCGTTGAAAACTTGCCTAACAACGCGTTTGTGTTTTTTAGTGATGAAGCATATTTTCATCTGTCAGGGTGTGTGAATAAGCAAAACATGCGATATTGGAGTGGTGTGAACCCCCGAGAACTTCATGAGAAGCCCCTTCATGCAGAACGAGTGACTGTTCCACCCTCACACAGCAGCGTGGAACTTACTGACTTATCACTTACTAACTTATTGAGGCGTGGGAACTTACTCTTTTAAAATAATCACAAAGTAAAAAGTATTAAAGATAGCGTACTCTTTTAAAATAATCACAAAGTAAAAAGTATTAAAGATAGCGTTTTAATTCTTTCTGTTTTACAAAGAGCTACATTTAAAGTTTCGTTGGGTTTACTTACAAGTTTAATTCTTGAATATTACATCATGTAGGTGACCTCCATGCTGTTCAATACATTTTGTCAGACGAGATCGGAAGTTTCGCTCCACCTTCTCAAGCATGTCTGGACCAATGTCAGCAATAGCAACGCGAATGTTGTTCTTCAGTTCTGCTAGGGTCCTCGGACAATTGGTGTACACCAAGTATCCCCACAAAAAATAATCGCAGGGGGCTAAGTCCGGCGAGCGCGCTGGCCACTGGAGATCGCCCCTTAAGGAGATCAGGCGATGTGGAAAGTGTTCGCGCAAGAGAGCCATTGAAGCGCGTGCTGTGTGAGCCGTGGCCCCATCTTGTTGAAACCACACATTTCTTACACCAAGTTCATCAAGTTTTGGAAGGAAAAACTCTTGAATCATCTGAATGTACCGTTCAAAAGTGACTGTAACTGCCCTATCGTTCTCTTCAAAAAACCATGGGCCTATGATGCCAGTCCTGGATAAGGCACACCAAACAGTCACTCGTTCTGCATGAAGGGGCTTCTCATGAAGTTCTCGGGGGTTCACACCACTCCAATATCGCATGTTTTGCTTATTCACACACCCTGACAGATGAAAATATGCTTCATCACTAAAAAACACAAGTGCGTTGTTAGGCAAGTTTTCAACGATGGCTTCACATGCCCTTTGTCGTGAAACAAAATCACGTGGATTTAGTTTTTGCACCACTGCCAGTTAGTAAGGGTGGAATTTTTTAAGTCTTGGTGCAGAATTCGCCTAACTGTGCGATCTGAAATTCTAAGCGCAGATGCATGTTTTCGTGCGGATCGCTTAGGTGATTGCAAAACCGCCTGCCTTACTCTCTCGACATTTTCTGGCGTTCTAGTGGTTTTGGAAGGACCTGGTTTTTGTTTCCACACACTGCCTATATTCATAAAAGTATTCACCCACTGAACGATTGATGTTCGACCAGGAACACGACCAGTGGGCGCGACATTAAACTGCCTCCTAAACGCACGCTGGGTTGCAACGATAGACCGGCCACTAGAAAAGTACACAGAGACTGCGAACGCGCGCTCCTCTCTCGACCACTGCATGGTTGCAACTGAACTGAGTGGACTAAAAACTTCATAGCCCGCCCACCAGATTGTGCATGGCCGCCTTCCTAGGACTAATGGCCGCCACGCGGCGCGTAATTCAAATAAGTAAGTTCCCGCGCCGCACCCTGTATTTACGCTTATACTGTTACTCACAAGACGGTAAATATAAAAAAAAGATGGTAAGTGGTGATCGATTTCGCCTATTGGGTCTGATGATGATTCAGAAATCAGAAATCAGAAATCCTTTATTGTCATTAAGCAAAACAATCTTGCAATAGACATAGTCACATATTATGGTAAAATAGGGTTACACAGTAACCCAGTCAGACTAGATTAATAAGCTAATATCACAGACAATAACAGGTAAAAATTTAAAAGTTTAAAAGTAAAAAGAAGGCTGTAGGCTGGGTGGAGAATATACTAGATAAACTATTAAACATCTAAACATCAAAACTTAACAACTTTTACATCAAAAAACTCTTTAATCACATAAAAAGGATGTTCAACAAGCCAGTTGTATAGCCTATCTTTAAAAACCAACTCAGGCAACGCTCTTGACTCAGAGTGCAATACATTGAATAACTTTAAGCTCATGATTGAATGGTTACTGGCACATTTACTTAGTCTATGGGACGGAATTTCAAGTAGAGAGTTAGATCTAGTGTAATGAGAATGGAAATCTTTTCTAACAGCCAAGTCTCCTAACTTTAATTTAACATCAAGTAAACACACATATATGTACAGGTTAATGACAGTCAATATCCTAGTTTTTATAAACAAAGGTCTACAATGGGCTTTGAGAGCTGATTTGGTTACTATTCTAAGTGCCTTTTTCTGAAGTAACAAAACATCACTTATATTACTACCGTTACCCCAGAGAATCAGACCATAGCTTAACACTGACTGAAAAAATGCAAAATAGGCTACTCGGATATATTTCTCAGAAACAACAGTTTTTAACCTATTCACTAAATAAATAACTCTTGACAGTTTTGAACATACTAAATCAATGTGAGCTGACCAAGAAAGGCTGCTGTCAATCAACACACCCAGGACTTTTATGGGCCTAACCTCTTTACAAATTACACCTGAGCCCAAATCTTTGTTTTTAGTATGGCAAACTAGGTGTTGTGTCTTGTCTACATTAAGAAGGAGTTTATTGGCACTAAACCAATCCCCAGCTTGTTTCATTGTATGTTCTACAGATAACTTTAACCTATTGAGATCAGAGTGAACAGTTAGGAACGTTGTATCATCTGCAAACATTGTGGTTTGAGAACCCTCAATACTAAGTGGCAAATCATTGACAGAAATCAAAAAGAGTAGGGGACCAAGGACCGAGCCTTGGGGAACCCCAGTTTTCACTTCAACGCACCTGGAATGCACACCCTTTGCATCAACAAACTGTGAACGACCACTTAAATAAGACTTAAAAAATTGGAGAGGACAACCACGGATGCCATAGTGCTCCAATTTACACAGCAAGAGACCATGATCGACACAATCAAAAGCCTTGCTCAAATCACACGCAGTCACCTGAGCAAGACTCCTTCCCTCAAAAGCTTCCAAAATCCCAGAAACAAAGCAATCAATGGCATCCGTAGTTGACCTTCCACTCAGAAAACCAAACTGACATGCAGAAAAAAGCTTAAATCTATCAAAGTGTGTACATACCTGGTGCTTTACAATTCGTTCAATTAATTTACCTAAAATAGGCACTAATGACACTGGTCGATAATTCTTGACATTACTTTTGCAACCCTTTTTGTGAATAGGAACAACTCGTGCTATTTTCAGCACTTCTGGGAAAACTCCCTCCCTAAAAATCGCATTGATACACAACACCAAAGGAAGCAATATTGCACTCAGAATATACCGGATTATGTAACCCGAGAGGCCAAACACATCTTTACTTTTTGAAGCTTTCATGGCCCGCACTTCACTTATAACCTCCTCACTGGACACATATTTCCATTCAAGGTGAGCTTCACAACGACCGGACCTACGAAGCAGTTCCTCTGAAGACACATCAGGCTGATCGATGGTACTTCTGGCTTCCTCTACTGAGCTGATGAAGAAGTTGTTAAACTCCTCAGGGGAGATCCCCACCTCGACATCCGGAACATTGTTGGTTGTGCTCTTCTTGATGATGTTCCAAGCTGTTCGGCTCTTGTTGGAAGCGGACTCGATGGATCTGTCGTTTGCATCTAGTTTTGCCTGGTTGACTGCCGATTTGTAGATCTTCCGACTGCAATTGTATGCCTTAAGTGCCACCTCGCTAGGAGAAGCTTGAAGTATTGTACGATAGGCCATAGTCCTTTCTTTCATTTTTTTCAAGTCCTGTGTGTACCAAGATTTTCCTGCACCACTCGAAGTTTTGTTCTTCTTTCTTACGATTTTCTCCGGGCAACTTATGTAAAAAACATCCAGAAGAGTGTCGAAAAAAACATTAAATAAGTCCTCAGCAGGTAAATTACCAAAGTTTAACAGAGGCAGCCAGTCAATTTGTAGTAAATTGGATTTAAATTCTTGTAAACGCTTCAAAGAGACGTCTCTATTGACAACTGTAGGTATTTCTGGTCGAGTAGAAGATTGGACCAACTCCACTGTAAGCTCAAGCCCATCATGGTCAGACATATCAGGGTAGACCACTTTAGAAGAATATAACTCTTCCGAGATGTTGGTAAAGATGTTGTCGAGACAGGCGTTGAACCTAGTTGGCGCTCTGTTAATGTAATGACAGTTAAATTGTTCCAGAGTGTAGACAAGCTGCTTCACGCTTTGTAGTTTATTATTTACATCAAATTTGGCATTGAAGTCACCACCAATTATTATATTACACTTGAAACGATCTAAGAATATTAATAACAGTTCCAAATTAGTGAGAAAGATGTTGCTGTCCCCAGAAGGTGAATGGTACACCGATACTATAGCCAAATTAAAAGCCTTGATAAATACACCAGAACATTCAAAATTCTTTTCAACACAGAGCCAATCCAGTTTTAAATTCTCAAAACTTATCAGGCTGGATACAAAGATACCAGTACCACCCCTAATGAAATTCTTCCGACAGAAAAACGCTGCACTTATGAAGCCGTCTAGGTTAAGGAACTCCACTTCTTCTTCAACGAGCCAATGTTCATTTAAGCAGATAATACTATACTCGTTTTCAGTACTTTCTATTTCTAACATATTTAGCTTGCCTTGTAATCCTTGAACATTTAAGAATAAACATTTAAGTACACAGGATCCTTTACGCTGTAGGCCTACGACATTTGACTTACAATGTAGTGATGTTGAGGTAGATAGGCCTAGGCCTAGTTCCATATGGACTTTAGGAGGTGTTAGTCCTTTTTGCGTTGCGGTCTCGCATTCCATAAAAAACTCTTCCTATCATTGTGGAACGGTCTAGGTTTAGGTCTAGGTGATGTGTACTCACACACAAGTACACCTTCAGGCCACAGTTCCGGCTTTATAATGTTGTCTACGTCTTCCGGGTTGACTCCTACCTTATAGGACTTGTAGCCAGGGAATTTAGTCCTAACTTCTTCACAAATCACGTTACTAGTATTAACGCCCACCTGTTCTAAATGTTCCTTAATGTCCTCGGGTTTGCATTGTAGTGACAATCGAGATACAAACACCCACTCCTTCTTCTGAGCCGAAATCAAATTGGAATTCTCCACACTAGGCTTAGAACCCACGACAGTTTTCTTACTATGGTTAACAGATAACCTCTTCTCTTTTTCGCTAAGTTTATCTGACTTGCCACGGGGGTTAGGCTTAGGCCTACCCAGAGCCTTGGTATCTTGATTGGTAGTCTTATTTTGGGCTGCTATTTGTGCATATGTTTCGATATCATTGGAACCATCAGATATTTTTTCAACACTAGAAACATTTAATACTTCGATATTAACATTTTCATTGTTCATTACATTTGAATCGGATGTGCAACTATCACTTTCGTCTGTAGTGGTAGGCCTATTCCCAATAATGTTTGGGGTTGGAATTGATTTGCTAGAGTTTTCAACTTGTTTCAGCCGCTCATCTATTTTAACGTAATTAGTTTGAATCAAGTCTAGTTTATCCCAGATCAATTTTAAGCTGGTATTGTCATTGGTATTGCCACTCAAATGTTCATTTTTCAAACGGTCTATGAAACGTTTAACCTCACTTTCACATGCAGAGCAGAACCAATCGAAATCGATCACCACTTACCATCTTTTTTGTATATTTACCGTCTTGTGAGTAACAGTATAAGCGTAAATATATGTTTTAAGTGTTATAAGACGTTTCTTTTATTTACTTTCCGTAAATTTAATAACACGTACAATGCTGATCAAGAAGTTATTAAATTAATTGCACCCCAATTAATATTTTAAAGACTGCTCTGAAAAATAAATTAGATTATCAAGTAATTTACAATGTACCGGTACATTTAAATAATCTGTCATCCCCTTACCAAATATTATTAATGTATCAACTATTAAAACATTACACATGGTATAAATAAGTCAACCCTACGTATGTCATTTCATTTCTATCCAATTTCCAAATGCTGAATTTGTGTCACAAACTCTGAATGATTACAGCTTTTACGTTAAGCAAATGGTTTTATACCAAAAGCTAATCTAGAATGTTAGCGTCGGCTGCTAGACTTTTTTAAAATTAAAACTTAATTCCTAAAAAACTGAAACCCTAAACTAAAATTATGGCTTCAACATTCCCTAGTTCTCAACATTATCTTTCTTTTAACACTAAAACCAAGAAAATCCGACAAGTGGTTGATTCAGAATCTTGAAATGAAAAACCCTGTCACGTTTTAATATATATGATGATGATACTCATAAGGTTAACATGGGGAATTCCAGAGCCACTGGAGCGAAGCCCGAAAAGATCTTTTAGATAAGAATTCGCTTAAATATGTTAATTGGGAATCTGAGCTATCATAATGCCAAATTTCAGCCCAATCCGACCAGTAGTTAATGTGTGATTGAAATTCAAACATTAACAAATAAACATACAAACTTTCACATTTGAAGACCACAGGCCAAAAACGTCTTCCGTCACACTTTTGATATTTTACAGGAGAGCGTTTTTAGTACTTTAAATCTTATATGGACTTTACTGCACTGTCCCTATGTTTATGAGAAAAATATACATCCGCTAGGGGCGGGGCTAGCGCGACCATCTTGGTGTTAGTTCGTTATGCAGCTCAGTCGGCATCTAGCCGTGCTAGTAAGAGGTTTCTGCTGTACTCCGTTCGTGTTACTGTGATAGTTTGATATGTCTTGTGTTAATTGAAAATGCCGCGAACTGTGAAGTGCGTGCAGTTATGAAGTTTTTGACTGCATAAAACTGTAAATTGATAGAAATCTATCAGCAACTTTGTGAAGTTTATGGGGAAAACATTATTACTGATGGTGGGGTCATCAAATTAAAAAATGGCCGAACTAACGTTCACGAGGAAGAGCAAAGTAGAAGACCCAGCATTGTGACTGCCGAACTTGTCGAAAATGTCGATGCTGATGTCCGTAAAACTCACAATAACAGAACTCTCTAAGGGTTTTCCACAAATTTTGCGAAGTTTGTTGCACGAGATCATAACCGAAAAGCTTGGTTACCAAACTGTAACCAAAGAGTCCATAAAATTTTTTTTTTGCACGCACTTCACAGTTTGCGGCATTTTTAATTACCATAGACATTTTAAACTGTCACTGTAACTCAACGGAGTACAGCAGAAACCTCTTACTAGCATGGCTAGATGCCAACTGAGCTGCATAACGGACTAACACCAAGATGGTCGCACTAGCCCCGCCCCTAGCGGATACAGACAAAGACATAATCTACCTACTTTCTGGATAGCCCTCGTATAATCCATCCTTGGAATCCACATTAATCCTGAGTCTTTAACAAGTTACAGTCTTGTCTTACGATTGAACCGGCAACGTTCGATTTTATAAACAAGCACTTCGAATTACTAAACCACCCAGCAATAGCAGGAAAGATGAAACAGACCATTAGTATGAACAATTGACATCAATTTATTAACTGACATATATCGATTCATAGAATCAGCTTACAATAACAGTGAAATCCGATTCCAAAGACATTCAGTGTAATTAAGGCACATTGTGTAAGCCTAATCGACAAGTAAGACTTACGGATGATTAAACTCCTCATAGTATAAAAAACATAGAAATTGTATGCACCTGCGTATGAACAGCTGTAGGATTGAATTCCTATAGTAAGGATATAAATCCCCGTTGAATACAGGTGAAAGTTAACAGTTTAGTTCAATAATCTCTCTCATCCTGTCACATCACGATCCGCATGTAAAATTCCTCTATCTTTTCTTTGGCCACTGCTTAAAATAAGACTCATCAACAACATTAATCAGCATGGAAAAATCATGCTAATATTCAAGATCATTTCCAAATGCCCTCCACCCCTTGCGCAAATTCTTTGTCCCAAAATCTATTATTCTAATTCCGAATGGAATTTCTTGTTCACAGCAAAACTCTTTTATTTATTAACCGATTTTGATGATTGATGTGTCAAATTAAAGGGAATTATCTGCAGAAGTCATGGAATAATTTTTGTCAGACTCAGTTCAATGTGCTTCGCCCCACTGGACTTTAAAGTTTCCATGTATTTTTAAATATAAGTGAAAATTTAGTTAAGTTTATGAAACATCTATCTATTATTCTAATTCCGTAAGGAATTTCTTGTGTAGAGCAAAACTCTTTTATTTATTAATCGATTTTGATTATTGATGTGTCAAATTAAAGGGAATTATCTGCAGAAGTCACGGAATAATTTTTGTCACACTCAGTTTAATGTGCTTCGCCCCACTGGACTTTAAAGTTTACATGTATTTTTAAATACTAGTGGTCATCCAGTGGTCGAAAACTCGACCAAAAATATGTAATGTACACGCATTGACTATTGGATACTGAAGTAGATCTCCCATCTATATGGACCAGCTGTCACCATTTTTTAATTAAAAAACATGCAGTTGTGTGAGCCATTCTCAGAATGTGTGTCTAAAATTATATTTTCTACCTAATTTTTTGTTACTGACAAAGTTGATGGGTCATAACAGTTGCTATGGCTGTCATTCCATAAGTTTGACTTGGTAAAAAACATTGTGTATTTAACAGAAATTAGTCATTTAGATCAGCGCAGTCTGTTCATCAACTACGACGAATTTAATTAAAACTGGCGACAGCTTAAACATTTGGGATTGAATGTCTATTTGTAATTCAAAGTTACAGGCTTCTCTATTTTCACCCCTTGCTGTAAATAAAACATGTGATTTTAATTTCTTCCATTTGTTTTGATTTTCTGTGTTTATATTTCATTGTTATTTCGTCACCAGCATGGCAACACATAAAGCCCATGCAGTTTTTTTTTTAATTTTGAAATTCATTTTCTGTGCTTATATTTGAGCCTTTTTTAATTTTTAAAGGGATTCTGCACATCTACAGGAATATATATTTCTAACAGTATGCATAGATTTTCCCTGCGATGCACACGAGCTGAGAAAAAAGGTTTGAAAGAAATATGCTTGCCTATTAATATATAGATAAGTGAAAACTTAGTTAAGTTTATCAAACATATGATTCATTTCCTTTTGAAAACATCTGTCTTCATAAAAATAACCTCTTTCCCTTATTAGTCCAAGCAAACTAAAAAAACTTACACAGGGATCGTTAAAAAAATTGCAAGAAAACGTTTAATGGTTTTATTTTGTAGTGTTGGGTTTGCAGAATGACATACTAAAAGTTGCCAAAAATCGGTGGACGAGAAAACCACTAAAATCACAATTTAAAATGGCGGCTTTTTCCAACATTGGACAAATTTAAAAAAATCACATTTCACATGCATTTGTTATGCACATTTTTTGAGATATTGACTTGGGATCACCGCCTGTATTTATTGGGTGGTTAGTACTTCATTTTGATAGGGAACGCGTTTTTGGCCGCCATCTTAGATCCGCCATATTGGACATAGATAATTTTTTTTCAATGTAATGATAGTGTTGTGACTTATCATTACCAACTACATTTTTACACTGATTTCAATAACAAAATCCGTTTTTAATTATCTTTATTCATTTTGAAGATATATTCAAACTAAAACTCTCCACCATATATTTCTTATGGACGTTTCATAGTTTGATAATTAAAAAAAAAAAAATTTTCTTATATCTCCAGTTCTTATTAACGCTTGTAGTTCGTTCTAGGCTTAAAATATTCAGTAATGTAAGGGCTTTCATTTGAGCTCTTGATCATTAAAATCAGACGAGTTAAACACCAGCTACGAACCTCAAAACAATATTAAATTTAACTTTTTAGAAATATATTTTTATTAAAATATTTATAACTCGGGTTGTTAATACGTCACCACGTTCTTTCTGGTCTTAAATTACTCTGTAAATGTTTTTATTTAATTTTATTAATCACTAAATAAAATCTGAGTAATTTAAAATGAGTCATGAATCTTCACTTAACAGTAAATTATATCTTTTTTGAAATTCGTCTTTAATTAAGTACATATATCCCAAACCCTAATAACACCCAAAAAGTAATTCATAGCTAAAATAAAAGTCAATAATATTACGAATCATTTAAGACTATAAAGAGCTTTGGGAGTTATTTAGAATTGGGGATATACGTCTTTAACTAAAGACAAATTTCAAAATAAATACATTTTAATGTTAAATGATGGTCAATGACTCATTTTAAAATTGTCAGATTTTGTTTAATGATTAATAAAATTAAAGCCAAACATTTACTAAGTAATTTGAGACCAGAAAGAACTTGGTGACGTATTAACCGTATTAAAAAGATTTTATTTAAATCTTTTAATAAAAATATATTTCTAAAACGTTAAATTTAATATTGTTCTGAGGTTTGTAGCTGGTGTTTAACTCGTCTGATTTTAATGATCAAGAGCTCAAATGAAAGCCCTTACATAACTGAATATTTTAAGCCTAGAATGAACTACAAGCGTTAATAAGAACTGGAGATATAAGAAAAGTAGTTTTAAAAAAATTATCGAACTACGAAACGTCCATAAGAAATATATGGTGGAGAGTGTTCGTTTGAACATATCTTCAAAATGAATAAAGATATTTAAAAACGGATTTTGTTATTGAAATCAGTGTAAAAATGTAGTTGGTAATGATGTGTCACAACACTATCATTACATTGAAAAAAAAATTATCTATGTCCAATATGGCGGATCCAAAATGGCGGCCAAAAAACGTGTTCCCTATCAAAATGAAGTACTAACCACCCAATAAATTTTAGGCGGTGGTCCTAAGTCAATATCTCGAAAAATGTGCATAACAAATGCATGTGAAATATGTTTTTTAAATTTGTCCAATGTTGGAAAAAGCCGCCATTTTAAATTGTGATTTTAGTGGTTTTCTCGTCCACCGATTTTTGGCAACTTTTAGTACCTCATTCTGCAAACCCAGCTCTACAAAATAAAACCATAAAACATTTTCTTGCAATTTTTTTAAGGTCATATCCTATATTTCCCCGACTATATGTCATTTTAATATTTACTTTTAACTAGCTGTTACCTACGGGCTTCACCCCGTTTGACTTCATAAGTATTAATAAAATTGTTGATTGCTTAAGTTAAGCTGAAATAAACAAAACGGAATACAGTAATACAAACAAATAAGTACAGCTGAGGTATTTTTAACATTAGGTATATGGAAAGTTCCCTTTAGAAAGGAATTACGACCTTAAAGGGCATTTAAGAAATAATGGATAGTTTTGCGCAAGGTTTCTCGCCATGACGAACATTTTAAGTATATGGTTTAGGGGGGTGTGACTTGTAGTTTCTCAAAAGTTCATGGGTACTTTTGGCTTTATATATAGATAAAATAGTTAGTTGAGCAACTAAATAATGAGAGTTTACTAATCAGTGGACGGATTGATTCAAGAAGAGGGGGACCAGTTACATGTACCTGGTGAATTTCTTCACATTTTAGCACCAAGAGGTTTACCTCCTCACAAATTATGCCTTTAAAAAGGTGTAATTGTAATTTTACTAAGGAATTTAAATCCACAAAAAGGACTGGTTAATGGAACCAGATTAATGGTAAAGAGTTGAATAACAAAGTCCTAAATCTTGAAATTATTACTGAAAGTTCGGCTGGAAAAAGTCAAGGACAGACACTTGAAAAAGTTAGTCTTTATATGCCAGAGCCCTGCTTTCAGCATGGGGCATTGTACGTAGCAATGTCAAGATGCCGCGCTTTTGATGATCTAAAAATAATGGTTAAAGAACAACGAAACCAAAGTCATCTAGCTAAAGACGCTAGAGTGTTAACAAAAAAAAAACATAGTATGGGAAAAGTTTCTCATTTAACATTTTAAAAGTAAGATGACAATTTTAACTGGTCTGTCAGTCAGTATTCCGTAAGCCTACTCTGTTAGAACCTTTATTAAAACAGTATCGAGCTTAACATTTTTATTTATTGTAATTAAAAGTTTAGCTCTTAAAAGTTTTTTCTTTTTTTCGTGGTGATAAGTTAAGAGTTAAATGGTTATTTAAATTTGTTTAATATATTGAAATATAAATAAGATTATTAACTGGAAACAACTATTTTATTTCATTTGAGTCTATCAACTTGCAATAAACTTTAAGAGCGTTAACGACTGAGAACACAGATATCCAATCTCAGAACGCAGTTAGTTGGGGGCATCAATTTTCTGCTCTCACAATGTTTTTGAAATTTTAAATACTATGACAAGATTAATCATCCTACAGGGCTAGAATGGTATTAGTGTAAGTACGACGGTTAGGAGCTTCATGAAGAACTTGGGACAGCCCTCAAACTTTGTTCCATGCAATGCATTCATGGCAACATTAATTTAAAAAAAAATTGTTTCAGGGATAGTTTTCTAGGTCTTTTTTAAATATCTTAAATTCAAAGGGTTATTCGCCTTATTATGCATTTGGGGAGTGTAATAGCAAACACATTTCACATTAAAACACAATAAACTTTACCACAACACAAATAATATTATGTTTAGCACTATAATGTGTCCTTATAGAAAACACATTATAGACAAAGAGATCACAAGATTGCAGCTCCCATTTAAGTGACAACATTAAGAAGTGCTCATGAAAACATTGGCGGGATTTTAAAATGCTTAAAAGTATTAAAACAGATAAAACTATTAAACCAAATCTTCAAGATCTTCTCCTCCATCTTCTTCATTTGTTTTTCTTGGTTTATCTGTAAATGTAAAATCAGATTAAAAGAAATATATTTTTATAATGAGGCAAGTTATACAGGGTGTTCAAAAAAGGTGGGGACATAATATACGTAGTGATTCCTTGGGTAAAAATAAAGAGAAAATCAAGAAAAACACGTTTTTCAAAATCACTTTGTTAACCAGATATCCGCCATTTTGTATATTTACATAAACATTTTTATATCTTTGAAGTTTTTCAACCGATCTTTATGAAACTTGGTATGTATATTAAAGTAGAAGAGATCCATGTTAGAGGAATAATTTAATCTCGATTCAACTTAAAATTTCAAAATGGCGGCCATTTAAACTTTTTAAACTTAAATTTCTCAAAAATGTCTGTTTTTATGAAGATATTTCAAGAACACTTTTATTTAGTATTTTTAATTCCCCATCAAACAATAGCAAGTTTAAATACCCCTGCCGCAGCAAACCTGCAGACTTAGCGAATTTCCATTTGCCTGATTGGATTTGCACTAAAATGTCTCAAAAATATCCCATTTATTCCCTATTTAACCCTTTCAGTGCTAGGCCAATAATTCATATTTTGTAAGACTTTTTTGTTTGCCTTTTAAATCCATTACCTGTTGTTGAATTTTAACTGTCATGTTGTCACTATTTTATTAATTAGGCTAATTTTGAATAATAACACAACAAGAAAATATATAAGAAATATAAATCCCGCTATTTGTAGTAAACATTAAATAAAACTTAGTTTTTGTTGTAGTTTTCCTGGTTTTCCTATAAATTTTTATGTTCTGATAGCATTATTTGAAACCAAAATCTCATCAAATCAAAAGACATATAGTTTACAATGTAATATTGAATTTAACCTTGATTAAGTTGGACAAGGTTATCGTAATATAGCCATTTTAGGGAAACTAATGTTTTGCAGCAAAGTCTCAGGAACACATTTATGATCACTGTTGTGTTTAAACTAAAAGATTGCATCTAAATAGTCCGTGACTAACCGGTGCTGCTACCTAGTAACGCATTGAACAACCATCTGCAGCGCCATCTGTTCGCAATCGGTGGCGACAGCTTAAATACCGGGTTTTGACTCCCCAGTCTTCAAGCACAGATAGCCGAGAAGGCTAGGGCGTGTGTCACTTGGCCAGTGGCATTCGTCTGCTCGGGTTCGAATCCCGTCCTGTGTGGCAAATAATTGGTGACCTGTGTGTTTGTAGCGATATACTACAACCACTGGGGCATAGTGAGGTGTTCATAATCCTTGGTTTAGACATACACCTCGAAATCATCGGATTGGGCGAATCTTTTAGCTAAGTGGTTGATAGTGTATCCTATGAACATGCAGGTCACCAATGGCCGTTTTGCTATTTTTTGTTAAAATAACCTTCCTCTCTATATCCCTTAGAGATTTTTTAAAACAACGATATATCGTTTCATAGCACTGAAAGGGTTAAATAGAACTAGCTGGCCCGACAGACGTCGTCCTGTCCTAATGTGGTTTTATGTCAAATGCTCGTTCATTTTCAAGATGAGCTCGTTCGCATGGCTCAATCACGTCCTGGTTGAAGTTCGTTCGCTACGCTCACTCACCTTTAGGTTGGAGCTCGTTCGCTGCGCTCACTGGCCTTCAGTTACATTTGACAACAAATATTTGTAAAAAACAAATGGAATAGAAACCTATTTGATAGCTCTCATTTGTTATGCATAGGTTTGTTTTAAAAAAAATTAGGTTATCATTACAACAGCCGTTTTCTTAATTTAATTTAATCAAGAAATGACAAACATGGCATGGTAAACAAAATAAAACATTCTTCCATAAGATTAACATGTAAACTGCAAAGGGCCATAGGACGCTTCCCTTAAGGGTTTTTGAAACGGAAACAGGCTATTATGTTATTCTAGTACCTAAGGAATATCCCTGTAAATTTTCATGCCAATTGGTTCAGTAGTTTTCTAGTTATAAACGCTGTAACTAACACAACTTTCTTTTATTTATTAAGAAGATTAGTTTAACGAGTACTTAGGTTTGCTGCAACAGGGAGGGTAAAAAAGTATTTTTTGTTGTAAAATGTTAATTAGTACTGTAGTTTAGTAAGAATTGAATGTATTTTCCAAATTTGATCAAAATATGTTCATAAACCAGCAAACTCAACAGTTGCCTTATCTATATACAGGGTGTTTTTTTAAAAACTTGCATCTTTATTTATGTAAAAACCACAATAGATAGAAATATGCAGTTTGCGGGAATCATCTATTGACGTAGGGGGCCCAATTTTTTTGAATTCAACGTTACATTCACATCCCCCCCCTTTCCCCCCTTCCCCAAACTTATTTTTTTTAAATAGCAAGGTACCCCTTGTGACATATCAAATAAAAGAGCATGAAAAAAGAAAATGTTTGGTGAAAAAAATTGAAAATCGGTTCATAAATTTGCGAGATATATCCCTCCCCCCTCCCCGAAACTTAATTTTTTTTTATCGCAAGGTACCCCTTGTGACATATCAAATAAAAGAGCATGAAAAAGAAAATTTTTGGTGAAATTTATATTTCATTTGATACGTCACAAGGGGGGGGTACCTTGCTATTTAAAAAAAAGTTATGGGTAGGGGAAAAGGGGGGGGGGATTATCTCACAAATTCATGAGCCGATTTTCAATTTTTTTCACCAAACATTTTCTTTTTTCATGCTCTTTCATTTGATATGTCACAAGGGGTACCTTGCTATTAAAAACAATTAAGTTCCGGGTGGGGAGGGGGGGAATATCTCACAAGTTTATAAACCGATTTTCAATTTTTTTTCATCAAACATTTTCTTTTTTCATGCTCTTTCATTTGATATGTCACAAGGGGTACCTTGCTATTTAAAAAAATAAGTTGGGGTAGGGGGGGTAAGGGGGGGAATGTGAATGTAACATTGAATTAAAAAAAATTGTGCCCCCTAAGTCAATAGATGATTCCCGCAAACTGAATATTTCTATCTATTGCGGTTTTTACATAAATAAAGATGCAAGTTTAAAAAAAAACACCCTGTATATAAAATCCAATGTATGTTTGTTTGTATGTATGTTTGTTTGTTTGTCCTTTATGGACTCCAAAACCGCTCGACAGATTGTAATGAGACTTTAAGGCATTATTAAGCATTATTCAAGGATGGTTTGTGTGAAGTTTGGTGCAGATCCGTCAAAAGGGCTCCCGCCCCAGTGGCTCTGGAGTTTCCCATGTTAACCTTATGAGTACTCATATTTAAATGGAATTAAAGAATCCTAACAGCTGGTTCAACTAAGCAATTTTATTCTGTGATGTTCAATAGCATTAAAAAGTTAATAAGTTTCCCAACAGGGTGCAGCACGACTTTTTTTTAATTTATGACGACAGCTAATTTGCAACCAAAAGGTGAGTGAGCGTAGCGAACGAACTTCAACCTGGAGGCGAGTTAGCGTAGCGAACGAGCTAACCTGAAGGCAAGTGAGCGCAGCGAACGAGCTCCAACCTAAAGGTGAGTGAGCGTAGCGGACGAACTTCAACCAGGATCTTGAAAATGAACAAGCATTTGACATAAAACCACATTAGGACAGGACGACGTCTGTCGGCCAGCTAGGTCAGCATAAGAATAACGTGGGAATTTAAAAATTACAATTTTATGGAATTTTTTCTATAACTATTAGGCGCATAATAACACTTCAATATACTAAATTATTTGTTTTTTTTTAAGCTCTACGAAATGGTTTGGAAAGAAATTGTTAAATTTTGTGTTTTTAGGGTCAAAAATGGTAAAACCCTATTTTTACCCCATAAACCCCTGTTCCCATAGTCCGGTCATGCTGGTTCACGAACTTGTTAGAATAAACGTAGGTTTACACGTTTGAACCAAATTTCATCAAAATCGGATCATTTTTGCTCTAGTTATCGTGCTAACGGACACATATATATGAATTTGAACGGATAGTGTTTTTGTCCTCTAGGGACCTCAAAACAAAAAAGTAAATCGGTCTCGGGTCCAGGTCTTACCATGAGTACTACGGTAATAGCTTATTCCCCATATGGGAAATTCGCTAAAAGATCAAATTAGAAATAGCTGATTATTACGATTCTAAGTTGTAAAATGGGGTAGAATAAGGCAGGTAGAATAAGGGTAGCTTGTCAGGTTTGTTCCATTTTACAACTAAAAATTGTAATATTTCAGCTATTTCTTATTTGATCTTTTTGAACTTGATATAGTTTAATATGGAATCATAAATGCTAAATAAAAGTGTCCTTGACATTTTTTCCTAAAATCAGCCATTATTTAGGAGTTTAAGTTTACAAATTTTAAATGGTCACCATTTTTAAATTTTAAATTGAGTTGAATTCTCAACCTTTGTTACCTATAGATATGAACATGTTTAGTAATATTTTATTTAATATAATTTGACAATGCCTATTCCTATGTACAACTTGGTCCATGGCAATAAACTTTCTTATTCTTATTCTTATCATAATGAATTTTTTGTATAACATGGGTCTCTTTTACCTTAACATACATACCAAGTTTGATAGAGATCGGTTGAAAAAATTTGAAGATAAAAATGTTTATGTGAAAAATACAAAATGGCAGATATCTGGTTAACGGAGCGATTTTGGAAAAAATGTTATTCTTGATTTTCTTTATATTTTGACCCAAGGAATCAATACGTTAATTATGTCCCCACCTTTTTTGAAGCTCCTAGCCTGAAGCAAGAAGCAACACAACCACACGGACAATACACATCGTCGGGTGATCGTGGCGGGTGGTGGCGTTTAGTTAACAATTTTGTTAATTAAAAGATAAAACTACAGTAGATTAGGCAGAATAAAAGTATTTTATCCAAAAATAACTAGCTTTAAAAAGCTATACACCATTTTGTTTTTTATATTTTTAATTTTTATCTTTAACACTGTATAAGATTGTGCGCTTTGAATTAGGATTTGCAGCAACAATTAACAAATTGAAAAAAAAAACCTGGACGGATATTTTTTTTTCAAAATGGCGGCCATTTACAATTTTACAACCTTATCTTTATAAATGCAGGAGGACCTTCTCTTATCCTAACTGTGATTCCACCAAATTCTTTCAAAAACAATTTTGTGTTCATAATAAAAATATAATACTTGTTTGAAAAAAGTATAAAAATATGCATTATCAAATCACTGAATTTCAACATTACACCATTACCCATGGAGTTCAAAGGATAACAAGTTTACAATTTAAGAAATTGCCAACAATACAATATACAATAATAACAAGTACTCAACCGTATGACTGCAGAGCCTTTCTGCTTGGAAGCAGTTTCAGTGAAACTAGATTGTCATCACTTGAGTTTTTTCTTGAGTGAACATGAGCACTGGAGATATTTTCTTCTCCTTCCATGATTGGTGAAACAGCTGCAAAAAAAAAAGGATATATTGATATGCGGAGAGCAAATAGTCTAGTGGTTAGAGATTAAAACTTCTTATTTTGTCTTAGAGGCCCAGAGTTCAAATTTCGGCAAACACCAATTGACCTGATGGTTTTGAGCCTAGGTCCACTTATCTAAAACAAAAAGAGCAAAGTAAATCTCAGACAGGTGGAGAACTCCCTTCACCAAAAGACATGTGAAAAGAGATGTAGAAAACTATTTCTAGAGTTACTTATTCAAACAGTTTGTCTGCAGGTTTGCTGCGGCGAGGGTATTTTATTTAGACTCCAGGTTTTGTTTTCCGACATTTATGTACTCTTATTGATATCACACATTTTTTTATTGATATAAATATATATTTTTTTCATTGATATCACTACAGTTTTCTATTTATATCCTATCTAGTGATACGTATCCGTCCCAAATCCTACGTATCACTATGTATTTTTTATCGATCGACTATTGATACTTCCACTAGGTTGAAGTAGAGCCTCTTCTTCTAACTCCTCACTGAGGAGATATTTAAAAAAAATACAAAACGCACTCATGACTTCACCATTGTGAGTGCACATTCAACTAACAATGAAAAATCCCGCAGCGACCGAAAATCAATCGCTCTAAGCAAAACGGTCGCAGCAACAGCGATAGTAGTTGAGCGATAATCGCTGTGCGACTATCGCTACAGTCGCTCCAAGCAAAATAGGCCTTAAGCCTAATATTCATAAAATGGAGAGTTGTCACCAGGTTGGTTCTTCACAGTCACAGTGGCAAATTAATTTAATATAGATCGATCTTGATGTGGCAGTAAGTTATAAATTTAAAATAGAAAAATAAGATAAATATGAAGGCTAACTCTTCTGTTGTTAGTGTTAAATACTTTTAATCACTTTGACTTTATTTAAATGTTTTACATAAGAATTATACCCTCACTGAATTTAAGATGTTGAAGCTGCCATGTCCAAAAGAGAAGAGAAGGAATTTTTTAATTTCACACAAATGTTCATTGGTTCATTGTTGTAGCCAGCTGTCTTCTTTCTTCATAAAGGAACATCACTTGCACTAATATTCAGGCTTTTGGAAAATAATGTAATGTTGGGGTTTTACGATTAATTTATACTATATTAAACATTTTGGACAACAGTTTTATTGCAACTATGGGATAAATTACAGGTTACAGGCTTTTTGTTAACAATAATGTGTTTTGGATATAAAAATATTTTAAAATGTGATGATGGTTTCTGAGGGCTGATTAAAGGGTAAATTTAAATTTAATCAATTAAATTAATAATTTTAATCAATTTACTCAAATGCCGAAGTTCAAACGTTCTTCGGCGATTGAACAAATCCAAAATACCCATAACGCGGTGAGAACAAAAGTAATTGTCCTTGTTGGGTTGTGGGTATTTCTATTATGTGCAAACGCCGAATTCTTGTTCTCACAAGACATCCATAATTAAGTCCTAAATAGAGAGCAGTTAGCATACCTTTGTGCACTCCTTGCTCAAGAAAATCTGCTATAAATACAACATGGGAAAACTGTGTAACTTCCTTAAACATCCAGACACAAAAAATTCCCAGAACACAGAAAGAAAATTAATCCCAGTTTCAGTCGGAGACAACATGATTCTCATCATACCTGATGTTAACTCTTGGTTCTAAACATGGAGTTCTGGAGACATAGTTCTCAAGAAACCTTTTCCAGGTGACGCCAAATAAATTTATCTGCACCAAGGATGTACCCGATAGTTCTCAAGAAACCAATTCCATGTGAAGCCAAATAAATTTATTTGCACCGAGATGCACCCGATGGGCAAGTAAACGTAAAATGCACAGAAGCAATGATGTAATCTGGATCCAAGCAAGGTTTTATCAGATGTGGTTGCAAGAGGAACTGTTTAGGTAAATCATGAAAATAAGGTTATACATCAAATGCAATTCTATATGACATTGCAGCACATACTGAGCCAAAAAGTAAAATACAAATGTAACAAGAAGGTCGAGTAAGGGTCGTTTATAATTTAAGGTGGGGATATAATTTACGTACAGTAGTATTTCTTGGGTCAAAATAAAGAGAAAATCAAGAATAACATTTTTCCAAAATCGCTTCTTTAACCAGATATCCGCCATGTTGTGTTTTTTATATAAACATTTTCCTTTGTAATTTTCAACTGATCTTTATCAAACCTGGTATGTACAGGGGCGTCGCCTTGGGGGGGGTAGGGGGGGGAGCCTCCCCCCCCTAGAATCTGGGAAAGAGAAAAGTTGGGAATTTCCTTGCCACAAGTTGGGACAGTTGGGAAGTCAGATACAAGAAAAATATATTTTTAAACTAAACAATAGTTATTTGTGCAACTAGTGAGAAAAGTGAGCTACTGCGGTCAGTTAGCCTGCTCCGAATACCACAAAAAGGGTATAAAATATATTTCATGTGACTGACGTGAAAAAATATTTTTGAATTTCTTGTAAACACTAACAAACAACATTTTTGAACAGAAGAGCTACATTGCTTGCACTATCAAAATTCAAACTCACAGTCTCGCAGACAAATCATTCAGAATCATCAACACGGGACAGGATCAGGGTAGCCAACATACGTCCAATAAGGATCAACATTTCTCGTAAACGAAATTCCAACAAGCTATACCGCTAATTGATTATTGATTTCTTAAAATAAGGCGTGTTTAGCCATGGTTTAGCCTTGTTTAATCAAAGTTAAATGAAATCAAAGAAGCGTCAAGTGTATCTGTCCAAGTCAAAGAAATTTTTATCTTTCATGGATTTTCACAAATATTTAAATTTTTCCTACAGTTACCTAACAATGTACATGTTCTCTCACTGATTTGAGAAAGCAAAGTGGCCAATTTGCCAACTCGCCTACGGCTCGTGAGTAAGGATTTCTCTCGAGTGAGGCAATTGCACTTTGAACTCGAGTTGCACATTATACTTTTCCTACAGTTACCATAAAACAAATAAATTGGTGAAGAAACATAACCTATTTTTACACATAAAAGAACTTTTAATATAACATTTAATGTGAAGTGACAAATACAACAGTACAACAGCTGACCAGCTGATTTACAGCCAGTGCTGCCAACGTATTTCGCGCGCATACGACGTTGCCTGCATGTTACGCGCTCACTATTTCGTGCCTTCACATTGCAAATCTGGAGTGAGACAAAGTAATTAGAGTGAGACAATGTTAACATTGTCTCACTGATGAGCGAATTGGCCACTTTGCTTTCTCAAATCAGTGAGAGAACATGTACATTGTTAGGTAACTGTAGGAAAAATTTAAATATTTGTGAAAATCCATGAAAGATAAAAATTTCTTTGACTTGGACAGATACACTTGACGCTTCTTTGATTTCATTTAACTTTGATTAAACAAGGCTAAACCATGGCTAAACACGCCTTATTTTAAGAAATCAATAATCAATTAGCGGTATAGCTTGTTGGAATTTCGTTTACGAGAAATGTTGATCCTTATTGGACGTATGTTGGCTACCCTGATCCTGTCCCGTGTTGATGATTCTGAATGATTTGTCTGCGAGACTGTGAGTTTGAATTTTGATAGTGCAAGCAATGTAGCTCTTCTGTTCAAAAATGTTGTTTGTTAGTGTTTACAAGAAATTCAAAAATATTTTTCACGTCAGTCACATGAAATATATTTTATACCCTTTTTGTGGTATTCGGAGCAGGCTAACTGACCGCAGTACTTGCTAATAAGCAGATTAAAATTACATTAAAGATAGGTTTTGTGTATCAGGATTACCTTTAAAACTCTTTATTTTTTAATAGCCTAAATGGAATATTTATTCTCTGAATATATTTAAAAAATCTACACAAGTTATTTGTCATTCCTAATTAAGGATTTACAAAAATGAATCAACTAATCACTCTGAAACAGATCTACGTAGACAAAATATAACCTAAAATTTGATGTTTGACTCTCACTCTATGTTTGATTTTTGTCTAAGTTCGAGTTTGATGAAGATGAAGGTTAACATTTTTATTGTATGTATAAGTTTATCATCAACCAAGTTCAACGTTTTTATTTTATACGAGTCTTATTTTAGGTTTATTCTTTTCTGGACTAGAATAATGTTATTCACAACACTGGTATTAATATTTCATCATTACAAACTTGTTTAGGCCTACCCTAGTTGTAAGTTTTATCAAAGTTAAAATGTTGATCTTAACTTCTAAAAATATTTTAATTTCATTATTTTGTAATAAAATATTTTTTTATTTTATACTAATTTGTACTCTAAGGCTTATTTTATATCCCTAAAATTTTACACTGCTACGTCTGCTACCACAATGATTTGTAAAGTTTTTTTTTGGATTTGAAATTGAGTAATTTTCTATATATGTAAAACTAGCTATGTTTTGTTAATGCAAGTTTATAAATACTGAATTGAATGTTACTGCATTGTAGTATAATAATTGGTAGATTTTTAAAAATAGTACAGAAATTGATTTCTAAAAAAAAAAATAGTTGGGAAATCTTTGTTAAGCAGTTGGGAAATTTGAGGCTTCTCCCCCCCCTGGAATTTAACCAAGCAACGCCACTGGGTATGTATGTTAAGGTAAAAGAGACCCCATGTTAGAAAAAAATTCATCTTGATTCAACTTAAAAATTCGAAATGGTGGCCATTTAAATTGTTTAAACTCAAATTACTCGAAAATGACTGGTTTTATGAAAAAATGCCAAGAACACATTTATTTAGCATTTTTAATTACTTATCAAACAATACGAAGTTAAAAAAGATTGAATAAGAAATAGCTGAAATATTACGGTTTTTAGTTGTAAAAGGATCACATCATTTGTCCGAGTTTTCAACTGTCCGAGTTTGTTAAAAATTACAAAATATTTAAAAAATCAGTTGTCCGAGTTTTCATTTGTCCGAGTTTTGATAAATAACTAATAATAATTAGATAAATCAACTGTCCGAGTTTTCATTTGTCCGAGTTTATTAAATTATTTTAAAAAATATTGAAATATCAAGTGTCCGAGTTTTCAACTGTCCGAGTATGGTTTAAATAATAACTAGTTAGCCGCCCGTGCTCCGCCACGGGAATATTGTCAAATCAAATAAAATCAAATCAAAATCATTTCAGTAAGTAAATACATTGTTACGCTTTGCCAGTAAAAATTTCATAGTTATGCAATGATATAAATAAATAAAATAATATAGGCCTACTAACATAGTCATTAAATATGAAATGCCTCTCACATAGGCTACTACCCGTGCGTGAGAGATTTCCGCTATCAGGAAATAATAATATTAGAAATTGAAAGAAAAAAGATAAAATAAAAGACATAATAATTAACAAATACTGTTTATCTTTGATATATTGGTTTGATTAACATAAATAGTTTATACAGGCCCAACTATCCGTTCTACTTCATATAAAAAAAGCAGTCCCTAAATAAAATACAAATAATCTTTGTATTTTATTTAGGGACTGTTTTTTTATATGAAGTAGAACGGATAGTTGGGCCTGTATAAACTATTTATGTTAATCAAACCAATATATTAGTTTAACCAAATGAATGTTTTAAATTAATTCGAGTTACATTTGAAAAATAAAAGGTGTATGAGCTGTACAAGTGCACAATGCTGATAACCTAATAAGCTACTTATGCTATGGAGATAATTTGGTAATGTATATTCCTACATTCTTTGTTTTCTTGTTCATTACATTCGTTGTGCGGAATAAAGATAGTAATTTAAATCACGCATCATCAGTTGGCCGCATTTCACGGATCTTTGACCCATTCTGTGAGTAACAGCTGCATATACGTTGTATAGGCTATAATATAAAGTTGGGCATACTTTGGTTCAATGTTAGAGGGTATTAACGAATCTGATGGTAAACGGAGCCCCGGATTATATAGACTACCAGAATGATGATTCATCTAAGTGAGTCTTACAAACTCACCATTGCAAATGCAGAGTTGTAAGATTTTATATTATTCAAATAGTTTTTTTGTTTCTTTTACTTTTTATAGCCTATGTAGTCCATGTTGATAAGATTTTCTATGAACTCAGAATGTCGATAAGGAGCTAATTTTACCTTCCCCTTGTGACAACATAAGGAGAAAATACTTGTGCCGTGTCCCTGTTAGTCTGTTCTGACTCTAAATTCATAGATTTGCAGTCAAATCCAATCTAACGACCCCAATTCAAAAGAGTTGGTGTTTTTTTAGGAACTTCCAGAGCACATTTAACACCATCACTGTTATTTACTTTTTAGTTCCATGGTTCTCCAGGTTTTTTTCGTTCTGGTTGTCTCTTTACGCACAGTTTCCACCTTTTCTTTTTATTTTTGTACTTTTCACACCCTGGGGATTATGATAAAGTTGTATAACACTATAATGACCCGTTTCAAATTTGCCTTTAAACATCAAATCACACACTTTTTCGCCAGAACCGAAATTGTAAGTCACAGTTTCTCAAGCAACTTCCCTGTGTGCCTACTGGAAAAAAATAGTTAGGGTATAGTTCACTGATAAATTGTAGTTCTACATATCCAGAATACTCGCCATCTCGAGAAGGTAAAGATTGGTACTACTGAACGTCAAACACTGATCTTAAGTAAGATTCATCATCACCTACGATAAAATGTTTGTATGTTTCTAACTCATTAGCAATTATCTGCACAACTTGCAAGTGGATTTCCCCATGATTGTTCTGGTGGGATAAATGATTTTAATCGGAACAAACAGTTTCCGTCCCCTACTTTCGGTATTATTTCACGTTCCATCCATTCCCTAACTCAAACTCAATTACCACTTTCCTTTGGATCATTTTGCATGAAAAGTAACACATATTTCGAAAATACAAATTTATATTGTAGTTATACGTATTCGTAATCGCCATCTCCAGAAGGTAAAGTTTGGTACTGCTTAACGCCAAACACTTACCTTGAGTAATATTGATCACCTACGATAAAATGTTTGTATGTTTCCCACACATTAGCAATTTTCTACACAACCTGCAAGCGGATTTCACTATGATTGTTCTGGTGGCCGTAGGGAATAAATTATATTGATCGGAATAAACAGTTTTCGTCCCCTACTTATTTACTGGGTATTATTTCGTGTTCCATCAGGGCCGTACCTAGGCTGTGGCGATGGTGGCCCCTGCCAAGGGCGCAGGTTAGACAAGGGCGCAAAATGGGCGCCGGTTGGGCAAGAACGCAAAATGGGAAAGAGGGACAAATTTTACTTTTTTTATGAGCTAGATGAAAAAAATAGAAATTGACGTTTTATATTACACTTATGTTACGGTATAATAACAGTTATATGAAATTATTTTATGTTTGTTAATGTAATTTATTGATTTATTAACAATTATTACAATGTCAACCATTGTAGTTGTACAGAAAAATGGGCGCAGGGACGTTCTCACAAGGCCCGGTGGTAAGCATGACACTATTTTCGTTTTAAAGTTAATAATTATGAACTTCTATGAACTAAAACAGCTCAACAATGTCCACAACTATCGAGGTGTCACACTTGACCTCGTTCTCTCGTCAATGCCTGACACTGTAGTTGCTCCGGCCCTGGACTCTTTTCTTCCGGAAGATAGACATCATCCTGCTTTAGAAATTACTGCAGCCATCCCTGTTCCGGTGAGTCAAAATTGCGTAAAGCTTGTTCATGACTTTAGAAGATGTAACAACGAATCAATATTTAACCAAGTACAAGCTCTTACATTGCCCGTATTAGATGACTTGCATGACTGCGAACAGTCATTCAGCCTTTTTTGCAGTCAGCTGTCTCACATCATAACGCTGAATACACCCATGAAGAGAGTTCAAACATCTAGTTTCCCTAAATGGTTTTCCAAGGACCTGAGAAATCTAGTCATCGTGAAGAATATTGCCCATAGGAATTTCAAGACTTCTGGAAACCCTATTGATCTAGAACGGTTTCGATGTTTGCGGAGGCAATGCAAACTTCTGGCTGGAAATTGCTATGCATGTTACATTGGTAGGGTTGAGGACAGCATTCCTCATAACATCAAATCCTTTTGGTCGCATGTCTCCAGCCTGAAAGGCGCATCCAGTCTCCCACCGAAGATGGCCCTAAATGATAGAGTGGCTGAAGACCCTAGTGAAAAATGCAACCTTTTTGCTGGTCACTTTTCTTCAGTGTTTGGTGTCAGTGATGTTCCAATTCCTGTCTTCAATTTCGCTACTGGTGACTCCCTTTCTTCGATCAAAATATCAGCCACTGAGGTTCAATCGAGGCTTGACAAACTCGACCCATCCAAAGGCCCTGGTCCAGATGGCATACCCCCAGCTGTTCTGAAACTCTGCTCTCCTGTTCTTGCCGCTCATTTGGCCGTCCTATTCAATGCCCTACTTTTCTCTGGTATCCCTCTAGTACAGAACGGGCGAGTTGAGCCCCCAGTACTTTTCCCTCTCTCCGGTACGGGATGACGTTGAGCCCCCAGTACTATTCCCTTTCCCCTAGTGCATGGGCGTGTTGAGCCCGCACTGGCTGGACGGGCGTGTTGAGCCCCCAGCACTCCTTCTTTACCTTTCCATCCGGTACAGGACGGGCGTGTTGAGCCCCCAGTACTTTTTCCTTTCTCCGGTACAGGACGGGCGTGCTGAGCCCCCAGTACTTTTCCCTCTCTCCGGTACGGGATGGGCGTATTGAGCCCCCAGTACTATTCCCTCTCCCATAGTGCATGGGCGTGTTGAGCCCCCAGTACTCCTTCTTTACCTTTCCCTCCGGTACAGGACGGGCGTGTTGAGCCCCTAGTACTTATTCCTTTCTATGGTACAGGACGGGCGTGCTGAGCGGGCTGAGCCCCCAGTACGTATCCTCTCCTTGGTACGGGATGGGCGTGTTGAGCCCCCAGTACCTTAGAGCATGGGTGTGTTGAGCCCGCACTGGCTGGACGGGCGTGTTGAGCCCCCAGCCATCCTTTTAATCTTCCCCTTCCACTCCGTGCAATAGTGGACGGGTTATAATAGGAGATTCTGTTTTAGGCTGGGCAGTTGAAGCCAGACAGCTGACGAGAGCGGTTAGCAGGAGACAGCGCTGCATGCGACGAGGCTACACCACTATTTGAAGGTTGGGCAGTTGGAGCCAGACAGCCGACAAGAGGTGTCAGCAGGAGGTAGCGCTGCACATTGCGACGAGTCTACACCACTATTAGAAGGCTGGGCATATATCGTATGTGAGGTAACCATGTTCACTCTCACTTTTTCTCACAGTTAAAATGGAGGCAAACTTGGATGTAGAAGTTGCAGCATTGATTTTTGCATTGACCAAGCGAGCGTGAACTGGGGCGCCTTGCGCTTGGCTCTCATGCAGTTTCGGGTCCTTTGACTTGTGCCAAAAAATCGACTCCAGACGAAGCGCAGGCATGCACGACACTAGGCGAGGCGAGACAACCTGAATCAGGGTGGAAGAAGTTGAGGACACCAAGTACACTCTTCCATTCCCCATTCTTGCCTTGTACTGGGGCCATTACACTTCCTGTCCTTTAGTAATCCTTCTTCATCATTACACCATATTCAAAAAAGTAATCCCCTGGCAAAGAGCCCCTTTACAAGATATAGCTAGGCTCCAAATGGTCCAAGTCCGTGCCTGCAGTAAGGTCAGGAGAAGTGTGCAGAAGAATTTAAATTTCAACCTAAAGATCGATATGATAATTTTGAGGTTTTTAGCCACAATCAATAAAACTATCACTGAACTAATCATCTAAAAATGCAAAAACTTACCCCTAGCGTCTTCCCTGGGGCGAGGTGTCAGTCCGGAAACCACTCGGTCTAACGCCATTGAGATGAGTTTCTTGAAGCGTGCGGAATCTTTTAACGGATCTATTGTTGACCGTTGGTGATCCCTCACAGACTTTGCGAGACTGGTGGACAGCAAATAGCTCACTCCTGGTTCACAAACCTCCTCCCATCCCTACCAAAAGAAAGTTATGTTAGTTTCATAAAACTGGAGGTTTGAATGTTAAATACAGTAACATCTGATTTAACAATACACAATACCGTCACACAACAACAATAAAATTATTCAGAGAAAATAATTAATAAATTAATTCAGCCCTGGGGATTGCCTATTAGATTCTCTAAAATTATTGGAACATTGACAATTTTGCCTCTGAACTGTTTAAATGTACATTGTTTCAATATCATATGTTTTACTTTTTATATTAAGCTGTGTTCATGTTTATGTTTGTGTGATCTAAATAAAAATTGTGGATTCCTTTCTTTAATATGTTTTGTTTCTCATTAATTTAAAAGTTTATTCTTATAAGTCACTTAGTGAAAGAATGCCTTGGACAAGTACGTATCAATAGGTTATGGGCTATTCAACAAATAAGGTTTTATTTTTAAAATTACTTTTCAAGAAGCTATATCATATTTTCTTCATTGTTTTGCCATTGTAACTGTTGAATTTTGTTTACTTGGAGCAAGTATAAAATTGGTTAGACATTATGGCAAATACTAATGAAAATTATGTATAGAGAAACTTTTGGGTGCAAGTAATTGGACTTAATGGAAGATGCTTATTCAGTTGTTGTTAAGACAACAAGGATTGTTGAGTTTCATAATGGGATCTGAAGTAAGACCTATTACTAACATCTCTGGATCTGAGCAAAATGCTATTGCAGATTGGGACAGAAAAGATGCTTCTGCTATGTTATACCTGATGTCATCTCTAGGGGATGAACCATCTACACTGGTTTTGACTTGCTCGACTTCTAAAGAAGTTTGGGATTGTTTAATATCTGTGTATGAACAGTCTAGTGAACAAAGGCTAGATCGTTTGCTAGAAGAGTTCTTTAGGTGGGATCGGGATCCTAACGAGGACATAGCTACCCATGTTGCAAAGCTTCAAAAACATTTTGCCGAATTAAATGATGCACTTGAGAAACAAAAAGAATCAAAGCTTAGTGACAGAGTTTTAATTGCAAGAATTGTTTCTACTTTGGGGCCAAGCTTTCGTTAATTCAGAAATGTATGGGAAGCTATGCCATCTAAGGATAGAACAATTAAAACACTAGTTGAAAAGCTTCACACTTTAGAGCAGTGTGATAACGTGGAGTAACTTTAAACTGCTTTATATGTTTCAAAACCCACAGGTACAAGGGTTAAAACAGAAAAACAAGGGCAGAGCAATCAGAATCAAAAGCAGGTTACTAAGATATTTTGTTTTAAGTGTAAACAAAAAGGGCATAAGGTTCCTGATTGTCCACTTAAAAAGAAGTCTACGGTATCTACATCTGATAACAAGAAGGATATGCCTGCAAAATATAGTTTTATGAGCGGAAATGAGTTAACTTTTGCAAATCGGGACGTTAGGAGCTAATTCAAACGACTGTAGAAAATGTTTTGTATGTACCTAATTCTAGAGCTCATCTGTTGTCAGTCAGCAAGGCAGCGAAGAAGAACCATGTTTTTTCTGCTGACAATCTTGGATGTAAATTTACCCTCGATGGTATTGTTACATTGACTGGACATTTACATGGGGATTTATATTTTCTTAACATGCGTGCTATTTGTCCTATACAACCCACTGTACAACTTGCATGTAAGAAAGATTGAAGATTGTTTACAGCTATGGCACGAACGGCTAGGTCATCAGAATCAACGCCATGTTAAACAAGTTTTGAAGATGAATGGAATTAATGTGACTGGAGACATGGGTCTGTGTAATGGATGTGTTCTTGGTAAATCTCATCGTGGTCCATTTAATTCTCGTCCAACTTGTCCTGAGGTGGTTGTTGAACTGATCAGTACAGATGTCTGCGGACCTATGGAGGTTACTTCTCTTGGAGGTAACCGCTATTTTGTATTGTTTAAAGACTACTACAGTAAGTATCGCCAAGTATTTTTCATAAAGAATAAAAGTGAAGTAGCTGATTGTATGCGCATCTTTCTCACAGAAGCAAAACAACGTGGAAAGATCATAAAAGAAATGTTGTTTGATAACGGGTCTGAATTCCTATCAAAGGAAACTACGAGAATCATTCAGGAGTATGGTATTAAGATACATACAACTTCTCCCTACTGCCCTGAACAGAATGGTTCTGTTGAGAGGGAAAATCGAACGATTGTGGAGTCTGCTCGCTCTATGCTTCAGAGGAAAGTCTTACCGAAGATTCTTTGGGCTGAGGCTTGTAATACTGCAGTTTACCTCCTTAATCTTACAGGACCAAGTCCTGTAGAAGGCAAATCACCACAGCAATTGTGGTCGGGTAAGAGTGTTCCAGGTCTGCAACACCTCAGAGTATTTGGAACTAACTGCTTTGTACATCAGCCGAAGCAAAAGCGGAAAAAGTGGAATGCTAAAAGCATTGACGGAATCTTTGTTGGGTATCATGGTTTGAGGGATGGATACAGAGTGTGTATACCAAGCAAACGGCAAACTGTTATAAGCAATGATGTTATCTTCCAACCTGAGATATCCCAAGGAAGTACTGTTCCTGATAATGAGCCATCTTCGAGCGATGAAGTTCATTTTGACATTAATTCAAAAACAACAGAAGTGGAAACTGACAAAGCGGCACCTCCTATTGTTTTGGAGGGAGGTGAGCAGTGTTATGTATTGTCTCAAAATGAAACCACGGAAGTGGAAACTGACAAAGCAGCACCTCCTATTGTTTCGGAGGGAGGTGAGCAAGACAAGTGTGTGGTATTGTCTAAAAATGAAACCACAAAAGACGTGTTACGACAAGGAAAACGAGTGAAAAATGTACCAAGTTGGATGAGCAGTGGAAATTTTGATCTGATGCTGGTTCAATCAGAAACACAGATGTTTCCAAGGTCTTACTGTTGTTTCCAAGAAGCAATGGTGTTGTATGATGCATCTGACTGGAAGGCTGCTATAGACGATGAAATAAAATCTATTCATGAAAATAAAACTTGGATTTTGGTGGATAAACCAGAAGGAGCTCGTGTCCTGGGAAGTTAAGTATTACTTCGTCAGAGAAAGATTCTTGGAAGGACTTGTTGATGTTGAACATGTATCAACAACATATCAACTTGCCGACATCCTTACTAAACCTCTCAATCGAGTAAGGTTTACACAGCTCATCCATTGGACTTTGTGACATTTAGTTTCAAAATTGTGAAGGGAGTATTGGAACATTGACAATTTTGCCTCTGAACTGTTTAAATGTACATTGTTTCAATATCATATGTTTTACTTTTTATATTAAGCTGTGTTCATGTTTATGTTTGTGCGATCTAAATAAAAAGTGTGGATTCCTTTCTTTAATATATTTTGTTTCTCATTAATTTAAAAGTTTATTCTTAAGTCACCTAGAGAAAGAATGCCTTGGACAAGTACGTATCAATAAAAATGTCAGCACAGATTGCGTTAGTTTGAAAAATAATTAAAAATTATCTTTTTTAGAAAGTGTTATGAACATATGAAGCTACTAGCTAGTACCCGCGG
The DNA here is from genome assembly GCF_028750875.1 of Macrosteles quadrilineatus. Classification (NCBI taxonomy): domain Eukaryota; kingdom Metazoa; phylum Arthropoda; class Insecta; order Hemiptera; family Cicadellidae; genus Macrosteles; species Macrosteles quadrilineatus. Next base: position 1,787,528 of record NW_026542606.1, read on the forward strand.
CTTCGCCTGCGATGGTATAACCATCATACAGTAAAAGAATAAATTAAAACAGATTACACAACTGGATGCTTGAAGTGTTATAATTTTTGTTTACTTTATCTTTTTGTTAAGGTCTATGCTCGGTAAATAGAGACAAAAATGGAGGGATTAACTTACAAAAGGTACGTTACTTCGAAATTTTGTATGAATTGTCTAGGATGGTAAGTGGGTGTTTAAAATGCAAAATGCACAATTTTTTCCTTCGCGCCCGCCGTTATATTGAAATAATCAGAAAAAAATTGGCAATGTCTTGAGATTTTTGCCAATATTTCAGTTTTGGTGCGTTTTAAGCGGTGTTTACACTATCGTGGGGCCACGGCTAAAATCAGGCGTGTAGGTGAGAAATTTTCTCACTTTCTTGAGAAGCGTGGCCACGCCTCGTGTAAACAGTGGAGATGTGAGAGCAACAGGCGTGGCAATCCAATACGCCTGTTCCCCACGCCCTTTAGGACTAACCAAACCGTGTTTGGTTGCTACGCCAGTTGCAGGCGTGGCTAGACGTGGTAAAAAGGAGTTATGGTCTTCCGTCTCGTCATTGTGTGTACTACGAGTTTAACTATTGTTCTTTAAAGTCAGTGGTTGTCGTCTTAGTTTTTAAGTATGGTACCATAGTGAAAACAAAAAAAAATCTATAACATTGACACAAGTCGAATCAATTGAACTGGTGAAAACAAAGCAATCTTTAAAATTAATGGAAGGTCAAACAATTTTAATGCTTGAACTGTATCAAAGTGAACCTTGTTTATTTAATATAAATATTGAAAGCTACAGCTTGGTTTCTATCTTTTAATAACACTTAAATGTCGTGTTATTTCTTCAGCTAAAATAACAATCACTGTAGCACAAACTTCAATAATTAATCTGTTGGCACAATCCATACCGCACCCGTGAATAAAAATGAACACGCCTTTAATGAATACGCTTCTAGCAGAAAACTGTTTACACTACACAGCTACTTGTGGCCGTGGGACGGTACCGTGGTGCCACGACATTTGCGTACGGCTGTCCATTGGCGTGGCGAACATGCCTGCTATGGACGTGGTAATACGGCAGTGTAAACACCGCTTTAGTGAAAAATAAGATATGGTCAATGTTGTGGACAGTTAAATTTCCCATGATTACGTTTAATATTTTGTTTCTACACGACTTACGGCTAAGAAAATATTCACTTAATAAAAAGGGAAAAATAATTTTTTTTTAATTTGTCTAAATTCTAACTTTAGGTAGATGTAATTCAGCAATAAGTATCACAATCAAATTAGTAGAGAATTTAATTACCTAAAAAATTATTCAATTTTTCTAATCATACGGTACCAAACATTTTATAACAGTATAATCCTATATGAATACAAATACCATGATCTTTAAGCCATGAAGATTGTTTCCTAATTATTTTGAGATAGTATTACTACCTGTGTTTCCGAAGAATGCATGACATAAGACATGGCAGCGGCTAAGTCGGTCCAGTCCTTGAGGTTTGTTGTGTCGCACATTCTTACCAAAACGAGCACAAGACGTACAATGCAGGCCAGTTCACAACTACTAGTCTCCAGTGTCTACAAACGTACAACTATTTGAGATAACATAGCATGGTAATGATATAAGAGAGATACATGGTTCAATAATCAAATATTTCACAAACTGTTAATTAAAAATTAATTTAAATTCAAACATAGTAGTATAGTAAAATTATGATTTGACCTGGGCAAAATTGCTTCATAAGCCATTGAAGTGGTATTCGACTCAACAAATGTTACTTTACAACATATCCAAAATCCGACAAAATCCGACCATGGGAGTAGTAGTCATTTTGGGGGTTCTAGGACAGAGGAGGGAGGAGTGTAGACCACGTGGGTTGAGGTAGGTAACCTCACTTTGCCTAACCTAACCTAACCTTACAGGCAGAGACTGATCCTCTGATTTGGACGACTTTACAGAAACGACAACAACTTTTGAATCTCATTTTATATAGGACCACCAATAGGTTCTCAACTGCACAAAAATGGCGCCGATTGCATCATTCGGTGCTCATGTTTTCACTAGAGGATTTGTATGAAGATGCAGTATTTCGATCTCAATGTATACTGACACGCCATTTGAAACTCACGTTCTAGGACAGAGGAGGGAGGAGTGTAGACCACGTGGGTTGAGGTAGGTCGGGAAGGGAGGTGTGTCCATGACGTCACAAACAGAGGATGATCTTACAGACAGAGACTGATCCTCTGATTTGGATGACAATTTTTTTTTGTGTGTAGATATAAAGAACGTTAAATCAGTTCTCATTTGGTATACTTGTCGTATAATAGGATCTCACGGCTGAGATCGAAAACGACAATAGCTTTTGAATCTCATTTTATATAGGACCACCAATAGGTTCTCAACTGCACAAAAATGACGCCGATTGCAATGTTAAATCAGTTCTCATTTGGTATACTTGTCGTATAATAGGATCTCACGGTTGAGATCGAAAACGACAACAGCTTTTGAATCTCATTTTATATAGGACCACCAATAGGTTCTCAACTGCACAAAAATGGCGTCGATTGCATCATTCGGTGCTCATCGGTTTTCACTAGAGGATTTGTATGAAGATGTAGTATTTCGATCTCAATGTATACTGACACGCCATTTGAAACTCATTGTTTTCATGTTGATTTTTACGTGTCTTCTGAGTGACTCAGCACGTGGTTTCGACCACGCCAATGCCCGGAGGCGAAAAAATATTTTTTTTTGTGTTTTTCAGTTATTTTGTGTACTTTATTTCTGTTCTATTAGTTTATTGTTGTAAACTCGATCTGACCATGGCTTTTGGGTATCAAAGCAAGTTTTTCATTGACACCGTTGTTGTAGTTTCTAATCATGACGTCTGTCAAAACGTTGTTGTACCTGCATGGGAGATACAATTTTCTTAGATTGCCACAAGGGTCTTCTTCGACAGTAGCGGTTACCGAGGGACCGTATCTCGTCACGACTCGCTGCAACTCCACTATTCTGTAGGGATGCTCATGTCGCAGCTCTTCGATTTTAGTGTATTTGGGTGCTTGGCACGCGTTAAGCAAATCTACCAATTGTGCCATGTCTCTCACTTATATAAATGTGCAGTTACATCACCTTGATTATGTTCCTTGATATGTCGTAGGCAAACGCGTTTTCAGAGACTACGATGACATATGCGGTAGTGCCTGAATCGGCTGATGGTGATGCGATTGCGTTTGTGAAATCGAATTCTATTTGAATGTCACTTCTAGAACGGTCTGTATTCATCGGATGAAGATGTGTGTCGACAACACACAGTGGGTAGTGTGAAATAAACTCGCTTGGGTCAATGATCATTGAGCTGTCATCGAAATTCACCTTACGATATCTCATGAATTGCTCGTAAATCACTCTCCAACGTCCCTCGAGGATTGCAGCGTTTTGTAGTTCTTGAGGGTAACGTTGACCATTTATTTTAACTGCAAAGTTTTTTATATTTTCGCTGTCAAATTGTGCTGGGTTCTTTTTCTGATCATTCGTGCGGTTAGTTTGAAAGCACATGATTACGAATCTAGGGTTGTATACGTTTCTATAAACGTTTGTAATGTCGAATGTGTACGTAGATCCGAACACACCCTTTTTGTCAATACATTGCCACTGATAATAGTTGTAGACCAACTCGTCTTTTTCACTAAGTTTTGTTAGACCATCGATTAGTTGGATTTTGCTAGTTGACGTATATTCCACTATGGGAACTCTGAGAACGAAGGAAGTGATTTTCACTTTGCCATCCTCAGGTTCGGTAGCTGCGGTACCGGTTCCTTTCCAATGGTATAGAGCATCGTTATCTTCAGCTCTTGTGAATACAATCTCGAATCCACCTTTGTACATGGGGTATCGCATGTGGTCAAAGAACCCTAACCCGAGATGCGCTAAGGTTCCAATCGCTTCGAACTTGCCACCACCAAGCGAGTATCTTGATGCGAACCCACAGTTTTGCAAAGCGGGTTTCATCGATTGCGGATAGTTTAGAATACTTTTGATAGTGCTTGTAATTCCCGGATGATCGACCACATCGATTGTTGTGTTGTGTTTTTTCAGTTCGATTCTTGTAAAGAGGTATGGTATGAAATTGTCAATCAGGGCTATAGTGGCAGTCGCATCATATGTTTTACCATCGGATTTTTTTACTACCTCGCCGCAGATGTGATATTGAATTGCCGAGTCGTAAAACGTGTCACCATGATCGAGTTTGAAGATTGTGTAATTGTTTGGTGTGTTGAAATTCAACTCGGATATCGGCATAACAGCTCGGTACTCGCTTTTCACCACTCCGGTGGAGAAACGTTCGTACAGTGCTTCCATTGTCTACAATGACTTAATAACACAGAAGAACAAAAAAAAATATAAGCTAATTATTTTTATTTATTTTTTAATTACATGGTATATATATAGGCTTACTCATCGAACTCCTCTTCCATGTAAGCTTTGTGATCATCCAAAAACTGTTGTGAAACGATCTGGAATTTTTTAATGTATTCCCAATCGACTTTGTTTGCGTAGTCGTGTATGAACGACTCGGAAAGTATTTGGTGCTTGCTGACAGCAAACCACGCATGCTCAAAGTTTGGTGCCATCTCACGAAGGAAGCTCTCACTGAATTTTTGCCTCTTCAGAATAGGACCCCAGTCAACACGATGAAAGTAAATACGTAGCATATCGATGGAGAAATCATAGTGAACTGACAACAGGTCCCAGTTGAGGTACCTATCGAACTTCATAACGAGCTCGTCGGTGAGTACACCGTTCGGTGCCTTCGGTTCGCGGGACAAGATTCGCCAAGCGTTGTCCATGCTGTTCACTTATATATACCCATTTTTTCTACAGGGATATGAACACGCGGATGTACCTAAACCCATCCCTAGTTTACGTTTCAACCACATCGCACCCGTGGTCGCGAGGGCTACGCTCCTCTCGTTAAGGTCCGCGTCGCTAGACGTCACTCTATCCCACGCCGCTTTCTGTAACGCTTTATCTGCGACCCATCTGTCTTCGGGCTTCCGGTGGTCTCTGTACCATATGTCGTGCTGTTTACACGCATCGTCTAAAGGGTTCACACCCTTGTCACCACGACCTAATCGTTCAGCGAGCTTCGTGCCTGGACCGCAGAAGTTGTACGTATCGAATTTCCAGTTACGCGGGGCGTGTAGTTCTACAGGTAATTTGTTGATGATGTCGTTCAACAATCCCGAGCCTTCTATCGCGCGTTCAGGCAAGGCTGACAAACATCGTACTACGTATTTGACCCCGTTCGGTTGGTCAATCAGTTCTTGCATACGGTCGGATATGAATTTAACAACAGATAGTTTTTCGTTGTGAAAGTTGTTGTTGCCTGCAACCTCCTCTGCGTAAATAAAATTCAGACGGTTGATGAGCTCGTTGAGGTCTTTGATGTAGCGATATTCAACCGGACCGTCATGGTAGCGTTTTAAACCGGATCCCGTCAATAGATCCCTCTCCATATCTTGTTCAATCGGATCGGTCGGTTTGATAACTTCGTCCCAAATAGGTTTTATCATTTTCCGCCATTTTTGTCCTGAACTAGATTTTGGACGTCGTGTAGTAGGATCATTTTTCTGGAAGATAGAGTTTGTCATCAAAAGCATATCTTTATATGTCTGCCAATCGTTTGATGTGTATTCATTAGACTGCACAAACCCTTTCTTCGTTAAAAGTTTCCAAAGTCCTTCAGTACCTTTAAATCGTTTGTTGTTTACAATAATATCATCATAATCAAACCCAATCGGTTCAGAACCGATTTTTAGTTGCTCATCTATCTCATCGAAATAAATGCCGAATTGAGAGTCACTAGCTCGTGGTAGATATTTAGCTCCGACCACTCCGAGATTAACGACCTTGGTATCCATCAACTGTTTTATTGATTGATCCGCAACTACTTCCATTTTTTCATCTTCATCATCATCGTATTGAGTGGAACCAATATAACCAACTCGGTCTGGTGTACTAGAGACTGATGGTCTAAAGTTGCGTTTCATTAGCTGGTTGTATTTTTGTTTTTTCAGCATTTCTTTTGTTTTTTTCTCCAGTACCTCATCCTTTTCTTTTTTCTCTTTAATTGCTTTGGTGATAGCCTCGTACTTTTTCTCCCTTACACGTTGTTCCTCCATTTCCCTAACATGTATTTCTCCGAACTGGTTTTGCAGAGTGGTTTGCAGTTGCTCCAGTTGTCTAGCTTTTTCAACTGTCAGAGGTTCATCTCGCGTTTTACTTGTTACTCGTGTTGGGGGTTTTGTGATGTCTTGTATTGTATGTGTATTGGGATGGGAGTTTGTAATCTCCTCTAGTTTCTTAGCTCGTTCTTTCTTTTCCTCCTGTTCCGCTGTCCGAAATTTTTTGACGAGATTCTTTTCTAGAATCTCAAGTCGCTTAGCTTCTTTTGCATCCATTGTGCACTTAGTAACACATAAACACAACGTAAGATTCACATCGTTATTCCAACATGTACATGTGAAACGTTTATTGATTGTAGAAACGCTCTTTACATAAATATGACGTTTATTTAGTGTAGAAACGCTTTCGATAAAAATATAACGTTTATTTAACGCAGAAACGCTCTTTAATTTGAAATATCGTTTTTTAGCATAAACACTATCATTTAGTGTAAATAAGCTCTTACGTATAAAATATCGTTAATGTAACAAAATACACGTATTTGATGCAAAAATGTTTTTATTAGGGATATAGCGTTTCCTTAAACATACATCTATATTTACCTAGATGCGTTTTTTTAGTAGTGTCTATTGACATAAAACCGTGAGGTTCCGCCCAACACTTTTTACACATGCCTACAAACTCTTGGTATATCATATCGGATCCAACGAAGTCGTTGTATATCTTTTGTGTATAGTGTTTGTTCTGTGTGAATATACACAAAAGATTAACGTTATTCCTTATTACTTGCATGTCTACCCGCCCGTAGCTCTGACTCAAATAAATGCAAGATACCTGTTTATGACGCCCTCGTATGAAATAGTCTTTTATTTTTGTTTGTTCTTCTAAAAGACAATCGTCAAACACCACCAAAGAGTTGGACTTACATTCGTCTAGAGGTATCAAGTCACTGCAGTTTGAGTAAAAGTATGCAATAGTTGTGCCGAGTGCGTGCTCTACTTTTTCATAGTGTTTACGTAGCTGTGTGTATGCTGGCTGATCAATGGATCGGCTGAATACATAAAGGTTTTTGAACTTTACACCCTTTACGTTATAGATAAAATTGAGCAATAGGTTTGTTTTTCCACACCCTGATGAACCGACTATAAGACATCTTAATGGGTGTGGTAATAGATTATTTATGGATCCTTCTTCGATGCAGTACACATTGATATCCATTTTAGGACTTATATAAATCTAAAACTATTACACATTCAACGTTTTCGTTTTGAAGCAAGCGATTGTTTTGATCTCGGAGAGTGATGTCGATTCGGTTGATCGTTTGTAAGCCATTCCTCAGAGGAACGTACAACTTCTCCGTTGGCACTTCATATATCTTGTAGCCATGTGCTACATTCAGGAAGAACGTGTACAACAGTTCTGCTTCCACATGTTTGTGTCTGTTCTCATCGTGGTTGATGTAACTGTGCTCTACGATGTTGCAGTGTACCTCTATGGCGTCTACAGCCCTGAAATTGGGTGCGTTTGGCGCAACCAGAAGCGTATTGGCATCGTAAAACGATTCCTGCTCGGTTAATGGTTTCTCTCCAGGACTTGAGAATCCGAGGAATGAAGCCGCCTTTTCATTGAGATAAAATTTCAATGGACTTGTTATTGCAATACGATCATTTTCCCTTTTGATTGAAAATTGGTTGGTAGGTACGTTAAGTTTCAGTGCAGTAATATATTCGTTGATTTTTTCATTTAGTTTTTCAATAGTCCAATATCCCCTTGAGATCGTAAATGACGTCGAGATCAGATAAATATCGCTGTCCCAAAAATATATGTTACCCGGTTCTAACACGTTGTTTATGTAGTTCTCCGACATAAAGCTAACTAGAGCTAGTCGGCACTTGCTACCATCACTGAGGCGGATAGGGTGCTCTGGATGGAATGTCATTTGGCATCCTTTGCCCCGGATTTTCACTAGCGGCATCTTTGTCACTTATATCATAACCATTTTGTGCTCTCTTTAAATTTATAATGTCATCGTGTATATTAACCAATATCGTGTTAAGGTTTGTCTGGAATGTAACCAGTTTTTCATTTAACTCGTTTAGTTCTTTCTTTACGATCACGTCATAAAGATCTTTTGATCTGCTGACTTTTCCTATTCTTCGATGTCCGTTTAAATTTACCACCTCAGGGTTCGAAACATCGAATGTTTTTGTTAGTCTATCCACCGTTGATTTGACAGTATCCAATTGATATTTGTTTACAACATCATGTTTATCAATTGCATTGGAGACGCTAACCAAACGTTTGCTTTTAAAACCAATGAAATTATCCTTGATGTTCATCGTAGATTCTATTTTACCAAGTCTATTGTTTAATGCTACATGGCTCGAATCGTCGTTAGGTGTTCTCATCATTTTCTTCATTTCCGAAAGACCTGATTTGACAAGATCTCTAATTTCAGACTTTGTTTGTGATTCGATTTGTTGACGAATTGAGCTTTGGTAGTCCACCTCGTCCCCGAATCTATTGAACACGAATCTTCCGCTGCCACCACCAACTCCATACATATTTATCATCCCGTATAGCTCTTATGATATCATCCCAAGGCTCATCACTAGAGTTTCGTCGTAGAACCTCCAAACACAAATGACCACAGATAGGTGGATCATTATACTCTTGAACAGCAATGTCATTATAGAAGAGATCGTTTGAACCTAAATAGTCTATTAGTTCTAGTGGTGGGGGTGCGTTTCCAAACGAATCGAAATAGAACTTTTTGTTTTTGTCTTTAACATAACAAGTCCAATGGGTTCCAGAAGAATCGATATTACCCAGATTCAAGATTCCACATTCAAACTCCATAGGGGCTTCGGGTAATATCTGTCTCATAAACACTCCTCGAAAGCCACGGATGCCTAATTGGTTAGCATAAAGCTCTATTTCTCCCAGTGACATAGGTTCAAACGATCTTACGGGTTTTTTAAAAGAGAGTCCAGCTTGTTGTTGATGCATCGCTTAAGGCCGGCTCCCTTGGGGTCTTTTTCAATTATTGAATCTAGCTCGTTATCGATCAGGTTTTTCAACCACGGCACGAATCGGTTCTTGAGAATCGGTGCCACCTGATGTCGTATCAATGGAGATATGAAACGTTTTCCATATGGCACCTTTGATTCAACCATTTCCAACATCTCTTTCAAAAGACCGCCCTCTTTGTTTTTCAAAAGCTGGTCGTAGCTCACAGCCAGACGTAGACCGGTTTTGTTCCGGATAGCTTTTTCAACAGCCTTGTGTTGTGCTTCGTTAAGCAGTATATGATCCGCTCCACGTGAGAGGCTATCATTAGTTAAACCAATTATAGCAGTTCTACGCTTTTTAAACGCGATGCGTAGCTTACGCTTCTGACCGTCGGACAAGTGAATTCTGTGTCTGTGCAGTTCACTCATTTTTAAGTGTTTCCCACTTATATAAGAGCCAATGGAAATCTACTGTATGAAATGCAAAAGGAAAACCACTTCTCAAGACAGTGGGGAGTATGTCAAAACCGTTAACAACAAATGGCGTTTAAATACGACATGCAATATTTGCGGTCAGCGTAAAGGCGCCTTCGTCAAAGTTCCTAAGCCCAGTATGGCCGCCAAGGAAGTGCATAGACCAGTGATCAAGCACTTTCCTCGACGACGTATTGTTACCCTAGGTATAGACGATCTGTGGGCCGCAGATCTGGTTGTCATGAGAAAGTATGCCAGTGAGAATGATGGCTATAATTATATGTTGAATGTGATTGATACCTTTTCAAAATTCGCCTGGTCAGAGCCGTTGATGACCAAACGGGGTGCAGAAGTAGCGGAATCGTTTATGCTCATATTGAAGCGAGCAATTGACGTCAACGGTCACACCGCTCCCAGACTGTTACACACCGATAAGGGCAAAGAATTTCTTAACCGTGATTTTAAGTCAGTTTTGCAATCGTACAACATAAAAATGTATCATACTGAAAATGAGGAAAAGAGTGCAATCGTTGAGAGGTTCAATCGTACGTTGAATGAAAAAATGAAGGTTATATTCGAGACTCGAAATTATTTTCGGTGGTTGGACATAGTTCAAGACTTGTTACATCAGTACAACAATAGTGTCCATCGTACAATTTGTATGAAACCTGCAGAGGTTACTAAGGCGGACGTACCTAGATTGCTTGAGAGGTTCTCCAATATTCCTCATACACCTAGAAAAATAAAATTTCAACTAGGAGACAGAGTGAGGATTGTGGCAAAAAAAGATACGTTTGCCGATAAATACAGTCGCAATTGGACTAGAGAGATATTTACCATATCCAAAGTGCAAGACACCTTTCCAATAACCTATAGAATCAAAGATAAAAGTGGTGAAGAAATAATTGGATCTTTTTATGAGAAAGAGCTACAAAAAACCTTGTGCACACCAGGGCAATAAATAACAACAGTGTAAAACACGAAAAAAATATATTTTACAGGAATAGTTTTTTTTACATTTTTTATGTACATTCAGTAGGAATTCTTCTATGTCCCCAGGGTAGCGTCCTTATTCCGTCTCGAAGAACACACCGTTTGTCGTCCTTTGGCGAAAGTGATTTCTTGAATTGTGTCATACTATAAACATCGTGCAGGTGGCTTCGGATGCTGTTGATTTGTCTGTACACATCTTCGAGAGTCTTCAAACATCTGCGATAGTCATCTATTGTGATTTCATTTTCCACCACTGATTTCTTGATTCCTTTAGCCTTTTTAGATGTTTTTATACAATTCAAACCTTCCTCTACGTCAGTGGCATACATTTTTGACTTCAGACCAACGTATTCAACCATGATCAGACCTTCCAGCTCATCTTTCATTTTTCCGAGAACCTTTTTGTTTACTCGAGGCATACCAAAAGGGTTGGAGCTTTGATATGCACTCGTGTCGAACTCGTCAATCATTTCTTTCATGTCCATGTACCAGTCTTCTGTATATATGATGTAAATCAGTGAGTCGGTATCAGTATAGGCGAGTATGACCCGATCACCATATCTGCTCTTCATCACTTGATAGTGGAAACGGTATATAAGGGTTTTCGACACATCTAGAATAGCCGCCCCCACGTAAATCGGTTTGTTGAAAAGAAGTGATGTTTTGGTCATGTGCACAGCTGCAAGATGGTCCGTAAATATTTTCCGACTCTTGAATGTCGGTTTGGCAATGAATTTATCCGCCTGTCGTTCGTCGGTTACCAGACGAACATCCACTCTATTCCGAAGGTTTTCCATAGTTTTCCCAAATACCGCGTTATTCATAAGCTTGTAGAAGTCAATTTCGAATTTATTCTTTGCTTTGGTCCTCATGTTAGTGTTTAAATCGATGTATGGTTTCATCCACGGTTTTTGAGAAAACTCAAGAACCCGATGTATATTTTTTAGTTTCATTCCGAGGTTGAGATACTGTTTTAAATTTCTGTAGTGTACAACGTATCTAGATCGGTCGTACAAAGTGGTGACCAGTTTGGATATTTTTGACCCAGGTGGAATCATGTGGTGAGGTGCGAGTGGAAAGTCTGCATGGTGGTCATGAATTTCTTCGGGATACTCGAGGTCAACTTCGAGAATGTAGCCGGTGGCTGCGTCATCACTGATGTCTAAAACATTTATTTCAGTATCTTTTCGCCATCTAAAGTCACCGAATGGCATCGCCTGCGACATAGCCCAAGCATATAGGTTATTCGCATCTAAGTACACCAGGTAGCTAGGTTCTTTGTTCTCATCGAAGCCTTGACTCATGTATTTGTTGTTGGCTCGAGCTTGTCTCAAGCAACACTGCGAAACACCTCCACGAATTCCTTTTTCAACCATTAGAATCATATCGAGGTCGGTTAGTAACTGGAGCTCTACATCAGTGAGTTTCAGCATCGCCGACCAGGCTAATCCGGGAGCTGTGAAGTACCACGCTGGGTCGAGACTATATGTTTGAAGGCAAACGTCTCTGAAGTTGTCCATAATGTCTGCCAACTGGAGGACGTCAATCTTGTTGTAAAACAATGTGTACTCTCTCATATCTTTGATGTTGAACTCATTCCAAACCTTTTGAGCATGCTCATAATCTGATTCTGATACATCACACTTATTTAATTTGTTTTTGAAATCATGAAGTTCCGGCAGAGTTGTCATATCATATTTTGTTATGTTATCCATAAAGTCATAGGGATAAACCCCTTTTCTTGTTACCAACTCTATCTGTGATGATTTGACAAATCTCTTTGTATGCTCCAACTGATCTGTAGTTAATTGGTCTAAACTTGCACTTAAAAACTTAAAAGAGTCCAAAAATCTCAGTTCCAACCCTCCCCTAACTTGAACGGTGAATGATATGTATCGCTCATCGTTTTGGGGAATCACTTTGAGTTTCTCACCTTGTCGTCCTATTTCTTTGATGAACTGATGTATGTCGTAGCCAGAAAGGTTGTGCAAGAAAACAGGAATAAATTTGGGCTTAGTAAACAATAAGTTACATTTGGAATGGGCAGGGCCTCGATACAAACCGGTGAGGTGGTCGTGATCCCTCACTTTGTCGGTTTCATTGAGAGGTTCCTGACAGATGTGACAGGTTACCGCTTCTTTATGTCTACGTATCTCTTCTTCCTCCAATGGTGTCATTGGAATGATCTTTTCGTAGATTTGTTTTATCTCTACGGCCTCCTTTTTCAATGCCTCGACAAACTTTCGTCCAGCATCTTCCCCGAAATATGTCGTTGGAGGCTTTTCACTGCCAGAGATATAGTAACAGAAACTTATAGCTTCGTGTTTCTGATAGCTGTATGTGTACGATCTCTTCGCACCGTTTTCATCAACTCCCGATGGTTCACAAGTAGAAATCGGGAGGAGCATGCTCTCCAGATCGGCATAAATGACATAAGGAACTTTCATTGATTTATTGTGTTCTGTAAATCTTATTTTGTCATTTTTTCCAGCGGTAGGGAGCTTTATTTTTAAGGGATCATGTCTAGAGCAGTCCTCCATATGTGTCTTCAAATTGTCTTCGTTATGAAAGTGCTGAAGACAACGTCTGCATATATAGCATTTTCCTTTATGTTTTGTAGCTTGACTGCGAACTAAACGAGATAGGTTTTTGATTAGACAGTAGTGTGAGTTCGTTCCATCTTTAACCAACAACAGGTCTACATGCACGGGCTTTTCTTCATCTGTTACACACAAGGGAAAAACATCACTATTTTCTTCAAGACCGTATACATTGATCGATAATCCTGCACGCTTTTCAAATTTTTTTACATCAGTCAGTTTGACTGGAAAATCTATCCCATCAAATAACTTGAGAAATCCATCTACGTAAGCAGTGTAGCTGTCGATCCGCTCCGGGTGTACGTTTGAAGGGTGGAGTGCTGCTAGACAACACCACATGAAACAACGCTGATCATTGTTTTTTATGTTTACAACAGCACGTTTCAAGCGAATTTTTTCTGGCAGGGCTATGTAACTAGACCCTTTCAAAGGCTTAAGTCGGTTGATATGTAAAAAAAGACATTCAATCGTTTTCATGTTCCAATTGGAGCCTTTGTGATTAAAACTTTCCATCTCAGTCAATAGTTTTTGTTTTGCCTCATTTAACAAATCTGATAGATTAGAATCTTCGTAAATGATGATGTTTTTCGTTTTGAATTCGAAATCAGATTCCACTTTTTCCGTAATCCCTTTAGCGAACTTTGCCTTAAGGATAAGTTGGATTTTCAATGAAGTTCCCTCATCACGAACCTTTTCAATTATAAGTTTTTTGGAATCTTCGATAAAAGTTTCAACACTTTTGTAACCATTTACTTTGACATTATTGATCTCAAACGTCTTCATTCGACCTCTGAACGCCGTTTTAGATTGGATGATTTCAAGATTAGGTGGTGGCGGAGGCTTACGTGGGACTTGCACTATGATGGATGGCCGAACTATGATGGATGGCTGAACTATGACGGATGGTCGGTTTAGTTGCTGTTTTTGTATCCACGCCGCTTGGTGAGCTCCACTCCCAGTATGACGGGCCCAGTTTTTCCTAGTAATACTGAGGTGACATACATCACAGAACTTTAATGTTTTTGTATCGGCTCTCCTGACAGGTAGAACCTGCACGACATCCGAAACATCTTCCTGCTCTTGAATGTCCATCATCTCACTAGCACCTTGTAGTTGTTCCGAAATATCCAACTCACTATGTTGGGCTCGACGACGCTTCGGTGATGTAGGACGGGTCTCGTTATCGCTGTCGTTGTCAGTAGGAAACGACCGCTTGGTAGCACTTTGAACAACCGGTGACACATGATGTTCTCCGTCAGAGACCGAGGCAACATCCAAACGGTGTTCTTCCCTAGCACCTTGTTGTTCCTCAATATCGTCTTTATAACGTTGGAACCAACGACGCTTCGGTGGTGTAGGAAGGCTGTCGTCATCACTCTCGTTGTCACTAGGAAACGATCGCTTCGTAGCACTGACACTAGCCATCACCGCAAATCCTCGTCACACACTTATAAATGGTTGAAAACTTACTTTTCACGCACTACACAATTTCAAAGACTCGAAAAATAGCACCTCTCACAACCACCTCTCAGAGAAGACTGACGCAAGACCGCGCGGGCTGTTGCACAATCGTCGAAACACATGACCATATATGGTAATGTTCTCGAACGTTCCAAGATGATCACGTGACCTATCACGTGGCATTTCCTTTTATGGTAATGTTTCTAGAACATTCCATGATCACATGATCCCAAGACAAGTGACGTCACTAAACACGGAACGACTCAACTCAGAAGACACGTAAAAATCAACATGAAAACAATGAGTTTCAAATGGCGTGTCAGTATACATTGAGATCGAAATACTGCATCTTCATACAAATCCTCTAGTGAAAACATGAGCACCGAATGATGCAATCGACGCCATTTTTGTGCAGTTGAGAACCTATTGGTGATCCTATATAAAATGAGATTCAAAAGCTGTTGTCGTTTTCGATCTCAACCGTGAGATCCTATTATACGACAAGTATACCAAATGAGAACTGATTTAACGTTGCAATCGGCGTCATTTTTGTGCAGTTGAGAACCTATTGGTGGTCCTATATAAAATGAGATTCAAAAGCTATTGTCGTTTTCGATCTCAGCCGTGAGATCCTATTGTACGACAAGTATACCAAATGAGAACTGATTTAACGTTCTTTATATCTACACAAAAAAAAATTGTCATCCAAATCAGAGGATCAGTCTCTGTCTGTAAGATCATCCTCTGTTTACATGTGACGTCATGGACACACCTCCCTTCCCGACCTACCTCAACCCACGTGGTCTACACTCCTCCCTCCTCTGTCCTAGAACGTGAGTTTCAAATGGCGTGTCAGTATACATTGAGATCGAAATACTGCATCTTCATACAAATCCTCTAGTGAAAACATGAGCACCGAATGATGCAATCGGCGCCATTTTTGTGCAGTTGAGAACCTATTGGTGGTCCTATATAAAATGAGATTCAAAAGTTGTTGTCGTTTCTGTAAAGTCGTCCAAATCAGAGGATCAGTCTCTGCCTGTAAGGTTAGGTTAGGTTAGGCAAAGTGAGGTTACCTACCTCAACCCACGTGGTCTACACTCCTCCCTCCTCTGTCCTAGAACCCCCAAAATGACTACTACTCATGGGAAAGTGTCTAAAAATACATTTTAAAATGGCGGCAATTTCTCTTAAGAGCCATTTATTTTAAAACACCAATAGTCAGATAAATATGGGATATGGCCTTAAAACAATGCAAGAAAACATTGTATGGTTTTATTTGGTATAGTGTTGGGTGTGCAGAGTGACGTACTAAAAGTTGCCAAAAATCGGTCTACAGGAAACCCCCTCAGATGACATAAAAAACGGGGGTTATCCCCAACATTGGACACATTAAAAAATATATCACACACATTTTTATGCATATTTTTGAGGTATTCACTTGAGATTACCACCGATATTTATTGTGTGGTTAGTCCTTTATTTTGATAGGGAACGCATTTTGGCCGCCATCTTGGATCCGCCATATTGGATCCGCCATATTGGATATAAATATATTTTTATAAACGTAATGAGAGTGTTGTGACACATCATTATACATTAGATTTTCACGCTGATTTCAATGCTAAAATCCGTTTTTAAATATATTTTTTTGTTTTGAAAATATATTCAAATGAAAATCCTCCCTCATACATTTCTTATGGACGTTACGTAGTTTGAAAATTTTTTAAGATAAATTTTCTTATATCTCCAGTTTTTACGAACGCTTGCAGTTTATTCTAGCCTTAAAATATTCGGTGATAAAAGTGTTTTCATTTGAGCTATTGATCATTAAAGTCGGACGTGTTAAAGACGAGCTACAACCCCTGAGTGTAGGAGTTTTGCCAACGGGTATCAGGTAGAAAGGGTCACCATCCATGAATTCCACATACTGCGGAGTTTTGCCAACGGTTGTGGGTTGTGCGAGAGGGGGAGGGGGAGAGAGAGCGATTACTCGTGACCGGTGAGGGTGGCTTCCGCTAGGGGTGGACAAACCAGGCAGGATGCTGACTGTGTTCAAAGTAATGGAGTTATGCACCTCCGACTGTGAAAAGAAATGTATTGAATTTTTAACCTAACCTAACCTAACCTAACCTAACCTAACCTAACCCACTGCGACAAGCGCATAACTGCCAAGCGTAGACAACCCTGACAATCGCTCTCCCTCCCTCCCTCACAATCTTTCTCCCACCACCACCGTTGGCAAATCTCCGCACCAAGAGGTGGCCGAAGGCATCCCCCCATCTACCTGACACCCGTTGGCAAAACTCCGGTTCCCACAACCCCTAACACAATATTAAATTTAACTTTTTAGAAATAAGTTTTTATTAAAAGATGTATATCTCGGGTCGCTAATATGTCACCAAGTTCTTTCTTGTCTCAAATTACTCAGTAGATGTTTGGCTTTAATTTTATGTATCACTTAATAAAATCTGACAAATTTAAAATGAGTCATGAATCTTTATTTAACAGTAAATTATTTCTTTTACAACATTTGTCTTCAGTTTAGGGCATTTATCCCCAATTCCAATAACTCCCAATAAGTAATCTATAGCTAAAACAAAAGTCAATAATGTTACTATTTATTTAAGACTGTAAAGATTTTTGTGAGCTATTTAGAATTGGGGATATATGTCTAAAACTAAAGACAAATTTTGAAAAGCAAATAATCTATTGTTAAATAAAGATTCAAGACTCAATCAAAATTCATCTGATTTTATTAAATGGTTAATAAAATTTAAGCCACCGTTTTTTAACTTACCTAACAAAAAAATTTAAACAGTAGCAGCCGACGAACTTTTTTATGTCATATTTTAAAACTCATTTAAAAGTACCAACTTTATTTCAAGATTTAAAATAGAAAATGGAAACTTTTAGCTTTTAATTAGAACCAATAGTATCCTAGACTAATTGACATCTTTCATACGATGTTTCAACGATTTACATTTAGTCTAAATAGGCTAAATGTCAAGTTATTTTGAAGCTGGACATTGAGTTTTGGTGCCGTTTTCATTGGCATCTACCACTTCTAACCTGCACTAAGATGGCGGACCTGGCTTCAACTGCTTGTATGTTATTTAGATAGGCGTGCTCCATCTATTGGTCTTATGTGATTGTTGATTTAAGCTAACGGAATTCTGATGAAAATTTGAACATGAATTATTAGCAGTTTTGCAGGGATGATAAACAATAGTTTTTTTTTTAATTGAAATGCTTGTCAGTTGGCAACAAATCTTAGAGATGTGTATACATTTTTAGGACAAAATTGAATTGGCAGATATCATGGTAAAGAAGCGTACTAGAAAAAGTTACTGTCGCCTCATCCAATTTTTACAACAGTCAGCTGTTGACATGCTAGGCGAGCAACCGCGACAGTGAGGACGGGGAACAGCTGATTTCATGTTCCTAGTTGGCAAATTGTCTGCTAGCTACTAACGTACACATGCAAGCCATCAGCGGTAGCACCAGTAGCCTCATTGACTATATAAACACTTGTGTTAAGGTTTAAATACAGTAGTCAATGCTATTACTGAATTTGATACTATACATATTGTTACTAATATATGAAATGGAGAAAAACGTTACCTTAAAAATACAAAATTTCCCAATTTATATCCAGACCTTTTCAAATAGCTTAAAAAACAAATAATTTTGTATATCAAAGTGTTTTTGTATGGTTATTGGTAACAGGACAAATTCAAAAATTGTAAATTTATAATTCCCATGTTTTTCTTATAAAGAATATTGTAAAATGTTGTAGTTTGCTTGTTTATGGATATATTTTGATCAAACTTGGCAAATTTATTCAAACAATTACAAAACTATTGGATCATGAACGGTACTCTAGTTTTCTCAAGGTAGGACACGTGAATTGGAATTTTGGCGTTACAGACACAATGACAGAAACAATCAAACAAACGTACAGATATTGACATAAGACTCGTTTCGGCTTTCTTATTATATAACACGTAGAAATAACCAAACACTTCATGAATCTACGCAATGTACAGACAAAACAGTAAAGACTTTATAATCTTATAATTAACTATAGTGTTTCTGCCCGTGCTTCGCAACGGAGTGAGAATCTTTGGGTCTCTAAATCCACCGTAAAAAATAGTATATTTCGTACCTAGGGCCGAAAGTGAGGTTTTGCCGACTCGAGATCGGGTTTTAAGTTCGAGACGAATTCGAGAACGTGAAACGATCGAGAGCTGCAAACCCATTTTGGCTCGTGGTAACGCTATTTTTTACCCAAGTGTGTTTTGCAATATAACGTCCCTCTTATTTATGTGAAATATTTTGAGGAATCAGCAAAATCAAAAATAACAATTAATAGTTGTCTAGGCAGCTGTGACAAAAAAACAAGTCTATTGCAATGCCATGGATACAGCTTGTGCATTTAATATACATTAATCTTTTAAGTAAATAAGCGAACAAGTGATTTTGCGGCCCTAGGGATGTAAACGCCTGCTCGGCCCCTATATGACGATGACAGCTGGCATGGTCAGAAAAACATATCTTTCAGCCACCAATTAACGTATGTAAAACAGCTAAAACATCATAGTGTGGTGAAAAATTCGTTACACATACTTTTACATTACCCTACCATGAATTAATTATATGCATACAGAAAAAACGGAGTCACTCTTATTGCGTATTTTAAGGTAAATTTCTTGTATATTTCCATGAAACTAATAATTTACCCAGCACACTAAGGCCTTTAATCCAAGTATCTAAGTTCGTAAACCATGTACATATAATGTGACGATAAAATATCAACGACATAGGATGTAGTTTTATGTAATTCTCACGACATTTCATTTGGTCCATTGACTTTAAATCCAATAATTGTCAAAATTATTGGAGCTTGGAAAAAACTGCATGTAAAAACTCGTTACACTAATAAAAGACGACGTGAGGAGCGCGGGCAATGAACTACAGCGGCTAGGGCATAGCCACATGAATACAGAACGGAATGAAGGAGCTAGAACGGAGAACTGGCAACAGCGCACGCGAGAAGTGGGGGGGCGAACACACCGCTCAAGCGCTACAACGCATTAGTGGCATCCTGTCCACACACTGTTGATATATACCGATTTGTAGCAAGGTGCCACAATTAAAAACTGGAATGTTAGATGTTAAAATGGAGTGTTCATTAGAAATATCGATGCACACATGTTTCTACCACCTTCCTTCATCCACTGGTGGCCGCAGTTTTGAAAGATGCCACAATTAGGTGTTTGCGAGTATGCGGTAAAACCCCGTATGTGTGTGTGTGTGTCTGTGTGTGTGTGTGTGTGCGTGTGTGTGTGTGTCTGTGTGTTTGTATTCACCGAATAGTGGCATCCTTCGCAGGCACACGGCCGTACTGTGGCACCTTCAAAAATTGTGGCACCTTTTTCAGGGTGCCACAGCTAATTCGATCATTTTTGAGGTTTTCCAGCATTATTACGTCGTTTAAACATCACATGCCACAATTGGGTATTTTTTAACTTGTTGATGTGAGTTTAAGTAGCGCAGGTACACGCCGAATTGTGGAACACGAAACCATACAGGTAGCTAGTGCGCCTTGCGCCGTCCGCCAGAACTATAACTTCCCTAATGCTACGTTGCCAATTCTCGCGCCAGCCTACACTCTAAATAGTGGCACCATGCCGCAATTCAGTATATATCAACAGTGTGTGGACAGGGTGCCACTTTATGGAGTTGTAGCGCTTGAGCAGTGTGTATAACAGTGCAACAAGCAACTAATCCTTATATATAGCGCTAGTCTTAGACTAAAGCTCATTTTAGTACTGGACTAAGAAAAATATCTTTCTGATTCGAGTTCTTATAAGTCCGGGACTAATCTTAGTCAAGAACTAATTTTTAAGTCTGAACTAAAGAAATTATGCTTTAGTCCACGGACTAAAACATGCTAGATTTTAATCCTGCATAGGGGTAGGATTAATTTTAGTCGTCCACTTTTAACCTAAGCAATTTTTGTATGTTAAAGTTTAAGGTGATTATGGATTACAATGATTATAATGATTTTTACCGTTTTCGTGGGCCGCGAATTCGTCGTGAGCGGGAAAACAATCCATTTGATGACTTAAGTGAGGATGAATTCAAGGATAGGTATAGATTTTCAAAAAACTCTGTGAAAGAACTAATTGAATTGATAAGGCCTAGTTTCGAAGGCACTTCCACAAGGGGAACTAGGTTACCTTTGTGGAAGAAAGTGTTGGTAGCGTTGCGCTTTTTTGCAAGTGGAACACTTTTGTGGGAAGCAGGCGATCTAACTAATATTTCAGCAGAATCATCGGCATGACGCTATGTGCCTAAAGTGGCATTGGCAATATGCCGTGAACTGAGGAAGACTACATCAAGAGCTTTTACCCCCACCCAAAACCTCTAATTCCCACTGGTCCTCTAGGTTATACGGTAGAGGTTATTGCTGATATATATGAAATTGTAGGGGTCAAAGAAAGCCTCAACAACAAAAAAGTCATTTGAGAAAGTTGGTTTTGTTGTCTAGGAACAGTTTAAACACGTCTTATAGAACATTTCAGGTGATTAGGAGAACAAGGATTGGTGCTGATGAAAAGCAAAACTCTGTTATCTAAGTAAGTTAGACAGTGTGTAAAGAGACTTCCGCAACTTCTGTTGTTAAGAACAACCGAATGAAATAATTGATTGTTCGATATTTCGATTATTTCATTAGCCTGGTCGACAAGTTTTTTTAAAAAAGGCTAGGGTAGGCCAGTAAGTTAGTACCGGTAACTTATGACTCCCTGTTGAAATTACCTGAGCATTATTGCAATAAGCCTATTCAAACTATGGCTGCACTTTACATCCTACACTCATTGGAATGAAAATATCGATCGTTATATTGATTATTCGATAAGTTATATCGTTTGGTTAGTTAGGTAAGGTTAACCTAATCTAACTAACCAAACGATATATCGAATAAAACAATCGAATAACCGATATTTTAATTCGAAGGAGTGTAGGACGTAAAGTAAAGTGCATAGCCAAAAGAAATAGGATGAAACACCAATCCTACCTTTAAAACACCATTAAAATTTTACGATACAACTAATTTATAACAGTAATAAAATATATAACAATGATAAATGAATTAAAACAGAAATAAACCTCAAAACAAAGGTTTGACTGAGATCGTTGTCAAATAGCTAGTATACTGTGGGATTAGAAATGTTCTTTGTAGTTTTGAATTATTCTCCAAGGGAGTCCATAAAATAAGCTAACGGTCACGGTCATCTTGGAAAAGGCCAACTAATACGAAAACAATATCCTGTGTTGTGCGGGCCGTAGCACACAAATAGTTTTCCCGCCTCAAACAATCAAAGGCGCGTGGAACAAGGCAAAATTCTTGTCTCTTGCGGCGAGAGGCCGGGGCTGGCCTAACGGGTTCCATTGACGAAACGGCACACGGAAGATTTCTCAGGTGCCGTTTGACGTCACTAACTGCTGATGTCACTTAGAGGGAACACCAATACCGCAACGATACCGTATGAGCCATCGGCCTCGGTGGTGTAGTGGATAGCGTGTCGGGCTGATAATCCTATTGTACCGGGTTCGAATCCCGCTGGTAGCATTGACTTTTTGACAACAATATTTTCATATCAGCAAGTTTGGTTAGTTTGGTTAGGTTATGACAGTTTAATTTTATAATTAAAAAATTATACAATTCAATTTTAGGCATTTATAATTTCATTTTATGAACAAAACTATTTTTTAGATTAGTAAACCTTTATTCGATTTTTCCATTATCGGCACGTTTGGTTAGTTTGGTTAGGTTATGACAGTTTAATTTAATAATAGAAAAATTATAAAATTGTCTGTTTTTTCAGACGCAGCAGTTAGTGACGTCAAACGGTACCTGAGAAATTTTCCGTGTGCCCCACCGGTTCCATGGATGGGCTACCCGGCTACCGACCGACCTAGGGTAGCGACTAGCGAGCCAGTGGATGGTTAAAGGTTCTGCCGGTTATTTCCATCTTATTGCTGGTTCTCGAGCTTTTTGAGCTCGTTGTACAGTGAAATCTTACTTCCCTATTTTATATAGCCACAATGAAAGCGATTTTTATAAGAAAGAATGAAGATATAGACTCAGTGATGTGTGGTTACTTAATCAAATCATGTTCCTTGATTGTTTACCCTTTTGTAAGAGCCAATAATCAATCAACTTATATTTCTTTATTTTTCGATTTATTATCTATATAAATTCAAGAGGTAGCCCTGTACCTGGTTAACACATATACCGATTACTTTTAACGTGTTTTCTTTGAGTTACGCCCCATGGGATTCCAAAGTTTCACAATGTTTACATTTTTGAAGAATGTAGATAACAGAATGTTTAACGAAGTCAGCTGTAAATGCTGTCAATGCAGTGCTTTGATTTTGTGGTTCAAAAGGTAGAAACGATTCGAATTTTTTTCGAACTTTTTCTCTTCAAAATCCTCTCAAGAACATTTCTAATCCCACAGTATACTAGCTATTTAAATTATAAACACTTTTGGTGTTTGAAAAATATTTTTGGACGATAAATTTTGCAGCTATTTGAAACCATCCAAGATGGCCGCTTGCCTCCAAGGACTCAACAATAGGCCTAATTGTGCGACTATAAAGCAATAACTTCCCACCTTGCGCTTGCGAATTAGTTCGGTACATATTTGTATCCACAGTTGGCAGGACGATCGCCATTAAGACAACCAAAGATTACATTGGCATTTAGGTATATAAACTGTAGAATAGTAATTGTTAAGTAATCTGGAAGACAACTAATTAAAATGAAGTGCGAACGATTGGTTATGAGAGTGATCAATGCCTGAAGGATAATCCGTTTGTTTGAGGTGCGGATTTTCAAGCTTGTAGAACAAATAAATATCACAAAGTAGAAGGGCAGGGGTGAAAGTGACTGAAGTGACAGGATACCCGGTGGATTTTCAGTGACTGGATTCCAGTGGTATGCGGTAAAATATATAGTGACTGGCTTAGCAGCACAAATTTTACGTGACTGGCTTTCCCATGCAAATGCGGTGGTGACTGCATTAGCATAGCATTTTTTACGTAATTATATTTTAGTATTTTTAAGAAAAAAAATTGATATATACGTTCAGATATGTCTAGGCTTAAGATATTTACCAATATATATTATATATATATCATAGTCTTGAAATATATTGGGGGGTGCAACTGACTGACTTCCAGTGTATATTTTATGTGACTGGCTTCCTGGGTGCGGCCGTGTATATATATATATTTATATATATATACGTCCGTGAACGCAATAACTTGAGTAATTTTTGTCCGATTTTGATGAAATTTGGTTTTAAGGTGTAAAGCGGGATAAACTTGAATGAGTTCGCGAACCAGCACGATCGGACCATGGGAACGGGGCTTTACGGGGGGTTTTATGGGGTAAAAATTGGGTTTTCTCACTTTTGGCCCTCAAAACACAAAATTTCCTGATTTCTCTTTAGACCTTTTTAAAGAGCTTAAAAAAACAAATAGTTTAGTATGTAAAAGTATTTTTTTTCGATTATTAGTAACGGAGAAAATTAAAAAAATTGTAAATTTAAAATTCCCATGTTATTCTTATGGAGAATATTGTCAAATGTTGTAGTTTGCTTGTTTATGGATATATTTTGATCAAACTTGGCAAATTTATTTATTTTGTACTAAGCTATCAATATTTTACTCAAAAACACACTATTAGTTTCCTTGTAGCAACAAACCTAGGTACTCGTTAAACCTAATGTTATTAAAATATATTTAACTGAAAATCAATTCAGACAAATGGAAATTCGCTTAGTCGGCAGGTTTGCTGCGGCGGGGGTATTTTATTGTTCAATAAGTAAGTCTTTTTGAATTTTTTACGTTTTTACACATTGAAATATATGATTGATAATTCAGTTCATTTTAGTCTTTTAAAGGTGTTCTACATTTGAGTCTTACATTAAAATAGCCCTACATTTTTCGTAGGCCTATGTTTTATCTTTGACTATCAATACAACTTACAGACATTCCATCCCCATGTTAAATTTGTAGCCAGCTTTTTCATCAAAATCTTCTGTATCCAATGGCCATTATTAAGGACAATATTCAAATTCTGTCTCTAAATCGTCCTAATAATGGTAGAAGACCTACATTCCAGTTACATTACAATAATATCCTCCATCATATCAAGAATACTTGGTATTAACAATCATAAATTATTTCCAGCAAAGAAAGCTGAGCTTAACCGATTGCAAGGGTTGAAATGAAGACCAATGTTTATGTTGCACAGTTCAATTTAAATGTCAAATTTCCCCTCCTGTTGTTATACTTTAATACTCGGTTTTTTAATAATAACTGTTTTTTTATACTTCAATACTTTAACCGATTGTAAGGGTGAAAAATGAAGCCTAATGTTTTTGTTGTAGGCTACAGTTGAATTTGGATGTTAAATTCCCTTTCTCTTTTTTATACTTTAATGCCCTTTTTGGATGTTAATATCAGATTACAACTACTGTAATATTTTCCTGGTCAAAACTACCATAATGCACTTCTGGAAGAGGTATCTGAATAACAAGATGTAGTAAAACAAATTTGAATTATTATAATTTTAACCAATAAAACCAGCATTAGTACATCTATTGACTTTTTTACATTTAGTTACCGTACTTATACAAATATCAAATCACGTTTTTTCCGCTCAACTGGCTTTCACCTCTCTGAAAGCAACCCTAGTAATAATATATATTTTAATTTAAGTACGTACTTTAATTGATTCGGTTATATGTTTACCTCATATAACATTTGAACATGGATTGAAACATTAGATGTCTTTGGAATACTCTGAGAGTGAGAAGCAAAACATAACTTTCAGCAATGTTGCATCGAAATTTACTAATTGTAAAATATTTTGTCAACATGACTAGAATGTTAATAAAAAAGATGTCAGCACGAAATAGTTTGTAAGATAAAAAATTGCAGCATAGGACAACTTATATAGTGTTCTAACCTAAAACATTGTTATTGTTTCAATGTAAAAATTCAATTGATACAAAGTAACTACGTTACCAATTTATGTTTGTAAACAAAAATAAATTTTTTAATGGTGGCATAAAACAATTTAAATAATAATTTACTACACAAATTATTTTTAATGTTAAACATTGTTCACCACTCTGAGCAAAAGTATATTATTTATGGTACTTAAATTGTTTTATAGTACGTGGTAGAACAGTATTATTAGTTTACTAGGTGAAACCCGTCGAAATCGACGGTTACTTTCAAGGCTTACGTTAATTCACACGATATCACTAACTGCGAAAGATTGGGTGAAATATACATATTTTGAGAATTTTGTATTGTTTAAAGAGTAATAAGTGTAAGAACAATAATGATATTAATTAATTGCGTTAGTTGCCAAATTTGGTTGATCATTCAATGAATAAAATATTCCCGATACCGTAAGTCATCGGAGTTATTATTAGTATGTTATGGCATCTCTTCCTTTGGAAGAACCTTTAAATAGTATTGAAATCGTATTGGTGGATTTTTTGTAGTTAAACACTTCCGTGATTTCATCAGTGTAATATGATTTTATTTGAAAAGAAAATATTTTTTGGGAAGACATAATCTAATTTCAAAGGGGGGTATATCCGTTACAGTGTAAGTAAGATTTTTCCTTCGTCACGTCACGTCAGTTCATATCGTACTTCTGTGCCAATGAATGAACCCTCTAGCATAGTTCTGAGAAATTGATTGTGGGGTTACTGTTTAAGCTGGAATTCCTTGACATGGGGGATGTCAGTTAGTTGTCTCAGCCTAATCAATAACATAAAGTTGTCAATATAATCTCTCTACGAAATGTTAGGTGTAGTGAAATACTTGAAATGAAGTTGGCTTTTATTCTTGAACTGTTAGGGGCCTCCTAGTTCATATATGTCTTGCGACTTCATTGGCAACAAATAATACAAATGACACAGCAATGGTACTGCTACGCACCATAAAGCTTTCTATAGACTTTTCATTAACTTAGGCCTACAAAATTCCTTTGGCTAATAAGTTAGCCCACATTGAACCCAAAGTCATTTCTTTCCTAATAAAGATAATTTCTAATTTGTGTTTTATTTCTGTCTAATGAGGTAAGTCTTTATCTTAATCTTATAATAGGCCTATATGAATTATTGAATAAAGAGATTTGGTATGTTACAATATATAATTTATTAATGAAATACAAATATAAGATAAGTTATTGGTTGAATTAGCTACAGGGTAAGTTAACAATGGTAAATTTTCAAAATGGTGGGGTTTCCAAAGTGGATGATATTATTCTAGGCTTATTGGGTTGGTTTCTTCTAAAGTACTAATTAATATTTGAATATGAGCTCTTAATCTCAGGGAGGGGTGGTCGTGCCGGTTCGAATGATATATTAGGCTTCTTTAAAATGTAGATAATTTAATTTAGTTATTATTCTGAAATACTAGGTTCGTGATGCTATTAATATAATAATGTTAAATGTCCAAAGAAAGATTCCAAATGGTTTCAATGAATTTAATGAAATAAAATAGAATTTAATGAAATAAAATAGAATTTGAAGATTAAATTTTGAATAAAAGTTCAATTTGAAATATGTATATATCTTGATGAGTTGAGTTAATTGGGCCTAGTAGGCTATACTGATTAAATGTCCAATGAAGATTAAATTTGTCCTTAGTTAAATAAGATGGATGATGGTTACCAAATTTGGAGTGTCTGTCTTCTTATAAATTGGTACTCTTCAATGCACTTGTCCAATACTTTTGGATGATAAGAAATTTAAAATTTAGGTTTTACTTTGGGATTATAAATTTTAGTTTAAATCAAACACAATTTCCAATAGAATGATGTTCACACTGTGAAGAGTTGGCAGGATCTGGGCAGAGGCAATGGTAGAAGCTCAGGAAGTCCATGTCCATTGTTGAAGTGATGTATAGCTGGTTAATTTACATGAATGACACTTGCCACAGTAATTTTGATTTTCTTTGGATAATTTTGAAAAGTGATACTATATTTAAGATTGTATTACTATATTGCAATTTTCTTACAATTATATATTATTCTAAATAAATGATTATTGTTGGTTTTTGATAAGTACAGGATAGGTATGGAGAGAATTGGCATAAATATTATATTGTAACATAAAATAGGATGATGTTTCTGTGAGGTGATGGGATATTATATAACATTGAACAAAATTGGATAAAATAACACATTAACAAGGGGAACAAATTAAATGACTGATAACACATTATCAGGGGCATTAACAGACATTATGAGAGAAAATATACAAAATAAAAGAGAAATTAATGTTAATGATGAATGAATGACATGTAATATTACAGTACATTTCCAAAAAGCAAAAATACTGTAAATTGGCTGTTACGTATATATTGAGGTTTACATATTGTTAATCAACGTATCTTATAAAGGATTATGTGATCTAGTTTAAAAGGAATATGACCTTTCTGTCATGACAGTAGCTGCTTAAATACAGGGTGATTCAAAAAGGACTTTACAACTTTGAAAATTCATATAAATCTAATTAAACAAGGTACAGAGCTGGTTTTGGTGTTGTTTTAAAGGAAAACACTTCAAGTTTTTTTACCTTAAACTAAAGATGTTCTATGTGACTTCCGTTGGATTTGGGGAAAATTATTATTTAGGTATGAAAAAATAGTGAAAACCGTTAAAAATTTGAGAGAAATTTACAAAATTTTGAAAGTAGGGCGTTTTTTGACGGTGAAGGAGTGCGATTTTCGAAAAACGCTTAAAAGTGTCTTGTAGGAAATTTAATTCCGAACCTACGTTTTTTCCTCAAATCTTTTCTAGCTCTTACCGTTTTCGAGCTATAGCCGTTTGAAAAAATCGTGTTTTGTCGTTTTCAGAGGTCCGCCATTTTGGATTTTTGGGGGGTTTAAAATTTGAAAATGCGACTTTTTGGAATTTTATGGGTGGTTTGGAACCAAGAACTATAAGTGTGCGAAATTTCAACTCCCTAGCACATCTAGGAGTGGGTGTATCGCACTCCTTCACCGTCAAAAACGCCCTACTTTCAAAATTTTGTAAATCTCTCTCAAATTTTTAACGGTTTTCACTATTTTTTCATACCTAAATAATTATTTTCCCCAAATCAAACGGAAAACGCATAGAACATCTTTAGTTTAAGGTAAAAAAACTTGAAGTGTTTTCCTTTAAAACAACACCAAAACCAGCTCTGTACCTTGTTTAATAAGATATATATATGAATTTTCAAAGTTGTAAAGTCCTTTTTGAATCACCCTGTATTTTCTCTTTGTACCATATTTTACAGCCAAAATGTCGTGTTATTTTCAATAATGTTACCAACCCAGTGCGCCAAAGTCCGTATATAGGCAGGTGCAAATAATTTGTCAAAGTGGGTACCATTTTAGGCTAGGTTTCTATGTTTGGATTTTATTAGACACGATAAGAGCAGATATTTCTACATAAATATTTGAATTTGATATGTAAGAATAAGAATAAGAATCCTTTATTGTCATTAGACACGGTTGTGCAATAGACATTGTCAAAGAAAACTATAAACTAGAAAATGTAACAGATTCATGAACATTATCACAGTAGACCTTATGTAACATACATGTAAAACTTAGCCTATATCACAGAAGAGATCACAGTTGTCAATTGAGAATAAATATCATAAAATAAAAATTGTTGAATAACAATGCATGTTACTGAAAATCTATAAAATCAGTAGCACTCAAATGTAAAAACTCATTAACAGAATAAAGTGGGTGCTGTAGAAGACCATTTGTTACAACAGTTTTAAAATTAGCAAAGGATTCAATATTCTTGACATGATGAGGTAGTATATTGTACAGTTTAAGCCCTATAACTTTAGAGCTTTTGGCTGCTTTGGTCAATCTACAAAAGGGAATGTCAATTTCATGCTTGAGCCTTGTGTTGTGGCTATGTACATTTAGCCGTTTCAACAAGAATACAGATTGTTTTTTTACTTCTAATAGAACATACAAAACATATAAACTAAAGACAGTTAACACTTTTTCATGGATAAAAATAGGCCTACAGTGCTCTGAGTAGTCAGCTGAAGCTAGTATTCTGACAGCTTTTTTCTGAACCAATAAGACATTATGTACTCCAGCTGCATTACCCCATAAACATATGCCATACAGTAAATTACTTTGAAAGAAACTATTGTAAGCAAGCTTAAGATATGACTTCGGGACATTTTTATCTAAAGATCTTAGTAAATATACAACTCTTGAAAGTTTGTTACAAATATAATCCGTATGAAACTGCCATGTCAATTTTCTATCAAGATATAAGCCTAATAATTTAACATTACTTAAACCTAATTGATCACAGGAGTTAGAATCACTAGCCTTGACATTCTTATTACTAAAAACTATGGTTTGAGTTTTGTCATTGTTAAGTATGAAACCATTGGTACTGAACCAGTTGGATACACTTTTAAGGGCACTTTCAGAATTCAAATTGACAGTTTTTATATCAGAACCAGCATTAAACAAAGTAGTGTCATCAGCAAAACATACAGTCTCAAATGGTACATTAACATCAATGTCATTAACCATGACAAGGAATAAAAGAGGTCCAAGAATCGAACCTTGCGGCACGCCAAAGGGTACAAGTCTCTTACATGAATACTGATTATTGACACAGACTATTTGTTCTCTATTATCTAGGTATGAGCTAAGAAGTGACAGAGTTGTATCAGTCACCTTGTTGTACCATTAGATATAAGACTGCTTAGTGATTAGGATTTTAAAACTAAATTAAATTATTTTCTATGTAAAGGATCCTTTTATTCTATAGAAGAGTATATGTCAAGACAATGGACTGTTAAGGACTTCTGTTGAATATTATTTATTTATAAAATTGACGTGCCAATGTATTTGCATGAAATATTTTCTGGCTGAATAAAGTTCTTATTCTTATTATTCTTATTCTTGTAGTACTTTAACTTAGCCAGCAATGTCTCATGACAAACACAATCAAAGGCTTTACTGAGGTCACATAAGATTCACTTGCTCAGGAACTTGAAGAACTCTGTACCCACTGAATGGCTAAGAACTGCCTACCTTGCCTTTTTTCAGAGCATAATTCTTTATGGTTTAAGACTTTGGGGTGGCACTCCGGGAGTCGAGAGGGTTTTGACGCTCCAAAAGGCGGCAGTCAGAATCTTGGCAGGTGCTGATTTTCTAGACCACTGCAAACCTATCTTTATTTCTGAATCCGTTATGACAGTGTACAGCTTATATATTTACCAATCTCTTCTGTGTACTAAGCAGGAGTCAGGCTCTTTCGAACTCCGAAGTGATATCCACCCTCACAATACTAGGAGGAAGGACGACTTGAATGTACCCTATGTTAGATTAAGAAAGGTCCAATCTAGCTATTGTATACAGAGATATAAGTTTTTTAACAAACTCTCTTGTACAGCTCGGAACCTGCCGGAAGCAAAATTCAAAATGGGGATTGAATCTCTTCTGTTGGCAAATCCGATTTACTCATTCAAAGAGTATTTTGAAATTTCACCTGGCCAAGTAAGTAAGTTTTTTTAGCCAATGAGTGCCAATGTGTGATGATAAATAAGTTTTGTTTTTGTTTTTCAATTCTCTGCATGGTGTGTTGCAGGCTTAGGCTAAGATTTTGATGTATTGACGTTTCCTTGTACATATTATGCTTTCAGGAAATAAATCATTCTCATTCTCATTCTCATTCTCATTCTCTCTCTCATTCATTCTCATTCTCAGGTGACACCAGTATCGGCTCTGCTTTCAAGGTTTGCTAGGATTGCATCTACAAGATAGGTCACAGCTTGAATTGTAGATTTCCCAGTTCTGAAACCATACTGTATAGTTGAAAACAAGGAATTAGCTTCAAAATAATTGTACAGCTGGTCATGTAAAATTCGTTCAAAAACTTTGGCAAAGACTGGAATTAAAGCTATTGGCCTATAACTAGCTGGGAGATCTCTCCACCCTTTCTTAAAAACAGGAACAACCTTAGATAACTTAAGCTTTGCAGGAAATACACCTTCAATAAGACAACTATTTATACAATAGGTTAAAGGCTCTACAATCACAGGTAAAATAGCCTTTAGCACATCACTAGACAGGCCATAAATATCACGACTTTTAGAACTTTTTAGAAGCCGCACATGCCGCGCTACCTCCTCACATGACACTAACTTCCATTCCAAACCGGGTGCTGCAATGCTCTTGGTTTTGAGAAGATCCACTGCAGCCGAAGGAACGCCACCAGATTTCTCCGCCACCTCCAACACCGAGTCAATGAAGAAGTCGTTGAAGTCGTTTGGATCCACAGAAGTATTGGGTTGATGTTTGCTCGAAGATTCTTTCCGAATGGCCTGCCAAGCTGCTCTACACTTGTTGTCGGATTTTTCAATACAGTCGGCAACAAACTGTTTTTTGGCAGTCCTCAGTTCTTGTTTGTATATCTTTCTATATTCAGTTAGAGCTTGAAGGGATGCTGAGGTTTTAAGAACATTGTGGCGATCAAGGAGAGCCATGAGGATACTTCTACTCTTCTTCAGGTCTTCATTGTACCAGGCTTTACCACCAGAGAACTGTCCACCGGAGTTGCAATTTGGGCCCCGCTTCTTCTGCAGCGGAAAGGACTCATGGAAACCAAGCAATATTTGGTCAAAAAATAAATTAAAAATTTCTTCAGAGTTTGTACCTAAGGCTAGTACAGACCAGTCAACACTGCTTAAAAACTGGAAGAAGTTATTTATTTGGGCTTCTGTTATGGGCCTATGGTATACAAGGGAGTTGGACTGTTCAAGATAAGTTTTCTCGGAATAGGCTAGGCGTATTTTAAGTTAACTGCAGCATGGTCAGAAAGGCCATAATCCATAACTGTAGTAATATAACTGGTATAATTGAGATCAGTCAAAATATTGTCGAGAACTGCATTACCTCTTGTAGGCGTAGAGTTGGTTGGATGTAAGTTGAACTGCCTCATAAGTCTTGCAAGTTCACGCTGGATCGGTTTGGTAAAATCAGCCACCAAATCTACATTGTAGTCCCCTCCGATGATAAGGGAAGACGATTTAAGACTTAGGAGACATAATAACCTTTCAAACTGATTGAGGAAAATATTTACATTGCCATTAGGTGATCGATACACACTGACTACAATGATATTGCATTCGAGTTCGATGGCAGCAACTTCCAAATGTTGAGTTGAGCAAAAACGAGCAACATCCATAACCTTATATTTTAGTCCATTTTTTACATAGATAGCTGATCCACCGTGCACCATATCGTCCCGGGCATAGTATGTGGCCAAATGATAATCTTTTAGTCTATAAAAGCCTATCTCTTCAGTGTTAAGCCAATGTTCGGATATGCATAGGATATAATTTTTAATATCGCTTAAGACTACATCTAATTCCAGGGTTTTGTCCCTTATGGACTGAATATTCAAAAACATTAAAGATAAAACAGTTTCAGAACTAATAATACTGGTACGGTTGACTAGGTTACTCACTTTGCTGGGCTCGGAAACCCTAAAAAAACAGACTCTTCAAGACTTTCACTTTTAGACTGTCCATAGTGTTTATTTTTACGATGTACAAAGTCAGCAATTAGTACTCCTTCAGGCCAAAATTCACTTGAGAGCACTTTCTGCTGATCTACACTGGATAGGCCTATTTTAAACGAGCGGTAAGATGTGTACCGGGTTTTCAGTTCGTCACATTCCACATTTGAAACACCATTCACCTTAAGATAGTCTTTCATTGATTGGCAGGTTGTATCAGGTGATAATCTAGAGATGAAAATCCAAGACTTTTTTGTAACCACTTTAAGGCTAGAAGCAGCACTGGAGTCCTTGGTACCAATGATAACATTGTCTTGTCGTTTAGGCCTTGCACGATTGTCAAGAAGTAAAGGCTTAGGTTTACCAGCTGTCCTATTTCGCTTTACAACATCTGCATATCCCAATGCGGAGTGTTCAATGTTCTCGTTGTCTGGGTTAGGCCTAGGCCTATGAGTATTTGAGTTGGGTGCAGCATGAGTCATAGTACTATGAGAGTTTAAGTTACTGGTATTAGCCTTAACTTGACAAACATCATTAAGGGTCGAGTCAGATCTAACAATCGTTTCAGTATCCGAATTGACAGCATCAACAACCTTTTTACTTGGCTTAGGCTTAGATACAGTAGTAGAGTAAACATTGCCAGTTCCTAGACCTAAGCACTCAGTGAGGTTAGGTTGCAACTGTTCCATAATGCTACCAAACTTTTCTTGTTCCACGGTAACTGAATTTATTCGATCAGTCAATGTTTTATTTTCATTCTTCAATTCATTGACGATTCCCATTAATCTGTCCATATTTTTGTTTAGGCTACACACGTCTTCCATTAAAGGCTGAGTTTTCATGTTGATTCTAACCCTATCATCACAGGGTTTACAAAACCACCTTACAAATTGTTGAAGATCCGAAATTTTTTCATAGTCTTCACAGGAAACATTCACACAGTTTATATGAAACAATTTACCACAAAATCCATCACATCGTAGACCAAAACAGTCATTTTAGCGAATTTCCCTATAGGGAAGTAGCTATTACCGTAGGTGGCACGGTAAGACCTAGACCCGGGACCGATTTACTTTTTCATTTTGATGTCCCCAGAGGCCAAAAACACTATTCGTTCAAATTTTTATATATGTATATATATATATATATATATATATATATATATATATAGACTTATATATATATATATATATATATATATATATATATACGTCCGTGAACGCGATAACTTGAGTAATTTTTGTCCGATTTTGATGAAATTTGGTTTAAAGGTGTAAAGCGGGATAAACTTGAATGAGTTCGCGAACCAGCACGATCGGACCATGGGAACGGGGCTTTACGGGGGGTTTTATGGGGTAAAAATTGGTTTTTCTCACTTTTGACCCTCAAAACACAAAATTTCCCAATTTCTCTTTAGACCTTTTTAAAGAGCTTAAAAAAACAAATAATTTAGTATATAAAAGTATTTTTGTTCGAATATTAGTAACGGAGAAAATTAAAAAAATCGTAAATTTAAAATTCCCATGTTATTCTTATGGAGAAAATTGTCAAATGTTGTAGTTTGCTTGTTTATGAATATATTTTGATCAAACTTGGCAAATTTATTTATTTTGTACTAAGCTATCAATATTTTACTCAAAAACACACTTTATTAGTTTCCTTGTAGCAGCAAACCTAGGTACTCGTTAAACCTAATGTTATTAAAATATATTTAACTGAAAATCAATTCAGACAAATGGAAATTCGCTTAGTCGGCAGGTTTGCTGCGGCGGGGGTATTTAACTTTAACATTGCATTGACCACAAAGCAACTTGTCTTTACTTGGGGCCATGTTGCAGATGTGTAGAAGAATATGATAAAATGTAGGCAAAAGTGGTGAAAAATGCAGACACCAACCCGTACAATAGATTATAAGATAGTTCATTAACAAATAATTTAAGAATTGCTGTGATAAAAGGATTCTCCACTGATTTCGTAATGGAACGTTATATTGCAAACCATGACACGATAAAGAAGAAAATCAATTTTAAAATCAGAAAATAACATTGAAAATAATTATTTGGTAGAATTCAGTAACTCTCAATTAATAAATGTGTGTTGTGTGAAATGCAATTTAAAAATGAACAGCTGTTTCATTAAAAAGTATTATTCACATGACCAAAATGTAAACAACTCTGTGGAGGGATCTTTAAAGGCTTCTGGGACAGAGTCCGAAGGGATTTTGCTTAGTTTTTCTTTTGATAACTCATCTACAGACCAAGACCTTTCTTTGGGCACCTCTACCAAGTTTCTACGCCCAGCCACTCTCTCAAATTAATGGGCACAAAGTTCCCAATTAAATAAGATTCCCCCATGCTAATCTTATGGGAGAAACTCAAACTTTGATGGCCCGTGGGGCAAAGCCCGGGGATTTTTATTACAGGAATTGGTGAAAGGGGGCGTCTACACAAAAAATACTTTATTTTGACACTTCGTTTGTAAAAATCCGTCCATTATTAACGGAGGAGTAGTGTTTCGTAGAAATCGCCTTCACGTATTATATATAAGGATTAGTTGCTTGTTGCACTGTTCTACACACTGCTCAAGCGCTACAACTCCATAAAGTGGCACCCTGTCCACACACTGTTGATATATACTGAATTGCGGCATGGTGCCACTATTTAGAGTGTAGGCTGGCGCGAGAATTGGCAACGTAGCATTAGGGAAGTTATAGTTCTGGCGGACGGCGCAAAGCGCACTAGCTACCTGTATGGTTTCGTGTTCCACAATTCGGCGTGTACCTGCGCTACTTAAACTCACATCAACAAGTTCAAAAATACTCAATTGTGGCATGTGATGTTTAAACGACGTAATAATGCTGGAAAACCTAAAAAATGATCGAATTAGCTGTGGCACCCTGGAAAAGGTGCCACAATTTTTGAAGGTGCCACAGTACGGCCGTGTGCCTGCGAAGGATGCCACTATTCGGTGAATACAAACACACAGACACACAGACACACACACACACACAGACACACACACACATACGGGATTTTACCGCATACTCGCAAACACCTAATTGTGGCATCTTTCAAACTGCGGCCACCAGTGGATGAAGGAAGGTGGTAGAAACATGTGTGCATCGATATTTCTAATGAACACTCCATTTTAACATCAAACATTCCAGTTTTTAATTGTGGCACCTTGCCACAAATCGGTATATATCAACAGTGTGTGGACAGGATGCCACTAATGCGTTGTAGCGCTTGAGCGGTGTGTTCGCCCCCCCTACTTCTCGTGTGCGCTGTTGCCAGTTCTCCGTTCTAGTTCCTTCATTCCGTTCTGTATTCATGTGGCTATGCCCTAGCCGCTGTAGTTCATTGCCCGCGCTCCTCACGTCGTCTTTTATTAGTGTATCGAGTTTTTACATGTAGTTTTTTCCAAGCTCCAATAATTTTGACAATTATTGGATTTAAAGTCAATGGACCAAATGAAATGTCGTGAGAATTACATAAAACTACATCCTATGTCGTTGATATTTTATCGTCACATTATATGTATGGTTTACGAACTTAGATACTTGGATTAAAGGCCTTAATGTGCTGGGTAAATTATCAGTTTCATGGAAATATACAAGAAATTTACCTTAAAATACGCAATAAGAGTGACTCCGTTTTTTCTGTATGCATATAATTAATTCATGGTAATGTAAAAGTATGTGTAACGAATTTTTCACCACACTATGATGTTTTAGCTGTTTTACATACGTTAATTGGTGGCTGAAAGATATGTTTTTCTGACCATGCCAGCTGTCATCGTCATATAGGGGCTGAGCAGGCGTTTACATCCCTAGGGCCGCAAAATCACTTGTTCGCTTATTTACTTAAAAGATTAATGTATACTAGTGGTCGTCCTGTGGTCGAAACTCGACCAAAAATAATTGTACAGACTAATATATTTTCTCCCCACACTGTAAATGAAAACATGTGATTGGGATTTCCTCCAATTGTTTTGATTTTCTGTTTACATTTTGTTGTTATTTCGTCACCATCATGGCAACCCAGTTGGTCCATGTTAATTTTTTGAAGTTTTCAAATTTGTTTTTTGTGCTTATTTTTTAGCCTATTTTAATTTATAAAGGAATTCTGCACATCTACAGGCAAATATCTTTCTAACAGTATGCGTAGATTTTCCCTGCGATGCACACGAGCTGAGAAAAAAGGTTTTAAAGAAACATGCTTGCCTATTAATATATAGATAGATTAAATGCACAAGCTGCATCCACGGCATTGCAATAGACTTGTTTTTTTGTCACAGCTGCCTAGACAACTATTAATTGTTATTTTTGATTTTGCTGATTCCTCAAAATATTTCACATAAATAAGAGGGACATTATATTGCAAAACATACTTAGGTAAAAAATAGCGTTCGTACCACGAGCCAAAATGGGTTTGCAGCTCTCGATCGTTTCACGTTCTCGAATTCGTCTCGAACTTAAAACCCGATCTCGAGTCGGCAAAACCTCACTTTCGGCCCTAGGTACGAAATATACTATTTTTTACGGTGGATTTAGAGACCCAAAGATTCTCACTCCGTTGCGAAGCACGGGCAGAAACACTATAGTTAATTATAAGATTATAAAGTCTTTACTGTTTTGTCTGTACATTGCGTAGATTCATGAAGTGTTTGGTTATTTCTACGTGTTATATAATAAGAAAGCCGAAACGAGTCTTATGTCAATATCTGTACGTTTGTTTGATTGTTTCTGTCATTGTGTCTGTAACGCCAAAATTCCAATTCACGTGTCCTACCTTGAGAAAACTAGAGTACCGTTCATGATCCAAATAGTTTTGTAATTGTTTGAATAAATTTGCCAAGTTTGATCAAAATATATCCATAAACAAGCAAACTACAACATTTTACAATATTCTTTATAAGAAAAACATAGGAATTTTAAATTTACAATTTTTGAATTTGTCCTGTTACAAAAACACTTTGATATACAAAATTATTTGTTTTTTAAGCTATTTGAAAAGGTCTGGATATAAATTGGGAAATTTTGTATTTTTAAGGTAACGTTTTTCTCCATTTCATATATTAGTAACAATATGTATAGTATCAAATTCAGTAATAGCATTGACTACTGTATTTAAACCTTAACACAAGTGTTTATATAGTCAATGAGGCCACTGGTGCTACCGCTGATGGCTTGCATGTGTACGTTAGTAGCTAGCAGACAATTTGCCAACTAGGAACATGAAATCAGCTGTTCCCCGTCCTCACTGTCGCGGTTGCTCGCCTAGCATGTCAACAGCTGACTGTTGTAAAAATTGGATGAGGCGACAGTAACTTTTTCTAGTACGCTTCTTTACCATGATATCTGCCAATTCAATTTTGTCCTAAAAATGTATACACATCTCTAAGATTTGTTGCCAACTGACAAGCATTTCAATTTAAAAAAAAATATTGTTTATCATCCCTGCAAAACTGCTAATAATTCATGTTCAAATTTTCATCAGAATTCCGTTAGCTTAAATCAACAATCACATAAGACCAATAGATGGAGCACGCCTATCTAAATAACATACAAGCAGTTGAAGCCAGGTCCGCCATCTTAGTGCAGGTTAGAAGTGGTAGATGCCAATGAAAACGGCACCAAAACTCAATGTCCAGCTTCAAAATAACTTGACATTTAGCCTATTTTGACTAAATGTAAATCGTTGAAACATCGTATGAAAGATGTCAATTAGTCTAGGATACTATTGGTTCTAATTAAAAACTTGAAAGTTTCTATTTTCTATTTTAAATCTTGAAATAAAGTCGGTACTTTTAAATGAGTTTTAAAATATGACATAAAAAAGTTCGTCGGCTGCTACTGTTTTAATTTTTTTGTCAGGTAAGTTAAAGAACGGTGGATTTTGTGGCTAAAGAGCTCAATTTCTTGGATCATTTTTTTTTTTTTTATAAAGGAGAGTTGTATAAAGAGTTTCAGAAACCATCTTGTGACTTTGAAAATACATTGTAAACCAAACGCCAAACCTTTAATACGATATAGATACATATATTATAAATTAATTTGTAGCTTTTGAGAATTTTTCTTTCGCCCAAAAAGTTTTTGTTATTAATTATGTAAACTAACTTTTTGTAAGATACGGTAAACGCTAGAAAACAAATTAAAAGCATATTTTAAAGGTCATTGTTCAACTGTCATTAATTGTTACGTACCAACCTTTAGGGCCTATTGGTGACATTGGGGAGGTGGAAGTCTAAATTTAGTTCATTACAATTATGTCAATGACCTTGAGCTCTGCTAGTAGGATGCCGTGGTATGGTGGCGTGTCGGGGAGAAGGGTAAAGGGGATTAATTATTGTTCATGCTTACTCATTCGCTCTTACCCACAAACAAACTTATTTCAAGCCTAAAATGAAGAATGTAGATCTAACTTCTATATTCGTTTGGAAAACGTCAGTCTTAGAGGCAAGATGCCTGCGCGGTTCATCACAAGTCACTGTCTTTACTACTTTTTTTTAGTAAGCCTATGTGTCGATTATGTATCTTGTACAATGTAAAATCAAGATGACGTTGTTCAAACTAAGATATAAGTTTGGACTTCCTTGTGTGACCAAAATAGTCGCCTACAGAGCAACAGAAGAATCTACCATTTCTTATAAAATTAGTTTTATTGACATTTGCAGACAGTTCTATATAATTGTTTTTAAGGAAACCCAAAATCTATTGGCAATCATAAATTAATATGATTTGAATTTTTTGCCTCC
Organism: Macrosteles quadrilineatus; assembly: GCF_028750875.1. Taxonomy (NCBI): domain Eukaryota; kingdom Metazoa; phylum Arthropoda; class Insecta; order Hemiptera; family Cicadellidae; genus Macrosteles; species Macrosteles quadrilineatus. The sequence continues at coordinate 1,827,691 of NW_026542606.1, forward strand.
TACAAATGAAATACCATGTGCATATTGGTCCTCTGGTCCTGTTAATACAATTTTTGAAGGGTTTCTTTTATAATTTAAAACTATAACATTGCACAAGCATTTTCAAGGACTCTCTGCAGTTTTGCGTACTCTTGCAACTACTAATTCAAAAATTCAAGAATCAGTTAGGTGACCAATTAAAAATAATGTGTTGATACATTATAAAATTCAACTATTAAATATCATAGTTTTTGAGGGTGGGACTGAACATTTATACTATATTATAGATTTGCATTCATAGTAGAACATTATAGACTTTAAGTAAACCAACAGAAAAAAGATTGTTTAGAATTTCCAAGTTCATTTTAGAACAAACTGTTTGCTCCGCCTCCCAGTAAACTGAGAATTTCAAGAAGTAGAAACATATTAAATAAATAATAAGTGAAGTTAAATATAACATATTGTGTTTAAAAAAAAAAACATTACACAAAACTCACGGATGCCAATATATTTCCAACCATACTAGGAATTTCCTAAAATTGATATTGTATGTTGAAATAGGTTTATCTATATAAATAAAATTAGAGTTTTGTCTGTACATTGCTCAGAATCATGAACTTTTAGGTTATTTTTACGTTTTATACATTAAACAAACCGAAACAAGTCTCATCTAAATTTCTGTCTGTCTTCGTGTCTGTTACGGCCCAAGAGCCATTTACGCGGCCTTCTCCTGAAAAACTAGAGTACCTATCAAGATCCAAATAATTTTAATGTATTCACTGGGTTGGCGAGATTGTCTTTAGCCATTAAAATATGGCGTCACTACTTTGTATATAAAACGACGGACGTTTAAAAACCCGACTTCGTGCGATTTTTGTCAAGTTTTCTCCCAATGTCCAATGTTCATAACTTAATCATCAATGAAATAACGAACAGCTGTTCGGATCAAGATTATTTTTTCTAGCTGTCACTGATATGTTTACATTAAAGGTTGTTTACAAATACCGCAAACATTTCCGATCACATTTTGAAAGCAAAATCCAAAACCAAGTGAGATTAAAAACTATTTTCCTTACATAAAGGATTCCATTAATCGCAAGTTCAATAATGTGTAAAATGAAATAGAGATTCTATGTGTATAAAATTGCTCTGAAGCTTTGATAACCGGGAAAAAGACCTTGAAACAGAGATGTATAGGGCTGGGAAACTTACGTTTATTAAATTGACGGCGTTTCAATGGCGGTTGTGTAAAGCGTAAAGTGAAAAATCATAACTGCAGTGGGTGATTGTAACAGAGGTTTACGGATGCTAAACTCGCTTTTCCAATGTGTCACTTTCGGTTTCTACTGACCCCTATGTGTTACAATCGCTGGACCATACAGCCAATAAGCCAATAAGACTGTATCTTGGGTATAGGCCTACCCAATTATTCATAACAACCTATTCGACGACGATCCTTGATACCGGTACTTTTCCTTAGAATACATGGCCTTGGTACCTACTTAGGAAATCAAATTAAATACTTTCAAAAACACAACATTGTGTGATTTTGTTCACATTTCCTTCTACAGTAATATTAACTACATATACCAAACATCGTTTAGAGAATACGTCATATTCTAAATAACAAAAAGCTGTTTGAATGAGATTGTTTGGTTCAAACTGTAACCAAAGTTTTTATATATGTTTTGCTTTTTCTTTATATGTCATAATATTAGGTTTATATATAATAGTTTTGCCAGCACGTCTGAAAATATGCAAACCAACTGCTGTTCTTTATATAATAAGGTTTCAACTGACTACTATAAGATCCCCGTGCGTAGAACGGGCACACAGCTAGTTATTAATAAAGTTGAGAATACTAAAGGTTCTACAAAACAAAACATTGAATAATAAAAATACATTTGTATTTAAAGTAACAGATAGATTGACAAAATTGTAAAACGATTGTATAATATCAAACAATATCAAATTATTTACAGTATTACGGTTACAACTTTTAAACTGTAATGGAGATAAGATAGCTGTAATGGTCAAACGCATGTATTATTACGTCATCTTTTTTGGCCATCTGTATATAATTGCAATGTGAAATGTAAAATGGTGTTTGCAGTATAGAAATAAATAAATAAATAAACTACTCTTGTTATGACTCAATGTTAACATCTTTAGGACCTTTCATTTTATGCTTTTGTTAGTGGGGACTGGTTAAAACACCACAGTACAGTAGGTTTTGCAAATATGATTGTGAGATGATATATAATCTGAACTAGTTTATGCATGTTGATAATAATATGTATTTTAATTTAAGTACTTTAATTGATTCGGTTATATGTTTACCTCATATAACATTTGAACATGGATTGAAACAATAGATGTCTTTGGAATACTCTGAGAGTGAGAAGCAAAACATAACTTTCAGCAATGTTGCATCGAAATTTACCTTTACTGAGTGATTCAGAAATGTAATTGTAAAATATTTTGTCAACATGACTAGAATGTTAATAAAAAAGATGTTAGCACGAAATAGTTTGTAAGATAAAAAATTGCAGCATAGGACAACTTATATAGTGTTCTAACCTAAAACATTGTTATTGTTTCAATGTAAAAATTCAATTGATACAAAATAACTATGTTACCAATTTATGTTTGTAAACAAAAATAATTTTTTTAATGGTGTCATAAAATCAATGGGGATCCAGGTGTCCCTATCTCCGCAATGTTAATTTGCTTGACTTTAAGATCCTTTTTCTCTGAAACTAAGAGGGGTATCCCTACAATTTTTTTTTTACTTGTCAGTTTTTTCCTGGAGAACAACTTAAGCTAAGGGTTTTTTTATTACTTAAAAAATAATTATTATTTGGATATTTTTAAAATTCTTATAATTTTTACAAAAAATATTTCTTTTAAAATTATTTTGCTTGAGAACTAGGACAGTTACTGTAAATTCCTTAGCTTAAATTATACTGTCTTTTATGGTGATCAAGATAAAAAAAAATCATGATGATATCTCAAACCGTTCCTGAGAAAAGGTATTTTATATCTAAAAAAACACAACTTCCGGGAACCGCAAAATGAAAATAGGCTATAAGGGTTATAATAGTAAAATTCTTACTTTAGTGCATCCCAGCTCCATATGAAGGGTTGTCTGGGTCCTCTTCCATCTCATACTGATCTTCAAGTCTCTTTTTGAGCAAGGACTTCTTTTGACGACACTTTTTCTCAATTTCTTCAATTGCTTTGTCGGCCTTCCTAACACGCAGCACATCAACTCGTTTCATTCGTTTAGCACAGTTTGAGCCTGGAGGAATACCTAGCTTTTGTAGTATATGGCATCTGGAAATATTTCCTTCATTATATGTGGAAATTGCATCGTAAACTCCTAATTCTAATGTTTTTTTCATCACAAATGTGGATTTAGGAAGTCGGGACCAGATTACACTATTGAGCGATTCACTCGTATTCTGCGTTCCCCCATGTAAACATCTGTGCAGAAGTTCAGGGTTGGACAGGTCTTTGAAAATAGGCTCAATTTCCTTCATCACAATTGGAGCATAATGACTGTGTTGATTGTGGTCATATATGGTTCATCATTAGATTTGGCACGTTGAAATTTACACCAACTTTCGGGGCCAGTGGGACAAAGCTCGTGTTTGGGCGATTCATTGGTCGAAGAAAGATGAAAATATTCGGCCCACACAGCATTTTTCATGGCATCTAAGCTATGCACATTCCTTCTGATTGCCAGTCCATAATAGTTCTGGATCTCATTTATTGCTACATGTGTGAGCCGTCCACGACCTCCTACAGTTTTCCCGTCCTCTTAACTTTTCCTTTCCCATTTTACGTTTTAGAGTTCGAAGGCGTGAGCCCATTCGTTTTTGAATATGGCCCACACATTCCAATTTCTCAATAGAGAAATCTGGGCCATACGGTTTAGCTTCTACCACTGTAGGGTATGCAGAGCTATCTCCATCGCCAAGAAAATTTTTGAATCTTACCTGATAGGTAGCCTCAGAGCTTTGAAACATATCAAGTATTCCCTTAGCCTCCATCCCACCGCTAACACCTGAGTAGTTTGCAACACATGTTGGGTCATGTTCATTGTTTAGTCTGCCAGAACACCTACAATATTTGGTAAGGATCCTTACATCTATTACCTTTCCATTGACCTCACTGATGGCACTGACAATTCCATTTTGGGAAACGTGGCCGAGGGGCACTGGGGAATAGGAATTTAAATACTACTGCAATTTTTGACGGATCATGGCAGCGGAGGCGCTGCCATGATCCGTCAAAAATTGCAGTGATGTCTCTACTTCCACACTCATCCACACATTGCTCTACAGCTTTCCTCATGCTTTCAGAAGCAACCTCCTTAGTAGCCTGAAGAATAATGTCTGTATAGTGTTTGAATTCAGGAGGGTTAGGCAAGTTCATTAGGGCACAAAAGTTTCGGGCGGCGTCTTCGCCTTTTCCGATGCACCGGAAAGCATAGGCGAGACAAACATTCACAGACGACTTTTTACCAACAACTTTACTGTTTTTTTCAGAGACATAAGATTCACATTCATTGCACTTTATATTCAGTTTCACACTTAGGCCTAGCCTGTTGGTGGGGTATATGGAAAGAGGCCCGTGACACTTGTTGCAAACCGCAGTTTTTGCGATCAGGCTCTGAATGTGTTTTATATTAATCAGGTCATAACAGTCATTCAAGTTCTCAACATCTTCATAAATACTATATTCATCAAAGTTTGTAGAAATCTTCCTGCTAGATGAACTAGGCCTGGATATAGTTGGTTCACTATCTGTGTTGGGCGTAGGTGTCTCAAGCGAACTAGGCATAGGATTTGATTCTAAGCCTAAGCTAGAAATGTTCTCCCCACAAACAATACCACCACAATTTTCACTTCTCCTAACACTCACATGACGACCAGTAAATACCCGTTTCCGTTTTTTGAACACTTTCAAAGTTGACTTCGGCATTTTTTAGAAATTTTCAGACAAAACTTCAAGAATGTTACCAAACTCAGCACTAAACTCAAATTCAAATGTAAACAAAGCAACAGACAACAATAACAAAAACATCACCTGGTTGCCTAGTTACACTATAGACAGTAGAGAAGGCATTACCTGTTGCCAACCAAACCAAAATTAATAATAATACAAATTGAAAAGGTATACTATATAAAAAGAGTTATCCTCTGCAGCGGTGGGTGTCACAGCTGAGAAAAATTACACTGCATGTAATTGAAAAAAGTCATAACTTGAAAAGTAATTCTCAGAATTTTATAATTCTTATATCAAAATATTTGTGAGAAATTAGCAAATAAGAAAATGACAAAAAATAAAAATTGATATTTTTTTCGATTTTTGTCACCTGACTCCCCTTTAATAATTATTTACTACACAAAATGTTTGTAATGTAAAACATTGTTCACCACTCGGAGCAAAAGTATATTATTTATGGTACTTAAATTGTTTTATAGTACGTGGCAGTACAGTATTATTAGTTGCTTGTTGCACTGTTCTACACACTGCTCAAGCGCTACAACTCATTAAGTGGCATCCTGTACACACACTGTTGATATATACTGAATTGCGGCATAGTGCCACTATTTAGAGTGTAGGCTGGCGCGAGAATTGGCAACATAGCATTAGGGAAGTTATAGTTCCAGCGGACGGCGCGAGGCGCGCTAGCTACCGGTATGGTTTCGTGTTCCACAATTCGGCGTGTACCTGCGCTACTTAAACTCACATCAACGAGTTCAAAAATACTCAATTGTGGCATGTGATGTTTAAACGACGTAATAATGCTGGAAAACCCAAAAAATGATCGAATTAGCTGTGGCACCCTGAAAAAGGTGCCACAATTTTTTAGGGTGCCACAGTACGGCCGTGTGCCTGTGAAGGATGCCACTATTCGGTGAATACAGACACACACACACACACACAGACATCACTTCGAAAACCACTTTTTTGGGTTCAGGGGGACCCAAAACGGATATATCCACTCATAACTCAACCTCAAAAATGCTGACGAAAACAATACTTTCTCCATATACTATGTATAGGGGGAGAAAGTAAAAAAAAACCTTTTTTGCACATAGAAATAAATCTCGCCCCGTCCCAAACGCAAAATTCAATCCTGTCCATCCCAGGTTCTTAAAAAAAGCTATATCTCTGCTTTGATTTCAAACAAATTTTACAAGTTTTCTTAATTTTAGAATGTAACAAATATTTGGATGTCTTAATCGAATGTGCCAATCCCTTGGGCTAAGTTTATCATTTTTACCAGCTAACATAGAACTCACCTTAGGTTAATGTTAATGACTATCCAATTATACATTTAGGCTTACCAAATATTATCCATTGAATTGCTGAAATTGCTCGAAATATCTTTCACACATAAAAATATTATTTATACTTATAACTAAGTGGTCTTTAAAAAATAAAACTTCTCATCCGTTTTCTGTTACTGAGTTTACTTATTAATGAGTTTACAAATTAGATGACGAATCAGGAATATATAAAACTTATTTTCCTGCATTACGTTGGTATATTATTTATTTGTATCAATTAAGAATACCCAGCTACTGTATTACAATATAAGTACTTTTCTTCTTAACATTAATGATGAAACTTAACAACTAAGCAAAATATAAGGATACAAATAATTAATTATCATTATTAAGTGGAACATTTACAAGAACGAGAAAACTCACCTGTGTATTGTCCTCAATGGCATGAGATGTAGTCACTATCAAGTGATGGGTGTCAGACAATAACTTGTCCAACCCCACGAGAGGCTGGACAGTTCTCTCTCGTAGTTTACTCAACAATCGTCGCTCGATTGCTCGATATTGAGTCGTCTGGTTAGCAAGAGTAACCTGAAATTTTGAGTCAAGTTTCATTTATGCTTGAAATGTTTTATTTTAGGCCTACATGATAAGATAACATTCATTTTATCAGATCTGAAATTGTATGTAGGTAGGTACTGTAGAGTATAGACTATCCGACCTGTGCCAGTTGCAAAGAGGTAGGAAGCGAAAAGGTCCAATAACACAGAAAAATAATGACAACCATAGTCAAAATGTTGAAGGTCATATTTTAATCATCAAACCCTTTTTAAATGTGGATATTATTATGTAATGTGTACATTGAATCCTAAAGCAATAAGGCAAGTAGTCTGCATAAACAAAGGGAGTGTCCAGTCAAGTTCAATTACCTGAAGCCTAACTAGTATTTTCCTGAGTTAAGTCTAAGGTCGCAAGATAACACAACAGCTTAAGTGCACAGTCACGCCACACGAAAATAGCATGCAATATCATGGTACCCAATCATCCACAGGGAAGGTCAAATAACTTGGAAAGTTGATTAACCCAAGGACAAAAAACAGATACTATTACCCTAATAATTTACGTGAGGCTCAGTCAGTGCCATTTTAGTTAAACTAGTGAGTGATATGTAAATTTAAGGTGCTATGACAGATTTAGCTAAAAGGTAATATTGTTTTCAAACAAGTGAGATATATATAAATACCCTCGCCACAGCAAACCTGCAGACTAAGTGAATTTTCATTTACCTGGCTGGATTTCTACTAAAATATTCCCAAAAATTGTCAGATTTATTAAATATTTAATTAACGTTAATTTTAGTGAGTAGATTGGTTTGCTGCTACAGGGAAGATATTTATATGTGTTTTTCGATTGCAATGTCGATAGCTTAGTACTAACACGTCTCCTACCGACCGTCAAACTACTCTGTAGCTGAGGGATGAGTATAGTTGGTAGCTAATGTGTTAACACGTTCCCTACCATCTGTCACACTACTCAGTAGCTGAGGGATGAGTAGGCTATAGTTGGTAGCTAATGTGTTAACACGTTCCCTACCGTCCGTCACACTACTCTGTAGCTTAGGGATGAGTATAGTTGGTAGCTAATGTGTTAACACATTCCCTACCATCTGTCACACTACTCAGTAGCTGAGGGATGAGTAGGCTATAGTTGGTAGCTAATGTGTTAACACGTTCCCTACCGTCCGTCACACTACTCTGTAACTGAGGGATGAGTATAGTTGGTAGCTAATGTGTTAAATAAACAAAATTTCCAAGTTTGGTTTTAATATATCCATAAACAAGCAAACTACAACAGTTTATTTATTGTCCATAAGAATAACATGGAAATTTTAAATTTACAATTTTTTAAATTATCTCGGTAACCGTTGGGCATACAACAACACTTCACTGTACAAAATTATTTCTTTTTTTAAGCTCTACAAAACGGTTTGGAGAGAAATTATAAAATATTGTGTTTTTAGGGTCAAAAATGGGAAAAATCATTTTTTACCCCAAAAAACCACCCATAACCCCCGTTCCCATAGTCAATGCTGGTTTGCGAACTCGTTTGAATAAAAGTAGGTTTGCAGTGTTTACACGTTTGTTCCAAATTTAATCAAAATCGGATAATTTTTCCTCGAGTTATCGCGCTAACGGACACATATCTATATTTATAAATAAATAAATATATGAATTGGAACGAATGGTGTTTTTGGCCTCTGGGGACCTCAAAACAAAAAAGTAAATCGGTTCTGGATCTAGGTCTTACCATGAGACCTGCGGTAATAGCTTATTCCCTTTATGGGAAATTCACAAAAAAATAGGAGAATATCTGGAATTTTAGAAACATTACATACATCTTCCTTCATTTTAAGTGGATGTTAAATGTTGTATTAAATATATACGAGAGGTCGTCCAGTGGTCGAAACTCGACCAAAAATATGTAATGTACTCACTTAACTATTTTCACCCCACACTGTAAATAAAACATGTGATTGGAGTTTCCTCCATTTGTTTTGATTTTCTGTTTATATTTCGTTGTTATTTCGTAACCAGCATAGCAACGCATAAGATCCATGTTAATTTTTTACAACTTTTAAACTTATTTTTTGTGCTTATCTTTGAGCCTATTTAAATTTATAAAGGGATTCTGCACACCTACAGGAAAATAGCTTTCCAACGGTATGCGTAGATTTTCCCTACGATGCACACGAGCTGAGAAAAAAGGTTTTAAAGAAACATGCTTGCCTATTAATATATAGATAGATAATATACTGTGATGGTGAGAAGCGGCTTTTTATGGACTTATGCTTTAGAGTGGGCTTTGTATAGCAACCCATCTTCAAACCAGTGTTGCCACACAGCTCCGGAAGAAATCCGTCCTCACAAGCATAAAAATCCCGCTTTTTCCTGTCTAATCCGCGCACAATATGTTAAAAATACGTGCACAATCCGCGCACTCTGTAAATTAACCTGAGTCTAATAATTATTGCTAGAAAACAATCTTTCCATTAATTTTTTCACCTATAACGAAATGTAACACTCAAAATATGTTACAGAATGTTTACACTTACCGTATGTGTGCTTTCAATATTGATTGGACAGATACAAACAAATATTCAGTGAAAAAATATAATGCTATTGCATTATACGAAAATTTGAAAATTACATAATTTAGGGTTTCTCTTATTTGTGAACACTATACAAACAAACAAAATTGGAAAACAATGAACACAAAACCATATTCAATTAAACTAAACTTATTGTTCTGAACAAACTTTACCTATAGCAGTTAAAAGTTTTAGAAATCAATTAAAATTAGGGTTAGAGGTATCAATAAATTAAGACAGGAGTTGTTGGGTTTCTCTTATTTGTGAACACTATACAAACAAACGAAATTGGAAAACAATGAACACAAACCCACAAATAAAAATATCAATTTTTGTTTTCAAACTAGCTTTAGCCTGATGGACAATGTTACCTTTGAGAATGAAAGCGCATTATTGTATGTCAATTATTCTTTTCAAAACTAACCTAATACATTAATTGTAATAGTATCAAATATTATACAGTTGGTTGGTTTGTTTTGTTTCTGTTGGTTGGTACTTTGTTTTTTTTTTTTGTTTGCCTGTTTGGTTAGGTTAGCAGTGTTGCCACAAACCAACGTCTAGTAGAGGAAAATCACTAGAACGGGAAGTAAAATATCCCTAGAAAACGATTAAATCTCTATAAGTGACAACCTAGAGACGTAGACGTAGAAGTAAAGGGAGTGAAGAGAACAATAAATGTACACAAAAAAACATCATCAATCATTCTTGAATGCACTATAATATAATCCTTAGTTCATATACTCATGAAGTGCTCCTCTTGAGTCACAAAGTACAAAGTGTCCCGATTTGCCGTTGAAATTCCCATATATTTTAAAATAATTTACAGTTGGGTAAAATCCACGCAAAATCCGCTCACAAGCCTAGTCCGCACAAAAATCCGCGCAGCCCCCCAAAATCCGCGCAAAAAGCGTAATTACGCGCAAAACGGCAACACTGCTTCAAACAAAACTTTTGCAATCAAAATAAGAGTTTCTAATGAAAAATGTTCTAATGAAACAACAAGAAAGTAATACAGGAACTGTCAAATGTTTACCCGTAAAGTCTTTATGCTGTTTCTCAGCTCCACGTGGTTGTCTATGGCTGCCATAAGCGGAGCTATCGGCAATGATCCTGCTGGAAAACTGATCGAGACAGTTTTATTTCTTGCAGCGTAATATCTGTAATTGTGGAAGAGTAGATTTTAGATTTAATTCCTTATGTACAAAAAGTAATTTTAGAGATACAGTAAACTCCCGATTATCCGCGGGATTGACTGGCGTGAATACTGCGGATAATCGAATTTCGCGTATTAGCTGCAAAATTGCCGGTAATGGTTAAACAACGGTCGAAGGCACTAAAAAAAACACACAATTTCTTTAAATAAGTTTATTCTACAATAAAAGGACATACCTGATAACAAAACATAATAAATGTCATCCATGTTATTGAAAATTAATATTTACTGTTAAAGTCGTTTTCTTTTGCTTTTTCGTAGCAAAACTCTTTTTCTTTATTTGTGATTTGAGTTTTCTCAACAACACCATCTTGTCACAAAGTGATGCTTCGTCTTGCTCTTCAAGGTATTGAAGAATCTGATCAATGTGTCCTAATGCTGCATCATGAGTAATGGTCCTCTGCATTTCCTCATTATCCTCATTGTCTTCCGGTTCAACCGATTCAATCCCTTGTACTTGATTTTGATTTATGATGCTTTCATCTGTAAGGTACTCAAAGTCCAGATTACTGGCACCACATTCAATCCACTCAACGATATTTTCCTCATTTACGGCAACAGATTTAGCTAAATTAGCTAGGATACTGAGTGGAATGTCGTTTTTGTCTTCCTCTTGAATAGTCTCTACATCCGGCAAAATTTTCTGCCAGGATTTCATAAAGAATAGACAGCTTGACAGATTTCCAAGCATTGTTAATGTCATAAATGCTGTCGAGAACCGTGTAGTCTTTGAAGAACGTCTTTAAGTCATCTTCTTCATTGACCCTTTTCTTCAGCAAAGCCGTCCTGTATTTTTTCTTTATCAAAGCAATGACACCTTGATCCATGGGTTGGTCAAGGGCCGTGACGTTTGGAGGCAAAAACTTCACACAGAAATTTCCATCGTCCAATTTTAACACACTTTATCCAGGGTGGGACAGAGCATTATCCAGAAGAAGCTTAGCTTTTTCGGGTAGATTTTTTTACCTAAGGTGCTCTCTAACCTGGGGAACGAACTTGTTATCGAACCAGTCTTTAAATATTCGTTGATCGATCGAGCCTTTTTTCTGGTGGTAGTAATGAACTGGAAGGTTTTCGGCTCTTGTTTCTTTAAAAGATCTTGGTCCCTTGCAAGGCGTATAAAAGAAGGTGTGTGCACGCGCATCCCCCCCTCCTCCAATCAGCCAAATTGTGACGTAGTGTGCGAGGCACAGCTGACCGGACTTACACAGGAAACGTTAGTCCACCAACGATTCCTTACAAATAATCCATTGAGAGAGTATTAAAGGAGAGCCTTTCCACCACTCACCATGTGACATCATCATAATTTAAAAACGTTCGTTCACAGCTAAAGCTAAGCCACAATAAAATACAACGTTTGTGTCTGTAATAGTGTAGATTAAAATTCAGTCCAACCTCAGTATAACGAATCTGAAGGGACCGAACTGAATATTCGTTATATCAAGGATTTCGTTAAAATGAGGTTCGTTATATAGAGGTTAGGTTTGCAGGAATTTCGCTAAGTCGAGGTTCATAACCAGCGTCGGTCAATATAGGCCGGGATTTGACCTCATTAAAACACAATTAAAGTAGCATCGCCAGCATCGGCTACAATACTTTACAGTACAGTGTTCATTGTACAGTAGAACCTTCTGTATCCAATAGTCAATGGTAGAACCTAAATTATCCGGCATAATAAAGGTGAGGGATCTCGAATATTGCGCAATCATGACAATGGCATTGACCTTGGTACAGGTTAAAAACTGTAAGTTTAAAATCACAGCTTGTTCTAACCCTCCTAAAACCTAGCCAAACACTACATTGCGTAGTCATAAACCATGTAAAAAACAAAACAAAACAGTAGAAAGTTTTGTAAGCTACTGACTGCTCCGTGATAGGACGGTAGCCGAAATCACGAAAAACTCGTTAAATCAAGGTCGTTGTTATGGTTTGTTCGTTATGTAGAGGTAAAATATACATAGTCTCTTATGGAGAGTTCTAGGGGATTAAAAAAAATTCGTTATATCAAGAATTCGTTATATTGAGGTTCGTTATATCAAGGTTAGACTGTACATTCTATAAGTATTGCTGATCTCCCTCTACTAAAAGCCATACTTGATCTTTTTTAATAACTATACCTAGTGTCTGTACCATTATTATTTATACTAGATAACCTGTTGCTCGAAACCGAGCAAAACTGCAGGCTGTAATTGAAAGAATAACCAGTAAATTGAGAGCTAAATTGACGCTACTACTATTCTTAATGACTGTGTAAATAAAGATTAATTGTCTATTGTCTAGTAAAAAAATAAACAGCAAGACTTAATCTAAGAGTCACTCTAAAGTAATTTCTGAATGATTATATAAATATGAAAAATATAATGTTGTGAAAAGATTGTAAAAGTTGTATACAATATTTAAATATAGATCCGCTCTCGTAATGCTTTGTCTATCCTATCTCTTATGTACTGTAGGTGGGTGCCCTCTATGAGAACATAGATGTCAACCACACACTGTAGTGAGTTTTTAAACTTTTTGTAGCAAGCTAAATCGCTCTTAAAATTCATTTCCATTCTAGCTCCTGAGCTGTTGAATTCAACATAATAAATAGGTTACATACCTTATAAATCCGACAAACAGCTTAATTTTTCTATTTATTATATTAAATCTCTCTCTTTCACTAACCAGTACGACACGTACTATAGCATTGTTAAATTATTTGTACTACCTATATGTTATGTTATTTGTACTACCTATATGTTATGTTTTTAGGCGTGTTTAAATTAGGGGCGCCAACGAAAGTCTCCGGTTGGGAACATAAGAGGGTAAGCAAGTGGATCTAACGACGGATCTAGAACGGATTCGCATTTAACATTATTAGTTTTTGGAAAAGACCTATGATTTATTTGGCCAGGCTGTGCTCTGTTTCAGCTTTAAAAATAGCTGCGACATTTATTTAAGTAGCATAAGTAAGCACATGAATCTCACTGTACTCATCGGACCTCTCGTCCCTTCTAAAAATCCTCTAAAATTCTGCCATAATTTTAAAAGATTAGGCAAATAGGTTGGCAATGTGACCTTATTCCCACATATTTTTTCCTGGCATTTTTGTTTGAATTGGGTTTCAAGCGCTGTTGGGTTCCAGTGCCAACGTCGTACTCAACTATACATCTGTGCGGGTTCACGATGACCTTCTAAAGGTATTAGATTATTTACTCGGAGATAACACGTGTCATGGATCTTTAAATTGTAGATCCCCTGTGTGATCCTCTCATCTAAATGAGCTTCACAGCTGACCATGGCAAAGGTAAAATTGAATTGACGAATTTTAGATCTAAGCCTCGCAGCCCTGTTTTCAGATTGGGAGTTTCCAATAACTTCCTGAAAGTATAGTGAATTCCGCAGATGAGGTAAACAAGTCTTTCATTTATGGTAACAATGAGTGAAAATTGAACTGCTTCGGTCTTTCCTTTGCTTAAAATGTAAGCCACCACAATGTAAACATTTAACGTTCATTTGTCTGAGGAGATGTATCCATGATGTATCACCAGGATGGTACTGCCACTCTGTATCCTTCAAATGTTCCATTGGTAGGTTGATGCAAGCGGTAACGTCCGCGTTCCCTCCAGCCACTCACAGTTCTTCATCTTACTGGTGGCTTAGTTTTAAATTGAGATAAAAATACGTAAGTTAACCAAACAACAGAAAACACTACAACGGAATTTTGATATACATTGTAAATTACGTGATACGGTAATGCAACGGGTAGGTAACTGCACTAAGAATAATCACTTTCAAACATTCACTTGTTCATCACACCGAACTGTAACCAAAACTACATGGTAATTCAGTAAAATAAGAAGCAAGTTAAATTAATTCAAATATTACGGACAATGTGTTATCAAGTTTTGCTAGGAAACTATTTTATGAACCAGACTTATTTAACAGACGTTTAAATGAAAATATCTATTCCGGCTTTACTCTGGAAGTTTTAAGTCCTGCAGTCTGTGGTTAACCTTAAAAACTATTTCAAACTACGTCCATATGTTATTTGTAAACAAAGGGAAATGAGTTTGATCTAACAGATAGCGCCTCCTTCCAAACTTTAGCCCTTAAGTTTTTTTTTTTTTTTTTTTTTTTTTTTTTTTTTTTTATCACAATTTTATTTACAATCTGTTCGTTTTTAGAACATTTAGCAAATACAATAACAACTTTTAATAAAACGTTAGTTAATCTCTGTCCATTGACAGAGCTAACTTAAAAATATTTCAATGAAAAAATAAATATGTAAATAAACAAGGGAAAATTAAATTGTTCAAACAAAACGTGTGCTTAGATCCAAAACATGAATCCTTTTTAGCCTGTATATACTGGTACTGTTGTCCAAGAGGTTTAGAGCCAGGTGATTAGGGTGATTTTCAAGTTTCTTAAGATATTTTGCACTAAATTTGGTTATTTCCTCTTCAACCGTTCTACTGTCCTTGTGAAGGATATTGTTATTAACATACCACGGGGCTTGCAGAATGAACCTTAAAACTTTTGACTGAAATCGTTGGATGATGTTTATGTTCAACATACTGGATGTTCGCCACAGTTGGATTCCATAAGTCCAAATTGGCTTCAGGATTACTTTGTATAGTAATAATTTGTTTGCAATGGTCAATTTTGATTTACTATTTAGGAGCCAGGAAAGATTTTTAAATTTTAAATTTAGATGCATTCTTTTGTTCCAGATGTGGTTTTTCCATGTCAATCTTTTGTCAATCGTCATGCCGAGATATTTCACCTCGTGGGATTGAGGAATTTGAACATTATTTAAGGTTACAGGAGGACAAGTACCTAATCTGGTAGTGAAGGTCACATGAGTAGATTTGCTCTCATTCACTTTTATTTTCCATGTTTGCAACCATTCTTCTAAGTCGTCTAGTGAATTTTGAAGATTAAGTGAAGCTTCCACTGTATCAGGATGGGACGCTAAAATAGCAGTATCGTCAGAAAAAGTGGCACAGAAGTATTCACATTTTCAGGTAAATCGGCTGTAAACAGCGTATATAGTACAGGTCCAAGAACACTTCCTTGGGGAACGCCAGCTTGAATTGGGTACAATTTTGTAATGCTATCTCCAAATTTAACTCTGAAATCAGGGTGTCTACTACATTCTGGATAAAAAATTCATGGACAATTCCCGTACATTTAAGGACACTTTGCCGTAACCTTTGTCGTTAGGTGTCATTAGGCCTACCGAATAATTTTCCTGATTTGTCAAACTGTATTAATCTTGTTATTCACTGTAGTTGTACCAGAGAGAAAAGTAAATAATAATAGATAAGAGTTAAAAATTACAAAATAGAAATTTATTGAAAGTAAACAAACATAGGCCTACCTATACTTTAGGTAAAGCTTTTATAGTGTAACAGCGAAACGCAATCATTTCAATTCAATTCATTTCAAAATCAATCATTGTCTCCTGCGATAGCGACAAATATCTCCATCCGTCACGTAAACTTCATAACATAGCTTATCCGATCCAGGCGGATTAATTTGGCATGATTCGCCCTGGCACAACGTTAGGTTCTCGACTACTTTTGACAAAAAATCTTTAATGCATATTGTTACTCAATTCTTAGTACAAAATCAAGGTATGGTAAGCGGCTATAAATAAGCAATAAGCACAGAGTAAGATTATTGTATTTTCATTTGTAAAGTTAATATCGACACATAGCAATCATTAGTTGTTTATCTTATAGGCTCAATTACATTTTCTTAATATATTTTACAGCTCTTTCAAGAATCAAAATACCCAGGCCTAGACCTAATTATTTAGGAGGGCCTATATAAACTGAGTAACAAACAATGAGGTTATAATAGCAGCAAAGTTACTATCATCATTCTAGTTCATAAGATTTTGATTGCCTAAAGCATACAACTCAATAAATAAATATATGGGAAACAAAAACATTGAAACCTGAATAGCCAACAATATAAGACAAAGATACAGAAAATGGAATGACATAATTTGAAACCAAGCAGGCCTAAATAGTGATAAAACATTAATGCAAACAACAATGCTTGTGGTTTTGTCAATTGAAAGATAAAATGTCTATAAAAAAGGGGTTAACTTACAAAATAAGACTGTAGATTATTTACATGTTTAATATGAAACCATAAACAGTTTTATGGCACTAGGCACTGGCCGGCAAATTGAATCTTCAAGCCGAAAGTACAAGTAAGAAGTGAAATCTAACAGCCATTATAAAGCTATTATTTTCACGATAAAATAGGTTTGGGATCTAATAATAATTACCCTAGTAATAAAAAAAGAAGTTGTAAAGGAATAAAAGTGATACAACTTTTATGAGCTAGCTGCTGAGTCAACAGTTCTTGGAAGTACTTGACTTGACACTTGATTGTCGTGATAAAATATTAATGGGTTTGAGATTGTTAATGGGATTTTTATTGCATAATTACTCTAGTAATAAATTATGAAAATGTAAACAAACATCTGATAAACCTTTTATGTGCTCCTAACCAACTAGCGATCAATAAAATTATGGCCCATTAAAAATTTAAGGACATTGTCTGGCATTTAAGGACAATTCCCGTACATTTCATGGCCAGTAAAAATTTAAGTACAATTCCCGGTTTTCGCGGATTTCCCGGTTGGTAGACACCAACCGATCGTAAAATAATACAGTTTGTTTTAACCGACCTTGATTTGAGAGCAGCTCGGTTTAACCGCCGCTTTCTAGGAATCTCTGCATTTCCGCTCCCACGCTGGGCGATGAGAACTGAGCCATACGCATATCTCCACAGGATATGACTAACAATAAGCTATTTTGTGTTGAGCACAAAAAATATAGCATAGCCTATTGTCAGTTTGTCATCATCGTTCGTAGCTCGAGCACATCTGATCTGATTTGTTATCTGTGCGGCAAATTTATAACATCATAAAGTGCGTTACGATTTTGAGAACTGATTATCTTATCGCCGAAGTAAACAAACAACGCAACTTGTAAGGAAGGCAGGGAAAGGGGGTTAACAACTCCAAGGTCAAGATAGTTTTTGTGCCTCGAGCCTCCAGTGAGAGGCTATAAATAAACGTCCTGTTTTTAACAAAATGGTCGCTTGTATCTTCAATGTCGACAAAAGGTTCTGTACTGTATTACGATGTATTTGGAAAGCATCAATTAATACATTACAGTATTAAAGTTATTAAAATAGGCATTTTATTGACTCTTGCCTAGTACTATAATAATATATTCCACTGAAAGTAGGCCTATTTGACTTAACTGTGTTTCGTGTTTATTTGTGACTTTTCTATCAATATGAAAAAGGAGATAAGAGTAGTTTATTTTATAAATAAATAATGCCATTTTATTTGATTTTATACCATCATTTGTAGGCTAATTGCTTCTTTGATGTATGATGTAACCTTTGTAACAGTGTTCAACTTAATAAAATAGATGAATACAGTTTGTCAACAGACACAAAGAGGCCTTACCCCTCTACTCTGGCGGTAAGTTGTGAGAGAACCAAACACAGAGCTGCCGCGTTGTCAGCCTGCAGACGATACCGGGGAGTTGATCTCCCCAAGACCACCGTGACAACACAGTGGGGCGCCGAGGTGTGAGACAAACCTGCCACACTGTCTGTACAACCTGCATCCTCCCATCCCTCACTGGCAGCCAGCTCTAGACACATAACAGAGTTTTGTAACAAACAGACAACTGATATTTATCTTGTGGGGTTGATCTCCCCAAGACCCCTGTAACAACTCAGTGGGGCGCCGAGGTGTGAGACAAACCTGCCACACTGTCTGTACAACCTGCATTCTCCCATCCCTCACTGGCAGCCAGCTCTAGACACATAATATAGTTTTGTAACAAACAGACAACTGATATTTATCTTGTGGGGTTGATCTTCCCAATGTAAATGAAAAGAAGTGCAAGTTTTTTGAACCTAGGGTAGAGTACTTAGGTTATGTGATAGATGAACAAGGGTTGCATCCCATGTTAAGTAAAATTGAAGCCTTGCAGGAAACTAGGCCCCCTCAAAATGTGAAAGAGTTAAAAGCCTATTTAGGTTTATTAAACTATTATCATAAGTTCATTCCGAATATGTCAACAAAGCTTGAACCATTGTATAGGCTATTGCAAAAAGATGTTAAATTTATATTTGGTGAAGAGCAAATGCATACCTTCGAAGACAGTAAGACTTGGTTAAAAAAGTACAATGTTTTATGTCATTATGATCCAAAAAAGGAACTTGTGCTTTGTTGTGATGCAAGTTCAGTAGGTGTTGGTGCAGTAATCTCAAACAGAGAATCAGATGGTAGCGAGAAACCGATACATTTCGCATCTCTTACTTTGTCGAAACATGAACAAAACTATGCGCACATAGAAAGAGAAGCGTTAGCAATTGTGTTTGGGTTAAAGAAATATCATAAATACTTGTATGGACGATCTTTTATTTTGCAAACAGATAACAAATCTTTGTCGATCATACTGCACCCCAGTAAAAACATACCCGCAATGGCAGCAGTTCGTATGCAGAGATGGGCATTGCTTCTCTCGTCATATAATTATAAGGTAGAGTATTGTAAGGGTACCGACATAGGTCATGCTGATTTTTTGTCTCGCTCGCCCTTGCCTAATACGGATGATCCTATTAGTTGTGAAGTAAATTATTTATCTCCTACTCGATGTAAGCCTTTGTCTGCATATGACATTGCTGCCGAAACAAAAAAATATGTTTTGCTTTCAAAAGTTTTGGATTTGACTTTGGTTGGTTGGCCAAAGTTTGTTGAAAAGGAATTAGAACCTTTTTTCAAACGTAGAGATGAGTTGTCTATTGATCAGGGTTGTATTTTGTGGGGTAACAGATTGATTATTCCATATAAGTTAAGGAAAGAGGTGTTGGCTCTCTTACATGAAGAACACCCTGGCATACTTAGGATGAAAATGTTGGCACGTAGTTATGTATGGTGGCCTAACCTTGAAGATGATATTATTAATGTTGTTAAGTATTGTCAAGTTTGTCAATTATCTCAAAATGCGGCTCCTAAAGTCCCGCTAACCCCTTGGTCTGTTTCTACCCGAAGGTGGGAGTGTTTGCATATTGATTTTGCTAAGAAGGACAATAAGAATTTTCTTCTTGTCATTGATAGTTTCTCAAAGTGGACTGAAATATTCATTATGGATAGTACAAATGCTAGTTGTACGATAGGTAAACTGAGAACATTGTTCTCAAGCTATGGTCTACCAGAGAAAATTGTATCAGATAATGGTCCTCCTTTCAGTAGTTTAGAGTTTGAAAAGTTTTGTGAAATGAATGGAATCAAATTGATCCATAGCCCACCATACCATCCGTCATCAAATGGAATGATTGAACGGTCGGTTCAGACATTTAAGAAAAGTTTGTTAAGGTCACTTATTGAAAGTAAATTTCTTTCAAAACAAAATATCAGTTTGCAGCATAGAATTGATAATTTTTTGTTCGCTTATCGAACAACTCCTCATTCTTTTACTGGCCAAGCTCCTTCTGAGCTTTTTCTCAAGTGTCAACTGAGAACCCGTCTCTCTCTAGTCTTAAGCCAAATCTGTGTAATAGTCTTAAGAAAAAGAGATCTGATATAGCTAATAGGCTAGTTAAGAATGGTAGGCAAACAAGATGTTTTGTGCCAGGTGATAACGTACTTGTTCGTAGTGTCAGGGGAGAGGAAATTAAGTGGTTTCCAGGTGTGATTGTAAGAAAATTAAGTAATGTAACTTATACAGCTCAGGTTAAGGACCAAACTAGGTTTGTTCATGCAGATCACCTCAAGCCATATTTTTGTAAACCAGAGTCTAGGTTGTTAACAAAAGTAACTGCTCCCATGTTCGTGAGCCCTAATGATGTACCTGATAGAAGTCAGAATGTTGACAGTCCTAAAAGAAATGTCGCAACTCGTAGTCCTAAACCAAAATTGTCTCCTGATAAGTATGCAAGACATGATGAACCTGTAGAGCAGACACTTGGTAATGATCAGGCTAGTAAGCTCGCTAGATCGGAGGAACCTGTTCAGATGTCGTTGAGCCAAGGTAGGGCTGTTAGAAACAAGAAGGCTCCTGACCGATTAAACCTATGAATTGTAAATAGGCCTATTGTTTTGTACTGAAGAATTGCTATATTGTTGTATTATATTATATTGTTTTTTACTGAAGAATTATTTTTGTTAGTGTAAGATGTTTAAATATTATTTAATTTCATCAAGTTTGTATACAGTACAGTGTATACAGGAGAACATGAAAATTGGTTAATTTTGATTTAAGTTGTAAGTTGTTATTGTCTTTACCAGATGTAACTTGAAAGTTGTGATTTTAAATTTTATTGTCTTCATCATTATGTAACTTGAAAGTTGTTGTTAGTTTTAGTTTCTTCTGTCTGTAAAAAAAAAAAATTATAATTATTATTTAAAAAGGCCTAACTCAACAGTTATATTGTTAAATTCAGTTATGTTGTAAAATTCAGTTATTTTGTTAAATTCATGTGGAAGTAAAATTTTTATTTTGTTACAAGCCTTGACATAAGGAGGGGAGAATGTTATATATGTATACTTAGGTCTTTACTTAATGTCAATTTACTTTGTCATGTTGGTTACATGCGAGGATAACGAGAAGGTTGTATTTCCTCCTTCTTCATATAATGGTTGTCACAAGATGTAGACGTCAAATTGTTCTATCTTCATTATGTTTTAATAAACTTGTATAGTTTGGCCAATGTGAAGTTCTTATTCTATCCAACAATTATTAACTCTGACCTCAACTCTAAGTTTACAACTTTGTAAATCATAGCCTGATATGATTACATCATCAATGTAACAGCCTACACTGGGAATACCCTGAAGCACCCGATCCATTATCGACTGATAGATGGACGGAGCCGATGAAATACCAAAAGGTAGCCTAGTGTACCTAAACAAACCCAAATGGGTATTTATAGTCAAATAGGGTCTGGATTCCTCAGAAACCTTTAACTGCTGAAAAGCATTAGATATGTCTAGTACAGTAAACACCTTACCATTAGATAAAGGCTGAAACAAATGCTCAATACAAGGTAACGGATAGTGCTCAGTTTTCAAACATTGATTTACATTCTTAAAATCACCACAAATTCTGACTTGGTCAGAGTTAGGCTTAGGCACAACAACTATACTAGAAGCCCATTCACTGTGACTAATAGGCTCGATAATTCCATTGGTTTTAAGTTTGTTCAACTCTTTTTCTACTACTTCTTTCAAAGAAAATGGAACAGGCCTACCTTCATTTTTAGCATTAGCTGTACCTTTAAATTTATTCTTAGGTCTACTACTACTTTCCCCACTACTTGAATAGGTTGTACCCTGTACATTCTTTTTGCGACACACTTTAGCTAGATGACCTTTCTTTTTACATATGTTACAATTATATGACTTGTATTTACAATTAAACCAAACATGATTTTGTTCCCCACAACACATGCACTTTTTATCCGCACCACTTTTGCGTTGGAACAGCTTTTGAACATTACCCGAACTGGACTCGTGAAACCCCTTTAACTCCCTGGAAGCTAGTTCCATAGAGACCGCAACTTCTACTGCCCTTGTAAAAGTAAGATCACTTTCCGTAAGCAGCTTACGCTGTATCGCCTCGTTGGTGAGGCCGCAAACCAGCCGGTCCCGCAGCGCCTCCTCCAGAAATGTGTTAAAGTTACACTGAGAAGCAAGTCTCTTAAGTTCAATGACATAGTTTGAAACAGATTCACCCGAGAGCTGATCCCTCTTGTAGAACTTGTAGCGTTCTGATATAAGAAGCTTTTTAGGAGCATAGTGGGCCTTAAGACGTTTGACAATGTCCTCTAATCCGAGAGAATCCACAGATTTAGGGGCTACTAGATTTTTTAAGAACCCCATAAGGCTTAGGCCCTATGAGCGTTAAAAGAATAGGAGCTTTAGTGGCGTCCTTAACAGAATTAGCTTTAAAATATTGATCTACCCGCTCTAGGTACAGTTCAATGTCATCAGATTCTTCAAATTCTTTGATGTGTCCTAAAAACGACATGCTTGCAACATACCTGCCATCGGCGTCACCTTTTATTATCTTCATGCATCGGCCTAATTAACATCTAAAACATGGCCATGTACTTTGAATTCATTTCCGCATTCGTCGCCATAATTGTTGGATAGAATAACAACTTCACATTGGCCAAACTATACAAGTTTATTAAAACATAATGAAGATAGAACAATTTGACGTCTACATCTTGTGACAACCATTATATGAAGAAGGAGGAAATACAACCTTCTCGTTATCCTCGCATGTAACCAACATGACAAAGTAAATTGACATTAAGTAAAGACCTAAGTATACATATATAACACCCAAGACCCCTGTAACAACACAGTGGGGCGCCGAGGTGTGAGACAAACCTGCCACACTGTCTGTACAACCTGCATCCTCTCATCCCTCACTGGCAGCCAGCTCTAGACACATAATATAGTTTTGTAACAAACAGACAACCAATATTATCTTGTGGGGTTGATCTCCCCAACACCACTGTAACAACTCAGTGGGGCGCCAAGGTGTGAGACAAACCTGCCACACTGTCTGTACAACCTGCATCCTCTCATCCCTCACTGGCAGCCAGCTCTAGACACATAACAGAGTTTTGTAACAAACAGACAACCAATATTATCTTGTGGGGTTGATCTCCCCAACACCACTGTAACAACTCAGTGGGGCGCCAAGGTGTGAGACAAACCTGCCACACTGTCTGTACAACCTGCATCCTCTCATCCCTCACTGGCAGCCAGCTCTAGACACATAACAGAGTTTTGTAACAAACAGACAACTGATATTATCTTGTGGGGTTGATCTCCCCAACACCACTGTAACAACTCAGTGGGGCGCCAAGGTGTGAGACAAACCTGCCACACTGTCTGTACAACCTGCATTCTCCCATCCCTCACTGGCAGCCAGCTCTAGACACATAACAGAGTTTTGTAACAAACAGACAACTGATATTATCTTGTGGGGTTGATCTCCCCAACACCACTGTAACAACTCAGTGGGGCGCCAAGGTGTGAGACAAACCTGCCACACTGTCTGTACAACCTGCATCCTCCCATCCCTCACTGGCAGCCAGCTCTAGACACATAACAGAGTTTTGTAACAAACAGACAACTGATATTATCTTGTGGGGTTGATCTCCCCAACACCACTGTAACAACTCAGTGGGGCGCCAAGGTGTGAGACAAACCTGCCACACTGTCTGTACAACCTGCATTCTCCCATCCCTCACTGGCAGCCAGCTCTAGACACATAACAGAGTTTTGTAACAAACAGACAACTGATATTATCTTGTGGGGTTGATCTCCCCAACACCACTGTAACAACTCAGTGGGGCGCCAAGGTGTGAGACAAACCTGCCACACTGTCTGTACAACCTGCATCCTCTCATCCCTCAATGGCAGCCAGCTCTAGACACATAACAGAGTTTTGTAACAAACAGACAACTGATATTATCTTGTGGGGTTGATCTCCCCAACACCACTGTAACAACTCAGTGGGGCGCCAAGGTGTGAGACAATCCTGTCGCATGTTCAGTTTTTTTCACAGCTAAAAAATTCACAACTCATTGCCAAGTAACTAAGTAAGTATTATCTAGTAAGTAATGAGAGTATTATCCTCATGTTGTCGCATTCTTTCATGAAGGATAATTTATGATTACAGGTGTGGGATTTATAAACCAGAGAATTCAAGAGGTCAGGATGGAATGAATGTCTTCTTTGATGGAGTTGGTTTGACCAGTGAGGATTTTTCAGGATCTGTAAAATTTGTTTATACTCAGGGTTAAGATTGGTTGAGTCCAACTCACAGTTTTCTGTAGGTTATTATTCTTCCAGTAGAAATCAATCCGTAAGTGGGGCTCCGCAAGGGTATGATAGAAGCAGAACATAACCACAACTCACCGACAAACAGCAAATTGAGAGGCACTGCTGGTTGTGAGAGGGACAGAATGATCTTGTGGTCTCCTTCCTTCCCAGGTGAGACAGCCTGCATTACCATAATAGTTGGCAACACTGCTGTCTTCTGCAGTATGTGAGGCTTACCCCCGGCACCCTGTATAATAACAATAATTAATTCTTTATTTTCATTTTCGACAATACTATAATTCAATAAACATAGTAAATAATCAATAAATTAAAAAAGGACACACAGTAACCACAGCCTAAATCAAACATAATAATGTCACAGGCAATTTGACTTAATGTGAACTAACGTTTTAGGCCAGGTAGACATGTTAAATGACTTAAGAGTAAAAAAAAATGTTAATATTCTAACAAGGATTTTCAACCAATCACTTGTATCAGTATAATTAGTGGGAGACTATTTAAGAGTATCTTGGACAGAGATACCTTAGCAAGCTTACCTTTGAAAATTAGTTCCCAGGAGCTTGTAGAGATAAACAAAGAATATCAATCTATAAGCCCCTGGACTCTATTGATCTCGGTTATGCTAGATGAACTTGAATCTCTTTCCAGAAACCCATTATTCAGCCCCATTGTTTTTTTTTTTTTTTTTTTTTTTTAAATCTAGTCTCCAATTTAGTTGCACCAACTATTTTCTTGTTAACAAATGTTTTATATGAAAGGAGATAGTTTCAATTCAAACCAACATCTTGAGTAAGCACATAACAGTTCAAGCTAAAAGTAAATTGTAAGAAAAAACAACCACCTGGACATATTTTCGCTCAGCTCAAAATTAAATATGCTTGGGTTTACTGAAAATAACTCAAGGTGATGTCATAAAATCCTATACTCTAATACGAGCAATGTTTGCTTGTATGTATGTATGTATGTATGTATGTATGCTTGCTTGTACCAAGATCTCGAAAACGGCTCCGACGATTTTCTTCAAATTAGGGATGGACGAGATTGGATTTTTAGTTCGAGACGAGACGAGACGAGATTTTTTATTTCTCATAAAATTTCGAGACGAGATCGAGACGGGATTTCCCTTCTCATACACAACGGGAAATGCACGTTCGGAATTTTTACCTGATTTTGTAACATTGTTAGATGACTGTTTAAATACAAAAATAATGATAATAGGCAAGGATATTTACTATCTTTTATTAAAAAACATCAGCATAACATTTTTTTATTAATCACACCTAAATTATTAAAAATGCCTACGATTAGGAAACATAGTGATATCAGTTAGGATTGAGTTCAACTTATCCTAAAATAAAATAAATCATAAAATAAAATATTAATTTTTATAAAATAGTTACTTGTTTTGACATTTTTATAGTAATAAAACATTCCTCACACTGCTAACACTTAACAAAACTTCTCAAATGTTATTAAAATAATTAAAGTAATATTTACATTTTTGAAGAATTAATTAAATAAGAACGCCTTCGCAAAGGAAACGCAACTACAACACGCTCCTGTATTGCGGGTATTGCATTGACTTTCTGCAGGCGTTTTTAATTTTTTTTTTTTTTTTTTTATTCTTGTCTTGATAAAAATCTCGGCCAAAAAGAAATCTCGTCTCGTGTAACGAGATTTAAAATTTCCCGAAAATTTCCCGAAATTTCGAGACTTGACCATCCCTACTTCAAATGTTGTAAATAGATTATTTTTGGCCTAAAAACAAGTTTACTACAGTTACAACTGCCAACAAAAATCTAATTACGTAGAAAAATTAAACTGAAAGTCACATTATTTTAACATTAGTCTTATGGGTTGCTAAGTAACCATGTTGGTTGAATTGAATAACAAGGAAAAAGTAAACAAAAGACTTGTAAGTAGTCTATTCACAGTATACTAGCAATTACAAAATACAGTACAAAAGGAAATACCCCCGCCGCTGCAAACCTGCAGACTAAGCGAATTTCCATTTCCCTGAATGGATTTACACTAAAATGTCTCCTTAAAAATATCACATTTATTCCCTATTTAAATAGAATCAGTTTTACACATACTTAGGTTTGCTGCAACAGGGAGGGTAAAAGTGTTTTTTATGTAAAATGTTAATAGTTAGTAAGATATAAAAACATTTTCCAAATTTGGGCAAAATATGTTTATAAACAAGCAAACTACAACAGTTTACTTATTCTCCATAAGAATAACATGGGAATTTTAAATTTACAATTTTTTGGAATTTTCTCCGTAACCATTTGGCGCATTATAACGCTTCTATATACTAAATAATTTGTTTTTTAAGCTCTACAAAATAGTTTAGAAAGAAATTGCAAAATTTTATGTTTTTTGGGTCAAAAATGGGAAAAACCTATTTTTACCCCATAAAAGCCCCCATAAAGTTCCCATGGTCCGATCATGCTGGTTCGCGAACTCGTTCAAATAAACGTAGGTTTACACGTTTGTACCAAATTTCATCAAAATCGGATCATTTTTGCTCGAGTTATCACGCTAACGGATATATATATATATATTTACTGTATATATATATATATATATATATGAATTTGAACGGATGGTGTTTTTGGCCTCTAGGGACCTCAAAACGAAAAAAAAATCGGTCCCAGGTCCAGGTCTTATCGTGAGTACTACGGTAATAGCTTATTCCCTATATGGGAAATTCGCTAATATTCCCTATATGGGAAATTCGCTAAAACATCAATTGTTACTATTGAGCAAAGATTATACTGAAGATTACTCGATACATTGCTGCAGGACTTTTTTTTATCTATGATTGTAGTAAAGGCTAGCATCCTAAAATGCTATGGGAAGGGAGGGAAACAGGTCGGCGACGTAGGAAGTGGTGAAGGAAGTAGTAAGGGCAAGCAGTCCGGAGTGTGAGAACTGTATATGACGATTAGATTAAGATATCTGCAATCCTATGATGCTATGGGAAGGGAGGGAAACGGGTCCGTGACGTAGGGAGTGGTGAAGGAAGTAGTAAAGGCAAGCATTCCGGAGTGTGGAAACTGTTTATGACAATTAAATTAAGGTATCTGCAAACCTAAAATGCCATGGGAAGGGAGGGAAACAGGTCGGCGACGTAGAAAGTGGTGAGGGAAGTAGTCAAGGCGTGCTGTCCGGAGTGTGGGAACTGTTTATGACGATTAGATTAATGTATCTGCAATCCTAAAATGCTATGGGAAGGGAGGAAAACAGGTCCACGCCGTAGGAAGTGGTGAAGGAAATAGTCAAGGCAAGCTGGGCGGAGTGTGGGAACTATTAATGACGATTACATTAAGGTATTTACAATCCTTAAATGCTATGGGAAGGGAGGTAAACAGGTCCACGACGTAGAAAGTGGTGAAGGAAGTAGTAAAAGTGAGCAGTCCGGAGTGTGGGAACTGTTAATGTCGATTAGATTAAGGTATCTACAATCTTAAAATGCTATGTTAAGGAAGGGAAACAGGTCCGCGACGTAGGAAGTGGTGAGGAAAGTAGTAAAGGTGAGCAGTCCGGAGTGTGGGAACTGTTTATGATGATTACATTAAGGTATCTACAATCCTACAATGCCGTTGGAAGGAAGGGAAACAGGTCTGCGACGTAGGAAGTGGTGGAGGAAGTAGGTAGTAAAGGTGAGCAGTCTGGAGTGTGGGAACTGTTAATGGGGATTAGATTAGGGTGTCTAAATCCTAAAATGCTTTGAATCAGGTCCATAACGTAGGAAATGGTGAAGGAAGTAGTAAGGCTAACAGTGCAGAGTGTGGGAACTGTCTGTGGCATTTATGTATCTGCAATTCTAAAATGGTATAGGGAAGGAGGCCAAACAGGTCCACAATGTAGGGAGTGGTGAAGGAAGTAGTAAAGGTGATCAGTG
Source organism: Macrosteles quadrilineatus (assembly GCF_028750875.1). NCBI lineage: Eukaryota > Metazoa > Arthropoda > Insecta > Hemiptera > Cicadellidae > Macrosteles > Macrosteles quadrilineatus. Next base: position 1,856,134 of record NW_026542606.1, read on the forward strand.
TGGAGTTTGGGAGTGGATTAATGTATCTGCAATACTAAACTGCTTTCAGAGTAAACTAATGATTTTCCCCGAGCAAAGCTCGGTCCCCAGGTACTTATTGTAAAACATAATCCTTCAACCAAATTGAATATATATAGTAAGATTAATATTTTAAACAAAAGACTACCTGATAGACAATAACGATGTGTGCATCAACAGATAGAAGAGGAACAGGATGTGAGGATGAGAATGAAACTAGGCTCACAATTTCTACTTCTGAGCCTGAAAGAGATTAAAAAGACAGAGCAGATTATTGGCAGATAATATTACATATGAAATACTTGTAATACACTAATCATACTTTGGCAACTCATCATCTGAGTATATTGTAAAATACTGATGGAGGCTAATCATTTCTCAGAGTAGCATTATATTAAATGATTATCAAAGATCAGATCATCAAAGTCATAATCTAGTTTATGAAAATTGCAGTTATTTTTAGTACTTATTTTTAGTTCTTTTTACAAACAACTGTAACTAAAGCCATGTTACATATCATATTAGCTCAACCCTTTGTAACTGATTTATATAAGTTTATTAATACAACCTAAAATTAATTCTTTTGGTAATAACTACCAAACTGGTAGGCGGAGAAAGGTTACAAATTGAGCACAAAAGTATATTTTTGCTATAATACAACTTATATCAAACGACATAAGATCATGATAGAGGTACTCACAGATGCTGGGAAGGTGGTGAGTGGCAGGTTGTGCAATGAGTGGTGAAGTAACTGTGATAGAGACTTGAGCGTTGCTGAGCGCTGCAGACGGATTGAGCACCACCACGAGCTGACACTCAGTTGGGTCAGACATGCCCAACGTGCGAGTGGTCACCTTCAGTTCATGTCCCTCACTGACCTGTAGTGCCGCTATTCCACAGAAACATTAACTGGTTTAAAATACATAATTTTAGTTTGTTTATTGAATTATCATAATTCTTTATGGTTAGGCCTATATAGCTTTTTGTCACGGGCTTCACTACACTTGTGAAGATGTTTTATGTAATAAACTAAACTAGCTGTTGTGTCAGAACATACGTACGGGAATAGAGTAGTCAGTTAAAACTGTGTATAATTCAGATCAGCTAGTTTACACGTATAAAGACAAATTTTCTGGCAGTTTAAATGTGGAAAATCATCTTGTAAACAAATGTTGCGTGAACAAATATTTTTCATCCGATTATAGGCCTATACAATATGCATTTTAAATCAGATAATTTTAAAATAAAACAGACATTTTGTCGATGTGAAAAGCCCTAATAGGAGATTTGCAGCCGATTCGCACACTGATTATAAGTACAGTTGTTAGAGAGAGTAGTCAATTTAGAAGTGATACCACCTTCTGTTACATACTATAATTTACCGTAACTTACCAAAGTGGCCACTGAAACCTTAAGAGGTTTCTGTCCTTCCACACCCTTCTATCACCTTCCTCTTCTATAATTATTATTGTTATGAATTTAAAATAAATGGATAGTAATAATTTATATATATATATATATAAATGTATGCTTAATTTAGTAGGCTTTGCTAGTAATCCAAAGCCTGGACTGAAACTAATACTGTAATAAGCAATTGTTGAATAGACTGGATTTGAGTAAACAACAAGCAAGAAATTAAGAATGGAGAGTCAGGTTAATTACAATTAGGTTTGATTTTGTAAGCTTTTCTGAATAAAATATGAAATACAATTACCATTAGAGTTATTTCTGATTCCTAACATGGCGACAAGGACGGGATAGTATATGTAAATTGTGCGTGTTAAAGAAAGTAGTGATTTTTGCGCAGTATTTAAAAAAATAAACTAAACAACAGTAAGCCAAGCAGAACAATGTCGAAAAACTATATTGGTAAGTTAGATGAGTTTGATCCACAAGTGGAATCATTTGAGAATTATCATGAAAGGTTAGTGCAGTTTTTGAAGATAAATAAAGTCAAGGAAGAAAATAAAGTTCCTTTCTTTATTTCAATAATGGGGCCAAAACTTTATTCCATTGCTAAAAACTTGTTGGTACCTCAAAGTCCTGTAGAGGTAAGCTTAGAGAGAATGAGTGAAGTGTTGAGCAACCATTTTGTTCCTAAACGAAATATAACTTATGAAAGGTTTCTGTTCTATAAAAGAAATCAACAAGAAGGGGAAAGTATTTCCAATTATGCCGTTCAGTTAAAAAAGTTAGCCTCAACATGTGAATTTGATTCATTTTTAGATGAAGCATTAAGACACAAATTTCTTTGTGGGTTGAGCTCAAGTACAATACCGAGTAAACTATTGTCAGAGGGGGGGGAACTCTCAAGTTTGACAAGGCATTAGAAATGGCTTTATTGATTGAAAATGCTGAAAGTAGTGTGAGGGCTTTACACCCAGATGGGTATAGGAATAAGTATAGTTCCGACATAAATTGGGCAGGGCAGCAAAATAATAGACCAGTTTCTCCAAAGTATCACAAGCCTAGGTTTAACAATTATGACAGTGTAAGCGGAAAGCAGTATTATCGTTGTGGGAAAGATCATGAAGGTAAGAATTGTCCCTATAAAGATTACAATTGTAATTTGTGTAGGATCCGTGGTCATTTAGCCATAATGTGTCGACAAAACAAGAATAGGAACAAAGTCAAGTCTAGAATAAACTATTGTGATGATAGGTCTAACAGTGATGAGGATGAACTTCCTGCTGAAGAAAAAGGATCGACTTCTGGTTAAGGGCAGGATAAATTTGAAATATTTACCATAGCCTATTCTGACAATATAATTAGGCCTAAGAGAGTCAAAGAGCTTCACAGCCAAGGTGTTGGTAAATAATATACCCTTAGAAATGGTCATAGATACTGGTGCTGTGGTCACTGTATTACCAGATAATATTTATTTCAGTAAATTTAAAGGAAAAGTACGAGGCATGTTTTTTAAGTAAGTACCGTTTTTAAATTTCTCCGTTGCAGTTCTGCGATTGGCATTTTTGACACTTTCGCTGTATATGTGCATCTATTGGCAAGCCCTAGACGGAAATTCGACAAAAATCGGCTGTGTTTACATCCGGTATCGAGCACTTAAAATGGTGCCGCCAATTGAGACTGCCGCCGACTGTGAAGTGCGCGCTGTAATTAGAGTTTTAAGTGCTAAAGGTGTGAAAGCCATTGAAATTTATCGACAGATTAGTGAGGTGTATGGCGAGAACATTTATGAGTGACGGAATGGTACGCAAGTGGGTAAGGGCCAGCGAACACAGAAGGGCATCTAAAGACGGCCCCACCAACGTCCATCATGAGCAACGCACTGGGCAGCGTCACTGCCCCCAGTACCCAGTGCGTTACTCATCATGAACGTTGGTGGGGCCGTCTTTAGATGCCCTTACCCACTTTTGTACCATTCCGTCTCATGGCGTTCTCGCCATACACCTCACTAAGCTGTTGACAAATTTCAATGGCTTTCACACCTTTAGAACATAAAAATCTAATTACAGCGCGCACTTCACTGTCGGCGGCAGTCTCAATTGGCGGCACCATTTTGAATGCTCGATACCGGATGTAAACACGGCCGATTGTTGTCGAATTTCCGGCTAGGGCTTGCCAATAGATGCACATATACAGCGCAAATGTCCAAAATGCCAATGGCAGCGCTGGAACGGAGAAGTTTAAAAACGGTACTTATTTAAAAAACATGCCTCGTATCTAGTTTACACAAAACTAACATGTGTTTAAAGACATATACTGGTGAAAATTTTGAGGTGTTAGGAGAGTTTCAGGCCAACGTTCGGACAGAAGATAGTCAGCAAAAGCAGTTGCCTGTAATAGTTGTCAAAGGAGCTACTGCAAATCAACCTGTTCTCATGGGACGTAATTGGTTGGAAGTGCTACAGCTAGACTGGAGTAAGATAGCTCAAGATGTACATAATGGTCAAGGACTGGACAAATTAAATGGTAAGACTGTTCAAATTAGTAATAGTCTAAGTGTTAAAAAAATCTTAAATGATGATGCTCTTTCACGCCTTCCATGCCAATCTTCCAATGAAGAGAAAAAGGGTGAAATTAATTTTTTTTCCATGACAAGTGAATTGCCAATAACTTACAAAGAGATAGGCATTGCTACCAAGTTTGACCCTGTACTATCGAAAGTACTAGATTTTACCCAACATGGTTGGCCTAATGTTATGGATGAAAACATAAAACCATATACTGACAAGAATCGGGAACTGACGGTAGAGGAAAATTGCCTTTTGTGGGGATCTCGTGTTATCATACCTCCTGTTTATCGAAGAGAAATTTTACTACTCTTGCATTCAGAACACCGAGGAGCGGCACGAATGAAAGCACTAGCGCGTAGTTACGTGTGGTGGCCTAAAATAAATCAAGATATTCAAGCTTTTGTTTCCGAATGCAACATATGTCAGTCTTGGGCATGTCACAACTGGCAACGTCTATATTTAGATTTTGCTAATTTTAAAGGAAATGATTTTTTGTAGGGATGGTCAAGTCTCCAAATTTCGGGAAATTTTAAATCTCGTTACATGAGACGAGATTTCTTTTTGGCCGAGATTTTTATCGAGACGAGAAAAAAAAATTAAAAACGCCTGCAGAAAGTCAATGCAATACCCGCAATACAGGAGCGTGTTGTAGCTGCGTTTCCTTTGCGAAGGCGTTCTTATTTAATTAATTCTTTGAATGTAAATATTACTTTAATTATTTTAAAAATATTACTTTAAATAACATTTGAGAAGTTTTGTTAAGTGTAAGCAGTGTGAGGAATGTTTTATTACTATAAAAAGTCAAAACAAGTAACTATTTAATAAAAATTAATATTGATTTTATTTTATGATTTATTTTATTTTAGGATAAGCTGAACTCTATCCTAAATTATATCACTATGTTTCCTAATCGTAGGCATTTTTAATAAGTTTGGCGTGATTAATAAAAAATGTTATGCTGATGTTTTTAAATAAAATATTGTAAATATTCTTGCCTATTATCATTATTTTTGTATTTAAACAGTCATCTAACAATGTTACAAAATCAGGTAAAAACTTTGAACGTGCATTTCCTGTTGTGTATGAGAAGGGAAATCCTGTCTCGATCTCGTCTCAAAATTTTATGAGAAATAAAGAATCTCGTCTCGTCTCGACTCGAACTAAAAATCCAATCTCGTCTGATTCTAGTGGATAGCCATTCAAAATGGGTAGAAATCTTTTAATGTGAACCACAACATCATCAAAGACTATAGAGAAACTGAGAACTTGTTTTGCCGCTTATGGTCTGCCTCATACAATTGTCACAGATGGTGGACCACAGTTCACAAGTCAAGAATTCAATGAATTCTTAACTTTCAACGGAACACACCATGTTTTGTCACCACCGTATCATCCAGCCTCTAATGGTTTAGCAGAAAGAATGGTTCAAACAGCAAAGGAAGATTTTCTGAAACAGATGTTATATGATGCAACCAACCAACCTCATAGAACACTACAGCATAGGATTGACAGCTTCGTATTTACCTATAGGAATTTACATTCGACTACTGGCCTTTCACCATCAGAGATGTTTTTGAAAACCAAACCTAGAACCATTTTAAGTTTGCTTAAACCTCATCTATCAGGAGAAATAGAAAAGAAGCAGCGATTAATTAAATCTCATGCAGATTTCTCTAGGGGTAAATCAAGATTTTTTGTTGAAGGAGAACCAGTTTATGTTCGCAGTGTTAAGCAAGAACAAGTTAATTGGCTGCCATTAGTAAATGTGGAAGGAAGAACAAGATTTGTTCGTGCAGACCATTTAAAACAAAAGGAAACATCAGACTGTGGGGAAGAAGTCAGATTACTGATACCCAGGGACAATTTAGGATTAAGTAGGCCAGTTGACAAGATCACAAATTTTCAATCTCCTATCAAATCTCTGATAAAAGGTGTTGCACTTCGATCTTCTAAACATAAAAAGATGCAGGAAGACATTAGTACAGAAAAGACTCCACCAAGCAATGATATGAGTCCTGTGCGATCTAAATGTATTAGGAGAGCACCTAAAAAAACTGGACTTGTGACAAAATGTGGTAAATCTCCTTACTAAGAAACATACAGTTAGTCCAAATGAATTTTTTTTTGTTTAATTTTATTTAATATTTGAATTTAAATAAGCAGGGAGGAGATGTTATGAATTTAAAATAAATGGATAGTAATAATTTATATATATATAAATGTATGCTTAATTTAGTAGGCTTTGCTTTGTTGAATAGACTGGATTTGAGTAAACAACACGCAAGAAATTAAGAATGGAGAGTCAGGTTAATTAGGTTTGATTTTGTAAGCTTTTCTGAATAAAATATGAAATACAATTACCATTAGAGTTATTTCTGATTCCTAACAATTATCACCACAATCCAATTACCAACATTGTGTTTAATCTATGTCATCCATCTGTTTATATCTGGATAAAACCCGTCAGAGGTTGTGGTAGTATAATTTAAAATCGTGATTCCTGATCATCCTTGATCTCCTTGTTTAACATCAATATTTTCAGGCCTAATCCAAACAAAGTTTAAGCAGCCAAACATTTATTGTAGACAAAAAGCTGCCAAGATCAATTGAAACTTGTAAACATTGCAATTTTCCTACTCCTTCCTCAAAAAGTCGAGCATTAAAATAATTTGCATAAGCTTTTCTTTGAACCTCTACTTGTTTACAGCAATGGTCTTACTTATCTCTGTGGTATATTCATCTCTACTAATCTTACTCATTTCCTATAATAAATGACAAAATCATAGACTAAATAAAATAACCTCATAGTTCTATAGAATATTTTTTTATCCATCCAGCTGTTTAGTTCAAACAAATTATATTGAACTAAAACCAACCCAATATTTTAAAGACTACTCTAAAACATAAATTAAAACATCTATGTAGTATTTTACTATGTATATTAAAATAATCCGCCATGCTCTTACCAAATAAATGAACATATAAATGATTTTAGTATTACTCATAGTAGAAATAAGTCAACCCTATGTATGCAATTTCATTTTTATCCAAATGCTGAATTTGTGTCACAAAAGCTGAATGTTTACAGCTGCTGTTACGTTACGGCTGATAGACTTAAAAAATATTAAAACTTAAAGTCTAATAAACTGAAACTCTAAACTGAAATTATGGCTTCGACATTCCCTAGTTCTTAAAATTATCATTCTTTCAACACAAAAATCATGAAAATCCGTCAAGTGGTTGATTCAGAATCGTTAAATAAAAAACCCTGTCACGTTTTAATTTATATGATCTTGTCGACTATTTAATCCAAGCATAAAAAAAGGCTTTAAACAAAAACAAAATTGTAAAAGATGCCAGAACCTAAAGAAGATAGGGGAGTGTCAGAAACAACTTTTGAGTATTTTGTAAGACAAAACAGGCGGAATCATAGTACTTAATCCCTTCAAGGCGGTTTTATAAAGAGAAAATTGGAGTCCAGGAAAAGAAAGATTCATTTTCAGATGAATGGGAAAATGTTTAGCTGAGAAAATATAGATTAACACTAGAAGAAACTGACTTAAGTGGTTAAATTAAAGCAATAAAATAATATAAATTTTATTAGATTAATAAATATTCTATAAATTGTAAGGTTAAATTAAACATAAATTACCACGCCTAAATCTAAACATAATCTTGAATGACACTAATAGGTCGGAAATTATTAATAGTAGCAAAAATAAAAATTACCTTTATACCATCAGAGTCTGTTAAACTAGGTTCAATTACTACAACAATTAAAACCTACTCTGTGATGTAGAATCAATTTCCTGTTGCAAGGTGTAGAGCCTGTGCTGCAACTCGTCGTATGTGACTGTCTTGTTGGTGAGAGGAGGCGCTATAAACACGGCTGGTTCTGTGCCAAGGTAGCAGCAAACAAGCTGACCCTCCTCAGCCAACAGGGCTACCAGGCCTTGTGCACACTGGGAACATGAGACGTTTTCTTTGAAAAGGGGTAAAGTTCAGATAATAGCCCCAGGATTGCGTTTTAAGACATATAATGGCTAATAATGGATAGAGCTTAGTTGAGAAAATTAAAGTCCAGAGGTTTTTAGATACACAACCAAGGTCACATAGCAAAATGAAAATACAGATGTTTATTCTTAGTATAGTGGTGAAAACTCCTCGTTTCAATTACTATCATCAATCTATTCTCCAAATAAAACCTTTCCCAGGGCAAAATATATCAGTTTTATGTTATAAGATAGGCCTAACCTTTTTTGTATATTAAATTTAAGTTCCTAGATTCCAATATTCTTAAGAAAGCTAGCTAAACTATATCCCACCTACAGATTAAGATATAAATCATTAACATTTGAATGCATTTAAATTAACAAAAACAAAATCATAATCTAATTTGTTATTTATAAAAACAATTTATAAATACAAAGCCAGATTAATCAACCACAGTGGAACTGCGATTGTCTGCCAGTGAACTACTGGTACTTGTCATTGCATATGTGGCTCAATACAACTTATTTTTAAATTTTACTAAATTAAAAATGTGATTTTTTGCTAAATAATTTTCAAGTTATTACAATGGACTTTCTAAGGTGAAAAATTTTGCATTAAAAAATAATTTGAAATTAGTGCAAAAATAAAATAGATGAATAACTGTAGACGAGTAACTGTTGCAAATTGTCAAAATTTGTGCACAAACTATAGCAAACTGCAATGTGCTTCAGTGATTGTTGAGAGGCATGTATGTGAAACCTTCAGATTAATTCTACTGATGGAAACTGGAGTAAAAGGCAGCTGGGACGACCAACATAATGAAACTGAGTTGTAAACCAGTAGAGTCGCTGTATCTGCCACAACTAGCACCATAACGTTGAGGCCGGGTTCTAAAAATTCACCATACAAAATTACATAAATTAAACTTTTATTAAATATTGCAATTTATTATTTATTATTAATGAAAGTATTGTTCATCTTCTATATATATAAAATCCAATGTATGTTTGTTTGTTTGTTTGTCCTTTATGGACTCCGAAACCGCTCGACAGATTGTAATGAAACTTTCAGGCATTATTAAGGATTATTCAAGGATGGTTTGTGTGAAGTTTGACGAGCTCCAACCTGAAGGTGAGTAAGCATAGCAAATGAACTTCAACCAGGACGTGATTGAGCCATGCGAACAAGCTCATCTTGAAAATGATCGAGCATTGACATAAAACCACATTAGGACAGGACGACGTCTGTCGGGCCAGCTAGTGTATAAATAAAATGTGTTTTTTAAAACCATCCTTTGTGGGAGATTACTATATGATTCAAAAGCAACCTTATTACACACTTTTGTGGTTAATATGTTTGGCTAAAAATGTAATCATAAAAAATATGAGGACCACAATAATATTAGAACAGTACAGTCCCACAAACTCGGCATTGTATAGACCAGACAAGTGAAGAGTAATAGTTATCAGAAAAAGGACAAACAATTGAAAATTAAACTTTAGATTAAAAGTAACTACATTACAATGCCATACATACATTTGCATTTTTGAAGAAGATACACAACTTACTTTTTTTTTTAAATTCATGGTAATTGTTGGTTGTCAATGTCAGCTGTCAGGTATGCAAGAATCAAGTGTCTCGGTCTTAATGTCTGCAAGAAGTTCTAGGCAAAGCTTGTGTAACTGTTAAAGCTACAGAGTTTTGTAGTTTGATACTAGGGTCATAAATAAGTGTAAACACCGGCGTAGGGTAGCACAAAACTTGTCTAAAAATTAATTATGGGTTCCCTGGCAGATCGGATGAAGTGTTAGTTTATTGGGGGATGAATTTGTAGGACTTTACTGTATTCTAATTTATTTTATATCTTTTAATCAACTAATCAGCAAAAGATTTATTTTTGGTATTTGGTTTTGTACATTAGAAATTATGTCACCCTCCTTAAACGGAAAACCTTGAGAAATAAAATCCTTCAGAAGTTGAGCCAATATTCACCTGTGATGTATGGATGTACGCAACAAGGGGTGAATTGCAGCCGTTTCACCAGCTCCAGGCTACCACCTTCTTTAACAAAGAATAAATTTCTCTCTCCTAAAACAATTATTGAGGCTTTGGAGCTTTGTACTGTTATGACCCGCATGTCCACAATCGGCTCCCCAATGTTTAAACTCCACCAAGGTAATAGTTTGCGATTTGTATCTGCTAAAACTTCATACCTGGAATGTAATCATTCAATGAGTACAGTAAAAAGTCCACGCTTTCATAAAAAAATGTCATAGTAAATTTGTCTGTGGTTTTTAAAAGAAGTATTCCTATTTATGAATATATCCCATTTAATCCAGTAACCTAACACATTTTACCTTGCATGAAATGGGGTAGTAGTTACCTTCTAGGTAAACTAATCAACTTCCAGTGAACGTTCTAAAAAATTTTTTCCCCCAAAATGTTTGTTTTTTAGTGCCGATTCCAAAAATGATATTCATTTTTTGCGGAAAAGCACAGTTTTCCCGGAAAAGCGGAAAAAAATTATTGCCCGATCAAACCCCATGTTGTGGGTACTCAAATTGTGCGGAATTGCATGACGAATTCAACAGTATACTGCTCAATGCGATACGACCGCCTCAAAGATACCTCAAAAAAGGCCGCCGAAAACTGTGGATGCACCGTCTGTGAGCGTGGAAAGTTTAGAGGTGAGGTTAGGTTAGGTTTAGTTAGGTTAATTTAAGTTACTAGTGTCCCTGTTGCTCGAATTCAAGCAATTGCTAAGTATTACAGGCATTATTTTAAAACGGATTTCAACCAAGTCAGCAAATGTTTGTAGCAAACTGTTAATTTAGCAAATTTATTGACTGTTTACAATTATGCTCTTCTTCTTACTTTTGATTTCTGACAACAGCTGCAGTTTCATAACAATTTTTGTTTCCAATGTTAATCTTATGGAGAAATACGAAACTTTAAAGGGTCCCAAGGCCTCACTCTCTAATTATTTACCTAAAAAGAAAGTTTCCTGCACAACTTCATGTTACGCTCTTTCCAATGACACCAAAAACATGACGATCGGTTAAGTAATTTCGGAGGAGTAATTGTCACAAAAAATGAGCTTGCATATTAAATAAGTACGAGAGGTCGTCCAGTGGTCGAAACTCGACCAAAAATATGTAATGTACTCACTTATCTATTTTCACCCCACACTGTAAATAAAACATGTGATTGGAGTTTCCTCCATTTGTTTTGATTTTCTGTTTATATTTCGTTGTTATTTCGTAACCAGCATAGCAACGCATAAGATCCATGTTAATTTTTTCAAATTTTTAAACTCATTTTTTGTGCTTATCTTTGAGCCTATTTAAATTTATAAAGGGATTCTGCACACCTACAGGAAAATAGCTTTCCAACGGTATGCGTAGATTTTCCCTACGATTCACACGAGCTGAGAAAAAAGGTTTTAAAGAAACATGCTTGCCTATTAATATATAGATAGATTTATAGGCCAGTCAAATTGGACAATAAAATCGCAAAGCATGATGTATTGCTGCATTTTTAATATGTTGTTGGGACCAGTTAGGGTAACTCAAAACCAAGTTTGCAGCTTCGAGATCCCTGTGCTCCCTGTGTAATAAGTAAAATACAAAAAAAATGGTGTATTTTTTTAGTTTTTGGTCTATAACTTATTAACGGTGCATTTTTCTTAATACTACTCAAATTTAATAATTAAAGTACATAAAATTTCCAACAATTTAAGCATAGTTTCATTTTTGTGTGTCAAATAGTTTTTGAGCAATGATTTTTTGAATATTACAAATTATTTAAAGTAATTACCATAATTTACATTTTTCCTGGGTTGGACCCACAAAAATTGTGTAATACCCATATTATGGCAGAACTCTTAAAAACTGCTTTTATGGTAAATTTTATTGGCTTTCGTTTTATCACAAAGCCAAGTCTGTATCTTCGACACTTTTCTGAAAACTATACAAATAATAATTTATGAATATCACGATTTGTTTTATTTAATGAGTTAAAACAATGTCCCCCAACTATCAAGTAATAAAAACGAAATGAGGAAAAACATATTTAAGGTGAAAAGTTATATTTGAAGATAAATTATGACAAAAACATTCTTAATACTGTATTAGTATTTTGGCTTTTTGGACACTGAAGGCAAGGTAGAAATGTTACCTGATTCAAACTCATCGGGTAAAGACATATTATCGTCAGGGTCATCTTCATCCTCTTCAATAAATGGTAATGTTACATTTTGGCAATTCTTAGCAGAGAAAGGAATACATAATGGTGAACACTTTAGCCCGGCCTTCCGACATGTGCAAGCACCCGTGCATCCCTTTTGGCACCTACATGATATTAGTTTCAGAAGGTTGGATGGAGCTGGACTGCATGAGCATGAGGTTGTCACTGGAACCAATCCTGCTGTGCTATTTGAACAACCCCACTCTGTGTGATCCTTTTCAATTCCTAACCATTTTTGCACTTGGTGGTATGTTTGAAATTAGTGGAAGGAAGCTGCTTCTTGGATGAGGGGCAAGTATAAATAATGATATTTTTTCAACATCTAAATAAATAAAATTATAACGTTTTAGCAAATTTCCTATATAGGGAATGAGCTATTACTGTCATGGTAAGATCTGGACCAGGGACCGATTTCAATACAGTACAAAATCAATAATATTCACCCTATGTATATAGCAGATCAAAACACAGCTTATCTTATGCCATTTTAACTTAACAAAGTAATTTTTCCATTTGTTTTAATCAAAATTGTGCAAGTGACATCCTTGTCCTTTTAACCAGTGAACAAGGTTGACACAACAACAGGAGGTCGTCTTTCAGACTCTCGGTAAAGATGCTGCGGGAAAAAGTACATCAGCAATCAGCATGAGTCTTTTATTGATGTAGAACCTGTACTATTTGAGTAAAAATGCATCATATAAATATTTGAAATAGCAAAAAAAATTATATACCGTAGTAGTTTACGCAACGATTGTGTTGAAATAAAATCAAATCGTCTTTATTTCATATTGTACATAAACCAGTACATGGAATGGCGTCAAAAACTATCTAAAACTTAACATAAAGAAAACATGTCTAATAGAAATAAAACACTAATTTAACATATATTCTTCTTTTTTAATTATACTGATAGGAAGTAGCTATTACCATAGGTGGTATGGTAAGGCTTAGTGCCGGGAGTGCCGAGACCGATATATTTGATCATTTTCTGCGGTGGGGATATTTATTGTACATTGTTTTTACAAACATTTATATTACATTTTGTTTTTACTAACCAAAGCATAGTAAAAATGTATTTATCTAACTCTTAAAACTTAAACACACGTTGTAAAAACAATTAAACACGTTAAATGAAAAAAATCGTGATATTCATAAATTATTATTTGTATAGTTTTCAGAAAAGTGTTTGAGATAGAGACTTAGCTTTGTGATTAAACGAAAGCCAATACAATTTACCACAAAAGAAGTTTTTAAGAATTCTGCCATAATATGGGTACTACACAATTTTTGTGGGTCGAACCCAGGAAAAATGTAAATTATGGTAATTACTTAAACAGATTTGTAATATTAGAAATATCATTGCTCAAAAACTATTTGACACACAAAAATGAAACTATGCTTAAATTGTTGGAAATTTTATGTACTTTAATTATTAAATTTGAGTAGTATTAAGAAAAATGCACCGTTAATAAGTTATAGACCAAAAACTAAAAAAATACACCATTTTTTTTGTATTTTACTTATTACGCAGGGAGCACAGGGATCTCGAAGCTGCAAACTTGGTTTTGAGTTACCCTAACTGGTCCCAACAACATATTAAAAATGCAGCAATACATCACACTTTGCGATTTTAGCCTCTTTTTATGTACGATTTGACTGGCCTATTAGTTAACCTAATCTAACCAAACCAACCTAACCTAACCCAACTTTCTAACATGGGTCTCTTCTACCTTAACATACATACCAAGCACAGAAAACGTACTACTATAACCCAGAATGCCAACCGCATGGTAAAAAGCATTAAGCGGTTTGAGAGAGCTTTGCCTGTCAATCCGTAGGCAGCGCCATCAGCGTTGCTATGCTATTGCATGGCAGTAGTATTATTCAAAAAGGCCAATTTTATGAAAAAAAACTAAAGAACATTTTTATTTAACTTTCTTAATTCCCTATCAAACAATACCAAGTTCAAAAAGATTGAATAAGAAATAGCTGAAATATTACGATTTTTAATTGTAAAATGGGGTAGAATAAGGCAAAACATACATGGGTTTCCTATTATCAAATTTCCCTGCCACGAGTTGCTTTAGAGAAAAGATGCCAAGAATAAAAACGTTTTTAAATTGCATTTACTTTCTAAAACAATAATAAAATATAGGGTCTTCCATAAGAAAAATCAAAGTTGGCGGCCATATTGGAAAAATAGTGACCAAAATTATTTTTTGAACTTGACCAAAAAGGCAGTTACAATTTAACATTTTGTTTTATCTCTTATAACTTTAGAATAAAAAGCTGGAACAATTATATTAATCACCCTGTATATTAGCAAAAAACCCCATTTACTTTTTGTTTTGAGGTCTTCAGAGGCCAAAAAGACCCTCCGTTCAAATTCAAATATTTATATATTTATATATTGCTGTTAGTCATTTATATTTTAATTTATGTGTTTACGTAAGAGGGCTGCTGATACATTAAATTAGATTAGTAAATAAAGTACAACTGGATGCATGCACTGCAACTAACTTTCAGCGGTCACGTATCACTAAAGCTGCCATATTTCAATTAATATTCGTCCAATCTTAAAAAATAAGGTGTCAATCGATTTTTAAAACTTTAAATGGCCGCCATTTTGTTTTATGAATTTGAAATTTTTCATACCTTAATTACTTGTAGTTTTGTCTAGTTGTCATAAATGTTTGTGCAAAGTTTTAATTTCAAATCTTTAACCACTATTTAGAAAAAAATTAATAAGTGAAAAAAACAAAATGGCGTTTTTATTTTACTAAATTTAGTAGAAGTTACTAAACCTTTACTAGTTTAAACCTTTAGGCTACTTAGTTACTAAACCTTTACTAAATTATTAGTAGAGGTTCAAAAAAAGGTGGGGACATAATTTACGTAGTGATTCATTGGGTCAAAATAAAGAGAAAATCAAGAATAGCATTTTTTTTCAAAATCGCTTCGTTATCCAGATATCCGCTATTTTGTATTTTTTACATAAACATTTTTATCTTTGCATTTTTTCGACCGATCTTTATGAATCTTGGTATGTATGTTAAGGTAGAAGAGACCCATGTTAGAAAGTTGGGTTAGGTTAGGTTGGTTAGGTTGGATTAGGTTAACTAAATAACTTAAATTAACCTAACTAAACCTAACCTAACCTCACCTCTAAACTTTCCACGCTCACAGACGGTGAACCACAGTTTTCGGCGGCCTTTTTTGAGGCTATTAGGTTGTATCGCTTTGAGCAGTATATTGTTGAATTTGTCATGCAATTCCGCCATTTTGAAATTTTAAGTTGAATCAAGATGATTTTTTTTACTAACATTGGTCTTTTCTACCTTAACCTACATACTAAGTTTTATAATGTTCGGTTGAAAAAATTAAAAATGTTAATGTAAAAAATACAAAATGGCGGATATCCGATTTTGGAAAAAATGTTATTTTTGATTTTCTCTTTATTTTGACCCATAGAACCATTTCCCGGAGTTTGGCTGTTTACTTATGGGACACCCTGTAATACAGGGTGTTTCACGGGAACCCTGACAAACTTCGGGAAATGGTTCCTTGGATCAAAACTATAAAGAAATGTCCTATAAGCATATGTCCTAAACTCACTCGTTTTCTATTTATACGTAAAAATAGGGGTTTTTAGGTTTTCAGTGTATCTGTTGAACATTTTGACCTCTAGATTGAAAAATTGACAAGATATTTTGATAAAACTTGCATTGATAGATAAAATATTACCTTTCAAAGAGATTTCATTAATACTATTTTGGGCAAACATGTTTGTTATGACTGATAAAAATAAGTTTAAAAATAAAATATTTTTGAAAAAAATCTAGATGAAAAATTATATTATGTTTTTGACAGGTCTTCATGTAGTTGTAGAATTTAACGGAGAACAAGGAAATGTGAATTTATGTATACCTTTTATTGGGATTATTTTTGACAAAATCTAAAATATTGTAAAGTGTCAAACATTAATTAAATTAAGCGAAATAAACAAAATTGAATATTTAGCTTATTTAAAACGCATCCTAATCACAGTTGGTATATGGGTTCACCTAATTGAGAAATATTGCATAATGGCCTAAAATTTTCTTCTTTTTCATTTTTAATGATAGAAAACAAGCATACCCATTTTCCTATGTTAACCTTATGGGGGGGGGGAAATACAATAGCTCGCATATTTTTCTGAACACATCTTATTAAAACTTGGTATATCCCTTCTTTTAGTTGAGTACGATGGGTACGATGTTGAGTATGATTATGGCCTAAAATCTCTAGTTTTATATTTCTGTTGCACGAAGCCTGCTTACTCCAATCCTTTAGGAAAAACATTAGTTGCCTAAATGACGTTTTGACCTAAAATTGATATAATATTTCAAAAAAACTGTTTGTGATTAGATAGAAAATTAAATTTTAAAGAGATGCCATTACTACTTTGTGCAGAAATATTGACTGTGGTAAAAAAATCTTATTAAGACCAATAATTGATCTAAAAAAACGAGATAAAAAAATATGTTTTTATTTTAATAGCCATTCATTCTGTAACCTTTTTGCGTTGATCTAACGGATATTTTAGGCCACAATCATGTAGTACTCAACTAAAAGAAGGGATTTACCAAGTTTTAATAAGATGTGTTCAGAAATATGCGAGCTAACGTATTTTATTTTTTCCCCATAAGGTTAACATAGGAAAGTGGGTATGCTTGTTTTCTATCATTAAAAATTAAAAAGAAGGAAATTTTAGGCCATTATGCAATACTTCTCAACTAGGAGAACCCATATACCAACTTTTATTAGGATGTGTTTAAAAATAAGCTAAATGTATACAATTTTTTTTATTTTGCTTAATTTAATTAATTTTTGACATTTTACAATACTTAAGATTTTGTCAAAAATAATCCCAATAAAAGGTACACATAAATTCACATTTCCTTGTTCTCCGTTAAATTCTACAACTTTTGGTAAAGTTGCAAGCCAAAAGCTTGAATGGTTACTGCATGAAGAGCTGTCAAAAACAAATAATAATTTTTAATCTAGATTTTTTCATAAATATTTTATTTTAAACTTATTTTTATCAGTCATAACCAACATGTTTGTCCAAAATAGTAATGCAATCTCTTTGAAATGTAATATTCTATCTATCAATGCAAGTTTTAACAAACAAAATATCATGTCAATTTTTCAATCGAGAGGTCAAAATGTTCAACAGATACACTGAAAACCTAAAAAAAACCTATCATTATGTATAACTAGAAAACAAGTGAGTTTAGGACATATGCTTATTTTTCCCAGTTTTGGCCCCAGGAACCATCTCCTGAAGTTTGTCAGGGTTCCCGTGAAACACCCTGTATATATGAATTTGAACAGATGGTCCAGCACTCAAATTAAGCTCATATATATTTAGTTGCAGCATTGTAATCCCTCTATGTACCTACCGTATTTAATCATTTTTAATCTATTTTTTATAAGGATTTGTAATTGAATTTAAAGTCTTCTATGGCTAAAATCCCAAATTAATTTTATATTATACTTACTTTATTTTTTATTCGTATTTATTATTTTCCCAGGAGCGCTCAGGCACCCCAGGTTGAGAATTGTTGGTCTATATTAACCTCATCAATACTAAAAATCAATAATAATAATATTAATAGGTTAAATACCTTGTTTACGTCCTCAATCCAAGTCGTCTTTTATAATGTAATAGGTAATATCAATGTTAGTCAGTCAGTGTACCGGTCCGCACAACAATATAATCACTTTTGTTTAGGCCGGCTAAAAGTATAAATTCCCAATGTTACGTGTAAATATAAATGTTTTGTGTGTCAGTGTATGTATATATGTGAACTTCAACGGAGACCAATGCTATCAACAGTAATTAACAAGACAGAAAATTGGACAATGGGGCTGTTGGCCCCAAAACTATAGTCATTATAAAAGACAACTTTGACTGATGACGTAAATAAGGTATTTAACCTATTATTATATTATTACTCATTATCAATCCAGGAGGCAAACATGGATAAAAATCAATACATTTTACCTGTAAGACTCTAGCATCCAGTTAGCGTTGGGAATGATGAATGAATCTGAAGAAGAGATGTATACAAAAGGTGAAGGCAGCAAAAAACATGGGAGGTTTCGAGAAACAGAAAATGTTTCTTGTTCTAAAAATGTTAAAACTCCATCTAATGACTGAACACAAATAAAGTCTCTTCCTTTCACACCACCAAAATTTCCAACAACAAAGGCAAAGGCAGATTTGGACAACTGATGCTCGTAGGCCAAAACTAAGTGGTATTGGTCACCTGAAATAAAAATATGACATTTTACACTAAACTGTATTTTGTTACTACAAAAATTATAACTAAAAAATATTTATTACAGATGGTTATTTCAGCTATCAACAATTAACACTGGTACGCAAATCATCATTGTCCTTGCCAAGTTAAATTCAATATTGTTAACATATTTTAAAATTACTTAACTTTAACTAGCAAGTTGCAAAGCTCAGAAATCCAAGGTCATTATAAAATAAAAATAGCTCTGCCACAGCAAACCTGCAGACTAAGCTAATTTCCTCTAACCTGGTTGGATTTTCACTAAAATATTACATTAAAATTGTCAGATTCATTTTTTATTTCGATATTTATTTTAATGATTACTTAGGTTTACTGTTACAGTGAAGGTAATTAAATGTGTTTTTATTAAAACGAGGTGTTAGCCCGTCCTACGTACGGGAGTAGTCAGTTAAAACTGTGTAGGCCTATAATTAAGAACATCTAGCTTACACGAATAAAGACAAATTTTATTGCAGCCTACAGTAGAAAGAGTAATTATCAATTGAGAAGTGTATAGACCTAGTCAATGATATCACCTTCCATCGCATACCTGCCTCTTCCAAAATCAATATCGCCACAATACAATTACTCATACTATACACAATTTCCAGTAGGTCTGAATTGAAACTCCCTCAAATAATACGAAAACATCCAATAAAATTCACAGTACACATAATTATAACGTTGGTGTCTTGACATCATTAAAGGAATCGTCCACAAACATCCTTTATGTCAATTTCACTGCATCAATTGCTAAATAAATAAGTGTAAACAAATAAAAGTAAACATAACAACATATTAGTTTGTTTTGTAAACAGCTGAGTCAAAAATAAAATAATATTAATTTGAACAAAAGAACTGGTCACATGTTGCAGGAATTTAAAAAGTAACAACGCTAGTAAAGCTAGTGACGTAATTAATTGTTTATGTTTATTATCTATTCCGATTCTGTTATCAGTTCTAATATCCTTGATAACTAAACCACCCTCATTGAATCAATGTACATCGTAATTCCCAATATTCATTTATTTAAACTATAAAACATTCAGTGCCTCCAAACGTAACCACAACTAAACACACGCCAAACTACTTTTTAGATTTCATAAAAGGATGGTTAGTCTAATTGCAGTATCCTAGGCCAATGATGACATTGTGTTCAATCTATATCATTCATCTTTATATCTTTGGATAAAACCCGTCCGAGGTTGAGGTGGTAATTTAAAATCGTATTCCTGAGGATTCTTGATCTCTATCTTTATGACATCAATATTTTCGGGCCTAATCCAAACAAAGTGCAAGCATTCAAAAACATTGATTGTAAACAAAAAGATGCCAAGATGAATTAAAACATGTAAAAATTGTGATTTTCCTACCCTTTCCATAAAAGTTGAGCAGTGAAATAATTTGCATATATTTTTTTAAACTCGTGTACAGAGCCTCGAATTGTACACATCGATGGTGTTACTTATCTCGGTGGTCTACTAATCTTACTTATTTCCTATAATCAATGACAAAATCAGAGTAAATAACCTCATAGTTCTATAGGGCATTTTTATAATAATTAACCAGCTGTTCGTTAATACAAATTATATTGCACTAAAACAAACCGAAGATTACAAAGATTACTTAAAAAAATAATTTGAACATCCTAGTATTTCACTATGAATATTTAATTAACCCGTCATCCTCTTATCGAAGGATTGAACGTATCAATGATTAGCATTACACATAGTATAAATAAGTCAACCCTTAGTATGTCTTTTAATTTGTTCCAAATGCCGAGTTTGTGACACAAAAGCTGAATGTTTACAGCTGTTATGTTAAGCAAATTATTTTATGCCAAAAGCTAGTTTAGAATCTTAGCGTCGGCTGCTAGACTTTTAAAAAATCAAAACTTAATTTCTAAAATACTGGGACCCTAAACTAAAATTATGGCTTCGACATTCCCTAGTTCTCAAAATTATCTTTCTTTCAACACAAAAAACATGAAAATCCGTCGAGTGGTTGATCCAGAATTGTGAAATAAAAAAACACTGTTTCGTTTTAATATTATAGATGTCAATAGCCTAATATATGATATAAATAATTTTGCTGAATTTGAACAAAATGTATCCCTAAACCAGGAAAATACAACAGTTAATTAATTCTCCATAAGAATAACAAGGAGATTTTGAATTAAACTTTGTTTTTTTCCTACATTACCATTAAGTAAACAACGGAGCATCAATATACTAAATTATTTGATTTTTTTAAGCTCTAGGAAAAAATAGGATAAAAAAAGAAATGATAACACATGTTATGTTTTTTGGATGTTAATTCTGGGATCAAATTTTTAAGCCATAAAAAACCTGTTTTTATAGTCCGATCATGGAACTTTGCGAACTCGAACGAATAAATGTCGGTTTACACGTTTTTACGAAATGCCATCTAAATCGGATGATTTTTACTCAAGTTATCGTGCTAACGCACACACATAAGAATATTAATTTGAAAAAATGGGGTTTTTGGCCTCTGGGGACAGCAAAATGAATGAGTAAATTCAGGGTTTAGGTCATACTATAAGACCAATGATAAAAGAAAGCTTTATCCCTATACGAGAAATTTGCTAACATTCCATGTACATTTCACAAAGACAACTTTAACCAACTTGGGGTTGCCATTACGCATGAAGAGTAAATACATGCACTATAATGTAGGCAAAAAGAAGCAAAGGGAGGTCACTAACAAATAATTAATTGTGGAGGGAAATGTATTACAGTCACAGAGAATACATTCTGTGAAACCACCAATATTGACAAGCACCACATTTTTATTAGGTGTGTTGGATTAGCATGGATTTTGGATATGCCTGTTCATGTATATTTTATATATGTATATATATATGCCTGTAAATGTATATATATATATATGCCTGTTACATCCATGCTAATTCAACACACCTAATGTAAATGTGGAGCTTGTCAATATTGTATATATAATATTGTTATATATTATATATATAACAATATATATTTTATATATATATAGACTTTTAAATGTAAACAAATTATCAGTATTGTCAACATGTGGTTTGTACTTCTAAACAAAATTGTAAACTATCTGCATTCTAAAGCTATGTATACAAGAGGAAGAAAATTGCGTGAGTTTTCTGTCCGACATTGAAAATTGCTCGTGTAAACAGGTGTGCGATCAGTGTCGGAGGTTCTACTGCCCAATCTACCGTCACCGAAGACAGTAAGAAATAGACTGAATCAGAGACAAAGAAGTTAATTGCTCTATATGAAGAAAATGAAATTCTTTGGAATGTCACATTGAAAGACTACAGGAATAGAGTAAAAAAACATGAAGTTGTGCAAAACATCAGTGCAAAGCTTAATACCAATGTTGCAGAGGTACAGCAGAAATGGCATAATCTGAGAAGCCAATTTCACTCAGAGCTAAAAAAGCTTAAAATCCTCAGGGCAGTCAACGGACGCAGTTTATGTGTCAAATTGTCCATATTTTGCGGCTCTCAAATTCATCAATATCAAGACACCAAGGACCTCCAGTAATTTGGTGAGTAATTACTAAATAAATAATGAAGGGCTGTTGAAGTATACACTTTCTTTTTTCATGATTAGTCATTTCAATTTATTAACCTACAATACAATGTAAAATGGTCGGCAAAAAATATAAAACAACTATTGACCAAAGCTGTACGATTCTCACCCCTCTGGGGGCCATAAGTTTCTTGGTTTATAATAATATTTCATGGATACCGTATCACGGGGTGAATGGGAACAGTTTTTAGGGGCTTTCTTGATAGCTTAAGAAAAAAAACCATATGAATTTTAAAATATGATAGGTACCTAATAAAAGAATGATACATATATTGTTTCTAGTTTTCCAAAATTGCAATATATATTTATTTATTGCTTTCCGTATTCTCCCTGAAGTTAGAGTGAATAGGGATAAACCTATTTAAGAAACATTAATGAACTCTTTAAACAGATGTATGACTAGAATGAAGAGACATTCAGTGTTTTATTGTTAAAATTAACGAATAAATAAATAAATAATAATATATAAATAAAAAACTTTTTAAAAACAAAACTTTTTTAAACGCACTAAAAAGTAGAAAATAATTGATCAATATGTGAAGAGTATAAATACTTGTAAGATTTAAAACGAAAAACGTAGGGTGCATGCAATAGATCATTTACAATTACCTTCACCTATTGAATTAATGTATTATTATCAATTTAATGGGTAAGGTACCAAATTTTAAGGGGGGTAAAAACGTACTACGAATAGATGAACCCCAGAACTTACCCGATTTTAAACCTCAATAGCCTACTCCTAGGCCTATGTGTTGGCCATAGCTTGGGCTATGGGCCAAAGAACGTAGGCCTATTTTTATTCACAGTGAAGTACACAAACACATCCACAACTACATATTTATTCATAATAGCACTTCGTTTCTCATAATAAAGTTAAACCGGCCGATTTTACAGATATTTAACGCCGCTGACGACATAACCCCAAACTGGTGTTTATTTGTTGACAGGCGACAGACGAGAACTAGACCGGCTCAACAGTTGAGTATTCGATCAGCTGTTGTCGAGTAGTACTTGAGTTCCACTGGAACTACTTTTTCAGCTGCAGCTCGGTGGAACGATTTGAATGTAGTTTCGCACAAACAGCTGCAGCCTTTTTGTAAATTTTTAAAGATAAGTTCCAGAGTAACTGGATTTGTAAAACACATACAGTTACAACAAAACAGCTGCAGCTGGTTTATTAATACTCTCACTAAACATTAAGTTCTAGCATAGATAAAACATACTCCGTTCTAGCCTGTGTAGCTGATGCATTTTGACTTATTTGGTCTATTGTAAACAAAGGTTTGATTAGCGGATATGGTTGACATGCCTTAAAAGAAATTAATCATTTTCAGTTTTTTTTCAGGCAGGAATTATAAAAGTAATTAAATCAGTTCCAGTTAAGTCGTGCTCATAATATATACAAATTTATCTCTTCCTCTGTAATCAGTACCGTAATAATTGTTTGTGTTTTTGCTATTAACTTTAGAATTTTATATTAAGAGTTAGTGTAAGTGATGTTTGAATAATATTATTTTAACAATAAAAAAAATTTATAATATGAATAAATGCATAATATGAAGAACCTCTTAAATAATTTATACCGGCCTTGTCACGTATTATTTTTAGACCCTAGATAGACAAACTAAAATAATTAATTACTTGTACAACATTTCCAAAACACGATATTGATTTCTTAACAGCCGCTATTTTGCACTATTTAAAACAATATTCAAGAACAGCTTAAACTAATCCGTCTCAAATTATGGTAATAAACTGAGATTTTGTTCATCCGCCCTTTTGCCTCGTTCCACTACAGCCATAGCTCCGCTGCAGCGGGAAAACCAGCTGCAGCGGGCAAAACTAGCTGCAGCTGGAACTGCTTTTGGAACGAGTTCCACGGCGACCTTGGAACTAGCTGCAGCTGTTGCGCCCAAGTAACTGCTTGGCACATCTCTATCGAGTGGGCAAGAACGAAGGATTTTACTCCAAGACATGTTTATTCTTATTTGTTCGTACGTCGTCTTCGAAGTAACTTCGTCGTTACATCTACGCTCGCACGATAATCGACACGACTGTACGATTTTGTTACGAAGGTTAGCTAGCATACTTAGTTAGGACCTTTCACATTTTATGTTATTTTCATTTTAATCTATTGTACCTTTTCGCTTTCTTTACATCCCGATTCAAATTATATAAATTCTAATAACTTCGTTTTTGCCGACTTGCATAAAACCCGCCAATTCCTGCCTGCCAGTGACTAGCGGTGGATATCTTTAGGTTCGTTTAAATTAATTTGCTACGAAATTACATTTATTCTGTTCGTTTAACGATTAGTTATTACTTAAATTATTCTAGTCAATTCGTCGTTTAATACCCCCGAGACTTGTCGTCTGAGTTCTAAACCCCGTCTTTGGCGGGTGAAAGAATCAAGTCTTGGGAGCCGGCTGAGTTGAATTATCAGCTACGAAAATTAATACTAAATTTATTTTAAATCATATTACGATAAATTATCCGTTCAGTTATATTAATTAGGCCCCGACGACTCTGTAGGAATTGTTTTACCTTACATTCGATATTAGATCGATTACCAACGTCTATAACTAATTAGTTGCATTTTAATACGAGTATTTACATCACATTGGCTAAGATTGAATACTCGTCGGCCCTACAGAGTCAATCCAAAGATTAGGCAAAATTTAACAAAACACTCTAAAAAAGGTAAGGATGATATATAGCTCCAACTGAGCGTCTGCAGGATTACCTGAACGTTTCCTGAGCTCTGAGCCTTCAATTAAATTTAAATAAATTGATCAGTCAAAGCCGTGACAACTTCGTATCGACCCCTGGATTTTTCTCGGCTCCTTCTGAGCACTCCGGGGAAGAAATTTGAGTGTGGCCGGTTCTAGGGTAGGCCTAGCCTGACTTTGGTGAATACTAGTTTATTCCCCCCCTAGAATTTTGCGTCACAAATGCACCCCACGTTTTTCGTTTTAAATCTTACAAGTATTAATACCATGGATTAAACGTTAATACTCTCCACATATTTATAAATTATTTTCTACCTCTTAACCTCTGCTCATCGAACTGTCAAATTTAAGTATTTAAAGCTGACTTAAATTAATTGATATATTTACATTCTTTCAAAATGTAAACATGGAAAATTTGGAAGCCCATGGGGCGTAGCCCAAGGGAAATATGAAAATTAAATGATATAATATTGCATTGTCATCCATTTGTGAGCTATGTTTCAAATTTCAAGTCTCTAGCTCATTGGGAACTTTGTTTAAAATTGATATCAAAATTGTAGGAAAGCGACCTAATAAAAACAAGCCCATGGGAAATCATCACGATTTGCCCGCGAAACATCTGTTTAGTGCTATCAAGTGAGTCCAGCGACCACAGAATAAATTTTTTTTTTGTGGTCGCTGAGTGAGACGACCACGGTGGGCCTAGGGCTAGCTACTGGGCCGAGCAACTCGGTTTTCAACTAAATCGCTCGACTCGCTCTCAACTGACCTCTTTTTATTAACTCGCTCGTTGCTTGACTCGCCTGCATGTCTACACCATGCAAGTTAGAGAGCGAGTGGCAACTCGTACACTGACTCGCCCACCGTACTCGACCCATGTAAACCAGGCTTAAAAGATGGCAAGGCATATTTTTTTAGGGCAGAGGGGAGGTCGTTGTACAGCTTTGGGCCTAAGTACGAGAAGCTTCTCCTTCCAAACTCAAGCCTCACTCTTGGAAAGTGGAGCTGGAGACCTCCATGGCGGGTACTGCGCTGAGAGACCTCCTACCGGAAAGAGAGCCTCTCAAGAAGGTACTGTGGCTCCTGTAGAACAAGAGCCTTGTGCACCATGTAGCACGTCATAATCCTGCAAACAGTGTCAACTGTTGACATCCCCGCTACAGCTCTAAATGGAGAGACATGTTCAAATCTTTTGAACCCAAAAATGAAATGAATTGCAGAATTTTGCAGTTTTTGCATTTGGTACATGTCTTATCCAGAGATGCTGTTTCCATAAGCAGGGCAACAATATGTAAACACTGACAGAACCAGTGACTGCATGATGCGCAGCTTTGCAGATTCTGGCAGCAGACTTCTGAACCTGTACAGCCCTCTCAGCCTACCTAACACGCGCTGCGAAGCATGTGTGACATGGTCAGAGAAGGTGAGGCTGTTATCAAGCACAACGCCAAGAGTCTTTGACTTGTCACACAAGATCGAGGACTCCCCATTGAGCACAACACTCACTCCTGTCTCGCTGAGGGACTGCATCAAGTCACGGGGTGCCGTATGCATCAAACACACTTGCTAGGGTTTTTTAATGGGGATTTTCCCATAAAAAACCCATAAAATTGGAAAAATCAGATTTTCTCAAAAATGGCCCGAACGATTTTGATAAAAATTTAGTATGTTGTAGGCCTTTAAATTCTGAACAAAATGGTACAAATCCCATTTCTGTAAAAATGACGGTTCAAAAGTTATTGTAAATTATGTTTTTTCCCATAAAAACCCCATAAAATAACAAAAAAATGTATTTTAGAAAAAAATCTGATTTTGATTTAACATAGTATGTTATGGTCCTTACAATTTTGATAGTTTTTTTCATTTTTTAGAAATTTTGATTTTTAATGGGGATTTTCCCATAAAACCCCATTAAACAACGGAAAAATAGGATTTTCCCAAAAATGGTCCGAAAGATTTTGATAAAAATTTAGTATGTTATAGTCCTTTATATTCTGAACAAAATGGTACAAATCCTATTTCTGTAAAAAATACGGTTCAAAAGTTATTGTAAATTAAAAAGTTATTTTCCCATAAAAACCCTATAATATAACGGAAAAATCGTATTTCCCCGAAAATGGCCAGAACGATTTTGATAAAAATTTAGTATGTTATAGTCCTTTAAATTCTGAACAAAATTGTACAAATCCCATTTCCGTATATTTACTCTCACCGCTTACACATGATAAAGGTTGTTGACAAACTTATGGGAGAAAGTATGTGTCAGAATGCCAATACCGTTTATTACTCATAATGATGTTTGGAATGGAATACAATTGAAACCATTACGTATAATTTTATATGGCATTCACACACCGGACAAACCTTTTAAAGATTGTTTTATAGGGATATATAACAAATACACGAGATAATAATATAAGTATACTTCTTAAATTTGAACAAAACATTTCTGTTATAAATATAGTCCCTTACCATCACTATGTTTCACTCCTGCTTTTAAAAATTCTAATTAAATCTTTAGTAGACTAGAAAGTTAAACTTAATTACGCTCCTAAAAAAAAGTTCGTTAAATTCAGTCTAACAAGATATTCATTGAATGCAATAATTGGTGTGTCTTATGTACATAGACGTCTAAATGTGCCTATATCGCCAGTGTACCTTTCCCTGAGGAGATGAAAAATAGTCTGTGAATTCTATCCAAACTTCTTGTGCAGGCTTTCGGCGGTTCCTTATTCTTGTGGCTTGCAAAGGAAGTACGTTGTTGTTTGGCATGGACCTTTTTCTGCTCACCATGATCCAAGAATGATGTTACCGGTTTCAATGTCTTCTATATCAAATATCCCTAAAGGAGTGTAAGTCTTTGTGATCTCCTTTCCTTGCATAAGATAGTCATGCAACACACATATTGCTAAAACAACCAACTTCACTCTTTCTGGATGCAAAAGCATTGACTTTCGTAACACTCTAAATCTATTCGTAGCCAGCCCAAACACATTTCTTCAAAAACAACAATTCTTCTGCATCGAGACAATCGATAGTTAAAGACACGTTGCTTCAATGGTAGATTGCGGAACGGATATGGTTTCATTAGGTACGTTTTTAATGCAAATGCATCGTCTGCAACGATAACATATGGCATTGGTTTCTCTCTGCCCCTTAATGGAGTACGATTGGGTAGGTTTATGGACCCATTAGCGATGCTGCATTGCAGGGAACTGTTGTTGAACACAACACCATCAGAAATTCTTCCACAACATCCCACATCAACATATAGGAACTTGTACTCACTATCGACCAATGCCAGTAACACAATGTTATGTGTACCTTTGTAATTAAAATACAAACTTCCACTCTCTGGAGGTGCTTACATAACAATGTGTTTCCCATCAAGGGCTCCAAAGCAATTAGGGAAATTTCATCTGGAGTCAAAACCATCAGCTATTTGTCTCCAATCACCTGCGTTTGCCGGCATCTGCAATAAGCATAAAAAAGACATGTATGAAAAGAATTACTCACCATGATTAGGGTATTTATACATCTGGGAAGAATTTGACAAGTACCGTTGGATACTACGAGACCTTCCCGCCTTCCCGATCAGAACACCCCCCCCCCCACGACGCCGTGCCGAACGCTTCCGCATCATACCGTGCATAGGGAACTTTGTTTAAGATTGATATCAAAATTTGTAGGAAAGCGACTAGCGAGCTAATAAAAACAAGCCCATGGGGCGTAGCCCAAGGGAAATATGAAAATTAAATGATATAATATTGCATTGTCATCCATTTGTGAGCTATGTTTCAAGTTTCAAGTCTCTAGCTCATCGGGAAGTATCAAAATTTGCAAGAAAGCGAGTTAATAAAAACAAGCCCTTGGGGCGCAGCCCAAGGGAAATATGAAAATTAAATTATATAATATTGCATTGTCATCCATTTGTGAGCTATGTTTCAAGTTTCAAGTCTCTAGCTCATCGGGAACTTAATATAAAATTGATTGCAAAATTTGTACCGGACAAGAAAGTGAGCTAATAATAACGTTTTGGTTAAAATTTGGTACTTGTCAAGGCACTTGTCCCTAATACTTTGATTTAAAACAATTTAAAATTTAGATTACACTTTGGGATGAATTTAATTTAAGTCAAGCACAATATCCAATAAAATGATGTTAACACTGTGAAGAGTTGGCCGGATCTGGGCAATGGTTGAAGCTCTGGATGTTCATGTCCATTGTTGAAATGATGTACAGCTGGTTTAATTCACATAAATGACACTTGCCACAGTAATTTTTCTTTTCTTTTGATAATTTTAAAAATAATACTATATTTAAGATGTTATTATTATATTGCAATTTTCTTACAATTATATATTATTCTAAGTAAATTTGATTATTGTTGGTTTTTGATAAGTAATAGGATAGATCTGGTGAGAATTGGCATAAATATTATATTGTAACATAAAATAGGATGATATTTCTGTGGGGTGATGGGATATTATGTAACATTGAACAAAATTGGATAAATAATACATATTAACAAGGAGAAGCATATTAAATAACTGACAACACATTATCAAGGGCATTGACAAACATTATGGGAGAAAACACACAAAATAATAGAGAAATTAATGTTAATGATGAATGGATGACATGTAATATTACAAAAGATGTACGGTTAAGAAGTAATCACATTCTAAGCTAAATCTTTGACAAAAAGTTAACGCCTCCAGTGGGATTTGATCCGGCTACCATCAGTTCATCAGCCTGGTATGCTATCCACTGCATCACCGAGTCTGATGGCTGTACTCCGTATCGTTGCGGTAATGGTGTTTCCCTCAAGAGAAGAGACTGACGTCATGCCATCGGCACGGCGCGTTAGGGGGGTGTCCCGATCGGGAAGGTCTCGTTTAAGGGTCGCCGGAAGACTGCCCTCCGGAAAACTACCCCCCCAAGCAGGTTCCTACGTCATATTGACGTCAGAGACCGGGGGGTAGTTTTCCAGTCACGGACACTCAAATTTAGTTGTCAAACAGTTCTAATCTAACCTAACCTAACCAACCAAACTTGCTGTAACATTTCGAAAATCTGTTTTATATTCCCCACATGCCTTTTCTATTATCCAACGGAATTACTCAAATTAAAATTAAAATTATATAACATGATTTGTCTAGGGGATAGTATTCCGCATCCCCTCGTTTAAGTACTCACCCAAAAAATAAATATTTTTTAGAAGATGTAAATCTAACTTTGTTTTATTATTTGAAAATACCATATCTATAAGGTTTTTTTTCTTCCAGGCGATGAAAGAGAAGGAAATAATTAATGACGCAGAGAGGGAACTTGACAATGAGGACGTCGACCAGCTTAGCCTTCAATCGGAGAAGAAAGTGACATCGAAATACCAGTACTTCTGCTCAAGAAAAAGAAAAACAAGTCCTCTGCAGATTTGCCACAATATGTTGAAGCAGCATTGAACCAACTTAATAAAAATAATTATGAAGAACAAGTGATTTCTGTGCCTCATAGGTGGGGCAAATTAAAAACCCAGCGAACAAGAGAATATTTAAGTAGATAGTTACGGAAGCCATTACTAACATTGGGGAAGCGGAGGCGCTCGGGACGAAATACATGCCAAATCGGTTGGGTATATCTGTTATTCACAGTCTCCAGGATCAAGTTATTATTTGCAACACAATGTTCAGCAGCAACAACAAATGTTATCACTGGGACAATTTAGACCCTTTGCTTCGCCTTCTCTCTCAACTGACTCAAGTGACAGCTCATCCACATACGCTCCAAGATATCCCAACCAACCCTCCAGCACATATAATGAACAAAACAAAAACACTGGACTTCAACCAACCCTGTTGCATTTGAGTGGATTCAACGATATTCATGACTTTCAGATTCCACAATACCGTCAGCAACATTATAACAAGTAACCTTCAAGCCTACACACTATCACAACTATTAATAATAGGCTATTAATTTCATTTTGATAATTCACTTTTATGATTAAAAAGTAAAAAGAATAACATTTCTATTGGTTTCATATATTATTATCTATATATCTAATTCCGTAAGCCCAAAATTTTACAATAAAATTGTGAGCGAACGGGAGGCCGTAGAAAGCTGGGAGAGGTCTCATTTTAAAGGTCTGGGCATGAATTTTTAGGGAAAATTATTCATTTTTCTTAGTTATGTACCAAAAGGTTGTTACGGAATAAAATAATTCACATTTAAATAGCATGGGAATCTAATTTTATGTCTTTTTGTAAACACAGCTGTGATTATATAAATTGAAAAAATTATAACCACACCTGAATGTGCTTTATTTTGTTATTGTAAAATTGTTAGTATTGTAGTAAACAACACAAAGTGAAAATTAGATCAAATCTTATGAACAAACAATTTGATACTTTTAAACTTAATACTTTACAATGGATTGTTCTTTTGCACGGTAATAATGTATAGTGTCGGAAGACCATCACGCAGAGGTATTGTTCCTCGAAATGAGAACAGGCGCCTGATTTGGCACGATATTAATGGAAGAAGAATAAATGAGCATCGGATGAACATAAATTTATTCATGTGTATAGATTACCACTTTTAAATAAGATTGCATTACACACCGTAGGACCAATGAATTATAGATGCATTCGTTGTGGTGCATTGGGCAATTTGATTTGGTGATATTGTGACACAAGGCCGAACCGTCACAAAAGTTGGCATTTATTTGAAAACCCCAGTGTTTACCCATGGTCACAACTTTATGTTGCTTTTAGATGGGTAAAGAGGCCAGATGATGTTAAAATAGAACTAGAGCCAAATAAAGACCAAGGAATCGACCAAAATGATACTATGCAACAAATGTTGTTTCAGAGAGATTTTATTATAGAATTAGCATTTTTTATTTTTTTTATTTTTTAGTTATTTTTTGTTATTTATAGTAAAAAACAAACAGGCAGTGTGTAACCGAATAACATATTTCAAATAGTATCTTAGTTAATATTATCATCTTCTATACTATTAAATAAAAATCTAATGGTGTCTGTCTGTATGTGTGTTACTAATAGCACAGAAAACGTACCTACTACTATAACCCAGAATGCCAACCGCATGGTAAAAAGCATTAAGCGTTTTGAGAGAGCTTTGTAGGCTCTCCGGAGTAGGCGCTCCGTAGGCAGCGCCACCAGCGTTGCCATGCAATAGCATAGCAACGCTGGTGGCGCTGCCTACGGATTGACAGGCAAAGCTCTCTCAAAACGCTTAATGCTTTTTACCATGCGGTTGGCATTCTGGGTTATAGTAGTACGTTTTCTGTGCTAATAGGTGCAAAAACTACTGAAGCAACTGGGCTTAAATTTTACAAAAATATAGCTACCATACCAAGGACCATAATAGGACTATTCACATTTCGATATTGACCGTAGGCTTTGCCCCTTTGGCTTTAACCCTCCAAGTGTCCCTTGTTTTGGCCTTAATGTCTGCCTATTTTTTGCTCATTTGCAAGGTTTTATTAAAACGGATCTGAGAAGCTTGAAAACAATGTTAATTATACTGTTCTATATACCATTTTGTTTGGAAAATCATGGGCTTCAATATTATACATAGAACATAAGGAATATTTGTTTAAAAAAAAAATATTTTGGAAAATTTTCCAAAAAAAAAATAAGTTCGCGCTCAATGAAATTGTATAAATTATAGGCCTATAAATATTTGAAAATAGCCACTTTGTTCGAAATTTTATGAGGATTACAAATATATAATAATATAAGGAAGTAGATTTGCAAATAAATAAGTTATGGGCAAAAAACAGATTTCAGTACATAGCGTTTAGCTAAGAATGCATAGCCTAACCATAGCTAGGAATCTGGCTGATAATTTACATCAATATCACTACCTACTTCTTCAGGATCATCAACCAGCCCTTCAAAATCACTTAAATCTTCTTATAATGCACCACGTATATCACTACTTTTGATTTTTAACACTAAAAGAATGATAAACGTAATAAAACACATCAGTCATCGGTCCGAGTCTAACCAAGCTGTTTACAAATACGCACGTCTGCTGTTTGCTACAATATTTTCGGAACTAAAATGAATAGCGCTTAGAGACAGACCTCCGGAGAAAGCTCTGAATCTGTCAAATAAAACTATACCTAACTCGATCCAGTTCAATCCCATTTTGTCAGTCATAGAGCCTTTGCCGTAAACAGTGTTTGTGAGTCGCTGCAGCGACACAAAACACTACACAAAGTGTGTTATGTGTCGCTGCAGCGACAAATAACACTCGGAGGGTTAAAAGTTCTGAGGTGAAGATTTTAAAAGTAAATATTGGTTCAAGGCCACACTAAAAAAAACAGGCTCTGCCAAGCACCCTGCTGACCCTGCTCGCCAAGCATGACGTCACGATAGAAGACGGCTATGACGTATAAGTACTTATTTATTTATTTTCCAATGAAAGATTAAAACAAGCAGCTGATCACAAACGGCAAAATTACATCATTGCCGTCTTCTATCGTGACGCCATGCTGGACGAGCATTACGGCCTGTTTTTTTAGTGTGGCCTTGATTGGTTGGACTCCATGGCTTCGATGAGAACACTAACAATGTTTGATGTTGCTTTGACATTTAAATGTAAACAAGTAGGACTGCTAAACTGCATAATATTTCACAATTTCAGACAGCTGATACAAAGAAATTAAATATATTATTTTCCAATACTATGAGGTAGGTTTATTTTAATCTAACCTTTTATCATGGATTATTTATTCCAAAACTATGTCAATGATTTTATAAAAAAAAAGATTCTATAACCGTTGCTGTATCAACTCCGGCTCTGCTTTCAATGTTTTTAAAGCGTCTAAGTTAAGCAAATAATGTTATTGATATGATTTCATGGAAACAGTATGAAAATTACAATGTATAGATGTTTTATATGAATTTGGAGGCTACTTTAAATAAATTCTAACTGCTTAACATGTGTTAGATTAACTTAACATAACTTGCACATCACATTGTTTTATATAATGTATATTTAGGTAAATTAAGTTATTGTGTTTCGCTAAACCTATGCTTAAATTAAACCAAAGAATATCATCAATAACTAAATTGTAAGTCGTTTATTTTTGTTTTTTTAAATCTGTTGTACATGTATGTGTAACTATAATTAATTATCAAATGGTAATACAAAATACTCTTATTTTATCTTAACATAGCTTTCAGTTCACATTTACTTTATTTGATAAATTTATTATTTGTGTTTTGCCACACCACTGATTAAATTAAACCAAGAAAAATATCATAAAACTAAGCAGTGCACATTGTTCTTTTGTTTCTAAAATCAATGAAATACCTGTTACTATGTTTACTTAATGGTAAGTGTGAAAATGTAAAGGCAATGGACGATGGAACTGATTAAAAGAACTGGTTTGTAAATTAAGTTGTTTGTTGATATTTTTGTAGAGTAGAATCAGAGATGCAATGAAACATATACAGTAGACTCTTGATAATTCGAAATTGGTGGGCCAAGCATATAAATTTGAATTATCAAGAGTTTTGAATTATCAAGAGTTCGATTTATCGGGAGCAAAAATAAACCATTTGAATTACAGAGAGTTCATTTGTTTAATACATACAAAGGTACAGCACGTTACAATAAAACATCATACCGTATTTTAGTACACTTTTAAACAATCAACGGCTTATTTTTCAGTTACTGTAGTTGCAAAGAAATCTGTTATTTAGCGCTATATATTTCGCCAATAGCTGAACTATCAGCTGTCGACAACTACGTTTGTGCTCAAGGAGATGTCGCGCAATCTAGAGATCGGATTGCCAACTTAGAAAAACAAGTCAGCGAACTAACTCTGACTACTGCTCTAACTAAACAAACATCAAAACGTCCAACACTAGCCTACCATGGGAACAGGATGTACTGTACTGTATAGTTTCCTGTTATAACAGGAAGAGATCACTTCGAATTATAGAGTGTTTTGCCGACTAAACTTCGAATTACTGCGTGACTTTGATTTATAGAGTGTTTTTTCGACGAAACTTCAAATTACAGCATGACTTCGAATTATAGAGTGTTAACCGACGAAACTTCGAATTACTGAGTTACTTCGAATTATAGAGTGTTTTTCCGACGAAACTTCGAATTACTGCGTGTTACAAATTGACCTGCCCTCTATTTGGACTTTGAAATACCGAGTGTATCAAAATGCATGGTAAAAATTTGAAATATTGAGAGATTCTCTAGGGATTGAGCCTTCATTTTGAATTATCGAAAGTTTTGAATTATCAAGTGTTTGAATTGCCAAGAGTGGACTGTACTGTATTTGCTGTTACATTTTTTAGGCCTTGATGCGTTTATAATCATATAAGTTTTGTTTGCTGTCTTTAATGCTAAATTATTTGTTAAACATTTTTTATAGTGCCTATAGGTATAGTTTCTTTAATATTTCAAGACTGTATTGATAAGGCACAGCAATATTTCTAAAGTTTATAAAAGCTGACTTAGTTTTGCTAATGATTTATTGTGAGTGAAGAAACTGAAGATGGAAGGATTTGTGATTTAATATAAAGAAGAGTGAAATAAAAAAAATGTTCACTTAAATTTAATAATTAGTAGTAACTCCAAAATTGAAATTTAAAATGTCAATAATAAATAAAAAAGATATTTAATTAAGGAAAATGAAATGGTGGTATACACTACATACCAGATTTAAAAGTCATAACTTAAACACTCCCAGTGTCAAACATCGATGCATCGATGGTTAATGACACGCTCTGGGGTGTCAAGCGTCGATGCATCGATGGTAGTGCAGACACATATTGTCTTTTAACTCAGTCAATTTCAGTCCGATTTGGATTGGATTGATATCACTGTAAACAGCAGAAAACTGGCTTTCTTCTGGTGTCTTTTTCACAACCTTACTTTTGTTTGTCTGTTTCCAGATGTTTTGAGACAAAGACAATGTTTTGGTTGCCGTGTTGCGTGTTTTTGTTGTTGTTTACAAGTTGTTTGTTACTATATTTTTACCTGTTTAGACTACATATTTTGATGTACAAAATAATCAGTGATGACTTGTTGGTTTGATGTGTTTGCAGTTATATATTTGAAGGTTATGTGTAATGGCAGTAAAGTCATTGTAATAGGCCTAGTGAGTGATTTTGCTACTATTCCTCGATAATATTTATGACTCTTTTAGCTGTCCTAAAAATTAAGTTAACCATACTAAAGTTCATATTTTCTTTATCGCTATAATATTTAGAAATAAATGGCTATTTCAGATTTTTCATTTAGTTACAATTATTCATAAAAATAGGGGCACGAACATTTTTTTCATATTTTTATTTTGTATTTTTTATACTTCTAAGTACTTTTTTATGATAAAATAGTTATAAAAACCTAATTATTTGTACTGAATCATAATGTGCATATATTTAGCTGCACAAAAATATATAACATGGTATAGTTATTTTACAAAGTAGATTTGTTACATTTTTTAATAAATATTACTGCAAAATGCCCAAAAATCGTCTGACACCACACAAAAAATAACCGACACCAGGAGGGTTAAGGCCATAAAAGTTGAATTTTGTTTCTAAAAGCGTTGGCGGATGTGTAACTATTATATTCAACAGATGTAAAGATTAAAATGTTTCTATTTTGTGTTCTCTTCCCGTTGCAAAGCACGGGTACAACAGCTAGTTGTAAATAATATTTAATCTTTAGTTAATTATTCAAATTTATAAATGATGTTTTTTGGACTATTTGATGTCTTTATTAACCCTACAGCATTCCACCAACGTCAATTCAGACACACAAATATATAGCATAATAGCCAATAACTCCAATAACTGTGGTTTATGAATTATGATTTCACAAGCATTCAAATTATGTCTATATTACTATTGAATGGTTCATTAAATAATATGAAAACATACCTGTGTCAAGAAAACGTAGGGTGACCACCAGCCCCTTATTGCAGTATCCACTTTTTCTATCTTCGGCCCAACAATACAAATCAAATTCTCTAATTCAACAGGCAGACATTTTAACAAAATTTCTAAATTGTTTGGAATCTTCGATCCTTAGTTCTCCAATTAAGTTGTTAAACGCCCCCAACTCTCTTCTTCTTTCGATCCACTTCCTGACCCATATACTCATTTTCTTTTTCTTAACGCCAGTCCTTAACCAATGGTCAATAATCACAAGTGATTTTGATTCTCGTCGATGGCATCGTACTGACTAACTAGACCATTTGAGCAAGTCAAAATTGCATATGGAGCTCTCACGTGTAAATGGATATTAGCAAACTGTCGCAATAATCAGTGATAGCAGCTCGTACGAGGGCTCACGGACAACTCTCCGGAAAAAGTGTTTAGACTGTGCAACAATTCTTGCGCAAGTACTGTCGCAATTTTTCTTCCTCCTGTTTAAATATAGCTTAAGGATATGAAAACACTAGCCTACAACAAACCATGTTTCGCAGAGCCAGAAATTGACACAAGACTGTAAACAGCCACACTAAGAGGATGAAGAACACCAATTTGAAAACTTTGGGACCCTCTGCAACATAAATATTATTTAATGATAAATGTGAAGTAAATAATTTTTACTTACAGTCACCTGACATAAAGTTGCTAATTGCTGCATCTACTTACTTTTGCTGCACATTAGTATTTCAACCAAACAACACAAAACAGCGTGCTTTTATTAGACACGTAATATGTATAGGCTTGAAAATAATTTGGCAACACTTAAAGATATTATGACTACGATCAGCTGGTGCAGGGTTTCCCATTTCGTTCAATGTTTGGATTTAACCTAACCTAAAAACGTGTTGTACAGTGTTTGAAAGACTAATTATTTATAGTAACTGTAGGAAAAATATGTGTAACCTGAGGAGTGCAAACTGCCTTATTTAGTCATAGAATATTCAGTGCCGTGTCACTATATTATTTATTAGCAAGCCTTCCGTTTCACAATGCTTATAGCAATATGTCATCTGGTTTTATAAAGTGACACCAAATTAAACAGCAAGGAGTCTATCTTAAAATTAGTATCAATCAAGCAAAATTATTTCTCACTGCTTCAATTGTTGATTATTGAATAAAAATTAGGCCTATCTATAAATTAATTAGGTATACTGGTAAATTATTTTTGATTGGCCAGAACAACTTAAAAATACAAACACAGCAAATTAAAAAATTAAAACCAAGCTCAATGAATTAAAATTTGATTAATTAGTTGATCAATGGCCAATAAAAAATTTCAACCACAAACAAGTATACCTGTACGCCTATAGTACAGAATGATCTTCAAATGTATACAGAGTGTTTCCAAATTGTCTGGACTTATTTTGTGGGCTTGTTCCTTCAAAGGCAATGTAATAGGAGTACGGTAGCATGATACTGCTCTTAAGTTAGGTTTCTTATTAACCAAATGTAGGAAAAAACTGATGACTCTATTTGATTTGGATTTAAATTCTCTATCTTTTTGATCATAAAAACAATTTTCTTAATATTTACGGTTTTCATGAAATTCGGCATTAAAAATTTTAAATGGCCGCCATATTGAAACGGCTTGAGATATTGGAACAACTTTTTTTAGCTCTTTTTACCTTCAAAGCTACACATTTATACCAACTAGAGATTGTCCAGTGGTCGAAAACTTGACCTAAAATATGTAATGAACAGTTTCATTTCAATATAATATTTTTTTATTGTTTGTTGATACTGAACAATATTTATTTATTGTAGATGTCAGCTGATAAGTTTCGATTTGTTAATATAAAACAGGAAAGTACCACAATTTTGCCTATGTTGCAACATGATATGAATGCCGCCGTATTACGTTGTGTGGCTTCAGACTGGAAGTGTTTTCCAACAAAATCTGCATTCAATTCAATTTATTTATTTCCACAGTAATAGGCTAAGTTCATAAGTCCAATGTCTGAGCCACAAAACTACCGAGACACTTCTCTTACGCACATTTAAAACTATCTATCTAATTCGGTATAGGAACTACATCTTGTTGATTTAACTATCATATTGCAGAGACGGTTTCTTCTTTCTACCCGGCTAGAATGTTCGCCATAGCCCTTTTATTCACCGCGGTTTTATAAATGCATTGCCGTAAATGGGTGCTTTTATTCAAATGGGAGCGGTCTCAGAAGTTGCGGATACCCGCGGAGGTTTGTAAATTCACCCGCTTGCACTTAGAAACCGCTGGCGGGTAGCAGTTTGTATATGCATTGTGTTATACGGGATCGTTTATTCAACGCGGGAGCCCGCCGTCGCTGGCGCATTGCTACCAACCCAAGTCACTAGTGTCAACCAATACACGTGGTCTAGTCATTCGGCTGTGCGCATTATCTACTACTTACTAGTCAATAGTATGTATATTTGTTTGGTCGTGTACATAGCTGAACCTCTCATCGTTAAAAATGACTTCATGTCATGTTACGGACATAAATACTGAAAGATTTTGTCTGAAATTATCTACAGTAAATAAAATTTTGATTGAACACC
Organism: Macrosteles quadrilineatus; assembly: GCF_028750875.1. NCBI lineage: Eukaryota > Metazoa > Arthropoda > Insecta > Hemiptera > Cicadellidae > Macrosteles > Macrosteles quadrilineatus. Next base: position 1,895,579 of record NW_026542606.1, read on the forward strand.
ACTCTGGCACTATTTGAAACTTTTACAAAGGATTTATTTTACTAGAGTGTGTTTTAGCTAGATTTCAGGCTTAAATAGCAGCCGTTGAAGTGAATCGATGACAGTTCTCAGTTGTAAACAGGAGTATACATTAAAAAAAACAAAGGTTTTAACAAACAAGGGTTGGCAGCACTGTTACACTATCCACATAATAGTGAATCGATAGGGGTCGATCGCATGTGACACATTGGTGCAGCGGTCGCCCGGCGGGCAACCGCGGTGAATAAAAGGGGCCATAGAGACATTTCAGAATGATACTCGAAAGTCACTCAAGTTTATAACAAACAAATACAGTAAAAATTTCACTAAACAAAAAGTATGTAGGTATATAATATTCGGACATATCACACAGCACACAATCAGTGCAAAATAGGACTCACCACCACTACAAACTAAATTTGTTTATGTTATTATTTTGATTTTATACTTTAGATTATGATTGCTTTACTGCTGGTTAAAATACCGCAAAACAAATATTATTAATGTACACACGCCAACGTGGTTTACAGTGCATTTCATACAGTACACATTTTAAAAGTAAACATGTGATAGGAATTTCTTTAATTTGTTTTGATTTTCTGTTAATATTGCGTTGTTATTTCATTACCAGCATGGCAACCCATAAGACCCATGTTAACCCTTTCAGCGCTAGGCCAATAATTCATATTTTTTAAGACTTTTTTGTTTGCCTTTTAATTTCAATAGGCCTACCTGTTGTTGAATTTTAACTGTCATGTTGTCACTATTTTATTAATTAGGCTAATTTTGAATAATAACGCAATAAGAAAATATATAAGAAAGATAAATCCCGGTATTTGTAGTAAACATTAAATAAAACTTGGTTTTTGTTGTAATTTTCCTGGTTTTCCTATAAATTTTTATGTTCTGATAGCATTATTTGAAACCAAAATCTCATAAAATCAAAAGACATATAGTTTACAATGTAATATTGAATTTAACCTTGATTTAGTTGGACGAGGTTATCGTAATATAGCCATTTTAGAGAAACTAATGTTTTGCAGCCAAGTCTCAGGAACACATTTATGATCACAGTTGTGTTTAAACTAAAAAATTTCATCTAAATAGTCCGTGCTGCTACCTAGTAACGCATTGAACAACCATCTGTAGCGCTATCTGTTCGCAATCGGTGGCGTCAGCTTAAATACCGGTTTTTGACTCCTCAGTCTTCAAGCACAGATAGCCGAGAAGGCTAGGGCGTGTGTCACTTGGCCAGTGGCATTCGTCTGCTCGGGTTCGAATCCCGTCCTGTGTGGCAAATAATTGGTGACCTGTGTGTTTGTAGCGATATACTACAACCACTGGGGCATAGTGAGGTGTTGATAATCCTTGGTTTAGACATACACCTCGAAATCATCGGATTGGGCGAATCTTTTAGCTAAGTGGTTGTTAGTGTATCCTATGAACATGCAGGTCACCAATGGCCGTTTTGCTATTTTTTTTTTAAATAACCTTCCTCTCTATATCCCTTAGAGATTTTTTAAAACAACGATATATCGTTTCATAGCACTGAAAGGGTTAATTTTTTGAAATTTAAAATTCATTTTTTGTGCTTATTTTTGAGCCTATTTTAATTTATAAAGTTATTCTGCACATCTACAGGAAAATATCTTTCTAACAGTATGCGTAGATTTTCTCTGTGATGCACGTGAGCTGAGAAAAAAGGTTTTAAAGAAACATGCTTGCCTATAGATTTTTAAATTTCTATCTTGAAAAGTTTCCAAGATATAAAATAATTTTTAAAAATCGCAAACAGGGCAACAGACAGAAATATAGGCATTTTAGACCCATACTTATAAGGCATTTTAGACCCATACTTATAAGGCATTTTATGTTTGTCTTAGCCCAAGGATCAAGTCCACAAAATATGTCCAGACAATTTGGAAACACCCTGTATAGCTGTCAAATTAAAAAAATAAAATTTACAACTTACGAAACAAGTTTTCCAAAGTCAACCTGCAAAATGGGACTTGGCAACTGCATTTCTAAAAGCAAATCTGTAGCTCGGTATCCTTGAGGATCAATTTCTGTGTCTGGCTGCGGTTGAAATATCCTTAAAAATCCACTATGACTGCCAACAATTATACAATCAAACCCCTGTGATAAAATGTCTGTTACGACCATGCAGCCGTTGTCATAATGTTCATCTTTTCCACACAACGTGGACCACAGCTCTCTTGATTTGAAAAGAGACATTGAATTTTCCTATCTGAAATAGATGATTAGATTTAATTTCTTTTAAGTTAGGTAGGTAGGTAATGTTTTTGTTAGTTCTGGTTCCAGTAACCAACAACTATGAATATGGAAAAAATATAGAATTCCTAAAAATTGGTAGGCCTATAGTCGATCATTATTAGAAACAATGGGAAGATATACAACTTCAGGTTTAAAAAATAAATTGTTACTAGGTGGAATCCGGCAAAATCGACCTATGGTTACTTAGGTTATTTAGGTTTCACAGCTAGCTGATATAGATTAATAGAGTGAAGTTATAAAAATCTTGGTTAAATAAGGGGAGGGTAAACATAATTATGAAGATTGAGCACCTTACAAAACGTGGTTGATGAATTCTTTGAATACAATATTCTTTGAATACAATATTTCCTGTCCTTTCATGGGCAACAGGTCGCCCAAAAAGTTTTGAGGAGTCTTACAACTAATAGTATATTGTTCATGAGCTTTGGTCATGCTAAAGCCTCTTTCACCACATGGTAAAAGGAGATGTTATAATTGGTCTGTGATCAAATCAAATCAAATTGTCTTTATTTCATATTGTACATAAATCAGTACATGGAATGGCGTCAAAAACTTTATCTAAAACTTAACATAAAGAAATCAAGTCTAATAGAAATAAAACACTAATTTAACATATATTCTTCTAAAGAGTATAGAGAGGTAGTGACAACAAGTGGTACTTCAAATGTTTTTTAAATTTGAAAAAATTATTTTCTTTCTTAATGTGATCAGGAAGTTTATTATAGAATTTACCTCCAGCATGGGTAGTTTTCTTTTCATATAGACTTATTCTATGGGCAGGTGCTGCAATAGTACCCCTATTTCTTGTATTGTAGGAGTGGAATTCACCTAATAGAGGTAAGTCTGCAAAATTTTGTCTACAATATAAAATTACTTCATATACATGCTGTATACAGTCATTATTCCAATTTTTTTAAATTCCTCTTTGACGGTCTCTCTCCATTTAATATCCAATATTATTCTCAATGCTCGTTTTTGTAAAATTAAAAGCCTATCCAAATTTCTTTTACTTGTAGCTCCCTAGATGCAGATACAAAAATTTATATTTGCTAAGCAAAATATATCATTTTTAGTGTTTTAAGATCACAAAGATTAGATAATTTATACGAAGCATACAAACCAGATGTGACCTTTTTAGCTATCTGTTCAATATGTAAATCCCAACTTAAATTGTTACTCATTATCAAACCTAAAAATTTGGTGTTAGTTATTGGAGATATTTTATTTTTATTTATAGTAGCCTAATTGAGATGGAATTTAATTTATTTTTGTTGTTGTTGATGGCACTGATTGGCATTAAATTTGTTTTTGAAATATTGAGCAATTAGGCCCCTGAATATGTGGTTTGACCTAGAAATAATTAGAACACAGATGAAACCATTGTTGTTCGATAGTGAAAAGTATTGTGAATAACATATCAAAAGTCTCCAAAAATATCTTTGGTGGAACACCACCATTTTTCCAAAATGGCGGCCAAATCCAGTAGTTTTTTGCCGCCATTTTTCCTTAATTTAGGGGTTTCCCGTGGACTGATTTTTGCAACTTTTGGTATGTCACTCTGCACACCACAACAATAAAAATAAAACCATAACATGTTTACTTGCAAATTTTTATACGATCCCTGTGTACGTTATTTTTAGTTTGCTTGGACTATTACATTAATTTATAAAAAATATTTTTATTTTAAATATTTTATTATTTCTACGGGGTTTATTTTTTGTTGTAGGTACATGTATTTGGTATCATTTAAAAGGTAATTTCAGGAGGAACATTAAATGTATTGACGACTTTTCACCAATATTGACTGGAAAGTCAGAATTTCAATAAAAAGCAAAAAACTACTGGATTTGGCCGCCATTTTGGAAAAATGGTGGTGTTCCACCAAAAATATTTTTGGAGACTTTTGATATGTTATTCACAATACTTTTCACTATCGAACAACAATGGTTTCATCTGTGTTCTAATTGTTTCTAGGTTTTGCTATTTATTTTCTTATTTTAAGGCGCCTAAATAGTTGATGATCACTAAAGAAGTATATTTATATCACTTAGATTATTGCTAATAGATTGTTCTATTTCTATGGCAGATTTGCCACTTATTTTCAAATTGGCATCATCTGCATAGATGCAAATTTTGTTTCCCTTATTACCAGAAATGACTTGAGGTAATCCATTTACATATATTAAAAATAAAAGTGGGCCCAAAATTGAGCCTTGGGGCACCCCATGGTTAATTAGTTTCATCTCCGATTTTTGAATAACTAAATTATTTTGACTGTTGTAAACTAGCTCAACATATTGTTTTCTGTTTTTCAAGTAACTTTTTAGCCAGGATAACATAGATTCTTTAATTTTTAGTTTTGCCAATTTATTAATAAGTAAAGAATGTGAGACACTGTCAAAAGCCTTAGTTACATCTAAGAAAACTCCTACAACCTTTTCTCCCTCATCAATTGAATTTATTACAGATTCTATGAACTCAACCGCCGCAGTTACAGCAGACCGCCCTTTTCTGAAACCATGCTGCTCTTTGTCAATTTTTTTTCCAAAAAAGTTATTAATCTATGATACATTGTTTTTTCATAAATCTTAGAGATTACTGGTAGCAGCGACAATGGTCTATAATTTGACATAGTTGATTCATCTCCTTTCTTGAAAAGAGGCTTAATTTTGGAAATTTTTAGTTTATCTGGAAAAATGCTACTAATGAAAGAGGAATTTATTAAATGTACTAAAGGTTTTATTAAATATTTCTTAACATATTTAACTAAGGACATTGGGATATCATCATAGCCGGATGAATGCTTATTATTTAAAGAACTTATTATTTTGTCTATTTCTTTGTCGCTGACAGGTTCACATTTAAAGTATGTCAAGTCTGGTTAAAAGTCAGTTTTAGCATTATTTAAGTTGGGATATTCATTTAATTTAGGTATCACATCACGATCTACAATGTTAATGAAATAATCCTTGAACAAATTGCAAATCTTGTTAGGACTAGAGTAAACATTGTTATCTACTTTAATACTAGATATATTATCTACTTTACGCCTGTTTCCCACTTGCTTATTAATTATATTCCATGTTGTTTTTACTACATTAGACGAGTTATTGATTTTGTTTTGGAAATACTCTTTTTTAGCATTGTTAATTTTTTTTCCTAAGGGTTTTATTTTTTAGTTTAGCATCATTTACAGTATTTGTATTTTTAAGCAGTCTGCCCTTGGTATAAAGCTGGATGATTTGATCTTGTTCGTTTTTTAAAGTGACATTATACCAGCGACACTTGTTAATCCTTTTTCTAATTTTGACCACTGGAAAACATTCGTTAAAATATAAAATTATTTTATATATAAATACATCATATTTTTGTTCTACAGGAGATTGAAACACTTCCAGCCAGGTTTCATTTTTTAGTCTATCTAAAAACAAATTCTTATTACTTTCACAAAACTGTCTACCATGTTTAGTTATAAGCTTACTCCTAACTGTATTTTTTATTTCTTATAAAAAAAATTTCTAACAATGATCTGGTGGAGGGAGTGAATATTACTGACAACTGGCTCCATCTGCTTTAGGAAAATTTTTCAGATCGTATTTGGTTCCTATCAGTAAATCACCATCATTGGTCATAAACAATGCATAATTTTTATCAGTTTGAGGCCGATTAAATATTTTTTGTATTTGATCAAAATATCTGTTTCTCCAGAAAGCAGTAAAATTCTTACTTCGATTGGGGTCTATTTTTACGCTGTGCAATTTTGATTCCTCCTCTTGCCACATCAGCCATCACCCTGTACTTCTTTGCTAATTGATTAACTTCTGGCATAATTTTATTAAATCTGGCCATGAGGTTGAGGTGCCTGTGAAATTTGAACTTTATTGACAAGCGAGGGCCCATTGCCTCGGCCGTATCAATTATATTAAGTTGTGCATGTATTTTGTGGATGGAGTGGACCATAATTGTAGTGAATTTGACCACATTTGACCACATTCATAGCCTAGTCCTGCTTTGTTGGTAAAAAATTATGCAATTCCAATTTCAGGCCCCAAAACATGAACTCCATAACAGTACGTGATACCGTATGTAGTGAAGTTTAGATGCGTTGTTATGGTTCATCAAAATCCTGTATTAATTATGATGAGATCTGATTTCAAGGAGCCTAAACTTTTTATCAAGTCTGCAGCCGTTGAAAAAGTTTTGCCAGGAAGGAAAGTCAATTGCTCTTAAGTCATCCCCTCATATACAGTCCACTCCATTAAAAACGCCTTCTTAGGCATACGCAACACAGTAGGTTTGGTGGTTAGTTTGAGCAGTAATCATATGATTGGCAGTGATTGCTTGCACAATAAGTTTTGTAGTTCGCTGTGTTCTTTTCTTTAAAGCTGTTTGTTGTGAGTGGCCAAAGCTGAATTTGCAGAATTTATTGTATTGTCACGGAAATTAAGCTTAAATACAAGTCCCTTTTGATTGCAGGAAAAAGTTATCACGGCAGGAGAAAGTGGTACGAGTAGAGTCAGAGGTTGCAAAAGCTTTTCAACGGTTTTTTAGAAAAAAAAACAAAATTGTTGGAGTGAATGCCGTTACGAGAAGAAAAAGGACCACAAAAGGTGAATATCCTAGACTAGAAGACTGTTTAGTTAAGTGGTTGAGACAATATATGTAGAAGTGAAAATAGGCCTACTAATAATACTTTTACTTGAAATGGCGACCGTAAGAAGGTAGGAGGTTTGATTTAAAAAAAAAGCCAAGGCACAAGCAAAATAACATGAAATTTCCACTCTATTTCCGCATAAAAAAACTCTTTAATTTGAATGGTTTATATTTCTTCCAAAAGATTTAACATCTTAATAATTCAAAACTCTTGATAGGCCTAATCCAAATTTTTGCCTGGCCCACCAATGTACCCACCCCTTAGCTTGAATCTTATGGAATATGCGACCCTTTACTACCTTAGCTTAAGAGCTACCTAACAGGAAGATCCTCAATCATCAAGATTGGTGGAGGCTACTCTGACCCCTTTTCTGTTATGTCAGGAGTCCTCCAAGGCTCCCTTTTAGGACATTGACTTTTCAATCTGTTTGTTAATGACATAGGCGAGGCTATTGAGAGTAATTTCCTGCTCTTTGCGGATTAAATTAAGTTGTTTAGTAAAATCAGTGACAATGATGATGGCACTATTCTACAGCGTTCCCTGGATGGCGTCTTAAAATGGTGTGAAGATAACATGATGCAACTAAATGCATGGTAACGTCTTTCTATCGGACTGAAACTGTCTTTCATGCTGATAACAATATCCTAGACACTAACTTGGAAAAAAACATGTACAGAATGTCATGGGTTTAGGCGTGTACCTCAGCCTATCTCTGCCCCATTGATGTCATTTGTAGGAGAGCTGGTAGACTGCTTGGATGGATATCGCATGCAGCTAGAAGTGGATTATCTATGCACTTAATAACAACTCTCTACAAAACACTTCTAAGACTTCATCACATTGTCAGACTAGAGAGAATACAGAGATTTGTAAGACATGTGGGGCCGATGATGGGAATGTCATTTTCCGAAGTTCCACTGGAAGACCTGATGAAACATCTTGAACTGTGTCTTCTAGAGGTTGATCGTGAGCTCTCTGATACGGGATTCCACTACAAACTGATAAATGGAGCTCCCGAGTGTTCGTACTTGCTTGCCTCCATTAATCTCAGAATATAACTAACTTACCAGGTCAAGAGATCTCTTCGCTCAAATGCACTATTGAACCAACTACTTACGTGAAGTTTTGACCTGTGGCTCAACTACATCTACTTGGCAATTCTTTTCTTGCCAATGTGGACCTATTCTGCAGTAGCCTGAAATCCTTGAAGAGAAAATGGACAAAACTAAAGTAGTATTCTAATGTATATTTATTTGTTTGTTGGTTTCTAGTGTAATTAAATTTTAGTGCAGCAATTCTGGATTCTAGCTCATCCCATGTTACCACCATAGGCCTATTTCTCTCACTGTCATGCCTGTTAGCTAGTTGTGTTATTACATTTTTTCACCACATCCTTTTCATATTCATATCATTGTCTGATCACTACATTGATTTAGTCATTGGTTTTGCACAATTTATTGTTCATTTATACCTAGCTTTTGTTAACTCTTGCTATAGGCCTAATGTCTAATCGTTGTTGCTATTTATAGTTTTCACTTGTTAAACTTACTGAAAAGCCTACAGTATTTGTTTTAACATTGCATACGTAACTTCTTGTAATTTATTGTATGTACTGGCAATTTCCTGTCGGAAGTCAATGAATAAATATATCCCTAAGGAACGCCACAGCTGTGAGCTGTATGAGAGTCAGAAATGTATGCCTCAGACGATGCCTATGCATTTTCACTTACTGTATTTCATACTGTAGGGTAATTGTATTGTCTTATGGGAATACCGAAAGAGTTTTAATTTGATTTGTATTTGTAGGCCTAAGGCCCAGTCGTCCACAGACTTTCTCTTTCCCCATAAGCTAAAATTATAAACTGTAAATTGGCAATCCTAGTGATAGGTTTTTTTACTTGTTTTCTGTTATGAAATTAGTTTCAAATCAAATCAAATCAAAAATTCTTTATTTATTTCATGCACATAGGTACATATAAATAGTGTCAAAAAATTATATTAAAAATACATCAGTGTTTGAACCTTAACTATTTTAACACAATTTGTCCTGAAATATACTTTTTATTTATTTTGTGAACAGTTCAGTTTGCTGCTAATCACGACTGTCTTCTATTACAACAACTGCCGGAGGTTAAAGAGTCAGATATAAATTACTGCAAGGAGAAGTAAAATACAGAGGATATACAAGCAGAGGATATATAAAGCTTATGGGACAACTGTGCGCTTATAGCTCTGGTATGGTGAGGTGGAAATGTACTAGTATGGTATCTACATTAGCAAAGAAGAGCTTGAACGGTGATGGCCATTTTAACAGCAGTTGTTAAAACGGGGTCTTCCAACCTACTGCGCTGTAGTAGGCCTACATGATGACGAGAGGGGAAAGGAGAGCGGAAGGGGACCACAAGTAGAATTTCCTTTTGATACCAGTGCCTGGTGCTAGACCCCACTTAAGAGTACCATTGAATGTATCCTCTGTATTTTACTTCTTTGGGCTGCACTTTACTTTACACCCTACACTCATTAGAATGAAACATCCGAATGAAAATATTGATTTATCGTTTGTTTCATTCGATATATCGTTTGATTAGTTAGGTTAGGTTAACCTTACCGAACTAATCAAATTATATATCAAACAATCGATACATCGATCGATATTTTCATTCGAAAGAGTGTAGGACGTAAAGTGCAGCCCTTCTTTGTGCTTATTTGGTTGCACTTTAGTTTACGTCCTACATTTACTATTATACATTATACATTACCAGCTGATTATAAATAAAATGAAACTGTTCTAAATTGAACCTAACCTTAACCAACTAATCTTAACCTTAACCTAATCTCAACACATAAATTAGTGGTTAAGTTGTAAGTATATTAAAGTTACCTGCACTAATAAATAACAGGGTGCGTGTGCTTGATATAGGCTAAAATGATAGTTTGCTACATGAGAACAAACAGGTCAGTAACATATGAGTTAAAAATATTGCCCCAGACCAAAACTAGGCCTAATTAAAAATTAAATTAATTAATTAAAATCTCAGTTGTGATAAAAACAATAACCTAGAATAACAATAGAATGGAATTTGTCAACAATGATAACATTGATAATTGGATAGCCTAGGTAGGAGACCTTGCCGTCAGACTGTCACCGCCCTTTTTTTCGTCTGTCTAGAAACGGGACAGCGGAATTTGAAATCGGAACAACGCTTCCCCCACTACTGCGCTGTGCCGAACGCTTCCGAATCTTACCGAGCAGTGCCGAACTTAAACGTCAAATTCAATGCTGTCTGTCGCGTGGTCGCGTGGTGTACTAACTTAATCGTTTTGGCTTGTCTTGTCAACAATGCATGTATGCCAGTGCTCAGTTTTGTGATAAGAGTTTTGTTAATCGGTGAGTTTTGTCTCGACACCTTCGTGAAATACACGAATTCATTGAGGGGGAAAAGTATAAGTATAAGTAAAAAATAAAGTACTCATACTGTGAGTACTTATTTAGGCTACCTACGATACAAAACCAATGATAGATTTTAAGGTACAATAAAAGAACGTGTTAAATGGTTTGCACTGTAAACAAAAAAACTATCACAACATCAGTTACAAACCGAAAAATAGAAACAAATAGGAAAATTGAAATAAATATGAAGAATATGGTAATTTTTTTAACATATTTTATCGAAATTATAATCAGGTAAATGGAAATTCACTAAGTCTATAAATTTGCTGCGGAAGGGGGATTATATTGCTGTTTACACAAAAATAAAAATAAACCTCATAAAACTCAGGATAATGGCTTGGCAATGATTATAGAATCTTAATTATTTCCTATATCCATGAATGATTTCTTTTACAACGAATTATTGCCTGTAAAATATTATTACAGCATATATTAGAACAGACTCAGTATAATAGATCATAAACATAAACAAATGGTGTAACTGATGAAATTATTAACATATTGTTTGACAGCTCCATTTAAGTAATGTTAAATAATGTTTACATTCGGGCTAGTGACATCATTATTTTAAATTTATAATCCTTACCCTCTCTGTTTTAATATTCGTGCAGTATTTAATATGTTTGAACCAGCTGTGTGGAGTGGAATTGTGAAATCAAAACTCATTTGACCTCGACAGACGGCTTACATGGCATTCACACATTTGGAACAAACGACTTCATTTAAATTTAAAAACAAACAAACTAAATTGGCTCATTGGTCGAAATTCAAAATGATCTGTTGAAAATAAATTACTTTTATACAAAATTATATTGAAACCTATTTGGACCTACGGTATCCAACTCTGGGGAACCACTTCCAACTCAAACATAGAAATAGTTCAAAGGTTTCAATCGAAAACACTGAGAAAAATTTTACAAGCACCTTGGTTTGTCACAAATAAAGTAATTCATCAAGATACAAAATTACCCTATGTTAAAGAAGAAATAAAGAAACGAAGTGAAAAATACCAAAGAAAATTAGAAACCCATCCAAATTTCCTGGCAGTTAACCTCCTCGACAATAGTGAAGCTACATATAGGCTCAAAAGAGTTAATCCAATAGACCTTCCAAATCGTCTTTAGTTGAACTTTTTAAAAGTTTTTGTATGTTAGTGCACTTGATGGAGTGTAACTAACCCATGTTAAAATGGTTATCAAATTTACTTATTATTCTAGTATAGAATAGATTGTGAATAAATACTTGTAAAAAAAAAAAATCATTTGACAGTTAGTTCTGCTTGTTTATATTTTTAAACTTTGTAGGTTTGTTCTTTGTTACCATGGATATACCATCAATCAATATTTACTTTTAAATCTCTCACCTCAAATTTTTTAAAGCCCACTGGGCAGAGCCCTAGGACAATATCGAAGCGGGAATAGTTCTATATGTATCCTCGGAACTGTAGCTTCATGTGTGTGCAATTTGAGCCCAGTCGGTTCAGTAGTTTTTGCGTTATTGAGTAGTAGACAGACACACAAACACACACCATCTCATTTTTATTTATTAGTATAGATAATACATTTTAATAATTTTTCCCCCAATTTTAATTTAATTTATATAAATGTCATCATATTTACTTATCGTTTAATTTAAAACAGATTGTAAATAAAACTTTGCAAAAAAAATATATTTAATAATTTGTAGTCATTAGGTAATAATCAACCATCAATTATAAATTAAATGAAATTGTAACAGCTGACACATTCTTATTTTCTAAGTTAAAGTTCTTGTTCTTCGCATTTTTTTTACTTGCCTTGAATTTTCATAATTTGAGTATTTACTTGAACAGAAGTGAATAAGCATGAGTATTTACTTGTACTTCTAAAAAAGCCTTTCCAAAGAAGTATACCCTCATAAACCTATACATTTGGTGTGAATAACCACCAGCAAATACTTGCCTAAAGAGTAAATACTTGTTTTTCAACTAGTTATCAATAACCCATGCTTGTTTAAATTTACTTGTTGATAAATGCATGTAACACATTCAGTATAGTGTAATACACTTATTTAAATTATGTGTGACTCTAGTAATTTCCGCAAAATAATGCTTGGGTAATTGAAGATGGAACCTTTGTGGTATTCCTTCGTTATGTTCAAGCTATTTTGTTAATGAAAATCCATCCACAAGTCTCAATAATGCAAAACCTTCACATTTTACATGTTTAAATGAAGGCCTTAGACCTTCAACAATATATATATATTTATCTATATTTATTTATTTAATATATATATATATACTTGTACTGTATAATGTTTACTTTAAAATGGAGTACATACTTGCAAGTATACCCTCATCTCCGATAGATCAGTGAGTATACCATCTCATTTAGGAAGTATTTACTTGCAAGTAAAGAGTCGCTTTTATTCACAAGAGATTACTTGAACGACGAATACTCGCAAGTATTTACTCACAAGTATATACTTGCTGTACTTGTATTCACTCGGCCCAGTGGTATGCTAGGGAAATCTTTTACTGAAATATAAGTTTTTGAACTTGAACACACACACTGACATCCCAGATATTTTCACAGAGATACTGGTACCTACAAACATAAACGTAGACCCATGCTGAGTAACTTGTGACACTGACAAACAAACAAAATAAACAAGTAGGCCTATAGAAAATTCACAATAAGATATTTCTCATTTAAAATAGCCAAATTTTTGTGTTCATTTTGTTGTTACAGTTTCCAAGATGAAGAAAATATGTTGTAAATAAATGTAAATATTATTTGTGTGTGTGAGTGTGTATCAATATATGTGTTAAATTGTTACATTTTAAGAAAAATATATTTTGAAGACCAGGAATTTTAACACGAGGTATGTTACTAGTTTTAAAATGTTCACAGCTGAAAATAGGCCTACGTTAGCTATAATTTAGAACGACATGGAATTAAACTTTTTCTTTCTATACTTTTGTTATTTAAACAGTGTAAACAACAATTAATAATAGTTAGGATTTTTATGTAATTCATCTTTATTTGGACTTATATAGTTTTTTGTAATTTTTATAATCATTCAAGAAATAATTTTCAATTAACATATTTAGACTTATATTTAACATTAAACGGCTACTGTACTTTGTTCCCGCGTAATTTAAAACAGGCTCGGTGATGACAGAAACCCGCGATCAGATGTTCAGTTCGGATTTCAATTCCGCTGTCCCGTTTCTAGACAGACGAAGGTGGGCGGTGACGGTCTGACGGCAAGGTCTCGTAGCCTAGGTTCGCTACGTCGGACAGAATACGATTGAATCGAATCGATTGAACCTCACTAACCTCAGATACAACTATAACAAAAACAAACATAAAATTCTGCGATCCGTCAGGCCCATTATTCGATATTCCACTCGACGTTCTGTACCCACGAGCATCTCAGCTTCCACAAGCACAGAAGGACTTCGAACAGTTCCTGGGATAACAGGTATTTGTGTAATAGTTTCACCGTATATCTTTATTGGACCTGTTTCTGTTTAGATAGTTGTTTTTTTTTCAACAGTTACAGTTGCGAACTGTGCATTGTGATTTTGAAAAGGTGTTTATTCTTTAATCTTAACTGTTTGTTTACTTTTGACTTGAGCTGCTTGAAAAGGTGTTTATGATTATGAAAATTAACGTTTTGTGAGTGTGCTGAAGCTGATTTGTTATTAGGTATTGACAATTAGCCTAAATGTTTTGCGTGCATGAATTAATTATGAAGATTTAAATGCTTACTTAACCTATATTTTTCGGATTCCTCAAGAGAGAGTGATTGTTAGGTTAGGTTAGGTGTTTGTTTGTGTGTGAATTTGTTAGATTGCAGTTTTGGTAGTGGTAGGTCTAAGTTAGCCTCTAAGGTAAACTTAACTTAGGCATACTCTTATTAATAGATAAGTTATTAATTTAACTTTTTCAAAGGCAATAACTTAGACCTAAACTCCACTGAAAGGCCCAACTAACTTAATCAAAATAAACCTAGACCTACCACTACCAAAACTCCAACCTAACAAAACAAATTCACACACACACGCAACTCAACCTAACATTAACAATCACTCTTTCTTTTGAGGAATCCGAAAAAGATAGGTTAAGTGAACATTTAAAACTTCATAAATAATTCATGCACGCAAAATATTTAATTGTTAATACCTAATAACAAATAATCAGCCTCAGCTCACTCACAACATTTTAATTTTCATAATCACAAAACACCTTTTCAAGCAGCTCAAGTCAAAAATAAACAAACAGTAAAGAATAAACACCTTAAAATCACAATGCACAGTTCGCAACTGCAAACTGCAACTGTTGAAACGAAACAACTATCTAAACAGGCCCAATTAAAGTATACAGTGAAGCTATTACACAAATAGCTGTTATCCTGTGCATGTGGAAGCTGAGGTGCTCGTGGGTACAGAACGTCGAGTCGATATTCCACTTTCTCATGCCCATATTCCACTGTTCCCCTGTCTGTCAATATCAATAATTAGCGAAACGAAGTGACTAATCGCACGTCTAAATAGCGTCACAACCCGTTCCCGTTGCAGTTCCAGTTCCAATATTACAAAATAATGCAAAGGGAACAGTTACTTTTTTCCATTTTTCCACAATTCTATTGGCTCTCGAACACCATTAACAACACATCGATAAAAAAAACTAGCAGAAGTAGCAGACGGGTGAAGTCAAGGCCTTGGGATGAAGTTGTGTTTGAAGAAAATTCACAGCCTTCATACCATCTTCTCTATAATCGGTTACGGACCGTCGTGAAGTTAGCGGCTCTTTTCTTCATCGGCGCTTTTTCGGATTGTAATAGATATGGGTTGCTACGCCTGCGGATGCCACGTAAACGTGTTTTGCAGGGATGTTGGAAACGCAATTCAATGACAATACGGTGCAAAATGATGTTTTTACATTTATATAATGTCAATTATACCTTGATAAAACGTGTATACACGTTGAAACTAATTATAGCCATATTTTAAAAGGCATATTTGAAACTGTACTGTACATTATACGTAGCTATGGCTTAACATAACGCGATCAATTAAAACTCCGAACATAAAAAAGTGCATTATTCTTTTTTCTAAGCCCATCACATCAACTTTGAGCTATTCTAATGGTAACATACAATGTGTAGAATACTCAGTATAAATATGATTCAGGCAGTCTAGTAAATTACGAAGTTATAAATCAAATCAAATCAAATCAATTTATTGTTGTAGACATTTCGCAATGTTTTAACAATCGTCATAAAATACATAATGCTGAAATTAATACAGCAAATGAATACTTAGATGTAATCAATCAAGTTCTAGTATTAAAAATATATAAATATACAGGCACAATTAAATAGAAATATTTTGACATGTAAAAAAAATCCTCCACTGTATATGGACATTTTTGTATTAAATATGTTTTCAATTTTGATTTGAAAGTGTTCAAGGACAACTCCCGAGACTCCACTGATAAATTATTAAACAATTTAGCTGCCATGTATTGAATGTTTGTTTGACTCTTTGAGTATTTACAAAGCACTGTTTGCAAGTTGTTTTTAGATCTGGTTTCATATAATTTATGTCTATTTGAATTTTCTGAGAACATTTCTAAATGATTTTTTACATACAACAGAACTTGAAGAATATATATTGCAGGCAAAGTTTAAATTTTGAAATGTTTTATAGGTTTACAGTGAGTTCTAGAGCGTACACCACTTACAAGCCTTATCGCTCTTTTTTGCAAATTTAAATAACTTTTTGGTATATGATTGGAAACCCCACACCAATATTCCGTAACTCAATAAACTATGTATCTGTGCATAATACACTGTTATCAAAACATCTTGTGTTACACAACCTTTTAATCTTCTTAATAGCCCAGTCAATAAAGGGACAAAATAGTGCTTTGTCGGAAGTAATTAGTGAAAGGCTGATTTTTTCATGGATGTTAGTAGATCATATAAGGAACATTTTCTAAAAAGTCCCCACCCCTCCCCCTCTTGCTTCCCCCCTACACCCTTTTAAGTGTATTTGTGTAAGCTTTTATCATTTTATCAATATCTCAGAAACAAACAGTAATAGTATAAATTTTGTTTCACCATTTCAATCCTTAAAATATTCTCTACAAAAAACGTTATAAGAGTGTAATCAATATATTCAGTAGTTTTCTTGTAATTTTGAATGTAATTTATCATGTAATTTTTTTTTTGAATGTAATTTTTTTCACTTTTAAATTTCAACCTTTATGTGTTAAGTTGATTTGTATTGAAATGAGACGAGATAGAGAAAAATGTTTTATGTAAAAAGTTTGCGTATTTCTCAATCTTTAAAATGATATGGGTTTTACGTATTTTAATTGCACCCAGTTGACAGAATCAGTCCGAAAACGGGAGGCGGCGTCGGGCGCAAGAGCGCTCGCGGCGCGGATCCGCGAGAATAGTTAGTCAAATCAACCTGTGTTTTTAGGGAGAGGAAATTAGTAAAAAGCTGATTTTTTGCCCATCGACTACTACCGTTTGGACAAGAGTTTAGCCAAAAGTCCCAGCCCCTACCCCCCTTGCTTCCCCCCCTGTGCCCCCCTAAACATATTAAGTGTAAGGGTTTCATAAATCACGTTTTTTTCGATTCTTAAACGACATATAGAATTGCAATTACTTTCATTGTCTTCGTTATAAAATTTCCTACAATCCTGCTCAGTTAACTTTCGTCGTAGCTGTTACCGTTTGTTCGTTACTTGTATAAAAATGTAAAGATTTATATATTTTTGAACATATCATTTTATTTTTGTCGTTTTAACTTTTTTCGCTGACGTTTTATGAAAATATGTTTAGAACAAAAGTTTTAGCTGTTTTCATTAGCTTTAAAATGATGTATAATAGTACTTACTTTAATGGAAATCCTGCGAGATTCAGCCGGTGTAATGCAGTATGTGTACTCAATCAGTGGGTTTGGTCTAGGTGGGGCTGGTGCGAAATACTATCATTGTTGTAATGTGGAGATTTTTTTCACTTAAGATACACTATTGTATTATCCTAAAAAACACAAAAAAGAATCGAAACCCCCATGTAAAGTTAATAACATTTAAAGTTATTTTTTTAAATTAGTAAAAAAAATAGCTATTTACATTACAAGTGTAGTAAGAGCGTTTTTACATCACGCTCTTGCGTAACGTGTAACGTACAAGATTTTACCTGACCCGACAATATAAATGGGGTTTTTCACTATCCATTTCACTCATCTTCTATCAGTAGTATCAGTAACGTTCTTTGACTAACAAAATTGCAAAAGCTAGGTTAGGAAAATACTTTAAAGCATAACAATAACATTCAAGCGTACAGCTGATTTCTAGCGTTGAACGTCGTTGGCTCCATAGAGTTATATTTTTTAAGTTAAGCACTCAATGTTATTTAAATGGGTTTCTTTACATCACCGAGTGAGTTTTTGATACTTTACATCACTCGAGAAGTAAGGAAGTTGTATACATCACGCTTGGGATAGGGAAGTTTAACATGGCGGGTTAGGTAATAGCTATTTACATTACAAGTGTAGTAAGAGCGTTTTTACATCACGCAGGTGAAAGTTGTGCAACGAGCGAAGCGAGTTGCATAATTTACCTAAGTGATGTAAACACGCTCTTGCGTAACGTGTAACGTACAAGATTTTACCTGACCCGACAATATACAGGAGGTTACGAACAATATTTTTCATTACCCATTTCACTCATCTTATAACAGTAAGGTTCATTTACAAACAAAAGCTAGGTTAGGAAAATTCTTCAAAACATAACAATAAAATTCAAGCACACAGCTGATTTCTAGCGTTAAACGTCGTTGGCTCCATAGAGTTATATTTTTTAAGTTATCCACTCAATGTTATTTAAATGGGTTTCATTACATCACCGAGTGAGTTTTTTGATACTTTACATCACTCGAGAAGTAAGGAAGTTGTATACATCACGCTTAGGATAGGGAAGTTTAACATGGCGGGTTAGGTAAAATATATTTAGTTTATTAGCTATTTAAAAAGCATGTAATTATTGTTTTAGGAATGTAGTATTTTTAAAGGATGTTATCTTTGAACAAAGATCTGGAAGTTAAATACCCCCGCCGCAGCAAACCTGCCGACTAAGCGAATTTCCATTTGTCTGAATTGATTTTCAGTTAAATATATTTTAATAACATTATGTTTAACGAGTACCTAGGTTTGCTGCTACAAGGAAACTAATAAAGTGTGTTTTTGAGTAAAATATTGATAGCGTAGTACAAAATAAATAAATTTGCCAAGTTTGATCAAAATGTATCCATAAACAAGCAAACTAGAACATTTGACAATATTCTCCATAAGAATAACATGGGAATTTTAAATTTACAATTTTTTAAATTTTCTCCGTTACTAATAATCGAACAAAAATACTTTTACATACTAAATTATTTGTTTTTTTAAGCTCTTTAAAAAGGTCTAAAGAGAAATCGGGAAATTTTGTGTTTTGAGGGTCAAAAGTGAGAAAAACCAATTTTTACCCCATAAAACCCCCCGTAAAGACCCGTTCCCATGGTCCGATCGTGCTGGTTCGCGCTTTACACCTTTAAACCAAATTTCATCAAAATCGGACAAAAATTACTCAAGTTATCGCGTTCACGGACGTATATATCCACCTACGGTAATAGCTACTTCCCTATAGGGAAATTCGCTAAAATGTAACATACATCGAATGCAATTGTTTTATTCCCTATGTAATAACATTTCCTACAATCATGTCCAGTAAAATCTCGTCGTAACTGTTACCGTTTGTTTGTTATCCGTAGAATAATGTACAGATTAATATTTTTTGGACGTGTAATTTTTTTGCAAAACTTTTAAAGCCGTCATTTTATGAAAGTATTATTCAAACGAAATTGTAGCTGCTATCAGCTTTAAAATGATATATTGAAACTTGTACTTTATGGTTATATAACGCCATATATCAACCGTGAATTCATGGTGTGTGCACTGTTTTTATGAGGCGCTCTATAGCTGATCCGTTACCGCACTCGTGCACGATGTTTCTGAGCCTACCCATTATTGTATTTTTCTCGATTTTTTAAATTTTAAGACACAAAAAAAGCAGTCAATTTAGTTCATACTATAATTCAACTACAAAACAAACTAAAAGTGAATGTATTGAAAATAGGAAAAATGGTTGAGGTGATTAGGTTAGGTCCAGGCTAGAAAGATTTGTTTACCTTGTTATGCTAGGTTTTTGAAACAACCCTTTCAATCACCCAATACGTGTGCAGGTCGTGGTAGACCAGTTAACGATTTATTAAAAGAATCATTCATAAAAGTTTGCGATTTCATTGAGGAAAATGATGATTGCCAGCATAGTATTCCTAACCTTTTGCAATTGATGAAAAATATATCAGGCAGAGACCAGGTTTATGAAACGAAGTACTTCAAAACATTATTACTTAATCACTTGGTGAAAGACTTCTTATAGACTACGAACATAAAAATTAATCCTCCATAGTTTGTTTAAGAGATAGGGTGGACAAGATTTTCTCTGAAACTTGGTACTCTTAAAATAAAAGGCATAACGATGATAAGATTAAGAGAATCGTTTCTACAGATGCGGCTTTGATAAGACAAGAAAAAACCCCAGTATGCGTAAGAGACTCGTCTTACTCCAGTGTTGAAAATATAAGATCAGGGGGGAAAGAAGTTGTAAGGGAAAAATTGCAATTCGATGTATCATTAATTCTTAATTTCAAATCATGATAATGCAATTATTTTGTTAAGAAATAACATCCTATAAAATTATTACGTACATATAAAATGATTTCATGCTTTTTAAATACGAAGGATTGAAATTAATTATATTAACTGTACTTGGGTTTTGTTTCGGTTGTTCTATTAGCAAATTCCTCATAGGAAATAAACTATTACCTAAGGGAGTATGTTTTATCTATGCTATTACCGTAGGTCTCATGGTAAGACGGGGGGCCCCCAGTTGACCGACAAGATGGTCGTCTTGCCACTAGACCGTCTTTTTTAATTAAATAGATAAATACTGAAAACCAGTACGTCGACAAGTCATTTCATCGTCAGTCCAGTTGACCGGCCTGTAAATCTAAATTATTACATACGAGAAACCAACTTGTCGTCAATCCTCCCGACCGACTTACCACTTGCTCGTCTTTTAGGTGGGGATGTGTTGAGCGGCAGTGCCAGCGGCGCGCGCAGCTGTGGAGGGCACTGCAGGCGTACCAACTTCTGTATCTTGTAGCGGCGGTTTTCATTCCGACGATTTTCAGCTATCACAATGCAGCGGACTAGCGAGGTTCTTATTACGTGTAATTGTTTGTTTCTCAATCGATATTTTGTTATACACAGTACAGTGAATATAAATAGGCCTATATTAGTTTACTTCAATGAAATAAATGTTTTATTTAGCTAAATAAATAAAAATACGCCGATTGAACAAATAAAATTGTTACAGACAACAGGAAGTCCTTAATATGATCAAAAAAGTGTTTATCTTTATTAAAAAATTACTGAAATTTGTAAACTAACTGCTGGCGACAAGGGTGGTGCCATACATAGGTTTATCAATAAATAAGATAAACATGGACAACCTTATGCAGCTATAAGTCAGGAAACATTTGTAGAAACATTAAAAAGCAATACCAATTTATGAAATATGATAAAATATTTACAGGAAATGTTGATTACTGTATATACATCGTGAGTATCTCCAGCAGTTACACACTGGTGATCTTTGAGTTGACTCTTTTAAACTCATTGATTATTACTTTTTTTCGTTTTGAAATAAATTCTGTATTACTTTGAAATTGCTCGAATTCGAGCAACATGTACAAGAGTTTGAATATTAAATTAACTAACATATTTATGTAATCGGAGGGTCAAATATTGTTAACAGTGGTGAGGTAACTACCGTTACATTTATTCAATTGAGAGATAAATACAAATTGATAATACCGGTTATTTAAAGCTTTGTTGTCTATTTTTCCCTCTCTTAAAAAAATAAAATAAAGAATGAATTTAGACTTTTGGTGACATTAGTTTGTACTATTTCTCCTTAAATGACACTGCTGTCTTGGTAAGCAATAGTTATCTCGGTAAACTATTTATTTGCTGAAGTGCACAGTGTGCTACTTAGCCTGAGAAACATCTTTTGTTTTATGATTTTGTTGTAGGCCTATTGAAAACCTTGTCTAGAAGGAATTCCCATTGCCTGTGTTACCGGGGAGAAGTTTTTCTTAGTAAAGTCTGTAGACGTCTTCGGTTTTACACAGAAACATGTAATTATAATTGAAGAAGTACATGTTTTATCCTCTCACGTTGTTGCGTGGACAGTACTATGGTGATTCAATTCTGTGTACTTCAACTGTCAAACTGGCCCTAACTGACGCATCCTTGTTTTTTTTTTACTAAATAATGTAGTCTTTACTTCCGTGGATCTTTGCGTTTTATTGTGTAACTGTCCTCAAGTAAGTCTGTGTTCTGAGTTAGTACTTCAAATGCACGGCACTACTGTATACATTCAGATTTTCTAATGAACTATCATAGATAAAAGGAGTATAGACATGTATGTATGACAGAGTATGTCTACTCCTTTTACCTATGGTACTATTTCCAAGTTCATCTGGACGACCCTGCAAATCGTTTCTAGTAAAAAAAAAATTATTTGGTTTATGTTTATGAACTTGTATGAGTGTTGTTAACTAAAGCTAAATTCACATCAAATTAATTAATTTAATTTATTTTAATAGTATTTCTAATTAATTTCAGTTTTAAGAACATATATTAAATAAATCCTTGTTGAAACGGCTGTACTATCCATGCAATTATTGTCAAACTATATGTTCAAAGATTCCTGGACGGCA
Source organism: Macrosteles quadrilineatus (assembly GCF_028750875.1). Classification (NCBI taxonomy): domain Eukaryota; kingdom Metazoa; phylum Arthropoda; class Insecta; order Hemiptera; family Cicadellidae; genus Macrosteles; species Macrosteles quadrilineatus. The sequence continues at coordinate 1,917,892 of NW_026542606.1, forward strand.
ATGTTATAATACTAGTTGGAGCAGAGGTACTGGATCTAGGGTTAATACAGTTTTGTGACGTGTAAGGTATATCACTGCAGAAGTAGTTAGCTCAAGAATTATGACGCGGATGACAAAGATTGGTAGCTTTTGCTATAATTATAAAAAAAACCCAAGTACATAAAATCATTCACAGTTTTTTTTTCACAGTCTATTGAATAGCCTGCAGTTAAGTTCACTCTAATGAAGAATATAGACGTGGCCAGAGTTCCAAACGATTTAAGTAACAACTGTTTACATGAACTATCCTATATGTAAGTTTTTTTTATAGTGTGCAATGTACTTATTGAATTTTCATTAGTAATATATCATGTCTATATCGTTTATGTAAAAGTATCAAAAGATAGTAAAACGAAAACGAAACAATCAACCAAGACCAGTGACCGAAACAAGTGTCGAGCTGGCGGCGCCGCGCCTACCTCGGGATTCCCCGAGGGCAATAATTCATCTTTGAAGTAACACCGGTAACACTGACTCACTGGCCGACACGGTTACCCGCCTACCACCCCCTTTGTGTCGTCACCCTATGACCACCGGTCGGTCGGCCACCCATCCAAGGAAACTCTAGACATCGGCGGCTCTTTGTCGTTCGTTGACCAGCGTATTTTCTAGAGTTGAATGTATACCCTCACTCACACCAGGGAATAAGTAAACTGTAGTAGTTTTCTTGTTTATGAAAATATTTGCATTAAATTAGAAAAAAAATCATTTATTTATTTATAAAATGTTATTATTTTACAAAAAAAAACACACTCTTACCCTCCCTGTTGCAGCAAACCTAAATACTTGTTAAACTTATTCTATTTAAATATGGAATAACTGTGATATTTTCAAAAAGTCATTTTAGTGTAAATCCAATCAGGCAAATAGAAATTTGCTTAGTCTGCAGGTTTGTTGCGGTGGGGGTATATTTCGTCATAAACTCTTAGTCTTCAATAGTAAAGTGGCAACTAAAACGCGACTCCAGCGACCCAATTCTGGCGGCGCTCTAGAACTACCCGAAGGCCTTTTCCGGTATTACGCGTGCCGCATCACACAAGTAGTTTTCCCGCGCTTATATTCAAACGCTTGTAGGCGAAGAAAAAGAAAGCGAGTTGACGACCGAGGCTAGGTCGACCCGATCGACTTCGACAGCTGTTTTACTGTCTCTCTCCCTCTCTCTCTCTGTCTTTGGATGTGTAGGGTTGGCGAGGGTTGTAAAATTGCTGAAAGTGAAAGGGACGTGGCTGGCGCTACGTTCCTAGTTTTTGGCCTCTTGATGCTAACACTGGGTCGGCTACTCGAGATAAAACAACAGCGTGTGTTTAGTACAAAATTGGGTCCACAGTCACATCTATACTTATTTAATACGCAAGCAGGATTTTTGTGACAATTATTCCTCCGAAACTACTGAACCGATTGACATGTTTTTGGTGTCATTGGAAAGAGCGTAACGTGAAGTTGTGCAGGAAACTTTCTTTTTAGGTAAATAATTAGAGAGTGAGGCCCTGGGACCCTTTAAAGTTTCGTATTTCTCCATAAGATTAACACGGGAAACAAACATTGTTTTGAAACTCCAGCTGTTGTCAGGAATTAAATATTAATAACTAGCAGAGTACCCGTCCTTCGTACGGGGTTGGCATATAAGTATAAATGCTTATTGTAGTTATGGGAGAGGACACGGTTTAAGAAAATTTTGTCTTTTAATTTATACGGTATCCTATAGTGTCCTACAGTATCTACCATAGCCCTAATTTTCTACCACTGCACCTAAACCATGAAAAAAAGTTAAGTTCTCATTGTGTACCACAACTTTTTGTTGCTAGTTGGTTAAAATTAGCGTTAGTATTTTTCGCGTTTACTTGTCACAAACATCCATCCATCCATCCATACATCCAAACTTTCTTACTTATAATATTAGTAGGATAAGTAAACTGTTGTAATATTGCTTGTTTATGGATCAATTTTTATCAAACTTGGCAAATGTATTTATTTCATAGTAAGCTAATGATATGTTCCTTAAAATCACACTTCGTTGCCCTCCCTGTAGGCAGCAAAAACCTAGGTACTCGTTAAACCTAATGTTATCGTTGGTGCAATTAGTAGCGCCATTTGAACAGCTACTGCAAATCAGCGCTACTATTCTATTTGCTAGCAGCTATACCCGGGCCTTGCATCGGGGTCAGTAAGCAAAAGAGACAATGTTGGTTCTTAGAAACATGCCAAATGGTTTTCCAAATGCCAAATTTAGAAACAAAATTTAACTGTACTACTTAACTTGATAATAGTACGTTTTTGTTAAATCTTACTGTGATTACTTATTTATGCTACCTACCATACAAAACCAAAGATAGATTTTAAGGTATAATAAAAGAATGTATTTTATGGTTTGCACTGTAAACGAAAAACTATCACAATAAACCTCATAAAACTCAGAATAAGAGCCTAGATTGATAGGGCAATGATTATAGAATCTTAATTATTTCCTATATCCATGAACAATTTTTTTACAACGAATTATTCCCTCTAAAATATTATTACAGCATTTCACAAATATTAGAACAGACTCAGTATAATAGATCATAAACATAAACAAATGAAGTAACTTAAAGATTCATATACTAATGAAATTCAAATTATATTAACATATGGTTTGACAGCTCCATTTAAGTAATGTCGAATAATGTTTACATTCGGGCTAGTGACATCATTATTTTAAATTTATAATCCTTACCCTCTCTGTTCTAATATTCGTGCAGTATTTAATATGTTTTAACCAGCTGTGTGGAAATATTAAATCAACATTCATTTGACAGTTAGTTCTGCTTGTTTACATTTTTAAACTTTGTAGGTTTGTTCTTTGTTACCATGGATACCATCAATCAATATTTACTTTTAAATCTCTCACCTCAAATTTTTGAAAGCCCACGGGGCAGAGCCCTAGGACAATATCGAAGCGGGAATAGTTCTATATGTATCCTCGGAGCTGTAGCTTCATTTGTGTGCAATTTGAGCCCAGTCGGTTCAGTAGTTTTTGAGATTACCTCATACAAACACACACACACACACACACACACAGACACCACCTCTTCTTTATAATAGTATAGATTAATAATTGCTCCCCATGGAAGCATGAGAGTTCTGTAGAGTTTGTAGCCTACACCTTCTTGTCTACAAATTGGCTAAATAACTTAGGTACAGTACATTATAAAAGCTGACAGACTTTTTATTTTGACTTAAATTGTAAGCTTACCATTTCCCGTCCATGGGCAGTTTGATAGTTAAAAAATAACCCTTTAAACTGGAATAGGACTGTTATGTAAATTGTGAGCATTTCCATTAGTTAATACTCTTTTAGTTGACTCTTTTAAAATCATCGGAAATTATGACTGTTATTAGTTTTTTAACAAGTCATTTGTTTATATGTAACTCCTGTACTTCTTTGCAATTGCTCGATTTCGAGCAACATGTACACTAGTTAAGCTATAATTTTATACAATAGCTAAGATATTCCACATTCCAACCAAATATCTGGCCGAAAGTAGTTTTTGATTGCATTTTAATTGAATAATTTGTAACGAATCGAATTAAACCACGAATCGGAAATACCATGATCCGTATGTCAAAATGTATGTTTTAATAGGTGAGGAATCCGATTATGGTATTTTTAAACTTTCGAAAATGTATGGTTTAGGCTGTAGAGATAAAATTACGGTGAAAATCAAATATATAATTTAAACGATTTTTTGTGTTGAAATTCTAAAATAAAATTCTTAACTCCTACCCCAAAATATACCGATTCATAATGTTTATTACAACTATGATCGAAAATGTAGCCATAAGGTCGATACAAATTCTTATATTTCGCGCGACGATTATGACAATATATAGGTTTTTATTAAGGAACGGATTGTACAAATATATTGATCCGTATGTCAAAATGTATGTTTTAATAGGTGAGGAATCCGATTATGGTATTTTTAAACTTTCGAAAATGTATGGTTTAAGCTGTAGAGAGAAAATTACGGAGAAAATCAAATATTGATTTTAAAAGATTTTTTGCGTTGAAATTCAAATATAAAATTCTTAACTCCTACCCCAAAATATGCCGATTCATAATGTTTATTACAACTAACTATGATCTAAATTTAAACTGTGTCTATTTAAACTGTGCGTGACACAATGATGATAATATCTTACTTTTGTCATTTTTGGCTAAGCCACTACGGATGATTACTGTCATGATTGTAATACTCTGTTTATTTCTTATGTACTGTAAAATATTCATGGCAGCTTCACCGCAGGTGAAGCCTTGGGTTGTATTTACTATGCCATTAGATAAGCTAATACGATAAAAATCAATGGCAGCGTTATTAAGAAATGTAAGCATTTCAAGTTGATCGAATAGTTGAACTAATTATGTGGAATGTTTGCTGAATAGCATTAGACACTGTGACGTTTGACTTATTTCCAAAGTCAACGAACACTGATAACCAGTGCAAATTTTAATCCAATATACCATGTGGTCCTATTGTGGTTTAATGTCAAATGCTCTTTCATTTTCAAGATGAGCTCGCTCGCATCAATCAAACACGTCCTGGTTGATGTTCGTTTACTACGCTCAATCCGGATATTGTGGCTACACAAATGCCAATAAAAATAATCAATTATAATCAGCTATTCGCTTAGTTAATTTTGAAATATTTAAATTGTTCAGATCAGACAAATTGACAACAAAAATTGCGTTGTAAAAAGTCACTATGAGATATTGCTGATGAAGGTATGCGAAGGGGTGGCAAGGTCATCCAACGCGGCTTCTCTTTCATCTACGCAGTTCTAGGCTTCTCTGGACTTCCCCAATACTTTCGTTCTCACGCCGATGAAGGACAGGTCAGGGAGTTTAGGAAAGATGGGGACAAGGAAAGTTAGGGACACGGAAAGTTAGGGCCAAATAGGGGTTCGACCGGGGGGAGGGAGAGATTAGCTGAACTAGGCTCTGAAACGACTCTTTTAGAACGAATCGTTTTCCTGTTTCAATTCACAGAGAGCTACAGTAACGGGATTGACTTCAAAATCATAATTTGAATATTTCCAAACAGTAAACCTAAAAAAATTAAGAAGTATTTTAAGTAGCCTAAAATGCGATGATACTGTGTATTAGGAAGGAACTCTTTAACAACAAAATAATCGTTTCAAATGTTATTTGTTTAAGCACATAATGCGTTGGAATAGTGATAATTAGTTTGATTTTTTTTTTGCAATTTTGAGGATGAAGCAACCCGGCATAATCCTGTCACTATCTAGTTCCCACGAAATCTATCTACTGACTATATCACTGATAGACAGTAAATCACATAGTAAATTGGAATACGGAATACCTGGAGACTACAACTGATTTGTCAGTTTATAGTTATTTTAATAATCACCTTAATATATTAACGGATGTCTCGTAATTCTTGCGTACACATACAAAACTGTCTACGGTCATATTCACAAACAGTAAATTGTAAAATAAATATAACTATGCCAAAGAAGCTGTAACGTTGATGGTGTTGTTATAAGTCATACGGCGACGAGCATATACATAAAAGTGTAGCAAATACTCCTTAGCAGCAAACCTAAGTACTTACTAAAATTAATGTTAATTAAATAGGAAATAAATCTGACAATTTTTATGGAATATTTTAGTAGAACTCAAGCCGGGTAAATGGAAATTAGCTTAGTTTGCAGGTTAGCTGCGGCGGGGGTATTTTAATTTAGTTTCGCGCCTCGCGGCACTACCGGATCGCACAGCGAAAGACATACGGTAAGAAGATTATTCCTATTCTTGGCGTTATAACTATATGCCTACATACTTTTGCCTTATCCAACATCATACCTTGCATGTTAGGCTGCCAACTAACAGAATTCGTTGTTACTCATGGTTTTGGCACAAACAATGTTTTACATGTAGGCCTACTGTTCGATGTTTTTTTATCTTAAAATATAATTGTTGCTGGTTAAATTAATTTGATAGTTTCATCCTGAGATCATTAGTTCACCTTATTTAGATTAACAAGTTATTGTCAATTGACCAAAAATTTATCAAAATGTATTACTTTGTTAAGACTTAGTACTATTGATTCACTCTGATTCGGATTCCTTTGACCCTACTAAGAGTTATTCTTGCCCGCGAGTCTATGACATGAGTTAGTTATGTACCGATTGTACTGGTACTTTGAACCATAAATACATTTTTTTCAAAAACCTGTACCGATAACGAACGTGTAAAATTTGTCACTAAATTAATTGTCCTGGAAGTGATTCCAAAACACGTCACTGATTGTAAATAACTTATAACTTAAAGATACAAGTGTAAGTTTGTAGGAAGAACACGTTTCTAAACAGATCGGAATTTGTTTTCAGACGAAATATTATATCGTCACATTATTGGTATTTGGTAAGTGACGTTTGCAGTAAAGAATTAAAGAAAACGTGTCCAATATCATACAAATCAGTGTTTGGATAATTTTTTATATAAATATTTCAATCAGTATATACTGACGACGAAGGAATAGATTAGGCCTAAATTACTACCACTTTTAAGAATTCACAAAAAAAATAGTTTTATCAACAGCTGATCCTTAGAGTTCCTCTTCTGCGATTGCCACGTAAAACCAAAACAATATTTAGGTTGGGAATTGGAGGTCAATCACACTCACGCAACTACACAAAAGTTAACTGACCCGAGTGACCTGACACCCCAATAACTGGCCTGTTTGAAAGGAAAATCTAAGAAATTGCAAATGTAGTCGATTCGGAGGAACGTGCGAGGGGATTAACGGGACATCGCTGTATTCTGTTCACTCATATTTCCATTACCTTTCCAAGTACTGAATGTTTATGGGTTTGCTTAGATTAAACAAAAGGTGGAATACTTTGTACCAGATGCCTACGACTACATTTTACAACAAGTATTTCTTTAATCTTTCTCAGTAATAGCTAGTCATGGGTTGTTCCTGAATTATATTGTATTATTGTTCTAATACAAACGAGAGAAATTCGTCTATGTTCACGGTCGTATATCATAAATTGGAGGCTATAACATCCTCACGAAGTTGAAGCTACTGTTTTAGAAATATTCAAGTGTATTTTTTATTTAAAAAATGTATGCTTGAATAATCATTTACAATTCGAGTTTACTCCGTGATTAATAAAATAACCCTACAAAAACACTTCAATGTACTAAATCTGTTGTCCCTAAGCTCTACAAAAGTAACCATTTAAACAAGGTGAAAAATGTAAGGGGAGATAGAACTAGATATAAATACAAGTCGTAGTTACGACTAGACCTAGGTACAATAAAAATAGAGAACGAGTCGAAAGGGGGTTCGGAGCCTTATAGAGTCGTTCTCAGAGCTTAGTCAGCCTCCGTTTGCCTCCCCCTCGGCTCAAAACCCGATTTGTCCCCAAGTTTCCGTGTCCCTAAGTTTCCTCGTCCCCATCTTTCCGGACACCAGGTCAGGTTGATTGGAAATGGAAAGAAGTTGTAAAAGGTGCTTGTCATATTATGATAGTCTCTATTCATTTAGGGCTTATAAGGGTGTTGTTAAGTTAGGGAAAGCAGACGCGGTGGCGTTCTTTTGAAGATATTGACCGCCCTGGTGGCAAGTCCCGCACCCGTGGACTTTCCCCGAGGCTTCGGTTCTCACAGTGATGCACGTCCAGAGAATTGTAAATTAAAACTGATTTATATAAGTTCCTCGTTATTTTTACGATAGTACCTTACCTATTCGGTGAAGGTTTTTAGGGGTGTTCTTAAGTAAGAGAATAGGGATGACAGACACGGTGGCGTTCTTTAGAAGTGGTAGGTCCCGCTCCCATCAACTTAAATATTTGAAGGTGTTCAGTATTTCGTATAAGTATTCTATGTAATATTATTTGTCAGGTAACTCAGCACTGCTTTATCTCGATTTTCTATCGTTATCCCTTCCACAGAGATAGAGAGAGGTCCCGTTATTCTATAACATTACTTGCTTAGAGGGGTCAAAGTATTCCCTCATTGGTGAACTAAAATATAGCCATAAATTTATTGGTCGAGACGGTCATGTGACCACTGGACGCGTCCATTCCCGAAACCCACAAGCGTCAGTCTTTCTGAAAAGCTCCTTGATGTAACACTCCGTCCGGTTCATCAAGTATTTAATTTTTTTTTACTCAGGACAGTTCCCCATTAACAGTGTATTTTGTAGCCTACTTAGGCCCCCATATTTCCTATTTCGTGTTACACATAATTGTATTTTGTTTAAACTGTATTTTTAACTGTGTATTAATTCCCTGAAAAGTGATAGCTCCCATTCAACGTGAACTTCATGTGCGGCTTCCGTGAACGCGTGTGAAAATTATTTACAATAACATTTTCTTGAGCTCATATAAACTAACCCGTCATTTTGACATCAAGAAAAGTGTTTAAATTTGACATTCTCTTCTCTTCCCATCACCCGTCTGGACATTGGACCTCCATCGTCTTCCCCAACAGCTCATCCAGTTCATGGCGTGGGTATCGGCCATGTTGTCGTCATCTAGGCTTCCCTTCTCCACAACTAATGGTTAGTGAATCTATCATAAAACCATTTCAAATAATGTCTTAAAATAATTCATCGTATCTCAATTGCTAAGACACCAAGTGCTCCAATTTTCCATAAATATTTTACAATTTAATTAATTTTTTATACAGTCCACTCACAAATTTCGAAGTGCCTTTTTAATTACAAATTTACCACAAAACAGAAGGGTTTGGTATTTTTTTTGTTTGGAGCAAATATAAGCATTAGTTAATTATATAATGCAAGGACTATACAGATCTTAGCATACACAGCATATACAGCCTATACAGACATTATTTTCTTCCGCGTTCTCTTCCCATTGCGATTACTTATATAGTTAAGTCTTTTTTGTTTTACTTGCGATATCAGTAATGCTCCATATTTATTATGTTGCCAATTTATTGTTAATTTGTATTTTTCAAGTTTCTATGTTAGTTTTACCTGATATTCTCACAGCAATGGCCTTTTCGAACAGAAACAAGTAATATTGGCACGGGCTTGGAAATATGTTTCAAATCAGGCGAAAGTACTTGGAATCACACGATTAGCCGACATTTATGTTATAGAAAGGATTTCATGTGTTCTAAATAACAATCTCTCTAGACATCGCCAGAAGTTATTTTACGATCCATGCGATTCGGGCAACTTTGTCTAGCGATCCTTTAAGCTCGTGATACACCCAACATCTGTTGACCGTTATTAAGTCACTGGTATCGCGGTTGGTTAGTAAGTATTCCTTTGGTTAGTAATACATCATAAAACCCAAATACATTAAATAATCAATGCTCAATAGCATTTATAGGAATGCCCTTTTCCTTTGTATTGTATTTTGTAATTTGTTACTCTAGTATAGACTAGTTGTTTCCAGTTAATATTAACTATACAGTACCTATTTAAAAATCATTAAAAAATGTTAATTACCTTTTAACTTCTCAATACAAAAAAAGGAAGAATTTTAAGAGCTTAACTTTTAACTAACCGTAAATAAAAATCTTAAGCTCAATACTGTTTTAATAAAGGTTTTAACAGAGTAGGCTTAGAATACTGACTGACAGACCAGTTAAAATGTTCATCTTACTTTTAAAATGTTAAATAAGAAACTCTTCACATACCATGTCTTTTTGTAAACACTCTAACGTCTTCAGCCAAATGACCTTGGTTTCGTTGTTCTTTAACCATTATTTTTAGATCATCAAAAGCGCGGCATCTTGAAATTGTTACGTACAATTCCCCATGCTGTAAGCAGGGGATGCAGCTCTAGCAGATAAAGACCAACTTTTCGAGGACGAATTTTAGAGGAACACTCGTTTTCCAGCTGAACTTCAAGTAATAATTTCAAGACTTCATCATTCATAACTTTCGCCATTAATCTGGTTCTATTAACCAGTCCTTTTTTTGGATTTAATTTTCTTAGTAAAATTACAATTACACCTTTTTTGACATAACTTGCGAGGAGGTAAACCACTTGGTGCTAAAGTGTGAAGAAATTTATCAGGCACATGTATCTGGTCTCCCTCTTCTTGAATCAAAGTGTCCACTGAGTAGTAAAATCGGCTGTCATCATTTAGTTGCTCAACTATTTTATTATTTATTTTGTCACAAAGCCAAAACAATCACCTTTCCACCAAAAGGCTTTTATTGGCCTTCTCTTCTGGCAATATATCGCAGTAATCTTTTTACAGACGATAAAGCTTACTAATATCAAAGATTACATATGCTTAATATAGACATATGAGCTTCATCCCATAGTATTTCTTTACAATTCCTGATATAAATCTCCCTACCACTCTGAATGAAACTGCAAAAATAAACTATCCCATTTCATCAGTCATTCTTGTATTGGAAAGTCAACTGATAAATAAACAGGAAAAGTAAATATTTAAAGAGGTTATCTATCTATCTATATATTATACTTATTTAATACGCAAGCAGGATTTTTGTGACAATTACTCCTCCAAAACTACTGAACCATTTGACATGTTTTTGGTGTCATTGGAAAGAGCGTAACGTGAAGTTGTGCAGGAAACTTTCTTTTTAGGTAAATAGTTAGAGGGTAAGGCCCTGGGGCCCTTTAAAGTTTCGTATTTCTCCATAAGAATAACATGGGAAACAAACATTGTTTTGAAACTCCAGCTGTTGTCAGAAATTAAAGTGATAATTGGTCTCCATGGAAGCATGAGAAAATTCACAATGTTTACATTAGCTTTGACATTTAAATGTAAACAACCAGAACTGTCAAATGCCTATTTTACAATTTCAGACAGCTGATCAAAAAAAAATAAATTAACTATTCATCTTAAACTTTATCGTAGATTATTTTATTATAAATCTATTTCAATGATTATGAAAATATGGTTATTGTTGGCAAATTGTTTGTATGTATGATATGGTCTTCGTTCATTCTCATACGTGACTTCGGAGCGTACTCCTAGTGATATAAGTTATTAATTATAGAATTTTTATTTTAAGGATTTGGCATATGAGTAAGCCATAAATAACACCATTTCAGAGTTCTGCCAGTTTTTGCCTAACCACTGTAGAGTTTAAAGTAGCCTACACCTTATTGTCTTCTAAATTGGCTAAATAACTTAGGTACGGTACATTATGAAAGCTGGCAGCCTTTTTACGTTGACTTAAATTGTAAACTTGCCTTTACCCGTCCATGGGCAGTTTGATAGTTAAAAATTAACCTTTTAAACTGGAATAGGAATGTTATGTAAATTGTGAGTATTTCCATTAGTTAATAATCTTTCAGTCGACTTTTTTTTAAATCATGACTGTTGTTAGTTTTAAACAAGTTATTTGTTTATAAATAACTCCTGTACTTTGCAATTGCTCGATTTCGAGCAACATGTACACTAGTTTTTATAAAGACAGATTTTTTTTTTAGAAATGAATTATATGTTTGATAAACTTAACTAAATGTTCACTTATATTTAAAAATACAAGGTAGCTTTAAAGTCCGATGGGTCAAAGCACATTGAACTGAGCGTGACATCAATTATTCCATGACTTCTGCAGATAATTCCCTTTAATTTGACACAACAATCATCAAAATAGGTTGATAAATATAAGAGTTTTGCTATGCACAAGAAATTCCTTAAGGAATTAGAATAATAGATGATTTGTTACAAGCCTATACATAAATTCTTATACATAATTTTATAATGTGTACAATTCATATTAAATATCAATATTCTGTACGTAAAATTTTAACCATCCGATCTTGACAACATTTAATGTAAACCTACATTTATTCAGACGAGTTTGCATTCCAGCATGATCGGACTATGGAAACTGTGATACTATTTTATTTTTGTTAATACTATCTCGTCTATCTCGATCAATCTTTTTCTCTTGTTAATTGTTAATTGTTACTGTAATTATTAATTTTTAATTGTTAATTGTTAATTGTACATTTTCAAGATGAAACAATGTACTTTACTACTTTAATATCGTATATTTATTATCACTGTATGAGTTTTATATTCTTTTGCTGTTTATTGTAATTGTTTATTGTTTATTGTTAATTGTACACTTTCAATATGAAACAATGTACTTTGCCACTTTAATATTGTATATTTATTATCGCTGTATTGGTTTTATAACCTTTTGCTGCTTACAACTGTCCTTAATTAATTTTACTTCCGTAGGTATTACGTTCACCGTGCTTAAGTTTTACAAATCAATGTTGGTTTTTATGAGTTTGTATGCTATAAGTTAATGTTACACATATATTCTCTATTCTATACTCTTTGGAATACGGTCGCAATGAGTTTTTTAATTTAAAAAATATAGATTTTCATTATAATAAAATAAATACAAACAATACGTTGATTTACAAATGTTTATAATTCTTCTGTTTTAATGTTAATGTTTGTAATTTGTTGGGGTTTCTTACATTGCACTTCATTTTCACCTTATTGGAAATCAAAATATTAGTTTATTATAATCTGAAGTTTAATATGTATACAAATCTTTTTACCATAGTTTGTTTTCTTTTAATTGCTTTACACATACTATTGGTGAAATCACGGTATCTGATACAATCTGTGCAATATGAGTTATTAATTTATTTTCAGTTATTTATCTATATTGGGGGAATAAGCCAATAATGACGGTCTCTTAGTCACATCAGGGCGCGGGACAATTTAGTTGATCTTTTTGATGCCCCAGGAGACCAATAACACCATCCATCAAAATTCATATATATTTATATGCGTTCGATAGCACGATAACTCTAATAAATATTTTCCGATTACAATTCAATTTGGTACAAATTTGAATTCTGTACCTACATTTACATACATTCTCTGTAAATTGTAAACATACATTTTGATAAACCTACTGGAGAAAAATAATTTTATTACTTTGTTTACATTATTTATATTTATTACATAATTAAATGAAAAATATTCAGCCTATGCTATCTTTTTACCAATCATGCGGTTTTATTTTCCATCTACCTTCCCATTATCTGTTACGTATAAACTATTAATGACACGATCTTAATACAAAACTTCCCAATATCATGTATTTTACATTTGATGCATTAAATAGCGTTGTGTTGAATCAACTCATATTAGCAAATTTCCCTATAGGAAATTAACTATAATAGTTATTGTAGTTGGAACAGTGAAACCTAGACCCGGGAGCGATACACTTTTTCATTTGGATGTTCCTCTAGGTAAAACAACTATCAGTTCAAAAATGTATACATACTATAATAGCTGCGTGTCCGTTTTTAATGGTTCTACGGACGGGAATCTTGTAGTCAGTTAAAACCTTCTTTTAATTAGAAAAAGCAGTTGGTTTGCATATTTAGTGTGCATTTTTTAGATATATAGGCAAAATAATTATAATAATACACATACAACTTCGTAAATACAATATCTGACGGTTTCAAACCAAAACAAATGCTTAGCATGTTAATGATACCTGGATATAAATCATGTTAGTCTATATTTTATTTATATCTAATGATTAAACTAAAAAAATATATAGATCTATGACGCATAGTCTTAAGGTAAATAAACTACTTCACACAGACTGGATAAATTAATTCACCATTGCAAACTTAATTTCGGTTGACATTTTCATTTACAAAGATGCTCTTGTCTTCTTCGCGATCCACTAATAATATGCACCCTAATGCGTTCACAACAGAGATACACAGTTTACACAAAAGTACAGAATTTAATTATGACATTTAATATTATTAAACCAAATTGGAGTACAGGTAAAATAAGTATCGCAACGTAAACAATGTAAAGCGTAAGTATTTCATGACGGTTTGTTAAAAAATGTTCACTCAAATGTGTTAAAACTTTTGTAGCTTGAACTAACATTTCGGAATCCAGACAGATTGCAAAACTTGTATAGTACGGTATGACATAAATTAAATGTAACATGACTAAAAAATAAGATGGGACAACAACGATAATTAAATTGTAAATAGTGATGTAGTTGTTTCTAAAATTGGTTCTCGCTCTTCGGTAGTACCATAAAAAAAACCAACGTCAAAATAATAATGGTTTCGGACAATTGAGTAAGGCCTGGGAAGCATCTCAAATACGGGTTATTTATTTCACGTGATCAGTGAGGGTTGCGTGCGGCCGTGAGAGGTCAGCGCCCTTATATACAAACAATGCAGGGGTGAGGAAAGAGAAAGTCCAGTCAGCTGCTTTGGAATGCAGTGGTCCTGTCTGTGGAAGGGCAGTGACGGCCATTATAAACACACCAAGCACTGATGGGTAGGAAGGGAGAATGTTTGTTTAGTGATTGATATATCATCTCAAGTGTCAAAATATTGTCTTCACTTGATGTTGATGTTCATTATCTGACAAGTTTAAGGTCATTTGTTTCTGTTGTAGTAGTGTAAAAATGTGACAATGTTTGATTACAACACAAGTACCAGGAGAGCTTACTCGAGGTGGCAGGTTATTTCATATGTAGCGATGCATATTTGGCTAAATACACTCTCGCCAATTCAGTGAATACAAAAAGACTATTTAAATGCCTATCGTATTTCGTATTCGTATTTCAGGAGAAGACCTCTTGTTCATCTTTACATGCAAACACTACGTAAAATATCTTCTGGGCCGTGACGGACAGACAGACAGAAATTGAGAAAAAACATTAAAAGTTTTTTAATGTATAAACGCAAAAATAACAGAAAATATGTCATTCTGAACAGTGTACAGACAAAACTCTAATTTTATTTGCAGATATTTTATATACAGCACCATTTGATTAACTGTATTTTTTCACTTCTATAACAGATTTCGTTTCTCATGACGCTTGATGAACGACTTATACACCTAATAACAACTTACTTAAATAGGCAATCCTAACGAACTACTGTTGCAGAAAACTTAACTGTTACACATGTTTGAAATTTACAACATCTTGCATAATTACAATACTTTGTGCCTGTTGGCTACTATGAATCGTTTGGATTAATTTAAGATATTAAACTTTTTTGATATAGGCCTACACAAGGTAAATTGACCTCCATGTTACACAAAATTATACACAGGTCCTATATACAGTATATACTAGTGTACATGTTGCTCAAATTCAAGCAATTGCAAAGTATTACAGGGGTTATTTCAAAACCAATAACAGTCATATTTAAAAAAGTTTAACTCAAAGTTTAAAAAGAGTTTAAAAAGAGTCAACTCAAATATTACCATTGTGTAACTCAGACCCTGATTACCTAAATCCCTGAGCTTCGTTATTGATAAACCTAAAGCATTCCGGCTGGTTTTCTCCTTCTCAAAATGCCTCGCTGTACAGGCAACACATATCATTGATAGAGGGTCAAATTGAGAACGAAAAGTCTTTTAGGGGTAGTGTTAGCTCGCATTCGTAACCTAATAGTTGAGATTGTCCAGGGTCAGGTGCTGACGTGTACGCCTCCTTTCTATGTTTCGTTGTTGTCGCGTCGGAGGCATTTAAAAGAAAAAAAACAACAAATAAACAAATTATAGCTACACAAAACAACGATAAATGCACAAATTTAAGTTACAATCATGCTAACACGATCCGTCATAGCGACACAAAGCAACGATAAATATATAAATTCAAGATACAACCATACTAACACGGTCCGTTTTCGTTTTGGGGGTTATGTTTACACAAACTCAAATAGTAAATAAATTTACTCAATGCGTTTCATTGGGAGTTTGTTTTTTGATTTTGTGCTGAATACACGTGTTTTAGTGCTGTGCCTTATTTTATGTGAAGGATTCAAACTTTGGACAAGTTACGTTGCTAAAGGGTAACAATATAAGTTATTAATCATTATTCAGTTGTGTGTTTAATAATTATCAATATTTTGGAGGAAATATGTGTTAAAAACGTTTTTCTTTTCGTTTAACCTTCTTCCAAATTTGTTTGTTTACTTTCTTTTGTTTACATTGGACATGGATCCATCTAAAACAAATCAGCTGTCTTATACTGAAGCTAATATGAGTCAAAAAGTTGTTGTTGACCATGACTACTGCAAATTTAATAATAATGTTGCTCCTATGACTAGTACTGACGAATCTATTTTACAACATGATGATGTTAGTGGATGGCAAACTGTCCCTACTTCCCAAAAACGAGGATCAAAATCCTCTTCTGAACAAGACTCTAAAAAATCACGTCAAAATTCTGGTGGTTTTACCTGTCAAACCAGCAATGTTTTTGAGCCCCTTAGTACAAGTGATCAGATGGACGATGACACAACTAATTCGCCCCCTCCTCGTCAACCTAAACCTCCCCCTATATTTATCTCTGATGTTGTAAATATTAAAAGTATGGTGTCATCAATTGAAACAGTAATTCCGAATGATAGCTACACCTACCGCTGTCTTAGTCACAACAAAGTTAAGATCAATCCCATGTCAGTAGATGCTTACCGTGCATTAGTACACAGACTTAAAGCTCTAGAAATAAACTTCCACACGTTTCAGGTGAAGCAAGACAAAGCTTACCGTGTAGTTCTGAAAAACATGCACTACTCAACTGACACCGGAGATATTAAAGTAGCTATTGAAGATCTAGGATTCAAAGTGAGAAACGTAACAAATGCAAGGAACTTCAAAACAAAAACTCCTTTGTCCATGTTTTTCATTGATCTTGAACCCAAGGAAGACAACAAATCTATTTTCAACATGGAATATCTGTTGAATGCTAAGATTACCTTTGAACCCCCACTTAAACGTTCTGATATCGTTCAGTGCAAGAACTGTCAATCTTACGGCCACACCAAGTCGTATTGCTGGTACAAACCTCGATTTGTCAAATGTGGACAACAACATGATACCAAATCGTGTACCAAATCCCGAGATACACCTCCTTCATGTGCTCTCTGTAATGGCAACCATCCTGCCAACTATAAAGGCTGCAATGTTTACAGAGATCTTAAAAACAAAACTTTCCCTCCTTTGAGAAATAAATCACAAAAGTCTTCATCAAATGAAAACATAAATGCAAACAATTTGCCTTCCAGTAAGGGTCCCCAACAGTCATCTCAGTCACCGTCTCAGCCAAGGTCACATGAACTGACATATGCTCAAGCTGCTTCTTCAAATCATTCTCCCACTCCCAGTGATAGTGTAATTCAGGTTGATGTAAACAAAACTCTTCAAAATTTCTTTGACCGGTTTGAAAAATTGATGCTTCAACAATCCCAACAAATAGGTTCGCTATTGAACTTATTGACCACTGTCGTGTCTAAGTTAAAATGAATCAGTTCATACGATTTGGTCTCTGGAATGCCAATGGCTTGGTCAAACATAACCAAGAACTTAAAGCTTTTATTATACAAAACAGAATTGATGTCATGCTTATATCTGAAACCTACTTTACTGATCTTAGTTACTTTAAAATTCCAAATTTCTCGCTTTACCACTCAAACCACCCAGGCAACGTTGCTCATGGTGGTAGTGCTATCTTGATTAAAAACTTCATATCACATTATGAATTGCCCAAATATCAACACAACCATCTTCAAGCTACCAGTATAGTAATAGAAAATAGGTCTGGACCGCTCACTATATCCGCAATATATAGTCCACCTCGTCATAAAGTCACTTCCAAAAATTTTACAGACTTTTTTAATACACTTGGCCCCAGGTTCTTAGCAGGAGGAGACTACAACGCAAAACATCCCATGTGGGGCTCAAGACTAGCTAACCCAAGAGGTCGACAACTATTGACATCAGTCACCAATAACAATTTTCAGTTTATATCAACAGCTGAACCAACATATTGGCCCACAGATCCTCAAAAAATTCCTGATTTGTTAGATTTCTTTATTACAAAAGGAATTGGTCAAAACTATATTGATGTGAAAGCAAGCCTAGATTTGTCGTCAGACCATTCGCCAATTATTGTCACCTTAAGTTCGACTGTTGTGTGTAAAGAACAGCCTCTTAAGCTGTTTAATAAATCTACTGACTGGGAAATATTTCGAGACAGAGTAAATGAAGAGCTTTCTCTAAAAATACCTCTTAAAACTCCAGATGACATTGATGACGCTGTAGAAAATTTTAACAATGTAATTCAACAATCTTGCTGGCAAGCGACTCCTAATATACAAAACACAGGAACCCATTTAACTTCCTACAACTATCCATTACATGTAAAACGGAAAGTGGCCGAGAAGAGAAGATTAAGAAGAATTTGGCAACAGACTAGAAATCCGAGAGACAAAACTAAATTTAACAGAGCAACTCAAGAACTTAAGAGGGATCTGAAAAATTTAAAAAATGAATGGTTTTCTGAATATACAGGTAATTTGTCACCTGATAAAACAACAAACTACTCTTTATGGAAAGCTACTAGAGGGATGAACCGTCCAAATATCCTGATACCGCCTATCTCTAAGTCCGATGGAACTTGGGAAAGAAACGATATTGAAAAATCTGAAGTGTTTGCAAACCACTTGGCCGCAGTGTTTACTCCCAACCAAAATCAAAATAATAATTTTAATAATCTTGACGAAATTTTTGAGTTCATTGACTCACCAAATCAGTTATCACCTCCAATAAAGCCCTTTACTCCCTCAGAAGTCTGTAAACTTGTAAACAAATTAAAACTGTTTAAAGCCCCTGGATACGACTTAATCACGGGAAAAGTAATGAAAGAGCTTCCTAGAAAAGCATTTATATACCTGACACTCATTTTTAATTCAATTATACGGACTGAGTATTTCCCGTCACAATGGAATGTTTCAGAAATAATCATGATAGCAAAGCCAGGAAAACCACCCCAACAAGCAAGTTCATATCGACCTATCAGTCTACTTCCAATAACATCCAAATTGTTTGAGAGGCTCTTCTTGAATCGTCTACTTGAAGAAGTAGAGGACAGAAACTTGATTCCAAATCATCAGTTTGGGTTTCGACGGGAGCATTCCACAGTTGAACAAGTACATAGATTGGTTAATACAATTAAAGAAGACCTTGAGAAAAAGAACTATTGTACAGCTGTCTTTATCGATGTAAGTCAAGCCTTTGACAAAGTTTGGCATACAGGCCTACTTTATAAACTCAAACTGAATCTTCCTCATACATTTTATATGACAATTAAATCATACCTAACCGACAGATATTTCAGAGTTAAATTTGGAGATAGCATTACAAAATTGTACCCAATTCAAGCTGGCGTTCCCCAAGGAAGTGTTCTCGGACCTGTACTATATACGCTGTTTACAGCCGATATACCTGAAAGTGTGAATACTTCTGTGGCAACTTTTGCTGACGATACAGCTATTTTAGCGTCCCATCCTGATCCAGTGGTAGCTTCACTTAATCTTCAAAATTCCCTAAATGACTTAGAAGAATGGTTGCAAACATGGAAAATAAAAGTGAATGAGAGCAAATCTACTCATGTGACCTTCACTACCAGATTAGGTACTTGTCCTCCTGTAACCTTAAATAATGTTCAAATTCCGCAATCCCACGAAGTGAAATATCTCGGCATGACGATTGACAAAAGTTTAACTTGGAAAAACCATATCTGGAATAAAAGAATGTACCTAAATTTAAAATTTAAAAATCTTTCCTGGCTCCTAAATAGTAAATCAAAATTGACCATTGCAAATAAATTATTACTATACAAAGTAATCCTGAAGCCAATTTGGACTTATGGAATCCAACTGTGGGGAACGTCCAGTATGTCGAACATAAACATCATCCAACGATTTCAGTCAAAAGTTTTAAGGTTCATTCTGCAAGCCCCGTGGTATGTTAATAACAATATCCTTCACAAGGACAGTGGAATTCCTACGGTTGAAGAGGAAATAACCAAATTTAGTGTAAAATATCTAAAGAAACTTGAAAATCACCCTAATCACCTGGCTCTAAACTTCTTGGACAACAGTACCAGTATATACAGGCTAAAAAGGATTCATGTTTTGGATCTAAGCACACGTTTTGTTTGAACAATTTAATTTCCCTTGTTTATTTACATATTTATTTTTTCATTGAAATATTTTTAAGTTAGCTCTGTCAATGGACAGAGATTAACTAACGTTTTATTAAAAGTTGTTATTGTATTTGCTAAATGTTCTAAAAATGAACAGATTGTAAATAAAATTGTGATAAAAAAAAATGCGTTTCATTGAATCGAAAAATAAATAACAGCAATTAAATTATACAGCTGATCAAAATGTAAACAATTATGTTCTTCATAAGGATAACATGGGAACTTTCAAAGCCACTGGGGCAGAACCCAAGGGACTTTGTAAAAAATGTAAGGCCAGTTGGCAAATCTACGCGACACGCTCTTTCCAATGAGATGTCAATGGATAATACCCCCGCCGCAGCAAACCTGCAGACTAAGCGAATTTCCATTTGGATTGGATTTACACTGAAATGTCTACTTAAAAATATAACATTTATTCTTGATTTAAATAGAATTAGTTTAACAAGTACTTAGGTTTGCTGCATCAGGGAGGGTAAAACTGTTTTTTTTTTGTAAAATGTGAATAGTTAGTAAGAAATGAAAACATTTTCCAGATTCAATCAAAATATGTTCACAAACAAGCAAACTACAACAGTTTACTTATTCTCCATAAGAATAACATGGGAATTTTAAATTTACAATATTTTTGAATTTTCTCCGTAACCATTAGGCGCATAATAACGCTTCATTATACTAAATTATTTGTTTTTTTAAGCTCTACAAAATGGTTTGGAAAGAAATTGCTAAATTTTATGTTTTTTGGGTCAAAAATGGGAAAAACCTATTTTTACCCCATAAAACCTCCCGTAAACCCCCGTTCCCATGGTCCGATCATGCTGGATCGCGAACTCGTTCGAATAAACGTACGTTTACACGTTTGTACTAAATTTCATCAAAATCGGATCATTTTTGCTCGAGTTATCGTGCTGACGGACACACATATATATATATATATATATATATATATATATATATATATATATGAATTTGAACGGATGGTGTTTTTGGCCTCTAGGGACCTCAAAACGAAAAAAAAATCGGTCCCGCGTCCAGGTCTTACCATGAGTACTACGGTAATAGCTTATTCCCTATATGGGAAATTCGCTAAAATCGGTTAAGAAATGGCGGAGGAGTTCAACCGACAAAGTTTCATGTAGCGTATTAATTATATATATATATACACACCATATTACCACAACTACAAATGTAATTCTACAATATACGGTACGTAGTTTTATCCAAACAAACGATCAAAACCCCCTAATGATATTGTTATTTGATTCAATAGTCAATGCACATAAGCGAGTCTTATCTTTCAAAGCAGATTAAATAATACAAAGGCAGAGGAATGCGCGAGAACGAGGTCACTTCACGGTTGCTATAGAAACGACGAAACTATCCATTAGAATTGCGCGCCAACGTCAACTAAACTCCAGACTGTATAAAGACGCCGAGTGTGTAGTGTTCGACGGAGCTAGGCTACTTTCAGTTGGCAAGACTGGCTTCTAGCCTCGAGCGACGTGTTTCAACCACGAGAAGCGCCTCAAACTCCTGGGTAATCCCCGGTTAGCTCCTCCCACTCTGCCCCCTATCCCCACCTAAAAGACGAGCAAGTGGTAAGTCGGTCGGGTCGATTGACGACAAGTTGGTTTCTCGTATATAATAATTTAGTTTTACAGGCCGGTCAACTGGAATGACGATGAAATAACTTGTCGACGTACTGGTTTTCAGTATTTATCTATTTAATTAAAAAAGACGGTCTAGTGGCCAGACGACCAAGTATCTTGTCGGTCTACTGGTAGGCTCCCGGTAGCAGTTAGAATCATTTTTACATAAACACATCACTATTTTCACTATTTATTTATAAACACTGCACCTTATTGTTTATTAAATTTAATTGATGTCTTACTGTATAATTTTTAGCGTTTTCTGTCTGTACTCAAAAATTTGTGGACTCAATTCTGTATTTGTGTGTGTATGTCTGTTGGTAACGCATTAATGTCCATCCATGCATTAATTTTTCGTGGAAAAGACAAGAGCACCATTGTTCATAAAAATTTCAACCCGAATAAAGTGTGCAGTAGTGAGGTTGAGGTAGTGTTTTAACTACTTTTAACCAGTGTGAAAAGTAACTTTAAATTACAGGCCTACCTTAGGGCTATGCCTCATAGATCTATACTGTAAAGCAATTCCTTTCATCGTTTGATATAAAATATGGACTAACACGATCGGGTGACATTTAATTGCGAAGCATTCGTTTTGGCTTTGAAACTGTCAGATATTGTATTTGAGAAGGTTTATATGTATTCCTAAACAGTTATGGTTTTGCCATCATATCTGGAAAAATGCACACTACATATGCAAACCAACTCCTGTTCTGAATATAAGGTTTTAACTTACTACTAGATTCCCGTACGTAGAACGGGCAAACAGCTAGTAGATATACTAAATGTGCATCTTAACCAATTTAAAATTGATGTTGTCTGCATTGCAGAACACTGGCTGGGTTTGCATGAAGGGGAGCATGTTTCATTACCAGGTTATAAGAATGTCAGTTCCTTTTCTAGGTCTTCAAAAAATAGAGGGGGTACAATAGTTTTTGTAAAAGAAGTTTTTAAAAGTAAATGTTTAAATAAAATAAATAATATGTCCTTAGAAATGATATGTGAGGTTTCAGCTGTAAAACTTATATCATGCAATGTAATAGTTCTGTCCCTTTATCGACCTTACACTAAAGAAAAGGAGAAGTTTTGAAATTTTTACATGTATTAGAAAATATTCTTCAAGAAGTGATCAAATTTAAATGTGAAATTATTCTGGCTGGGGATTTTAATGTGGATTTAAATTCTAAATGTTCCAATAGTTTAGATCTTATCACATTATGTAAAAGTTTTCACTTAAAAAGAACCATATTTGATGTAACCCGCCCTGGTAATGTAAATGAAGGTTCTTGCATTGACAATGTTTTTACTTCTCTTGACTCTTTTATGTTAGACTAGCTGTACCCGCGGGCTTTGCCCCGTTTAACTTCATATGTGAGCTCGTTCGCATGGCTCAATCACGTCCTGGTTGAAGTTCGTTCGCTACGCTCACTCACCTATAGGTTGTAGCTCGTTCGCTGCGCTCACACGTTCTGGTTGAAGTTCGTTCGCTACGCTCACTCACCTTTACGGTTGGAGCTCGTTCGCTGCGCTCACTTGCCTTCAGGTTAGCTCGTTCGCTACGCTACCTCGCCTCCGGGTTGAAGTTCGTTCGCTACGCTCACTCACCTTTTGGTTTCAAATTAGCTGTTGTCAAATATTTAAAAAAAAATAATAGTGCTGCACTCTGTTGGTAATCCTTGTAACTTTAATGCTATTGAACATCATAGAATAGAACCAACTTGTTTAATTGAAACAGCTGTTATGATTCATTAATTCCATTTAAATATGAGTACTCATTAGGTTAACATGGGAAACTCCAGAGCCACTGGGGTGGAGCCCGAGAGTCCGATCAGAATAAAAACCACTTAGTTTTCCTATTTAATGCCTAAAGAATCAGTGTACCAAATTTCAGCCTCCTAGGTAAGTGGAAAGTGGGAGAATTAGTGATGAGTGAGTGAGTCAGTCAGTCAGTGAGGGCTTTGCCTTTTATATATATAGATGCTAGTACTGTACATACCATTGTTTCTGATCACAATGCAATAATTTGTAAAACACTACTACAAGGTTCAAAGAATAAGAGTAACTGTAAAAATAGCATAGTCTCACGTATTATTTCAGATCATGCATGTCAAGGTTTCAAGGGAGATCTAAAATGCTACAATTGGCTTAATACATACAGAAATTGACATAAATACTATGGTTAAAAATTTTCATACCAATTTTATGGGGTTAGTTGATAGAAATTTTCCGTTAAAGACATTTAAGTTAAGTAAAGCTAAATCAGATAATAAGTGGTTTAATATGGATCTATTTGAAACTAAAGAAAGATGTTGTATGTTATATGATATGTATAAGCAAACAGGATCATTAAAAATTAAAGAACCCTATAAATCACTCAGTAAAACATATAAACAGAAAATTAAGAAAGCCAAAATTGAATACAACAATAGTTTAATATCCAAAAGTAAAAATAAAACAAAAGCTGTGTGGTCGCTTGTTAAAAAACTATCCAACCATTCCAGGATGTCCTCAGGAATTTCAGAACTTACAGCTGAGGGATTCAATAATAAGTTTTTTATATCAAGTGTCAACGAAATTGCAAAAAACATACATAAATCATCATGAACCTGATTTCACTTTTTTTCTTGGAAAAGTAGATATGAGACAGCATATTTTTGAGTTTAGATTTCTGTCGGTTGAAGAAGATTTTAAAACTATTAATAACTTACGTACAAGTAAATGTTTGGATATCTATGGATTGAATTCAATTATTCTTAAACAAGCTTCTTTTAGTATTTGTGAAATATTGACCACAATATTTAATAGGATGATAGAAAAGGGTGTATACCCAACAGTACTTAAAAAAATTAAAGTGGTTCCAGTTCCCAAGAAAAATAATGATAGTTATGAAAGCTTCAGACCAATATCAATTGTACCAACCATATCAAAGTTGTTTGAATTACTAATGTATAACCAGGTGTATGAATATTTTGAAAGTACAGTAATAACATGTTTACTGATAGGCAGTTTGGGTTTTGCTCTGGGAAGAGCACAAATGATGCTGTTGTTAGTTTAGTTATAGATGTGGTTAACAATATAGAGAACAAAAGATTGGTTTGCTTTCGCTCTTTTGACATGTCAAAAGCATTTAATACTGTTAATCACAACATATTAATACACATTTTATACACATTTTATAATACATATTTTATGGTTTTCAAGACAATTCAATTAAACTTATCAATTCGTATTTAAAAAATAGAGAACAATTTGTTAGTTTAAAAAATGAGTTATCTCTTAAAAAAAATATAGACGTTGGTGTTCCTCAGGGATCTTCTTTAGGGCCACTGCTATTTAATATCTATATCAATGATCTGCCATACAATTTTATAGGTGAAAACATTAATAGTTTTCTTTACGCTGATGACCTAGGCTTGAATGTTTGTTCTGAATCTAGAGATCAAATGAATCACATCCTGCAAAATGCTACGTATCTGATTTATCAGTGGTGTAATCACTGAGCTAAAATTATAACTGGAGGTAGCACTGCCATGGCAGAAGTCTGTCAAAAGCGTGTCGCTGATTTTGTTAGGTTGGTATAGCAGTAAGTTTTCTTATCATAGCAATGACATGGCTTCTTATAACTAGGTTGGTATAGCAGTGAGTATTTTTGTCATACTTGAATACTTTTAATACTTTAATAATTTTCTTTGAAATGGCGACCATACAAAGTAGGTATTTTAAGCCAAGTATAATAATAGTTATAGCAATAATATGGCTTCTTATGACACCAGACTCACGCAAACATGGCGGCTGGCGACACGCATCTTTGACATTCAGTGCTACCTCCAGTTAGAATTATAGCTCAGTGGGTGTAATGCAAATAGATTATCCCTAAATCTAAATAAATTGCAAGATTTAGAAATTTGTTTCTCAAATAGGCAGCCTCTATTAAATGAGGCAAAACCTTTAAAATTTCTTGGAATTAATCTAAATGCAAAACTAGATTGGAAGGATCACATTGACATAACCTCAACCAAAATGTCAAAAGGTGTATACTGCTTATAGCCCAGTCAATAAAGGGATTGTGTCGGAAGTAATTAGTGAAAGGCTGATTTTTGGCCCATCGACTATTACCATTTAGACAAGTGTTCAGCCAAAAGTCCCCGCCCCTACCCCTCTTGCTTCCCCCCCCCCCCAGTGCCCCCCTAAACATATAAAGTGTAAGGGTTTCGTAAATCACGTTTTTCTCGATTTTGAAACGATATATTGAATTGCAATTAGTTTTATTGTCTTTGTTATAAAATTTCCTACAATCATGTTCAGTTAACTTTCATCGTAGCTATTACCTTTTGTTCATTATTTGTATAAAAATGTAAAGATTTATATATTTTTGAACATATAATTTTATTTTTGTTTGCCTTAACTTTTTTCGCTGACGTTTTATGAAAATATGTTTAGAACAAAAGTTGTAGCTGCTTTCATTAGCTTTAAAATGATGTATAGTAGTACTTACTTTAATGGAAATCCTGCGAGATTCAGCCGGTGTAATGGAGTATGCGTACTCAATCAGTGAGCTAAGTTGGGCTGGCGCGGCGTTACAATACTATCATTGTTGTAATATGGAGTGTTTTTTTGGGAGACGGACAGCGTCCCAGATCTTTGTTTGGGTTAATCCCCTGATTTATGGCCTGAGGGTAGTGGTCACCGGAGGAGGGGTGGGGAATCGAGAATTCTGAATCCCACCGGAGGCGTTAACTTTTTGTCAAAGAACTTTTTTTCGCTTATAATGCGATTACTTCTTAACTGTACATCTTTTGTTATAATTTATAACTTTATGACCAAAACTATTTTCGATTATTAACCATTATTCGATTTTTTATTATCAGCAGGTTTGGTTGGTTTGGTTAGGTTATGATAGTTTAATTTTATAATTTAAAAAATTATAAAATTAAATGTTAGGCATTTGTATTTTTATTTTATGAACAGAAATATTTGTTTACTAGCTGTGTACCCGTTCTACGCACGGGGATCTTATAATATTCAGTTGAAACCTTCTTATATAAAGAACAGCAGTTGGTTTGCATATTTTAAGATATGCTGGCCAAACTATTATACATAGCTTCATTTTATGTTGTTTTTTGTTGTTCCGGATCGGTATGACAATCAATAAAAGGCTAAATTACCTCTGTGTCTGCCGGTCGATCCTATAACGGTAGGCTTACTTTTATTTTTACTATCTGATCTCGTTTGCATGGCTCAATCACGTCCTGGTTGAAGTTCGTTCGCTACGCTCACTCACCTGTATGTTGGAGCTCGTTCGCTGCGCTCACTTTCCTTCAGGTTAGCTCGTTCGCTACGCTCACTTGCCTTCAGGTTAGCTCGTTCGCTACGCTCACTCGCCTCCAGGTTGCAAATTAGCTGTTGTCATAAATGTAAAAGAAATAATAGTGCTAGTGCTGCACCCTGTTGGTAATCCTTGTAACTTTAATGCTATTGAACATCACAGAACAGAACCAACTTGTTTAATTGAAACAGCTGTTAAGATTCAATAATTTCATTTCTCATAAGGTTAACATGGGCTTCCAGAAATTCCACGTCAAAAATCGACAAAAACTTGATTTTCAAGGGTTTACTGTTAAATATCTAACTGTCTCATATTCGATGAAATACGTCTAAAACCATCTCATATATGTATAGTATTTGGAAAATAAGTTTCAGGCGGGACAGTGCTATAGTTATTGAGGAGTAGTTGTAATAAAGTGCGTATTTTAGCGTTACCAAGAGAATGACAGATAGACAGACAGACAGACAGACAGACAGACAGACAGAAATTGAGATAAGGTTTGATTCGGTTTCTCTGACCTATGAAATGTAAAAATAACCAAAAATTTCATTATTCTAAGCAATGTACAGACAAAACTCTAATTTTATTTATATAGATTACTAAACCTTCATTCGATTTTTCATTATCAGCAAGTTTGGTTAGGTTATGACAGTTAAATTAAATTTAAATCCAACCTACAAACGATACGTTTTGACAGCGACGGTGATAGAGCTTACAATTTGCCGCGAACAGTTCTGCTATGCACGGTATGATGCGGAAGCTTCGACACCAACCTAGAACTGACAGGTCAACCGACCGTGATTAAGAGGATTACAGCCTCGGTCATGTGCCTACACCCGTTTTTTTTTTACTTAAGGTACACTATAGCAATATCTCTATTCCCCACAGCAGCAAACCTGCGACTAAGCAAATTTTCATTTACCTGGCTGGATATTCACTCAAAAACTCCCTTAAAATCGTCAGAATTATTTCCTGATCAGATTATTTTAATGAATACTTAGGTTTGCTGCTACAGCCAAGGTATTGAAGAGTGTTCTTTTATTGATATGTTGATAGCGTTTTATGAAATAAATAAATCTAATTAAAAAAAATATATATATATAGCCTATATAAACAAGCAGACTACAACAGATTTTAGCGAATTTCCCATATAGGGAATAAGCTATTACCGTAGTACTCATGGTAAGACCTGGACGCGGGACAGATTTTTTTTTCGTTTTGAGGTCCCTAGAGGCCAAAAACACTATCCGTTTAAATTCACATATATATATATATTTATATATATATATATATGTGTCCGTTAGCACGATAACTCGAGCAAAAATGTTCCGATTTTGATGAAATTTGGTACAAACGTGTAAACCTACGTTTATTCGAACGAGTTCGCGATCCAGCATGATCGGACTATGGGAACGGGGGTTTACGGGGGGTTTTATGGGGTAAAAATAGGTTTTTCCCATTTTTGACCCAAAAAACATAAAATTTAGCAATTTCTTTCCAAATCATTTTGTAGAGCTTAAAAAAACTAATAATTTAGTATATTCAAGCGTTATTATACGCCTAATGGTTACGGAGAAAATTCCAAAAAATTGTAAATTTAAAATTCCAATGTTATTCTTATGGAGAATAAGTAAACTGTTGTAGTTTGCTTGTTTATGAACATATTTTGATCAAATTTGGAAAATGTTTTTATTTCTTACTAACTATTAACATTTTACAAAAAAAAAACAGTTTTACCCTCCCTGATGCAGCAAACCTAAGTACTTGTTAAACTAATTCTATTTAAATAGGGAATAAATGTTATATTTTTAAGTAGACATTTCAGTGTAAATCTAATCAGTCAAATGGAAATTCGCTTAGTCTGCAGGTTGCTGCGGCGGGGGTATTTTTATCATCCAAAAGAATAAAATGGGAATTTTAAATTTTTATTTTTATAAATTATCTTCGTAACAGTTAGGCGTACAAAGTTGATCCAATATACAAAATTATTTATTTTTTAAGCTCTACAAAATGGTTAGGAAAGAAATTGTTATATTTTGTGGTTTTAGGGGGGAAATGGGAATAACCAACGTTTACCTTATAAAAACTCTTATAAACCCATAGTCTGATCATGCTGGTTTGCAAACTCGTTCGAATAAACGTAAATCGATACGTTTCTACCAAAATCCATCAAATCGGAACATTTTTGTTTGAGTTATCACGCTAACGGACTCGTGTATACATATATATATATATATATATAAAGTATATATACATATATATATATATAATTTATATACATATATACATATATGATCTTAAATTTTACATTTTATTTATGAATTTGAACGGCGGATGGTGTTTTCGGCCTCTGGGGGCCTCAAAATGAAAACTAAATCGGGCCCGGGTCCCACTGCTACCACCGGTTCTAAGGAAAAGTAGTAGTACCAACAACCAACGTTTACATTTGAGAAAAGAACTGTAGTACTTACGACTTATTCAAACCGTCCTTCTAATCAAACCGTATTATAGGTGTTAATTAATCTGTTTGGCAAATATATAAATAAATAAATACACAGGCCACAAAACATGTAACATGTAACTTTAACAACTACAAAGCTTTGAAAACTTACTATGGTTTGCTAAAAAAACTTTAACTTGATGTGGTGCAGTACCGAAGTTATTAATCTCCTTTGGTTTTAAATTTTTTTTTAAGTTTTCGAAAATCAAAGGTATTTCTCATTAATAGCATTATTTGTAAGCAGCTTTTAATGTTAACATATTAATGGCAGTTTGAAGAAACCACCTTTATCCAAACAGGGAGCCTACCAGTAGACCGACAAGATACTTGGTCGTCTGGCCACTAGACCGTCTTTTTTAATTAAATAGATAAATACTGAAAACCAGTACGTCGACAAGTTATTTCATCGTCATTCCAGTTGACCGGCCTGTAAAACTAAATTATTATATACGAGAAACCTACTTGTCGTCAATCGACCCGACCGACTTACCACTTGCTCGTCTTTTAGGTGGGGATAGGGGGCAGAGTGGGAGGAGCTAACCGGGGATTACCCAGGAGGTTGAGGCGCTTCTCGTGGTTGAACCACGTCGCTCGAGGCTAGAAGCCAGTCTTGCCAACTGAAAGTAGCCTAGCTCCGTCGAACACTACACACTCGGCGTCTTTATACAGTCTGGAGTTTAGTTGACGTTGGCGCGCAATTCTAATGGATAGTTTCGTCGTTTCTATAGCAACCGTGAAGTGACCTCGTTCTCGCGCATTCCTCTGCCTTTGTATTATTTAATCTGCTTTGAAAGATAAGACTCGCTTATGTGCATTGACTATTGAATCAAATAACAATATCATTAGGGGGTTTTGATCGTTTGTTTGGATAAAACTACGTACCGTATATTGTAGAATTACATTTGTAGTGTGGTAATATGGTGTATATATATCTATATATTAATAAGCAAGCATGTTTCTTTAAAACCTTTTTTCTCAGCTCGTGTGCATCGTAGGGAAAATCTAAGCATACCGTTAGAAAGCTATTTTCCTGTAGGTGTGCAGAATCCCTTTATAAATTTAAATAGGCTCAAAGATAAGCGCAAAAAATGAGTTTAAAAATTTGAAAAAATTTACATGGATCTTATGCGTTACCATGCTGGTGACGAAATAACAACGAAATATAAACAGAAAATCAAAGCAAATGGAAGATAAACGGTATCAGCATTCTGACACATACTTTCTCCCATAAGATTGTCAACAACCTTTCTCATGAGTAAGCAGTGAGAGTAAATATACGGAAATGGGATTTGTACAATTTTCTTCAGAATTTAAAGGACTATAACATACTACATTTTTATCAAAATCGTTCTAGCCAATTTTGGGAAAATCTGATTTTCCGTTATTTTATGGGGATTTTTATGGGAAAATAACATAATTTACCATAACTTTTGAACCGTAATTTTTACAGAAATGGGATTTGTATAATTTTGTTTAGAATATAAAGGACTATAACATACTAAATTTTTATCAAAATAGTTCGGGCCATTTTTGAGAAAATCCGATTTTCCCAGTTTTTTATGGGTTTTTATGGGAAAATCCCCATAAAAAATCAAAATTTAAAAAAAATAAAAAAAACGCCTGGAGATACAACGGATTAGAACCTACATACCAAATTTCATTGAAATCGGACCACAGGTGTAGTCCCTAGCTCTGTACACATCCAGACACACAGACACACACACAGACACACAGACACACACACACACACACACACACACACACACAGACATCACTTCAAAAACCACTTTTTTGGGTCCAGGGGGACCCAAAACGAATATATCCACTCAAAACTCAAACTCGAAAATTTTGACGAAAACAATACTTTCTCCATATACTATGGTATAGGGGGAGAAAGTAAAAACTCCAATCACATGTTTTATTTACAGTGTGGGGTGAAACATTAACATAAGTGAGTACATTACATATTTTTGGTCGAGTTTCGACCACTGGACATTACTCGTCTATAATTAATACGCTACATGAAACTTTGTCGGTTGAACTCCTCCGCCATTTCTTAACCGATTTTATCCATTGACATCTCATTGGAAAGAGCGTGTCGCGTAGATTTGCCAACTGGCCTTACATTTTTTACAAAGTCCCTTGGGTTCTGCCCCAGTGGCTTTGAAAGTTCCCATGTTATCCTTATGAAGAACATAATTGTTTACATTTTGATCAGCTGTATAATTTAATTACTGTTATTTATTTTTCGATTCAATGAAACGCATTGAGTAAATTTATTTACTATTTGAGTTTGTGTAAACATAACCCCCAAAACGAAAACGGACCGTGTTAGTATGGTTGTATCTTGAATTTATATATTTATCGTTGCTTTGTGTCGCTATGACAGATCGTGTTAGCATGATTGTAACTTAAATTTGTGCATTTATCGTTGTTTTGTGTAGCTATAATTTGTTTATTTGTTGTTTTTTCTTTTAAATGCCTCCGACGCGACAACAACGAAACATAGAAAGGAGGCGTACACGTCAGCACCTGACCCTGGACAATCTCAACTATTAGGTTACGAATGCGAGCTAACACTACCCCTAAAAGACTTTTCGTTCTCAATTTGACCCTCTATCAATGACATGTGTTGCCTGTACAGCGAGGCATTTTGAGAAGGAGAAAACCAGCCGGAATGCTTAAGGTTTATCAATAACGAAGATCAGGGATTTAGGTAATCAGGGTCTGAGTTACACAATGGTAATATTTGAGTTGACTCTTTTTAAACTCTTTTTAAACTTTGAGTTAAACTTTTTTAAATATGACTGTTATTGGTTTTGAAATAACCCCTGTAATACTTTGCAATTGCTTGAATTTGAGCAACATGTACACTAGTATATATATAGGACCTGTGTATAATTTTGGGTAACATGGAGGTCAATTTACCTTGTTTAGGCCTATATCAAAAAAGTTTAATATCTTAAATTAATCCAAACGATTCATAGTAGCCAACAGGCACAAAGTATTGTAATTATGCAAGATGTTGTAAATTTCAAACATGTGTAACAGTTAAGTTACTGCAACAGTAGTTCGTTAGGATTGCCTATTTAAGTAAGTTGTTATTAGGTGTATAAGTCGTTCATCAAGCGTCATGAGAAACGAAATCTGTTATAGAAGTGAAAAAATACAGTTAATCTAATGGTGCTGTATATAAAATATCTGCAAATAAAATTAGAGTTTTGTCTGTACACTGTTCAGAATGACATATTTTCCTCCTCGATAAGGGTTTACCTCCTCGCAAGTTATGTCAAAAAAGGTGTAATTGTAATTTTACTAAGAAAATTAAATCCAAAAAAAGGACTGGTTAATAGAACCAGATTAATGGCGAAAGTTATGAATGATGAAGTCTTGAAATTATTACTTGAAGTTCAGCTGGAAAACGAGTGTTCCTCTAAAATTCGTCCTCGAAAAGTTGGTCTTTATCTGCTAAAGCTGCATCCCCTGCTTACAGCATGGGGAATTGTACGTAACAATTTCAAGATGCCGCACTTTTGATGATCTAAAAATAATGGTTAAAGAACAACGAAACCAAGGTCATTTGGCTGAAGACGTTAGAGTGTTTACAAAAAGACATGGTATGTGAAGAGTTTCTTATTTAACATTTTAAAAGTAAGATAAACATTTTAACTGGTCTGTCAGTCAGTATTCTAAGCCTACTCTGTTAAAACCTTTATTAAAACAGTATTGAGCTTAAGATTTTTATTTACGGTTAGTTAAAAGTTAAGCGCTTAAAATTCTTCCTTTTTTTGTATTGAGAAGTTAAAAGGTAATTAAATTTTTTTAATGATTTTTAAATAGGTACTGTATAGTTAATATTAACTGGAAACAACTAGTCTATACTAGAGTAACAAATTACAAAATACAATACAAAGGAAAAGGGCATTCCTATGAATGCTATTGAGCATTGATTATTTAATGAATTTGGGTTTTATGATGTATTACTAACCAAAGGAATACTTACTAACCAACCGCGATACCAGTGACTTAATAACGGTCAACAGATGTTGGGTATCACGAGCTTAAAGGATCGCTAGACAAAGTTGCCCGAATCGCATGGATGGTAAAATAACTTCTGGCGATGTCTAGAGAGATTGTTATTTAGAACACATGAAATCCTTTCTATAACATAAATGTCGGCTAATCGTGTGATTCCAAGTACTTTCGCCTGATTTGAAACATATTTCCAAGCCCGTGCCAATATTACTTGTTTCTGTTCGAAAAGGCCATTGCTGTGAGAATATCAGGTAAAACTAACATAGAAACTTGAAAAATACAAATTAACAATAAATTGGCAACATAATAAATATGGAGCATTACTGATATCGCAAGTAAAACAAAAAAGACTTAACTATATAAGTAATCGCAATGGGAAGAGAACGCGGAAGAAAATAATGTCTGTATATGCTGTATATGCTGTGTATGCTAAGATCTGTATAGTCCTTGCCTTATATAATTGACAAATGCTTATATTTGCTCCAAACAAAAAAAAATACCAAACCCTTCAAATATTTAAGTTGACGGGAGCGGGACCTACCACTTCTAAAGAACGCCACCGTGTCTGTCATCCCTATTCTCTTACTTAAGAACACCCCTAAAAACCTTCACCGAATAGGTAAGGTACTATCGTAAAAATAACGAGGAACTTATATAAATCAGTTTTAATTTACAATTCTCTGGACGTACATCACTGTGAGAACCGAAGCCTCGGGGAAAGTCCACGGGTGCGGGACTTGCCACTAGGGCGGTCAATATCTTCAAAAGAACGCCACCGCGTCTGCTTTCCCTAACTTAACAACACCCTTATAAGCCCTAAATGAATAGAGACTATCATAAATATGACAAGCACCTTTTACAACTTCTTTCCATTTCCAATCAACCTGACCTGTCCTTCATCGGCGTGAGAACGAAAGTATTGGGGAAGTCCAGGGAGGCCTAGTACTGCGTAGATGAAAGAGAAGCCGCGTTGGATGACCTTTCCACCCCTTCGCATACCTTCATCAGCAATATCTCATAGTGACTTTTTACAACGCAATTTTTGTTGTCAATTTGTCTGATCTGAACAATTTAAATATTTCAAAATTAACTAAGCGAATAGCTGATTATAATTGATTATTTTTATTGGTATTTGTGTAGCCACAATATCCGGATTGAGCGTAGTAAACGAACATCAACCAGGACGTGTTTGATTGATGCGAGCGAGCTCATCTTGAAAATGAAAGAGCATTTGACATTAAACCACAATAGGACCACATGGTATATTGGATTAAAATTTGCACTGGTTATCAGTGTTCGTTGACTTTGGAAATAAGTCAAACGTCACAGTGTCTAATGCTATTCAGCAAACATTCCACATAATTAGTTCCACTATTCGATCAACTTGAAATGCTTACATTTCTTAATAACGCTGCCATTGATTTTTATCGTATTAGCTTATCTAATGGCATAGTAAATACAACCCAAGGCTTCACCTGCGGTGAAGCAGCCATAAATATTTTACAGTACAGTACATAAGAAATAAACAGAGTATTACAATCATGACAATAATCATCCGTAGTGGCTTAGCCAAAAATGACAAAAGTAAGATATTATCATCATTGTGTCACGCACAGTTTAAATAGACACAGTTTAAATTTCGATCATAGTTAGTTGTAATAAACATTTTGAATCGGCATATTTTGGGGTAGGAGTTAAGAATTTTATATTTGAATTTCAACACAAAAAATCTTTTAAAATCAATATTTGATTTTCTCCGTAATTTTCTCTCTACAGCTTAAACCATACATTTTCGAAAGTTTAAAAATACCATAATCGGATTCCTCACCTATTAAAACATACATTTTGACATACGGATCAATATATTTGTACAATCCGTTCCTTAATAAAAAACTATATATTGTCATAATCGTCGCGCGAAATATAAGAATTTGTATCGACCTTATGGCTACATTTTCGATCATAGTTGTAATAAACATTAGGAATCGGCATACTTTGGGGTAGGAGTTAAGAATTTTATATTTGAATTTCAACACAAAAAAAACTTTTAAAATCAATATTTGATTTTCTCCGTAATTTTCTCTCTACAGCTTAAACCATACATTTTCGAAACTTTGAAAATACCAAAATCGTATTCCTCACCTACTAAAACATACATTTCGACATACGGATCAATATATTTGTACAATCCGTTCCTTAATAAAAATCTATATATTTTCATATTCGTCGCGCGAAATATAAGAATTTGTATCGACCTTATGGCTACATCATCGATCATAGTTGTAATAAACATTATGAATCGGTATATTTTGGGGTAGGAGTTTAGAATTTTATTTTAGAATTTCAACACAAAAAATCGTTTAAATTATATATTTGATTTTCACCGTAATTTTATCTCTACAGCCTAAACCATACATTTTCGAAAGTTTAAAAATACCATAATCGGATTCCTCACCTATTAAAACATACATTTTGACATACGGATCATGGTATGTCCGATTCGTGGTTTAATTCGATTCGTTACAAATTATTCAATTAAAATGCAATCAAAAACTACTTTCGGCCAGATATTTGGTTGGAATGTGGAATATCTTAGCTATTGTATAAAATTATAGCTTAACTAGTGTACATGTTGCTCGAAATCGAGCAATTGCAAAGAAGTACAGGAGCTACATATAAACAAATGACTTGTTAAAAAACTAATAACAGTCATAATTTCCGATGATTTTAAAAGAGTCAACTAAAAGATTATTAACTAATGGAAATACTCACAATTTACATAACAGTCCTATTCCAGTTTAAAGGGTTATTTTTTAACTATCAAACTGCCCATGGACGGGAAATGGTAAGCTTACAATTTAAGTCAAAATAAAAAGTCTGTCAGCTTTTATAATGTACTGTACCTAAGTTATTTAGCCAATTTGTAGACAATAAGGTGTAGGCTACAAACTCTACAGAACTCTCATGCTTCCATGGGGAGCAACTAATTATTAATATTTAATTCCTGACAACAGCTGGAGTTTCAAAACAATGTTTGTTTCCCGTGTTAATCTTATGGAGAAATACGAAACTTTAAAGGGTCCCAGGGCCTCACTCTCTAATTATTTACCTAAAAAGAAAGTTTCCTGCACAACTTCACGTTACGCTCTTTCCAATGACACCAAAAACATGTCAATCGGTTCAGTAGTTTCGGAGGAATAATTGTCACAAAAATCCTGCTTGCGTATTAAATAAGTATAGATGTGACTGTGGACCCAATTTTGTACTAAACACACGCTGTTGTTTGATCTCGAGTAGCCGACCCAGTGTTAGCATCAAGAGGCCAAAAACTAGGAACGTAGCGCCAGCCACGTCCCTTTCACTTTCAGCAATTTTACAACCCTCGCCAACCCTACACATCCAAAGACAGAGAGAGAGATGGAGAGAGACAGTAAAACAGCTGTCGAAGTCGATCGGGTCGACCTAGCCTCGGTCGTCAACTCGCTTTCTTTTTCTTCGCCTACAAGCGTTTGAATAGGGGCGCGGGAAAACTACTTGTGTGATGCGGCACGCGTAATACCGGAAAAGGCCTTCGGGTAGTTCTAGAGCGCCGCCAGAATTGGGTCGCTGGAGTCGCGTTTTAGTTGCCACTTTACTATTGAAGATTCTTAAGTGGCAAAAGAGTTTATGACGAAATATACCCCCACCGCAACAAACCTGCAGACTAAGCAAATTTCTATTTGCCTGATTGGATTTACACTAAAATGACTTTTTGAAAATATCACAGTTATTCCATATTTAAATAGAATAAGTTTAACAAGTACTTAGGTTTGCTGCAACAGGGAGGGTAAAAGTGTGTTTTTTTTTTGTAAAATAATAACATTTTATAAATAAATAAATGATTTTTTTCTAATTTAATGCAAATATTTTCATAAACAAGAAAACTACTACAGTTTACTTATTCCCTGGTGTGAGTGAGGGTATACATTCAACTCTAGAAAATACGCTGGTCAACGAACGACAAAGAGCCGCCGATGTCTAGAGTTTCCTTGGATGGGTGGCCGACCGACCGGTGGTCATAGGGTGACGACACAAAGGGGGTGGTAGGCGGGTATCCGTGTCGGCCAGTGAGTCAGTGTTACCGGTGTTACTTCAAAGATGAATTATTGCCCTCGGGGAATCCCGAGGTAGGCGCGGCGCCGCCAGCTCGACACTTGTTTCGGTCACTGGTCTTGGTTGATTGTTTCGTTTTCGTTTTACTATCTTTTGATACTTTTACATAAACGATATAGCCATGATATATTACTAATGAAATTTCAATAAGTACATTGCACACTATAAAAAAAAACTTACATATAGGATAGTTCATGTAAACAGTTGTTGCTTAAATCGTTTGGAACTCTGGCCACGTCTATATTCTTCATTAGAGTGAACTTAACTGCAGGCTATTCAATAGACTGTGAAAAAAAAAACTGTGAATGATTTTATGTACTTGGTTTTTTTTATAATTACCGGTATAGCAAAAGCTACCAATCTTTGTCATCCGCGTCATAATTCTTGAGCTAACTACTTCTGCAGTGATATACCTTACACGTCACAAAACTGTATTAA
The DNA here is from genome assembly GCF_028750875.1 of Macrosteles quadrilineatus. Classification (NCBI taxonomy): domain Eukaryota; kingdom Metazoa; phylum Arthropoda; class Insecta; order Hemiptera; family Cicadellidae; genus Macrosteles; species Macrosteles quadrilineatus. The sequence goes on from NW_026542606.1 coordinate 1,956,070, forward strand.
CCCTAGATCCAGTACCTCTGCTCCAACTAGTATTATAACATTGCCGTCCAGGAATCTTTGAACATATAGTTTGACAATAATTGCATGGATAGTACAGCCGTTTCAACAAGGATTTATTTACTATATGTTCTTAAAACTGAAATTAATTAGAAATACTATTAAAATAAATTAAATTAATTAATTTGATGTGAATTTAGCTTTAGTTAACAACACTCATACAAGTTCATAAACATAAACCAAATAAAATTTGTTTTAATAGAAACGATTTGCAGGGTCGTCCAGATGAACTTGGAAATAGTACCATAGATAAAAAAGGAGTAGACATACTCTGTCATACATACATGTCTATACTCCTTTTATCTATGATAGTTCATTAGAAAATCTGAATATACAGTAGTGCCGTGCATTTGAAGTACTTACTCAGAACACAGACTTACTTGAGGACAGTTAAACAATAAAACGCAAAGATCCACGGAAGTAAAGACGGGGGGCCAGCAGTTGACCGACAAGATACTTGGTCGTCTTGCCACTAGACCGTCTTTTTTAATTAAATAGATAAATACTGAAAACCAGTACGTCGACAAGTTATTTCATCGTCAGTCCAGTTGACCGGCCTGTAAATCTAAATTATTATATACGAGAAACCAACTTGTCGTCAATCCTCCCGACCGACTTACCACTTGCTCGTCTTTTAGGTGGGGATGTGTTGAGCGGCAGTGCCAGCGGCGCGCGCAGCTGTGGAGGGCACTGCAGGCGTACCAACTTCTGTATCTTGTAGCGGCGGTTTTCATTCCGACGATTTTCAGCTATCACAATGTAGCGGACTAGCGAGGTTCTTATTACGTGTAATTGTTTGTATCTCAATCGATATTTTGTTATACACACTACAGTGAATATAAATAGGCCTATATTAGTTTACTTCAATGAAATAAATGTTTTATTTAGCTAAATAAATAAAAATACGCCGATTGAACAAATAAAATTGTTACAGACAACAGGAAGTCCTTAATATGATCAAAAAAGTGTTTATCTTTATTAAAAAATTACTGAAATTTGTAAACTTACTGCTGGCGACAAGGGTGGTGCCATACATAGGTTTATCAATAAATAAGATAAACATGGACAACCTTATGCTGCTATAAGTCAGGAAACATTTGTAGAAACATTAAAAAGCAATACCAATTTATGAAATATGATAAAATATTTACAGGAAATGTTGATTACTGTATATACATCGTGAGTATCTCCAGCAGTTACACACTGGTGATCTTTGAGTTGACTCTTTTAAACTCATTGATTATTACTTTTTTTCGTTTTGAAATAAATTCTGTATTACTTTGAAATTGCTCGAATTCGAGCAACATGTACACGAGTTTGAATATTAAATTAACTAACATATTTATGTAATAGGAGGGTCAAATATTGTTAACAGTGGTGAGGTAACTACCGTTACATTTATTCAATTGAGAGATAAATACAAATTGATAATACCGGTTATTTAAAGCTTTGTTGTCTATTTTTCCCTCTCTTAAAAAAATAAAATAAAGAATGAATTTAGACTTTTGGTGACATTAGTTTGTACTTTTTCTCCTTAAATGACACTGCTGTCTTGGTAAGCAATAGTTATCTCGGTAAACTATTTATTTGCTGAAGTGCACAGTGTGCTACTTAGCCTGAGAAACATCTTTTGTTTTATGATTTTGTTGTAGGCCTATTGAAAACCTTGTCTAGAAGGAATTCCCATTGCCTGTGTTACCGGGGAGAAGTTTTTCTTAGTAAAGTCTGTAGATGTCTTCGGTTTTACACAGAAACATGTAATTATAATTGAAGAAGTACATGTTTTATCCTCTCACGTTGTTGCGTGGACAATACTATGGTGATTCAATTCTGTGTACTTCAATTGTCTAACTGGCCCTAACTGACGCATCCTTGTTTTTTTTTTACTAAATAATGTAGTCTTTACTTCCGTGGATCTTTGCGTTTTATTGTTTAACTGTCCTCAAGTAAGTCTGTGTTCTGAGTAAGTACTTCAAATGCACGGCACTACTGTATATTCAGATTTTCTAATGAACTATCATAGATAAAAGGAGTATAGACATGTATGTATGACAGAGTATGTCTACTCCTTTTTTATCTATGGTACTATTTCCAAGTTCATCTGGACGACCCTGCAAATCGTTTCTATTAAAACAAATTTTATTTGGTTTATGTTTATGAACTTGTATGAGTGTTGTTAACTAAAGCTAAATTCACATCAAATTAATTAATTTAATTTATTTTAATAGTATTTCTAATTAATTTCAGTTTTAAGAACATATAGTAAATAAATCCTTGTTGAAACGGCTGTACTATCCCAAGATGCATGGAGTAAAAGGTACTATCCATGCAATTATTGTCAAACTATATGTTCAAAGATTCCTGGACGGCAATGTTATAATACTAGTTGGAGCAGAGGTACTGGATCTAGGGTTAATACAGTTTTGTGACGTGTAAGGTATATCACTGCAGAAGTAGTTAGCTCAAGAATTATGACGCGGATGACAAAGATTGGTAGCTTTTGCTATACCGGTAATTATAAAAAAAACCAAGTACATAAAATCATTCACAGTTTTTTTTCACAGTCTATTGAATAGCCTGCAGTTAAGTTCACTCTAATGAAGAATATAGACGTGGCCAGAGTTCCAAACGATTTAAGCAACAACTGTTTACATGAACTATCCTATATGTAAGTTTTTTTTATAGTGTGCAATGTACTTATTGAATTTTCATTAGTAATATATCATGGCTATATCGTTTATGTAAAAGTATCAAAAGATAGTAAAACGAAAACGAAACAATCAACCAAGACCAGTGACCGAAACAAGTGTCGAGCTGGCGGCGCCGCGCCTACCTCGGGATTCCCCGAGGGCAATAATTCATCTTTGAAGTAACACCGGTAACACTGACTCACTGGCCGACACGGATACCCGCCTACCACCCCCTTTGTGTCGTCACCCTATGACCACCGGTCGGTCGGCCACCCATCCAAGGAAACTCTAGACATCGGCGGCTCTTTGTCGTTCGTTGACCAGCGTATTTTCTAGAGTTGAATGTATACCCTCACTCACACCAGGGAATAAGTAAACTGTAGTAGTTTTCTTGTTTATGAAAATATTTGCATTAAATTAGAAAAAAATCATTTATTTATTTATAAAATGTTATTATTTTACAAAAAAAAAAACACACTTTTACCCTCCCTGTTGCAGCAAACCTAAGTACTTGTTAAACTTATTCTATTTAAATATGGAATAACTGTGATATTTTCAAAAAGTCATTTTAGTGTAAATCCAATCAGGCAAATAGAAATTTGCTTAGTCTGCAGGTTTGTTGCGGTGGGGGTATATTTCGTCATAAACTCTTTTGCCACTTAAGAATCTTCAATAGTAAAGTGGCAACTAAAACGCGACTCCAGCGACCCAATTCTGGCGGCGCTCTAGAACTACCCGAAGGCCTTTTCCGGTATTACGCGTGCCGCATCACACAAGTAGTTTTCCCGCGCCCCTATTCAAACGCTTGTAGGCGAAGAAAAAGAAAGCGAGTTGACGACCGAGGCTAGGTCGACCCGATCGACTTCGACAGCTGTTTTACTGTCTCTCTCCATCTCTCTCTCTGTCTTTGGATGTGTAGGGTTGGCGAGGGTTGTAAAATTGCTGAAAGTGAAAGGGACGTGGCTGGCGCTACGTTCCTAGTTTTTGGCCTCTTGATGCTAACACTGGGTCGGCTACTCGAGATCAAACAACAGCGTGTGTTTAGTACAAAATTGGGTCCACAGTCACATCTATACTTATTTAATACGCAAGCAGGATTTTTGTGACAATTATTCCTCCGAAACTACTGAACCGATTGACATGTTTTTGGTGTCATTGGAAAGAGCGTAACGTGAAGTTGTGCAGGAAACTTTCTTTTTAGGTAAATAATTAGAGAGTGAGGCCCTGGGACCCTTTAAAGTTTCGTATTTCTCCATAAGATTAACACGGGAAACAAACATTGTTTTGAAACTCCAGCTGTTGTCAGGAATTAAATATTAATAATTAGTTGCTCCCCATGGAAGCATGAGAGTTCTGTAGAGTTTGTAGCCTACACCTTATTGTCTACAAATTGGCTAAATAACTTAGGTACAGTACATTATAAAAGCTGACAGACTTTTTATTTTGACTTAAATTGTAATCTTACCATTTCCCGTCCATGGGCAGTTTGATAGTTAAAAAATAACCCTTTAAACTGGAATAGGACTGTTATGTAAATTGTGAGTATTTCCATTAGTTAATAATCTTTTAGTTGACTCTTTTAAAATCATCGGAAATTATGACTGTTATTAGTTTTTTAACAAGTCATTTGTTTATATGTAGCTCCTGTACTTCTTTGCAATTGCTCGATTTCGAGCAACATGTACACTAGTTAAGCTATAATTTTATACAATAGCTAAGATATTCCACATTCCAACCAAATATCTGGCCGAAAGTAGTTTTTGATTGCATTTTAATTGAATAATTTGTAACGAATCGAATTAAACCACGAATCGGACATACCATGATCCGTATGTCAAAATGTATGTTTTAATAGGTGAGGAATCCGATTATGGTATTTTTAAACTTTCGAAAATGTATGGTTTAGGCTGTAGAGATAAAATTACGGTGAAAATCAAATATATAATTTAAACGATTTTTTGTGTTGAAATTCTAAAATAAAATTCTAAACACCTACCCCAAAATATACCGATTCATAATGTTTATTACAACTATGATCGATGATGTAGCCATAAGGTCGATACAAATTCTTATATTTCGCGCGACGAATATGAAAATATATAGATTTTTATTAAGGAACGGATTGTACAAATATATTGATCCGTATGTCGAAATGTATGTTTTAGTAGGTGAGGAATACGATTTTGGTATTTTCAAAGTTTCGAAAATGTATGGTTTAAGCTGTAGAGAGAAAATTACGGAGAAAATCAAATATTGATTTTAAAAGTTTTTTTTGTGTTGAAATTCAAATATAAAATTCTTAACTCCTACCCCAAAGTATGCCGATTCATAATGTTTATTACAACTATGATCGAAAATGTAGCCATAAGGTCGATACAAATTCTTATATTTCGCGCGACGATTATGACAATATATAGGTTTTTATTAAGGAACGGATTGTACAAATATATTGATCCGTATGTCAAAATGTATGTTTTAATAGGTGAGGAATCCGATTATGGTATTTTTAAACTTTCGAAAATGTATGGTTTAAGCTGTAGAGAGAAAATTACGGAGAAAATCAAATATTGATTTTAAAAGATTTTTTGTGTTGAAATTCAAATATAAAATTCTTAACTCCTACCCCAAAATATGCCGATTCAAAATGTTTATTACAACTAACTATGATCGAAATTTAAACTGTGTCTATTTAAACTGTGCGTGACACAATGATGATAATATCTTACTTTTGTCATTTTTGGCTGAGCCACTACGGATGATTATTGTCATGATTGTAATACTCTGTTTATTTCTTATGTACTGTACTGTAAAATATTTATGGCTGCTTCACCGCAGGTGAAGCCTTGGGTTGTATTTACTATGCCATTAGATAAGCTAATACGATAAAAATCAATGGCATCGTTATTAAGAAATGTAAGCATTTCAAGTTGATCGAATAGTGGAACTAATTATGTGGAATGTTTGCTGAATAGCATTAGACACTGTGACGTTTGACTTATTTCCAAAGTCAACGAACACTGATAACCAGTGCAAATTTTAATCCAATATACCATGTGGTCCTATTGTGGTTTAATGTCAAATGCTCTTTCATTTTCAAGATGAGCTCGCTCGCATCAATCAAACACGTCCTGGTTGATGTTCGTTTACTACGCTCAATCCGGATATTGTGGCTACACAAATACCAATAAAAATAATCAATTATAATCAGCTATTCGCTTAGTTAATTTTGAAATATTTAAATTGTTCAGATCAGACAAATTGACAACAAAAATTGCGTTGTAAAAAGTCACTATGAGATATTGCTGATGAAGGTATGCGAAGGGGTGGAAAGGTCATCCAACGTGGCTTCTCTTTCATCTACGCAGTACTAGGCCTCCCTGGACTTCCCCAATACTTTCGTTCTCACGCCGATGAAGGACAGGTCAGGTTGATTGGAAATGGAAAGAAGTTGTAAAAGGTGCTTGTCATATTTATGATAGTCTCTATTCATTTAGGGCTTATAAGGGTGTTGTTAAGTTAGGGAAAGCAGACGCGGTGGCGTTCTTTTGAAGATATTGACCGCCCTAGTGGCAAGTCCCGCACCCGTGGACTTTCCCCGAGGCTTCGGTTCTCACAGTGATGTACGTCCAGAGAATTGTAAATTAAAACTGATTTATATAAGTTCCTCGTTATTTTTACGATAGTACCTTACCTATTCGGTGAAGGTTTTTAGGGGTGTTCTTAAGTAAGAGAATAGGGATGACAGACACGGTGGCGTTCTTTAGAAGTGGTAGGTCCCGCTCCCGTCAACTTAAATATTTGAAGGGTTTGGTATTTTTTTTTGTTTGGAGCAAATATAAGCATTTGTCAATTATATAAGGCAAGGACTATACAGATCTTAGCATACACAGCATATACAGCATATACAGACATTATTTTCTTCCGCGTTCTCTTCCCATTGCGATTACTTATATAGTTAAGTCTTTTTTGTTTTACTTGCGATATCAGTAATGCTCCATATTTATTATGTTGCCAATTTATTGTTAATTTGTATTTTTCAAGTTTCTATGTTAGTTTTACCTGATATTCTCACAGCAATGGCCTTTTCGAACAGAAACAAGTAATATTGGCACGGGCTTGGAAATATGTTTCAAATCAGGCGAAAGTACTTGGAATCACACGATTAGCCGACATTTATGTTATAGAAAGGATTTCATGTGTTCTAAATAACAATCTCTCTAGACATCGCCAGAAGTTATTTTACCATCCATGCGATTCGGGCAACTTTGTCTAGCGATCCTTTAAGCTCGTGATACCCAACATCTGTTGACCGTTATTAAGTCACTGGTATCGCGGTTGGTTAGTAAGTATTCCTTTGGTTAGTAATACATCATAAAACCCAAATACATTAAATAATCAATGCTCAATAGCATTCATAGGAATGCCCTTTTCCTTTGTATTGTATTTTGTAATTTGTTACTCTAGTATAGACTAGTTGTTTCCAGTTAATATTAACTATACAGTACCTATTTAAAAATCATTAAAAAAATTTAATTACCTTTTAACTTCTCAATACAAAAAAAGGAAGAATTTTAAGCGCTTAACTTTTAACTAACCGTAAATAAAAATCTTAAGCTCAATACTGTTTTAATAAAGGTTTTAACAGAGTAGGCTTAGAATACTGACTGACAGACCAGTTAAAATGTTTATCTTACTTTTAAAATGTTAAATAAGAAACTCTTCACATACCATGTCTTTTTGTAAACACTCTAACGTCTTCAGCCAAATGACCTTGGTTTCGTTGTTCTTTAACCATTATTTTTAGATCATCAAAAGCGCGGCATCTTGAAATTGTTACGTACAATTCCCCATGCTGTAAGCAGGGGATGCAGCTTTAGCAGATAAAGACCAACTTTTCGAGGACGAATTTTAGAGGAACACTCGTTTTCCAGCTGAACTTCAAGTAATAATTTCAAGACTTCATCATTCATAACTTTCGCCATTAATCTGGTTCTATTAACCAGTCCTTTTTTTGGATTTAATTTTCTTAGTAAAATTACAATTACACCTTTTTTGACATAACTTGCGAGGAGGTAAACCCTTATCGAGGAGGAAAATATGTCATTCTGAACAGTGTACAGACAAAACTCTAATTTTATTTGCAGATATTTTATATACAGCACCATTTGATTAACTGTATTTTTTCACTTCTATAACAGATTTCGTTTCTCATGACGCTTGATGAACGACTTATACACCTAATAACAACTTACTTAAATAGGCAATCCTAACGAACTACTGTTGCAGTAACTTAACTGTTACACATGTTTGAAATTTACAACATCTTGCATAATTACAATACTTTGTGCCTGTTGGCTACTATGAATCGTTTGGATTAATTTAAGATATTAAACTTTTTTGATATAGGCCTACACAAGGTAAATTGACCTCCATGTTACCCAAAATTATACACAGGTCCTATATATATACTAGTGTACATGTTGCTCAAATTCAAGCAATTGCAAAGTATTACAGGGGTTATTTCAAAACCAATAACAGTCATATTTAAAAAAGTTTAACTCAAAGTTTAAAAAGAGTTTAAAAAGAGTCAACTCAAATATTACCATTGTGTAACTCAGACCCTGATTACCTAAATCCCTGATCTTCGTTATTGATAAACCTTAAGCATTCCGGCTGGTTTTCTCCTTCTCAAAATGCCTCGCTGTACAGGCAACACATGTCATTGATAGAGGGTCAAATTGAGAACGAAAAGTCTTTTAGGGGTAGTGTTAGCTCGCATTCGTAACCTAATAGTTGAGATTGTCCAGGGTCAGGTGCTGACGTGTACGCCTCCTTTCTATGTTTCGTTGTTGTCGCGTCGGAGGCATTTAAAAGAAAAAACAACAAATAAACAAATTATAGCTACACAAAACAACGATAAATGCACAAATTTAAGTTACAATCATGCTAACACGATCTGTCATAGCGACACAAAGCAACGATAAATATATAAATTCAAGATACAACCATACTAACACGGTCCGTTTTCGTTTTGGGGGTTATGTTTACACAAACTCAAATAGTAAATAAATTTACTCAATGCGTTTCATTGAATCGAAAAATAAATAACAGTAATTAAATTATACAGCTGATCAAAATGTAAACAATTATGTTCTTCATAAGGATAACATGGGAACTTTCAAAGCCACTGGGGCAGAACCCAAGGGACTTTGTAAAAAATGTAAGGCCAGTTGGCAAATCTACGCGACACGCTCTTTCCAATGAGATGTCAATGGATAAAATCGGTTAAGAAATGGCGGAGGAGTTCAACCGACAAAGTTTCATGTAGCGTATTAATTATAGACGAGTAATGTCCAGTGGTCGAAACTCGACCAAAAATATGTAATGTACTCACTTATGTTAATGTTTCACCCCACACTGTAAATAAAACATGTGATTGGAGTTTTTACTTTCTCCCCCTATACCATAGTATATGGAGAAAGTATTGTTTTCGTCAAAATTTTCGAGTTTGAGTTTTGAGTGGATATATTCGTTTTGGGTCCCCCTGGACCCAAAAAAGTGGTTTTTGAAGTGATGTCTGTGTGTGTGTGTGTGTGTGTGTGTGTGTGTGTGTGTGTCTGTGTGTCTGTGTGTGTGTCTGTGTGTCTGGATGTGTACAGAGCTAGGGACTACACCTGTGGTCCGATTTCAATGAAATTTGGTATGTAGGTTCTAATCCGTTGTATCTCCAGGTGTTTTTTTTATTTTTTTTAAATTTTGATTTTTTATGGGGATTTTCCCATAAAAACCCATAAAAAACTGGGAAAATCGGATTTTCTCAAAAATGGCCCGAACGATTTTGATAAAAAATTAGTATGTTGTAGCCCTTTAAATTCTGAACAAAATGGTACAAATCCCATTTCTGTAAAAATTATGGTTCAAAAGTTATGGTAAATTATGTTATTTTTCCATAAAACCCCCATAAAATAACAAAAAATAGGATTTTAGACAAAAATCCGGTTTTGATTTAACAGAGTATGTTATGATCCTTACAATTTTGACAGTTTTTGTCATTTTTTAGAAAATTTTATTTTTAATGGGGATTTTCCCATAAAACCCCATAACAAACTGGAAAAATAGGATTTTCTCAAAAATGGCCCGAACGATTTTGATAAAAATTTAGTATGTTATAGTCCTTTATATTCTAAACAAAATTATACAAATCCCATTTCTGTAAAATTACGGTTCAAAAGTTATGGTAAATTATGTTATTTTCCCATAAAAATCCCCATAAAATAACGGAAAATCAGATTTTCCCAAAATTGGCTAGAACGATTTTGATAAAAATGTAGTATGTTATAGTCCTTTAAATTCTGAAAAAAATTGTACAAATCCCATTTCCGTATATTTACTCTCACTGCTTACTCATGAGAAAGGTTGTTGACAATCTTATGGGAGAAAGTATGTGTCAGAATGCTGATACCGTTTATCTTCCATTTGCTTTGATTTTCTGTTTATATTTCGTTGTTATTTCGTCACCAGCATGGTAACGCATAAGATCCATGTAAATTTTTTCAAATTTTTAAACTCATTTTTTGCGCTTATCTTTGAGCCTATTTAAATTTATAAAGGGATTCTGCACACCTACAGGAAAATAGCTTTCTAACGGTATGCTTAGATTTTCCCTACGATGCACACGAGCTGAGAAAAAAGGTTTTAAAGAAACATGCTTGCCTATTAATATATAGATATATATACACCATATTACCACACTACAAATGTAATTCTACAATATACGGTACGTAGTTTTATCCAAACAAACGATCAAAACCCCCTAATGATATTGTTATTTGATTCAATAGTCAATGCACATAAGCGAGTCTTATCTTTCAAAGCAGATTAAATAATACAAAGGCAGAGGAATGCGCGAGAACGAGGTCACTTCACGGTTGCTATAGAAACGACGAAACTATCCATTAGAATTGCGCGCCAACGTCAACTAAACTCCAGACTGTATAAACACGCCGAGTGTGTAGTGTTCGACGGAGCTAGGCTACTTTCAGTTGGCAAGACTGGCTTCTAGCCTCGAGCGACGTGGTTCAACCACGAGAAGCGCCTCAAACTCCTGGGTAATCCCCGGTTAGCTCCTCCCACTCTGCCCCCTATCCCCACCTAAAAGACGAGCAAGTGGTAAGTCGGTCGGGTCGATTAACGACAAGTAGGTTTCTCGTATATAATAATTTAGTTTTACAGGCCGGTCAACTGGAATGACGATGAAATAACTTGTCGACGTACTGGTTTTCAGTATTTATCTATTTAATTAAAAAAGACGGTCTAGTGGCCAGACGACCAAGTATCTTGTCGGTCTACTGGTAGGCTCCCAGTAAAGACTACATTATTTAGTAAAAAAAAACAAGGATGCGTCAGTTAGGGCCAGTTAGACAATTGAAGTACACAGAATTGAATCACCATAGTATTGTCCACGCAACAACGTGAGAGGATAAAACATGTACTTCTTCAATTATAATTACATGTTTCTGTGTAAAACCGAAGACATCTACAGACTTTACTAAGAAAAACTTCTCCCCGGTAACACAGGCAATGGGAATTCCTTCTAGACAAGGTTTTCAATAGGCCTACAACAAAATCATAAAACAAAAGATGTTTCTCAGGCTAAGTAGCACACTGTGCACTTCAGCAAATAAATAGTTTACCGAGATAACTATTGCTTACCAAGACAGCAGTGTCATTTAAGGAGAAAAAGTACAAACTAATGTCACCAAAAGTCTAAATTCATTCTTTATTTTATTTTTTTAAGAGAGGGAAAAATAGACAACAAAGCTTTAAATAACCGGTATTATCAATTTGTATTTATCTCTCAATTGAATAAATGTAACGGTAGTTACCTCACCACTGTTAACAATATTTGACCCTCCTATTACATAAATATGTTAGTTAATTTAATATTCAAACTCGTGTACATGTTGCTCGAATTCGAGCAATTTCAAAGTAATACAGAATTTATTTCAAAACGAAAAAAAGTAATAATCAATGAGTTTAAAAGAGTCAACTCAAAGATCACCAGTGTGTAACTGCTGGAGATACTCACGATGTATATACAGTAATCAACATTTCCTGTAAATATTTTATCATATTTCATAAATTGGTATTGCTTTTTAATGTTTCTACAAATGTTTCCTGACTTATAGCAGCATAAGGTTGTGCATGTTTATCTTATTTATTGATAAACCTATGTATGGCACCACCCTTGTCGCCAGCAGTAAGTTTACAAATTTCAGTAATTTTTTAATAAAGATAAACACTTTTTTGATCATATTAAGGACTTCCTGTTGTCTGTAACAATTTTATTTGTTCAATCGGCGTATTTTTATTTATTTAGCTAAATAAAACATTTATTTCATTGAAGTAAACTAATATAGGCCTATTTATATTCACTGTAGTGTGTATAACAAAATATCGATTGAGATACAAACAATTACACGTAATAAGAACCTCGCTAGTCCGCTGCATTGTGATAGCTGAAAATCGTCGGAATGAAAACCGCCGCTACAAGATACAGAAGTTGGTACGCCTGCAGTGCCCTCCACAGCTGCGCGCGCCGCTGGCACTGCCGCTCAACACATCCCCACCTAAAAGACGAGCAAGTGGTAAGTCGGTCGGGAGGATTGACGACAAGTTGGTTTCTCGTATATAATAATTTAGATTTACAGGCCGGTCAACTGGACTGACGATGAAATAACTTGTCGACGTACTGGTTTTCAGTATTTATCTATTTAATTAAAAAAGACGGTCTAGTGGCAAGACGACCAAGTATCTTGTCGGTCAACTGGTGGCCCCCCATCCAAACAAAGGTTTCTTATTTAAAAGATTACGTAATCTCTAAACGATAATCGGTACATATATCTAGCAAACATTCGGAGGGAATGTGACAAAAAACACACAAATCTGGGGTTTTGTACGTTTGTAGTTTTATTTCCTAAGTAGGAAAAGTACCGATATCGTTGTCGAAATGTAAGTAAGTAGAAACCAAAAGTGACATAACCTATTGGAAAAGCGAGTTTAGCTACATCTGTTAAGTTAAACCTCCGTTACGGTACGATCACAGCGAAATCACAAATCAGAAAGATCTTCCAAGATCGCAGCAACATCCACGATCACCCACTGCAGTTGTGATTTTTTACTTTGCACTTTACACAACTGTTCTTGAAGCGCCGTCAATGAGTGGAAACCTTTGTAAGCTACGGTATTGGTGGCGATGATTAAAAAAATGTAAGTTTCCTTGCACTAATACAACCCTGATTCATGGTATTTTCCCCGGCTATCAAAACTCAAGAACAATCAATCGTTGCACTTGCGATTAATTAAACCGGTTAAGTAAGGCACAACATTTTTAATCTCACTTGGTTTGGATGTGCTGACTAAACTTGATCGGAAATGGTTGCGGTATTTGTAAACAACTTTTAATGTAAACATATCAGTGACAGCTAGAAGTGAGAACTAATCCAAACAGCTGATCGTTATTTCATAAAATGTAATAGTAAACATTGGGAGAAAATTTGACAAAAGTCGAACAAAATTGGGTTTTTGGTGGGTCGTTATTTTGTTTTCAAAGAAGCGAGGCCATGTTTTTATAGCCAAAGACACTCTCACCAATCCAGTAAATACAGAAAAATGATTAGAACCTTGATCGGTACTCTAGTTTTCTAGGAGTAGGCCGCGTAAAATGACATTTTGGCGTTACAGACGAAGTCACAGAATGGACAGACAAACAGACATACAGACAGAAATTGAGATAAGACTCGTTTCGGCTTTCTTAGGCTATGAAACGTAAAAATAACCAAAAACTGCATGATTCTAAGCAATGTACAGACAAAACTGTAATTTTATTTATATAGATTTTGTTCACTAGCCCTTGAACATTCCAGAAAGAAATATTAACCCCTTTTTTGGAATTAAATGTATTGGAAAAATCAGCTGACTCTATAACATCTTGAGGAGTTAAATTTTGCCTAAAGTCTGGCTGGTTGAGCTTAAAAAAGAAGCATTTCCATTATCACTACAATAAGGCAAAATCTATTTGGTTGATAGGAATTTAGGTCAGGAAAAAGTGCACAATCTTTTTCCTAAGCCCATCACATCAACTTTGAGCTATTATAATGGTAATATAAAGCATGTACAATAATCAGTATGAGTATGATTGAGGCAGTCCCCTAAATTACCAAGTTATATGGCAAAATGTATATGGTTGATAGGAACTCGTATCAGGAAAAAGTGCACAATCTTTACCCTAAGCCCATCACATCAAATTTGATATATTCTAATGGTTAATATACAATGTGTAGAATAATCAGTATGAGTATGATTGAGGCAGTCCCCTAAATTACGAAGTTATATGGCAAATTGTATATGGTTGATAGGAACTTGCATCAGGAAAAAGTGCAACACATTATAAAACTGCTCTTTGCGATTTTGGTTATCTAATATACATAATTTATCTAAATAATAATTTATAAAAATAATAATTGATCTAATAACATCTATAAATACATGAAGTTATATTATGAATGAACATGAGCTTAGTATTGACCTTTGTGGTACTCCAAATCGCATTTAACTGGATTTGCCGTGATGTTTTATTTCAACCTTATTATAACGCTTTTCTCAGCCATTACCTCTAACTATAATATTTTCTTTACAAATATTACGACCCTATATTTTAAAAAAAATAAAAAAATAAATTTGCCACTCAATTTAATTGAAAAAAAAAAAAACATTATGATTCGGTCGCTGTCACTCTCTCCGTCACTTTCAGCTGATAGGTCTAACTGTCAAAAGTGACCAAAAACGCACGATATAAGTAGTTTTGAAGAAAGTGTCACTTTGAAATTCTAGCCTTAGCCACTCGTGAGTATGTATCGTGGGGTGATGTCTTATGTTTACGAAGCGCGGAGCAGACAGCCCGGCTCGGCTGTCACCCATTGCCAACATCACAACGCCAAATACTCTACGATTCCCTCAATGTTTATTGCTTTAAGTTCTGGACTCAAATAGGTCCAGGACTTATAGATCCTGGAGTTTCAGAGATAGATCCGCGACTCAGCAAGACGTTAGGGGAGGTACGATTGAGGCATTAGTTCAAAATTCCTCCGTGAACAGCGCTGTAGTAGAGAGCATTTTGTCAATGAAGGTTTACTAATCGCAAAAATCGTTCTGTTCATAAAATAAAATTATAAATGCCTCAAATTCAATTTTATAATCTTTTTATTATAAAATTACTATCATAACCTAACCGAACTAACCAAACTTGCTGATAATGAAATAATATAAAAAAAGTTTATTAATAGAAAAAATAATTCTGTTCATTAAATGAAACTAGAATTTAGGGTGGAGTGGGGGAATTGGGACCCATGTTTTTATTTTTTTCAATTATATGTTTATTGTCAGAAAAAATCAAAATATGAGCATGCACAAGGTTTCCAACTGTAATTTGTCTTCTTATCACATGTTTTTCTTTTTTTTATAAATTTTACTATGAAAAAATAAATAATAATAATTTGGAACCCAATTACCCCACATGGGGTAATTGGGACCTATGCTTATAAACCCATAAGCACCTAATATTAATTTGTGGGGGTAATAGGGTTCTAAAAATGAAAACATAATAAACAAAATGCAACATACTTTTATTGGAAAATATTTTCTTTAGGACATTACAACAGTTCAAACTATTTTTTCAAAAACATTACACTTTTTTCTTAATAAAATAGGAAAAATAAACCAGAGCAGATAACAGCCAGAAATATAGATTTAAACTGTTAAAAGACATGTATAGTTAAATAAAAAAAACTACAAGTATATTTTATGTCAAAATTTTTTTCTGGTCATATGCAAACTTTACGGAATTTCGCTTTTTCGGCCGAAATAATTTCTAATAAATGGTAGTTATCAGTCAAAATATAATTTAAAATAGGCCAATTATGGGCTTAGCTCACTCTTTTAGGCTCTAATTTCTTATTCAAGTGGTTGTAAAATATTTTTTTTACTTTTCTGTACACATGTGATTCCAACCCGATGTAACCACGCGATGAGACTGGTTCCCAATTACTCCATGCTGGGGTAATTGGGACCTACTTCAAAATTCTGTTTTTACACATAATACATGATAATCACCACTGCAGCCACATATAATTATTGATTAATTATATGTGGTATTAATTATAATATTAATATTGATTATATGTGGGATAAAAAAATATGGGTCCCATTTCCCCACAACGGGGTAATTGGGACCCATTTTTAAAAAAAATTATAAAATTAATTTTTAATTTAATTTTAAATTTTAAAGCCCTAACAAACTATTGCTTAAACCTTTAATGTGTCAAAAAATACATTTTGGTATGATTATAAATTCACATAATATATAAAAAATAACTCAAAATTCTACCACGCTAAAGTTTTGACACATGTTTTACATTCGGAAAAAAACACGGCTTAATTTTTTTATTTTTTATACGTTAAACACAAGATTACAATTATCCAATAATTTGTGATGAAACCCCTTTAGAATGCCTAAACTTTAACGTATTTACAATTTTGTTTAAAAAATAAATAATACAAAATTTACAAATTTAAAAAAAATAGCCTACTCAATTATAATTTTATGACTTAATAATACAATTAAACTGTATAACCATACCAAACCAACCAAACTCGCTGATAATGAAAAAACCTTAGTCAAAAAGTTAGTGCCACCAGCGGGATTCGAACCCGGGACTCTCAGCATATCAGCCCGGTACGCTAACTACTAGGTGGCGTTCGCAGAGGCATCCACAAAATTGAGCGGAGTCATCAAGGGCTCATATTATATTGTTTTTGTCATACTGCAGTAAAAACAGTAGTTTTTAATGCATGCGTTGCGGGTCTAAAGTATCATTTTTAATATTTAGGGAGTAAAAATAGTTTTTAGCCTCTATGGAGTAAAAATCAGCTGTTGTCAACTCAGTTGTAAATTTCGATTGTAAATGATAGGATGTATAGAAAATATGTATCGATTCGTGCTTCGTAATCATTTTAACATACAGTCTACAGTCTCTTCCCGTAGCATTTTAGCACTGCAGATACATTAATCCATTCTCAAACTCAAAACTGCTCACCTTTACTACTTCCTTCACCACCCCCTACGTTTTAAACCGGTATCCCTCTCTTCCCATAACATTTTAGGATTGCAGATACATTAATGTAATCGCCAATGACAGTTCCCACACTCTGCACTGCTAGCATTACTACTTCCTTCACCATTTACTACGTCATAGACCTGTTTCCTTCCTTTCTCATAGCATTTAAGTATTACAGACACATTTATCTAACTGCACAAACGGTTCCCCCACTCTGCACTGCCAGCCTTTACTACTTCCTTCACCACATCCTACGTCGTGGGGCCTGGTTCCTTCCCTTCTCATATCATTTTAGTATTGAGGATACATTAATCTAACTGCCACAGACGGATCTCACACTATGCTGATGCCCATACTTTACTACTTCCTAAGCCACTTCCTACGTCGTGGGCCTGTATTCATCACTTTCCATTGCATTTTAGTATTTTAGATGCGTTAATCTAATTGCCACAAACAACCCCACACTCCGTACTGCCTTTACTACTTCCTTCACCACTTCCTACGTCGCGGACTTGTTTTCCTCCCTTCTTATAGCATTTTAGGAACACAGATACCTTAATCTAATCGTCATAAACAGTTTTTACACTCTAGACTGCTCGCCTTTACTACTTCCTTCACCACTTCTCACGTCGCAGACCTGTTTTCCTCCCTTCCCATGGAATTTTAGGAACACAGATACCTTAATCTAATCGTCATAAACAGTTTCCACACTCCAGACTGCTCGCCTTTACTACTTCCTTCGCCACTTCCTACGTCGCGGACCTGTTTTCCTCCCTTACTATAGAGTTTTAGGAATGCAGATACCTTAATCTAATCGTCATAAACAGTTTCCACACTCCAGACTGCTCGCCTTTACTACTTCCTTCACCACTTCCTACCACGGACCTGTTTCCTTCCCTTCCAATAGCATTTTAGGGTTGCAGATACCTTAATCTAATCGTCATAAACAGTTCCCACACTCCGGACAGCTCGCCTTGACTACTCCCTTCACCACTACCTACGTCGCGGACCTGTTTTCCTCCCTTACCATAGAATTTTAGGAATGCAGATACCTTAATCTAATCGTCA
Organism: Macrosteles quadrilineatus; assembly: GCF_028750875.1. Taxonomy (NCBI): domain Eukaryota; kingdom Metazoa; phylum Arthropoda; class Insecta; order Hemiptera; family Cicadellidae; genus Macrosteles; species Macrosteles quadrilineatus. Next base: position 1,974,059 of record NW_026542606.1, read on the forward strand.
TAAACAGTTTCCACACTCCAGAATGCTCGCCTTTACTACTTCCTTCACCACTTCCTACATCGTGGACCTGTTTTCCTCCCTTCTTATAGAATTTTAGGAATACAGATACCTTAATCTAATCGTCATAAACAGTTTTTACACTCTAGACTGTTCGTCTTTACTACTTCCTTCACCACTTCTCACGTCGCGGACCTGTTTTCCTCCCTTCCCATAGAATTTTAGGAACACAGATACCTTAATCTAATCGTCATAAACAGTTCCCACACTCCGGACAGCTCGCCTTGACTACTTCCTTCACCACTTCCTACGTCGCGGACACGTTTTCCTCTCTTCCTATAGCATTTTAGGAATACAAATACCTTAATCTAATCGTCATATACAGTTTCCACACTCCAGACTGCTCGCCTTTACTACTTCCTTCACCACTTCTCACGTCGCGGACCTGTTTTCCTCCCTTCCCATAGAATTTTAGGAACACAGATACCTTAATCTAATCGTCATAAACAGTTCCCACACTCCGGACAGCTCGCCTTTACTACTTCCTTCACCACTTCCTACGTCGTGGACCTTTTTTTCTCCCTTCCCATAGAATTTAGGAATGCAGATATCTTAATCTAATCGTCATAAACAGTTTCCACACTCCAGACTGCTCGCTACTTCCTTAACCACTTTATACGTCACGGACCCCAAGCTAGTGTCGTCATTTGATTATTTTTATGATCCATACCGTTTCTGTTCTAATATCTGTGGAATAATGCTATAAGCACTGAGCTATAATTCTAACTGGAGGTAGCACTGAATGTCAAAGATGCGTGTCGCCAGCCGCCATGTTTGCGTGAGTCTGGTGTCATAAGAAGCCATATTATTGCTATAACTATTATTATACTTGGCTTAAAATACCTACTTTGTATGGTCGCCATTTCAAAGAAAATTATTAAAGTATTAAAAGTATTCAAGTATGACAAAAATACTCACTGCTATACCAACCTAGAAATAAGAAGCCATGTCATTGCTATGATAAGAAAACTTACTGCTATACCAACCTAACAAAATCAGCGACACGCTTTTGACAGACTTCTGCCATGGCAGTGCTACCTCCAGTTATAATTTTAGCTCAGTGGCTATAAGCTATTTCTTAATCTACTGCATTTAAAAGTCAACAGCTGATCATATGTCTTTGTTTACGTGTCAAATACTGCTTCGATAAGGGAATGGGCACACGGAAGGGACTAAGGCTAAAGGTGTAGTGACGTCATATCTCTAGTGGGTAATGTCTTCTCTTGAGGCGACACGATTACCGTTACGAAACGATGTGATTTCAGCGGCGTTCGTGGCATAGTTGGTAGTGTTTCGGATTGGTGTGCAGGAAGTCCCGGGTTCGAATCCCGCTGGTATCACTAACTTTTTGTCAACAAATTTTTCATATCAGCAAGTTTGGTTGGTTAGGTTAGGTTATAGTTTAATTTTATAATACTACATTTTAAAATGAATTTTATAATTAATTAAAAATTATAAGTAATTATTAATTAGATTTTTATCTTATATAGTTTTTATATTATCAGCAAGTCTGGTTGGTTAGGTTATGTTATGACAGTTTAATTTTAAAAATTAAAAATTTATTTTATAATTTTAAAACAATATTTTATAATTAAAAAGTTAATTTTATAACTAAAAAAAAAAATAATTTAAATTATTTCAACTTAGCAGTTCTAGCGGCGAACGCTGACACTACAAAATATGTTAGCCTTAGTCCCTCCCGTGTGCCCCACCGCTTCCATAAGGATTACATTGAAACTTTGAGACCCAGTGGGGCGGATTCCTGAGAGATTTTTTTAACGCCATATAGATGTTGGCACTCACCGATATGGTCTTTATCACCATGCAAAATTTGAAAACGATTGATTCAGCCATCTAGGAGGAGTTTGCGTATTACGAAATGCATAGGAGTCGACGTATAAGAGCTTCGCTCGCTCCGCTCAACTAGACCACCGTGGCCGATTGTTGATAAACCGTATTGTTACGGTAATGGTGTTCCCTCTGCTAATGAGAAGCCCATATAGCCCAGTAACTTTAGTTCAAAATCAAGGCCAACAAAGACATAAAAGATGTAAAGCTGATTTTTTGCATGGTGATGGTGTATGATAGGAAGAGTGTTTTCTGAAAGTTCCCCGAATTTCCCCCCCTTGCTTCCCCTTAAATCCCCCCCTCCCCCCAAACACCAGGTTGAACGTGTAGTGTTTTACTAAATCACCGATATATTTTGATATAATCAAGCTATCAGCATAATTGTTTTTTCTTTGAACTCCCCGTTAAATTTACTTTCATAAAATAACCATACATAACTTAGAATCTCTATTGGGTGGGTTTATATCTGTGATATAACAATATATATATATATATATTTTTTTTATGAAATTGTTGATTAGGTCAAACTCTGGTTTTGCAGTAGGTCGTACGTCAATGTGTTTGAAACAAAACTTTTTACCTATTTAATGAGCTTTCCAAAAATGTATAACAATATATATTTTAATTTAAGCTGTTGCCGAATGTAGCCATTTAAATCCACGCTTCAAACAGCCACATACCTCACTTAGCGAATCATTCCAAATTGTCTAGTAAATATTACTAAATGATTACTTTTTGTTTATTTATTGTTTATACACCCTGTGAGTATGTTTAACAAGCAAATTAAGAACACCGAATTAAAAAAAAATAGTAAGAAAATAAGTACTTACAACGATTGAAAATGAAGTAATCGGTAACTACCGATTACTTCATTCTCTTACATTTTCTTACATTTTTTTACATTTTCTTATAACTATAAGAAAAGGCAAATACAGGGTGATTGATACTCAGTGTGACAAAATTTTTTTTGTGTAAGTACAAAGTAATTGCAGTGTGATGATGCACATAAAAGGTTCAAAGTCTAAAAATTAGCTTCCCAAAGAATTATTTTGTGTTTTTTCAGAAATAACTATGTTTTAAACTTAATACAGTTATTTCTCAATTAATTGTAAATTGATTTGAATAGATAATGTCATTTTCGTGTTCTACATTAAATTTTGAATACGAATAATATAAAATTACGGGAAATCAGTTGTGAAAACTCCATTGTAAATAGGTTCATAGATAAAAATTAAGATGTTTGATAAAAATGTAAAAAATATTGGTCTATTGCATTTGTTCACACCCTGTAGACAAGAAGTGTCCAAATATGGTAAAAACTGCGCCATTTTATAAGCTTTCCAACCATATGCTACACCATTGAGCTTTATATCTGTTTATGTACGCTTTAGTGGTTTGAAGACTACAAAACATGGTGTCTTTGTTCAACATTTCAAACATAGAAAGTCGGCATGTATTAAGCAAAACTTGTATTATTGTTTCAGCTTGAACAGTAAAAAAGTTCCCTGTTTTCTGGTATTCAAACCACTAAAACAAACAAAAGAATATCTAAACCTCAATAGTATAGCATATGGTTGGAAAGCTTATAAAATGGCCCAGCTTTTAACATATTTGGACACTTTCTTGTATACAGGGTGTGAAAAAATGCAACAGACCCATGTTTTTTTTATTTTTATGAAAAATCTTAATTTTTATCTTTGAATCTATTTACAATGGGGTTTTTACAACTGATTCTCCGTAATTTTCTATTATTCTTATTCAAAATTTAATGTAGAACACGAAAATGGCATAATCTACTCAAATCCATATACAGGTAATTGAGAAATAGCTGTATTAAGTTTAAAAGCATAGAATAATTTTTAGATTTGGAACCTTTTATTTGCATCATCACACTTCATTGACTTTGTACTTACATCAAAAAATGTTTGTCACACTGAGTACCAATCACCTTCTACAGTATATGCTCTACAAGTTTATTTAATTACAGTAAAAAAAAAACACTTAGAGTAAGGCAAGTTGATATGTACTGTATCTGATAGTTTAATAAACTATCAGATACAGTACATATCAACTTTCTTTTCCCTCATCATCGTCAGCTCCTTTGTCAATGAAGGGTGGGAGTGAATTTATACAATCAGCGCTTTATACAATCAATTTAGTTGTACAAAGTTTAACAAAAACATATCTAATTTAGAATTTTCTCACCCTTTAAAATTTGGAGATCGCCTAGCTTATTGCCAATAACTTTTAAATGGAGGGAAAATCGACCAAAGTGGATGTGATATTCTGAAAGAGAATAAAATGTACTAAAATAACTACTATGCATTTTTTGAAAATACTTATTAAAGGCAGCCAAAAGCTGGCTACAAATAGAAACTTGAAAACGGAAACTTAAAAAAAGCAGTTTTTAATAAATTTTAACTTTTTCACCACAGATATTTGATAAAATCGCACTTCCATACTTATTTCCAAATCTACATGAATTAGATTTTCCAATGACCCATTAGTTAACAAAATCGGTCCAGTAGAAGTCTAGATTTAGTTGTACAAAGTTTAACAAAAATATCATCCCTTACTCAGTATTTCATCATTACTATAAATTCAGAGGTTGCTTAGCTTTTTTGCAAATAACTTTTAAATAGCGAGGAAATCGATCAGAGTGGAAGGTGATATTCTGAAAGAGGATAAAATTTCCTACAAATTGGTACCATGCACTTCTTGAAAATACTCAAAATAAGCAGCCAAAATTCGCACCCAAACAAAAAGTGTTTAAAACACAGTTTTCATATGGAAAGCATTTTTTGATTTTTTTTGCCATACATCATAACAAAAACAAACTTTCATAATTATTTGCAAATCTACACGAGTTAAACTTTCCAACGTCACAATAATTAATAAAATCGGTCCAGTAGAACTCTAGATTTACAAATATTTTTAAAACTGAATTATATATAGAAACTAGCTGACCCGGCGAACTTCGTATCGCCTAAGTTATAGGTTTCCCCTAAGACAGGCCGATGGAAAGAAAGTACCGTTACGTTTAATTTTCAAGATGATCTCGTTCGCATCGCTCAATCACGTCCTGGTTGAAGTTCGTTCGCTACGCTCACTCACCTTTGGGTTGGGGCTCGTTCGCTACGCTCACTCACCTTTAGGTTGGAGCTCGTTCGCTGCGCTCACTTGCCTTCAGGTTAGCTCGTTCGCTACGCTCACTCGCCTCCAGGTTGAAGTTCGTTCGCTACGCTCACTCACCTTTTGGTTGCAAATTAGCTGTTGTCATAAATGTAAAAGAAATAATAGTGCTGTACCCTGTTGGCAATCCTTGTAACTTTAATGCTATTGAACATCATAGAACAGAACCAACTTGTTTAATTGAAACAGCTGTTAAGATTCATTAATTCCATTTCTCATAAGGTTAACATGGGAAACTCCAGAGCCACTGGGGCGGAGCCCTTTTAAGAATTTCGAAACGGGAAATAGTTTACGTCCTATTCGCATACCTACAGAATTTACACACCAATTTTCATAACGATCGGGGAAGTCGTTCCGGAGGAGTTTGCAGACAAACACTGTGACACGAGAATTTTATATATTAGAAGATAGATAGTAATATTTACTGGACAAGTTTGATTGATGGGCTAAGTGCGCTTTGTGGCTGTTTGAAGCATGGATTTAAGCCGCGTTTACACCGGAGTTTGAAACACGAGTTGCAAACAGAAATTGCAAACATCTCTAAAAACGCCCATTTTCAGACGAAACTTTTCGCTGTTGCAAACAGTTTTTCGGTGTTTGCAACAGAAATTTTTGTTTCCACTTGAAGTCGGTAAAGATCAAAGGGAGTTGCAAACTCTTTGTTTGCAACACTAGTTTCGGTCACCATGAGCCGTTGAAACACGAAACAGAAACATTTCTCCGCCATCCTTAACACTTTACACTTAACACTTAACGGCCTTAGTCACTAACAAGACTACAAGATCGCGCCACTCATCCTACACTCATCCTTCACTCATATTTGGGTTAAAATACGCACATAGTGGCGTCCCCATCTTAACTAATTGATTGATTGATTGATTGATCCCCTACGCTACCACCTCCTGTCTCACTCACGTGATCACTCGCACCACCCTGTATCTCGACTCAGTACCCTGTCTGGACGGCTACCTCGTTATTGTTGTGACTTATCTCGTATCGTGCGTGTTGTAAGTGATGATCTACTGAGTGAGATGGAGTGAAGAGATTACAATATTATTAAGTTAATTAGCTTTTATAGAGAACATGAAGTGCTTTGGAATCAAACTATTTCTGACTATAAAAACAAAAACAAGAAAAACTATGCGTGGAATGACATTTCACGGGAAATTAACTTAAGCAAGGCAGAGGTCCAAAATAGGATGAGGAACCTCATAATTCAATTTAACAGAGAATCTAAAAAGGGCAATAAGTCTGGATCGGGGGCCGACGATGGGAAAACGAAGTGGGAGTTTTTTTTTATCAATCAATGATATTTCAATCAAGGTCGAAATTATTTCAAACATTTTCATGAAACATGGAAACAAAACCATGAAATAAAAATTGCAAACTTTTATTTGAAACTACTGTTTGCAACTGGTGTTTGCAATAAAAGTTTGCAACTTTTTGTTTGAAACTCCGGTGTAAACGCGGCTTTTTGCTTCATTCGGTAACAATTTAAATTAAAATATATATTGTTATACATTTTTGGAAAGTTCATAAAATAGGTAAAAAGTTGTGTTACAATGACGTACTACCTACTGCAAAACTAACGTTTGGCCTAATCTACAACTTAACGTTTTAAATAAAATAATATTTATTTTGTATCACATATAAAACCCCATCCAATAAAGATAATGCTACATGTAAGGTTATTTTATTAATGTAAATTTAACAAGGAGTTCAAAGAAAAAACAATTATGCTGATAGCTTGTTTACATAAAAAGATATAGGTGATTTATTAAACACTACACTTTCAACCTCGTGTTTGGGGGGAGGGGGGGGGTCTTTAAGGGGAAGCAAGGGGGGAAATTCGGGGAACTTTCAGAAAACATCCTTCCTATTATATAATATCACCATGCAAAAAATCAGCTTTACATCTTTCATGTCTAGGTTTTTACCTAAAGTGACTGGGCTATTCTCTGTCTGAATTTAATGTGCGGTTGAAGGACAAATTTGTTTTCCCCTGTTTTCTCCCTGGCCCCTGCCACCACAACATATTAGCCTACAGCTGATTCATACTGTTCATAATTTTACAACAGTTTTCACTTTGTTTACATTTTAGTAGTAAACAACATTGTGATTATTCTGATGGTATTTTGTGCAGTTTAATATTATTCAGTCTGTGTTTAATTGATTAGTGTTAATTAGAAATGGCCAAAAGGTGCCAAGACATTACAATTCAATCAAAAAACACATTTTTTAGTGTGTACAGTTATTTAAAAAAGCATTTATTATAAATCTGCAGGATGACACTGACTCTGATGGCTTAAGCGAAGATGATGGTGAATATCTACTTTCCAGTTATGAGAGTGAATGATGTAATGGAACGTATCCAGTACTTTGTTAACGTTCACATTACCACTAACATTTGTTAAATTTACAGCATTGTAATTTTGTGGTTTAATATAGGTTTTAAAAATTAAATTATATTTATATGTTTTTACGAGTTTTGTTTTCTACTGTATTTGGTGTGTACTAAGGCATATTGGCCTTTTATTATTAGGGATTTGAAATATTTATACAATTAGTAAAGAATGAAAAATGCTTTAACTTTAATAAACTTAAAATTTAAATTTAAACTTTAATAGCTGTTACATACAAATGGTTTAATTTGTGTGTATCTCCAAACATAACTCATTCATTCAAATAATATGATCAATTTGTAATGTTAGTTTGTCCTCAGTAAAAGAAAATTATAGCAAGTAATGCACTGTATAACAAAACAAGTTTAATGAAATGACTCCATTGATCATCATGACCTATAGGTACATATTAAAGGCTAAGTACTCGCTCACTTACTCACTCAGCACGAATGCTCCTACTTGTCATTTACCTAGCGAGTTTAATGTTGTACACTGATTATTCAGGCATAAACAGGATAACCCAATGGGTTTCTTCCTGATCTGACCTTAGGGCTCCGCTAGAGACCTTGACAAAGTTCCCATTACCGACGGTATTAAAATAATAACTAAATAAGAAGTGAAGAATCACTTTAGAATTTTGAAATCAGTTCACCACGATATTAACTAATTTAATAATGTATAGTTACATTACTAGAACTGAAATTGTATTTAAAACAATCCATCAAACGTAGATTATTTATCGTTAAAATAAATCTTCTAGTTTTATTATGTATGTAGTTCAATCATAAACAAATGCTTCCTAAAAACCTCTCTGCAATATAAAACAGATGATTGGAATGGGTATTTCAGTGTAGAAAAGGGTAAATGAGTGGGAGATTTACCATGATAGGGAAATCATATGTTGAATTCCAACCGCACAATTATTTTAGACAGACTATAATAGCTGTCATCGACCGTAAGCTCATCTATACCTCCCCTGAGTAAATACCGACTGCGACTCAAGTCACACAAAAAACACAAACACAAACCAAACCAAACCATGAAACGAAACCAACCAATCAACCATCCAAAATATTGTATAACATGGAAAGGATGCAGTTTTGCAGTTGCAGTTATGTAACATAAATAAATAGTCTGTATTATTGATGTGGTGCTCATCTGAGATTGCTTTACTACAATGTCTAAGTAAGTATTTGTATAATTATACAGTTTGATACAGGATTATAGGCTAGGCCTATATTAATTTAGTTGATAAGTTAGTTGATTGATTAAGTTTATCAACACACAGTTGTTGATCATAACTAAACTGATCCTGAAGTTTTGATTTTATTGTCATCTTTTTACATTAGCTTACATGTTCGAGTAAATATAATTCAGAAATACAGTTAAATATATTGGTAGGCCTACAGTTTCTTTTTGAGGATTAAAATGTCCATGATAATCCTAATATATTATTCATTTCGGTAACCGGACTTGAATTAGGGGTCGGGTCGGCAGATTTACTGTCATAACCTAACCTAACTAACCAAACTTGCTGATGATGAAAAAGTCGAATAAAGGTTAAATTCTGTTCATGAAATAAAATTATAAATGCCAAAAGTTCTACAGAAAAGATGTACAGTTAAGAAGAAATGGCATTCAAAGCAAAATCTTTGACATAAAGTTAAAAGTTACCGATAGGAATCGAACCAGCAACCTCTCGCATATCAGCCAAACACTCTATCCACACCACAAACACCGATGGCTGTATCGTTGTGGTATTTAATGGCGTTCCGGGCCTTCACAACCCGGTGACACCACTGTCGGACGCTTAAGTACTTAATCCACGTCCGATTACCGAACGCGTATCCTCAGTGTATTTATTTATAGTGTAGCGTCAATGCCTATTGCATGTAGGCCTACATGCTTAATGGAAAATAAGTTAAAGATTTTCATTTTCATAATAACATCCTTAATCAATCAATCAATTAAGTTTAAGATGGGGACGCCACTATGTGCATATTTTAACCCATATATGAGTGAAGGATGATTGGCGCATCTTATAATTGGTTTTGTTAGTGACTAAGGCCGACATATTCCTTAGACAGCTATTAATTAATAGCCCATACAGCACAGCTAATGGCAGCTAAGGGACCTTCAGTTTATAGTGGAATACAAACCACATTTTTGCCTTGGTATTAACAAATTGGTCTAATTATCAGGATAGTATTGCGGATAGTAGTAAAGTACTCACTAGTGCGGACGTTAATCCACTCCAGGGAGTATTGCATCCACAGTGCATGCCTATAAATATTCACAGTTCGTGACCTCCTAGTAGGTGGATTACAGGACGACGCCACCGTGAATATGTAACCAGCTAACGAAACAACCCTTACAATGCAAATTTTTCCGTGTGTGTTTGAATAAAGAGGGAAATGTTTATGCATTTACCTGATTAATTATTATAGGTATAAAACTTATAGAATATTTCATTTACAAGCCATGAAGTAACCTTCTGTCTGGCGCATTGATTTTCAAACACCAAAGGGCACTCACGGAAGTTACCTCCGGGAGTACAAAAAATATATTACACTATTATGCTGTATAACCTATAAAATAGATACCGGTACGGTAATGTTATACAGCCAATCCGCGTAAGAGAGGAATTTGAGGAAAAAGTAATTTTTAATATTAGAATTAAACTAATTATGCATTACTATGAGGTACAAGTAAAATTTAACAAATAAAAAGAGTAAATTTGAATATTTTTATTTTTACTGCTTTTTTTGATGATTTGAAGTTGCTATACTGAAGACCCAGATTACTCTTTGTAAATATGCTGAAGTTTTGAGTTCTCTGGTGGAGGCACCATAGTTCACTACCACATTAGACTGTGACCAGTTTGCAGTTGAAGTTATGCTCAAGTGACAACACCAAAATGAATGATCAGGCAAGATTCTTTATGAGTTTTTTAAAAAGTTCTAGAAAAGATGGTCGCATGTAACATCCGTTACACAAAAACATGAAAAAGTTATTTTTTTATATGAATGGTCTAAAGAAAAACAATGAAAGTTTCTAAAAGTAAGGTTAAGGTCTGCACATGTTGGTCTATACCCTAATATTTACATAGGCCTATTTATGTAAAAATACAATTTTATAAGAGGTTTAAATCTTGTAACATCCGTTACGTAACGGATGTTACAAGCCTTAAATAGGTGTTTCTGACTGCACTTACAAAGATTTTGTTTTAAATTCTTTGGCTGTTGTTTAACATAACCTCAAATTGTCTATGCTGCAACACAGACAGTAAAGGTTGCATGACAAATGTTTGCGAGAATTTTGAGACTGATGTGAAGACTATTCTAAATGAAAATACTGACTACTCCGTAACTGTAAAGTGGAAATCATGGCGGAAAGAGGATGGAAAGTATCAAGTCATGGAAAATTAAACGCCTCTTTAAGATGTACTCGACAAAATAAATGAGACATTACCTGCTTTTAAGTTTCACTGTTTTGTAAAAAATGTCCAATCTGAACATTTTGATCATATGAAAAACAACATTGATAAAGGGTCAGCAGTAATACAGATTGATTACGCAGAAAACTTTGCCCTAACATCTCAAGATGAGATACAAAGTGCCCATTGGTGCCATGCTCAGGTAACACTGTTTACCGCATGTATTTGGTCTGAACATGGAGTAAAATCGTACGTTGTCGTTAGTGATGACATGTCACATACAAAGGAATGTAGCTGGGTTTTCTTAAAGGCGGTTGTTAATGATTTTAAGCAGTTTAAGTACGAAGAACTTAAAACCCTCTCAGTTTTCTCTGACAATTGCTCAGCCCAATTCAAGAGCAAGTATACAGTGTCCAATGTCTGTTACCTGGCTTCTGATTTGAACTTAACAGATGTTCAGTGGAGCTCTTTTGCAGCTGGACATGGCAAGGGTGCAGTAGATGCTATTGGTGGCCAGCTGAAGCGAAACATTTGGATACGAGTTAAGTCAAAATCAGTGATCTTAAATACACCACAAGACTTTTTCAATGCATGTCAGACATATTGCAACTTGGTTACAACCCTGTTTGTCTCAAAAGAAGATGTTGATGCAACCGGTGACAAGTTGCTCAAAAAAAGATGGGAACAATCTGTTGAAATAATTGGAATACGAAAATACCATCATTTCCAGAAGCTAGATGATGATCATGTACTAGCTGCAGTAACATGCAGATCACCCATGCAAAAACATCAAGTCATCAAGGCTGAAAAATCAAAACAGAAGAAGACTCGTGTGAGATATTGTGATGTATATTCAACCGATTCAGAGGACGATTGCAGTAGTATTGGGGGATTGGAAGAGCGACAAAAAGATGAGAGTGAAGTTGTAGAAACTTTGATTGACCAAGATGAGTTGGTAGAAGAAAGTCAAATTATCCCTGACAAATATGTTCTGGTAAAATACCACACTCACAGGAACAATTTGTTTTATGCAGCCGTTTGCCAATCAGCTGTTACCGATGATGGGGAAGTTAGTGTTTTATTTCTGACCAGCCATGGAAAAAACGGATGAGTCTTTAAAGTTGGTGAAGAAGGAGAGAAATACATTGGTGTGGAGAAAGTAGTAAAAATTTTGCCAACTCCCAAAATAATAGCAGCAGGAAATAGGCTTTACTATGAGTTTACTCGACCTCTTCCAGTGTCGTAATTAAATACAGCTAGTAAACTAGACCACTGCGAACAGTTAAGTTCAATTTATTCAAATAATTATATTCATAACTGGTAAATAGTTTTAAGTAATTGTGAGTGTCAGTTCTATGTAAAACAAATCCAATGGTAAAACAATATTTTTAAATAAACAATTTAGTAACCTACTTTGTGTTAACTTATTACCAGCTGCTGCATTTGAACGTATTCTATTTATATAAGAACAATTAATGGTTTAAGGTTGTAATATGTGATAAATGTTAACAATAAATAAGTAATAATTTGCATATCTGACAAAAGAATTATGAATTTCATGTAAAAAGTTTAGTTTTGAAAGAACTAGCCAAATGTGAATAAAGTGTAACATCCGTTACAAAATAAGAGTAACATCCGTTACACTAGTAAATAATTATTTTAAAATTGCCTGATAATGTTTATTAAAACAAATAAGTGCAAATAAATACTATACTTACTTCAGTAAGCCTACATAATAGCATTTTTCATTTAAAATTTGTAGATGAACTGAATTTTCAATGGAATGACATGATTATTTAGGCAGGTTCACAATTGTGTAACATCCGTTACGCGACAAAATAATTTTTTCATTCAGTTTTTCTACTGCAATTTTTAAACGGTAAGAGATAAAAGAAAACTTAAATACGTCAAATGTTTGTTAAAAAAGGACCTTTCACGTGGTATGAAATTTGTTATACCTTGCTATTTAAGAATTTTGAGTTTTCAACTTTCTTTTATTCTTCAAATTTCAGATTTTTTTTTTACTAGAAAATAACATGGAAAATGCCCTTATTACAAGTTATCTTAAAGAGTAGATCAAGAATAAGCTTTTAAAGAAATTTGGCGCTGTTCCGTTCAGTAGTTCGGGTAATACGGTACTTAACTTCAAAGTCCTTTTTTAAAACGTTTTGACCCACCCTGAAAATACGGTTCAAGATAATTACATTTTTATTGCACCAAAATAGTAGGGATGATTAGACCTTTAAATTGATGTATCACTCAACCCATGTTTACATTTGAAAATTTCTCAAAAAGCACCCCTAACTTACCCACCAAATTGGGCCCTTTTGGGGCATTTTTTGAAATTGAAAATAATTTTATTGGATTTGGCATGTCCAAATTAGGGGGAAATGAGAACAAACAAGTGTTAAAAGCCTTACCTTTGCACACAACAGATATGGAAAGTTTTCAAATAAACACCCTGTATATATATAACTAAAAAAAAAAACTTATAAAAAAGAAAACTTATATATATAATTCATGCTTCATTCATGTTAGGGGCTATTAAGTCCCTATATGGGAAATTCGCTAAAAACACCTAAGTTATGGTCCAATGAAAAAAATCATTTGTGTCAAGGACAACTCATTCTGTCAAAGCTCTTAGAAAAAAATTGCATTAAGTTATTGTATAGCATAAAAACACCTAGATGGTTTTATGAAAAAAATCATTTTACAAGGACAACTTATTTTGTCAATGCTCTTTAAAAAATTGCAATAGTGTGTAAACTAAAACAACTATGGTCTAATGAAAAAAATTAACTTTTGTTAAAAGGACTACAAATTTTGTCAAAGCTCTTTTTCTAAAAAAAAGTTCCCAAACAAGCACACCGCTAGGTCTTTCCACTAACTTAAATGTTGTTCCCTGTCCTTCCTTTCAACTCTAGCCAACGATCGCGCAATTCGTCACAATTCTTCATCCATTTTATAATACCGCAAAATAAGATCAATCAAAAGGAAGTATAAGTTACGGAAATAGGCTCCGGGAAACCCGTTACATCACAGGGCGCTCACGGAAGCTACTTAAAGTAGTGACGCGAACCACTCCCCAATGTCGACTGACAACTGGGAATGCAGGGTTGCCAACCGTCCCGATTCTGCCGGGACAGTTTTGATTTTGGTTCCTTATGCCCGTATTTAAGCCTATGTTATCCGGGAGGGAGGGGGGCAATGTCCCTATTTTTTCCTGACCTAAGGTGGAAACCCTGTGGGAATGGGGTAAGAGTAGCTAAAACCGATTCCGTGAAAGAGGTGCGGCAGGCGACAGCTCTGCTGAATGCAAACTATGGTTTTTATAACAAAAAATGTAGTCACCTAGTGGCACAGAAAACATACTACTATAACCCAGAATGCCAACCGCATGGTAAAAAGCGTTAAGTACTTTGAGAGACCTTTGCACGCTGGTGGCGCTGCCTACGAATTGACAGGCAAAGCTCTTTCAAAGTACTTAACGCTTTTTACCATGCGGTTGGCATTCTGGGTTATAGTAGTATGTTTTCTGTGGTAGTGGTAACTTCCGTGATGCGCCCGATGGAAGGTTAAAAAGATTCTGTCCAGGCTGCAAGTAATTTTCATTAAAAATTAATAACTTAAAAATGTCAAATGTCATGTTTTAATGTTAAGAAGTGTGTTTCTTATGCAAAGTTATATTAAAATATAAAATTTGAAAAGACTAGCTAGTTACCGTACTTTATTCTATATTCTTATTCTGTGTATAGGCCTAGTTTATTAAAAAAAAAATAACGTTTCATATGATTAAACTATAAGTTTACTTAGTCCTAACTTAAATTTTAACTTGCTGCGGGAATATTATCATGCTCAACCTTTTTATATCGGCATAACATTTATTGTGTAGCACTACACAGTTGTGTTTGGTTGGAAATTTTGAGCCTCATATAAGTTATTGGTTTTTACATACATTAAAAAACTGTTCATGCTATTCATAATTATATAGGCAATTTCATTAACACTACAGCGCTTTGGACTACAAACTCTGAAAGCAAGACAGATCTCATCTTTCACAATTTCAGTATTGATAGTATTTATAGCTTAAAGTAACTTTGGTTACCCAATTTGTTTTAGAGAACTGCTCATAGTCTTTGTCTACGATTGTGAGCGTTGTCAACGGGAAGAAGATGATCCACAAGATGCAGTTGTTTATTTCTATCCAAGTTGGGTCAGCGAACAGCAACGCCACGCTTTGTGTGGACAGCTTATTGGAGTTAGTCAGTGCCTAGGCTCTATGTTTTCATCACCTAACATTTTGGCCTTGCAAACTGGAAAGTTTGCAATAAAACCGATTGGAAGATTTATATTGGTAAGTTGTCTAAAACTCAATTGGCCTAAGTAGAAGTTAAACGTAAAATTTTTAGGGCAGACTACTACAAATTCTTTTGTCAGTAGGCTAGCTTTTTTAAATTCTAACTTGTTGACTAAAGGTTGGTGATAGGGCCTACTAACGATTGTTTTGTTATTATTTCAATTGAGGAAAACTCAAACTCATCCAAGTTAAATATATTAATAGGCAAGCATGTTTCTTTAAAACCTTTTTTCTCAGCTTGTGTACATTGCAGGAAAATTCTACGCATACTGTTAGAAAGATATTTTCCTGTTGATGTGCAGAATCCCTTTATAAAGTAAAATAGGCTCAAAAATAAGCACATCGAATTCATTTAAAAATTAAAAAAATAACATGGGCCTTATGGGTTGCCATGTTGGTGACAAAATGACAACGAAATATAAATAAATAGAAAATCAAAACAAATGGAAGAAATTCAAATCACATGTTTTATTTAAAGCGTGGGGTGGAAATAAAGAAGTCGGTAGATTGTATATTTTTGGTTGAGTCTTTGACCACTGGACGACCTCTAGTATTTATTATTAAGACCCCCCATACACGGGCAAACATGTTCGCGAGCATGTTCGTGACGGTGTTGGCGGCGAACATGCTCGCCCGTGTGAGGGGTCTGCGAGCCTTCGTACCGGCGCGCATGTTGGGCTCGGCGCTCGGCTCGTCGAATTGTCACAGCACAAGAGAAGCAAGAGTAGTGTGTGGTGGCGGCAAGCAAGTTCGCAAGCATGCTCGACTGTCTGTTGGAAACGCCGAGCATGTTTGCGAGCGTGTCCGCCAACAGAATCGCGAACATGCTCGTCCGTGTATGTAACACTTTACTCTGGAGCTTATGAGTACAGTGCAACCTATATAGGCCTAACTCAATATAAACAGCTAATTAATTTATTCAACATACCTGGTAGCCTAAACAAACCCCTTGACATAAAGACGCTTTTACACAAAACTTTAAATTCAATAGGGGCAATAATAATAAATAACAATACAGTGTAGTCCTGATTATCCGAACTTCAGTTATCCAGAAGTCGCTTAAAAATCCAAAATCAAAAAAGTAATTCTTTGATTTTTTTTACAAGGAAGCATATTTTAAATTTTAAAATGTAGAACAGTGAGAAAGTGTGTTACAGCATGTACGGTACTAAAAGTTACACATTACTTTTCAAATCCTATAGTAAAGACAGTGTTGTGAACAAAACAAAGCAATGTTATCCTATACTCTAATACGAGCAATGTTTGCTTGTATGTATGCTTGCTTGCTTGCTTGCTTGCAGAAAGATCTCGAAAACAGCTCCGACGATTTTCTTCAAAACTTGTAAATAGTTTATTTTTGGCCTAAAAACGAGCTTCATGCAGTTAGAACTCCCAACAAAAATCTAATTACGAAGAAAAACGAAACTGAAAGTTACATTTTTTTAACATTAGTCTTATGGTTTGCTAAGTAACCATGTTGGTTGAATTAAATAACAAGGAAAAAGTAAACAAAAGACTTGAAGTTGTAGCACGTGTTCATAATAAGCCAACTACCCACAGTATACTAGCAAATTACAAATACAGTACAAAAGGGAAAGCATCACTTGCTACTATTGAGCAAAGATTATACTGAAGATTGCTCGATACATTGTAGGCATTGTAAGCAGTACGAAATATGGGATCTGTTTACGATCTGCAATCCTAAAATGCTATAGGAAGGGAAGGTTTGGAAACAGGTCTGTGACGTAGGAAGTGGTGAAGGAAGTAGTAAAGGAAAGTTGTCCGGAGTGTTGGATCTGTTTATGACAATTAGATTAATGTATTTGCAATCAAAAAATGCTATGGGAAGGGAGGGAAACTGGTCCGTGACGTAGGAAGTGATAAAGGAAAAAGTAAAGGCGAGTAGTCCGGAGTGTGGGAACTGTTTATGACGATTAGATTAAGGTATATACAATCCTAAAATGCTATGGGAAGGGAGGGAAACAGAGCTCCGCGACGTAGGAAGTGGTGAAGGAAGTAGTCAAAGTGAGCTGTCTGGAGTGTGGGAACTGTTAATGACGATTAGATTATGGTATTTTCAATCCTAAAATGCTATGGGAAGGGAGGAAAGCAGGTCCGCGACGTAGGAAGTGGTGAAGGAAGTAGTCAAGACGAGTCGTTTGGAGTGTGTTTGGAGAGAAACAGGTTCGTGACGTAGGAAGTGGTGAAGGGAGTAGTCAAGGCGAGCTGTCTGGAGTGTGGGAACTGTTTATGACGATTATATTAAGTTTTTTGCAATCCTAAAATGCTATGGGAAGGGAGTTAAACAGGTCCGCCAAGTAGGAAGTGGTGAAGGAAGTAGTCAAAGCGTGCTGTCTGGAGTGTGGGAACTTTTTATGACGATTAGATTAAGGTATCTGCAATCCTAAAATGCTATGGGGAGGGAAGAAAACAGGTGTGCGACGTAGGAAGTGCTGAAGGAAGTAAAGGTGATCTAGCCGGAGTGTGGTAACTGTTTATGACGATTAGATTAAGGTATTTCCAATCCTAAAATGTTATGGGAAGGGAGAAAAACAGGCTCACGACGTAGGATGTGGTGAAGGAAGTAGTCAAGCCGAGCTGTCTGGAGTGTGGGAACTGTTTATGACTATTAGATTAAGGTATCTGCAATTTTTTAATGAAATGGGAAGGGAGGAAAACAGGTCCGCTTCGTAGGAAGTGATGAAGGAAGTAGTAAGGCTAGCAGTGCTGAGTGTGGGAAATGTCTGTGGCAATTACATTAATGTATCTACAATCCTAACATGCAATGGGAAGGGAGGGAAACAGGTCCACGACGTAGGGAGTGCTGAAGGAAGTAGTAAAGGCGAGCAGTGTGGAGTTTGGGAATGGATTTATGTATCTGCAATACTAAGACTGCTTTCAGAGCAAACTAATGATTTTCCCGAGCAAAGCTCGGTCCCCAGGTACTACAGAATAAAAAGAGAAGGAACAGTAAATATGTATATTACAGCATGTACGGTACTAAAACCTAACAGTACAGTACTTTTCAAAGATAAACAGTGTACTGCAATGAACAAAAAATGCTATAAAGTACTTAAGTTCTTAACTTAACTTTAGTTTGTTTGAAATATTCTGTTAATTGACGACAGTTTGAGATCTCTCTTTAGAAGAATGATCAAGCCAACGCCTCAGAAACAATGTAGGCCTATCAGCTCTGGTTTTTTTTTTGTCTTAAGACTGCAGTGTTACATGTCATTTATAGCCTATGCACTTGATTCATTTTAGTTTACCTATATAATTTTACTTCTTTGATTGTACCAAAATTTGCCATATAGCCTATTTAAATAAATTGTCAGTAAATGTTAAGCAAATTTATATTACCCTTTAATCACCCGCTCAGAAACCGTCATCACATAAAAAAAATATATATACAGGGTGTTTTTTTAAAAACTTGCATCTT
Organism: Macrosteles quadrilineatus; assembly: GCF_028750875.1. Lineage (NCBI taxonomy): Eukaryota > Metazoa > Arthropoda > Insecta > Hemiptera > Cicadellidae > Macrosteles > Macrosteles quadrilineatus. The sequence goes on from NW_026542606.1 coordinate 1,992,790, forward strand.
TATTTATGTAAAAACCGCAATAGATAGAAATATGCAGTTTGCGGGAATCATCTATTGACGTAGGGGGCCCAATTGTTTTGAATTCAACGTTACATTCACATTCCCCCCCTTCTTTGAAAAAAACACCCTGTATATATATATATATATTTATAAATAACTTCTATATAGGTTATATAGGTACACAGAGTGTCCCATAAGTACACAAATTTCAGGAATACATTAAATGGGTCAAAATAAAACAAATAGCTTATTCCCTATAGGGGAAATTCGCTAAAATGAAGGATAACAATTTGAAAAACATTTGGTTAACAAGATGTCTGCCATTTTGTTTTTTTCAATTTTAAATTTAGGCCTATATCTTAAAAAACATTTAAGATATCTTCATGAAATTTAGTATGGGATTTAAAAAATCCAAAAACCCATATGCTGATATGTTAAAAAAATCTATATAATTAATACGCCAACACGAAATTTTTCCTTTGAACTAACTCCTCCACGGGCAAAAACTTGAAAACAGGACAATTGCTGTCCCCAGCATTTGAAAAAAATTATACTTACCTACATTAATAAATCTTATATTTTTTGAAAGTTTGGTCTTTGTAGTTCATAAATATAATGTTTTTAAGTCTGAAATTAATTTATATAATTAATTATTACTAGAAGAGAAATTTGGGGACAGGTTTTTGTGTAATGTGGGTCACACACAAAATCCTAAGTTTTGACACAGTTAGCTTGAAAGAATTATGGTAATTATGATTCCATTAGCTTTTTAGGTTACCAAATAACAGTCAAGTGTGAAAAATATAATAGTTTATGAATATATTTGATGTTAAAAGCTCAAATAAAACTGTAATAAATTTGTGGACATGATTTCAGGATCTCTCTTTTTCCTTTATCCAACACACAATACTTATTATAGGTTGTTTTTTTGGTTTTTTCAAATAATGTACTTATAAGTACAATTTCCAATTATAAAACGACCATTTGAATTAGTGGTTTTTATTATATGGCAACAAAAACTTTGTGACCCACCATTACAAGAGTGACCCAAATTACAGCTAATGTAGGTCACGTGACTGACATTACATGTAATGCAGGTAACGTGACTGACATTACACATTGCCTCAAATGCATCACGTGACTGACATTACATGTAATGCAGGTAACGTGACTGACATAACACATTGCCTCAAATGCATCAATAATGGAGATCGTAAGCATTATAAAACTGTTATGTTTTATTTTTAAAATAGATAATAAAATTGAAAGAAAAATTACAGGCAAACTCTTGCAATCTGAAAATAAACAGTTTATCTTCTTTGAGAAATGACATTTCTTTTATTAAAAATGAAAAATTATTTTCTACAATTAATTAACTATGAAGTATCTAGTTTAATACTCATTATTTATTTAATATCAAGCAAAACCAATTTCTTTAGAATGAAAAGGGTAAATAATTTAATTACATGGTATACAAAACAAGAAATTAAAATTTATTGTACTTACTATGAACAAATATCATTATTTTACCATCTTCCCATACGGGAAAACAATTTTATGACCAGTACTGACCAGGATGTGGAAAAAGTATACCCCCGCTGCAGCAAACCTGCCGACTAAGCGAATTTCCATTTGTTTGAATTGATTTTCAGTTAAATATATTTTAATAACATTAGGTTTAACGAGTACCTAGGTTTGCTGCTACAAGGAAACTAATAAAGTGTGTTTTTGAGTAAAATATTGATAGCTTAGTACAAAATAAATAAATTTGCCAAGTTTGATCAAAATATATCCATAAACAAGCAAACTACAACATTTGACAATATTCTCCATAAGAATAACATGGGAATTTTAAATTTACAATTTTTTAAATTTTCTCCGTTACTAATAATCGAACAAAAATACTTTTATATACTTAATTATTTGTTTTTTTAAGCTCTTTAAAAAGGTCTAAAGAGAAATAGGGAAATTTTGTGTTTTGAGGGTCAAAAGTGAGAAAACCCAATTTTTACCCCATAAAACCCCCCGTAAAGCCCCGTTCTCATGGTCCGATCATGCTGGTTCGCGAACTCATTCAAGTTTATCCCGCTTTACACCTTTAAACCAAATTTCATCAAAATCGCACAAAAATTACTCAAGTTATCGCGTTCACGGACGTATATATATATATATATATATATATAAGTCTATATATATATATATATATATATACATATATAAAAATTTGAACGCATGGTGTTTTTGGCCTCCGGGGACATCAAAATGAAAAAGTAAATCAGTCCCGGGTCTAGGTCTTACCGTGCGACCTACGGTAATAGCTACTTCCCTATAGGGAAATTCGCTAATATGGAAATTACAAATAATACTATGATCAATAATTGCATATACCAAAAAGTCAAAGTAAACAGTCTTTGTGCAATAAACACATTAACATTACAAATAAATGAGTATATTTAGACATTGAGTATAAACAGAAAAGTGAATTAAGTAAACTTAAAATACAATTAATTATCTAAATCATGAAATATTTAGTATAATACTCAATATTTATATACTATCAAGACAAATCAATTTCTTCAGGCTGAAAATGATAAATACTTTTCAGACTAAATACACAAAGACAAATTAAAATTTATTGTACTTCCTATAAACAAATATCAGTATTTTACTATTATTCCATACAGTAAAAACAATTGTATGACCAGTACTGACCAGGATGTGGACAAATTATATGGAAATTATAAATCATATTACTATGATCAAATTGCATATACCAAAAAGTCAAAGTAAACCGTCTTTGTGCATTAAACACATTAACATTGCAAATAAATAAGTACATTCAGACATAGAGTACAAACAGAAAACTGAATTCAGTAAACCTAAAATACAATGAATAATTGAAATCATGAAATATGCAGTTAAATACTCAAAATTTATATAATATCAAGATAATAGGTTTTTAATAACTATGAACAAATATCAGTATTTTACTATTATTCCTTACGGGAAAACAGTTTTAGGATCAGTACCGGCCAGGATGTGGAAAAATTATATGCAAATTACAAATCATATTACTACAATCAAATTACATACCAAAAAGTCTTTTTTTTTTAGAATAAACACATTATCATTGCAAATAAATAAAGTACATTTAGACATAGAGTACTATAACAGAAAACTGAATTAAGTAAACCTAAAATCAGTGTACAACAGAGAAATGTACGGTAACTATACTAACTTATGATCAAATTGCACTTAGAACAAAAGTTCAAAGTAAAAAGGTAACACATATGTGGTAACACATTGTCATTGCAAATTAATAAGTGCAGTTAAACATGAGTACATAAAGAAAATAACACACTAAATGTGTAAGCTTAAACTTAAATAAGTGAACCTAAATGCATGGTAAATGCTCATAGTCATAGGATTTCAATCATAAATCAAGTCATAATTATTTATGACCAATGACATCCTTTGATGAAACCGGGTTGATGGTCTTCAATAAATTATGAAATGTTTCATAAATTATGAAATATTTTATAACCTCTATTGCTCTGATGCTCAACAACAGACCACATTTATGTGATAAGATAGATAATATCAAAGTATTGGGAGTATAATAAAGAATGTTACATCCTGTTCATTGATTTTGTAAAAGCTTTTGATATCATAATAAGACCCACACTCTGGGAAACAATGCAGAAAATTGTCATACCCGACAAACAGATAGATTTGACTGAGATGTGTGTGTTGAATATTCCAGAATCAAAAGAGGACGTAGGTAAGGTCACTGAGATTAAAGAAAGCAAATAAGATTGGCCTTAAAATTAGAAATTATAGGTATTGAAATTGGGCTACTTTTTCAAAATTATAATTATTGATCCTCAAAGGTTGCCTCTTTAAATTTGGGTACTTCCGACTGTAAGGTATTATGACTTCTTAACTGAATTTTTTGAGATCTTTAATTGGAATAGAAATGAGACCAATTGCAGCAACTAACTGTAAAAAAAATAAATTATAATTTATAAAACTATAATTCAACCAGTCCTTTATAACTCAGAAACCTGGAAATTGGCAAAAATCATAAAAACAAATTTTTTAGAACAAAATTTGGATTTGAGTGGCCAAGGAGGTAAGGTCAAATTAGTGTCCATAAAGAGAAATTAATACTAAAAAAGCATTTCTTATATTTTCCTAAGGTAAGCCAATTATACTGCTTTTGTAATTTAAATTAGTTGATGGTAACTGAGTCTGAGACGTTAACTGGAAATTGAAATGAAACCATTCTATCATTTTTATAGTTAAAGGTTGGAGAGGGCAATTTTTTTTGAATTTGGTCGTAGTCTATAATACACTTGTCATTAGGCACTGCCCATTTGAATGTCAAGTTGTTACCCATGTTTCTGGCACAGTGTACTTGCAGGCCATCTTCAGTGACGTTTTCCACCACACAAACATAGTATTGATCGCTCCTCCTTCCTTTAAATTTAACAAGCAGCCAATCATTTTCTTTAGGGTCATTAAAAACTGGCATCATATCCTGTTGTGGGTCTACAGTTGTCAACACCTGATTTTCACCTTTGTTTTGCTTTTTACCTTTTGAAGTTTTACCTGGAAAAATCTGTTAAGGAAAATGTAAAGATAGGTTTTAAAACTTGTTAATTGAAAAATGTAAAAAATTATATGCTGATAAAATAGTTTGGGCAAAAACAATACAGTAGTATGTTCTTTACATTTAAGAAATTGCCATTTTATTTTAATTGATTTTCTTCTAGATAATGTTATGAACTCTGTCTGTAGTAATGTTAAAATGTGAATCCATATTTAACAGTGGGTAGCGCATATAAACTGAAATAGACAAATTAGATTGTATACATTGAATCATGATTTATCCTAATATTTACTGTCTGACATTGTTACAATACAGTATATGCAATTAATTTTATATTAAGTAATGAAATAAGTTTGAAAAGGATACTGGGTTTTTCAGTTTTAAATGAGTGTGTCTCCTGTTGAAGTCCGTGGTGCTGACAACAGCTGTCATATTTGCAGGAAAAGCAAGACAGTTCTCTCAAATGGATCAGGTTGTCATGTTTTGAGGACCTAGTCACTTGATGGACTTTAGAACAAGATGGGATTGCTTCCAAAGATAAAGATTTAAGATTTTCTTTTTCATTTAAAATTTCTTCTGACTTAATTTCGATTATATCAATTTTTTTGGTTGCTTCTCTGACTTCTGTTATGAATGTTTCCACGTCAAAAATGTCACTGCCATTCTTTACTCGAAGATCAGCTGACCTCTTCACTGTCCCACCTACGCCATCTGATGCCCCTTTTCCGTGGCCACTGATGGAAAAATTCCATGTCAGGTGCTTTAGGTTCGGCAGGTAGTCTTTAACTTTTGTTATAAAGTACATGTTGAATCTGTTTTTATATTGGGAGGAAGGCCCATCAGACTGCAGATGTAAGATTTCTAATTCTTGTAATTGGTCAAATATTGGTCTCAAATGAGCCCATACGGCGTATGCTCTGTGGTCAGTGTTGGTTGATACTGTACATATTGACTTTACACAATCCTTCCTGTATATGACAACAGTGTGGAGAGACAACTGATTTTTTGAACCACCAAAGTGCATGCTCTGTGGTTCAGTGTAGCCCTTGCAAACGTAATTTTCGGAGAAGTCCATGTGGACTAGGGCCTCTTTTTCTTTCAGGTTCTCTTTTAAAGCTTTTAATTCTGAGAATTGGTGCTTGATTTTAAACACGTGTTCTCTGTACAATAGCATTTTTCTATAGAATATTTCAAGAAAATCTTTCTTAGAGCAAGTCTGCTTAGCTTTTGTGACAACTTTTATAGTTTTGCCATCAGCAATGGTTTTGTTCGATTTCAACCACTGAAAGTAAGTTACGACTTCATCATTCATGACTTCATCCGCTTAATTTAATTTATTCCAAGGATGGCCTTTAATTTGTCATCACACCTTTGGCACTTGTTAACCATACATGTTTTTGAATTGCTCTTACAAACAGATCTTTCTACCAATTCCCCTAATTTGAGATTGGTAACTTTTAAAGTAATGACTTTATCCATCATTAACTTGACGTTACTGCAAATGATGCAAGCGCATGTATTTCTATGTTCTAGTTTTGAAGGTACTACCCAAAAGGGCTTTAACCTACGGAAGGTGTCGACACTCTTTATTTTGTGGGTCGGGTGTTCTTTATTGAACTTTTGTAGTAGTTCATTGTAGGTGCCCATTAGAAGTCTTTTTTGTTTTCTTATTTTGTTGTTTGATTTGAAGTCCTTTTTACCAGGTAACATTTTAGATACATTGTCTTGTAGATAAAACTTTTTTACCATATGAACAGTTATGCTACTCAGTCTTCTAGCAGAAGGTTTCCGCTCAGTCTTTTGGTAAGCTTTTTTGTATCCTTTATATGTAATTAAATTTGAAGCGCCAATTTAAACATGAACGCTTAGGTATTGTCTGTCCAGGGCTTTTGATTGTGTTGACCATCAACTTTTAATCTACAAACTAAAAAACATTGGTATAAGAGAAAAGGTCTTAGGTCTTCTCTCAAACTACTTACTAAATAGAAAACAGCGCACAGTAGTTTACAAACAAAACAAACGGTTTCCGTCTAGATGGGATAGGGTCCATTATGGTGTACCTCAAGGTTTTATTATGGGACCATTGCTATTTCTGATTTTCATTAATGACCTTGATTCTAATATAAGTGGTAGTTTATTTTTGTATGCTGATGATACTAATGTCGTGGTAAAAAACAATGATTTTCAGCAATTAGAAAAATCAATTAAAACAACTGTGGATGAACTAAAAAAATGGTTTTTCAAAAATGGTAATGAATGATTCTAAAACCCACTTAATGCACTTTAAAATTAGAAATGGTGAGAAAAACAAGTTGGAGAATTTATCTTGTGAAGCTAAAATCAGTCAATACCCACAAGGTTCTAGGAATACACTTTGATTATAAACTAAAATGGGAAAATCATATTCAATATCTGTCCAAAAAGTTGAATTCGTTTAGGTTTGCACTCAGTGTAATTAGTAATACAACATCAATGGATGTATGTAAAATGGTATACCACGCCTACATCGAATCAATAATTAGGTATGGAATAGTACTTTGGGGATGTCAGCCCCAAACTAAAATCCTTTTTAACGCTCAAAAATCAATAGTGAGGACTATGGCTCGAGTTAAAAGAAGAAAAAGCTGCAGATCTTTATTTAAAGATATTGGTATCTTAACACTTACAAATCTTTACATAGTTGAAATTGTTTAAAATTTTTGATGACTGTAAATTCAACCATACCTATCCAACACGACATCAGAACAAATTGAAATTTCCTCGGCATAGGCTTTCATTCTATGAAAACTCTCCAAAATACATGGCAGTAAAAGTTTATAATAAATTGTACAGCATTTTACAAAAAAATAATTCCAAAAACTTAGCCCTTACATCTGTACATAAACTTCTCTTACAAAAACCATACTACACTGTAGAAGAGTTTTTTAAGGATACTTTTTAAAATGATACGCTGAATGATAAGGTCTTTTCTAGTTATATGAGATATTTTACTTATGTTAACTTTATTATTTTTAGTTTTAGCTTATATTCTGACGACACTCCAATCTTTTGTACCTTGTGCATTATAAGATGTGATGAGTAAATAAAGAATTTGAATTTGAATTTGAATTTGGCTCTCTTCAACTCCAGCTGTTCTTCCGTCATTAAACTTCTTCTTTTCCGTTGCCTCTCTCTTGCCTTCATTCTGATTGTTTCTAATTTACTCAAACTAGGGCTTTCATCAGTCTTAGGAACTAGTTTAACTGTAGGAGTGCTACAATCTATCTTACTCTCTTTTAAGCGCTTAGTTATCTTAGGAACTTTAGGACTAGGAACTAAGTCAGTCTCATCATCAGTTTGTATTTTACGTTTATTACACGAGTTAGGTTTATTTACACTAGGGCTACTATCACAGCTTTGAAAGTAACTATGGTCTTCAGGAAAAATATCATTAGGCCTATTATCTTCTTCACTGAATAGGTCAACAGTATCTGGCAGTCCAAAAGAATCCTGGTTGGATTCTGAATGCAATGAACTAGTTATTTCCTGAGATTTTTCCTTTCCTTGGGTTTTGTTTTTTAATTCCTTCAGTTTCTGGTATCTTTTTTTTTGGTATTCTCTGTCTCTTTCTCTTTTTTTCACGTTTCTCAGCCTCTACCTTTAATCTTCTTTTGTAAGCCTCTTGGCTCTCTTTCTTTAATTTTGCTTTGAACTCAAGTTCATTATCTTTTTGGTCATTTGCTATTTCTGTATCTTGAGCTGAATCTAAAATTAAATGTGCAAGTTTTTCGTTACCGGTATCAATGTCTGAAATTCCTGTATTTTCAATACTTAAATCTAAATTACAGTTAGATAAACTTTCATCAACATCCAAAATACAGTAAGTTACATCTTGATTTCGAATCACAGTAGAATTTGAGTTGGGAATGAGGCCTTCAATTAAGGAATTCTGCATCAACTCAGTATCATAGTTAAAGTTTTGCAAAATGGTGTCTGACAAAATTAATCCATTATCTGTTTCTACAATTAAATTCAATGAGTTTTCTGTATTAAATGAACTAATTCCTTCGATATTGTTTTGCAAGTTAACATCCTCGGAAAGAATTACTTCTGTGTTTTCTGTAATTAAATTAGAGTGTCCTGGGTCTAAGTACTTTGGATCTGAGTGTTCTTGAAAACTATTATTGTCCATTTTTGTTGTCGTTTTTGTTTCTGTAACCAAAACATAAGAACATATAAAACGACCGCTATAAAACTCCAAAGAGGAGACCAACGGAAAATTAGATAGGGGGGAAGTAGGGAGAGGGGGGAGGGGGAGGGGCGAGTCGGGTAGTTGGGGGTAGGTATCTCTAAAACTATGGAAAAATGGACCTAGGGGAAAGTAGATAGGGGAGAAGTGCGGGGGGAAGGGAGTAGGGTAGTACAGTAGGGGCCACGTAAGGAGAGAAAAGGTTCGGCAGGTAGCTGGGCCGTCCGCTGGCCCTAATCCTATATTTTCAAAACATCGCTATTGTTGCGAAGTCGGGGGCAGCCTACCCCCGGATTCCAGCGGTCATTGCCCATGGGGAAATATGCAGGCCTGTCTTAGTCATCATAGGCTCTGCGTGGTTTTGGGGATGGTGATCTGTTAGACAATGACCGCTGGAATCCGGGGGGGCTTTGGCCCCCGGCTTCGCAACAATAGCGATGTTTTGAAAACATAGGATTAGGGCCAGCGGACAGCTCAGCTACCTGCTGAACCTTTTCTCTCCTTACGTGGCCCCTACTGTAGGGTAAGGGGGGAAGTGCGACCGCCGTGAGAAAATGTTATTTATTTTCTTACTATTTAGGAAGTAAGGAAGTGGGAAATCAATCAAAAATGCCCTAAACAGTGGAGCCCTAATAATCCGAAATTACGGAATACAAAGTGTAATAATTGCATAAGAATCCCGCCGTCAAACCGCGATCGGTAAATACGCGAGATTGCATTTCACGGTCGTTCGCTTCCATAGCAACGTTATTCCAGTCGTTTATCCGCGATCGGGAAATAAGCGTAACCAAAATTCACGGCTGTTTAATTTTTTGCGAAGTTCCGTCGTTTACCTGCGCTGTGCTTGTAACAGTTATTGAGGTTAGTGATGTGCGATACGTATCGTATCGGGATATCGCGATACACAAGAGACGATACGATATTTCGATACGATATTTTGAAAACTATACATATCGTATCGCCAAAAACTATATTACATCACGTATCGGCACATAGAGGGCCGATATTTAAAGTAATTAGAACCAGGATAATTTTTACAGTATTTAGTTGCCTGTTATTTTATTTTTTACTACTTTGGTCGATACAATGCGATACGTATCGTTTTCGATATTTAGGGGCGATACGATACGGACGATACGATACACACCTTCGATCCTTATCGTATCGCCGTATTGCGATACTCGGCCATATCGTACATTACAAATTGAGGTTGGAAAAAAGCCAAAAATGAGAAAAAATAACCTTGAGTAAGCAAAGATTTACCTAAAAATTAAGAAAAGAATTATTCTTTTCTTAAAAGAACTAAATAAGAAAACCAATATCATGAAATGTGAAACGGTTAATGAGTATATCACCCCGTCTCTATAGCTCATTAAAAATCCATGGACCAATATTTTTTTATAAAGCGTGGCTAAATGTTTTGCCGAATCTTAAATCTGTCGAAAAATCGTCAGTGTGGAATTAAATTTTCTACAACTTTCGTATTTAACTTTTTTCGTCATATCTTATAGGTTTCTTACAAAACGCGTTCGAAGTGGAAGAATTGAAAAAGTGTAATTTTTGAAGTCCAAGAAACTGCATTAAAATTTAAGAAATGTCACGTTTTTTAATTTTTCCTTGCGTTTTCTCGTCAAGAGCCTCAATTCAAGTATAGAGTTTAGGGGTGTCCGTTAACGGGATGTGCAAAATACTCAATATCAATCCCCCGTTCAGCTTTTAATATATAAGTAAAAGAAGAAGATTTGGAAAGTTACGCACACTCTTTCCCGCGATCGGTAAAACAATCCCGCTCTTTCCATTTCCTGATGAACAGCATCAACATTATAGTTTCAGATTAAATGGATTTTCGGATTACCGAGTTTCAGACTTTCGGGGCTCCACTGTATCATATGTCGTGTAGGCTATTACTAGATGCCTACACCCAGCCAACTAGTTGTTATTACTGTAGTTAATTTATAAAAAAAATAAAACCGAAAATGTAAAAATCTGTGTTAAATATTGAATTAACTAAACAGGAAGCTTAGGATACGTTTTAGATTGGAAATTATTGGCATTTAAATACCCACTGACTTTGTTTAATTTTATTAACAAAGTCAGAAAATGGCAATTTTTAGGACTGGGAATCGTTGAATTCCAACGTTGTTTCATTCAGTGGAACTTAAAAAAAAACTTTAAAACTACTTCCGTTTGTTGATTCAAATACGTTTTACAAATTTTCAGCTGGATCCATTAACTAACATCACAACAGAGGTGTCAGCAATTTGTTAATTACAGTAATGCATAATATTAGTAACGCTGTGTTACCTTTTGATTTTATCGTCTGCTAATGATAGGTCACATCAGACTGAGCGAGGTTCGTAATTTTCTCGCTAATCTCGCAGCCAAACTCTGGCCGCCCAGATTGTCATATAGTCTCCACAATCGGAATATTTATCGTAAAGAAAATAAATATAAGCAATCACCAATCATATCGTGGGTTACTGGAAAAAAAAAATTCTCGACATTGAAAACTCATAAGAGAAGTAATTTGGGTCACAAAATGTACGAAAAGTAATGCTGGTCACACCTCAGATCCTCAGATTTTGTGACCGACATTAGCGTGACCGATATTAGCATTTTTACTCTCGTCATTGACTAAAACGAAACATGGTGGCATAGTTCCCTTCGCAAGCTATTATGTTTGATTTAATATTTGTTTTACTTATATTTTCTTAGTTTTCAATAACTTATTCACCTTATTGTCACAGTTATCAAGGGTACCGAGCATTACGCAAAAACTTAACGCTAACAAAACAGGTTTTAAAAAACGACTTACCTGTTAACCTGCAAAGCCTGGAGTCACATCGCGTCTGACCTACCACACCCACATCTAACAAGGAACTGAGAGAGGGCGAAGTCTTGTTCCACCCGAAGTCGAGAAGGTTCAATGACCCCACGAGAACCGGTCCCAACCCTCGAACCCAGCATTACGTTCCCGGCTGGGGACGCGACTTTTAACGCCCACTATTGCCGTTATATTTAATTAAAAAGTCCGTTTGATGTATTTTTATAATCTTTTAACATTATTCATCAATTTAAAACCAAATATTACAACAATATCGTCTTAATACTACTGAAGAGGTAGGGTTATTGTATCCAACTTCTAATCTTGGGGACAGGGTGTTTTCATTAAATGTAGACAACATGAACTTTTTAAACACACTTTTCTTTATTAAATACAACAAAAACAAATACAAATTACACATTTTTATATAAAGTAAAGTATGATAAATTATTTAAAACCATTAGAAGTAAGAAATACATGACAGAAGAGAGATAATTAGCTGGGGACAGCAATTGTCCTGTTTTCAAGTTTTTGCCCCCACCATTTCTCTACCGAATGTGACCATTCATGTCTCATTTGAAAGAGCGTGTCACGTAGATTTGCAAACTGACCTTAATTAATTTTCAAAAAGTCCCTCGGGCTCTGCCCAGGTGGCTTTTAAAGTTCTCATGTTATCCTTATGAAGAAAATATTTGTTTACATTATGATCAGCTGGATAATATTTAAGCTGCAATTAAAGGAAAGGCGTGATACAAACATTAAATTTTACTGACTATGTGATAATTGCAGAGGAAACCCATCTAAGGCTAAATGAAACTGGTACGTCAAGGACATTAATCTGTTTCCATAAAAGTCAAGTGATTTTTTAAGAATATGATTACATCTAAAACCCCTTTACTAAAACTTTCATTGAAGGATTTAATTATTGTTCACAGTTAAGGGAAACAAAAACCTATCTGAACAACATCAAGCCAAACAGCTTTCCTTAATTTACGTTCCTACTAAAGAGATGGTTGCTGATTCTTTAACAAAGGCACTTGACAGTGAAAAATTCAGAGACTGCATTAAGTTCCAGGGATTCCACAAATAAGGAGGGTGTTGAAATATGATTTGTGAGAATAGTTCATTTTGGTATCACATGTGTTCTGTATAAGTTAGTTGTCATGGATACCAGATGTTGTTTTGTGAAAAGTTATGTTGTGTTTTGTATTAAGTAAAACTTGTGCCTAATACACCTTTCTCTTTATCATTCTACACAATTTAAGTCTATTTACACAATTAACACAATTTATTTCCTTTTACAACAAGTGTGAACTCACCAAAATGTATAAGATCATTGCGCGCAGAGTAGCGTCATAACGAAACGTTCTTTACTTTCTGGATAGCCCTCGTATATGTGAATTTGAACCGATGGTGTTATTGGCCTCTGGGGACCTCAAAACAAAAAAAATTAATCGGCCCCGGGTCTAGGTCTTACGATGAGACCTACGGTAAAAGCTTATTCCCTATATGGCAAATTTGCTAAAATGGCAAAATAGTTAGTTGAAAATGCAAATAAACACTCCCGAGTACTCTAAGATATGGTTTTCTGCTGTATAATGTAGTTTCAAAGGCTGAATTTAAGGGTTTGTGAGACAAAAAAGTAATAGCCTTTACTTTATGCTCTTCAGTCTAGAGCATATTAAACAAGTGTGAAGAGGTGAGTTTTTATACTGAATCACATAAATAATATCTATATAAATAAAATTAGAGTTTTGTCTGTACATTGCTCAGAATTATATGTTTTTAGGTTATTTTTACGTTTTATACATTAAAGAAGCAGAAACAAGTCTTATATCTATTTCTGTCTGTCTGCCTGTCTGTCTTTCTGTAACACTCAAGATGGCATTTTATGCAATCTTCTCCATGAAAACGAGAGTACCTATCAAGATCCAAGTAATTTTAATGTATTCACTGGATTGGGGAGAGTGTCTTTAGCCATTAAAACATGGCCTCACTACTTTGTAAATAAAATTACAGACGTTCAAAAATGCGGTTTTGTGCGATTTTTGCCAAGTTTTCGGTCAATTTTTATCACATAATCATCTATGAAATAACGAACAGCTGTTCGGATCAAGATTATTTTTTCTAGCTGTCACTGATATGTTTACAAATGTTGTTTACAAATACCGCAATCATTTCCGATTACGTTTTGAAAGCAAATCCCAAACAAAGTGACATTAAAAACGTTTTTCTTACATAACTGGTTTAATTAATCGCAAGTGCAATATTATAGTGTAAATGAAATTAAATAACTAGGAGATTATTTGTGTATGAAATTGTTCTTGAGTTTTGATAACCAGAAAGAACCCCTTGAATCAGTGTTGTATAGGACTGGGACACTTATAATGATCGTTGACAATAGATTACAAACAAGGTTTCCACTCACTGACGGCGCTTCAATGGCGATTGTGTAAAGTGTAAAGTAAAAAAATCACAACTGCAGTGGGTGATTGTAAGTAATAGAGGTATACGGATGATGCTAAACTCGCTTTTCCAATGTGTCACTCTCTGTTTCTACTCACCGTGTGATGCAATCGCTGGACCATACAGCCAATAGGCCCATAGCCCATCTCTTGGGTACGTACGTCTACCTATTTATTCATAACAACCTTTTCGATGACGATCCTTGATACCTGTACTTTTTCATGGAATCCATGGCCTGCCTACTTGAGAAATAAAGTTACAAATGTCCAAAAACCCAACGCATTTTGTCATTTTTGTCACATTCAACTGACTACTATAAGATCCCCGTGCGTAGAACGGGCACACAGCTAGTGTCTAAATAAAACAATAATCTTAAAATAAAACTATAAATTTGGAACTCTAATTCAGTCACATATAAAATTATATACCATAACTTATTTGTTATATGTGGAAATCATCTCCATTTTCAATTTTACCGTGTTTAATTAAGTAGTAAAGCCAATTTCTCTGGGTAGACTTTCCTTAAATTTAAGTAACAATCATTTCCATACAGATGATCAATCAATATTGAAAATATCTACCATAAAGTTCAATAACAAGCTCATGATAATATTTTACATCTCAGCTGTTGACCAGCATTGTTGCGAGTTGCAAATATTATGCGCTCTCTGGTTGCGACATGCTTGTCATTAGATCGCAGAATGTCAAACAATAGGATCGTCCTTGGATAGTAGAATAGATGGAAAAACATAAAAGAATGATGTCACATGTATTTAAACGTTTTTTGACAGTTGCATTGAAATAATAATACAAATATGTTTATTTTCGGGCCATTTGTTTGGATCATCGTTAAAATTTTATAATCCGTGGGATCGCCAAACATCAATTTTGGGATTTGTAGCCAAACCTGTCGCCACAAACAACTATGAAAAATCAGGCATCTATAGAATTAACTGTAACAACTGTCCAAAGTACTACATCGGCCAAACTGGAAGAAACAAAGATTTTAAGAACATATACCTAAAAGATCACAAAATCAGCAATCCAGTTATACCGAACATTTAATATCGGAATCAAACAACTACACATCTATTGATAAGAACATGGAAATAAATGAAGTATTACCCAAAAGTTTTAAGCTTGATGTTAAAGAAGAATTCACCATCTACAAAGCTAAAAAACTCGACCCATTTAACATTTTAAATTATCAGACTTCTTTCCATTCTTTGATACATATATTGACAAGCTACAAATCAAACAAGTATTAAATAAGAAGAACAAAACAAACTGAAATACAGGTGGCACTGGAGATATGAAGACACATTATGATTCAGTCACTTTTATTTAGTCAGTTACAGTGATAAGATAGTGCTGGCCAGCCTTTACAGTTTTAACCAGTTTTATGGCTTTCTATTCCATTTTTCAGTGAATTTCCCTATTAGCCCAGTCAATAAAGGGACAAAATAGTGCTTTGTCGGAAGTAATTAGTGAAAGGCTGATTTTTTCATGGATGTTAGTAGATCATATAAGGAACATTTTCTAAAAAGTCCCCGCCCCTCCCCCTCTTGCTTTCCCCCCTACACCCTTTTAAGTGTATTTGTGTAATCTTTTATCAATTTATCAATATCTCAGAAACAAACAGCAATAGAATAAATTTTGTTTCGCCATTTCAATCCTTAAAATATTCTCTACAAAAAACGTTATAAGAGTGTAATCGATATACTCAGTAGTTTTCTTGTAATTTAAGTTTAAATGTAAATTTCTTCACTTTTAAATTTCAACCTTCGTGTGTTAAGTTGATTTGTATTGAAATGAGACGAGATAGAAAAAAAAGTTTAATATAAAAAGTTGGCGTATTTCTTAATCTTTAAATTGATATAGGTTTTACGTATTTTAATTGGAGCCAGTTGACAGAATCAGTCCGAAAACGGGAGGCGGCGTCGGGCGCAAGAGCGCTCGCGGCGCGGATCCGCGAGAATAGTTAGTCAAGTCAACCTGTGTTTTTAGGGAGGGGAAATTAGTAAAAAGCTGATTTTTTGCCCATCGACTACTACCATTTAGAAAAGAGTTTAGACAAAAGTCCCCGCCCCTACCCCTCTTGCTTCCCCCCCTGTGCCCCCCTAAACATATAAAGTGTAAGGGTTTCGTAAATCACGTTTTTCTCGATTGTTAAACGACATATTAAATTGCAATTAGTTTTATTGTCTTTGTTATAAAATTTCCTACAATCATGTTCAGTTAACTTTCGTTGTAGCTGTTATCTTTTGTTCATTATTTGTATACAAATGTAAAGATTTATATATTTTTGAACATATCATTTTATTTTTGTTGCCTTAACTTTTTCCTTGGATCATTGTAATACTGTGTGCCATTGCGGCATAGGAAATAACATTTTGGGTTAGAACACGATCACTTTTTAGCCAATATCTACTCAGATGAAATTCCAACCATTCCACCCCAATTAATCAAGATTGCTTCTTAACCTTCCAGAGGCCGCATCACGGAAGTAACCTCCAGGGATGTTTTATTTTACACGATTATATTATTTTGAGTGGTGTCGGCAGTGTGATTGTCACTGTACCTCACGCACCTCATTCCTAGAATCGGGTGAAGGTCAAAACTCACCCCTACTATTTTATATTTGTTAGTTTTGTTCAGTTTTGTAAGAGGCTGGAAGTAGCTTCCGTGTGCGCCCTGCCGATTCTCGTACAGCCTTGAGGCAACTTCCGTGTGCGACCTCTAGTGTAGTGTGTGCGTTGATTATTGAGTGTAAATAATAATTTTTTTACGATTCATGACATTATTTAATAAATATATAGTTTTTAAACAATGAGTGAAGAAGTTAAATTTCAAACTGCAACACTCTTAGCCAGTGCTGAAAGGAAGATTCACAAACGACGTATGTACAGAGTAATTTAGTATTAAGATACCCATTATATTAATTTACTTAAAACATCAGGTATTGTGAGTGCTATTATCTAGAACCGCATTATAGGACATTGTGGTGAAAATTAAAATGAACTTCTTGAATATATTCTTGTAAAAGATTTCTTCATATACTTTTATGTTAGAACATTAGATAGAATAGTAGTTTAATTTTATATTTATATTTATAAAATGTAATTAAGTTATTTTATAATTAAGAGTTCACTAAACACATTTTTGATGTTTAAAATTAAAAATAAAACTTAATTTTTGCACTAAAATACAAATTTTACTTCATAAATGTTTGCTTTTATTGACCTGGAAGTAACCTCCAGGTGCGCCCTCTCCCGTTTTAAAAACCAATGCTGCGCCCTCTGAAAGGTTAACATGGAACTTAATGTTTCAGTGTGTTGGAACTGACCGCAACATCCCTGACATTGTCCTAGATACAAGAATAAACACACTTTTCCGTCTACTCAGGTTTTATCACAAAGACTTTGAAACTATATCAATAAAAGCAGAAAGTGAGTTTTCAGAAAAGTTGAACCAGATATTTGAAACATATCTGCCAATTCTGCAATATTCTAGCAATATTTTTGGCAACATTACTACTTTCAATTTACCAAAGGTATGTAGCATACTATTCTTTTTTACATTAGGTTAATTCTTAAGCTAAAATATTTCAAACACATTTCAGGCAAGAGTTTCAAAACACTAGCATTTCTTACCAAAGAGTAAGATTTTAGAGTTCATGCATAAACAAAGATTAATAAATTCAACATGTACAGTTTATTTTTACTTTATGTTCAAAATGCTATCATTCAAAACTCCTAGTCAGAATTGTCTTTAAACACATTTTTATTAACTTTACACTTAAAATATAAGAATAATAATTCATGTCCTGACAACACCTTATTGCAAGATATTTTGTTGACGTTTTATCAGGAGTATTTATACCACTTGACATATTTTATGGTTTGTTTTCAGAGTGCCAGTAGCGTATTTTTGGAAGCTATGCAGATACTACAGTGTTTTCAAGACAAGGAAGGTGTCATGGGTGGAGCTTTACTATACCAAAACAAGTTAGTTAAATTTTGTTTTTTAATACTGGATCCCTCAAGTTGTCTTGCCATCACATTAATTGATTGAAAATTTTAGTTCTACAACATAATCTTCTACAACTGTTTTAATCACTGTAGAAGGTATTGCCTCCAAATAGATTTCTTGAAAGAAATGCAACTTGTTTAAGAAGAAGGACAAGACAGACAACCTATTAAGGAGCAAAAGTGATTAGGTACAAATTTTTGTAATAAAAAAAAAATTGGCCTAAACTTGCTATTAATTTGGAACTTAAAGCTGTGTAATTTTACGAGGCAACCAGAAAATGACATCTGAAAATTTCATAGTGGTATCTGAAAACATGATAAACAAACCAAAGTAGACAATGTACTTGCATGTCTGGCTCAGTCTTCATGTTTTGATATCTATCAGGCACACAGGGCCGATTTTGACCCTGTCAGCGTCCTAGGCAAAACGAAAAAAGGCCCCGTTTGCAATAGATTATACAGGGTGGCTGAAAAGTAATTTGCACTCCCCCCCCCCTTAACTTTTGACCCTTTTGAGATATTTGAAATTGGTTTGCGGCAAACTTCTTAGAAATGAGGGGCTACAATAATTATGGTAAATTTTGAAAATTTTGCCCTTAGGGGTTGTGGGGGTAGGGGGTAGCTCAAAATTTTCAAATGACAAGTATAGTCGAGTTTGGTATCATTTTACAGGTCTTGACGAAACATAACAATTGACATAAAGAAAACCAAAATCGGCCCACTAATAACAAAATGGCGCCCTAAAACGTTTCAAATCCATATAACCATGAGGGTTGCTGAAAATTAACTTGCACCCCCTTTAACTTTTTTACTATTTGAGATATTTGAAATCGGTTTGCGGCAACTTGTTTGGATATGAAGGGCCACAATAGTATAGTCAGTTTTGAAAATTTTGCCCTTAGGGGGTAGCGGGGGTAGGGGGTAGCTCAAAATTTTCAAATAGCAAGTATAGTCTAGAGTATAGAGTTTGGTATCATTTTGCAGGTCTAGACAAATCATAACAATTAACATAAAGAAAATACAAATTGGACCATAAATAAACAAAATGGCAGTTCAAAATTACCTTTAATGACCATTGTCTTAATCATTTTTAGCTGCAATGCTTTATGTTAATTGTTATGTTTCGTCAAGACCTGCAAAATGATACCAAACTCGACTATACTTGCTATTTGAAAATTTTGAGCTACCCCCTACTTCCGCTACCCCTAAGGGCAACATTTTCAAAACTGACCATAATTATTGTAGCCCTTCATATCCAAACAAGTTGCTGCAAACCGATTTCAAATATCTCAAATAGTAAAAAAGTTAAAGGGGGTGCAAGTTACTTTTCAGCCATCCTGTATATACAACAGAGTGTCCACAGACCGGGAATTATGCATGAATTTTTTTTTTATTGGGAATTATGCGCGAATTGTGTATTTCTACCTGGAATTATCAATTTAAACGCGATCGCGCATGACAACTGTGACATTTCTGTGACCGTAAGATACAATAAAATGTCTACACACGGCCACGAGGGATGATCAGAATATTGCTGCGATCGCGGAAGATGATGATGATCTCCACACGACTGCAGAATATGATAAACATTTTGCCGTAATTGCAAGAGACGATCACGATGTCTACAGGACCGCTGCAGATACAATAATCATGTCTAGAAGGCCATAAGGGATGATCAGAATTATGAAGCGATCAAGCAAGACGTTGATAATGTTTCACACAACCGCGGGAAAAGGTCAGAATTTTGCCTCATTCGCGCAAGACGATGGTGATCTTCACACGACCGCGGGACTCCGGGGATAATTACCACTTTGCCGCAATCGCATGAGACGATTACTATGTCCACACAACTGCGGGAGACGATATAATCATGTCTTCACGGCTGCGAAGTATGATCAAAATTTTATCGCGTTTGTGCAAGACAATGTTAATGTCCACACGATCGGGGGAAAAGATCTGAATTTTGCCTCATTCCTTGTAAACGATGATAATCTACTCAACACCACAGGACATTTTCATATTTTGCCACGATCTTATGTCTTATGTCTTAAGACGATAATTATGTGTACACTACCGCGGAAAATTGTCAGAATTTTGCCGTGATCGCGAGAGATGATGATGATGTTTACATGACCATGAGGGATTATCAGAAGTTTGTCACAATAGCATTCAAATACAACCACATTTTTTTTATTTTCAAATTTTTTGGGGCCTCCCCCAGTGGCGTAACAGATTTTTACGGGCCTCCCTACAAACTTATTTTTTGGGCCCCCCTCTTATGAGTTATTTTTGGACCAACCTGTACAATGATTAAACAGATTAATCATAAATAGAGTAGTAAATAAATTATAGGTTATGTTCCTTAAAAGGGTGTGTTAAGTATTTCAGTCATGGTTTGATGAAAGAGTTACATCACTACATCATTATATCAATAACAGGGTTTGTAAATAGTTTTTAAATAAAATTAAAAATACCTTAATCAGTATCAGAATGTTTATATCAAGGAGAATTTACATTTAATTTATCACACATGTTATCCATTTTTACTATCCTGATAATTCGACTAATTGATTAATTACAAGGCAAAAATGTGGTTCGGATTCCACTATAAACTGCATGTCCCTTAGTTGCCATTGGCTATATTGGCTATTAATTAACAGCTGTATCTAAGGAATATGTCGGCCTTAGTCACTATCATTGACTATATATACCTACAGAAGACATCCCAGGCTTATGGACCGGTAGTAGTGTGAGCCAGGTCTCGGGAGCAAGTAGTTGATGTAAGCTGCCGGTAGGCGCGCGATAGTAGGCTATCTGCGCTCTCTCTCGCACATTCCCCCCTCCCCCCGCGGCCTACTCTGCATCGCTCTCACTTGTACATTCCTTCTCTCTTTGTCTCGCTTCCCCACCGACCACGTGTGCACGTGACTGACACTGCTACACTGCTACGCTACACTACAAACTACATTACAACTGCTTGGACAATGAATACAAGCTGGCGCTCGTCAAACCCTACGTTAATGTAGGCCTAGCTCACGATGATAATATTAGCATGTGTGTTGCGCGATTATGTGGTACGGGAACATATGATATGATGTGAACGAGTACTCTAATAAATAAAGGCACAATTAATATGTTGCGCAAACATATTGAGTAATCGTGATATTTTCAGTAAGTTAATTGATTTGAGTTTGGTTAAGATATACAAACTTCAATTTAAAATAACAGCTTAAAACCTCTAAAAATTAGACAAACATTGTCATACAGCAATAAATCATAATGAAAAAACCTACTCTTGTTAGCTTCTGCTAGTTATCATTGGCTACCGGAACGTGCTGTTTCAAAACAGATGCATTTTGGTGATAATAAAATTATAACTGCCATACATGTTACCGTAATTATAAATAAATCATTTTTAAACCGATAAAACACTTAAATCCTAC
This sequence comes from Macrosteles quadrilineatus, assembly GCF_028750875.1. Classification (NCBI taxonomy): domain Eukaryota; kingdom Metazoa; phylum Arthropoda; class Insecta; order Hemiptera; family Cicadellidae; genus Macrosteles; species Macrosteles quadrilineatus. Next base: position 2,014,394 of record NW_026542606.1, read on the forward strand.
TATACTGTATATACAGGGTGCCCCATAAGTAAACAGCCAAACTCCGGGAAATGGTTCTATGGGTCAACAAAAAAAGAAAATCAAGAGTACATTTTTTCCAAAATCGCTTCGTTAACTAGATATCCACCATTTTGTATTTTTACATAAACATTTTTATTTTTGGACTTTTTCAACCGATCGTTATTAAACTTGGTATGTAAGTTAAGGTAGAAGAGCCCCGTGTTAAAAAATACAACTTGTGTGTCAACAAGTGTTGATTCAACTTAAAATTTCAAAATGGCGGCCATTTTAATTGTTTAAACTTATATGTCTAAAATGAGCCGTTTTGTTCATTATATGATTTATTGCTGTATGACAATGTTTGTTTTATTTTTAGAGTTTGTTAGATCTCATTTTAAATATTGAGGTTTGTATATATTAACCAAACTCAAATCAATTGCAGAACATACCTAAAATATCATGATTACTTAATATGTTTGCTCAACATTGTTATCTTCATTTTTTGAGGTGTTGCCTTCCGGATAATTTTAAACGAGATATAAGGAACATCTACCGAAATCTTCCATCCACAAACCCAATTCCGTATTTAGATCATTTGACTAATTATAACCACGACGTCTCAAATATTGACAAAACCATCGATGTATTGCATTTTTTATAAAAATAGAAGTCGTTTTCTAGATACAATTGAAGCGTTTGACATTTTCATCGCCGGCAAAAATCCTCAACACGTTCTCAACAAAAAAACGTCGTTTGAGTCAGCCATAATTTTCAAAGCTGCCTCATTCATAGAAAGATTATCAGAAGACAATGGAGCTGATAACAATACGAGGGGTAGGAGGGGAGGGGAAGGACACGGCGACGGTCGGTCTTGACCTACACCCTGTACCTGCAGCCGTGCCATAATCATTAGTGTTTTGTTTGTTCAAATGTTTGTTTGGGTCCGTGTTTATGTTTTGACGACTTCTTGACGACCTCCTAGTATAGGAGCAACAATTCGTCTTAGGCTTGACAATGACACCTTGGGTGTCGAAACCGGTTACTAAGCAGACGACCAATGGATTACGTTGGCACAAAAAAGTATTTAACCTCTAGGATATACTGTTGTTTTATTGATGTAAAAGTACAAATGGAGACAGTAATGTTTAATGTTGTTTTCATGCGTTTGTTATACAATTAATTACCACACATATTGGATTAACTGAGAACTCAAATGCAAATAAAGGGAGCTCAACTTTTATTTAATTAATTAAAGCATTACCCTTAATTAATATAAGTACTCGTTCACATCATAAAATATGTCCCCATACTACATAATCGCGCAACACACATGCATTAATGTTATACTAGTGTACCTGTTGCTCGAATTCAAGCTATTGTTAAGTATTACAGGCGTTATTTTTAACAGTCTTAATTTCTGATGACTTTTAAAGATTCAACTCAAAGATTATGGAAATACTCAAGATGTACATAACAGATCGATATAATCAACATTTTTTTGTAAATACCGTATCTTATTGAGCGGAGCGAGCGAAGCTCTTATACGTCGACTCTTATGCATTTCGTAATACGCAAACTCCTCCTAGACGGCTGAATCAATCGTTTTCAAATTTTGCATCGTGATAAAGACCATATCGGTGAGTGCCAACATCTATATAGCGTTAAAAAAGTCTCTCAGGAATCCGCCCCACTGGGTCTCAAAGTTTCAATGTAATCCTAATGGAAGCAGAAACATAAACAAAAACATATGATCAGCTGTTGACTTTTGAATGCAGTAGATAAAGAAATAGCTAATAGCATTACTCCACAGATATTAGAACAGAAACGGTATGGATCATAAATATAATCAAATGACGACACTAGATTAAGGTCCGTGACGTAGGAAGTGGTGAAGGAAGTAGTAAAGGTGAACAGTCTGGAGCGTGGAAACTGTTTATGACGATTAGATTTAGGTATCTGCATTCCTAAAATTCTATGGGAAGGCCGGAAAACGGGTCCGCGACGTAGGAAGTGGTGAAGGAAGTAGTTAAGGCGAGCTGTCCGGAGTGTGGGAACTGTTTATGACGATTAGATTAAGGTATCTGCATTCCTAAAATTATATGGGAAGGGAGGAAAACGGGTCCGCGACGTAGGAAGTGGTGAAGGAAGTAGTCAAGGCGAGCTGTTCGGGGTATGGGATCTGTTTATGACCATTGGATTAAGGTATTTGCAATCCTAAAATGCTATAGGAAGGGAGGAAAACAGGTCCGCGACGTAGGAGGTGGTGAAGGGAAAACTGTTTGTGACGATTAGATTAAGGTATCTACAAACCTAAAATGCTATGGGAAGGGAGGAAAACAGGTCCGTGACGTAGGAACTGGTGAATGAAGTAGTAAAGGCGAGTTGTCCGGAGTGTGGGTTCTGTTTATGACCAATAGATTAAGGTATTTTCAATCCAATAATGCTAAGGGAAGGGAGGTAAACCGGTCCGTGACGTAAGAAGTGGTGAATGAAGTAGTAAATGCGAGCTCTCCGGAGTGTGGGGACTGTTTGTGGCAATTAGATTAACGTATCTAAAATACCAAAATGCTATGAAAAGTGGTGAAAACAGGTCCACGATGTAGGAAGTGGCTTAGGAAGTAGTAAATTATGAGCATAGTGTGAGAACCGTCTATGGCAGTTAGATTAATGTATCTTCAATCCTAAAATGCTATGAGAAGGGAAGGAAACAGGCCTCACGACGTAGGAAGTGGTGATGGAGGTAGTAAAGGCTGACAGTGCAGAGTGGGGGAACCATTTGGGCAGTTAGATAAATGTATATAATACTTAAATGCTATGAGAAGGGAAGGAAACAGGTCTATGACGTAGGAAATTGTGAAGGAAGTAGTAAGGCTTGCAGTGCAGAGTGTGGGAACTGTCTTTGGCAATTACATTAATGTATCTGCAATCCTAAAATGCTATGGGAAGAGAGGGAAACAGGTCCACGACGTAGGGGGTGGTGAAGGAAGTAGCTAGTAAAGGTGAGCAGTGTTGAGTGTGGGAATGGATTAATGTATCTGCAATGCTAAAATGCTGTGGGAAGAGACTGTAGACTGTAGGTTAAAATGATTACGAAGCACGAATCGATAGGTACATATTTCGATACATGTAATTGTTTACAATAGAAATTTAAAACTGAGTTGACAACAGCAGATTTTTACTCCATAGAGGCTAAAAAAGATTTTTACTCCCTAAAGAGTAAAAATGCTACTTTAGAACCGCAACGCATGCATTAAAAAAACGACTGTTTTTACTGCAGTATGACAAAAACAATATAATATGAACCCTTGACTCCGCTCAATTTTGTGGATGCCTCTGCGAACGCCACCTAGTCATATTTCAAAAGCTGATCTTGTTTTTTAATGTTTTCTACAAATATATGTGTCTGTTAGCGCGATAACTCGAGCAAAAATGATCCGATTTTGATGAAATTTGGTATAAACGTGTAAACCTACATTTATTCAAACGAGTTCGCGAACCAGCATGATCGAACTACGGGAACAGGGTTTTATGGGGTAAAAATGGGGTTTTCTCATTTTTTGCCCTGAAAACATAAAGTTTTGCAATTTCTTTCCAAACCATTTTGTAGAGCTCAAAAATACAAATAATTTAGTACATTGAAGCATTTTTGGTTACGGCAAAAATCGCAAAATAGTGTAAATTTAAAATTACCATGCTATTCTTATCAATTTTAGGCCCTTGCTTATTTATTATTTACGTTAATGACATTTGCAATAGTACAAAAATGAGTATTTTTCAATATGCAGATGACACTGCTCTCATCTGCAAAGGCATAACCGACGAGCCGATGCATCTCATTATCACCAAAGAGCTTCAATCGCTTCAGAACTGTTTTTCAGTAAATGGGCTTTCAATGAATATGTCAAAGACACAATTAATACAGTTTTCACCCTCTAGTTTAAGTTCAAATATTTCAGTAAATTGTAACTCGTCTCTTATTCACACTGAAAACTCTGTAGACTACCTTGGAATAGCTCTTGATTCAAATCTTAATTGGCACCAACAAATTAAAAATGTTTCAAAATGACTAGTCTCTGCCACATTTGTTATTCGTGTAATTAGATATACCACAAATTTAGAAACACAATTAATGACATATCACGCTTATTTTTCTTCTATTATGAACTATGGATTAATTGTTTGGGGATCTTCCTGTCAGGCTAAAAAATATTTACTCTTCAAAAAAGAGCTATCAGACTGATCGCAAGAGTTCCTAAGACTGCACACTGTAAAGACTTGTTCATATTATTTAAAATTTTAACCTTATACAGTTCATATATTTATCAACTCGCTTTAATGGTGAAGGGTGATATAGGATTATTCATGGATAGCCAACAAAACCATTCTCATAACACGAGATTTAAAAATTTAATCAAACCGGTTCAACATAGGCTTCAACTGTTCCACCTCTCCCCTCAATATATGGGACCACAAATTTACAACAAATTACCCACGTTCATTAAAAACACAGAGTCTGTAGCTAGCTTAAAAAAAACCTTGAAAAAATGGTTATTGGAGAAGGCTTTTTACAGTGTTGATGAATTCTTATCAGAGCAAAAATAGATTTTAATTTTCTCATTTTTAATTTTAGTCTACTTTTAGTATTAATTAAGACTTATGGACAAATCACTTGTCAATTAATTTGATGTAATGTGATGATTGATAATAAATAAAAATATAAAAAAATTACCACTTTTATTTTTCCATTTAGGATTTTTTTTTCTTTTTCCCAACAGGTTTTTCTTTCTTATTTGTTTTTATTCTTTTCCCCTACCAAGTTTTGCTTTAGTTTTCATTATGTTAGTAACTGCCCAGGCGGCAGCTCTCTCACCAGTACTTGAGTCTGAAGCTTTTACCCTTTCCCAAGCTAATAAGCTGTCAGCCACTGATCTAATTTTACTATCCTTCGATCTTGAGTATGCTATATTGTGGTTTTTGCGTGCAGCATCCAATTTATTTATGACTGGATCACCCGTTGCTTATCTCTTCAGACACAGGGTAGAACTTCACATACCCAGCTATCAGTACTGTGGACCTGGAACGAATATAAGGAAGAGATTAACAAGAGGTGATCCAGGCATAAATAAATTGGATGCTGCATGCAAAAACCACGATATAGCATACTCAAGATCGAACTATAGTAAAATATACACAGATACCCTTTTGGTGGTCGTGCAAACTTAGCACAAAGTTTCATTTTATGATTTTGAAAAGTTTTAGTGTCCCCAAAAAATGAGGGATTATGGGCTCAACTGGAGATTACTTTATATATAAGATATATTAACCTTTAACATTACCAATTTAATTTCAAACAGTATGATTTAAATTGGCATTCTGTTAGTTAGGTTTTTTTTAACCCGCCTTTTGACAGTGTGTGGGTCTGGATCCGGATCCGAATTTTTCAAGATCCGGATCCGGTACCGACATTTTCTTGGATCCGCCCATCACTAATTTTTAATTTGGGTTATGTTATAAAAAAACACCATGTAGGTATAAAAAAAACCCTGCTAGAAGAGTTTAAGCACAGATTTTTGTATTTTCAGAGTAGTTGCTTCACAACTGAGTGCAAAACTAACAAAACTCCTAGTCATCTCTGATCCTTATAGAATAAAGGTAAGCTGTTTATGTATTTTAAAATAGTTTATAGGTATAATTTAAAAAAATCACTTAACTCCTATATTAGTTAATTTGACAGGTTTTGATGTAATCTGACTTAAGTTGATTAACACCTATATAGTAAAGATTTTCTTTTAAAACCCTTTCCGCTCAAGTGGCGGGGAGCCCCGCCGTGCATCATGGTCGCACAAACTCTAATGTCGGGCCAGGCCCGCCGTAGATATGACAACGTACTGTGCTTGTATTTGGACAAACATAGATATTTTATTTCACCACTAGGGTTGATGTTTGACATCTGCTGCCATCTGGGGAATTTTTTCAGAACCGTTTGAACACATATTCAATGCTCAATTTAATCTTAGAACTTATGTTAGTCGTCTTGGCTCGTTAGCTGAACTGAACTGCTGTCTGTAGCGGCAGCTGACTGACTGCACGGCAGCTGTTTACTAAATGTTGCTTGGTTTGTTTACTACCGAATGTAGTTGTTATTACCGAATTGCGTGCTTTACTTTTACTTTTCATTATTGTTTACATACAATCAGATATTTTCAGTTAGTTGTTTGTTTTCGTGTTTTACTTAACTGTTATGATTTGAGTTAGTTCTTGTCACGTAAGCCTATAAAATGGATGATTCGTTGCTAAATCCCAAAATTGCTGATGGAACAAATAATATAAGTGATTCTGATATAGCTGGTTTGTTGTTTGAAGACGATTTATTATCAAATAGCAGTTCAGATCCAACCGATCCAGAAGTAGACAACCGACAAAAATAGTGATGAAGATGGTGATAATAGTGATCCCGATTTGCCTGTTGAACATATTGATCCATTTTATCTTCAAGATGATATAAACTTTGGGACATTAGATGGACCTGGAATACATAATGTAAGTACCGACTTGCCTGTTGAACATATTGATGATCCATATTTTCAACAATACATAATGTAAGTATCGGTGGGCCTACCGAATTACCTGTAATTAGAGATGGGCTAAATGATTCCATCGATGTAGCCGCTACAATGATTCCAGCTACACTCGTGGACTCATTACAAGTAACCGTTCCGATTCCAAACGATTACTTCGTTACCGCCGTTACAGAGTAGCCGCAATCGACCGATTGCACTCGTAATCGTCATGGTATTGATACTCCGATGTATTCCAGTTACAGTAACGCCTTTTGAATCAAAGTTTACTGAAGCCAAATAAATATTTGTTTGGGTTTGTATCGCAATAAATACAATTTAAATGAGTTTCCAATATATAGTATTCATGAATTATTAATCATCAATCAATCATCTAATCTATCATTAATTAATTTAAATTTGTATATTATTACACAAATTTATACAATCAATTACTGTAGCAATTTGTAACAATTAAATCATTCTAAGGAAGGTTAGAATAAACAAAACTACGAGATATGTTTTTGCACATTGTAATCAACACAATTTTAACTAACATTATTTTCAAATCATACTGGATTTCTCATTCAAAAATATCAACTGTTCACCCACGGGTGCGAGGCGGCGGCAGAGTTAATTAAGCGGAGCGAAGCGAAGCTCTTTGGGATCAACTTCAATGCAATATTTATAAGTGTTGGACTGGACTGTGAAATGGGGTTATCTCGCTTGTCAAGCAAGCTGGTAGCTGGACTCATTTACGGAATCGAAACGGCATGGAATCATCTTCTCTAAACGATTCCAGATACATCGATTTGCTACTATAACAAAGCAATCGGAACCGGTACTCTGATACTTGAGTAACAATTACTTTAGCACCAACCATGTAACGATTACAAAGTAACGATTCCAGTACTTCATTCCCACCTCTACCTGTAATTGCTTGTAGTGCACTAAACTTGCAACAGGTAGACATTTGCATGGATCGAGAAAAACTAAAGTCTCAAAACCAAAAAGAAGTCTAGTCTTAGCACTCAGGGTAAAAGGTCTCGGCCTAGGCCTATCCAAACCGAGAACAAGCCTAATGAAGATAATAACTATGGGACTTACACAAATACTGACCAAGATTTTCCCCATTTCCCTTACACTTTGGAATCTGGCTACAAACCACCAATAGGCTACAAACCTAATAGCCCATTACAGTTTTTTCAACTGTTTATGACAGATGAACTTTTAGAAACAGAAACTATTGTTACTGAGACAAATAAACAATGCTAAGGTTGTCATTTCTAATGAGAGGCTGTTGCAAAAAAATTCAATCTGGCACTCATAGACTGATGTAACGTTAGAGGAGATAAGAGCATTCATCGGAGTGGTCCTAAACATGGGACTCAATACTAAACCCTCGCTTCAAGACTTTGCTCAAGATTGGCTTTATAATCAACCATTCTTTAGCCAGGTATTTTCCAGGAAAAGCTTTTCCAAATATTTTGGACTTGAAAGTGTTCGAGTACCGGTGGTACCTACCGGTAACCGGAACCGGATGTTCGGTGGTAACCGGATCACGAGGGGACAAGCTAAAAAATATAATTGCTTACCTTCAGACTAAGTTTACAGAGTACATTGTACCTCCATCCATCTGAGATTTCTATGGAAGAAAGTACTATTTCGTTCAAAGGTACTTCACGCAGTACAACCCCAAAAAAGCCGATTAAAGGGGGTCTAAAGGTTTTTGTAGTATCTGATGCCAGGCCAGGATACATTTTCACGTTTGAGATCTTACCTTATCCTGACTTGCAATTCACAACCAAAATTGTTTTGCTGTTGGCACAAAGAGTGAGGCAAGTATGTGGGCCAGATTGCGGTTTCCACATATATACTGACCGATTGTATACAAGTTTGTCATTAGCTAAAGAGTTTCTAAAGATATAAATGCATCTTACTGGTACAGTCAATTCAAATAGACAAGGTAATCCCAGTCATGTAAATAAGAAAAGGCTAAAGGGTCTTTTGAAGAAACTTGAGACAGCAGCCTACCGTCACAAAGACAATGTTTTGGTGTTAATGTGGCGGGACCAGAGACATGTCATCATGATGAGTTTGTGTCATAACTGTGATATGCAATTGGTGAAAAGAAGAGAAAAAGGAAGAAAAAGAGATGAAATTGTCTCCAAACCAGTTGTTGTATGTGATTACAATGAGAGAATAGGAGGAGTCGACACTGCCGACCATTACATATCGTCCTACATGTTTGTTCGGAAATCTAAAGTGTGGTGGAGAAACTGTGGTTCTGGCTTATGGAAGTATGTGTTGTCAACAGTCTCCTTCTATACAACATGGACTCCCATCGATTCAAAGAGATTTAGGGAAATGCTGATCACTGAACTTGTTTCTGGTGTACGTAACAAATCTTATTCTCAGCGAGGTCGTCCTTCTTCGGCTGACCAAGAAGATAGGTTAGATAAAAAACCTTATTTTATTTATGCCAATGAAAAAAGCAACAGCAAAAAGTGCGCTGTTTGCAGCAACAGGAAAGCTGGACAGAGAAAAGAAACAGTGCATTTCTGTGCAAGAAAACCAGGCCTTCACCCAGGGCAGTGCTTTAAATGCTACCATACCCTGAAAAACTATAAGGTGTAATGAGGTAGGTCTATTTCATTGACAAAAACACTGTTTCAATCCTTATATAAGTTGTGTTCATTTTATGTTATTATTATTTTAGGCCTATTCTTGCTTCTGATTGAATTGTAGTAGTGTACAAGCGATATAAAATATTTAGTTCTTGTTTATTTATGTTTTTTTAGGTAATACAGTTTTGAAGAAAAAAATACTTATTACTATTTTCAACATAAATATTTAGTTTCTAAGCAACAGCATAATTAAGTTAGCCTATAATGATATTTAGTTGCTACAAAAACTGAAATTTTCACTAAAACCATTTTTTTTACAAAAATTCCTATTTTTTAATAAAGTTTTTTTCACACATAAAATTGTGTCTTTTAATTATGTAAATCACTTCAATATATATTGTATAAGGACATACACAATGTAAATAAATCACTTTTATACTCTTATTTCTATAAAAAATCTATCAAAAATCTTGTTATTCCAGTTTAAAAAAAATTGTTTGATGAGTTATGTATAATAATTTTTTTTAAATTATAAATACTGGTTTCTTTACCTAAATATGATCTTTGAGTCATACAGAATTAGGAAAAAAATTACTAGCATTCTACAAATAAAGACAGTATTTATTTTTTGGCAAATAAATGAAGTGTGCAAATTTAGCTAAAATTAAATGGAGCTGGTGAGTAAATAGGCCTTCCGTTAATTTGAGTGGACAAGAATACAGCTTTAAAATGCTTTAACAATTTGCTTATTACCATGGCAATGAATTTATTTATTCATTGGTACTTTTATGTCATGCATAAGAGTTCAAATGAAACACAATCTGGAAGTCTAGTTGATTTACCCAGCAGCTAGGTAAATCACACGACGGAGGTTTACTTTCAAATTGTACAACACTTTTGGTTTATCGGCATAGACTAGTTACTTTACGTATGCCCTTAAAACTGCCGGATTTGGAGTGAAGAAAATACAATGAAGAACCTTTTATTAACGCCGGTGCATCCATTAAAAGTCACTGGTATAAATTGTAGGTTAGTGGGATCATTAGCCCTTTTTAGCGAATTTCCCATATAGGGAATAAGCTATTACCGTAGGTCTCATGGTAAGACTTAGTCCTGGGACCGATTTACTTTTTCATTTTGATGTCCCTAGAAGCCAAAACACCATCCGTTCAAATTCATATATATATATATATTTATATATACAAATAAGTAAAATAATAAAAACCAGAGTACCCTGAAATTCATTTTTATTCAACTAATACGTATTTCAGCACTAAGGCCATGGTCACAGTATTATAAAAGTACGTAAACAAACAAATAAATAAATAGTTAATAACATGTTTTGAATGCATAGTAAATTTCGATTAAATGGTTAGGTGTATTTTTTTAACATGTGAATGTATAAGATTCTTCCCTGATTTGTCTGATTTTTTCATGAATTGGATTTTGTTTTAGCGAATTTCCCATATAGGGAATAAGCTATTACTGAAGTACTCATGGTAAGACCTGGACGCGGGACCGATTTTTTTTTTCGTTTTGAGGTCCCTAGAGGCCAAAAACACCATCCGTTCAAATTCATATATATATATATATATATATATATTTATATATTTAAATATATATACAGGGTGTCCATAAAAAACGTTTCAGGACTTAGGGAAACGAATCCTCATACTAAAAGGAAGAAAAAAGTTTATGGGAAGGTATGTCCGAAAATCCATATTTACCCAGATATCCGCCATTTTGTTTTTTATACAAAAATATTTTTATCTGTGAAGTTTTTTATTCGATGATTATGAAACTTGGTAAACATATTACCATACACAAGACCTATAATAGAAAAAATAATAAAGTTGTTCCGATTTTAAATTTCAAAATGGTGGCCGTTTGAATTTTACTAACTTAAATAACTCGAAAACGGCTAATTCTATGAAAAAATTTCAAGAATACTTTTTTTAGCATTTTTAATTTCCTATCTAACGATACCAAGACCAAAAAGATCGGACAAAAGATAACTGAAATATAACGGTTTTTGTGTAAAAATAAGGCAAAGTTTGTCGGGGAACCCTTAATTTTTGCCTTATTTTTACACAAAAACCATTATATTTCAGTTATCTTTTGTCCGATATTTTTGGTCTTGGTATCGTTAGATAGGAAATTAAAAATGCTAAAAAAAAGTATCCTTGACATTTTTTCATAGAATTAGCCGTTTTCGAGTTATTTAAGTTAGAAACATTCAAACGGCCACCATTTTGAAATTTACAATCGGAACAACTTTATTATTTTTTCTATTATAGGTCTTGTGTATGGTAACATGTTTACCAAGTTTCATAATAATCGAATAAAAAACTTCACAGATAAAAATATTTTTGTATAAAAAACAAAATGGCGGATATCTGGGTAAATATGGATTTTCGGACATACCTTCCCATAAACTTTTTTCCTTCCTTTTAGTTTGAGGATTCGTTTCCCTAAGTCCTGAAACGTTTTTTATGGACACCCTGTATATGTGTCCGTCAGCACGATAACTCGAGCAAAAATGATCCGATTTTGATGAAATTTGGTACAAACGTGTAAACGTACGTTTATTCGAACGAGTTCACGATCCAGCATGATCGGACCATGGGAACGGGGGTTTACGGGGGGTTTTATGGGGTAAAAATAGGTTTTTCCCATTTTTGACCCAAAAAACATAAAATTTAGCAATTTCTTTCCAAACCATTTTGTAGAGCTTAAAAAAACAAATAATTTAGTATATTGAAGCGTTATTATGCGCCTAATGGTTACGGAGAAAATTCCAAAAAATTGTAAATTTAAAATTCCCATGTTATTCTTATGAGAATAAGTAAACTGTTCTAGTTTGCTAGTTTGTGAACATATCTTGATCAAATTTGGAAAATGTTTTTATTTCTTACTAACCATTCACATTTTACAAAAAAAGCAGTTTTACCCTCCCTGATGCAGCAAACCTAAGTACTTGTTAAACTAATTCTATTTAATAGTGCAGTAGAAATAGGGTTTGAGGTGGAACTAATTGCAACAGAAATTATTCCAGTTAGAAATGGTAGGTAATACACTTTTAAAAAACATACTAAAAATATACATTTGTACTGTTACGCAAAATACGGTTTTTTGGTCGCCATTTAAAAAAGTGTAAAATTTTAAATTATTGTTAAAAAATCTGGTTTGGTATTAAATTATAGAACATTTCATGCTGGCAAAGAATATAATGGTTGGATTTAAAATATACTGTTAACGGTGATGCACTATGGGCGAAAAAGGTGCGTTTAAAAACGTGGCATTTGAAAAGTTTTTTTATTTATAAGTTATTTTATACTTTTAAAATTTGTTTTTTTTCATTTTTGACCCTTAAAACGTAAAATTTCCCAATTTCTCTCTAGACCTTTTTAAAGAGCTTAAAAAACAAATAGTTAAGTATATCAAAGGGGTTTTGTACGATTATTGGTAACGGGAAAAATTCAAAAAATTGGAAATTTAAAATCCCCATGTTATTTTTATGGAGAATATGGTAAAAAGTTGTAGTTTCCTTGTTTATGGATATATTTTGATAAAACTTTGAAGATTTATTTATTTTATACTAAACAATTAATATTTTACTAAAAACACACTTAATTGGTTTCCTTGTAGCAGCAAACGTTGGTACTCGTTTCGTTAAACTTAATGTTATTTATTTAATAGACTAGCAACAGAGCCCATTGTGGTTAAATTAATGCAACGGTCTCTAGTAAAATAATGGTTATGAAATCCATACACCACTTTACTCACTAATATTTGGTACATATTAAGCTCATAACATTATAATCACACACTTAACATAAGAAACACACTTTAAACACAAATGCAAATTGTTAACAACAATATTTAATCAAAGAAAATTTAATTAAATAACAATATAACAATAAGCTGTTAAATTATCAACTCATTTTTCGAATGGTTAGATTATGCATACTGGTAAATCAATTATTGCCATCTATAAAAATAATTGGTTTTTCTTTTCCGAGTCGGGTTAGCTCTTCTACAAGACCGATTTTCATAATTTTGGCCTTAAACTTTACAAAAGTGCTATATAACACTGCTATATGTAGCAGATCCTGCTATATATAGCTAAAATTGTGCTATCCATCGGGAGTCGGTAAATATCAAAAGAAATACGTGCTACATCTAACATTGCCATATGTAGCAATGATATACATATATTTTTCCTCTAGCATCTGCTATATGTAGCGCTGAACGGTTTTGCTCAGCGATCTTTGTTTACAATGGATGGACTAGAAACGGAAAGTGGCAGTGCCTAGGATCTGGATAATATTATCGGGGCTATTGATATTATAAACTTAATTGAACCGTTCCGTGGACAACCGGCGTTGTGATCATACGTAAAACGTTTTTGAAGTTACCGTCGCCTTATTTAGCGTTTTAATTATGGATTGTCAGGGTATTCATAATCATTAAGGTCCCGTAATAAATCTGCTACACTGTACTTATTTCTCGAAGCAAGAAGCGGTCCAACCTAAAACTTGCTAAAATCTTCGCTCCTGTCTGTCTCTCTCTCTCTCTGACTTCCAAGATCACCACGATAGCTGCCACGAACTCTTCAGCGCACATTTCGATACGGAATGCGAATGAGGTTGTGCTACATATAACATATAGCACGAGCACCAGAATCACTAAAATTGTTTGTAAATTTTTCATACAGCAAAAGTTATAAAGCAATGTTATATAGCAAAAGCTATATAGCAGGTTTTGCTACATAGTGTAAATTCGGCTTTAAACTAAAAGCTATAGACACACCATAGATTTGCTATTAAGCATCAGCACTCATTTTGACGTATATTTTGAGCTATGCACAAACTGCCTCCCTGTACATTACTTACGGGAGTTAAATTTGTTTTTTTCGAGTTCGTTTGGCTCTTCTACCAGACCGATTTTCACGATTTTGGTCTTAAAAGCTATGCAAGCACATATTTGTCATAATTAATCTATCAAATGTATAACCCTACGAAAACAATTAAATTGGATTCTTTTCAATTTTTACTTCAATTAAAAATGTATTCCAGCAGTTACATTATCCTATATGTTTTTATCTAAAAATCTTCAGTGAAATACCAGATTCCATTGGAATTATTGATTATTGAGATTGGTCGTACCTAAAGCACACTGCTAAATTATAAACGACCCAAATTGTTTAAAAATGGAGTTATCTATCATCAATTTATAGTTAAAAGATCTTACTTGCAAACTCAACAGTACCTAGGCTAATTGTCGACGTTGACGGGTTTCACCTAGCAAATCTTAAAAAAATCAAACTTAAATAATTATTTGAAAATCTACACTAATTCCTTTCCAATGACCCATTAGGTTATAGAATCGGTCCAGTAGAACTCTAGATTTAGTTGTACAAAGATTTTTAAAACTGAATTACCAGATTTAATTGAAAATCAATTAAGACAAATGGAAATTCGTTTAGTCTGCAGGTTTGCTGCGGCGGGGGTGTTTTGTACTACGATCGTATTTCTAAATAGTGCTTATAACCACTATTATAACATTTTTCAGCATTAAATTTCCTATAATTTGATACCCAAAAAGTTATTTTTACGAATATTAAAATTTTGACACTTTTTTCAAGATGGCGGCCAAAAAACGTATTTTGCGCCACAGTACGGATGTATATTTTTAGTATGTTGATTAGAAGCATACTACCTACCATTCACAGCAAGAATCATTTGTGTTGCAATTAGTTCCACCTTAAGCTATATTTTCGATTATTTCTACTGCACTATAAATCAAGAATAAATGTTATATTTAAGCAGACATTTCAGTGTAAATCCAATCAGTCAAATGGAAATTCGCTTAGTCTGCAGGTTTGCTGCGGCGGGGGTATTTGTTTTTGCATTATATTGAGAATTTGGTTGCCGTGTTCTTTTGAGTGTAGGTAGATTTGTAGTTATTCTTTTATATCCATTTTTTCACCCTTTTTCTCATAATTTAGAATTTCGACACATTTTTCTAATTTGCCATAATTGTGATTGTTTTCTAATATATGTTCTGCGTACATTGAACGTTGAGATGTTTGATTGTTAGATTTTACGGCTTGGATATGTTCTTTGAATCTGCATGAAAATGCTCTTCCAGTCTGACCAATGTAGAATTTGGGACAATTTAGACATTTAATTTTGTATATTCCGGGTTTGTTATATTTGTCAATTGTATGTGGGTTCTTGTTAGATAGTTTATTAATTAATTTGAATGCGTTGTTTCTAGATCTACAGCTAATTTTTAATTTAGATGCTTGAAATGTTTTTCTGATTGGTTTGTTTAATACCGAACTGTACGGAAGACAAATATCCTCCTTCTTATCTTCTTTGTCTGAATTTTGGGTTTTCTTATTTTGTATTTTCTTAATTAATTTGTCTATTTAACTAGTTTAGTATCCATTTCTTGCAGCTATGTCTTTTATAATGCATTTGTCCAAATTGTAATCATTTTCATTTAGATGTACTCGTAACATTCTGTGTACCATAGAGTTAAGCTTGCTATTTTATGTTGCCACGGTGAATTTGAGTCAGCAGGAATAACTAGATCTGTTTGAGTGGCTTTTCTATAAATTTTAAAATAATGTTTGTCATTGTTTTTTCCAATTGTTAAGTCGAGAAAATTGATTTCATCTTTTTGTATTTCCATTGTGAATTTTATTTTCTTGAATATTGGGTATATATATTTATATATCTTGATAGTTCTGTTCACTTTTTAGGGCTACTTTTTCAATTAATAAGCAAAATAATAAAAACCATAGTACCCTGAAATTAATTTTTTATTTAAACTATTTTAAGTTTAAATAAAAAATGAATTTCAGGGTACTCTGGTTTTTATTATTTTGCTTATTAATATTTTTATATATATATACATATGTGTCCGTTAGCACGATAACTCAAGCAAAAATGATCCCATTTCGATGAAATTTGGTACAAACGTGTAAACCTATGTTTATTCGAACGAGTTTGCGAACCAGCATGATCGGACCATGGGAACGGGGTTTTATGGGGGGATTTATGGGGTAAAAATAGGTTTTCTCATTTTTGTCCTCTCAAAACATAAAATTTCCCAAATTTCCTCTTGACCATTTTGAAGAGCTTAAAAAAACAAATAATTCAGTATATTGAAGTGTTTTTGTATGGTTATTGGTTACAGAGAAAATTGTAAATTAAAAATTCCCATGTTATTCTTATGGAGAATAAGTAAACTGTTGTAGTTTGCTTATTTATGCAATATTTGGATCAAACTTGGCTAATCTATTTATTTTATACTAAGCTATTAATATTTTACTAAAAAACACACTTTATTACCCTGTAGGCAGCAAACCTAGGTACTAATTAAACCTAATGTCATTTGAATAGATTTAATTGAAAATCAAATCAGGCAAATGGAAATTCGCTTAGTCTGCAGGTATGCTGCGGCGGGGGTATTGGTCTATCTGTCTGTATGTGATTTTTATAAAAATATTCATAACTTATTAACAATTTGAGCTATATGGCGTTGAATTTCTGTAAAAAAAATTTTCTTATAGATCACAAAGACACATGATCTATAAGTTTTTTTTTAGGTTTTTATAAGGTCTTTTGCTATTTTTGTGCAAAATATGAATAAAAACGCTTAAACCGTTAAAAAATGGCGGTTTTAAAAAAAATTTTATAAATTACTCGTAACGGTTTTCATTGAATTTTGATTCAAATATTTTAAAAAACCACAATTTGTTAACGGTGATAGAGTTTTTATTTACACTTTGCACAAACATAGTGGTCTATACATTTTCATTGAATGTTAACGCCGTAGTTCAAACAGTTAATAAGTTATGAATATTTTTGTAAAAATCACAAACAGACAGATATACCATAAACGGAATGAGATAGGACACATGTTTTATCACATTTTTGTTTCTTTTGATACGTTGAATAACGTGACAAAGTTTGTTCATATGGTTGCAAGCCACCCTGTATTCTAATATATAGCCAGTGGCGGCTATTCTATTAGGGGACCATTGGGACATTCATCTATACATCTATACATCTAGGCTTGTGTTGAATTAATGAATAAACCTTTTACAAATTCTAAGGCTTTATTTGAGTAAAAACCAACATTACAGAACAACACAAATAAACAAGTTAAATTTGCATGGTAACCAGGACAGCTGATCAAAGTTGTAATATCAAGGATATTAGAAATCATCACATTCTCCCCTGGTTAAAATTGTGTGCATAATCTTGTACAGTAGGTATTTTGGTAGTCTTTTCTCCCTGAATGGTCTTTGAGAAGTTACTGGTAAATTAGGTACACTTTCACTTGTTTCCATATCATCGGTTGGATTTTCATTTATTTGTACATCATCATTTTGTGCCTCATCTTGTTCTTCTTGAGAATTTGATGTCTGGGCCATAGCAGTGTCGGTTTCATCTCTTAGAAGTCTCACATCCCCTCGAGGAGCCAAATGCTTTAGAGACACGTTCGATTCTTGTCCATTTTGTGCCTCATCTTGTTCTTCTTGAGAATTTGATGTCTGGGCCATAGCAGTGTCGGTTTCATCTCTTAGAAGTCTCACATCCCCTCGAGGAGCCAAATGCTTTAGAGACACGTTCGATTCTTGTCCATTTTGATTTAGAACACGAGCATACTGAGGGTTAGCTTCGATAATCTCTACTTCATCCACTTTCTCATCGTACTTGCTTGACTGATTATGGCGTTTCAGTAGAGCTGGTCCAGGAAAACTTAGCCATGTGGGCAAAGCAATTCCATTGCTTGATCTCCTAGAGTGCACATAAAAGCATTCGTGGGGAGTTGCATTGGCAGCCGTACACAGTAAAGATCTAATAGCATGCAATGCATCATTGAGAACACGCTCCCACTGCCTAATTGGTAAATTCTTTGTCTTAAGTGCAAGGGTTATTGTTCTCCAAAGTGTTCTGTTGAAGCGCTCGACTTGTCCGTTTCCTTCTGGATTGTAAGGTGTTGTTTTACTTGTGGCGATACCACGAGAATGTAAAAACGATACTAGTTCTTGAGACAAAAATGAAGATCCTCTGTCGGAGTGGATGTAACTTGGAATTCCAAACATTGGAAATAGATTACTAAGGCAATTAATCACAGTAGACGAACTAGTATTCCTACACGGATATGCAAATGGGAATCTGGAATACTCATCTATGATGGTAAGTAAATAATTATTTCCTGTGCTGGATGGAATAGGTCCTTTGAAGTCAATGTTCAATCTTTCAAATGGCGAAGTAGCCTTGATTAGGTGCTGATCAACAGGTTTGTAAAAACGTGGCTTAACCTCAGCACAAACAGGACACGACGTTGTTATATTCTTTACTTCCTGTAGGGAATAAGGGAGATTCTTACTCCTAATCCAGTGGTACATTCGAGTCACACCCGGATGGCTTAGTGCTTGATGTAAATCAAAGAGACGATTAGGCCTTTCAGTAACTGAGGCACTGACTCTTGAGAATGTATCTGCTACGACATTTTTATTTCCTGGACGATACACAATATCAAAACTGTAACACGACAACTCAAGTCGCCACCGCAAAATTTTGTCATTTTTGATCTTACTTGAGTGTTTCATATCAAAAATAAAGGAAAGGGCTTGTTGATCTGTCATTAGTTTGAAATGATGACCGATAAGAAAGTGTTTCCATTTCCGTACAGCTTCTACAATGGCACTTGCTTCCTTTTCAATAGCAGAGTGTCTTTTTTCAGTGTCAGAAAGACTTCTGGAAAATAATGCTACAGGTCTTCCATTTTGACTTAGAGTTGCAGCAACAGCAAAGTCAGATGCATCAGTCTCTACCAGTAGTGGACTTTCTGGGTCAATGGTAGTAATAATCGAGCTGGCAATGTCCTTTTTCAGTTCATCAAAGGCAGATTTTGCAGATTGAGGCAAAGGAAAAGATTTACAACGGACCAAGTTTTGTATTTTGTCTGAAAAATTACGTATCCACCTAGAGTAATGGGCAAACATTCCCACAACACGCTTAAGAGATGTTGCATCTTTGGGAGGAGGCATTTCCAACAACGGTTTCAGTCTGTCTGGATCTGGTCTCATGGTTTTATTACATATCAAATAACCTAATAGCTTTATTGAACTAAGAGAATACTTGGACTTCTTATTGTTCAAAGTGAAATTATACTTTTTAGCTACCGTACCTGTAGAAACCTTTGTTAATTCTCGTCATGTTCTGCTTGAGAGCCGCCACAGATGGTTATATCATCTAAATAAGCATACACTCCTTTAAGATTTTCTTTTGATATTATGGAGTCTATCACTCTTTGAAAGCAGGCTACACCGTTGGTGACACCAAAGGGGATTCTAGTGAACTGGTATAGCTTACCATCATCAGCTTCGAATGCTGTGTAAGGTCTTTCTTCAACAGAAATGGGAATTTGATGATATGCTGATTTCAAGTCAATAGTACTGAATATGGCATAACTAGCCACTTTACTTACAATGTCGTCAATCCGGGGTAGTGGGTAAGCAACAAGTAAAGTATATTTATTTATTGTTTGTAAATAGTCAATAACTAGACGTTTCTTATGGTTTTCATTCACAGTGATTAGTGGCTGAGCTCGCCAGGGAGAGTTAGTCTCTTCAATAATGCCCTCAGATAGCATGTTTTGTACCTCACAGGTAATGAATTGTTTGTCTTCGTCTGAAAATCTTCGAGTCTTAGTGGCAATGGGTCGTATATTAGGAACTAAATTACTGAACAATTTTGGAGATACAACATCAGCCGATAGTAAGCTACATATAGAAAGTGGTGATCTAGGTCCTCCAAAAGATACGTCAACATGAGAGTGATACTTCATGAGATCATGGCCGAGTAATACATCTGCACATAACTGAGGCAAAATTGACAACTTAAAACCATTGTACATATGACCTTGAATATGTAAGTCTACTAATACGTAGCCTAGAATACTTTAGATGTCAAAGTTGTAGTAGCCATAGAAACCTGTCCACTTCCAGGTATTACTTTAATTCCGTGTTTTAAAACAAAATCATGATTTATGTAGCTATCAGAACTACCAGTATCAATTAAAGAGTTAGCATGTCTACCATTTACTCTGGCTGAGACGACAGCTTTTGACAAGCAAGCAGGTCCAGCGGCAGTAATATTAGCTGAGGTATTTTCAGACGAATCTGAAAAAGCGGAGACTTTATTGTTTCGACTAAAACCTCTGTTGATAGCTTTGGATTTACATACCATTGAGAAGTGACCTTTTTACCACAACAATGGCAAGTGACATCTTTTGCTGGACATACGGAACGTGGATGACGCTGATGGTCACAGAAGAAGCACCTAGACTGTGCAGCAGCTAACATTTTTGAATTTTCTGACTTAATTACATTTTCTTCCTCCTTAATACTCTGACTTGCCTTAGGAATTGCATTTAGTACTTCACTAGTAGAATGATTTATGTATTTATCATAAACTTGTGCATTATTCTGAGCCATTTCTAGAGCTAGAGATTGATTGATAGCATCTTGAAGTTCTAATTGTTTGTTTTCCAAGAGCCGTTGTCGAATGTCAGCAGATAGTAAACCATTTATAAATGCATCTCGTATGTAGTCGCATCGGTTTTGTTCTGAAGTTACAGATTTGAATTCACAGTCTTTGCTTAATGATTTCAAAGCTTGGACATATTGTTGAATGTTTTCATTTGAAATCTGTTTTCTTGTAGCTAGTTTGTGCCTTGCAAAAATTACATTAGGAGATTTGCAATATATCTCTTTTAATGTCTTGATAGCTTCTTCGTATGTTGAACATTCTTCAATGAATTCAAATGTCTTATAAGACACAGCATTGATAAGTACTTTTAAAACATCTTCATTTGAAACTTTAGCAATGTCAACATAGTTTTGGAAAGTCTTGATCCAGTGAGAAAATTCTTTTTTTGCTGTTGGAGAAACCGGATTGAAATCTAGAAGTTGTGGTTTTAGTATTTTCTCCATTTGATTTGTTTTTACTCAAATAAATTGTTGAATTAATGAATAAACCTTTTACAAATTCTAAGGCTTTATTTGAGTAAAAACCAACATTACAGAACAACACAAATAAACAAGTTAAATTTGCATGGTAACCAGGACAGCTGATCAAAGTTGTAATATCAAGGATATTAGAAATCATCACAGCTTGCTTCAGGGGATGTATAGTATAAGTATTATCATAGATAAAACATACTCCTTTAGTAGATTTCTCATCCTTATGGAACAGCTGAAGACAATTTTATTGTTAGTTCCTGTACGGTTTATGCAGAGGTCGTGTTTTGTTTACAATTTGTTTCCTGTTATTACAGCCATTTAAAACCCCGTTTAACCAAATAATACGATCTAATCATAAACAATAACTTGTCCCCTAGTTATATAACCAAACAGTAAAGCACAAATCAAGAAATTAACCCTAAAATAATAGAAACAAAGTTTCGTCGACACTAGCGCCCATGTGTCACGTACATGAACTAGACACGAAAAACGTGCTTCAAAATTTACAATGGGATGAGAAGTCTACTTGTGTTGGTTAGTCTATGGTATTATCCATGCTTATATCTACTTATTCACTGAACAAGGATGTGTTTTGGAGACTGCTATGACATAATTGCAAAATTGTGAAATTTTCTATGTTAGTGTGGTGATTTAGACTTCACACCTTTATTGGTATTAAGATTTTAACTAGAGAGGAGTGCCCATGCAAGAGTTGAACGACAGTTTTGTTGTTCAGCCCAGTCTTATAAAATGTAGTCTCAGGATCATGCAGAAGGTTAAAAATAGAGAGTGAAAATACAAAATATCCCTGCCGCAGCAAACCTGCAGACTAATGAAATTTCCATTTGCCTGATTGGATTAAAAAAAACTTAAATGTCTCCTTTAAAATATCACATTTCTTCCCTATTTAAATAGAACTAGTGTACCTGTTGCTCGAATTTGAGCAATTGCTTTACAGGCGACTCAAAGATTATGGAAATACTCACAATCTACACAACAGTTAGATATAATCAAAATCTTTTGTAAATATCTTATCTTTTTTTTAAAAAAAAGCTGATCTTGTTTTTTTAGTGTTTTCTACAAATTTTTCCCTCTCATAGTCGCATTAGGTTGTCTATGATAACGATTATAAATTTAAAAAAAAACATTATTTATATTTCTTCTACTTGGTTGTGTTCTATGACTTTTTCTATGTTTCCATTGTTTGCAAATCGGTTATTTCAATGATTGCTCAAGAAATGTAGAACAGTGTTAATTCAGTTTTATTTTTAGCCTATATCAAATTGTCCAGGATTTCTCACCCTTTTCCATTCTATACACCAACCCAAGTTTCGTCTACAGATGCAATATGCCAACGAATATCACCTACGTACAATCTCCAAGAAGTGGTAAAAAAGGCAGTAACCAACCCATACAATAGATATAAGTTAACTCCAAAAGAAAAGAGTTACTGTGATAATAGGATTTTCCACTGATTTGGTAATAGAACATTATATTGCAAAACATGACACGTTGCAGTAGAATAGTTATTTGTGTAACTAGTGGTGAAAGTGGCACTTTGCTGCACACGAGAGCAATGTTTACGCACGAGCCGCAGGCGAGTGTGGAATGATCTCGAGTGCAGCAAAGGCCTTTTTCACTCGTGTTACACATTATATTTTTCCTACAGTCACTATAAAGCATATAAATAATTAGTCTTTCAAACACTATGCAACACGTTTTTAGGTTCAGCTGGCAACACAAATGGTGCCCTAGAGAAAGTAGTACCCGCGGTCCATATCACTCCGCTATTTTTCCTCGGCAAGAAATGTGCTCCACGTTTTGAGAATATAGTTCCGTATGTTTTTGTAATTTGAAGTGGTTTCCGCGCCTAAAAAAAATGCTTAAAAGGTGTTTTCTTGTTTATTAAGATCGTAGGAAGGTTTTAAAAACGTTTAAAAGAAAAGTCCAGAAAGTTCAGAAATACCGAAACTATAAACACGAAATGACAGGTTAAATCATAGTTATAATAGTCAATCAGCTGATCATAGTATAATTATCTTTAAGTGTTGCCAACCTATTTCCAAGCGTACACGGATTACGTGCATAATGGAACGACGCTGTTTTGTGTTGTTTCGTTGGAATCCTGATGTGCGGCAAAGTATAAACCGTACGGCAAAGTATAAATCGTACGGCAAAGTATAAATATGCAGCAATTAGCAGCTTTCTGTACTATAAACAGTACAAGGAAGCCAACTTTGTCGGGTGACTGTAGGAAAAATCCATTTTAAAATCAGAAAAACCCATTGCAAATACTGTACTTCATTTTGACAAATTCAATAAATCACAATTTGAATATTAACAGCTGTTTAATTAAAAAGTAGGGTAGAATTATGCATATGGTCGTAATGTAAACAAATCTGAAGAGGCAACTTTAAAGGCTTCTGGGGCGGAGCCCCAAGGGAATTGACCTCGTTCCTCTTTTGATGGCTCATCTACAGACCAAGACCTTTCTTTAGAGACCCCTACCAAGTTTCTACGCCCAGCCGTTCTCTCAAATTAGCTGTGACAAAAACCCCGTTTTCCTCCATAAGAATAACATGGGATGGGAATTCAAAGGCCACTGGGGCAGAGCCCCAAGGGGATTCACCATGTTTCTCTTTTGATGGCTCATCTACAGACCAAGACCTTTCTTTAGACACCTCTACCGAGTTTCTACGCCCAGCCATTCTCTCAAAATAGCTGTGACAAATAAAAACAGTTTCAAATTAATATATAGATTACTTTAACAAGTACTTAGGTTTGCTGCAACAGAGAGAGTAAAAGTTTTAGCGAATTCCCCATATAGGTAGGGAATAAGCTATTACCGTAGTACTCATGGTAGGACCTGGACCCGGGACCGATTTAATTTTTCATTTTGAGGTCCCTAGAGGCCAAAAACACCATCCGTTCAAATTCATATATATATATATATATATATATATATGTATATTTTATATATATATATATATATATATATATATATATCTTACTAATATTATAAATGTGAAAGTTTGTGTGTTTGTTTGTTTGAAGTTCAATCACTCATTAACTGGACGGATTGGGCTGAAATTTGGCACGATGATAGCTCACATTTCCGATTAACATAGCTATAGACATATTCATATCTCAAAAATCCTTTTGGGCTCCGCCCCAGTGGCTCTGTAGTTACCCATGTTATCCTTATTAGTATTCATATTAAAGGGAATTAAAGAATTTAGTCAGCTGTTTCAACTAAAAAAGTTGGTTCTATGACATGAAAAGCATTAAACAGTTATAACATTTACCAACAGAGTGTAGCGCTATTATTAATTTTGTTTGCATTTATGAAAACAGATGATTTTAACTAAGCAGCAAAAAACTGTAATATGCAATGAGAACAGTCTAAGTAGGATTGTTTACAGTTATGTTTATGTTTTTAATTTCAAGAATCATTTGTGATATTTTGCGAATTTTTTATAATGTTCTCATTATTGTTTAGGTGAATTGGTAGAACATTGTGGCTATGGTAGATGTGTAATACTATAGTAAACTGTAAATTTAAAGAAGCAAATTGTATCAAATTGTGTTCTCCCCCCATTGCAAAGGCAAAGCTTGAGTATAACTGCAATAAGCAATTTATACTTATATGCCAACCCCGTACGAAGGACGGGTACTCTGCTAGTTTATATACCGGGTGTCTCACGAAGCGTATATTGTATATTGAAGCGCTGTTGTATGCCTAACGGTCACGTATAAAATTAAAAAATAGTGTAATTTAAAATTCCCATGTTATTCTTATGGAGAAAATGAAAATTGTTGTAGTTTACTTGATTATGGATATATATTGATAAAATTTGGCAAATTTATTTATTTCATCCTATACTATTGACGAATGGTCAAAAAACACTTTTTACCTTCCCCATAGCAGCAAACCTAAGCACTCGTTAAATCTAATGTTATTTAAATAGGAAATAAATATGTCTTATGTATGGAAATATTTGAGTAAAAATGTAATCCGACAAGTTGAAATTCGCTTAGTCTGCAGGTTTGCTGCGGCGGGGGTATTTTAAAGATGAAGCTGGTCTTTATGTTACTTACTTGTTGTATGTTAATTAATGTAAAACTGTTTAGGTTTTCAGAACCAAGTAGGGAATTTGAGAATACAAAGCATATATATAGCCTCAATGTTTATTTTATTTTATTATATTTTTTTTCTCTTTTTTTTCTTCGGCATATATATATATATATATATATATATATACCGAAGAAAAAAAAGAGAAAAAAATATAATAAAATAAAATAAACATATATACATATAAGTTACATACATGTACATATATGTAAAAAATATACATATATATATATATATATACCGAAGAAAAAAAAGAGAAAAAAAATATAATAAAATAAAATAAACATTGAGGCTATATATATGCTTTGTATTCTCAAATTCCCTACTTGGTTCTGAAAACCTAAACAGTTTTACATTAATTAACATACAACAAGTAAGTAACATAAAGACCAGCTTCATCTTTAAAATACCCCCGCCGCAGCAAACCTGCAGACTAAGCGAATTTCAACTTGTCGGATTATATTTTTACTCAAATATTTCCATACATAAGACATATTTATTCCCTATTTAAATAACATTAGATTTAACGAGTGCTTAGGTTTGCTGCTACGGGGAAGGTAAAAAGTGTTTTTTGACCATTCGTCAATAGTATAGGATGAAATAAATAAATTTGCCAAATTTTATCAATATATATCCATAATCAAGTAAACTACAACAATTTTCATTTTCTCCATAAGAATAACATGGGAATTTTAAATTACACTATTTTTTAATTTATCTATATATATATCTATATATATTATTTATATATATATATATATATATATTTGAAGAATAGTTTTGTGTCCATCTAACTTGGATTATTTTTACATTAACTTTGTGTTGGGTTTCATAAAGAATAAAGGGGAAAAATAATTACGCATCCAACTGTTCAGACATACAAGTTCTATCAAATGCGTACAAAAGTTACTAAATAGCTTGAAGTTTTCAGCTAGTACCATCTTATAAGGTAGGTACCGGCAATTTTGGCAAGGACCAACACCAACAGTTTTTTTGCCAGAGTGCAAAGTGTCGAATTATCTTATATCGTGAGTCCCAAAAATTTACTGATTTACTGTAAAGAAGTTCAATGTTGGTGTTAAGTTATTTTATTTACAATCAGCTTTTTCCAAAATCAATTGAAAATCTCAGGCTCACACATATCTGAATTATTAATGTTATCTAGGTTTATTTCACTTTTTAAAATTTTAATTTAAATTCCACTGTAGGCTAGAATATATTGCTTCCGTAATCTATTACCTACTTAACATTTCCTCTGTCTTGAATTCGTTTTAACATTTTTTACACATTTTGGAATGCATGGGTATATATTAAGTGAACGGTACCAGTTACCAACCATGTGTAGCTAAAATTTTTGAATCTGATAAAAAAAATTTTCAAATAATCGGTAGGCCTACTGTAACATCATAGTCATATGTGAACTGCTTCCTCTCAAGGGGTATAAAGGAAGGTGTGTGCTTCGTGAGGAATAAATTCGTCCAGTTTGCACTGCTACCTCGCGTGCGTGTCTCCCTGCCGCACCACACCGGCGCCACTCACACAAACTGCTTGCTAAACGTGTTTTTAGTTTACCAAATCATAATCAAGTTTAAAATACCTATATGTGTAACATATACAACATAAAAAAAACGGTATCAGCAATCTGACACGTACTTTCTCACATTAGCTTGTCAACAACCTTTATCATGGGTAAGCTATGGGAGTAACTATGATATTTTATAGGAAAAAATCACAAAAGTTGCAATAACTTCTAAACCGTAATTGTTACAGCCATGGGGGATTGCACTATTTTGTTTAGAATCATAAGGACCATAACACATTAATTTTGATTAAAACCGGCTTTTATACTAAAATTCATTTTTTTTTTATTGGGTTGTTTTTATGGGAAAATAAAATAATTAACAATAACTTTTGAACCATATTTTTTACAGAAATGGGAATTATACAATTTTGTTCAGAATTTAAGAGGCTACAACATACTAAATTTTTGTCAAAATTGTTCTAGCCATTTTTGAGAAAATCCAACTTTTCCGTTATTTTATATTTTAGGTTATTTTTTTAGGTTTTTACAGGAAAATCACCATTAAAAATCAAAATTTCTAAAAAATTAAATATACTCCTGGGATGCCATGGATTAGTACCTACATACAAAATTTCATCAAATTCTGATCACGGGTGTAATAAAACTACTTTTTTGGGTCCAGGGAGACCCAAAACGGATATATCCACTCAAACTCAAAATTGTTGACGAAAACAATACTTTCTCCATATACTATGGTATAGGGGGAGAAAGTAAAACAACGTACAGTGGGACAAGTATGGCAGTTTATGGTTTTGGCTTATAGTTGGTCGGCTGGCAAGACCAGCATACTACGTCACACTATGTCCGTAGTTAGTGGGGGGGATGTACGTGCACACACCTTCCTTTATATGCCTTGGCTTCCTCTGACCATGTTGTTCATGACCCAGTTGCCGGGAGCGAGTGTAAGCACTCAGTTCCGTCTGCCGGTTGGTGTCCAGCTGTTGACAGTGTTTGTAGAACAGCTGGAGGTGCAGATGTTGGCCGAGGAATCATCTCAGTTGAGTGCAGCACTCAGAGCCACCAAGCTGCGACGGGAGAGCACTGCGGGAAAGGTATATACAAGCGACATTACACATTTCATTTCCACATTCTGAAATGATTTATTCAACTTAGTAGTTTGTGAATAGTTACTTCTGATGTTTTTAAACTAGTTGTATTTACTGTGTATAACAGTTACATTAGAATACTAAACAAAGCTTCCATTTTGGCCAACATCTTTCTTAGGGATAACTCAACAATAAAGCTTGAAAGCTGCTCTTGACATGTGCTGAAACTTGAAAGTTTAGGGTGCAATAATTCAAATAAAAACACCATTAGGGGAATAAAATAAAACCTGGCCGACAAAATGTTTACGGTTTGCTGGAATCTTGAGGACTGGAGAGCAAGGAAACTTTTGGATCGGCAGTTGATGCGTGGAGGGAATAGTAGCGTGATGGGGTGTAGCCAATCCGGGAACTTTATTGGAAACTGTAAAGATAGAATAAAACGAATTCTTCTAAGAACTTTTATTCAACATTCAACTAACTTAACAACTCACTTCAAAACAAGTCAACAACATAGTAACCCCTGGTAACCATAGTCATATGAGTAAACATACAAATAATTACTAAATCACATGTCATTCCATTACATCCTCTCTCCCATGATAAAATGTTAAAACTGATACCGCAATGTAGGTTTAACTTCTCTTCCGGTCCTAGTGAAATACCGTCCATTAACTTTTCTGCCTCTTTCCCATTCCACTCTATTTTCTTCTTTCTTTCCATTAGAAGTATCTGTGTTTTCGCTCTCTTTTCCGTTGCTAAGGCTATCTTCTCTCTCTTGACAAATATTAGGGGTTCCTTCATCCGGGTAACGATCCCATGAATCATACATGTTGATATATGATTGTTTACATGTCGGGATAAGAAACCTCCTGTTTCTTCTTAAACAATTTCCATTAGACTTCACCATGTATTCTCTATCATTGGAACCTCTATCTACTATAGTCCCGTACCGCTTCAAATCAGTTATCCATACATTAACCCCCTTTTCCAATATGTCGAGATTCCTTCCCCCTGCGGTTTCGGGGTTAGAATAGAACCGCAGCCTTCCCGGGCTTGTCGTAAGAGGCGACTAAAAGGGTGACCGACGCTCTCACTGGGAGTCCCTGGGAGTGCCCCTGTTGTGTTTGCAGGGGTTGATGTGTGCTCTGCACTGCCGATGGGAATTCTCAGTGAGTCGTGAGAAGCCAGCCACTTCGGTCCTTGGTCAGGGAGTGCGGCATGGATGTAGAGGTCGGGCTCTACATTGTGACGGGTGACCCCCGGCACGTCAGGTATCCGGTGCTGGGAAAACGGAGGTTGGGCCTCGGGGATCTGGGGTAGGGGCGCTGTCCCCGAGGGTATACCCGTTCCTGACTATTCCGGGCCGCCCCTTGCCGCACGATGCGCTGGTAAACACAAGATGGCTTTTAAAACAAATACCCTGAACACATCTTTGATAAGTAGCTCGGATGAGCAAGAAAAGAAGTCGGAAGTAGAGCGAGACCCTTTTGGGCGAAGCTCCAAGGTCCAGAGATCGCCAACATTGAAAGGCGTGAAGACGTCCCCACCATCTGCAACTTTCAGGTGTACAAAAGACTTGACTT
This sequence comes from Macrosteles quadrilineatus, assembly GCF_028750875.1. Lineage (NCBI taxonomy): Eukaryota > Metazoa > Arthropoda > Insecta > Hemiptera > Cicadellidae > Macrosteles > Macrosteles quadrilineatus. The sequence continues at coordinate 2,043,976 of NW_026542606.1, forward strand.
TGGGATCTCCCTTGACAAGTGGAGAAGGAAACGGTGGACCACCCTCTAAGTCTGGTGAAGGGATGCCGGAGGAATCCCTAACAGCAGCGTTAGATTTGGAAGTGTCGGGAATGGTACTTCTGCGTCAGCAATATCTTGATGCAGAAAATGACATTGAAAACCGGCTTCGAAACATGGAGCAGACCATAAAGGCAATGCTTGAAACCTTTAAGACGCATAGAGGAGTTAACCAAGTGGTTAAAAATGGTATGGCTAAGCTCGAGGACGACCTTGGTTTTGTCTTCGCCTGCCGGCTGGTGAGCAAGTCAGCCATGGAAAGGATCGCCGAGAAGGTGGTGTCCCTACCTGACGGCAATGCGCGACCTTCCAAGAAACGCAGGAGGCCTACATCAGAAAGCCCTCCAAAAAGAGAAGAGATTGTTCAGACAGCAAAGCCTAAAGTTAAGGTCAAGGCGACCCAGACTTCTAGGTCCTTCTCTGACGTAGTTGCCGCTCCAGCGAAACCTCAACAGCCACAGCAACCTGCAACACCCATTGAGGGTAGCTCCCTATAGGGGTCAGTCGTAGAAACACCATCTGGGACTGTGTGGGAAAAGCGCCTTACGAAAAAGGAGAAGAGGGAATTGAGGCACGCGGAAGTCGGCTCCAAGACATATGTGGCAGTGAGGGCGCAGTCGACCGGCGTTGCCCAAGCTGTGCCTGGCTCGGCACTCGCTTCTAAAGAGTCGCGGCCCAAAAAGCCCAGGACTGAGGCAATTTTGGTCAAGCCTTTGGAGGGAAGATCATTCGCCGAAGTCTTGGGTGTTATCAAGGCCAAGGCTAAGCCAGAGCAAACCGACACGGTTGTACGGTCGATTAGACAAACCCGGGACAGGGATGTCCTCTTCGAACTGGGTAAGTCTAAAGATAAAGCCGCCTTTGCTGCCGAACTAAAGGCAGCTGTGGAAGGTCAGGGCACCGTTCGTGCTCTCGAACCCAAGATGTCCGTCGAGGTTCGGGATATGGATTGTGTGTCAACGGAGGATGACGTCATTGATGCCCTAAAAAAAGCTGTCCTCGAGCTTGCCGGACAAACGGCTAGTCTGAGGGTGTGGCTCACGAAACCAAACCGGAGTCAACAGCAGATGGCGGTTGCCGAAATGGCAGACACAAACGCCAGTAAGGTTTTGGCACTCCAGCATTTGAGGGTTGGATGGGTTAATTGCAGGTTGAGATGGAGGGTGGAAGTAACGAGGTGTTTTAAATGCCTTGATTTCGGCCATTCCTCCCGAAACTGCGAAGGGCTCGACTGAGGCAAGAACTGCCTTCGATGCGGGGAGGTGGGTCACACTCGTAGGGACTGTAAAGTCGAGACCTGTTTCCTCTGTAAGGAGAAAGGCCTCAATGATAAAAACGCTAAACATATAGCTGGGTCTGAGCAGTGCAGTGCATTTAAAGGCGCACTACAACAAGCGAAAGCCCAACCACGAAGATAAGGATCCTCCAGTGCAATGTAGATCGATCCAGACAGCTGACGCGCTTCTCAGTCAGCTTGCCCTCGAACACGGTGTTGACGCGCTCTTGGTCAGCGAACAGTACCAGTACCGGGACAGGGACCCATCTCTTTGGTTTCCCGATACACTTGGTACTGCTGCGTTCTGGGTTCGTAATACAGCTAAAGTGCAGGTGAGGAGTCATGCGAAAGGCCGAGGATTCGTTTGGGTCCGGTGCGGGGATGTCACTTACTTTAGTGTATACCTCACCCCCAACGAGGCTATCCGTGACTTTCGTGGAAAGATAGACCGCCTGGAAGAGAGCGTGCGCGATACCGACGGGCACGTTGTCGTGGCGGGGGATTTCAATGCTAGGGCTGTTGAGTGGGGAATGACTCTCACTAATTCCCGGGGGAAGTACTTGGACTTTACTGCCAGGGCTGGACTTGTTGTCATAAACGAGGGCAACACGCCAACTTTCCAGCGTCCCGGAATGAGGGGAACGATCCCAGACATCACGCTTGCATCTGAGTCCCTCTTGCCGAGGATACGAGCCTGGAGAGTCCTAGAGGATTATACGGCAAGTGACCACCAGTACATCATTTTTGATGTCCTGGATGAAAAGTTTTCTTACTTTTTTATATTTAAATAAATACTAACTTTTTACATTAAACAAAATTATTATTCACAAAACCAACAACAAGATTCTCAAACACATTCCACTAAAAGTATTTATTTACACCATTTTAAATTGTTGTGTTAATTTCATTACAGCTGTTCTTTTTCTAATAAAGGCAGGCTTAAACAAACATTTTATTTTTATATTATATTTAACACTCCCCCTTAAGAATAAAATGTTTTATATATTTCTCAACGCTAGATTCTTGTAAACCCATACTGCTAGCTTAGTTAATAATATTGTTTGTGTTTTACAAAGTTGAAAAACAGTTTTAACATTTGAAAATACAATGTTTTTATTAGATTGTCTATTTATTGTCCATTTAATTTAATGAATAATATTTACATTATATTTACAGTACATTGTTTACCTCATCATCTTATTTCTAAGTTTCAACTCAAAATTAGGCAAAGCTTTTAATGAGGATTTCTTTGAACTTTTGAAATTTAGGGTAAGTAAGAGATTTTGTGAAAATGTCACCTAACTGTTCATCAGACCTACAGTATTGGAGTGCAAACAGGCCTTCATGAAATTGTTCACTTATGAAGTAATAGCGCACATCAATGTGTTTGCTTCTGCGGTTCATTTGGCCGGATTGAATCATTTTCATTGTGCTTTGATTGTCTATGTTGAGTGTTATTTTCACTGGCTTGTTAGTAAGTTCACTAATTAGAGTTTTCAAATATTTTATTTCCTTGCAGCATTCAGCAGCGGAAATATATTCTGCTTCAGCTGTTGAAAGTGCTACAATGGGCTGTTTTCTTGAGCTCCAAGTCACAGGTCCACCTGCGAACATTATTACATAACCACTTGTACTTTTTCTGTCTTGAGTGTCTCCTGCAAAATCAGAATCACAATAAGCGTTCAGCTCAATTTTGTCACGTTTAATTGAAGAGAATTTTATTCCATGGGTTTGTGTTCCTTTTAGATATCTAAGGGTTCTCTTTACATTTTGGATGTCATTTTTGTCAGGATTTTCCAAGTGTCTACTTTCATAACTGACTGAAAAACTCATATCAGGTCTGGTTTTGTTAGTGAGGTAAAGCAGACTTCCTACTGCTTCTCTGTAAGGAAAAGCTCCTTTAGTAGTATTTTCATCTGGAGTTTCAGTTGTATCTTTCAGGTTAATTGGTGTCTTTACTTCTTTGCAGTTCTTCATATTGAATCTTTCAAGAATTTGTTTTGCATACTTTTCTTGACTGATTAAAATTCCGTCCCTGTTACGTTTGATCTCCATCCCTATATAAACTGTTGGATTTGGACTTATCGTCATCTCAAATTCATCTTCAAGTTGTTTTAGTAGGTTTGCAATTTTTCCTTCATTTTTACCAATCAAAATGCCATCATCTACATGGATAGCTAAGTAGAGATCGTTATCGGGATTCTTAAAAATACACTTATCTGACTTCAGTTGTGTCAATCCTTGACTTTTAAGAAATGAAGTAAATTTCTTGTTCCACAAGCATGGGGCCTGTTTTAAACCATACAATGATTTATTTAGTTTACAGACTTGACCTTGTTCTTCAAAACCTTCTGGTATCAACATATACACGTCTTCTTCCATTAGACCATATAGAAATGCTGTTTTTATGTCAAATGTTTGTATATGCATGTTTTCTTGTGCTGCTATAGCAAGAAGTAATCTTAGCGAAGTACTGTCCACTACAGGACTAAATGTATCTTTGAAATCTATTTTCTCTTTTTGCTGACATCCTTTAACAACAAGTCTCGCCTTATAGGTTCCATCATCTTTGACTTTGAAAATCCATTGAGTTGTTAAAATTTGCTTTCCTAAAGTTTCTTTTCTGTCAACAATTTCCCAAGTTTCATTTTTCTTCAGAGATTCTTTTTCATTATTTATTGCAATTTTCCATTTCTCTTTTTCATCTCCATTGATACATTCATTGTACGTCAAAAGTGCGTTAAGATCGTAGTCTTCATATCTGACAGGTCTTTTTATGTTGTTTCTTTGTCGAAGATTATATCTTTGGTTTCTTATTTCAGGTTCTTCTTCATCAGTATCATTTTCTTCTTGATATAGGTCTTCTGGTTCCTGTTCATGTTCTTCTTCGTGTTCAGGTATAGTGTCTTCTTCTTCTAGTTCTTCACTTTCATCTAGTACAGCTTCTTTTTTAACGTCTTGTCGATCATTGGTTTTAGGTTTAGTTAATTTCTTCATGCTCTCATTATTTAGGTGTCCTAACTTTTTATGCCATATTTTCATTAATTCCCTAGAATTTTCTTGATTTTTAGGTTCGTTTTTATCACGGTCATCATTTCCTTTACAGACTTCATTGTTTTCACTATTGTCTTCTTGTTGACTGTTGTTATTTACCACCTCACCTGACTCAATTGTGACGCTGGTATTACCATTAGAGAGACTATTCTCACTACAAATGCTGCTTCTTAAATTGACTATATACAATCCCTGACTATTTTTATTACCTTCAAGTATCATTTCATCGTTTTTAATTACTTCTACTTTATTTTGAGTGAAGACAACTGTACCACCTTTTTCCGTAATGGCATTTACAGACATTAAATTATTACTAAGTTCTGGTACGTAAGAGACATTATTTAAAATACACTTGTCTGTTTCAATGCTACCAATACCTAGAGAAAACATTGACTGGTTTTTCTTAGCGACTGATATTTCCTGTTTAAACTCTTTTAAGTTACTTAAAATATTACTGCAGTTGGTCATATGGTTTGGGGTGCAACCACTGTCAACAACAAAAGCCTTGTTAACTTCTTTTACTTCATTTATATGCTTAGGCATACTTGTTTCAAGGATTAGGCCTACCTGTTCCTCCTTAACCTTGGTCAGGAAAACAGTTTTATGGGTGTTTTTAGGATCTTTGTTATTGTTATTTTTACTAGACCTATCTCTAAAAAAACAATTCTTAGTATCATGGTTACTTTTCTTACAAATAGTACACATCATTGGCCTATTTTCCTTAACTTTATTTTTAAGATAACAGTTTGACTCATAATGGTTATTCTTTTTACAAAAAGAGCAAAACTTTTTACTAGGACAATTCTTTTGAATGTGACCTATCTTTTGACAAGTGAAACATTTTACATTATTAGGCTTATTAAATTTAGTCATACCTTGTTCATATTGAGTAGAGCTAGCCTTAAAAACTGTGCTTTCATTACCACTACTGCTGTCCATAGATTTCATCTTACTTTCCTCTTGAACGAGTCGAGCTTTCAGATTTTCGAGTGTCCTTTCCGTAGCTGATGTCGAGTCCCAGGCACTGTTGAAATGTCTGAAGCTTTCTGGTAGTATCGTCAGGATCTTCGTTATCACCATTGTGTCATCTATTTTCTGGTCGAGTTGGTTTAGTTTATAAGTTAGGTTCTGTATTAGGCAAAGGTTACTCATCATATCAATTTCTCTATTGTACTTGAAGTTGTAAAAGTCCTGAAGTAATGCACACTTTTGGGTTTCAGTATCTTTTTGAAAAAGTCTTTTTAGTGTTTGAAACATTTCATGGGCGTTTTTACAAGTTAAAATATGAGGTTTAATTTGGTTATCAATTGTTAGCAATATATAATGTTGAGCCTTGGCATCCTTTACCTTCCACTTTTTTATTTTTGATGCATCATCACCTTGTTCATCTAAGGTTTCTGTTCCGTTTACTACATCTATCAGTTCTCGTGCTTTGAACAACACACTAGTCTCAAATTCCCACATAGCAAATGTTTCCACGTTTTTAAGTCTTTGAATAGTGTTATAATCATTTTCACTAGTCATTATTATCAATAAAATGTTGATATACTCACGTTAAGAGACAACTTCAAACTTTGTTCTTCTAGTTTTAGTTTTATGGCACTAATAGCCCTGTTCTTACTTGGTTTTATTTTATGGCATTAGCAGCCCTGATTGTTAATTTTTAGTTTTATGGCATGAGCAGCCCCGGTTGTTAATTTTTAGTTTTATGGCATGAGCAGCCCTGGGCCCATAACCTGAAAAGTTTTCTTACTTTTTTATATTTAAATAAATACTAACTTTTTACATTAAACAAAATTATTATTCACAAAACCAACAACAAGATTCTCAAACACATTCCACTAAAAGTATTTATTTACACCATTTTAAATTGTTGTGTTAATTTCATTACAGCTGTTCTTTTTCTAATAAAGGCAGGCTTAAACAAACATTTTATTTTTATATTATATTTAACACTGGATAGTCATCAGAGACAAGCTACCATGTCTCGGCAGGTGCCCGTTCGGTGGAACACCAAAAAGCTGGACGTGGCCAAATTCACCGAAGTCATACTACGGGGAGAGCCAGTGGTACCTGCTGCATCTGGCGTGGCTCACGCAGAGACATCAGTTACATCATTGATGAGGCTGATAGTCTCGGCCTGCGAAGAGTCAATGCCTTGCAGGAGATCCCGGTGCGATAAGCGACCTGTGTACTGGTGGACAACCGAGATCGCAGAACTGCGACGGGCAGCATTGAGAGCCAGACGTCTTGCTACCAGGGCCAGAGAACCTGAAGATAGACGTCTTAAGTCTGACGCTTACAAGGTGGCTAGGAAGTCTCTTCGCCGGGCCATTAATCGGAGTAAACGCAGTTGCTGGGAGAAATTAAGGGACGATGTTGTAACTCATTGTTGTTAATTTGTATGAATAGTAAATAGAAGATAAGTTAATGTACTCGCTTGGCTATTACGTGAGGGCCGGGACTGTGAATAAAACTAGAGTTACTAAATGAATTTACAATTTATTTAAAAAAAAGGAGAAGCTAAAGTCAATCAAACAAAATACAATGATAATATATAAATCGAATACAGTTAAACAAGGGGAAATGAACCAGCACAGTGAATAGTCAAATTAATAAGGTAAATTATACTTTATCCTAACAAATAAATTGGTAATTGGAGTTTAAATGAATTAAAAATGTAAAACAAAAAATAAAATATTAATTAACCTTCAAATTTAAGGAAGTAAATTGAATAGAATTTAATCAAAGTTTGAAAATCTAACTTCTAAAGCCTTAAATTATTTATCCCTGATTAAGCGAGCAGGACTTACATTTTTAGTTTAAATAATTATAAAATTGACATACTTTATGGGTTGATGCACTGGACACTTCACAAAATAATTTTTAATCTGCCTTTAAAGGCAACAGGCCATGGTTAAAATAACACACTTCACTTCGCGAATCACTCGCGACCGAAAACTTCGACTCCCGAATGCGGTGACCCGACCAAAGACTTCCTGGAGACTGCCTTTCCTGGGTTTTTGGTGCAATAGACGTCCCCCTGTCCGCCTATAGAGACAGCCAATCAGAGGGTGTGATCGTTGGTTAATCTTCTCTGATTGGTTAAGACAGTCCACGTGGACTTGATGTGCAGATGTCAAAAAGTACATAGCTTGCAGATTGTCTTCTGTCTCTCTCCACGATTGATGCATCGGCAGCTGAACGTTACACCACCGTGGGACAGGAAATGTATAGACGGACGGGAAGTCATGGATAGGATTACTGAGATCCGTGGTAGTATATGATGTAGTTACAATGTCGATTCCGATCCGTGGGGCCTAGGTTACAAGATAGTAACCAAGAAGCTTGGCACCCGCTCTCCACCTTCCGTTATGGATGGGGCCTCTATGGAGAGGATCGTTAAGTCCCTTTTCCCGACTCACACACTGCGCCCATTGCGGGAGTTCGGAAGGGTGGACGACGTACTGCTGTTCAGTCTCGAGGAGTTGGAGGCGGCCGTTCTATCCCTGAAGAACAACAAGGCTCCTGGACCGGATGGGGTACCTGGTGAGGCCCTGAAGAAAGTCTTTCTAATAAATCCACAAATCCTTTTGAGCACGTACAATGCCTGTCTGGCCGAGGGGAAGTTTCCCTTCTGCTGGAAAACAGCTAGGCTTGTGCTCGTGGGGAAGGGAAAAGGAAACCCAGACCTACCCTCTTCTTACAGACCTCTCTGTATGTTGGACACTGCTGGGAAAGTCTTGGAAAAGTTGATCCGTTCCGACTGAATTCAGCCTTGGTTGCTGCAGGAAATCTATCACCTCGTCAGTACGGTTTCAGGAAGGGACGGTCAACGGTTGACGCTATTGAGGAGGTAAAGCGAGCCGTAATGAGAGCTGAGGAGTTTAACAACTATTCTCGTCGGGTTGTGCTGCTTGTAACACTTGATGTGCGAAACGCATTTAATTTCGCGAGGTGGTGCGATATGGAACGCAATTTATCAGCGCCATGGGGAGGACCAGGCAAGAATTGAGGAACGCACCCGGACCTTCCAGCTGTGGCAGGAGAGCTGGGAACAGGAGACAAGGGGGCTCTGGACCAGGCGACTGATACAACAGGTCCAACCTTGGGTTAATCGGCGGTGCGGAGAGGTGAACTTCTACCTCACCCAATTTCTGACGGGTCACGGCTTTTTCCGGTCGTACTTGTTCAGGATGGACAAAGCCGTGTCACCCGATTGCATATACTGCCCAGGCATTCCCGATGACGTGGAACACACTTTCTTCCACTGCCAGCATTGGGAAAGGCCCCGCCTGGAGGCTCAACAGTTCGTAGGACTGCTGTCGGTGGACACGGTCATACCGTGATCATCCGATGATGATGGAGGGTGAGGACAATTGGACCTGTGTGTCACTTTACATCCAGGGTGTTCTCCACGCCAAGAAGCTTGACCTCGACCGGGATGTGGTGTAGGTAAAAAAAAACAAATAATGCCAGAAACGGTGCGAGCCCTGTGGGCTTAGGTCACATGTTGGCCTGACTTGAAGTAACGTGACAAACAATTCCAGGTCTGTGTCCAACAGAGTAGAGGGGGTTTTTTAGTGAGTAGTCTGTGATAAACTCAGGAGTCTCACACTACAGGCTGGCTACCTGTGTGCGTAAAAACATTTTCCCTCCTCACCCAAAAAAAAAAAAAAAACGATATGTCGAGATTCCTAGCTCTGTGCCTACGATCATAGTAAATTTTGTTCTTTTGATTCTGTTTTTCTTGTTCATTTCGGTACTGATCTAGATCAGGCCAACGAGGTTGAAGCTGCTCTGGAACTGACGGAAGAGTTGTGCGTATTTTCCGTCCAAAAATAAATTCTGCAGGTGATACTCCACATGCAAGAGGAGAAGAGCGATGTGCTAAAAGACCAAGATATGGCTCTTTATTTCCCTTTAATTCCCTTAACATGTCTCAACCGCTCTCTCAGCTTGTCCATTAGACTAAGGGAAGTGAGGGCTTGAGGTCTCTATAGCGAAACCCAATTCTTTTGCAAATGCTCTCATATCTGAAGAGACTAAAGCAGTTCCATTATCAGACCTTACAACACGTGGAATCCCATGTCTGGAAAATATTGACAAATAAGCTTGTTTTATAGCAACCGTATTTATACTGGCCAATGACAACAATTCAATATATTTTGAAAAATAGTCTTGCATGCAAATATATACTCTTCTATTATACACGAATAAATCTGTCCCAACAACTTCCCAGGGTTGATTAGGAACCACAGACATGATCAGTGGTTCGGCAGGATTAACCCGATTCTCCAAGCAACTAGAGCAGTTCTCAACCATTCTCTTTATATCCACCGATAGTCCAGGCCACCAAACTGTGTCCCTTGAACGAGCCAGATACTTATTTACTCCTAGATGTCCACTATGTATCTGGGATAAAATCTCATTTCTTAAAGGTTTTGGAATAAATATCCTTAATCCTTTTAAAATCAGTCCATTAACAAAAGACAAATTCCCTCGTTCTCTGAAAAATTCTGTATTCTTTAAGTCCGTCCACTCACCTGATTCTATTTCTTTCCTCAACATGTTACATATAACATCTTCTTTCACACTTTGACGAATTATTTCTAATCTACTGTCTGAGCAAGGTAAGGTAGACACAACTGAATTAACAAACACCTCAACATCTTCATCTAGTATATCACTTTCCGCAGTTGAAACAGTCTGCAATGGTGCCCTAGACAGTGCATCAGGAACAAAGAAGCTTTTTCCTGTTTCATATCTCATTTCATAATCAAAAGGCATGAGTCTCATTATGAATCTCTGCAACCGAGGTGTCAGGTCACACAAAGACTGTTGTCCTAAAATTTGGATAAGGGGCTTGTGATCAGTAACCAGTTCAAATTTCTTTTCCAAAATGAAAGAACAGAATTTCTCACAAGCCCAAGTTAGGGAAAGAGCCTCCTTTTCAATTTGAGCATACCGAGATTCTGTGTTAGTCATAGTTCTTGATGCATATTGTATTGGCTTCCATTGACCATCCACATTTTGTTCCTAAATGGCTCCAAGTCTAAATTTCGATGCATCTGCACACACTCTAGTTTTCCTCTCAGGATTATACAAATGTAAAACGGGAGCCTGAATCAATGACTCCTTTATCTGCTTGAACTGTTTCTCATGAAGATTGTACCAGTACCATTCATTTCTTTTTGAAAGATCATTTAATGGCTTGGTCAGTTCTGAAAGGTTGGGAAGAAACTTCATTAAATAGTTTACCATTCCAAGAAAACGTTTCAACTCGGTTTGATTTTTTGGAACAGGATACTTCTCCACAGCCAAGGTCTTTTCTGAGTCTGGCATAAGCTGGCCATTTTCAATAAAATGTCCCAAGAAAGTTATCTTTGTCTTTTCAAACACGCACTTCTCCCGATTCAAAGTGATACCCGTTTCACATAGACGAGAGAGAACACAGTTAAGTCTTTTGTCGTGTTCTTCCTTCGTACTACCAAACACACATATGTCATCAGTTAAATTTACAACACCTTCTAAACCTTCCAAACATGCAAACATTTTCCTTTGAAAATGTTCAGGAGCTGAGCTGATCCCAAAAGGTAATCGCTTGAAATAAAACCTACCAAAAGGCGTTATAAAAGTTGTCAACTTGGCACTTTCACTGTCAAGGCCTACTTGCCAGAAACCACTGTTTGTGTCAAGTTTAGAAAATATTTTTGCTCCTGCCATCTGAGCTAAGGTCTCATCCACAGATGGCAAAATTAGTCTTTCTCTCTCTACATATTTGTTGAGAGCTGTAAAATCAACACACAACCTTACTGAGCCGGACTTTTTAGGGACAACAACCAAGGGAGAGCACCACTCTGTTGGTTCTGTGACAGGTGCTATCACATCAGCTTTTACCATTTTATCAAGCTCAATCTTTACTTTATCCCTGAGCGATATAGGGATCCTTCGTGGCGTCTCAATAGAAACTGGGTTATAATCAGTTTTTAACTTGATCGTATAGGGCTCAGTAAACCTTCCTAGACCTGAAAAAAGCTTTGGATATTTTGCTTCCCACTCGTTTTTTAAACTTACTTCACCAATGTCCTTAAGCAATGAAAATGCTAATATCCCTGTCCTCCCTAAGAGGGGCTCTTTCTGGCTGCTTAGAATGAACACTTCCTCCATATGATCTATACCATCTTTCTTTAAGCTCACGATTGACTTACCAATTACTTTAAGTGGTATACTATCAGGACCTTTCAACTTGATACTAGTTTTTTTAATCTTAAGATTCAAAATCTGTGCATGTTGAATTCCAATACAGCTGACATCAGCACCAGTGTCAATTTTGAAGTTAAGATAATCAGTCTCATTAACCAAAAGTTTTACATAAAACGGCTGGGAGGAACTTATATTTGACACCCTTTCATCAATCGTAACAGAACTCAGAGCAAATGGATTAACTTTGCTAGATGATGGTTCAGATTCAACCTCCTGAACTACTGAATTGAAACTTTTTCGTTTACATGACCGACTAAAATGGCCCTTTAATCCGCATTTGAAACAAACTTTATCAACTGCCGGACACTTTTCCTTGGAATGAAACTGATTTGAACCACACCGACTACATTTCTGACTATTTTGATTAAATGCTGAGGCCTTACCAAACTGCTGTGTGTCGCTGGTTTTAGCAAACCTTGATGAAAACGTCTTTCTTGTTTCCATGACTGATGTTTTGCTTATCTCTTCCGAGTTAGCAGCCTGTTGTTCCATCGCTTCTGCTTGTCTTGCTGCTTGAACTGCCCCAGTCAACGTTATCCCATCTTTTAATTGTAGGTGTTTGGATAAACTCTTATTAGACATCCCTGTAAGCTTAAGAAGTATCATTTCATCATTAAAATGTCTACTCTTACAATTGCTGCATGACCATTCACATTTCTCTGACATTTTATGTAAATCATTAATGTAAGAGTCAACCTTCTCGCCTGGACATTGGTCTTTCTGTAGAAACATAGCTCGATGATAAAATATATTTTTCTTGGTAGAAAAATAATCATCAAAAGTTTTCACTACCACATCAAATGAAACCCTTTTTTCCTCAGACATTCCTAGTGACGTTAGGAGTTCCTCAGCTTCTTGGCCCATGCAGTACAATAACATGTTCACCTGCTGATCTTCAGATTTTAAAGCCAACCCAGTAGCTTTACGGAACATTCCAAATACCTTTATCCAGTTTGACCATGTTGCTGGATCTTGGAAGTTGAAAGGATCAGGAGGTTTGACTTGGTACATAGGTTCTTGCCTAGATTTAGCCTCTTCACTCATTTTAGTATTAAGAACAGAGTTTAATATATTTTTCAGTAATTCTGGTGTCAATTCCATTTTAAAATATTCTTCTTCAGTCTAAACACTGCCACCATGTAAAGATAGAATAAAACAAATTCTTCTAAGAACTTTTATTCAACATTCAAATAACTTAACAACTCACATCAAAACAAGTCAACAACATAGTAACCCCTGGTAAACATAGTCATATGAGTAAACATACAAATAATTACTAAATCACATGTCATTCCATTACAGAAACATACGATATTACGTGACAGTCACCTGATTGCAGTCAGGTCACAAATGCAAAACATATTGCCAACTTTTTATAACAAAATTATACATATGGTAAAAATTACAACATTACGGTAAACTATTGTATACATTACAGAAACCTGAATATAAGGTCTTCAGTAAAAACTGGTTTTCAAGACAACTGAAGTCATAAACAATACAATTACATACAATAATTACAAACAGTACAAGATGTGGTAAGTGAAACTAAACTAGCTTTAATTTGGCTTTAAACGAATTACATGACAGTCTTTTCATGTTTCTTGGGAGGGTATTGTATGCCTGGAGTCCAAAGTATGAGAACCCTTTTTTTACCTGTCTCACGCCACACTCGGCATTTCAAGCAAGCCGTCCTGCCTAGTACAGCGATTCCTAACTTATGTTCGAGGCATAAGTTTTCTTTTCAAATAAGGAAAATTAGAAGACATGGTCTTGTGAACAATCAAAACAGTTTGTGGAAAACATTGCTTTCACAAAGAGAGCACCTTAGCCTGTTTGCGATAGGTAGATATATGATCAAACTTCCTCAGATTGAAAACAAACCTTAGGGCTCGGTTTTGCAACCTCATAAGAATAACTCTACAGTGAGGAGTAAGACATTCATCAAACGATGGAATGGACCTTTGAGTTAATTTTAAAACTAGTGTGCTTGGACTTGTCCTTGATCAGTGTTGCTAGTGGTGAGTGTAGTACACTGTCAAGTCTGATCAATGGCCAAGCAGTCTATGTAGACTACAATGTGAAATTAGGGTTTGGATTCTGTATTGGTGTCCAATAAGGAGTTCACCTGTCCAGCCTACTTAAAATAATCAGTCAATGCTCGGGTGGAAGTTGATGAGATGTGTGGATTCTCAGTCACGTGCACTTTAGCCATTTTGGTTTTTTTTTGCCATTACTGTGTGGTTTGTGTTCCTAGTAAACTTGTTTGTAAATAATTTGGACTTTCAGTTAACCTAATGTAATTTCAATTAACGTAACGTAAGCAAAAACATAATATATTAAAAGTAAAGCTCACATTGTAAAATCACCTTTAAAATAAAAAAAAACTACATTTTTTTACAACAGCATATGAAAAAAAAACAAGACATGAAACACACATCATAACGGAGGTCAGATTTGCAAACAGAAGTGAAGTCTACTTGCAGTGTCCAAAGTCTATGGCAAGAGTTTTAATTTGTTGTGAAATGTAGACTTACAGTGTTTGTCTGGGATTTTGAAATGCAATTTATTTACTGATATGTGTTTCAACCCAGAAAACATATGTTTAAGTACTTTAAACTGTATTAGGATTTTTACTATCTTATCTTATTATCTTATGATCAGAACAGATAGACACGTCTAGCCATACCTGGATCTCAGCTGGAACTGAAGCGGCGTCTCATTCTAGTAGGGGAGGGGCCTTTCTCTGAACCCAAGGTCCAAAGTTCACTAATTTCCTATCTTAGTCTAACATTGTCCAATTAATAACTTAAATATTCTCTTCTTATTTACAACAATATGCAATGGGTTTTTCATCATGTGTTTTTTCTCAGGATAAAGGTGCGATGAAAAATAACAACAAAGAACCTCCTATAGGTTCCACATTCGGCATGAAGCGAGATGTTTCCATGATGTTCACTACAGTTGTGGAGGAGGCAGAGGGTGAAGTGGAGAGGGAAAAAGTTCCAGATGTAGTGAAAGACGCAGTAAAGGCTCGTAAAGCAGCTAGACTGCTGTCTGTGGCTCCGTCTGGATTTGTTGTTCCCGATCCAACCAATGACAACATCAGCACATGTCGTACTACTGACGACATTCCTTTTAATGAAGACAATAAAATCTGTGTAAGGTAAGTAGTTTGGTGTGTGCAGTGTGTTCAAATTTTGAGGTGTCAAAGACTGATACATATTTTCAATCCTTAAAACATCACAAGTGCACAATAATATATACTAGAAGTTGTCCAGTGGTCGAAAACTCAACCAAAAATATTTAATGTACAGAATTCTCTATTTTCACCCCACGCTTAATTGTGTTATTGTTTGACTTGAGTATATAGATTTTTAATTCTTTTCATTTATTTATTTATTAGTTATCAATATCTGTTGTTTTTAGATTTAATCTTTTGCAGTAGGTCTATCTATACTACTGTATGACATGATATGCAATTTTTACAGTCTGTACTAATTATACCATTATCAATGTGTGTGTGTACTATTTAAGGCTCTATAAAAATAATTCTTATGTAAAGCTGTAGGCCTACTAATGCCAATAATAGATCAATTATGTATTTATGATGATGTAACTAATAATGCTATTGCAAGTGTGAGGTTTTGTACTTAGTAGTAGGTAGGTAGGTAGGTAGGGTTGGTGGTTAGTAGTAGGTTTTGGTAGTTAGGAGGGAGGGAGAATGATACATATTGCATGGTGGAAACATAGAATTTTTATTTTCTTCTTTCTTGCAGTCTTGAAGCCAGTCAACAGGCCCTAAAATTGTGATATGTCCATTTATTTGTTTATGATATTTTTATATTAAGTTCCATTCAAAACTTGTTGTAATTTAGCTATTTAGTTATTTCAACAGTTAGTTATAAAAATGGGAAAGAATGTCTTGATACAAATATTTTTATTTTTTTCTTTCATGCAGTTGAGGAAATTCCCAAGCTGTAAATAAGATATGAAATGATATAGGTAATATACATAAATAAATTTTTTTCATATTTTATTATCAAGTATTACTATAAATTGACGTTAAAACAAAAACAATCTGTTAATTAACAATTTTTGGCCCGACCCAAACCAAAAAAAGTCTGACTGGCAGACCCCTATTATCAAGGCAAGGGCTTAACTTAGTAGTAAAATAGGTGAAGCCTTTATCTTAACTTTGTTTATTTCTTGACACTGTTAGAAGTTAAGTTTTAATAATGTGTGGGACAGTAATTGTTGTTAGAAAAAAAAAGAAAACCATAAATGCAGGATACTAACCATTTTCATAGTAATGTCAATGTATTTAAATTACAAATAATGGTTTCAATACAATTCTGAGGAGAAAACCGCAAAACTACTGGTAGCCACGTACCATCCCGATTTTGTACCGATAACCGAGGTACAAAATATTGTACCGTACCAACCTTAAGTTTTCTGTACCGCAGACCCCTAGCTAATACCCTTCTTTTTAAACTTTAGGTATCTCAGTTTAGGAGTGGCAAATTCAGTTCGTGAAGAAGAAGAGAAACAAACAGTTATGAAGTATTGCAACACAATAGCTGATCCTTCCTTTCCACTTTTTCGACGAAACGGACTCCCAGCCTCACAAGCTCTCTATGACACTCGCGTTACAAGACATTACAGACAGCTTTCACAGGAAACAACAAAAGAAAAAAGTGAGTATCATGTTATTTTGATTGCACATCGACGTACAGTAGAACCTCTCATATCCCACTATGACGATATTACGTCGAGGAGGTCATTGTACCACGCATTGTACCATGGTCAGAACAGCCAAAAGGTAAATTTTTAGCACGTTCAAAAATACTGTAAACTTTTTTTACGAGTAAGAAAAAAACTGGGAATTATGCGTGAATTGTAATATGTAACCAGGTCACCCTGATTTTAGTGCCATTTTTGTGTAATATGGATCTAGGACGAATTTACAAGGTTTCACCTAAAGCCAAGTGTTGAATTTGCTTGCGTAAACCCTCACAAATCTCTGTAAGCGCATGAAAAACCGGCTGTTGAATCATTATCTCTTGTAGTGGCAAAATTGTGAACGTCTTCTGTGGTCACAGCCAATACGAGAATATCTTCTGTGATCACAGCAAAATCATGCACATCTTCTATGGTCAATGTTAAATTGTGAATACCTTCCACAGTGACTCAAAGTTTCCCATGGTCAAGTTGAAATTGAGATCACCTCCTGCAATCACGGAGATATCGAGAACACCTTCCACGGTGACGGGAAAATCAAAAACATTTCCCGTGGTCACGGTGAAATCGATGACACCTGCCACAGTCACGGCAAAATTGTAAGCATCTTGCGGTAGCATCAAAATCGTAAATATCTTCTGCGGTCACAGCAACATCGTCTTTTATGATCGCAGCAAAACCATGATCGACCCAAGCTATCAGGCTGTATCCTGGGAGTCTTGTGTTGGCCAGGGCTTCTGAGTTTAATCCGTGTTCAGTAAGAATCAATATGGTAGGCAGAATGGTTGATAGTGTGTGGCTTAATCTATCAACTTTATTTGATCAACCCCCTTATGTTTTTATGCATTAGAGTTATTTTGGATTTTTTTCTGCCAGCTTTAATTTTTTTGCCTTTTGAGCAGTTTGTGGCCTGTTCTTTTGTCTTAGGTTTTGTTACAGAAATGGTCTGGTTATGAACCAGTTGTGATATAATGTTGATAGAAGTTGGGTGGTTTTGGGATATTGAGATTGGGGTTAATCGATTTTCGGCAGAATGGAGTTCCATAAAATTCGTGTATTTTGGATGAATGGTGTGTGTTTGTTTCTCCTCCATTTTCGATGTCCTGTTCCTAAAAAAAGGGATCATAGCGTCTGACCTACATAGGTTTGTTATTTGAGCAGAACTCATGTTAGAGGGCATGTTTATCTCAAGAGTGTCTATAGTATCTATGGAGTGTGGGTCTTTATCCGTAAGATTCATGTTTCTTTCCAGATTGAGAGTTGGTAGTCTTTGGTTTTTAGGTGAAGGTTGCTCTGGTTCAGTTCCATTTAGATGCCTATGGATTTCTGGCTGGACTTTTATAATGTTTGGGCTTTGTTCTGGTTAAGACATTAGGCTGTTATGTCTGGTTTGTGTGGTGTATATTCATGGGAGTGTCACAGTTTTTGATGGCTGGGTTTGTCTGCTTCCCTTGGAGTCAAAATTAATTTGTTGTTCTAACTTAGATCATTTTTACCATACCAAGGTTCATAAATATCAGTTAGAACAATTCAAAGATAAAACATTTTTTGTAAAATTACAAAAAGGCCGATATATTGTTAACAAAGCAATTTTGGAAAATCTCTAATTCTTGATTTGTTTTTTTTTTTTTTGGCCCATAGAGAACAATTTCCCGTTATTTGCCTGTTCACTAACGGGACCTCCTGTATGTGTCCAAGCTGCAGCACCCCTGCTTTTCAAATAGAACAGATATGTGATTTATATTTAAAACTGTTAGAGACATGACTATTTTAAGGACCTTTATTTATTTATCTCATAAATTACATCACCTACTAACTTAATAAACAAGTTTTTGAATATGCACAACAATTAAAAATACAATAGGGTCTGCTCTACTCTATTGGTATTTCTCCAAATTTGATCAAAAAGCTAAGCTAAATGGCTGGATCTGAAATGAAAAGTTCTAAGGTTTAAAACCATTAGTTCAAGCCGTCCATTATCTACAAGTACCAATGAATTTATTTAAAAATTATTTTTATAAAAATTCTTATCTTCATTCATTTATACAAAGGCACAATCTACAAAGAAAAGAAAATACGAACCTTAAAAGAAGAGAGCTTGAAGAGAATACGAATAATTTTTCAATGTAAAATATTGTAAAATGGAGTAGTGAATTGTAATCAACACATCCCTGCTTTTATTTTGATATAATAACACATTTGAATCATTTACCAACTCAATAGTAACATTACAGCACAGCTATACCTTAGACCCTTAACCTGTACTGGTTGTTAGAGCCTCGACCTAAGAGTTTCGCCTTGGGTTTTGGCGAGAATACTCGGAGCAAGAAGGAACGTGTGAGACGAGCACTCAACCTGCCACTAGGCCCGTCCAACACTGACACCCAGGGTACTGCAAAGCTGCATGTCACACTCAGCATGGCCTGCCTGCATGACTCTAAAACATGTCTCTGTTTCAGCAACTTGCAGACTGTCTTGTTAAAATCCCCTTATCTGTGTGATCTCTGCTCTCCATTTCTCTTAAACTAACGAGTAATTTTATGAAAAGGAATAGAGTTCAGCTAGCTTACTTGGGAAAATTAGAGTCAAGGGGCTGTTGAATATAAGAAAAAGTTTACAAAATATAACACGGATATTTTGTTGTAAATTTCTTTTTACCAACTCTCTGAAGATGTACTGTACTAGGAAGAAATCAATGTTATTTTTTGCCTTCCTTAGGTATCTATTAGCCTATGGACTTCAATTCTTTCAAGCTCAAGCAAGCTTGCTGAACACTCTCCCTTTTCAAAAAATCTTTTATAACCTCCTGAGTGCCTATTTTGGATATTAAAAAACAGTTATGCTTTAATGGGTTAGTACATGATGATCATGAAATATTGAACCACTAGTGATACTTAATTGTAGTGTTTTCAATGGTGATTTGAATGATTTGATGGGTTAGCCATTCCATCAAGTAGTAATTAAAATTATATTTTAAAGGATTTGTAGCACTCAAGGGGTTCAATATATTGTTTGAATTATCTTGTTTGATCTATCTATTTTTCTTAAATCCTTCTAGATGTCATCTGTTTTCCAACTAGATTTGTTATTGTTGTACTTCATTGTTAAAAATACTAGTTTTATTTTGAAAATAATTATTATCTATTGAATGGGTGTGGTTTTGATTGATGTTTGGTATTACTTATAATTCTTTATGGTTTATGTGTTGACCAACTCTAAATAAACGAAGCTATATGATGTTTTCATTGTTTTCAACGCATGTTACTTTTTAGTTTTTAGTTATTGAAAGGATTGTCTTAGGCCTACATTTATAAGGATTATTTTTCTAAAATGTTATGAGATGTAATAATTTATTTATGCCTTTCCTTTAACAACTAAAATCTACAAAACAGAACAAAGCCATGAGGGACTGTTTCACTTGTAGCAAACTCAAATCAACATCTAACTCTTTTCAATTTTTCAAAACAATCATCATAGTTGTTTAAATATTTACAATACAGTAAATTGTCTATTATATATTGGCATAGATTGTAATTGCGTTTGACATCCTAACAGATATGGTCCCAATGATTGAACTGAGATCAAAAAAACCAAATATCTCGATTCCATTGACTCCATTAATGGCCAAGCTGAGTCTGTTGGCAATGGAGCAGAGAGTGGGGGAGATTCCCACACCTGCGGACAAGGCCGCCAACCCTGCCACACCTCTGGTACCAACACAACCATTTAGAAAGTCCCGGGCCGAGAGAGAAAGGGAGAAACGAGACCTTGAACCTGTGGAAGAAAACGTGTTGTACGTCTGTGGGTACCAAGACATGACTCTCCTGTTGCTCTTGGACTCCACCACTAGCCAGGACCCTGATCAGATCCATTCTCTGGTGAGTAAAATACAGTCAATTTGCGCCAATGCCATGTATTTACTAACCCAGGGCCGAACCTAGGGTTGCCGCCCTGATCTCCGTGGCTGTGTTTTTTGGGACGAGATTTAATGGAAAGTTTAAAAAAAAATTATATCTACTTTTTATATTCAGAAATATTTATAGTATTTTGGACGTTGTGGCACTTGGATGTCGTGGAATGCATCCTAATCGAAAATATCCCGTTAGTATTTCAATCCCGCCCAAAGCTTCGAGATAAACAAATCTCAAAGTTTTGGGTCTTGTTCATCACATGTCAGTGGAGTGGTGGGGCCTGTGAGTCCTCCAACTTCTGTCCTTGCCTTTATTACTTGAATGTGTTTATTTGCAGTGGGAGACTATTGTGAGTGCTCTGAGTGAGATTGAGACACATCTCTACCACTGTCTAGAGCATGGAGTAGCCAGTGGGGTGGTGGGGCCTGTGAGTCCTACAACTACTGTTCTTGCCTTTATTACTTGAATGTGTTTATTTGCAGTGGGAGACTAGTGTGAGTGCTCTGAGTGAGATTGAGACACATCTCTACCACTGTCTAGAGCATGGAGTAGCCAGTGGGGTGGTGGGGCCTGTGAGTCCTACAACTACTGTTCTTGCCTTTATTACTTGAATGTGTTTATTTGCAGTGGGAGACTAGTGTGAGTGCTCTGAGTGAGATTGAGACACATCTCTACCACTGTCTAGAGCATGGAGTAGCCAGTGGGGTGGTGGGGCCTGTGAGTCCTACAACTACTGTTCTTGCCTTTATTACTTGAATGTGTTTATTTGCAGTGGGAGACTATTGTGAGTGCTGTGAGTGAGATTGAGACACATCTCTACCACTGTCTAGAGCATGGAGTAGCCAGTGGGGTGGTGGGGCCTGTGAGTCCTCCAACTACTGTTCTTGCCTTTATTACTTGAATGTGTTTATTTGTAGTGGGAGACTAGTGTGAGTGCTCTGAGTGAGATTGAGACACATCTCCACCACTGTCTAGAGCATGGAGTAGCCAGTGGGGTGGTGGGGCCTGTGAGTCCTCCAACTTCTGTTCTTGCCTTTATTACTTGAATGTGTTTATTTGCAATGGGAGATGTTATATATCCCAAAAATCTATCTTTTATTTTAATATTAATCATATGACTGGAATAATTTCACATTGTAAATTATTCAATGTTTACTTGAATGTATTACTTGAATGTGTTTATTTGCAGTGGGAGACTATTGTGAGTGCTCTGAGTGAGATAGAGACACATCTCCACCACTGTCTAGAGCATGGAGTAGCCAGTGGGGGGGGGGGCCTGTGAGTCCTACAACTTCTGTCCTTGCCTTTATTACTTGAATGTGTTTATTTGTAATGGGAGATGTTATATATCCCAAAAATCTATCTTTTTTTTAATATTATTCATATGACTGGAATAATTTTACATTGTAAATGATTCAATGTTTATCTTTCATTATTAAGAAATAAACATGTATCAAGAGTTGTGCTCATATATTTTGTATTAATTTGTATTTAATAGGAGACTAGTGTGAGTGCTCTGACTGAGATTGAGACACATCTCTACCACTGTCTAGAGCATGGAGTAGCCAGTGGGGTGGTGGGGCCTGTGAGTCCTACAACTTCTGTCCTTGCCTTTATTACTTGAATGTGTTTATTTGCAGTGGGAGACTATTGTGAGTGCTCTGAGTGAGATAGAGACACATCTCCACCACTGTCTAGAGCATGGAGTATCCAGTGGGTGGGGGGGGGGGGGCTGTGAGTCCTACAACTTCTGTCCTTGCCTTTATTACTTGAATGTGTTTATTTGCAGTGGGAGACTATTGTGAGTGGTCTGAGTGAGATAGAGACACATCTCCACCACTGTCTAGAGCATGGAGTAGCCAGTGGGTGGGGGGGGGGGGGCTGTGAGTCCTACAACTTCTGTCCTTGCCTTTATTACTTGAATGTGTTTATTTGCAGTGGGAGACTATTGTGAGTGCTCTGAGTGAGATAGAGACACATCTCCACCACTGTCTAGAGCATGGAGTAGCCAAGGGTGGGGGGGGGGGGGCTGTGAGTCCTACAACTTCTGTCCTTGCCTTTATTACTTGAATGTGTTTATTTGCAGTGGGAGACTATTGTGAGTGCTCTGAGTGAGATAGAGACACATCTCCACCACTGTCTAGAGCATGGAGTAGCCAGTGGGTGGGGGGGGGGGGGCTGTGAGTCCTACAACTTCTGTCCTTGCCTTTATTACTTGAATGTGTTTATTTGCAGTGTGAGACTATTGTGAGTGCTCTGAGTGAGATAGAGACACATCTCCACCACTGTCTAGAGCATGGAGTAGCCAGTGGGTGGGGGGGGGGGGGCTGTGAGTCCTACAACTTCTGTCCTTGCCTTTATTACTTGAATGTGTTTATTTGCAGTGTGAGACTATTGTGAGTGCTCTGAGTGAGATAGAGACACATCTCCACCACTGTCTAGAGCATGGAGTAGCCAGTGGGTGGGGGGGGGGGCTGTGAGTCCTACAACTTCTGTCCTTGCCTTTATTACTTGAATGTGTTTATTTGCAGTGGGAGACTATTGTGAGTGGTCTGAGTGAGATAGAGACACATCTCCACCACTGTCTAGAGCATGGAGTAGCCAGTGGGTGGGGGGGGGGGGCTGTGAGTCCTACAACTTCTGTCCTTGCCTTTATTACTTGAATGTGTTTATTTGCAGTGGGAGACTATTGTGAGTGCTCTGAGTGAGATTGAGACACATCTCCACCACTGTCTAGAGCATGGAGTAGCCAGTGGGTGGGGGGGGGGGGGGGTCTGTGAGTCCTACAACTTCTGTCCTTGCCTTTATTACTTGAATGTGTTTATTTGCAGTGGGAGACTAGTGTGAGTGCTCTGAGTGAGATAGAGACACATCTCCACCACTGTCTAGAGCATGGAGTAGCCAGTGGGGGTGGTGGGGCCTGTGAGTCCTATTGCTACCTCACCGTGGCCCCCCAGTGGGGTACCACCCAGGTATGACCTTTTTACCTCATCTTTTGAATAAAGTAATGTTGAAAAAATCCATGTGAATTATTAAAACAAGTGCTAATAAGTTACCGACCATTAACAGGTACAATGATTTATGTATAGGATTTGTAATATACAGGCTGTCTTTGAACCGATCTTTTAATGTACCATTCCTAAGCCAAAGACAAACTAAAAATTTCCAAAAAGTTACTTGAATAGCTACAATGTTTTTCTCAGAAAACTATTTTTTATTTGTAAATGGGTTTTTGAATTGAGATGAAATTTGGTACTTAGATTAATTACGTAAAAGACCTATTCTGAGAAAAAATATTATTTTTTATTATGTTTAGTTAAAAATGGTGGCAATTTAAAATATCTGAGATAACAGAAATAATGCTACATAGGTAAACAAAAATACTGTTGTAATGTTTTATTTAGACAATTGTCTTACAATTATTCTAATGATACCCTATTTTAAGAAAATTGGTTGATGAATTAAATAAGAGAGAAAACTTGTTTTTAAGATACTGTGTACGACCGACTGTACGTACATCAATATTTGCTCTCATTGGGTCACTAACAACTAAAACAGCTGATTTTTTAGTTAATCAGCAGTTGATGTTACCTATTATCGTAATTAGTCGCAGCGAAATGTTACCCATTATCTTAAATAGTCCTGATCAAATTCTGGCAGCGAAGACAAAAAAAGACAAAACAGAGGAAAAAATCGGGTATAAAGCCAAATTTGGTACACTTGTAGGTACAGGATGTTCAAGGATCAAGAGATTTATTGCCACTGACCTTTCTTTGTACAAAGGAATAGACATAGTCAAAACACATACAAAACATTTTAAATTAACAAAAAAAATACAAAGTCTACAAAATACTTAGTTAATTAAAATATGTCATGTCTAGAGATTAGAGAATATTGATCATGTAGATACACATCAAAATTCAATATCAACTTTTGTTTTAAGAAATTCATGGATGCCATAGAAAGGATTGCTTATCAACTATTCACAAAATTTAGATTGGAATACCTTGAAGGATGCAGTTCTGGCTGAATCAGATATTTATTAAAAAAATTAATGCAGTTCATCTACTGCATACTCTGTAGTTTGTTTTATTCGTGTGATTACGGTGAAACCCCAATATACGGAGTTTGAAGGCTTTATCAATCAATTATGTATTGTAAAATAAATCTTTTCAAATGAAGCTACATTTTTCAATTATCAAAGTCAACAAAATACACGTGCATACACAAGGCCACGACAAGTTGATTGGCGACGAGTAAACCTCAAGTGAGTGACTTTTACTGCATGAACATTACCTGTAAGCAATCTAGGCCAAGACTATCAACCATTTTTTTCATCTAGCTGCATTTTCTAATATCAATTAGAAACATTTCAACTATAATCTCATCAATATAGATCCAGAACAATTCAAGCAATTTTTGGAAATGCAACAAGCCATGATAACAACATTGGTAAGTCAACTTTCAACACAACGTTCTAACGTAAAGCCACATGGTGATACTGATCAATCCAAAACAAACTTAACTCATTCTTATGTGCCCAACTTTGAAATTTTTGACCATCAAAAGGAAACTTTTTCAAATAATTATCAACGCTTTGAAAATTACATTCAAATGAAAAATATTGCATCTAACAAAGATTACTGTGCTAAATTGCTCTTGAACTCAATTGGAACAAGCAATTTAAAAATAGTTTCATCCTTATCTGCACCAAATAATCCGATAATCCGAACGAATTAACTTACGATGACCTGGTAAAAATTCTAAGAGAACATCCAGAAAACATCCAGAACCTAAAAGAAATGTACTTGTTTCACAGCACCAGTTTCAATCGATCTATCAAACTGACAATCAATCAATTTCAGAGTTTGTTAGTAACCTAAGGGATAAAGCAACCAGCTGTCAGTGGCGGTTCCAAGGGGGGGGGCTACAGGGGCTAAAGCCCCCCCCCCTTGGCCTTGGAAAAATAAAATTTAAACGTACATTTTGTCCGTAACGCAATGTCATAAAACAGACATCAATGTAGTTTTTATTAAACTTAATAAGCGATGACAGGAGTAGTATTAAGTTCCACATAGATAAACTTTTTGGACAATATAGCACAACGAATAAAACAATATTACGCTATGGAAAGTGTTGTACGCATCATCCAACCTTTACAGCAGTCAGCTGTTGACATGCTAGGGCAAATGAGGGTGCCGAGCGCGCGAGCGAGGACGGGGAAACAGCTGATTTCCTGATGTTCCATAGTTGTCAAATTGTCATTACCATTGAATATATAAACACTAGTGTTAAAGTTTATATAGTCAATGCTATTACTGAATTCGATACTATATAATTGTGACAGATATATGAAATGGAGAAAAACGTAAAGGTTAAAAAAGTGTCTACTTGCTTTCATGACATATAACAGGTGAAATGGAAGGTTTTAGGACAATTGGGCATAGTTCTAGACGTTAGAAATGGCTTTATAAAGTCACCAAATTGCTTTTAGGAGATATGGATTCGTAATCTACAATAGGCCTACGTTTCGAAATTCATGAATGCAAGTTCGTCATAGTTTGATTTTTAAAATGTCTACTTGCTCATGACAAAGACAAAAAACACAGGTGAAATGGCCGAAATGGGAGGTTTTTGGACAGTTGGACACAGATATAAACATTAAAAATGGCTTTAGAAAGTTAGTAAACAGCTGTTAGGGAAATATGACCGTAGCCTACAATATGTTTTGAGATTTATAAATGCAATCGTCATAGTTAGTTTTAAAAATTTCTACTTATTCATGACAAATAAATGGGGAAATCGGAAGTTTTCCACACAGTTCTAGACGTTAAAACAGGCTGTAGAAAGTCACCCAACTGCTTTTAAGAGAATATGGCCGTAGTCTACAGTGTGTTTTAAAATTCATTAATGCAATCGTCATAGTTTAATGAATTTTAAAATGTCTATAGACATTTAGACATTTAGACATTATTTATTTGCACATAACATTCTTTTAGATGTGATAACATATAGAACAGGTGCATTGTCAAAATTGAGCCTAGACTAGAAAAATACAAAGTACAAAGTAACAGGAAAAAATACCTAGCCAAATAATGTTAATACAGTACAGTAGTTAAGCAAATTAAAAACAAAAAATTAACTCAAGGGATGGTTATAAAATTCTTCTATTTTATAAAACGCACGTTCAAGGAGTCCATTTTTCAATGTTTCTTGAAACTTGTTTGAACTCATTATTTTATAATATACCGGTAGTTTATTATACATTTTTAAACCTGCATACAAAGGACTTTTTTCAAATAAGGTCAAACGGTGATTTGGTAATCTGAAAATTGTTTCGTTTCTTGTACTATAGTTGTGTGTGAATTTGAATGAATCCGGGAGGTTATTTTTTATATTGTGTATGTAGTTTAATAATTCAAATATGTATAGTCCTGTGAGTGTTTGGATTTTTAAATTTTGAAAATGTAATTTACAAGGACTTCTGGGGTGGGAATTAGTCATAATTCGGATGATTCTTTTCTGAAGTCTGAAAATAGTTTTTGCATCAGTTGCCTGTCCCCACAAAATCACACCATACCTCAAGATGGATTCTACATAGGCATGATAAACCATTTTAAGTACTTCAATGGTGACACATTCTCTCAAGTGGACAAAGACAGATGATTGCAGATCTAATTTTTTTCTTTATAGCATCTAGATGCACCTTCCAGTTAATATTTTCATCTAGATGAATGCCTAGGAATTTATTTGTATGGACTAAATTGGAAAAACTATTTAATTCTCTTTCATTTCTGGCTGAAAATTTTATAATTTGGGTTTTATCCACATTTAGTTAAACCAATTTTCCATTTCTTTCATAACTTCTGTGAGAGATGTAAGAAGCTCTTCTCTACTATTTTCTTTAATGATTGCAGTAGTATCGTCAGCAAACAGAATCAAATCTCTATTAATAGCTTTAGGGAGGTCATTTATGTAGATTAAAAAGAAAAGGGGACCTAAAATGGAGCCTTGAGGCACCCCAAGCTTTATACATTTCCAATGTGAGAAATGCCTAGTTCCTTCATCAGAAATTACAGTTCTTTGTTTCCGATCTGAAAGGTATGATCTAATTAGGGAAAGACAACTTCCTGAAATTCCATAGTCATGTAGTTTTTGAAGCAAAAGCGAATGATCAACACAATCAAAGGCCTTGGATAGATCACAGAAGACACCAGCTGCACTCCTTGACCCATCCAAAGCCTCCGATACTTCATTAATAAAGTGTACAAGAGCTGTATTTGTTCCAAGGTTTTTCCTGAAACCAAATTGATTTTGATAAAACAGATTATTATGTTCAAAGAAACAAACTAATTGGTTATTTATAACTTTTTCAAAGACTTTAGAAAAATTGCTTAAAACTGATATTGGACGGTAATTGTTGATATCTGACCTAGAGCCTTTTTTGAAAATTGGAGTTATTTGTGAGTATTTAAGTTTGTCTGGGAAAATTCCATTTGTTAAACACTGATTTATGATAATAGATAAGGGTTCAGAAATTAAATTTACAGCAGCTTTAATTAATTTGATCGGTACTTCATCCCAACCCACAGAAGTTTTGTTTTTTAGGGAAAGAATAATTTTTTTCACTTCACCCTTACTAATCTGCTGCAGATTACACAACGAAATTCCTTCATCTCTACAATAGTCTCGAACAGATTCATGAACTCCTTGCACAGTGGCCTTTGGTACATTAATGTTCAAAGCTGTTTCGGCAAAGAAAGTGTTAAATATTCTAGTTATATCCTGAGGTTTACATATATCTTTGTCGTTATTAATTAAAAATAATTTGCCATCAGTTTTGTTTTTTACGTGACCAAGTTCTTTATTAACAACTTGCCAAGCAGCTTTAGACTTATTTTCAGACTTTTCTATGTAGTCACCATTTGCAATTATTTTTGCCTTCTTTACTACTTTTTTAAAGATTTTTTTGTACTGTTTCACATACATTAAAAACTGTCTATCTTGATTATACTTAGCTTGCAAGTGGAGTTCTCTTTTCCTCACACTAGATATTTTGATGCCTTGTGTCACCCAATTCAAAACTGTTGGCTTACATTTACGTGTTTTTTTCAAAGTTTTTGGAGGAAAAACGTGATTGAATGCTAGTAGGAATTGGTGCAGAAAGTTGGAATAGTTTTCACTTGGGTTCAAGCTCGGATCAAAATTAAAATTGCATTTAGTTTTAAAAAAATCTATGAAGTAATTAATTTTTTCATTTGAAAATATTCTTTTACTAGAAGGTGCCGGATTATTTACAGCAATCTTACAGGTAGTTGGCTTGGGGAGATTTAAGAAAATAGCATTATGGTCTGACATACATAAATTAGTATTTAGCTTAAAGTTTACCTCATATTTCTTTTGCGTAATAATATTATCTAGACAAGTTTCTGAATTGCGATTTGGGTCTATCCTTGTGGGCTCCTCAAACTGCAGCCAGAACCCACCACACTCAACCACTTCTCTAAATCTACAAGATATAGGATTGTTTTCCAAAATGTTAATATTAAAATCACCAGTGATGAAAACAGACTTATTTTTTACTCTTTTTTGCAGAAGCAAAAACAGCTTTTCGAATCTGACCAGAAACAATTTATTCATTTTGTAGGTTGGAATTGTATAGACTGAAATAACAATTAAATTGAAATCTGGGAGTTCAACTGCTGAACCTTCAAATATAAAATCTTCATTCAAATCAGAGAAATCCTTTAAAGGTATAAATTTACATTGTTTATTAATTAAAATACATGAACCTCCTCTTACACCATTTTCTCTTACATAAAAATCTGCCAAACAAAAATTATTGATTGTGTTAGCCAGATTAATAGAGTCATTGTCAAGCCAATGTTCAACAAGTGATATTACTTTAATTTTTAAAGCAGACTGAGTTAAAAACAAATTGAGTTCTGATATTTTTGACGAGCTTAAATTTTGAATATTATAAAACATTATAAGATCTGAATTACATCCTGGATGAATAAGTTGTGGATTTTTATTATCTTCAGTTGAATTTATGTCAAAATTATTAATATCAAAATTATTAATATCTGTTACTGTAAAATTTTGGAGACTGGCAGACTTATGGTCTTTGTCAGTACAGCTTAGTTTAAATCTAAATTTACAGAAGAAAATAAATCACTATTTTGAATGCAAGACACTTTACTCTGCTTTTCCACTGCACACACTGGTGTTGACTTCAGTGCCTCACTGTAGCTGGGTTGAACAGTTACCACCGCAGGGCTGACAGGTCTAGAAGGATTCTCTTCCAGGTGTACTATGGGACCAACAGATTGTGAAGAAGTCAAGGCAGCAGGTTGAGGTCTGACAAGATTATCCTGTTTTGTCGAGCTAGAGAACTGGGAGCCCTCTTCGGTTTGCTTTGATGGATCCTCAGAGTAGTTGTTCTCAGCAGAAGGCAGGACAGAGGTAGGTTGATAGGAATTAAGAAGGTTCTGCAACTGCTTCAGAAATTCTGCATACGACAGCCCATTCCACAGTTTTCTTCTGGCAGTAGGTTGATCATATGCTACTACGACTACGGTTGCATTGGTCTCATTCTGCAATTTAGTAATGTTTCTCGTGAAATGCTCCAACTTTATTTGGTCACGGACAACACCCATGGGGGAACAAATCAATTTTTTAAGTTTCTTTCTTTTGAAGTCTTGAACAAGTTGATCAAATGCCTCGTCATACTCTTCATTCGATGGTTTCCCATTGAACAAGTCTTTTGTGACAAGGCTATAAATTGTCGCACCATTTTGTTTAGTCTGGCATGTCAATCTGGAGCATACAAATTCAGATTGTTTTGGTCTTCCAAATTGTTTTCGGAATACGACCGCGACACCCGCGCTCATGTTCCTTTCATGCTGAAGGTTACTTGAAATTGTATGGGCAAAAGCCACAGACGGGTCATTTTTGTGACTATCAATAACTTTGTTCATGTCAGCAGCAATCACATTCACTGAGTTCAATGTGATGGATTGATTTTGCCTAACAGTTGACTTCACTTGAAATATTTCTTTAATCATTAGGGCTATCTTCTTTTTCCCGTGCCTGTTGAAATGCAATCCATGTCTAGTATATGATTCCCTTGTTAGTCTATTTATAGCTAGGAAGGAAACATGGTCATATTTTTTTGCAATTTCCTCCATATCCCAATTGAGGTAGCTTATTTTGTTATTTAAGGCTGGATTATGGTGTCTGTACGGTAAGCCTGAAATGATAACATTGGTGTGTTTGGTTTGATCAAGCAGACTTTCTATTTCATTGCTTAGACATCTTTCAGCTTGAGCAATATCATCATTCGACCCTCCTAACCAGACTAATGTATCTTCCTTAGAAAAGTTTTTTGTTAAGGCCTTTACATCCTTTATGACGTTTGCCGTCATCGCATTAGGTTTAAAGATGCTGCTTATCCTAAATTTATTTTCGGGCCATAAGTCCATAAGATTTTGCACAAGGTACCTAGCATGACTATCCCCAAGAATCAATATTTCCTTTGCTTTTCTTTGGTGCTTGTGATGGATGCGTTTACTAGGGTTATTTAGTGAATTTGTCACAGCTTTTTTTGAACTAACTGTCTCACTTTCATTGCCTTGCTCCATCTTTTGGGATTCAAGATTCTTGTTTTTGCTTTGCTCTACAAATTGGAGTTCAGCTTTGTTCTGATTTGTCGACTCCGCTTTGCTCAGTTTTGCTCCTGGTGATCTTTCAGCTATGCTATTCTTACTCTCCACCACCTCTTGGATTTTAGTTTTACTCTTCTCTGCTTCTTGAGTTTCTCCAGTTTTGCCATTTTTGTTCTTCTCTGCCTCTTGAGTTTTATTAGCATTCAATTTGTCTGAACAGAGGGTGTCATCATTTTGGGAAAGGATGTCAAATCTGTTACAAAGATCTATTGAGCTGTCAAAGTTACTGTCATTAAGCAGAATGTTTCTTCCCTTAACAACAACAAATTCCTCGCACAGTTCTCTATTTTCCCTTTTCAAAAAGATATTTTCATTCCGTAAATCTCGAGTTGTGGAAATTAAAATCTCATTATCACTTGTTAGGGATTTTAGGATCGCCTCATAGTTTATTAAATTCTCTTCAGATTTACTTTCCAGTTTTTTTATTGTATTTTCCAGTTTATTGTACCCCCCTGCTTTATTGTGGGGTGCTCCACACCCCCCAAGCCCCCCCGGTAGCCCACCCCTTGACAAGGTCCTAGAACCGCCACTGCCAGCTGTGAATTTATCTCAACCTGCGAATGTAAATCTGTTATGTATCAAGAAATAAGTACATATGTTTTATTTATAACATCTGTCAGATGACTGATTATATTAGCAAATTTCCCATATAGGGAATAAGCTATTACCGTAGTACTTATGGTAAGACCTGGACGCGGGACCGATTTTTTTTTTCATTTTGATGTCCCTAGATGCCAAAAACACCATCCGTTCAAATTCATATATATATATATATATATATATATGTATATATATATATACTAGCTGACCCGGCGAACTTCGTATCGCCTAAGTTATAGGTTTCCCCTAAGACAGACCGATGGAAAGAAAGTACCGTTACGTTTAATTTTCAAGATGATCTCGTTTGCATCGCTCAATCACGTCCTGGTTGAAGTTCGTTCGCTACGCTCACTCACCTTTGGGTTGGAGCTCGTTCGCTACGCTCACTCACCTTTAGGTTGGAGCTCGTTCGCTGCGCTCACTTGCCTTCAGGTTAGCTCGTTCGCTACGCTCACTCGCCTCCAGGTTCAAGTTCGTTCGCTACGCTCACTCGCCTCCAGGTTCAAGTTCGTTCGCTACGCTCACTCACCTTTTGGTTGCAAATTAGCTGTTGTCATAAATGTAAAAGAAATAATAGTGCTGCACCCTGTTGGTAATCCTTGTAACTTTAATGCTATTGAACATCATAGAACAGAACCAACTTGTTTAATTGAAACAGCTGTTAAGATTCATTAATTCCATTTCTCATAAGGTTAACATGGGAAACTCCAGAGCCACTGGGGCGGAGCCCTTTTAAGAATTTCGAAACGGGAAATAGTTTACGTCCGATTCGCATACCTACAGAATTTACACACCAAATTTCATAACGATCGGTGAAGTCGTTCCGGAGGAGTTTGCAGACAAACACTGTGACGCGAGAATTTTATATATTAGATATATATATATATATTCTTGGGGAGATCTTGATAGAGTTTATGATGAATGAAACATGAAACAGAGCAAATTTTCGTTTAATACAAACGTTTTCAAGCAAAGAGAAATGAAAAATGTAAAGATGAACAAAACAAATTAATATGAACTGTTTACAAATAGTTGAATTTTGAGAACATATGATTGAGTACAGATCAAAGAAAATAATAATAAAATCAGCCTAAAAGGAAATTGAAATTCAGCTGAGTTGAATCACTTTTTTTCTATCTTAAATTTAAACCAGAGGGGAACCTTGTTTTTAGTACCAACTGGTGAGCCAATTCAGAATTTCTTAAAACCAGTTGGTTGCATTTAGGGTTTTGATGTGGGTTTACTTTGTGAAGGGCTTTAAGGGTATAGCAGCCTTCAAAATTTTGGTTGTGGTGATTATAGATTGGTTTTCTTTTGTCTTCATGTACCACATCAAAACGATGGCCTGTCATTCGAACTCTTAAAGAGTTTGAAGTCTGGCCAATATAATCTTTTGTACAATGTTTACACGATAGTTGATAAATCACTAATATATATATATATGTCCGTTAGCGCGATAACTCGAGCAAAAATGATCCGATTTTGATGAAATTTGGTACAAACGTGTAAACCTAAGTTTATTCGAACGAGTTCGCGATCCAGCATAACCGGACCACAGGAACAGGGGTTTATGTTTTATGGGGTAAAAATGTGTTTTCCCCATTTTTTACCCTAAAAACAAAAAATTTTGCAATTTCTTTCTAAACCGTTTTGTAGAGCTTAAAAAAAGAAATAATTTAGTATATTGAAGCGCTGTTGTATGCCTAACGGTCACGGAGAAAATTCAAAAATAGTTTAATTTAAAATTCCCATGTTATTCTTATGGAGATAATGAAAATTGTTGTAGTTTACTTGTTTATGGATATATATTGATAAAATTTGGCAAATTTATTTATTTCATCCCATACTATTCACGTATGGTCAAAAAACACTTTTTACCTTCCCCGTAGCAGCAAACCTAAGCACTCGTTAAATCTAATGTTATTTAAATAGGGAATAAATATGTCTTATTTATGGAAATATTTGAGTAAAAATGTAATCCGACAAGTTGAAATTCGCTTAGTCTGCAGGTTTGCTGCGGCGGGGGTATTTTGTTTACTTTTTAGTTTAGTCTGATTTGTGAGTTTAATAAATTTGGTTTTGTTAATTATGTGTCAATATACTAAACTGGCGACGAGGATAATTGGATAATGATGGATCTCAATAAGCCTGATTGTTTTGACCCCCATACAAATCCTGCAAGTGTCGCACAGCGTTGGGGTACGTGGATTAAGCAATTTGAGAGGTGTGCTTTAGCTGCAGACATTACCAATGGTTTAAGGAAAACAGCACTACTACTTAATCTAGCTGGTGAGGATGTGGCTTACATTTTTGACAGCTTACCACAACCTAATGAATTAACATACAAAAATGTGATCAAATTATTAACTGACTGTTTCGCTCCTACCAAAAATGTCCTTTTTGAATTATTTAATTTTAGGAAGTGTCGTCAAGCAGAAGCAGAATCGTTTAACTCTTTCTATTCTCGGCTAAGAACATTAGCTGTGAACTGTGAATTCAAAGACTTGGATAGGGAATTAATTATGCAAATTTTGATTGGATGTAGGAGTGATGAGTTAAGAAATAAAATCTTGAAAGAACCTACTATTAAACTTCAGGATGTTGTTATTGCAGCTAAGTCAAGTGAATTATTTCAAGCTCAAAGTAAGGAACTTTCTTTTAGTAGCTCAAGTTTTGTTAATGCACATAAAATTGGCCATTCAAACAAGAAATTTGCATTTAACAACAATCCAGCTCACTCTGATACACCTAATGTTTGTCTTGGTTGTGGACTAAGACATTTTAGAAGGGATTGTGCCCATCTTCAAACTATTTGTAATATTTGCAAGAAAATCGGGCATCTAGCACGAGTTTGTAAAGCAGGGAGACCACGCCCCAAAGAATATTTCAACCAAAAACACGGATCAAAGGGACAACGGGCTCATGAAGTTTTGTCAGAGGAAACCAATTGTGAACAAGAAGAAACGTTTCCACCTCAATCAAGTAACGAAACAACTCAGTACGTCCAGGAAGTTAATTGCTCTAAAGTTCCAGAACTGTGTACAACTGCCAACATTAATTATCACAAAGTTCTAATGGAAGTTGATACTGGTGCAGGTGTTTCTATCATAGGAGGGGAACTATGGAATAAAATTTCTCATAAAAACTGTAAACTGCAACCTTCTCCCTGGAAACTCAAGGATTACAATGGTAAACCTGTAAGTGTTTTAGGTCAGACTAATGTTTATGTGAAATCAGGCCCGTTTTTGACCCTGCTAGCGCCCTAGGCACAACTAATAGTAGCTCCCCTTTGCAATATATATAACAGGGGGTCCACCAACCAGGAAATCCAGGAATTATGAGTGAGTTTTTTTTAACCGGGAATGATACATGAATTTTGTATTCCTACCAGGAATTTTCAATTTACTGCGATCGCACATGACAACAGTGACATTTCCATGAATGCGGGAGACGATAATATGTCTACACACGGCCGCAAGAGACGATCAGAATTTTCCGCGATCGCAGAAGATCATGATGATATCTACAGAGCCGCTAAGTATGATCAGAATATTGCCGCGATCACGGCAGAAGATGATAAAGTCCACCTCACTGTGGGAAACAGCAAGAGTTTTGCCGTGACCGCCGAAGATGATGATATCTACAGAGCCGCTAGGTATGATCAGAATTTTGCCTATTTTGCGGAAGACGATGATCTCAACAAGACCGGAGAGATTATTACCATTTTGCCTCAATCGTGGGAGGCGATTACTATGTCCACACGACCACAGTGGAGGATATAATGATGTCTTCACGGACGCGAGGTGTGATCAGAATTTGCCGCGATCTTGCAAGACGATGAGAATGTCCACACGACCATGGGAAAAGACCAGAATTTTGCCTCATTCGCCGTACACGATGATAATCTTCTAACGACCGTGGGATATTTTCATATATTACCACGATCACGGAAGACTATAATTATGTCTACACGACCAAGAAAAATAGTCAGAATTTTTCTGCAATGGCGGGAGATGATTACCATGTCTATGGCCGCGAGGGATTATCAGAAGTTTACCACGATCGCATGCATATCCAACTACAATTTTTTTTTTTTTTTTCCAATTATTTGGCGCCCCCCAAAAAGACAATTGCCTTGCACCCTAGGCACGTGCCTACCGTGTCTATTCAGTAAATTGGCCCTGTGTGAAATACGGTAAGTTCAATGGATTCCTTCCGTTAGTCATAACTGAAGGTAATAGAAATAGTTTATAGGGGCGTAACTGGTTACAAAGTCTGAATATTGAAGTAAACGGGGTATTTTCACTCAACTGCCATGAATCTGATGTTCTAAGTAAAGCCCAGCTGGATGTTCAACATCTGAAAGGTGAATTTTCTGATGTATTTTCTAATTCTTTAGAGTGTTCTTTAGGGTGTTCTTAAGGGCCTCCAATCAAACTGAAAATTGACCAGAATTATAACAAAATTCATTTAAGAGCGCGCCCTTTACCTTATGCATTGCAGGCCCCAGTAGAAGAAGAGCTGAATAAGTTAGTTAATCAGAGAGTGTTAGAACCTGTTCAGGTATCGGATTGGGCCACGCCAATAGTTGTTTCAGTAAAAAGCAATGGTAAAATACGTATTTGCGGTGATTATAAGGCAACGTTAAACAAAGCTATCCAAGATCATCTGTATCCTATTCCTCCAATATCTCAGCTCTTAGCCAAATTAAACCAAGGGAAATATTTTGCTAAGTTAGATTTAGCCCAAGCTTATCAACAATTGGTTGTTGATGAGAAGTCGGCGCTAGCTCAGACACTAATCACACACAAGGGTGCTTTTAAACCAAAAAGACTACAATTCGGTATTAGCTCAGCTCCATCTATATTTCAACATTTTATTGAGGGTTTGCTTTCGGGCTTAGACGATGTAATACCTTACTTTGATGATATTTTGGTTAAAGCAGGAACAATACATGAATTGATTACCACATTAAGACAAGTATTCACTCGTTTTAGAGATGCAGGAATCACACTCCAAAGCAAAAAGTGTTCTTTGTTGTCTACATCAGTGGATTTCTTGGGATTTGTTGTGAGCTCTGACGGAATTCGTCCTAACCCGGACAAAGTCAAATCAATCCAAGATGCTCCTGAGCCGACTAACAAGGAGCAACTGCAGGCATTTTTAGGGTTACTCAATTTCTATCACTGTTTCTTACCCAATAAAGCCAATGTTGCAGAACCTTTACATCGCTTATTGGACAAAAATGTTCAATGGCGGTGGGAGGAAAAACATAAACTTGCTTTCAATGCTTCAAAGAAGCTCCTTTCTTCCGATAGTATACTGGCTCATTACAATCCCTCCAGCCATCTTATAGTAACTTGTGATGCATCTCCTTATGGTATTGTTTGTGTGCTTAGTCAGGTTCGAGGGGAAAAGGAAGTTCCAATTGCGTTTTATTCCAGGACAAATGAGTCAGTCAGAACGAAGATATGCTCAAGTAGATAGGGAAGCACTTTCCATCATTGGAGGGATTAAGAAATTTCACAATTACTTATATGGGAGGCATTTTGAAATTAGAACAGATCATAAGCCACTTCTGGGTCTTTTCACTGTGGATAAACAAACACCAAACACACTGTCACCTCGAATGATTCACTGGAGTATCCTTTTAAATGGATATGACTTTGATCTTGTATACAAACCAGGGATTTCTATTCCGAATGCTGATGGTTTGAGTCGTCTTCCATGTTCCTCCAATGCTCTTGATCAAGAGATAATAATGAAGTCTTGAATGATGTGTTATACATTGAATCCGATGAGGTTAAACCAATTACAGCTAATATAATAGCAAAAGAAACAGAAAAGGATCCACTTCTATCAAAAGTAATCTTATGGACTCAACGTGGTTGGCCAACTCATAACTCAGATCTCAACCTTACGCCTTTCATTTCTCGTCAAAACTCAATTTCTCAATACAAACAATGTTTACTTTGGGGAACTAGGCTGATAATTCCATCTACTCTCAGGCAACAAGCTCTAAAGCTTATACACATGGGACATGAGGGCATTGTTTGAACAAAGGCGTTGGCCCAAAGCTATTTCTGGCGGCCAAAACTTGATCAAGACATAGAAAACATGGGGAATTCTTGTCAAGCATGTCAACAAAATCGTCACAACCCTCCAAGAGCAACGGTCCTTCCTTGGGAGAAAACAAAACAACCCTGGTCTCGTCTACACATAGATTTCGCTGGGCCTTTCCAAAACAAGTTGTTTTTGATTGTTGTTGATTCTTTCAGTAAATGGTTAGAAGTAGTTTTGGTGCCTTCTACAGATTCAAGATCAACTATAAAGGTTCTCAGAAGCCTTTTTGCAACACATGGTGTTCCAGACACAATAGTATCTGACAACGGGTCGGCTTTCACTTCACAAGAATTACGATCGTTTAATGAAAGCAATGGCATCCGCCACGTCGTGGTTACACCATACCATCCATCATCGAATGGTCAGGCAGAAAGGATGGTCCAAACGACAAAAAATTCTTTGCGACGAATACTTCAAGGAGATTGGCAAAGAAGATTGGCTCAGTTCCTAATATCATCTTATAACGCCACATTGTTCAACTAATATGTCACCGAGTGAACTGCTGTTTGGAAGGCGTTTTAGAACCATCTTAGACAGAGTTCACCCTGATTATTCTTCAAATGACAAAGAAGATAAAAGCTTGGATAAAGCGCTCCACGATTACCAACAGTCACCTCAGAGGAAATTTAAAGAAAATGATTCCGTACTTGCAAGAAGCTACAATCAGCGAGGACCAAAGTGGATTCCTGCTAAAGTCACTAAAAAACCGGGCCGCGGAGCTACCATTTGACAACAAAAGAAGGCATTGAAATACGACGTCATATCGACCAATTGAGACCTCGCTCAGAAATATCAAAAGCATCTCCTAACTCACACTTGGATAATCCTGAATAAACCCACCATTCCACCCAATATTCCAGAATCCTATTCAAATGAGAACACCAGAAGCACATCATATCACTCCAGTTCAACCACCATCAATGGTCCGCAATCCTATTATGATGAGAATACCAGACGTACAACCAATGCGACCATCAGTGATGCAACAATCTCGTAATTCCTTTAGTAGTATAGAAGGATCAATTAACCCTCATCAAGAAGATGCTGGTTTCAACGTTTCTGATTTAATTCAAGACTCCACTAGCATAAGCACGAGTCCACAACCTGTTCGGTCATGTGTCTCTAAATCAAACTCCCAAAACACTTCAATGAGCATGAGTCCTCGACCTGTTCGGATCCGTCGACCACCGGCATATCTCAAGGACTACCTGACGGGGGGAGGAGTGTTACGTATCAAGAAATAAGTAGGCTACATATGTTTTATTTATAACATCTGTCAGATGACTGTTTATATTATTATGTTTTGTTTACTTTTTAGTTTAGTCTGATTTGTGAGTTCAATAAATTTGGTTTTGTTAATTATGTTTCAATATACTAAAAAAATCATTCATAGCAAATATCTTCCTTCGCACTCAGTTCATTCGCGGCATCAAGGACAACTCTATTCGTGAACATCTTTAACAATCTGATATAACAGAGTTCAAGGAAATTGTATCGAAGGCAGAAGCTTCCAGACTTGACTCTAAACTAATTTCCCTTAAACATCTTCCTACGTCGACATCAGACCTACCAGATATCAATAAGGTTTCTAATACATCTAGACAGCATGACCGTTCCCCTTCTCAAAACAATGTCTCCAGCAGGTCCAAATCGAAGCCCAAACAAACTCCAAACTTTGATGAATTGGGAATCAACGGGTTATGTTTGTGATGCGGCAAATCTAATCATTTATCTAAAGAATGCCGAACGGACAAAAGCAAACTAAAATGTTCTGAATGCTCAAGACTAGGACATGTAGGTAAAGTTTGCATCAGCACACTTTTGAACAATAGGTCCAAGAATAGCTCACACTCAACTAACTAGATAAACGACACAAGTGACCACCAGTATGGTATTCAAAACATAGTAGACATATTTCAAACCGAAGCCTCACCACCGATTCTTACAGTTGTGAATATTGAAAACAAACCTGTGGAATTTGAAGTAGACTCCGGTTCAGGGTATACATTTCTTCCCATAGACAAGTTCAATCAATTACACCTAAATCTTTCAATCCAACCAACTGGCTTACTTTTTAGATCTTACACAAAAGATGTATTCAAACCTATGGTAGAGGTCAATATAAAATACAAATCTAACATCTCCAAAGGTGAAATCTACACTGTACCAGACAACTGCCCATCTATCTTAGAACGTCAGTGGATTCGCAATCTACAAATCAAGCTATCTGAAATAGACAATCATCAAAAATCCTCACCATACACCATACACACCAAAGCAAGACAGTACAAAGTTGGAGACCGAGTCCAAGCACGGTACTGCTCAAACAACAAAAATCTGTGGAAACCAGGAACCACTATTAATAAGTACGGACTCTTACACTACCTAATTAGACTCGACAGTGGATATGTATTCAAGAGACACATCAACCTACTACGACAAACGGAAATGTCAAAAAAAAAGTCTATCAAATTTGCTCCCACAGTGCAAGAAGCCACTTTAGAAGAACCAAGACCACATCATCCATTTGAAGACCTCATCACCATCCCACGAATCAATGAACAACCTCAACATGAGAGAGGAAATTAAAGTCCAGTGCTGCGCAGATCCAACAGAATATATCGCCAGCCTGAAAGCCATATTTGAAAGACTTTGTTACGTCTTAATTTTGCAAAAGTAAATCAAGTTTATTAATTGCATGTTGTATCATAACTTGACTGCTATACAGTGCATATTTTTTGACTACTACCCTCTGTAATGTTTCCAACTTAGGTTGGGCGTTTGTGTATTGTTAGTTGTAATGTGTTAGTTAAGTTTTTTTCACCTGAAGACGGGATCAGATTCCAGATCCCGAAACGTTGTGTATTGTTTTTTACATTCGTGATGGAAAATGTCCACAATAAACCTTTGAACAACATTAACTCACCATCACCAACAATGAACTTCAAACAAAGAAGTCTTAATTTTATTCTTCAACTAGCTGTACCCGCGGGCCTTGCCCCGTTTAACTTCTTAATTTTCAAGATGAGCTCGTTCGCATGGCTCAATCACGTCCTGGTTGAAGTTCGTTCGCTACGCTCACTCACCTTTAGGTTGGAGCTCGTTCGCTGCGCTCACTTGCCTTCAGGTAAGCTCGTTCGCTACGCTAACTCGCCTTCAGGTTGAAGTTCGTTCGCTACGCTCACTCACCTTTTGGTTGCAAATTAGCTGTTGTCATAAATTTAAAAAAAATAATAGTGCTGCACCCTGTTGGTAATCCTTGTAACTTTAATGCTATTGAACATCATAGAACAAAACCATCTTGTTTGATTGAAACAGCTGATAAGATTCATTAATTCCTTTTAAATATGAAAAATCATAAGGTTAACATGGGAAAATCCAGAGCCACTGGGGCGGAGTCCGAGAGTCCGATCAGAATAAAAACAACTTAGTTTTCCTATTTAATGCCTAAAGAATCGGTGTACCAAATTTCAGCCTCCTAGGTAAATGGGAAGTGGGAGAATTAGTGATGAGTGTGTCAGTGAGTCAGTGAGGGCTTTGCCTTTTATAAGTATAGATATTGCCAGTTTCAAAACAAATGATCTTTTCTAATAAGCGTGGGAGAATTATAGTATATCAACCACATGTTTAATAATTATACAATGTTCTATGTTGGCAATAAGTCAAAATCTATCATATGTTATTATTTATAATTAGAGTGTTAAATAAGTCATCAACAACATTATACATTTTGTATCAATCACTGTACACAATACATAATGTATTGTAAAATAAATATTTTAAAATGAAGCTACATTTTTCAATCATCAAAGTCAACAAAATATGCATGCATACACCAGGCCACGACAATATTGTAGATTTTGTGACACATATTTTTGTTATAACTTTTTTATTACTCAAGATACAACTTTGTACCTAATAACCTTTTCTATTGGCCATATTATTTTTATTAAAACAACGTTTTGACCGGTGTCCCATCTCGTACCGTTATCGAGATATAGTCGTTTCAATGCATAGCGCGTTCCGCCATCTTTATCCCCCTCCTCCCAAGTTCTCGACCACCTGAAAAGTAGGTGACATGAGTATTTTTTATCACCACAGTCCGTATTACAACTATCAGCAAAGATATTAGGGAGGTGGTAAGAAACTTCTGCAAGTAGATGTTAGGAATAGACAGAGTGTGGGTTAATAGAGCCCATCCCCTGGGTAGAGACGGGAAGTCAATCATAGCCCATATACCAGAAGATACGGATGTAACCTACATTCTCATTTATAAGAGATATAGTGGAGGGGAAATCATCGCTATCAATAAAAAGTCCAAATTTATTGAATGTTTAGAAGTTAATAAGGTTCATAATTATAATATTGTAAAGGCGAGTTTCATTAATGCACAAAACTCAATTTGTTTCCTGCCATTATGTTTAAATTATAACCACTGGGAGCAAGATTTTGAGGAATTAGAATTAGGGACGGCCCGGAAACAGTCAGGAAAAATTATAGCCTCAGGAAACAAAAACCTCTACCCCGATTCCCCGAGGTCCAACCTCTGTTTGCTCAGCACCGGATACTTGACGTGGCGGGGTCGCCAGTCGCAAAGCAGAGCCTGATTTTTGCATCCATGCTGCACTTCCTGACCAAGGACTGAAGTGGCGGGCTCGTCATGACCCACTGAGAATGCCTATCGGCAGTATAGATTAAATCAACCCCTGCAATACAACAAGGGCACTCCCAGGGATACTTTGTAGTAGTTCCAAATAATATTTTACAATAAAAGTTTACAACCTTTATTTAAGTTACCATGTAAACTAAAATAATAACAACAAACAATAATCATAACATGTGTTGACAAACTAAATACAATTAATAAACCAGCTGTCAATACACCCTCCCTTCTCTAATTTTATTTCCATTTATTTTCTCGCTTCATGTGGTGGCAGCGGTTTAGTACCATAATGTCAGAATTGTCGGAAATTAATAAATTGACAAAACAGAAGCCATCTCCACCTGTGAGTAATGTTCATTTAGAGCCACCAGAGCCTTTTGATACCCAGGAACCTTCAAAATGGTCTCAATGGATACAAGGAATTGAAGTTTATCGCTCAGCATCGGGATTATCAAAGAAAGAGGAGAACCAACAGGTCTAGGAAGTGAAGCTGATTTATAACTCACATCTCTTGGACTCCTGATAAAAGGAAGACTTATGAACAGGTGAAAAACAAATATAATGACTATTTCTTAGTTCGTAAAAACCTATTTTATGAATGAACAAGATTTCTTCAAAGAGAACAAAGACCTTGCTAAACTTTTAAAGCAATGGACAGGCTGAGCGTGCAGTTAAATTGCTAAAAACATTCTGAAGGAAAATCAAGATCCTTATGAGGACTTATTAGCATATCGTTCTACTCCACTAAGCTGCGGTTACAGTCTGCTGAGCTCCTTTTTTATAGGAAAACCAGGATCACTGTTCCTATTTCAGACGAATCATTGAAGCCTAAGTGGCCAGACTTGGAAAGCAATGGACAGTTCAGCGAACGAAAACACAAAACTACAACAGAAGACACAACGTAAAAGAGCTACATGTTTTGATTACGGGGTAAAAAGTGTGGGTGTCTAACCTGATGTAGCCTAATATATACTAGTGGTTGGAACAAATTTCAACACATATGGTCAACATCGATGGGAAATTTTATTGAAGGAGTTCCCGCAAACAATAGATTCCAAACATGTGTTGACCAATTAAATACAATTAATAAACCAGCTGTCACTACAATACCCAGTGACAGAGTCAGTCACCCTTTTAGTCACCTCTTACGACAAGCCTCAGAAGGCTGCGGTCCTATTCTAACCCAAAAAAATGCACAGGGGATAACATTTCTTATAAGCTAGTTGCTAGAATACAACATTGAATTTATTTGCCCTGAATTTATTTGCCCTAGTAATGAGCATTATTGTTTAACAGCGAGGTGGTGTGTGGGCGGGACCTGACTTGGAGCTGTTGACCGACCTTCATAACCAGTTCAACACCAGGTCGGACATCACCG
The DNA here is from genome assembly GCF_028750875.1 of Macrosteles quadrilineatus. Classification (NCBI taxonomy): domain Eukaryota; kingdom Metazoa; phylum Arthropoda; class Insecta; order Hemiptera; family Cicadellidae; genus Macrosteles; species Macrosteles quadrilineatus. The sequence continues at coordinate 2,087,771 of NW_026542606.1, forward strand.
AGACAATTGTTAGGTGTGTTTCTTGTGTTAAGTTTTAGTTGTAGTGGAAAGAAGCTCATACCTGAAGGAGTACCTACTTTACGGTAGTGGTAGTTCTGACGCTCCAGAGCTTAAGTGTAACAACGCAATAAAACAATATTGAAACAAATACATGCTGTTGCTGGTTAAACGTTGAATGCACTGATAACATTGCATACCCCCCTTGATTGATACCCTTTAATGAAAGTTCCTTTTATAAGCTACTTTAACAGGATCACTGTCTAACCACAGATGATGTTATTTTTACAGTAACAATGTATGTGCCGAAAAAATTTTATTTGTACTGCTGACTTTACTTGTTTCCCTTAACTTTTGGAATCAGTTGAATCTTCAACTTTAGATTGAAGACATTCCACTCCTATCATGTTGGAGGGTTGAGTAATTATTCAAGTGTTTAAAAGTACTTGAATCAAGACTAGTAGTTCCTTTGATCAATCATGTAATTTCAAACATACTTTATCATGTCAAATGTTATTAATAATTATTGTATGATGGCTATTACATTTGTATGAGTTGTTGGATGTATAATAGTTATAATTTACCACTAGGGCGTAAAATGACTTCTTCTCATCTCAAGCTCCAGTTTCACTGAAAATGAGCAAAAAGTTGAAAAGAAACTTTTTGCCCATGTGAAGAACTACCTATATTTTTTGTGTTATTGAATATTTGAGCAAACAAAATCACAAAACAAAAAGTATGTAAAGATAACCTCTCAAAACGACTTCCACCTTTTTACTTCTCTGTGTGTGTGTGTGTGTGTGTGTGTGTGTCTGTGTCTGTATGTGCGGATGTGTACAGAGCTACAGACTACACCTGTGGTCCGATTTTAATAAAATTTGATATGTAGGTACTAATCCAATTTGATATGTAGGTACTAATCCATGATATCTCCAGGCGTTTTTCCATTTTTAGAAATTTTAATTTTTAATGGTGATTTCCCATAAAAACCCATAAAATAACAAAATAATACCCCCGCCGCAGCAAACCTGCAGACTAAGCGAATTTCCATTTGACTGATTGGATTCACACTGAAATGTCTACTTAAAAATATAACATTTATTCTTGATTTAAATAGAATTAGTTTAACAAGTACTTAGGTTTGCTGCATCAGGGAGGGTAAAACTGTTTTTTTGTTTTTTGTTTTTTTTTGTTAAATGTGAATAGTTAGTAAGAAATGAAAATATTTTCCAAATTTGATCAAAATATGTTCACAAACAAGCAAACTACAACAGTTTACTTATTCTCCATAAGAATAACATGGGAATTTTAAATTTACAATTTTTTTGAATTTTCTCCGTAACCATTAGGCGCATAATAACGCTTCAATATACTAAATTATTCGTTTTTTAAGCTCTACAAGATGGTTTGGAAAGAAATTGCTAAATTTTATGTTTTTTGGGTCAAAAATGGGAAAAACCTATTTTTACCCCATAAAACCCCCCGTAAACCCCCGTTCCCATGGTCCGATCATGCTGGATCGCGAACTCGTTCGAATAAACGTACGTTTACACGTTTGTACCAAATTTCATCAAAATCGGATCATTTTTGCTCGAGTTATCGTGCTGACGGACACACACATATATATATATATATAACTAGCTGTAACCCGCGGGCTTTGCCCCGTTTAACTTCTTAATTTTCAAGATTATCTCGTTCGCATGGCTCAATCACGTCCTGGTTGAAGTTTGTTCGCTACGCTCACTCACCTTTAGGTTGGAGCTCGTTCGCTACGCTCACTCACCTTTAGGTTGGAGCTTGTTCGCTACGCTCACTCACCTTTAGTTTGAGCTCGTTCGCTGCGCTCACTTGCCTTCAGGTTAGCTCGTTCGCTACGCTAACTCGCCTCCAGGTTGAAGTTCGTTCGCTACGCTCACTCACCTTTTGGTTGCAAATTAGCTGTTGTCATAAATGTAAAAGAAATAATAGTGCTGCACCCTGTTAGTAATTTTTGTAACTTTAATGCTATTGAACATCACAGAACAGAACCAACTTGTTTAATTGAAACAGCTGTTAAGATTCAATAATTTCATTTCTCATAAGGTTAACATGGGAAACTCCAGAGCCACTGGGGCGGAGCCCGAAAGGATTTTTGAAATAAGAATATGCCTATATGTTAATCGGGAATGTGAGCTATCATCATGCCAAATTTCAGCCCAATCCGACCAGTATTTTTCGCGTTCACTTGTCACAAACATACATCCATACATCCATACATCCATACATCTAAACTTTCTCATTTATAATATTAGTAGGATGAAGAAAGCATATTAACTCAGTACCCTGAAATTATTTTTATTTTTAAAACTCTACATGTTTCGACCTTTAGGCCATTTACAAAGGGGTCTGACTTAGGGGAGGTACGAATGAGGCATTAGTTCAAAATTCCTCCGTGAACAGCGCTGTAGTAGAGAGTACTTTGGCAAAGAAGGTTTACTAATCGCAAAAATAGTTCTGTTCATAAAATAAAATTATAAATGCCTCAAATTCAATTTTATTATTTTTTAATTATAAAATTAAACCATCATAACCTAACCGAACTAACCAAACTTGCTGTTAATGAAATAATATAACAAAAGTTTATTAATAGAAAAAATAATTCTGTTATAAAAATAATAAAACTAGAAATTGCTCTACTAAAATTTTATACCTAATGACTTAATAATAAAATTAAACTGTCATACCCAAAACCAAACCAACCAAACTTGCTGATAATAAAAAAAATCTTGGACAAAAAGTTAATGCCACGAGCGGGATTTGAACCCGGGACCTTCAGCATATCAGCCCGGCACGCTAACCATTAGACCACCGAGGCCGATGACTACTGATCGTTTTGTTATGGTAATGGCGTTCCCTCAGCTAATAAGAAGCCCACAGCTGTCATCATAGCCTCTTCTATACCTCCCCTGAGTAAATACCTTTACAAAGAGTAACATTTAACCTCACTTCAAACACAAACAAATTAATTAACAAATAAACATCATGTGATGATCTTTACATATGATTTTCTTTTTTCTTAAAATGTATAGTAAAATAATCTTTGGTCATGGAATTTTGTCATATATATATATAAAATTTTATTATGGTTGTTTAATTTATCCTCCTCTTGATGTTTGTGTTAAATATTCTTTAATTTTAAAATTTTTTCATATATAGGATTTTGTTTCTTAACTTGCATCGTATTGATTATATTTGTTGGATCATTCTTGTAGCTGCAGTATATATGATATTCTTCTTTTGTATCTAATTTATTTCCTTTTGATCCATAGTCCAAAACTGTCATATCTGTTTCTACTTTAGTGAATTTATGATTCTCATTAAGCATGTGTTCTGCTACATTACTTTTCATACTAGTCACATTCTTTGATTCAAAGTTATTGTAAATTATGTTATTTTCCCATAAAAACCCACAAAATAAGAGAATATCATATTTAAAAAAAGCCGGTTTTGATTTAAATTAGTATGTGATGGTCCTTATTCTTAACAACATAGTGCAACCCTCCCCACATTGCTGTAAAGATTATGGTTCAAGAGTTATTGTAAATTCTGTTAATTTCCCATAAAAAAAACCCATTAGTCCAGCAGCTAGCTATACTTTAGTGTGCAAACTTGCGTATACTCAATATTCTTGCATAACGTTTTAGTTTGATGTCTAGGGAGTTTAAAAAACCTGGGTGTTTACCTCCTACCCCCCACGTTTTCCGGCTATGACGACATCATAATGGCGGCCGTTGATTTTTTTAAAGCATATATTTCGCAAATTATTTGTTGGATCGGAATGAACTTTTTTTTGTTTGAAAGATAAGTTTGAATGCTATCTCTTTTACATTTACACATTTGTTGTATGTTTAGTACATTTTTCGTAATTTTGCAAAAACCTGTATTTTTTTTTAATATTTTTGTGTTATTTTTGTTTTTAACCTTTTATTGATACAATATATCAAAAACCACCAATAAAAAAAAATTGTAGAACATTTAAACAGCTTTACAAAATTACCAAATTTAATATGTTTTACTCAAAAGAATACGTTAAGAAACTATATAAATCTCATAAAAACACCTATTTTGGCGCAAAAACGCCTATTAGTCCGGCATCTAGGGCAGTGCGAAAGTCTTAAATAGACAGTTTTACCATTCAATGTTGATGTATGTGTCTAATGAAGTGTTTTCAACTCGGATGTCACGTCTGCACTGTGAGGTACCAAATTTTGAGGGGGGTAAAAAAACGTATTGATAGTCAACAAACACCATAACTTACCCGATTTTTATCCACAACATCCTACTCCTAGGCCTATGTGTTGGCCATAGCTTGGGCTATGGGCCAAAGAACGTAGGCCTACTTTTAATAACAGTGAAGTACACAAACACACCCACAACTACATATTTATTCATAATGGCACTCTTTTTCACCGTACAAAGTTAAACCGACCGATTTTACAAGTATTTATCACGGACAACGGCGACATAACCTAAAACTGGTGTTTGTTGATTGACGATAACAGACGATAACTAGACCGAATCCCCGATCAGCTGTTGGCTAGGTTTGTAGGCACTTATGCAAACCAATCCCTGTCTCTGATCACGGACGGTATGGTTATCTTGAGTGTGGGGGGTTCTTCCCGGAACCTCAATTGAGTCAAGGGTGTCGCCACCTCTGGTGGATAGGTTCATCCGGGTGGGTTCCACTTCTATACCTGCCTCCTTTTGGGAAACCCTGATGGCCTGGCAGTGATGTTGGGTCTGACGGGCAAACTAAGTAGATCGGGTGCTGTTCCCCTGCATATCTAAACTCTCCACAAGATCACACCACTTAGTTTTGCGATTTTCGGCAATGACTGACATAAGCTCTTCACCTGCTAGAAGTGTGTCCTCAGCAAAGGGATCATTGTCAAAGAGACCTTGGTATCGTTCTAGCAGTGGCTTTGCCTCTTCAGAGAGTCCTGCGATGTAATGGGTTCGACAGCCTCTAGGTATAATTTTTCTCGAGACCTGCTGGACAAGCTTAACGAAGGAGTCATACATATCAGGTTGTGGAGGGATATTGGCGATTTCTCTGTCAATGATCTCCCTAAAACCCGTCCAGTTGGCCTTTTTGAAATTAAACCTGTGCCTTAGAGGAACAACTTAAGGTTTAACAACAGCACTAACGGTGCATACTATAGGTTTATGTTGAGTTCGGGGAATCGGATCACTTACAGACTTTTCACACTGGGAGGCAATCCTGCTACTCAAAAAGATGTTGTCAGGGTTATAACCCCTCTTCCATCTACCGCTGTTAAAGGAGCAAGGGAGCTTAGGATCGTGTATGAGCTGCAGGTCATTTGCCTCAGCCTAGGTTTCAAGTTTTGTCCCATTTTCACTTGTCTCTTTGTATCCCCAAGCAATGCTCTGACAATTAAAATCCCCCAAGACGAAATTAATGTCATCATTGCATAGATTATCGGGCTCTGTAAGATTCGGGAGGCTTATACAAAGAGGTGACACTGTACTGTGGTGTCCTGACCATTAGTATCTCAGTATTGTTCCTCTCAGTCAGCGAAGCTGAGGTGATGTCATTGTATGGCCTGGCAAAAACAGCACTACCATATTGATCATGAGGTCTCTCTAGAAAAGTAAAACGTGTTGTGTGAACCTAACACGTTCCATAACAAATATGTTGTTGGTTGATGTTAGATTTACAATACATTGATGATTTAGTTAAAAATTGGAATATTTGTCAACAGTGTAAGGTAGTGAAATCTTTCAATTACATTTATTTAGTACACGTTGTAAGATTCTTCTTTACATGTTGGCTTCAAATATAGGTAGGTTTTTCAAGGTGAAACAATTTAAACTCGAGAAAGACATTGTCATACAGTATGATGCTAAGGGTATCAATACGTAAGTTTGAAGTGCATAAGAATTGCATACAGTAATGTATTGTCATACAGTGTGACGCTAAGGGTATCAATACGTAAATTTGACGAAATGCCGGCCATTTTACTATACACAAAGGGTATTGAAACGACGACGATGTCTAAACTGCCGCAGGAAATGTTCCTGATTTTGCTGAGATCGGGGACGACGACGATGACGCTTCCGTGAGTGCGGCAGTCAATGGTGATGTCTACACGTCCCTGGAAGATTTCATGATAAAAAAAACCATAATTGGCTATTTAGAATTTTGCATTGCTGCATTTTGTCTTTTTTTTAACCATTATCTTAATAATCGTTATGACATAAAGACAGGGTGTGTGTATTACAACCAAATTATTTAGAAAATTTGGTTAAACTATGAATAAAAATTGGTATTGGTATCAAGAAACGAGAATTGTTACATTTTGGTATCAACACTCACTATTTGTTGAAAAAAAAAATAATCTTGAAAAATCTGGAATTAGTCTTGAAAAGTCAGGAATTAGTCTTGAATTTGAAAATGGAAATAAACTAGACAGCCTGAATACACCACGACCAAACCAAGGCAGCCATCACAAGGCAAATGACTGCTGAGACCACCGCTGGAAGGAGGGTAGCATTGGTTTTGGGGAGGGGGGGTGGACGCTAAAAATAACTCGCCCTACGTCAAATTTACATGCAACACCCAACTAGGGATAAGTCAGTGTATCTTTGACAATTAAATCATATCAGTACAGTTTTTCATTTCTGTAGGCTATCTGCTATATTTCGTACTAAGTTGGCAAATAAGTTTCTAGGGTTTACTTTAAAAAAAAAAAAAAAAAAAAAAAAAAAACAGACTTTGATTAAATTAAGTTATAAAATTGAATTTTGTGATGAAATAAACCTCTAAATATGTTGTTGTTATTTTATTTTTGTCATACACTAATAATAGAAATGATGAGGTACAGATGTTATTGAATACAATTTTCAATGGTAAATAAGTGGTTACAACAATTTTTCAGGGGGTGGGATTCGTGTCTAGACTGTGAATCAAAAGATTTATTATAAAATACCTACAATAAGGATGTAAATTGAACAATAATTTTGAAACAATATTTTAGTAAGATTATTAATTTTCTTTTCTTTTGTTACTGTTAATGAAATTGAGGTAGTTTTAGTCCCAAAATGGATCCTGGAGATGTCTATAGTTTGAGTTAATAATAAATGGAATGTTCTCACCAATCTTCTATAATAATAATTTTCTTCTGGATAGGCTTAAATCCTCCTTTCTTCAGTTAATTTGGATATTTTGACAATACTTCATTTCATAATTTCACAATTTATTTATCACAACTGTGTTTCTGTATGTTCTTCTTGGATGCCTTAACTGCACTGTCACTGTTCATTGTTGTAAATAATTTTGTAAATTATGGGGTTCACATAAATAAAAACATGGTTGAATTTTAGTGATAATCTTGAACCCAGATGTACTGTATTTTAAATGGAGGAATTGTTTTGAATAAAAATAATTTGATAAGTCAATGAATAAATTTTGATTTTAAAAAATATATATATATATATATATATATATATACAGGGTGGTAAAAAAGTCCCTGGACAGTTAAATATTAAAAGAAATAATGCAGATAGAGCTGCAATACTTGGTACAAAGTTACAGGGCATAAAACTCTATTTTAACACATATTCAGTGATCCAATAACTCTTCAGGGGGACGGCCCACAAGGAGTCGGAAGAAAATCTTAAATGGAAGCATAGGTCAATATGCACATTAAATTAAAGGTCTTCTTTAGTAGAATACAATGCCGCAAACCGCACTTCAAAAGGTTGATCCTGCGCAAAATGGCAGATGTTCAAAGATTTCTTGAATCCGCCATTTTGAATCTTTGAACGACTGCCATTTTTTACTCAGGCATTCTTTTGAGCTTCAATTTACGGCATCGTAATCTACTAGTGAAGACCTTTAATTTGATGTGCATATCGACCTATGCTTACGTTAACAATTTTCTTCCGATTCCTAGGGCTGTGCCCCCTGAGGATAAAGCGTATAATAGCAATGTAAATTAAATGAATCTTTGAACAACTGTCATTTTGTGCAGGGTCAACCTTTTGAAGTGCGGTTTGTGGCATTGTATTCTACTAAAAAAGACCTTTAATTTGATGTGCATATTGACCTATGCTTCCATTTAAGATTTTCTTCCGACTCCTTGTGGGCCGTCCCCCTGAAGAGTTATTGGATCACTGAATATGTGTTAAAATAGAGTTTTATGCCCTGTAACTTTGTACCAAGTATTGTAGCTCTATCTGCATTATTTTTTAAAATATTTTACTGTCCAGGGACTTTTTTACCACCCTGTATATTTATATACAGTGTGTAAAAAATGTCTCCCCCCCCCTATTTATTTTTTTTATTTTTTAAAATAATGAAATATCGTTTGGGGAGTGATAGTAACATAACGTGAAGTTTCTTTTGACATAGTTAAAATTTTTGAATTCCCCCCCTAAATGGGGGGTAAGGGGGGTAACTCAAAATTTTTAAATGTAAACCCCTAGCTTGTGACACCTCATTTGAAAGAGCATTAAAAAACTAGGTAAATGGTGAAAACTAGAAATTTCTATCTAATTTCTAACCGGAATTACAGCCAAAAACGCTCAAAATTACAATATTTTTGGGAAACTCAAAATTGTAATTATTGCATACACCCTTTGAGTGACCCCTCATTTGAAAGAGCAATAAAAATCAGGCTTATGTTATTAAATTAAAAAACTGTTACTTCCTACAGCCAAAAATTTCTTACAGCTAATAAATTATTATTTTAATAAAATCTTTTATTTCTTTATTATTGCAAAAGTGCAAAATAACATCTTTTGAAAAAAAGTGAAAATGAAATGTATTGGTTATCCACAACAGAGCAAGTACAAACTAAAAATTTAAGGTTATTACAATAAGAAATTTTCGTGAACATGAGTTTGTTTCATTAGATGACCTTTGCTCAGCCGGTTTTCCCTGTTTGCCCTGGCATGGGTTTCCTCAACTCATTCTGTCAATGAGCTGTTACAGACAGGTCTAGGTCAGTACTGCAGCATAAATTCAATTTCTATTTAATAATAACAATTATGTAACTATTTGATAACTGTAAAGACTTTTTTGTTCATTAAAATTCTCTAAGGTTAATAATTAATTGTTAGTTTGTTGCTATTTAGTTAGTCAGGTTTTTTAATTTAGTTTCTTTATTCAATAGTTAGTTTTTTGTTAAAAGTTTATTAGAAATTTTTAATAATGGCTCGAAGCAAAGACGATAAGGTGGAAATGGTTTTAACTTTTGGTGCCTCGAATGAAAACTACCACGAGACAGAAAGGAGATTCAACGAAGCACATCCTGATCGACCAGTGTGTCGAAAATATTTGAGGGAACTAATTGGCAAGTTCAGACGAACTGGATCCGTAGCTAATGCTCCAAAATCAGGCCGAACATCTTTAGACGAAGAAACACAATTTGAAGTTGTGGCAGAATTTGTAGAGGATCCTCAGCAGTCGACTCGATCAGTTGCTACACTGTGTGACTTATCCCATCAAACAGTTCGAAATATTTTAAAGAAAAATAAATTTCACGCTTATAAATTTAAACTTGTCCATGCATTAAACGACGATGATCTAGACCGTCGACTTCAATTTTGCGAAGAAATGGAAGAACTAATCAAAGCTAATCCACATTTCGTGTATAATGTAGCTTTTTCAGACGAATGCACTTTTTTTGTTAATGGAACTGTCAATAAACATAACTGCAGATACTGGGATACTGCAAACCCCCATGTTTACCGAGAATCCTCAACGCAGTACCCAGAAAAATTAAATGTATGGGCTGGGATGTTGGGTAATCATATCCTAGGACCATTTTTCATCGATGGCAACCTCAATGGAGAACATTATTTGCAAATGCTTCAAGAGTCGGTTTTTCCAGCCATAGTGGAAGTTATTGCACAACATCCACATGAGTTTGATGAAGATATTGTTCACTTCCAGCAGGATGGCGCTCCCCCTCATTTTCATCGACAGGTCCGAGCATTTCTAAATACACAACTGAATGGTCAGTGGATTGGCAGGCGTGGCCGGATAGAATGGCCAGCACGGTCCCCCGATCTAACACCTTTGGATTTTTTTCTATGGGGGTTTATTAAATCGACAATTTATAAAACTCCCGTACAGAATATTGAAGACTTGAGACACAGGATTGTTGAAGCCTGCAGAAAAATCACTGAGGAAACATTCCATAACGTGAGGGAAGAGTTCACGTCTCGTTTATTTTACTGTCAGGAAGTAGGAGGACTTCAGTTTGAACATTTGCTGTGAATTTATTTGGTGAACACAACATCGCTACTGTTATTTCGCACTTAAGGTTAGTTTGTTTGTAAAAATCATAAAAAACCATCTAATTACCTGTTAGAAATTATTAATCCTTATCATTGGCCTGATTTTTATTTATCTTTCAAATGAGGGATCACTCAAAGGGTGTATGCAATAATTACATTTTTGAGTTTCCCAAAAATATCGTATTTTGAGCGTTTTTGGCTGTAATTCCGGTTAGAAATTAGATAGAAATTTCTAGTTTTCACCATTTACCTAGTTTTTTAATGCTCTTTCAAATGAGGTGTCACAAGCTAGGGGTTTACATTTAAAAATTTTGAGTTACCCCCCTTACCCCCCATTTAGGGGGGGAATTCAAAAATTTTAACTATGTCAAAAGAAACTTCACGTTATGTTACTATCACTCCCCAAACGATATTTCATTATTTTAAAAAATAAAAAAAATAAATAGGGGGGGGGGGAGACATTTTTTACACACTGTATATGTTGAGACAATATGGTTTTAGTAATATTAACAATGAACATGAATAGATATTAAAAATATAACAAGATTTAGTTTAGAATTTAATTAGGCCTAATGAATATATTTGTAAACATTGGTTTTTGAGTCATTACAGTGTCTAAAATCAATATTATATGTGTAACCATTTCATACTGTAAATTTAAGAACATTTTCCTCTTCCCGCTCCCCCCCCCCCTATTGCTAATGCAAAGCATGGGAAACTGCATTAAGAACGTTACAAATGTCGCCAACCTTGGACAAAGGACGTTCAACATGTTAGTTAAAAAAATAATTTTCACTTTCTGAATGTATTAAAATTTTAAGTACTGTAAATGTATTTTGTATTTTACTTCAAGTAAAAGTACTTAAGTTTTTTGTGACATTGTCAACTTATTTCATTTCTTGGCAATAATGTAGTATTGTATCTTTTTCATTTCATTTCAATATTTCGATTAGTCAAAGATTTTGAATTCACCTCTTGGATATTATTTTTACAATATTGAGTTAATAAATGGGACATGTCTACAGAGCAAACGACAGTATAACTTTCGGCTACAACTGTGGAGGAATGCAGGTGTTCTACCACCAGCCTTGTAGTGGCGCTGTGTTGGCAGGATTGCCTGCTCCCTCAGATCTCATGGGGGTGGTAGCACTGAAGGCCAAGCGTCGTCTGGAGAGGGACCATAGCATTGTCTTGTTGTAAGGTGAGACAAGTTTATGTATCATCATTTATTTATATTTACATTCATAAAATATAAAATTTTAGATGCTGAACAATGGGGAGCTGATGGTATCTTGATAGATACCATTTATATACAATCCTCGTACTTATCTAAAATTCAGAAAAGTTGTTTTAGTGATGTATCATTAACCCTCGAGCGGGCGCTTGTAGTTTTTGTTAATATAAATATGCATAATGGGTGTCGGCATCGTGTCCAGCTCTACACTTCACGCACGTCATCCTGGGAATGCCCCTAAGCTATTTTTACCCCCGAATTCTTCCTCATTTTGTTGTCAGTTGCAATTCAGTGACGCGGTGTCAGTTTGCAGAGGTTTACTCCACGTGCGCCCTATCGCGTAAGTCCTTAGCGCAAAGTTTATTTTCTCATGCGCTATTGTCAAACTGCGTGTATATTTTATACATACAAAATTATAAACATGTTTAAATGTATTATTTAGTTTATAAACACAAAAATATCGACCAAATATACTACTCAGAATCAAAATCAACACAAATTAAACTTAAATAACTCAATCAACACTAATGAATAACGTGTGGTTCAGAACAACATTATTGTATCAAATCAAATCAAATCAAAATCATCTTTATTCATTTTTATATACAATATGTATACATAAATGGCGTCAATATAAAACTATTACTAAACTTAAAGACTAACATAGTGTTGCTTAGTTTTTGTATGGAATTCATTAAAACTATAAAATGCACCTTCAATTAGAAAAGATTTTAAAACATTTTTAAAATTGCCAGAGGTTATTTTATTTTTAATTGAAATTGGTAGGCTGTTAAAAAAGATAATCCCATTATAGCTTGGCTTCTTTTTAAAAAAACTCTTTGTTATGTTTTGTAATTTGAAAATCATGTCTTCGTCTAGTATTATATTCATGTTTGTCGAGATTTTTTGATAATGTGCCAATTATGTTCTTTATATAGAGAATAGTGTTAAAAATATAAAGGCTGTAAACTGTCATTATCCCTAATTCTGAAAAATAAGTTTTACAAGGAGTGTCATATTTTAGTTTTAACATAGTTCTTAATGCTTTTTCTTGCCAATATAAAATTCTATTCATGTTAAAATTTGAAGTAGCTCCATAGACTTCAATGCCATATGTTATGTGTGAATGAATTACTGAATAATAAACCGATTTAATTGTTTTCAAATCACAGAAATTTGACAGTCTCTTTATAGCAAAGATCCCAGAACTTATTTTAGAGCAGACTTTATTAACGTGACCTGTCCAATTAAGAGTACAGTCCAACGCTAAACCTAAAAAATTAGTATTTTCACAAAGGTTGAAAGGTGGCGCTGTTGAAGTAATAGATTTTGACTTCCTGCAAGAAAATTTAATAATTTTTGTTTTATTTTTATTAATTAATAAATTTAAGCTATTTAGTTGGTCATTAATTATATTGATTGCAGTGCCAATTTCAGAAAAAACTTTATTAATATTTCGGTCAGAGATTGTTAAATTAATATCATCGGCAAAAATACTGAAATTGTTATTAGCTGTAAGTGTATGTAGACAGTTTGGCAACTTTCCCAAATAGCAAAGAAACAAAAATGGTCCAAGGACAGAACCTTGTGGTACAGAATAATTAATAGATCTGGTTTTTGAATTGATTTTAAAAGCTTTATTATTTTCAATGTGTGATATTTCTACATATTTTTGGCGATCTGTTAAATAAGATTCCAACAAAGCTAATTCTTTGCCAGATATACCAAAGAAAGTTATTTTTTTTAATAAAAGTGAATGGGAAACACTATCAAAAGCCTTTGTTAAATCTAAAAAAGCAGCTACTGCTTGGTTACCTTCATCCAGTTTGTTAATCACATTTTCAACAAAGGCTATTATAGCTGTTACAGTGGATTTTTTTTGCCTAAAACCATGCTGTTCAGTGTGATTGGAAAATAACAAATTATTATTTTCCAAATATTCTGTCAATTGTAATAACATGCATTTTTCAAAGAATTTTGACAAAGAGGGTAGAATTGAAAGAGGCCTATAATTAGACGGTTCATTTTTGTTTCCTTTTTTATATAATGGAATTATTTTGGATATTTTTAACTGAGAAGGAAAAACACCTGAAATGAGGCATGCATTTATAACATGAAGAAGTGGTTTGAGAATTGCCCACTTAGCATCTTTAATTATTTTTGTTGGGATATCATCACACCCAGAGGACCATTTGCTTTTGATTGAATTTATTATTTGAATCAACTCCTCTTCTGAAATGGTTTTGAACCTAAAAGTATGATTAGTTAATACTGCATCTGTTATTGGTCTATTTATTATTCTCTTATTCATTTTAATTTCAGGAATAATTATATTCTCTACAAGGTCAGCATACAAATTATTCAATATGTTGACTACTTTATAAGGATCAGTGACACATTTACCTTCGTGGTTTAAAAATAGCTCTGTTTTTGATTGATCCTTGCTACTGTACAGTTCCTTTTTGATCAATTGCCAAATAGATTTTGTAGGGTTATCTGATTTATTTATTATGTTTTCAAAATATTGCTTTTTCTTTTGTATTACAAGATTTCTGTATTTCCTTTTTTGCATTTTTAAGTTTTTTTTTACACAAACATTTTTATTTCTCCTTTTTTGTCTATAGTTATCTATGAGCTTAGTCCGTTCATGTTTTATTTCCCAATCAATCCAATTTTTTCTTTGGGGGTTACTTCTAACATTTATTTTTGGAAAGTTTTTATCAAAATGATAGTTCAATACATTATAAAAATATGAAAATTTGTTATCAATTGGTGTTTGATATAGTTTGTCCCAATTTTCATTTGTCAAATCATTCACAAAGTTTTCAATATTTGGTTTTTTAAAACAACGTTTCATTTCCCACAGCCTTATATTTTTATTTGTATTTTTGACATTATCCAATTCAAGAATTTGCCCATCGTGGTCAGAGAGTGCAGTTACAAGACAAATTACCCTTACATATGTCTTATTAATATTTGTAACAAAGTTATCTATTGCCGATTCACAACTATCAGTTATTCTAGTAGGAATATTTACTGTGTAATACATGTTATGTGTCTTAAGTAAACTAACAAAATCAATTTTTTTACAATCATCGGTCAATACATCAATATTAAAATCTCCTCCAATGCATAAATTAGTATTAAAACTTGATACAAAACATAAAAGTTTGTCCAGGTTTTCTAAAAAACCAGCAATATTTCTTGAAGGAGTTCTATAAATGCCAGCTACAATAACCTTAACATTGTTCAATTCTAATTCGACTGTACAAGATTCAAAAATCTTATCTGTGTTTAAATGATCTATTAATGAATTAGTTAGTTTTTTACATCGAATTTCTTTTTTAACTAAAATTAATACCCCGCCTCCTTGATTCACATTCCTTACATAATAACTCACAGTATTATAGCCAATCAATTCAAAATTTTCAATTTCAGTTAATGTTAATTTGTGCTCTGATAAAATAACAACATCTGGTTTAATTTCATCAATTGTGATTTCTAAAGAATCAATTCTGCTACTTAAACATTGTATGTTTTGATGGAAAATATATAATTTCTTACTCTTACTGGCTTTTGAAACAGGTGCTAAATTAGTGTTTGTTTTGGTTTTTTGTTTCTTAAAAAATACTTCTTATGATTAATTAACTTATTATTTACATTATCAGTTTCAGTTCTTGTTCCTATGAAATATTCTTCGATTGAGCGTAGTCTCCTCATAAATTCTCGAGCTTTACTTTTGTCAGGAGTTTTGAATCCATGGAAAAGGGAATCAGATGACATTCCAGTAAGTGTCTGGCAATCTTCAGAGTTTTTGTGCTCAAGTGATGTAGGTGATTTATGGTCTATTATGACATTACTACAGTTCACTTGTTCCTTAGATGGGTGGTCATGTAGAACAGCAACAGGTGTACTTGCTATTTTGACACTCTTCTGAGATAGAGTCTGAGCATCTTCAGGTAGGCTCGCAGGAACTCTTAAATTCATCTCTCTTGTGATGCAGCTCCGTAGCATAGCTAAAAATGTTTCATATTCTAGCCCATTCTTTAGCACTTTTGTTGGTTTCTCCTTCTGAGCAATTATTTCCACCCTTGCCCCAGTGATGTAGTGGAAATCCACTATATTTTTGGAGAAAATATTTAGTGATATTTTGTCCCTCACACAGCCCAATGGAGAACAAAGAAGTCTTTTGCAGTTTTTCTTTTTGAATTCCTCTGTGAATTTCTTGAAAGCTAGGTTATAGTCCATGACTGTGGGTTTACTCCTATAAATATCCTTGGTCACAAGCCCATAAATTGCGGCACCTTGCTTGTTCTGGAGAGTAACATGGCTGTTTAGGCACTCTGAACGTAAAGGTCGGCCAAATTTCTTTCTGAAGGCAAGAGCAACACCTCTACTCATCTGTCTTTCGTCCTCAAAGTCACCAGAAATTGAGTGGGCAAAAGCTACAGACTACACTATTAGCTATTTACTAGGAGATGGAGATTGCAGTCATTCTCAAGGAGTTTGACCTGGGTATAAGTCACTCTAATTGATATCAGCAGTAACAAAACTCAACACAATTTATCTTACTTTTTAACTACAAAACTCAAATTTATATTACAAATTTAAAAGATAATGGCTTTATACTGCCCCTCCCTACCGGTACCAAGAATGACCTTCATCCACCATTGTTACTTAAATTCTAATTCAAATGACCTTAAAATAAACTCCTTCTATCTCTTACAAACCATTTTTCTTTTATATACCTGTCCGTATTCCGTCTCAGGATCTAAACATTCTAAACACCTCAGGAATACCCGGCGCCTCCACCAGCTTGTCACACCCCCCTTAGCTACTCGCTTGGCTTACAATGAGATTAAATATTTGTTTTACCTTTTATCCCTTCGGGGCGTGGGGTGGACTGAAGTGAAGAGACGCTCAGTTGCTCAAAACAAACTTTAATTTGACACAAAACCAAGAAAAAACAACTTAACGTATCATCAATAAAACTCACACAAAATATTAATCAATTAACGCTCTACTTCGGACCCTCCTTTACTATATTTAGACCTGTGGTCTCCGGCAACCCCAAATCATGTTACCATCTCGACCCGACACTCCCGTCGTGTCCATGGACCGTCTTCTACAAGCTCCCCGTGGCGACTGACGACTGACTACTGTAGACTCTCGTCAACCAGGTACTCCTAGGTACAGAAGTTATCCCCGGTGGCGGGATAATTGCCCAGACGCGGGGAAATTATGGGGCCCTGCGTCACAATAATTTGCAAAAGCTTTCATTTAAAGACTCGTGAGCTTCCGATTTGTATACAGCAATGGTTATATAATCAAATTACTTATTTCCTATAATCAATGACAAATCACAGAGTAACGAAACTAACCTCATAGTTATATAGAATATTTTTGTATTCAACCAGCTGTGAGTTAAAACAAATGATATTCCACTAAAACAAACTTAAGACTTTAAAGACTGCTTTAAAAAATAATTTTGAACGTCTAGTATTTTACTATGTATATTTAAATAATCTACCAAATAAATAAACGTATCAATCATTAGGCCTATAGAATTACACATAGGATAAATAAGTCAACCCTAAGTATGTCTTTAAATTTTTATCCAAATGCTGAATTTGTGCCACAAACGCTGTTATGTTAAGCAAATTATATTATATACCAAAAGCTAATTTAGAACTTAAGCGTCGGCTGCTAGAATTTTCAAAAATTAAAACTTAATTTGTAAAAAACTGGGTCCCTAAATTAAAATTATGGCTTCGACATTCCCTAGTTCTCAAATTTATCTTTCTTTCAACACAAAAATCATGAAAATCCGTCGAGTGGTTGATTCAGAATCGTGAAATAAAAAAACCCTGTCACGTTTTAATATATAAGAATGTTATGAACAAAGAAACTAGGTTTATGATTAGGTTATTCAACATTTACATATTATATTTCGTTATAAAAACAAGTAAAATGGGTAAAATTTATGTTATTTAGTGTTGCGGAATAAAACTCTGCATGCGCCCGCTCCTGTTTTACTGGTGAAGCGCCTCCTCAAGGGTTAAATAAAATTACTTTAAGCTTAGTTGTAAATAAGTTGAGTTCACTACAGATGAGTTAGTAGAGTGGTATTTTTCTGCACGTTATTTAGATTTGTTCTGTTTTAGTCTATATTTCCCTATTTATTTCCTTGATGTTTGAGAGCTTTAGTTCTAATTCAAGTTCATTTAGCTTTTGTTTTGTAGCTCTTAGAGGCAAATGGGGTGTTTTTGTGAATTTTAAGTAGGGGTCTGCGGGCCATACTTCTTTACTTTAAGTTGGGTAAAAATAGTGCACTGTAGTGCATAAAATATTTTCTTACTAAAACAGTTATTTCTGCTACCTGGTTGTGCATTTAAATTAAAATGGCAGATAAATCTTCAACTCTTCTTTCAAAATATTACAACAGATTATAAATAATGGATAAAAAGTCTTAATAAATTATTTATTGGGCAAGATTTTATTTGAAAAGGAACCTTGTATGGTAAATTGGAAGATTTATGCCCTGAAGAAAGATGTTTCAGTTAAATTAAAAATGCAAGTTTAAGTTGTGAAGCATAGTTGGTACAAGGTCACAGTGATTCTGCAGAGCGCAGGAAAGTAGTGCCAAAGTGGCACAAACCAGCTTGTTACTGAACAATCACTAACCAGCTGTCTGCAGAATCGGCACATCTACAGCCACAAGTTTCCCAACCGGGAAGAGTTAAGTTATGTTAAAATGATCTGTTGATAAAATCAAATAAATTTATTGTGCCTCTGTTTAAAAAGATGTTGTATTTTTAGATTGATTATGAACAAAACAATTAAGAAGATTATGTGAATCGTGCTGAAGCAAAAAAGAAGATTCATCATCCAGGCTAGAATTGGAAAATTATTACAGTCAAAAATTGGATTTTGTCTTGTAAGTTGGGATTACTAAAAGCGCAGTGTATGATGTGATAATAATAGGCTATATTTCCTAAGCTAAGTTACAAGTGTAAGATTGTTGTAAGTGTTACAAATTGTTTTAACCCGGAATAGTTTATTTATAAAGCTTTAACTACTTGTAGAAACAATTTCATGATAAATTATTGAAGAAATGTGCAAGTGTTCATCACACACATTAGTGGTAGAAAATGTTTGAAATGTTACAAGAATATTCTGAAAGTAATCAAAATATGTCTAATAACACTCTTGAAACATATATTTTTACTTATACTGTTAACTCGCAAGGCTTTACATATTACAAAAGATGGTAAGGTGTGATTGATTTCAATTGGACACTCAAGACCAATCATCAGACCCATAGGTGCTTACTGCGTCTGATCATGGTTGCGCCATCTTTTATATGTACTGTATTTACCGTCTTGTCAGTTATCAGTATCTTCTTCTTATATATTACAGGGATTTTTTATTTCACAATTCTGAATCAACCACTTGACAGATTTTGTGTTAAAAGAAAGATAATTTTAAGAGGGAGAGGAGAGAATGTTGAAGTTGTTTCAGTGCTGGTTTAACTGACAGATGGTTTCAAACATTCATTGGAATGTTTATTTTACAAGATATTAAAAGTTATGCCTACATACTATTTCACTTAAAAACATATTTTTTTCTTACTGTAAAGGATCTGCGTTTTTAGGAAATGTGTGATTTTTAGCAACACATCTCAAACATTTGTGTATAATCAAGTTTCGTCGTAACTGCAATCTGTGTAAGTATAAGTTTATGTCATTAACTAAAATTTTAACTCACGCTAAAATATTTTACTAAGCAAACTATCGCTTAACCGTTTAAGTAGTTTATGTGTTGATACTTCTTTTCTTGATGTTTAAATGTGTGTTTGTCGGCATACCAAAAAAACCAAAATTATTGTTAGTAATTAAAATGTCAACCGGTTTAGCCGGTCTCTAGAAAACTGCCAAATTAGCTGCAGGATGTCAGTAGAAACCAAAATTGATTCAGGGTGCTTTCCAAAAGTAAAAGGCTCGGATGCAGGCTATGCGTGGTGGAGACGACTTTAAAACATGTATTCCAAGGAGTACTACAAGGTAGACAACCACTTGGAAGACCAAGAATGAAGTGGAAAGACCAAGTAATGAAATACATCTCCAGACTAGGATCTACATTAGAAGAGGCAGGGGATAAAAGAGAATGGGAAGCCAGAATCCCCTTAAGATTTCAGTGGCCATGGAGGTATAGTAAGGTACCTCAGATCAAGTACGATAAGGTACGGTAAGTATCTAAGCTCAATATCGTAAAACACGATGGATTTTATTCGATAAATATTATGTTTAGAGCACTTTTTCAAAACATGTCATCGGCAACATTAAGAGAGCAGTTTTGTCCATCGATTTAAGAATTATGTAAATACATTTCATATAGTGTTATCACACACTGGGTTGAGAATGGTTCTCGATGAATGCAGAGGCTGTAGATTTCGCGAGGTGGGATCACCGGGTGCGGAAGTGATTTATATTCGCAACTGTTAATGAGATGAAGCTCTAGCTTGAGCCGTTACCACACACTCGGTCCAACACCTGTGTATAATACACATCGCTGTATATTGTATAGTTATACAACTCGCATTCGTCTTAGTATATTTTGTATGGAAAACCTGGTTGAAACGTTATTGTACATTATGTTGTCCCAAAAGTGTGTATAATATACTTTCACTATTGTATAGTCCTACAGTTAAGCTTCTCCTATTTGTTCTATGTATTTTTTATTTGTTCTAATGTACAACTGTCAATGATTGCAATCTAAACATACAGGATGTGTAAAACTCTGCTGTATATCACGAGAGGCGAGTAAACAAATCAGGTGATTTGAGTGCTACATGTTTCGCTCACGACTATGGGTTGTAAAATATTGGTGTGCAGCTACTGTACTCAAGACCAGTGTGTGTGAATTGGCCGCCAATCTCACTTCAAGGCTTTTCAAATCAACACAATTGCTATTTTATTTTAAAATTATCAGATTTAAAATGCATATTGTATAGGCGTATAATCTGATTTAAGATATAGGTGGTCACAAGACATTTGTTTATGAGATGATTTTCCCCATTAAAACTGCCAGCATTTGTGTACGAGTGTAAACTAGCTGTTCTGAATTATATTCAGTTTTAATTACTACTCGATTCCCGTACGTAGGATGGGCCAACAAATTGTACGGGTAAATATATGTTTCACAGAGTGTTATTGTTATTAGATTATATTCAGTTTTAATTACTACTCGATTCCCGTACGTAGGATGGGCCAACAGATTGTACGAGTAAATATATGTTTCACAGAGTGTTATTGTTATTAGACATATTTCCATTCACAGTACTTTCTCTAAATTTAATAACAGGTACAATGCATATCAAAAAGCTATTTAAAAGGAAATAGCGATGTGGCAGAGATTGTTCTACGTGCATAATGCCGTTACCAACTAAATGCTTTCCATTACAATGATTATTCTATTTGTAAGGTTATGATTAGGGCCAAATGTTTACTCAAACAAAACTTCACAGTATCTAGGTATTTGTCAGTTGTGCAGCCTTTTCATCTCATGTCAATCTGTCTTTACCTTTGTTTAACAATTAATTTTGGGTCCTAAGTTTGGATCCATTATTTACGTATCACAAGTCCCATTGTTTAATTTTTTGTTCAATCTTTCTCACTAACAATTAATTGTCATTGGGCAGTGAGAAAGATTGAACAAAAAATTAAACAATGGGACTTGTGATAAGTAAATAATGGAACTTTGAGAACTTGTTTTATATTTTTTGCCCATTAAAATTTTGGCGATCTGGGCTACAGCCTAGTCAGCTCATATACGAAATTGGGCCTGATGAAGCCACAAAAAGATTATCAATGCTGTCCAACAACAAGGTGCCCTAAATTACGGATATTTCCTGCTGTTGAAAAAAAAGGCAAACATAGTTGATATTTTGAAAAATAAATGTGTTGTTAAAGAAATGATTGGAATTAGAATGAAAAAAAGGTGCTTTTTTCTAAGTCAGAAACAAACAATGCTTTTAAAACATAATTAGTATAGGTTGAAGTAGATTTATTTTAATTTGTAATTTTGTACACCAAAACCGTGCTGCTCCAGCAATTGTAACACTGAAGCTATGTATTAGCTAAACATAGAACTATAGGTACCGTACTTAAATTAAATTATGTTTAGAGGTAAGGATAGTAGTGTAATTGTAGAAACAGTAAGAGAGCACTCTTATTATCATACAACTTATTTTTAAAGAGATTTAAAGAGAGGGTATAGATTACTCTATTCTTAATGAAGCTATGGGCTGCCTCACAAGAGTTGATCTCAAGATTGCTAACCATACAAATTTCACATATTGTGTGTAGCAAAAAATGTAAAATTTAAGAAACAAAAGTGTGTCTTATTAACTTGCCTCCTACGATAAATAAATTGAGGCGATTTTGCAGGCATCCAAGTTTTTCAAAGTCTGTACATTTCTCAAAACAAATTCACATTTCAAAATAAAATATTGAAATTTGAATAGGACTTTTCACTAACCTCTACTCACAAGAGAATGTCCTAAAATGGTTATTTTGGTTGTATTGCATGAGCTCAAAGTATAGCATGCAATAGGCATCCATCGTAATAGGAACACATTTTATTGGAATTTGTATCGAATGCTTTGGGTTGATGATTGTCTCATGGGCTGGTTGTTTTATCTAGATGTCTACTTCCCTGTTAGTGTTGTCTGATTTTTTTTATCAAGGCAATCATGGAGTTTGGTACCATTTGTGAAATGCTTGATTGATTGACTTCAGATATTTATTTGATTTGCTGTAAAAAGGGGTTCTTAAAGGAGACATGGGAATGGGGTAGAGTTACAAAACATAAGACAATGTGCCAAATTAAGTTTTGTAAACACATTTCCTTTTGCTTAAACACTTATTCTTATTGAGTATACTTAAGTTGCACTGTGATATGAATTACATTTTATTAAGTTTTCGAGATTACCAGTTAGTTATAAGACATATTATTATTATTGCATTAGATAGGTGCTAATACTATCACAGACCATAAATAAAGTTGAACAGAGTACCCACAGATTGAACACTTTTGAAACTTGTAAACACCAATGAAGTGTTTAAAAACGAAACTTATAACAGATAATTTTTTTATGTTATTTAATTATTTATGTAATATGGAAATCCAAGTATCCTGTCACACACTTCTCTGTATTTTTCGGCCGAGGACAGGTTGATTTTTCTTTATTTCTGAGCTTACAAGCTAGTCCTACTAAAAGTTTGGGATTTCCATTGTTACATGCTCATCAGAGCAGTGTTTATTTGCCCAGTTCGGAGACGATGACGTTAAGACTATAAAGGTTTAGTTACGGAATTAACTCTTTGGTGAAACCCACAATCCTAATAGTCTACTGCTCATAATGTACAAGACCTAAATTCTCTATTTATGGACTGTGTCTAGTATAATCTAACTGTGCTAGTTTGTTAGTGATGTAGTAACAATAACTGTGTTGTAAACAACATTTACCTACGATCGTTTTTTTCAAACTAGCTTTTTCAGTTTGATTTTTAGAATCAAAAAGATTCACTTTACCACATGGTTTGCTTTCTTTACAGCCCTAGTGCAATAAAAAGGACCAATTGGGTTCAAGGATTAAGAGAAAATAAGTAAAATGTTAATGCTTTGAATGGCAATTTATCAACTGGTAACAAACAATTCAATTGTTGAGCTGCTGACTTCCTCTGGAAACTCACACATTCCTTACTTATCCTAAGAGAACTAAATGATTTGCTAACCAACAGTTACAGGAAGGTTTATTAAAAGATTTTGAAAATGCAAGATTGTTCTTGAACGGTTTCAATACATTCAGTATTGCTAAAAAATTACATTTAGCCTACTTGTACTTGAGAGGTTACCTATGGTAATAATGCTGCTAGCATTACCTGTTACCTGAAAAAAGTAACCAAAAGAGTAAAGGTAATACAGTTTTACGAACATAATTAATAAACGGTCATAGGTAAGTTGTGTAAGCAACTTGCGTAATTAGCTTTTACGACACTTGTAGTAGTTATAAGGTAAAAATCTACTTGTTTCTTAGGACTATGTTTACGCAATTGTTGCATAAACTACTATTTCCTGTGTTCTATTTATTCCACAGTTTAGTTATAAGAACTGTTCATTTGCATTTATAAAATTTAACTACGAGTACCTTTTATTGTAATATATTTTACATATTAGTTTTACTTATTAGTTTTTGGTTTTTGACATTTAAAAAATGTGGACGTGGAACTTTTTTATATTTTAGAAAAATAAATTTATATTTTAGTAGTAAATGTGGTGATTTTTATCCTTAAAGTACTAGGGGAACCTGCACGCTTTCACTTGAAAATCTAACAGCAATTTCTTCTCTTACTAAAACATGTATTCAACTCATAGAAACAGAAAGATAAATATAAGGAATTTTTACTTTCTCCCACTATACCATAGTATATGGAGAAAGTATTGTTTTCGTCAAAACTTTCGAGTTTGAGTTTTGAGTGGATATATCCGTTTTATATCTGCAAAAAAGTGGTTTTCGAAGTGATTTCTGAGCGTGTGTGTGTGAGTGTGTCTGTATTCACCGAATAGTGGCATCCTTCACAGGCACACGGCCGTACTGTGGCACCTTAAAAAATTGTGGCACCTTTTTCTGCCACAGCTAATTCGATCATTTTTGGGGTTTTCCAGCATTATTACGTAGTTTAAACATCACATGCCACAATTGAGTATTTTTGAACTCGTTGATGTGAGTTTAAGCAGCGCAGGTACACGCCGAATTGTGGAACACGAAACCACACCGGTAGCTAGCGCGCCTCATGCCGTCCGCCGGAATTATAACTTCCCTAATGCTATGTTGCCAATTCTCGCGCCAGCCTACACTCTAAATAGTGGCACCATGCCGCAATTCAGTATACATCAACAGTGTGTGGACAGGATGCCACTTAATGAGTAGTAGCGCTTGAGCAGTGTGTAGAACAGTGCAACAAGCAACTAATAATACACTGTACTGCCACTTACTATAAAACAGTTTAAGTACCATAAATAATATACTTTTGCTCCGAGTGGTGAACAATGTTTTACATTACAAATAATTTGTGTAGTAAATTATTATTTAAATTGTTTTTATGCCGCCATTAAAAAATTTATTTTTGTTTACAAACATAAATTGGTAACGTAGTTACTTTGTATCAATTGAATTTTTACATTGAAACAATAACAATGTTTTTGGTTAGATCACTATATAAGTTGCCCTATGCTGCAATTTTTTATCTTACAAACTATTTCGTGCTGATACATCTATTTTATTAACATTCTAGTCATGTTGACAAAATATTTTACAATTACATTTCTGAATCACTCAGTAAAGGTAGATTTTGATGCATCATTGCTGAAAGTTATGTCTTGCTTCTCACTCTCAGAGTATTCCAAAGACATCTAATGTTTCAATCCATGTTCAAATGTTATATGAGGTAAACATATAATCGAACCAATTTAAGTACTTAAATTTAAATACATATTATTATCAACACGCATAAATTAGTTCAGATTATATATCATCTCACAATCATATTTGCAAAACCTACTGTGCTGTTTTAACCAGTCCCCACTAACAAAAGCATAAAATGAAAGGTCCTAAAGAGGTTAACTTTGAGTCATAACAAGAGTAGTTTAAAAGTTGTAACCGTGAAACTGTAAATAATTTGATATTGCTTGATATTATACAATCGTTTTACAATTTTGTCAATCTATCTGTTACTTTAAATACAAATGTATTTCTATTATTCAATGTTTTGTTTTGTAGAACCTTTAGTATTCTCAACTTTATTAATAACTAGCTGAGTACCCGTCCTTCGTACGGGGATGGTATACAATACTTATTGTAGTTAAATACTCGTGCTTTGCATTTGCAATGAGAGAGGACACGTTTTGAGAAAATTTGGTTTACTATAATCTACGGTATACTATAGTATATAGAACATCTACCATAGCCATAATGTTCTACCACTTCACCTAAACAATAGAAAGAAGTAAAGTTCACACACTCAGGTTTTGTTGCTGCTTGGTTAAAATTAGCTGTTGTCATAAATGTATAAAGAACTAATGGTGCTGCACCCTGTTGGTAAACCGTATAACCTTTTAATGCTATTGAACATCATAGAAACAAATTGTGTAGTTGAAACAGCTGGCAAAATTATTTAATTCCTTTTAAATATGAATACTCATAAGGTTAACATGGGGAACTCTAGAGCCGCTGGGGCGGAACCCGAAAGGATTTTTGAGGTAAGAATATGTCTCTATATGTTTAATCGGGAATGTGAGCTATTATCATACAAAATTTCAACTCAATCCGACTAGTAATTAATGCGTGATTGAACTTCAAACAAACAAACAAATAAACGAACAAACGCACAAACTTTCACATTTATAATATTAGTATGATAAACCTATTTCAACTTACAATATCAATTTTAGGAAATTCCTAGAATGGTTGGAAATATATTGGCATCCGTGAAGTTTGTGTAATGTTTTTTAAAAACACGATGAGTTTTATTTAACTTCACTTATTATTTATTTAAAATGTTTCTACTTCATGAAATTCTCAGTTAACTGGGAGGCGGAGCAAACAGTTTGTTCTAAAATGAACTTGAAAATTCTAAACAATCTTTTTCCTGTTGGGTTACTTAAATAAATAATAAATAATGGATCAAATTGAGGACAGTGGCGGATCCAGAGTGGGGGGAGGCGAAGGAGGTGACCGGGGGTGACCCTTGGGCATACATATATACAGGGTGGTAAAAAAGTCCCTGGACAGTTAAATATTTTAAAAAATAATGCAGATAGAGCTACAATACTTGGTACAAAGTTACAGGGCATAAAACTCTATTTTAACACATATTCAGTGATCCAATAACTCTTCAGGGGGACGGCCCACTAGGAGTCGGAAGAAAATCTTAAATAGAAGCATAGGTCAATATGCACATCAAATTAAAGGTCTTTTTTAGTAGAATACAATGCCGCAAACCGCACTTCAAAAGGTTGATCCTGCGCAAAATGGCAGATGTTCGAAGATTTTCAAAATTAGCCAATTTCTTTAAATTAAAACACTTTTAAATCTTTAAACAACTGTCATTTTCTTACGGATGGTTCACTATTCTTGTTAACCAAACTTTGCATTAGCATGATGAAGGTGCAAAATATAAGGCTTATCCTCAATGGTTATTAGGTAACTTATCAGGGAACTACAATTGCTGAGAACAGTCGTCATTGTTAACTGAATCCACCTAAATTTAACTCTGGCATTTGTTCAAAACAATTTTAGTTTAGTGGAAACAGAATAGTTTTTTACCTGCAGTTATCAGATTTAATTTTGTGAGGTTTTCTACGAGTCAAATTTTTTAGATTTAAAAAGGGAACGGTCCAAACCGTCTGGAAACAATCTTGCTTGGAATCAAACCAGCGACCTTCATATTTGAAGGGGAGTACACAACCTCTCGGCTACCCAGCCTTTTTTCTGGTCATCAAAATTCAAGCACAATTCTTGGGTTTTCCAGTCTACTGAACACTTAACGTTAGCTGCTTTTGCTGGAATTTCGTTTAAACTAAATTATTGCTCTTTTTAGCGAATTTCCCATATTAGCTATTACCGTAGTACTCATGGTAAGACCTGGACGCGGGACCGTTTTTTTTTTTTTTTGTTTTGAGGTCCCTAGAGGCCAAAAACACCAGAGGCCAAAAACACCATCCGTTCAAATTCATATATATATATATATCTAATATATAAAATTCTCGTGTCACAGTGTTTGTCTGCAAACTCCTCCGGAACGACTTCACCGATCGTTATGAAATTTGGTGTGTAAATTCTGTAGGTATGCGAATCGGACGTAAACTATTTCCCGTTTCGAAATTCTTAAAAGGGCTCCGCCCCAGTGGCTCTGGAGTTTCCCATGTTAACCTTATGAGAAATGGAATTAATGAATCTTAACAGCTGTTTCAATTAAACAAGTTGGTTCTGTTCTATGATGTTCAATAGCATTAAAGTTACAAGGATTACCAACAGGGTGCAGCACTATTATTTCTTTTACATTTATGACAACAGCTAATTTGCAACCAAAAGGTGAGTGAGCGTAGCGAATGAACTTCAACCTGGAGGCGAGTTAGCGTAGCGAACGAGCTAACCTGAAGGCAAGTGAGCGCAGCGAACGAGCTCCAACCTAAAGGTGAGTGAGCGTAGCGAACGAGCTCCAACCCAAAGGTGAGTGAGCGTAGCGAACGAACTTCAACCTGGAGGCGAGTTAGCGTAGCGAACGAGCTAACCTGAAGGCAAGTGAGCGCAGCGTACGAGCTCCAACCTAAAGGTGAGTGAGCGTAGCGAACGAGCTCCAACCCAACGGTGAGTGAGCGTAGCGAACGCACTTCAACCAGGACGTGATTGAGCGATGCGAACGAGATCATCTTGAAAATTAAACGTAACGGTACTTTCTTTCCATCGGTCTGTCTTAGGGGAAACCTATAACTTAGGCGATACGAAGTTCGCCGGGTCAGCTAGTATATATATATTTATATATATATGTGTCCGTCAGCACAATAACTCAAGCAAAAATGATCCGATTTTGATTAAATTTGGTACAAACGTGTAAACCTACGTTTATTTGAACGAGTTCGCGATCCAGCATGATCGGACCATGGGAACGGGTGTTTACGGGGGGTTTTATGGGGTAAAAATAGGTTTTTCCCATTTTTGACCCAAAAAACTTAAAATTTTGCAATTTTTTTCCAAACCATTTTGTAGAGCTTAAAAAAACAAATAATTTAGTATATTGAAGCGTTATTATGCGCTTAACGGTTACGGAGAAAATTCCAAAAAATTGTAAATTTAAAATTCCCATGTTATTCTTATGGAGAATAAGTAAACTGTTGTAGTTTGCTTGTTTATGAACGTATTTTGATCAAATTTGGAAAATTATTTTATTTCTTACTAACTATTAACATTTTACAAAAAAAAACACAATTTTACCCTCCCTGATGCAGCAAACCTAAGTACTTGTTAAACTAATTCTATTTAAATTGGGAATAAATGTTATATTTTTAAGTAGGCCTAGACATTTCAGTGTAAATCCAATCAGTCAAATGGAAATTTGCTTAGTCTGCAGGTTTGCTGCGGCGGGGGTGTTACCATTATCACACCGTCACTGATCGGCAACATTTAAGTCAATAAGTAAAAAAAAAACATAATAAGTACCTATCTTCAACACCGAACTACTTGAGCTTTAGGTTGACCAGTGTTGTTACTTGTAGGTTTCCTATTGTCCCATATTTGCTAGTTTAACTCATCAAAAACGGCTGAAAGCTATACTTGAATGTACTGAAAGCTACACAGGTCATCACACAACATTCTACACTCATCCTTCACTCATATTTTGGTAAAACGCACCTAGGTGGCGTCCCCATCTCAATGATTGATTGATTGATAATTGATACTGCAACCTCTGGCGTCAAGTTTAGGACTGTTGTGCTTGTGCAGTGCTTTTGGTTGACCAGTGTTGTTACTTGTTGGTTTCGTATTGTCCCATATTTGCTAGTATAACAGTAGATTTGTCATCCTTATGGAACAGCCGAAGCCAATTTTATTGTTAGTTCTTTACGTCCAACTGTAGAGGTTGTGTTTTGTTTACAATTTGTTTCTTGTTATTTTAGTAATTTAAAACTTCATTTAACCAAACAAAACTATATAATCATAAACAATAACTGTTCTCCTATTTATAAAGCAAAATAATACAGCACAAATCATGAAAATAATGCTAAAATAATAGAAACAAAATTTCGTCCACCCCAGTGATCAGTGTGGATGTACATGAACTAGACACGAAAAACAAGCTTCAAATTTTACAATGGGATGAAGAGTCTAATGTACTGCAACCTGGCGTCAAGTTTAGGACTATTACGGGGCTATAGAATACATTCATGTATTCTATAGCCCCGGGACTATTATGCTTGTGGTTTTGGTTGACCAGTGTTGATATAGTAGGCCTACACTATTTTTATCTGATGAATGGCCAAGTGATCTAAGGTTGTGTCTTTTAAGCCAGGAGGCAACACATTAGATGTAGGGCTCGAATCCTATAGGAGATATAATGTAGGTCTAGTGTTGGATTTTCACCTTATATCAGTCATGTCGCTACCCTTGGTCCTTTCTGTGTGTGTGTTTGTGTCCACTATACTGTTTACCGTCTATATTATTATTATACGCTACATGAAACTTTGTAAACAATAAGGCGTTTTTGTTTTACGATTTAACCTCACATATTATTTACCAACATGTTAGTCTAGGTGTGTAGATTTGCAAACTGACCTTCCATTTTTGAAAAAGTCCCTTGGGCTCTGCCCCAGTGGCTTCAAAGTTCCCATGTTATACTACTAGTGTCTCGGGGACCTGGTCAAAAACCGATGAGAACCTCTTTTGCTGTATTTTTGCTGAATTTGGTAGTGATCTCCTATAGAAATTGACGATTCCTAAATTTCTTCTATGTTGATCAACTGTGCGTCAGGAAGAGGAACTGTTTAGTATTGTTTGAACACATTCAGGCAATGGAAATATTCTACTTTTGTTGATTCGATAGCCTAGGAATGAAATCTTTGAGACAGAAAACTAACATTATGATGCGTTATTGCATAGGCCGTGTTTGGATAGGCATTCAAAAAGAAGGTGAACATGTTGCTCGTGTTCCTTTTCTGATTCAGAAGCAATTAAGATGTCAGCTAGATAGGAATATACAAACGTAAGGTCTCGCAAAACATGGTGAATGAAGCGTTGGAAGGTTTGACCTGCGTTCTTTAATCTAAATGGCATGCGTAAAAACTTCATTAGAAAATATTGTCTTGCCTTTAAGCTGTAAGTTGTATATTACCTAATGTACAAGACTTTTTTATGCTGAACTCAATGCCGCAATCTGTTTTTTGTTATCAAGCTTTCTTTGATGAAATATTACAATTATTTTATTTAAAATTTCAGTATTTCAAAAACACAATATGAAAATGAAAAATGGATTGTGCCATTGAGTTTCCCATAAAAACGTAATTCAAAATGATAGGTCACAATTCCGCCTTCATATAAAAAATAATATATCTCATTTCAAATTGCGGATCCATGATGGCGCCCGAACAAAATACATCCTTTATAACCAAGTGAAAATAGGTTGACTGGTGGTGTATACTTATCTTTATCTAGCAATATTTTGGGATTATGGTCTTAGTTTGTAAATGCACTTTGTTAAAATGGGCTAAAAACAAAGTTATAAAAAGTTCTCATAACTTTAGAATGGATAAAGATTTTTTTTAAACGGATTGCAGCATCGTATTCAGCGTAAAAATCTAGTTTGAAACGATGGGTCACAACCCTACCTTAACATCGGAAAAAAAAACTTTGTATCCAATATGGCGGATCCAAGATGGCGGCCAAAAATTTATACCCAGTCAAAATGAAGTACTGTGTAAGAACATACTGAATAATTAAGTACAGTACTACAATGATCTGACGTGTTCCGGAGTTGATATCTTAAGAAATTTAGAAACAAGTAGGGGGGGAACTCATTTAAAACTCACCCTGTAGAATCTTAATTATTTCCTATATATTTTACAATGACTTATTCCCCGTAAAATCTGATAACAGCATTTCACAAATATTAGAACAGACTCAGTATGGATCATAAACATAAACATGATCTGAAACATGATCTGACATGTCTGAAAGAAGGAACATGGGAGACGACTCAAACCATCAGCATTTGGAATAGAAATCCCTGGTTTGTATACAAGATCATATCCAAAGATCATACAAGATCATATTTAAATGGATACTCCAGCGAATCATTCGAGGTGACAGTGTGTTTGGGGTTTGTTTATCCACAGTGAAAAGACCCAGAAGTGGCTTATGATCTGTTCTCATTTCAATCAAAATGCCGCCCATATAAGTGATTGTGAAATTTTTTAACCCCTCTGATGATGGAAAGTGCTTCCCTATCTACATATCTTCGTTCTGACTTGACTCATTGTCCTGGAATAAAACGCAATTGGAACTTCCTTTTCCCCTCGAACCTGACTTGGCACACAACCAATACCATTAAGAGATGCATCACAAGTGAGTATAAGGTAGCTGGAGGGATTGTAATGAGCCAGTATACTATCGGAAGAAAGGAGTTTTTTTGAAGCATTGAAAGCAAGTTTATGTTTT
Source organism: Macrosteles quadrilineatus (assembly GCF_028750875.1). NCBI lineage: Eukaryota > Metazoa > Arthropoda > Insecta > Hemiptera > Cicadellidae > Macrosteles > Macrosteles quadrilineatus. The sequence continues at coordinate 2,119,576 of NW_026542606.1, forward strand.
TCATTCCACCGCTATTTTAAATTTTTGTCGATCATTTTTTCTTACTAGTGAACCTGTGCGGCTCAATGCCCCGCAAAAACATATTATGAATTTAGAAAACAAATTCATCGTGTTATATATTGACTCGTCAAAAATTAAATACAGTAATAATAAAGCATTAGAAGGGAAGGAATCCAGCCGTTTTCTAGCTGTATGCCTATTATATTTAGTAAATTAATAAGTGTTCAAGTTCAAGTGTGTTACAGGGTAGTTATTTTTTTAAGAGATTTAAAAACACATTTAACAAAACATTTTATCATATCAAACCAATAGGCAGTGAATGTAGCATATACCTATGTAGCATATTTTGAGGGTCATAAAATGCTGCTTGAAGAAAACACTTTTAACAATATTTTTTTCACAAAAGCACTTCCATAAATACTACGATTTTAGTCTTAAAGTCACCTTCAGGAATATTACCCTGGTCAGAATTTTCCGTAATGAATATGCTTATCCTACTATTAAAAGATGTAGCCAACATGTAACAACAACTATATAAGATACAAATCTAATCAATGATTACAGTACTTTTAATTTTTAATTAATTATAAAATTAATTTTAAAATTTAGTATTATAAAATTAAACTGTTATAACCTAACCTAACCAACCAAACTTGCTGATATGAAAAATTTGTTGACAAAAAGTTTGAGTTGCCAGCAGAATTCGAACCCGGGACCTCTTGAACATCAATCCGTAACGCTACCAACTATGCCACGAACGCCGCTGAAATCACATTGTTTCGTTACGGTAATCGTGTTGCCTCAAGAGAAGACATTAGCCACTAGAGAAATGACGTCACTACACCTTAGCCTTAGTCCCTCCCGTGTGCCCATTCCCATGAAATAGATGATTTGTTTGATTTCTCGATCAGCTGTTTCGTTTCTAATGAATTAATAATGTCAAAGATTTGTGATTTTAAATACATCAATTATTATAGTAAAGTTTTCTAAATATGGTAACTTATTCTCAACTAAATTTTACTATTCCCAGCATGAAAATAAAGTAGTGAGATCCATTATGAGTAAAGTTTAAGGCACACAATCCTTGATTGAAATGTAGTATACATTAACAGTCATAACACACAGCAATTATTATGTAGTAGACTTTGACTATTTTCAAGTAAAAACCATATGTTTCTGTAAATAAAAATTATCCCTCTTGTTATCCTTATGGAGAAATACGATACTTTGAAGGGCCCCAGGGCCTCACTCTCTAATTATTTCCTTAAAAAGAAGGTTTCCTGCACAACTTCACGTTACGCTCTTTCCAATGACACCAAAAACATGTCAATCGGTTCAGTAGTTTCGGAGGAGTAATTGTCACAAAAATCGTGCTTGCGTATTAAATAAGTACTAGTGTCCCTGTTGCTCGAATTCGAGCAATTTCTAAGTATTATAGAGGTGTTATTTTAAAAGGAATAACGTTCATAATTTCTGATGACTTTTAAAAGATTCGACCCAAAGATTATGGAAATATTCCAGATGTACATAACAGAATATATAAATTTATCCAGGCTCTCTCACTTTTTTCCATTGTAATATTTACGCCAACCCGAATTCAAATAGTAAATATTTCATTTCAACCAAGTCAGTAAATGTTTGTAGCAAACTTTAAGATTAGTAAACTTATTGACTGTTTAAAATTAACATATGTTCTTCTTCTCACTTTTAATTTCTGACAACAGCTGGAGTTGCATAACAATTTTTGTTTCCAATGTTAATCTTATGGAGAAATAAGAATCTTTAAAGGGCCCCAGGGCCTCACTTTCTGATAATTTCCCTAAAAAGAAAGTTTCCTGCACAACTTCACGTTACGCTCTTTCCAATGACACCAAAAACATGTCAATCGGTTCAGTAGTTTCGGAGGAGTAATTGTCACAAAAAACATGCTTGCGTATTAAATAAGTATAGATAGATTAGTATTATGATTTAAAGCCCACTTACTATCTTGTTACTACTATATAACTACTCAAAACTCACAAGGCGTCGAGAGGCCAAGGGAGATATGTGACTTTTTAAAAAATGTCATTGTATTTTTTTCATGGTCATAAAAAATAAATAAAAATAAAAATAAATTCACTTATACCCCTTGGCTTCCAACTCTTAGGTGTTTAGTTTGGAGGCCAAGGGATATAAGTTAATTATTTGTTGAAATTCTACCCTTTTTTAACAAAACCCGTTACCATGACAACATTTTTTAAAAAGTCACATATCTCCCTTGGCCTCTCGACGCCTCGTATGTTATTACTCCCGGTATAATTTTTTGTCGGTAAATATTAGGAAATTGAACCTTAAAATACAGACTAAATTAAAATTGTGCACAGTAAGCCTAGTTGATGAAAATGACAAAAGTCCCCACAAATTCCGGCTGTGCCTCAGCCGCATTTAGTCCGGATTTTAAGTTTGAATTTCCTAAAATTCACCGAGAAAATAATTATACCGGGAGTAAAAATACCATGTAAGTAGTTACATAGTAGTGAAAAGATAGTGAGTGGGCTATTAACTTTAATACTAAAGGGAAAACTATTGCTAATATGTCTAAAAAATAAATTACTATTTGCCTGACTGGATCATTACTAAAAATGTAAGATAGAGATTCCCTATTTAAATAATTTTAAATTTAACGAGTACTAGGTTTACTGCTATGGGGAGAGTAATAAAGTGTGTATTTATGTTAAATATCATTAGCTTAGTATAAAATAAATAAATTTTTATAAGTTTGATCAAAGTGTATCCATAAATAAGCAAACGGCAACAATTTTATTTTTCTCCATAAGAATAACATGGGAATTTTTAATTTAGTACTAACTTTTTATTATTTATCTCAATAACCGTTGGAAATAGAGCAAACCTTAATTGTAATATAAAATACCCCCGCCGCAGCAAACCTGCAGACTAAGCGAATTTCCATTTGACTGATTGGATTTACACTGAAATGTCTACTTAAAAATATAACATTTATTCTTGATTTAAATAGAATTAGTTTAACAAGTACTTAGGTTTGCTGCATCAGGGAGGGTAAAACTGTTTTTTTTTTTTGTAAAATGTGAATAGTTAGTAAGAAATAAAAACATTTTCCAAATTTGATCGAAATATGTTCACAAACAAGCAAACTACAACAGTTTACTTATTCTCCATAAGAATAACATGGGAATTTTAAATTTACAATTTTTTTGAATTTTCTCCGTAACCATTAGGCGCATAATAACGCTTCAATATACTAAATTATTTGTTTTTTTAAGCTCTACAAAATGGTTTGGAAAGAAATTGCTAAATTTTATGTTTTTTGGGTCAAAAATGGGAAAAACCTATTTTTACCCCATAAAACCCCCCGTAAACCCCCGTTACCATGGTCCGATCATGCTGGATCGCGAACTCGTTCGAATAAACGTACGTTTACACGTTTGTACCAAATTTAATCAAAATCGGATCATTTTTGCTCGAGTTATCGTGCTGACGGACACATATATATATATATATATATATATAAATATATAAATAGATAAATATATATATATATGAATTTGAACGGATGGTGTTTTTGGCCTCTAGGGACCTCGAAACGAAAAAAAAAATCGGTCCCGCGTCCAGGTCTTACCATGAGTACTACGGTAATAGCTTAATCCCTATATGGGAAATTCGCTAAAAGATGTATTTTTAGATGTTCTTTAACTTTTGTATTTACCAAAATTCTCTATTACTAATAGTTTGTGAAATAATGTCAAAAAGTGAAAATTAGCCGCCATTTTCCAAGATGGCGGCTGAAGCACAGCCAGGATTTATGGGGACTTTTGAAAATTTAATTTATCTAGGCTTACAAAACAACTGTGAAAAGTTTCCACTTAGTCCGAATTTGTTAGGTCGAATGGCATTTTTATCCCTAAAACTCTTGGACTAATCCAAGTCTTTGAATTCACAGTTCTCAGCTAATGTTCTTAGCCACGAATAGAAAGAGTTAAAACGACTCTGCTTCCGCTTGACGACACTTTCTAAAATAAAATATTTCAAAAAGGACCTTTTTTAGGAGTGAAATAGCACAGAAAACATACTACTATAACCCAGAATGCCAACCGCGTGGTAAAAAGCATTAAGTGTTTTGAGAGAGCTTTGCCTGTCAATCGTAGGCAGCGCCACCAGCTTTGCTATGCTGAGTGCATGGCAACGTTGGTGGCGCTGCCTACGATTGACAGGCAAAGCTCTCTCAAAACACTTAATGCTTTTTACCATGCGGTTGGCATTCTGGGTTATAGTAGTATCTTTGACTATTAATACAACAACTTCTGTGTCCAATAGTCAATGGTAGTATGTTTTCTGTGGAAATAGTCAGTTAATAGTTTTATTAACTGGCGGCAAAGAGAAAAAAATCAAATATTTTTTGAGCTTGAGTTTCTGACTTTGTGCTTGATCTCTCAAGCTTGTAGTCCAGGCTCTGCTCGGCTCGAAAATCGACATTATAGGCCTATTATAAAAATCAACCGTTTCCAAAACAACCCGATTTTGAACCGATCTGATTTGTCCTGAGGCCCTTAGTTACATTTTTAGTGCGTTCAAGATTGGGTTGCTTTGGAAACGGTTGATTTTTATAATAGGCCTATAATGTCGATTTTCGAGCCGAGCAGAGCCTGGACTACAAGCTTGAGAGATCAAGCACAAAGTCAGAAAATCAAGCACGAGCCGATTTTCTCAGTATTCAATACAATAATGCACAATTGAAAGTAAAAGCTTTTATATCCGTAAGGATCACGCTCACGAAATTGAAAGATTAGGCCTACGCTTTTGCCGCGATCGCGGATATCGACGAGAACCTTTCCCCGCGGGTGACGATGACAGAGGCCAATTTGGTTATAAATACGGCCCTATTATTATGCAACCAATTTTGACTGCGCCTTCACACAATCCACGAGGACAGTTTAATGCAACCCGCATGACTGATGACAATTCTTTTACTTAGGTTGGTAGATAATTTATATTGATCGGTCAAGTAATAGTGTTAGTTTAGTTGTTGTAAACTACTTGAACTATAGGTTTGAACAAATTTTCATCATAAAAAAACGTTGCCTATTTTAATTCTCATATAATTATTGTTATGATAGGGGACCCGTGTGGCTGAGCCTGTCACACTATCGCGGGCCCGTGTGCCGGTAAAATTTACCGAAAATCCCGATCAAGGCTCACGGGCCCCCCTGCACCGCTACTGATGTCGACAAGATGCGACGATTTCAGTGTCGATCATATGGGATGTCGATAATCTGGGACCCCACGCTATTTTCATTACATCCATACAAAAATTGGGTTATCTGTAGTTGGTGATGTTTCAGTATATTCAAGTAAAATATTGTAATGTTATTTGTATAAAATGTAAAGAAGAAAATGACTTACGTTGGATCTTGTGTTGTGATAGGATTTGCATAGTATATTTTCTTGAGGTATTAGGGAATTCAAGTAAAAAATTGTAATGCTATTTGTTTGAAATGTACAGAAGAAAATTACTAACCGGTATGAAATATAGCACGGATTTTGAAATCACGAAGTGACGCAGGCTGCTAGTAACAATTTTAAATTATAGTTTAATGAGCCACTAACAGAATGCATTATAGTACAAGATTCTTTTAGCGAATTTCCCATATAGGAAAAAAGGTTTTTTACCTTATAGTTTTCTTTACTCAGAAATTTGATGTGACATAAAAGAGGCTTTCAATAGTCACACTACTAGTGCCTATAAAAAAAAAATAATTAGGGGTTGATTTGCTGCACACAAAAATCCTAAAAATTCTTTTAATAATATAGATGTTTAGAATCTTCAATTACAAGCAATAGCTAACTATTTTGTAATCTCTCAATGTAAAACAGGCGAAGTTCACATATGAAACATTTATTCTATTATTATACAGAATTATACATACATGTCGCCGTCGGATATACATTTAATTAATATATTAAAATCATAACGACTAGATTTTAACATAAAGGTGTTAAGTAAGTAAAGTGTTAGATAAAACAAGGAACTCTAAAAACATAATTACAATATATTTTACAATGAAATCTGCACACAAGATTATTTTTATGTTTAGAGTCCTTGAGGAATATCATACTGGGTAAGAATTTGACAAAATGTGCAAATATTTCTTTTTAACATCATTGAATTGTTTTTATAAATGAATGCAACTAAAAGACCAGAGAACATAGCATAATATAGGAAACTACAAAAATTGGAGAACAGTATGTAACATATTAAGAACGATTAATTTGGATAAAATAATGGAATATAAAAAATAATAATTTATAAAGCCTAGATAAAATATTTTAATCCGAAACAAATCTTATCCTTCCTAGGCCTTTAAGGGATTTTGAAGAATAAAACATGTTTAGTAGTCTTCAAAACATGAGTCTTGTCCTTTCAAATCCATATATAAATCCCAAAGTATTAACTTTTGAACAACTACAAGTCACACCCCCATAAACCGTATACTTAAAATGTTCGTTATGGCGAGAAACCTTTTGCAAAACTAACTATCCATTATTTCATAAATTGCCCTTTAAGGTCGTAATTCCTTTCTAAAGGGATCTTTCCATATACCTATGTTAAAAATACCTCAGCTGTACTTATTTGTATGTTATTCTTTCAATAATTTATTACCTTATTAAAATCAGGTGTGATTATTTGTTTGTATTACTGTATTCTGTTTTGTTTATTTCAGCTTAAATAACCGATCAATAGTTTAATTAATACTTATGAAGTCAAACGGGATGAAGCCCGTGGGTAATAGCTAGTTAAAATATAAACAGGTTTATGAAAAATTACAACATATTTTGTTTTGTGGAGCAAGAGCCTTAAATTATAGTACCTGGGGACCGAGCTTTGCTCGGGGGAAATCATTAGTCCACTCTGAAAGCAGTCTTAGTACTGTATTGGAGACACATAGATCCATTCCCAAACTCCACACGGCTTGCCTTTACTACGTCCTACACCATTTCCTACGTCATGGACCTGTTTCCCTCCATTTCCATACAGGGTTGCCACCACAGTGGGATGATAAAATTCATGCAGAATTCATGGTTTTCATTGGTAGTTTACAAAAAATTCATGGTCGATGCGCTTATACAATTTCGACACAATTGAGTTTTGCTGGTTTCATAAACTGACGTTAAAGAGGCAGTTTCTTTGTGTGTTACTTTTGAATAACCTTTCATACTTAATATACATCTTTTTTAGAGTGATTTATAAACATTCAAAACAAAGTTGAAAACAAAACTGGTCCAGCTCATATTCTATATGAGATATTGGAGAAGAATTGTAAAATATATTAAGTCTAGGTCTAATTCAGTCTTTCCACCGGAATAAAACAAAAATCGGTACTTACGTATTAAACGGAGGCCACATATTTTACAGCGCGCTGCAGCGGTTATGTTAGGTTGGGTTATCATAAATATATGTTTTTTTATCAAATTAAACTATCTTAACCTAACCTAACCAACCAAACTTGCTGATGGTGAAGATTTACTAATCGAATCGAATCTGTAGGTTAGGTGGCCTCCGTTTAATACGTAAGTACCCAAAAATCCCACTCACCCAACCAAAAAAGTCGTGTTTCATCCAGTTTTATCCCCCTCTACATAAAATGTGCATTCTGGTTTATCTTATTCCACAACGTACTAAGATATGATGGTTTTATCCAAAAAGCTAAAAAAAATCAGGCGTCAGTCGGAAATTCGTTTTTATTGCACACCCTGTTTCAATTCCGTGCATGGTCTAAAACTTCTGTTTTTGTGATTTAATTCCCATACCCCTTTTTCATACGCAGGGCCCTCCTTTTTCATCACCAGCCTACTAATGATTTTTCGAACCATATACAGTCCTTGGGAAGTCTCAGCTGACATCAGCATCTTGAATGACTTGGAATGAACCAAGCAATTGTTTCTGACTGTGGAACATGTTAAATAATCATCTCCACACAGTATTTTCATGGTGTTCGTTTTTATGAACTGTTTTTAAATATGAAATACTTTTTATTTGGAAAACTTAATGGTATTGGTTGAATAATTTTTTCTGATTTTGAAAATTCATGGTCCATTTCAGAAATCCATGCATAATCCATGCCTTTTTTCATGGTCACAAGAATTCATGCATAATTCAAGCTTTTCAAGGTTTTCATGGCTGGTGGCAACCCTGCCATAGCACTTTAGGATTGTAGATAAATTAATCTAATCGTTATTAACAGTTCCCACACTCCGGAAAGCTCGTCTTTACTACGTCCTACACCATTTCCTACGTCATTGACCTGTTTCCCTCCCTTCCCATAGCATTTCAGAATTGCAGATACCTTAATCTAATCGTCATAAACAGTTCCCACACTACGGACAGCTCGCCTTGACTACTTCCTTCGCCACTTCCTACGTCGCGGACCTGTTTTCCTCCCTTCCCATAGCATTTTAGGATTATAGATACCTTAATCTAATCGTCATAAACAGTTCCCACACTCCGGACAGCTCGCCTTTGACTACATCCTTCACCACTTCCTACGTCGCGGACCCGTTTTCCTCCCTTCCCATAGCATTTTAGGACTGTAGAAACCTTAATCTAATCGTCATAAACAGTTCCCACACTCCGGACTACTCGCCTTGACTACTTCCTTCACCACTTCCTACGTCGCGGACCTGTTTTCCTCCCTTTCCATAGCATTTTTGGATTGCAAATACTTTAATCTAATCATCATAAACAGTTCCAACACTCCGGCTACTCGCCTTGACTACTTCCTTCACCACTTCCTACGTCGCGGACCTGTTTTCCTCCCTTTCCATAGCATTTTTGGATTGCAAATACCTTAATCCAATCATCATAAACAGTTCCCACGCTCCAGACAGCTCACCTTGACTACTTCCTTTACCACTTCCTTCGTCACGGACCTGTTTCCCTCCCTTCCCATAGCATTTTAGGATTGCCCATACCCTTATCTAATCGTCATAAACAGTTCCCACGCTCCGGACTACTCGCCTTGACTACTTCCTTCACCACTTCCTACGTCGCGGACCTGTTTTCCTCCCTTCCCATAGCATTTTAGGATTGTAGAAACCTTAATCTAGTCGTCATAAACAGTTCCCACACTCCGGACAGCTCGCCTTGACTACTTCCTCAACACCTTCCTACGTCGCGGACCTGTTTTCCTTCCTTCCCATAGCATTTTAGGATTGCTGATACCTTAATCTAATCGTCATAAACAGTTCCCACACTCCGGACTACTCGCCTTGACTACTTCCTTCACCACTTCCTACGTCGCGGACCTGTTTCCCTCCCTTCCCATAGCATTTTAGGATTGCAGATACCCTGATCTTATCGTCATAAACAGTCCCCACACTCCGGACTGGTCGCCTTTACTACTTCCTTCATCACTTCCTACGTCACGGACCTGTTTCCCTCCATTCCCATAGCATTTTAGGATTGCCCATACCCTTATCCAATCATCATGAACAGTTCCCACACTCCGGACAGCTCGCCTTGACTACTTCCTTAACACCTTCCTTCGTCACGGACCTGTTTCTCTCCCTTCCCATAGCATTTTAGGATTGCCCATACCCTTATCTAATCGTCATGAACAGTTCCCACGCTCCGGACTACTCGCCTTGACTATTTCCTTCACCACTTCCTACGTCACGGACCTGTTTCCCTCCCTTCCCATAGCATTTTTGGATTGCCCATACCCTTATCTAATCGTCATAAACAGATCCCAGACTTCTCACTGCTACCCTTGACTACAATCATAGACAATGTATCGAGTAATCTTCAGTATAATCTTTGCTAAATGGTGTTTTTCCTTTTGTACTGTATTTGTAATTTGCTAGTATACTGTGGGTAGTTGGCTTATTATGAACACACGCTACAACTTCAAGTCTTTTGTTTACTTTTTCCTTGTTATTTAATTCAGCCAACAAGGTTACCTAGCAACCCATAAGACTAATGTTAAAAAAATGTGATTTTCAGTTTCATTTTTCTACGTAATTAGATTTTTGTTGGCTGTTCTAACTGCAGTAAACTCGTTTTTAGGCCAGAATTAAACTATTTACAACATTTGAAGAAAATCGTCGGAACCGTTTTCGAGATCTTTGTGCAAGCAAGCATACATACATACATACATACAAGCAAACATTGCTCGTATTAGAGTATAGGATATAACTTTAGACATTATCTATACAGGGTGTATATAAAGTCCCGCACGAGCTTAATATTTTCTAAGCGACAACAGATAAATCAATAAGATTTGGTACATCAACACCACACAAAAAAAATCTACTTTTTCAAGGAACTATGAATTTTCTGTCATATCATGGGGACGTCCCGCAAGGAGTCGGAAGAAAATCTTAAATGGAAGCATAGGTCAATATGCACATCAAATGAAAGGTCTTTTTTAGTAGAATACAATGCCGCAAATCGCACTTCAAAAGGTTGATCCTACGCAAAATGGCAGCTGTTCAAAGATTTCTTGAATCTGCCATTTTGAATCTTTGAACGACTGCCATTTTTTACTCAGGCGTTCTTTTGAGCTTGAATTTACGGCATTGTAATCTACTAGTGAAGACCTTTAATTTGATGTGCGTATCGACCTATGCTTACGTTAACAATTTTCTTCCGATTCCTAGGGCTGTGCCCCCTGAGGAGTAAGCGTATAATAGGAATGCTAATTAAATGAATATTTGAACAACTGTCATTCTTGGCTCGGTTGTCCGTTTGAGTTCAAATTTGCGGCATTATATTCTGCTAGTAAAGACCTTTAAACTGATGTGCATATTGACCTATGCTCCTATTTAAGATTTCCTTCTGACTCCTCGTCCCCATGATACGACAGAAAATTCATAGTTCCTTGAAAAAGTAGATTTTTAGGTGTGGTGTTGATGTACCAAATCTTATTAGTTTATCTGTTGTCGTTTAGAAAATATTAATTAAGCCCGTGCGGGACTTTATATACACCCTGTATATATCAAATCCAATGTATGTTTGTTTGTTTGTTTGTCCTTTATGGACTCCGAAACCACTCGACAGATTGTAATGAAACTTTCAGGCATTATTAAGCATTATTCAAGGATGGTTTGTGTGAAGTTTGGTGCAGATCTGTCAAAAGGGCTCCACCCCAGTGGCTCTGGAGTTTCACATGTTAATCTTATGAGTACTCATATTTAAATGGAATTGAAGAATCTTAACAGCTGGTTCAACTAAACAGTTTGATTATGTGATGTTCAATAGCATTAAAATGTTAATAGGTTTACCAACAGGGTGCAGAACAATTTTTTTTATATTTATGACAATAGCTAATTTGCAACCAAAAGGTGAGTGAGCGTAGCGAACAGACTTCAACCTGGAGGCGAGTTACCGTAGCGAACGAGCTAACCTGAAAGCAAGTGAGCGCAGCGAACAAGCTCCAACCCAAAGGTGAGTCAGCGTAATTATAGGTGAGGATTGAGTTTTTTCTTGACCAGTAAGAAATTTCATTGTGGAAGCGTGTATATAAATTTAGTTAGTTGAATAAAGTTTAGTAGTTTAGTTTAAAGTTTACAATTTGTTTCTTGTTCCCGTAGTCGAATTTTCTTTCAGAGTGGAAAGTGCAGACATAGGCTAGGGAGTTCAAAAATGGCCATGAAAATGCTCATTTCGTAAGGGAATTGTGTGTTTGGTGGGTACCCAGACTTCTCAAAGAAGACCACTACGAAAAAAGGATTTCACAGCAATTTGAATTTTCACACCCATTTCCGTGCTTTACCCTCACTCATTGTATTAGGGACATCACCTTCAGTCATTTGGCGATGAACGTCAGCATCGGATATGTTTATTGTAATCAAAAAACTTATCACTGACCTTAACTTAGACGCGGCGGGAGATTTGATTGTTTACAAAAATTTCAAACACACAGCAAAGCGTATATGACAGCTACAGAGCTGAAATTTGTGTCATTTTGTTCACAAATGATGCCAGTAAATAGTGATGATTCTTGTTGCAGCGTACAAGCGAACTACAGATTTATACGCGAAACTGGCCCTTAGTAAAAAAACCGCCCTCGTAGTTACAATAATTCAATTGATTATGTCCAGCAGTTCATTGAGTCAACAGATTTGCACGACATGTGTTGGATTGTGGCAGTTAAGGATTGAGCATTTACAAACCATGAGTTGGAGATCAGAACAGACCATTTTAGTAAAAAATGCCTGAGTTTACAAAACATTTAGTTTTGGACTTAATGAAGCAAGGACACAACACTTAAATTGCATTTTGGAAACATGAAACACATTGCTACAGGATTATAAAATCATTATATTGAGGATAGGTTTTTTTTGATTAAATTATTTATCTTATCATACCTACAAGGGATTAATCACTGGTTTCGTTTAATCTAGTTAGTATTATAGATCTTATGTTTATAAAAATTCAATTTTATATAGGAGTAATTAATTCCCCTGGAATCACTAATTTGTCTCTGTTTGATGTTGTACTGACCACTCACAATATTAAGTTATTTTTATGAACCATATGTTTATAACAATTTACAATTTTTCATGTTGTCCATGCTAAAAACTGAAACAGACGATTGTACAAAGACTAGATCTATACCAACTTCACTTATAACGATGAGCTCTTGTATATCCTGACAATACAAAACTCTCCTGAGTCTTAACTCCAAACACTTAAGCAAACTTAATGTAATGATCCAGCATTTTACAAAATATCATTTTAGTCTAAAAATCACCGGGTTATTTTATTTACCCATCACACTGTATCATAAACTCTTCATTCCATTTCAATCATAATATCACTAGTAACCCCTTTTTATCATGTAAAAATACTGAAAAACACTGTTCTTCACTCATCAAAACCATTTAGCGCCCCAGAATTGGTCTTGTCCCAAAGCACTGTTGTTCCTAGCGCCCGGGCTTGTACAACGCTCACTGATTGTTCTGCTTGTTGGACCTCAGTCTCGCAAGACCAGATCGTTCTTCCTCCTCATCACTAGTGTAAGAAGACATTCCAGCGACAGCGCCCCTGGTGGATGTCGCTTGCATTAGCTCCTGATCTGGGGCATTGCGGTTCTCGTACAGCAAAATGTTCAGGGTCTCCTCATATATCCGAGCCTCAGGAAACTCAACCTGAAATAAAAAAATCCTAAAACATTGTATCTGGCTTCATAGCCAGTGAGTATAAAAAATGGTCAGGTAAAACTAACCCTTAAAGGGTCTAATACATCTAATACATTTTTTTCACCGACTGCGCCCCGTGAAATATGGCTAGTCGTACTTGTAGGGCTTTATTAAAACATTTATCTTAGTTGCTCGACATCTTGCTTTATTCTGAGCTAGAGGCATCGGCCCAATGCATGGAGTACAATACATAAAATACTCGATACTTACAAGTCAGTAAATCTTATATACTGTATTTATTAATAGAAAATCAGAAATACATGATCAGTGTTGTTTCAATTGCTCGTTCTAACTATTCAGAAGTTACAAAAATAATAGGATATTTTCAGTAATCTATTACCAAGGTGATTCTTCAGTAATACTATTATTTGTCCTCCTACGTTAAATAACGCCCACCTCTAGCTATAAGCAGATAATACCAAGGTTTCAAAAGATATTTTAAAGAATTTGATACAATAAATTTATATTAAGCAATAAAAGGTTTAAATTACCTGTATCCGTCAAGTGATCCTGGTTTGTAGTTGGTTGACTACAACTGTTTCATGTTAATATTAACACATCTTCAGGTCAAAATGTTGCATTGATTTATTCCATAGAATGGTCGTCATAAGGTTTAAAGTTCACAAAAAAATAACACATACACGTACACAAAGCATTTAACACTGATTGGCCAAAACACAAAACATGATGTACCGATTTGCGTGTTTTTATACAGATAATCAGCTGTTTGGAACAATAAGCAAGCACCCAGTGGGGGTAAATTGGGCAGCCATGGGTTAGTTCTAGTCTCGCAGTCGTTCTTGTTTCCTTCTACCCTTCCGACGCGTATTAGCTGAGCTATCAAAAATCGATCGTGCAAATTAAATTCAATCCGCGGTGTTTGTCCGGACAAAATTATTTCCATCAATCGTTAAGCCTATATCCCGCAGGGATATATTTGCCGCGCGTGGTGTAAATAAAATCAGTTTTTGAACAAGAAAGTGTTAACGTAACTTTACCGGCAAACACAGACCGCCATTGAAAATTCACGTTCGTTTGACCAAATCGTTCAAACAGTGCCAGGGACGTCCCATAAGGACTTCTGGGGATTATTTTATTCTACAGGGCCCACTCAAATATTATTTTAACATTAAGTTTCCACTGCCAACGCTCTGTTGTTTATATTATTCTCAGTTCTTCAAGCCCATGGGCAACCAAAATTTGTAAAGATTAAATTGTTAGAGAGTTATTGAGGTGATAACAAGGAGAGTGAAAAATATATTTAAATAATATTTAAATATATAAAAATAGAAGTCAAAGGTTTTTTCTTGACAAATAAACATATTTAAATATTTATATTTGAATGTGTTTATTGTTGAGTTTTTTATTTTTCTTTACAGTGAAGTTTTCATTGTATTGCCGATGATACTTTGATCTTGTTTGATGGCAATGAGAGACAGTTAAAACTATTTGGCACATTCTTAAACAGTATCCACCCCAACATAAGCTTCACTCAGAACCGAAAACAACAATTCAATAAATTTCTTACTATCACAAAGAACGAAAATAGTTTGCAATTTAAGATATACCGGAAACCAACCACGACTGATCAGACAATACACATATCTTCACACCATCCATACAGCCACAAGATTGCTGCTTATAATAGTTTCATCCACCGCCTATTGTCCATTCCTCTCTGCAATACTGACTACGAAAATGAGGTTTGCATATTAAAGTACATTGCTGTTTCCAACGGTTACAAACCTTCCATAATCGACAAACTCATTAACAAACACACCAACACAACCAGACCGAGTTTGGGTGGGAATAATAAAAAATACGTCAGTGCTGAGTATGGCGTTGCTCTTAATAACACCTTAAGAAGCGAAATGACAAAAAGCAACATTGTTGTGGCATTCAAGAAGTAAAATAAACTTGATTCGATGCTCAAATTAAGAAAGAAACAAGAAAGGGTATACAACAAGTTCAATAAAACCGGAGTCTATAAATTGTCTTGCAACGACTGCCCAAGCTTCTACATCGGCCAGACGACACGATTATTCACCACCCGTTTAAAGAACACCTGCCTAAAATATCCTCCAAGTCAGCATTTTCCAACCATTTAATTAATTCCAACCACAATTATACAGATATAAACAATAATCTCAACGTTCTTTATTCATGCAACAAAGGAAAATACATGGACACATTAGAAGAATTCGAAATATACCGTGCTTCAAAAACAAAAACAGCCTGAAAAAATCTTAAATGAAAAACTCTCGTTCGAGTCGAATATTATTTACAGTGCCGCCATACGCATCTTAGACCACAATAGATAACAGCTGATAGTGGGTGGGGGGCTATCACTTCCGGCACACGGCAGTCATGACCTTCCTTCTACCGGCGCCGTACGTGTCCGATGTTTATTACGCGTTTTTTTGTTTTGTGTTTTGGCCAATCAGTGTTAAATGTTTCGTGTACGTGTTTGTGTTATTTAGTGAACTTTAAACCTTATGACGACCATTCTATGGAATAAATCAATGCAACATTTTGATCTGAAGATGTGTTAATATTAACATGAAACAGCTGTAGTCAACCAACTACAAACCATGGTTACTTGACAGATACAGATAATTTTAACCTTTTATTGTAAAAATCAGTGATCCAGAGGATATACCATAAAAATGAAATTTATATTAAGAGCCATCTCTGACAGTCAACTTTTACCACGGGCAGCGTCGTTTCCATCGTGCATGGTTTTTGTTATTTGTGTGTATGTTTTTGTGTTTTAGTGTGTTATAGGCTATGACTAAGTGTTGTGCAATATTGAATGTTATATTGTGGCTAATTTTTCACGGATTGATGACATTCTCACAGAAGGTGAACTAGGAGATACGGACAACAACCGTTTACAACACAAACCAAGGATTACTTTAGTGTCACGTGCGTTGGTTCTACATGGCAGCCAGACGATGCGGCGCATGACGAGTATTCCTGTTACGAATGATGACATAATATATCAAGTCAAAAAGAAACAACCTTTGGGAAATAATTTGAGTTTTAATATCTTAGCCGTACGAGTGATATAGCCAATTTCGGTGCCACATTGAACATGTTAATAGGCTTGCCAGCTATTAGGTTGATTGGCATTATCATTATGCGTGGTTGTGCAGTTTTCACATAAAAGCATCCATGTGATCTACGACAATGATGTCTTATGAGAAACAAGCTAGCACACTAGCAAATAGTGTTTACTTGAAATTTGTGACATTGTTTGAATAGTAGGACTTATTTAATCCTATTTAGGACCTATTTAATAGTAGGACCTATCTAAATGGAATCACTTACTTTGGTGTGCTTCTTATCAGTGGCATAAACAATTGACGTACAACAAACTTCAGCAACCTTTTTACCATGTCCATAAAAACTCCAGCAGCAAATCTCACTGGATCCAATGACGTCTTTGATGAACAGAACCCGGCCACTAAACCGCAATGACAACTTGTCAAAAAGCTCTATATTCTTGAGCAAATTGTCATCAGATGTGCTGTAAAAAATGTTACTGTACAATGTTACATTAAACAAAATATTTACTGAGGGTTTAATGACCTAAATATCTCTAAAATCCAAAGTTGTGAGGAAAACATATCCAATAAAATCTGAATATATTGATTCTTAAAAGACACAAGGAATTTGTTATTTCAGTTATTAAAATAACGAGGATCAAATTTTCAATATAAATCTTGAAATCCAAGTTATCACCACATGTGCATTTTCATCAATTATGTTTACTGGAATGAGTCTTTAACACTTGGATTCTCTTTACAATGTAATCAAATTTTATCATTACAATAGCGATTGGTGGCAGCAATATTGGAATAAGCATTGTTGCAAAAGCTTTACGTTTTTTGTTCTTTAATGCTGATTGGTAACAAGGATATAGCAATGATGGTATCACAAGGCAAAAACCTATTAATAAAATGTTAGGATTAAAAATTATAAATAAATAATAAATTAATACAATGTTAAGGACCTCAACAAAATTATGAGAAAGCATCTGAAAAGGAGCAGAAGTACAAGGCTTGCAAGACGAAGGGCGTACGTACATAGGCTTATCATCATCTGTACTTACGCTGGTGTATATTTTATATGGTGTATTATTATGTAATTGATCATGGTAGTAGGTATGTAGACCCAAGAGCGAGAAACGGAGGTCTTCCGGTCTGATATGTGATCATGGCTAAATGTTCATCAATGTGCTTGTGCTGTTAAAATTAATAAATGGTGTGTTAGCAAAACTTGTGTTTGATTGATACCAGACTGCAACGTACGCCCCTTCGTCTTGCATTCGTCAAAATGTATAGTGATATGGTGTGTTTTATTGAGGAATAATATAACAAAGTTCAGGATCATTACAGTTTTAGCTATTTGGCAA
Organism: Macrosteles quadrilineatus; assembly: GCF_028750875.1. Classification (NCBI taxonomy): domain Eukaryota; kingdom Metazoa; phylum Arthropoda; class Insecta; order Hemiptera; family Cicadellidae; genus Macrosteles; species Macrosteles quadrilineatus. The sequence goes on from NW_026542606.1 coordinate 2,137,208, forward strand.
CATTAATAAAAACACTGGAAATTTTTGTAAATTTACCAAGACAACATATAAACTTTAAATTACCTATCAGATATACTAACAATGTGTATGGAATATATATTTTACATAAGCTAATCTATTTATAAAAACAAACTAATTTGGAGATTTGGGGATTGTAGACTTCAGTATCCAATAGTCTATGCTATTATCTAAACAATATTTCCACTTGATCAGACATGAAATCATATGAACTATAAACTTATTGCTTATCCTATAATCCTATAATTAAGATATCACATTACCTTGTATATGAATATTTGTTGTTGTGCCTGTTGATAAGTAGTTTGACTACGGGCTGAAAAAAACATTCAATGTTAAAAAGCCATTTCAAAACAATTTCTCATAAATGTGTCTTGTTTTTACTCTTTTCTGTTTGCAATAATGTAGTACCTGGAGACTGAGCTATGTGTGGGGTAAAACCATTAGTTATAAGAGTACAGTAGAACCATTGTACAGGGTAATAAGAGGTTGGGAGACCACGGGTAACTGAAAACCAGTTAATCCAAAACTTATAAGGGCATAGGGCCTATACATACAAACCCATAAAACTGCATATAAATGGGCATTAATGTCATAATTAATTTGCCTTTTACATCATAAAAATATAATCTATAATTATTTAATACACAAGCAGGTTTTTTGTGACATTTACTCCTCCGAAACTACTGAACCGATTGACATGTTTTTGGTGTCATTGGAAAGAGCGCAACGTGAAGTTGTGCAGGAAACTTTCTTTTAGGGAAATAATTAGGGAGTGAAGTCCTGGGGCCCTTTAAAGTTTCGTATTTCTCCATAAGATTAAGATGGGAAACAAACATTGTTATGAAACTTCAGCTGTTGTCAGAAATTAAAAGTGAGAAGAAGAACATATATTAATTGTAAACAGTCAATAAGTTTGCTAATTCAACAGTTTGTTACAAACATTTACTGACATGGTTGAAATGAAATATTTACTATTTGAATTTGGGTTGGCGTAAATATTACAATGGAAAAAAGCAAGAGAGCCTGGATAAATTGATACACTAAAAAGAAAACTGAATTAACACTGGGCTGCATTTCTTTGTTATCACTGAAGGAGCCGATTTGCAAACTATGGAAAAAAAGGAACGTCATAGAACACCACCAAAGAGAAGAAATTTGTATAATGTTTTTTTTATTATTTATAATCGTTATTATGGACAACATAATGCGGCTATGAGTTGTGGATAATTATAGGGATGCACTGTGGATGCGATGCTACCTGGTGTGGATTAACATCCGCACTAGTGAGTACTACGCCTATCCGCAGTACTATCCTAATAATTAGACGAATTCGTTAATTACAAGGAAAAAATGTGGTTCGGATTCCACAATAAACTGTAGGTCCCTTAGTTGCCATTAGCTGTATGGGCTATATTAATTAACAGCTGTGTCTAAGAATTTTTACAGAACTACAATTTAGAAAATTGTATTTTTATTTTAAGTGTTTAATTTTAAGTTAAGTTTTAATGTTAAATATTTTATGTATGGATTTAATTTTTTAGGTGAGTCGGTGGCTCAGTCGGTAGCGTCGCGGAATTCGGGCCCAAGGCAGTAGTGTCGTAGGTTCGGATCCTGGTCACTTCCACTAACTTTTATCAGTACAGTTCACCTTTGTACTGTACCGGCTCACCCCTTGCTTTGCTGGATATGTTCCACACACAGATCTGTAGTCTATGTACAGATCTGTAGTCTATGTGGACAGGCAAATGCAAGGTTAAAAGAGGCCACCAACCTCTTTAAAAAAATAAAAAAAAACTTTTGACCATGCACCTATTCTAAATGTTATGACATGTATGGAATGTTTTGAGCAAATAAAGTATGTCTACGTCTATGTCTACGTCCTAAGTCCATTGGTTTTTAACAGGAGTGAAAATATAAAATCTAGTAAAACTGATTTTAAAAACTAGTATTTTACACCCTGGAAATAAATAACTCGGTTTACCTTATATCTATTGAAATATAAGACTTACAATGTGTATTGAAGTGTCACACGAGCTAACTATTACTTCCAACCAATGAACTATTACGAACTCGGTACTCTAGCACGGTAAGAGCCCTTGCGTGATCGCTATCGTAGCTGGTGAGGAACTCTCCTATCTCGTGGCTGGTGAGGAACTAACTTTCCTAGTTGCCGTCTGAGGGTTCCTCGGCTCATCCCTCTCGCTGCCCTCTCTAGCAAAGTAGGGGGCTCAGCTGATCCGGAACGTCTGCTGTTTGCTAACCCGAAAAAAGCTAGCCGGCCGCCGTTGTCTGCAGCCGCTAAATAGTCATACACTCGAGCTTCTTGTTGTTGTGTTGACTGTAGGTTATATTGTGTTTGTTTCACACGACAATGAGTTTTAACTTTAAGTTGTCGGTTTATATTATTCACTCCGCATTTCCTCACGTCTTTGAGACGGATTATTAGCCTAAGGTTTACTAAGTGTAGAAAGTTTCTTCGAAGTACCAAGCCGGGTTGAGCACTAGCTTGCGAAACACATAGCTGGTGAGTCAATAAGCTATAAAACACTGTATAAGGTTTATATCACGCTCATACAGTATTAATAACTCTCGTTCTACACTTAATTATTACCAAACACAACAGTGTATCATGCCTATACCTTACTGATGATGTTATAACTAAGGTTAGCCTTCTAACCTATAACCTTGGTTAGGACTGGTAGGCTATGCCTAGGGATAGGCTAGACCAACAAATAGGCCAGTTTGACCCCCCCCCCTCAAAATAGGCACGTTACAAAGACACAGAGATAGTTTTAAATTTGAAAGATGATAAAGTGTTTTGGGGGAAACCTTACCCAGTACCTTTTAGTAAACGCAAAGCTGTGGAAGCTGAATTGAGTAGAATGAAAAAAATAGGTGTCATAGAAGAGTCAAATAGTCCATATTCAAATCCTTTGGTTTGTGTAGTTAAAAACGATTTAAGTGTTAGGTTATGTATTGATGCCAGAAATTTGAATAAGAATTTAGTTAATGATTGTCAAAGGACTGAGAGAATAGATGACATATTACAAAAGTTTACTGGAGTAAAGTATTTTACCTACGACCGTTTTTTAAAGTAGCCATTTCAGTCCAGTTCTTAGAATTGAAAAGTTTCACTTAACAGCTGTTTACTTTCATAACAGTATAGTTTCATTTCATAACAGCATAGTTTTTCTCATAACAACACGGGTAACGGACCAATGAGGTTCAAGGATTTGGGAGAAAAGAAGTAAAATTGTAATGTTTCAAACGTCAATTAATCAATTGATCAGCTGATCAGTTGACAATTTTAATAGTTGATCCGACTTGTTCCTGTTGATACTCGGGTATTCTTACCTAAGTTGGTGGAAGTTAAAGGAAGGTAGATTAAACTAATTTTAAAATGTCAGTTAGTGAAAGTGAAGTTGACGAGATGGAAATGAGAGCACAAACTGTTTCTGCTAATCTTTTGCCACCAAAATCGAAACAAAGGTATTAAATTACATACTAGCAATTCATTAAATAGACAAAACAAAATAAGGTTAAATTGATAAATGAAAATGTGCTTCTGGTTTATTTTGAAAACCTCTTAACCACTTTTTCACCCAACTCGTTGTGGACTACATATTCGATGCTGAAATATAACTATGTATGTAAATTAACTGTTTCACTATATTATTTAGTTGTCCAAAAATATGCAATATTTCCCTAATTGTACCTGATTTTATGGTAAGAATGCTGCTAGCAGAACCTATTCCCTGAAAAAAGTAACATATTATTTAACGAAGATTTACAAACATGTAATTACATGAAATCAGCTGATTTTACAATAAGTCGTTGTGTAAATTGGTTTGTTTGGACCGTTGGAAGCAAAATAAATAATCACTTTCAGTGGCAATGACAATAAACGAAAACATAACCTCTCTAAGAAGTTATGAGTAGTGATTGTTAGTAATTAAAAAACGGCCGTAGTTAAAGTTGTGTACGCAACTCACGTTAATAGTCTTTACGACACTCGTAAAAGTTTTTAAGGCACTCGCCAAGGCTCGTGCCTTAAATTTTCTACTCATGTCGTAAAGACTAATTTAACGCAATCGTTGCGTAAACTACTATAACATCACTAGATTTAACCAGTGGGTTTTTACAATTACCTTTACATAAAGATTCACGCAAGTATGTAACTTTCACCTTTAATGGAAAAAATTGGCAGTTCTGTAGATTACCGTTTGGTCATTGTGTAAGTACAGCACATTTTATCAAAGCAGTAGATAAAATGTTAGGCCCTGAATTTGATCAGTTTGTAACCACATAAGTGGATGACATATTAATTACTTCTAATAGTTTTGAGGAACATGTTGACAAAGTGTTAACTAAATTAAGAGAATGGGGGGTAACAGTTAAACTAAGTAAGTCTCAGTTTAAAGACAGGAAGTAAATATTTTGGGATACATAATCAGTAGGGATGGAATTTCTCCAGATCCAGATGACATTCAAAAGATACTTGATTTCAAACAACCAGGGCCGGTTTAACCCATACGCGAACTACGCGGCCGCATATGGCGCCACGAAAAAGTGGCGCCGTGTCGCCAACGGAACAATTTTTTTTACGTGAACAACGTAATTTTGTTTATTTTCGCTCAGAGTTCAAGTATACCACAATAAAGGCATTAATTCTGTTTGTACCAACAGCACTTGAAAAATGTGTATATTTGTAAAGCACTATACAACTCAAGGACTCAATGCCATTTGCAGTTTCGATTTTGTAGTGAGCTGACGCTCGGCAGCGTACAGCGCGGCGCCTGTGGGTTTCATTTCACGACTCGCTCATGCTCGAGATGACATGCAAGCGCGCAGCGCCAATTGTCACAACAAGAAACTTCCCCCTCCCTTCTGACTCTTATCCTAGAGCAGTATTGCACTCTTTTAGTGTATTAGCGTATTAGCGTGTATCGGTATCGTAATGGCGTTGTTTTGATGATTCATGATTGTTGATAAGTGAATGATTACGAGTGTTTTAAGTTTAATTTATATAACAATGGCGGAAAAAAAAACGTCTGGCACTTATTATAAAAAGGGTAAGGCAAATTTGTAAGAAAGGGTAAGGCAAATTTGTAAGAGGAAGATAGACTAGTAAAATTGTTGGTTAACCTAGAAGTAATTGTAATATAATTTCTGTCAATGGATTCTTATGTAAAAATGGCTGAAAAAACGATGGTGAAAAGTCTACCACTCTACGGAGGTGCGTTGGCCTTGTATGAAAGGTTTTTCAAAATGGCTACCGGAAATATTTATGTTTTTAGCCAATAAGTCATAAATTATTACAGGTAGCTTATAAGTAAAGAGTAAATTTTAAAGAATTAAACTGTGCAACTTTTGGTATATAATAAGTTAAGTTAAGGTAAGTACTTACATTCTTACAAGAAAATACAAACAATTTCAATAATTTATTGTAATTCAGGGAAATTTTTAGTTATGGATTTCAACTTGGCAACAATGATTGTTTTGTTCCAGCTGAGAGTTCTAATTGTTGTTGTTAATATTTCAACATGTTTCTAGTTTACTTTCATGAGTTTCATGTTAATCTCCCTTAGTATGACGATTGTAAAATAGAAAAATTATCATCGAAACCTGTTTTATTTGTGAACAAATTATACACGACAGTTGTGAGATGTCATATCTCACTGAAAAAGGAATTGAAGCAATACACTGACCTGTGAGGCAAGGAAAATAACTGAATTCCATGTAATTGTTGGTCAAGAAGTTCATAACAAACATAGGGCGCAGTTTATTAATTTAAAGTCTCCATTCAGAAATCAGAAGGATGATACCAGATGTTCCCGTTCGACACGTTTTAGTGAAACCTATTTTGATTTCAAAAGTAATTGTTTTTTTTTGCACAGCTGAATTAAGCCTAACATACAAATAGAGGAAAAAACGAATGGATTGAAACTCGGACGCTAAACTTAAGAACAACAGTGTTATAAAAGTACAGTTAACGTAATGATGAATGGGCTTACAAAGTGAAAATACGGTTTCTAAATGTGTTCGATTTGCCTGCTATAAAAGCATGTTATCAAACACAAGTTTAGTAAACTTTCGAAATGGAAAATCTATATATACCACAACAATAGGAATATCTTTAATCTCGTTGCGGATTAATGTGGCTGCAGCTGAAATCATATTTATTTGTTCTTTTTCAGTCTCATCTTTAGTTTTTGATTTATGATACTCCTGCAACACATAAGAAGCTGTACTTTTAAAAGTAACAATGTCCTTAGTTCCAACTGTGTCAATAAAGATTTCATTCTCAAAATGGTATATGAGTATCTGTTTCATAAACTTATCTGAAAAAGGTTCATACTAACAGGATGCAGGAAGAAATTCTTTCATTTTATGTCACTGATGGCTAATTGTTCTTCATCGTTTTCTCTCATGTACATTGCGACTTTTAAAATGCTTTTTGGCGTACTTCATCTCCTGGGCGACTGGGCAGAGCTTTAGGAACGTCACTAAGTTGTTGTGGTATAGATTTTCCATTTCGAAAGTTTACTAAACATTGTTTTTAATAACATGCTTTCATAGAAGGCAAATCGAACACATTTAGAACACGTATTTTGACTTTTGTTTTTTCCTCTATTTGTATGTTAGGCTTAATTCAGCTGTGCACAAAAAACAATTACTTTTGAAATCAAAATAAGTTTCACTAAAACGTGTCGAACGGGAACAACTGGTATCATCCTCCTTCTTTCTGAATGGAGACTTTAAATTAATAAACTGTGCCCTATATTTTTTATGAACTTTTTGACCAACAATTACATGGAATTCAGTTATTTTCCTTGCCTTACAGGTCAGTGTATTGCTTCAATTCCTTTTTCAGTGAGATATGACACCTCACAACTGGGACGCGTGGCGTCGTCCTGTAATCCAGCAACTAGGAGGCCACGAATTGTGGATATTTATAGGCATGCACTGTGGATGCGATACTCCCCAGTGTGGATTAACGTCCGCACAGGTGAGTACTACGACTATCCGCAGTACTATCCTGATAATTAGACCAATTTGTAATTACCAAGGGAAAAATGTGGTTCGGATTCCACTATAAACTGTAGGTCCTTTAGTTGCCATTAGCTGTATGGGCTATTAACAGCTGTGTCTAAGGAATGTCGGCCTTAGTCACTAACAAGACTACAAGATCGCGCCACTCATCCTACACTCATCTCCATTCATACTTGGCTTAAAATACCTACTTTGTATGGTCGCCATTTCTTAGAACAGTATTAAACAGTATTAACAGTGTATAGTTTGTTCACAAATAAAACAGGTTTCGATGATCATTTTTCTATTTTACAATCGTCATACTAAGGGGGATTAACATGAAACTCATGAAAGTAAACTAGAAACATGTTGAAATATTAACAACAACAATTAGAACTCTCAGCTGGAACAAAACAATCATTGTTGCCAAGTTGAAATCCATAACTCAAAATTTCCCTGAATTACAATAAATTATTGAAATTGTTTGACAACATTATTTTCTTGTAAGAATGTAAGTACTTACCTTAACTTAACTTATTATATACCAAAAGTTGCGCAATTTAATTCTTTGAAATTTACTCATTTACTTATTTAAGCTACCTGTAATAATTTAGGACTTATTGGCTAAAAACATAAATATTTCCGGTAGCCATTTTGAAAAACCTTTCATACAAGGCCAACGCACCTCCGTAGAGTGGTAGACTTTTCACCATCGTTTTTTTCAGTCATTTTTACATAAGAATCCATTGGCAGAAATTATATTACAATTACTTCTAGGTACAGGTAAATTTTAAGCTATTTTTACTAGTCTAAGATAAAAAGAAGCCAAATCAATGAGTAGATGTTTTTGTTTAAATCATCTGGTGGCGAGTCCAGTCAGCCCAAAGAAGTCACGATAGAAGACGGCAATGATGTAATGTTTACCGTTTGTGATCAGCCGCTTGTTTTAATCTTTTCATGGAAAACAAAAATATAACCTTAATTACGTCATTGCCGTCTTCTATCGTGACGTCATGATTGACGAGCATTACGGTCTGTTTTTTAGTGTGGCCTTGGTTTTGCTAAAGTTTATATGATGAGTAAAACTGTAAAAATGTTAAATTTATGCGAATAATAAACAGTCTTTTATTGCAAGTATTCTTCTAACCTAAACTTAAAAAAAAAGTTCTTCCCAAAATTATTGGGAAAAAATTCACAAATACGGTTATGTTATGTTATTGGTTTGGGGGAGGGGGGTGGTGGGGGGAATCCTAAGTGGCGCTGATTCGGGTGTTCGCTTAACTCTGAAAAATTCCTAGAACCGGCCCTGCAAACAACCATCAAACCTGAAACAATTACAATCATTCTTAGGGCTATGTAATTTTTACAGAAAACTTTAAAGCAAACTTTGAAAAATTAACGTTGGGTTTCAGTCATATGTTAAGTAACAAATCAAAATGGCATTGGACAGAACAAGAAAACAGCTTTTTAACAAGATAAAGTCAGAATTTTTGAAGTGTGTAATGCTTAAACATCCTCAGTTTTCAAAATCATTCTATACTAGCAGAGTACCCGTCCTTCGTACCGGTACGAGAATGGCATATAAAAATAATGTTTAAATACCTTTATAAATCATACATTGTGGTATAAAAAGTTAACAAATACACTTTTTCTTGATCAAAATCGTGTGTTTATAAACAGGAACACCTATTAATTACATACTGAAAGTTAGGTTATAAAAATAATAACAAATGTCTGACAAACATTAAACAGCTGAAAACCTTTGAAGGGCTGTAGATCGTAGCCCTTGGAAAAAACGTAAATTCTAAGAAAGTCCGGCAAATCTACGCTTTATCCCCTTTAATTTGAGACATAAATCTTGTAGATCGGTCCAGTAATTACTGAGAAAACAGACTTACAACTGTGTATTAAATATATAGATATAGATTCCCCCATGTTAATCTTATGGGAGGAAACCCAACTTTGATGGAAGATCCTGCCCAAACTAATTAAGATATCAAAATACCCCCGCCACAGCAAACCTGCCGACTAAGCGAATTTCCATTTGCCTGAATTGATTTTCAATTGAATGTATTTAATTAACATTAGGTTTTATGAGTACCTAGGCTTGGTGCTAAAGGGAGGGTAAAAAAGTGTGTTTTTAGTAAAATATGAATAACTTAGTTATACCTTAACTCTCAGTTTTACCTTCAGGTACTGAGGTCTCTACTCTGACAGTACCCTCCGGATGATGCAGGAAGTGCGTAAAAGGCACAGGTCAGCCATAGGCAATAAGCCAAGAGATGTGAGGTCTGATGAAATTCGATCAAATTTTCGCAGATCGCAGACGTACCTGACGCACATGTTTTGCACCCTCTGCATTAGACTCATGTCCCTTACTGATATAACATTACCATACACTGGAAGACAGTAATCAAACACAGACAGTACAAGTGCCTGCATAAGCCGAAATTTGGTGGGTTTGGGGAACAAGTCACGATGCCTGTACAGCATTCTCAGACGACCTATTGCTCTCTGGCATGCGTAACTCACATGATCAGAAAAGGAGAGCTCAGGATCAAAATGAAGACCAAGAAGCTTGGGAGCTTTACACTCTTTGAGCGGAATTCCACCAAGGCATACACCAGACAGGGGCTCAGACCGAACAACCCTGCTGACAGAAAAAGTCACCAATGAACATTTGTCTCTTGTTCAGTTTGATGCCATGGGACATAGACCATGCAAAGACAGAATCCAAATCAGAATTGAAATCAGAGACTGCTTGATCTGCTGGGTCAGCGTCATGCTGAAAAGCCAGCTGAGCATCATCAGCGTATGAATACAACCGACAATGATGCAAATCTCTTCCCATAGATGCGGCAAACAAAGTAAACAGGACAGGTCCAAGACAGCTGCCCTGTGGGACTCCTTTGGACTTTTGCAAGGGGGCGGAGATCTCAGATCCAACTTTGGTCTTTTGGCATCTTCCGTTCAAGTAGGAGTGAAACCACAACACTACCTGCTGGTCAAATCTGTAGTGATACATCATGGCCAACAATAGATCGTGATCAATAGAGTCGAAGGCTTGCGAAAAATCCAGCATTGCAAGAGAGGTACACCTCTTTTCAGCTCTAGCTTTTATGACATCATCACAAAGCAGTAACAGAGCAGTTGAAGTACTGTACCCCCTACGAAAGCCAGACTGTGTTGCTGGAATTATTGACTCCAACTCCAGGAAATCAACCAACTGAGAGACAACAATAGTCTCCAAGACCTTGGAGAGGGCAGGTAACACAGAGATGGGGCGAAGATCGGCCAAAGAAGAGGGAGCACCAACTTTGGCTAGAGGAATGACAATGGCTTCCTTCCAGTCATCCGGAAACACCCCCGTAGCCAACGAAACATTCAACAGGTCCTCAATACAGTACGGACTTACCATCTTTATCATGCTGATCGTTATCTCATCTAGAAATGCCAACAGCCATAGAGGTGATCTTGTTTATGGCATCTTTTACTTCTCTTACTGTTACTGCTCTAAAAGAAAATGTGTTTTCTACACACTGGGAAATGTTAGTAGAAATGTAAGTAATAATCAAGAGTTTCAAAGTGAAATTGAGAGCCAGTTCCCATCATTGAAAAATGTGTATTAATTTCATCTGGATTTCTAAGAAATGATGGGAGTTCAGCATTTTTCGCCTTAATTGCCCCACTCATCTTATTTTTTTTTCCAAAAACCCTTTGAATTTGAGCATTTTGCTAATTCTCTCTGGAAATAATTTTGTTTGGCTCTTCTAATAGCAATGTTTAGACCATTTCTAGCTCTACAGTATTGATCTTTGTCCATGTCATTTCTAGAAATCATCAGCTTTTTCTTCCAAAAACGAGAAGTTAGTTATTGATAATTTGAAGAATAATGGCGCACTCAGTGAGAAATTCAGGGAAATGTTTAAAATATACAGTGACATATTGTTTAAAAGGAAAAGTATCGATGATGACAAATGGTGTGTTTGTATTCCAGAAGTAATGATTGAACAGCTAATTAAGTTCACACATTTAAAATTTTGACATCTGGGGGGGTACAACATTTTATTTATCTTAAGAGAATATTGTGTTTTTCCACGCATGGAAAAAATAGTCAAGCAATCACTGGGTAAATGTTTGCTCTGCCAAAAGGCCAAACATGGAAATAAGAAACAGCTGGGTTAACAGCCAATATTGCCAAAACAATTAAATGACTTAGTTTGTGTAGATATCATTGGGGAGTTGCCAACAAGTGTAGGAGGTACTAAATATATTTTTTCAGTGGTTGAAATGTATTCAAAATTTGTGAAATTATATGCCATAAAGAAGGCCAATACAAAAACTTTGGTAGGCAACATTTTTAATGACTATCTACCATTAGTATGTGATGTAAAATGCATATTAAGTGACAGGGGAACACAATTTACTGCTAATGACTGGGACAACACACTAAACACTAAAGGTATTAAAACAATACACAGTTCAGTATATCATCCACAATCTAACCCGTGTGAGAGGGTAAATAAAGAAGTTAATAACATTTGTAAGATTTTATGTCATGAAAAGAAAAAGAAAAACCCACTAAGTGGGCATTATGTTTAAATTTCATTGATAATTGTCTAAACCACTCAGTACATGATTCCACAGGTCACATTCCATATGAAATTATGTTTGCTAGGCCTAGTGACTACTTTTTAAATCATTTAATCACATTTCCACCTGAAAGAGAATTTAACTATGATCAGAAAGTAATGTCAGTTTATCAGAGGTTGGTCAGTAAAGCAGAAAGTAGGAAAAGTAAGTATGATAAAGGGTTAAAAGGAATAAAGTACAATATTGGGGATAGTGTTAGTAAAAACGAGATGTAGGAATTGGCTAACTCAGGAACTCGCTAACTCGGTTGTGTGTCGGAACTGGCTAACTCTGGAACTGGCTAACCGTCTCAGTCAGGAATTTACTAACTCCGGAACCCGCTTACTCGATTTTGTCCCGCAGCGGAATTCGCTAACTCTGGAAGTTGCTAACCCGGCCGCGCCCACTGCATGGAGCGTTGCCAACCTTGTACAACAAAATAATCGTACACTGCTGTATTTCAAAATGTCAGTGTCAATGAAGATACAGTAAATGTTATTGTTTTTTGTTATCAATTCCACTTTTAACAGATAACTAGCCCAAAGTAATTCAAAAAGAATAAAAAAATAATGAAAAAGTGTTTTTTTTAATTTAACTGTACAATGATCAATTAAATGTTTATGGTTTTGATCTTTAATATAAACGAGAGGTCGTCCAGTGGTCGAAACTCAACCAAAAATATGTAATGTACTGTACTCACTTCTCTATTTTCACCCCACACTGTAAATAAAACATGTGATTGGAGTTTCTTCCATTTGTTTTGATTTTCTGTTTATATTTCGTTGTTATTTCGTCACCAGCATGGCAACGCATAAGATCCATGTTAATTTTTTCAAATTTTTAAACTAATTTTTTGTGCTTATCTTTGAGCCTATTTAAATTTATAAAGGGATTCTGCACACCTACAGCAAAATTGCTTTCTAACGGTATGCGCAGATTTACCCCACGACGCACACAAGCTGAGAAAAAAGGTTTTAAAGAAACATGCTTGCCTATTAATATATAGATGCCATCAGTATAAAACTCAGTTTAATTCTTACTAAATAATTAAACCTCTACGAAATTAAGCTAAAATCCAGGTATATCTACCATAACTTTGTGAGTCTAAATTCAATACTTACTTTAGGAGTTGAATTGATCAGAATCTGTTCCTCTTTTTGAGATGTTATCAGAGGCACTCTGCATATTGGCTCTGCCTCTCGTTCTTTTTTTAGCAAAGCTTGTTCACAGGCACCAGCTAGCTCAGATATACAGTAATACTTAGCCTCTGCAAGTAGTTCAGCCATTTCTTTGCAGTTGTCTGGAAGTGGTACTAAACCGTCTCTAAGAAAATTCAAAATTGCTCCGAAATGTTTTCCACAGCGATCAATCAAAATCCACCCTGCAAAATATACTATATGATAGCATAGTTCAAATATGCAAAAGGCTATGCATTCTTTGCTGAGATAGATTCTAAGGGTTATGAGAAGTGACTGCTGTGTTTTAAATGTCTGTGATTTAAAAACAATTATTCTTCTACTGAGCTAAATGTAATTTTACTTTAAATGTTTACAAGTTTCTAACTTTGATTAGAAGAAAATGTTATAAGCAGGGTTAGAATAAAAGGAGAATTCAATCTTTCCTTTTTATAGAATTTTGCCATTAGGGAAAAGCTATTATTGTAGTTGGCACGTTTAGACCTAGACCCAGGGCCAATTTACTTTCTCATTTTGATGTCACTATTTATTTGTTTAAGTTTTTATATATGTAGGCCTACAGGCCCTATGAGTCCGTGAACAATATAAATCAAGTAATTTCTGTACGATTTTGATTAAATTTTGTATGAATGTTTAAGGATGGATAAACTTGAATGTGTTCGCGAACTAGCAAGATTGGGCATTGAATGGAGTGTTATAGGGGATTTAAAAATTTCCAAAAATTGTTTTTATCATAATTTATGCCCTTAACATATAAAAATATAATTTCATTGCAGCCATCGTGTAGAGCTAACAAAAACAAAGGATTTAGGCCTATTATATTGAAGCGTTATTATTTAAGGTTAGGGATAAAATTCCAAAAAATTGCACATTTAAAATTCTTATTCTTATAGAAAAGTTAACTGTTTTAGTGTTAGGCCTATAGTTGGCTTGTTAATGGATAAATTTTGATAAAATTTATCAAATTTATTTATTTCATAGGTATAAGTTACCAAAATTGCCATTAGACCATAAGCATTGACTATTGGATAAAGGCCTAAACAAAAAATGTCAAGAAATAGTATTTAGCCTATATTTTTACATTTGGACTTCACATAAACATATGGTTTGAATTAAATTAATGCAAGTTTTTGCATAGTAACTGAGAAATCTATCATTTCAGCCTCTGGATTGCTTATATAATCAAATAAATAAATAGTAAAGTCTTACCTTAGCAATCCTTGTTATGGTCGGACCACCATAACAAGGATTGCTAAGGTAAGACTTTACTATTTATTTATTTGTAACAAGAAAGTTTTTGTGTTTTGGGCTTAGGACTCATGGACATCAAGCCAGTGTCTTATGAAGTTCTTACTGATGTAAAATTTTTTTTTCTAAATAATTTATTGTAAAATGAAGTTAGTTCTATAGGCTAACTTGGTTATGTTCTCACTTCTATGCCAGTAAAAGTAAAACTCAAAGTAAAATCTCCACATGTTAAATGGGCCCAGGCGGAAATAAAAGTGAGGCTTAAAACATAGTAAAAACATATCAAGAAAGTTTTTGTGTTTTGGGCTTAGGACTCATGGACATCAAGCCAGTGTCTTATGAAGTTCTTACTGATGTAAAATTTTTTTTTCAAAAACTGTTCATGACTTTAGAAGATGTAACAACGAATCAATATTTAACCAAGTGCAAGCTCTTACATTGCCCGTATTAGATGACTTGCATGACTGCGAACAGTCATTCAGCCTTTTTTGCAGTCAGCTGTCTCACATCATAACGCTGAATACACCCATGAAGAGAGTTCAAACATCTAGTTTCCCTAAATGGTTTTCCAAGGACCTGAGAAATCTAGTCATCATGAAGAAGATTGCCCATAGGAATTTCAAGACTTCTGGAAACCCTATTGATCTAGAACGGTTTCGATGTATGCGGAGGCAATGCAAACTCCTGGCTGGAAATTGCTATGCATGTTACATTGGTAGGGTTGAGGACAGCATTCCTCATAACATCAAATCCTTTTGGTCGCATGTCTCCAGCCTGAAAGGCGCATCCAGTCTCCCACCGAAGATGGCCCTAAATGATAGAGTGGCTGAAGACCCAAGTGAAAAATGCAACCTTTTTGCTGGTCACTTTTCTTCAGTGTTTGGTGTCAGTGATGTTCCAATTCCTGTCTTCAATTTCGCTACTAGTGACTCCCTTTCTTTGATCAAAATATCAGCCACTGAGGTTCAATCGAGGCTTGACGAACTCGACCCATCCAAAGGCCCTGGTCCAGATGGCATACCCCCAGCTGTTCTGAAACTCTGCTCTCCTGTTCTTGCCGCTCATTTGGCCGTCCTATTCAATGCCCTACTTTTCTCTGGTATCTTTCCATCAGCCTTAAAACAAGGCTTTGTCGTACCGATCTACAAGTCTGGTGACCGAAGTAGTATTTCAAATTATAGACCAATTGTGATCCAATCGGCTTTGGCCAAGGTTTATGAGTCTTTGGTCTTGGACCATCTCTATGCTTATTTGAAAAAATATATTACTCGTAATCAGCATGGTTTTCTAAGAGGCCGCTCCACCATTACTAACCTACTATCATTTCAAGAATATGTTTCATCAGGATTCACTAGTTCAAGGCAGGTTGACTGCATATACTTGGATTTTTCCAAGGCTTTTGATAAGGTTCATCATGGTTTGTTGATCGCCAAACTTGCTGGTTATGGCATTAGTGGTCCATTGATCAAATGGTTGGAAAGCTACCTAAAAGATCGTCACTTGATTGTCAAGTGTAGTGGCACCTTCTCTTCGCCCTTCAATGTTCTCTCCGGTGTTCCTCAGGGCTCTCACCTCGGTCCACTACTTTTTAATACATTCATAAATGACATAATTGGTGTACTGACGTCGGACTGCTTGATGTTTGCTGATGACCTCAAGATATTTTCCCGGATCTCCTCATCCTTAGACCATGAACATCTCCAACGATCTCTCACCAACGTTGAGACGTGGTGCAATGAAAATGCAATGGAACTCAATGTTTCTAAGTGTCATGTTGTCTCATTCACAAGACTTGTAACATGTAGCACCTTCGACTACAAAATTGGTGGTGATATTCTGAGACGTGAGGATCGTGTGAGGGATCTTGGTGTCATACTTACTTCTACCTTGAGTCCTGCTGAGCACATCATTCATATTATCGCAAGAGCTAATTCCATCTTAGGATTCATCCTTAGATCATCAAGAGACTTCAAGTCCCCACAGTCACTTCTAGTGTTATATAAGACCCTAGTGCGACCAGTTTTGGAGTATGGCTCTATTATCTGGTCACCATATCAGCTTGGCCATATTGAAATGATAAATAAAGTACAGTTACGCTTCCTCCGAGTCCTAGGTGTCCGACTGGGCTATGAGTATCGTGCCCCACCAATCTTGGAGCTTCAGGAGCGCTTCAACGTCCAACCTCTCCATCTCAGAAGAAAGCTGCACGACATCCTTTTTTTGTTTAAACTGGTCCGTAGTGAGATCGATTCTACTGATCTACTGGAGGGAATTAATTTCCTTATACCGAGAGGAACACGATCTTCGGATACATTTGCTCACCTGTACTTACCAACTAACTACTCTCTCAATTGTGGATTGGCCAGATTGCAGCGTCTTGGAAACGAAGTCGGGTCACAAGTTGACTTCTTCAATGAACAGTTGTCTTCCTTCAGAAGAAAATGCTCCAACATTATCTTTGTTGGGCCTGTTTTGTAGCTGATGTTTGTTTGTTTTTCCTAAATCTCTTTCATTCTTGTTATTCATTCATAGATTTATTGTTGTTTGTTGTTATTTTTTCACGTTGAACTTAATGTCATCATAGTTTATATTTTGTTAAATCTTGAGGAGATATTTGTTGTTGTTGCTTTCAAAATCATATGCTTTTTCTGAAGTCCAAATTAATATTAATTTTTTTTTTTGTTATTATCTGTACAATACTTTGTTAATGTTATTATCTGTAATTTTTTGCCACGTTGTTGTTTTCTTGTTATAATTTTGTTGCAAAGCTGCTTTGTTTCATGGTCATTATGTTACTTATCTTGTATTTTTTTTTGTTATCTTTTCATTCTGCTCATGTGCTTAAAACACGACATATTTTGTAAATGGTGTATCCGTTGATATGAATAAATAAATAAATATCAAGGAAGGGATTGTTGTTTGTAAATATCAAGTTGATAGGTTATTTGATAAAAATAACCAGTTTCGAACCATCAAAAAGCTACATAATATTCTCAGGTTCTAACGAGCAACCTTATATGGATAAGTAAACTAGACATGCCTTATTATTGACCTTCCAGCTACCCAACTATTTTTTGTAACGACCCGGTAATCAGGATTTAGGTGTTGGTCGTGTGGATTCACTGGTTGTAAGTTAAGCTACAACACAAATAATTTGTTTTCATGTTATGTCATTTAAGCTAAAGCTAAATTTGAACATAGGCCTACTGGTAAGTTATGAATTATTCTTTAAGGTATGGCCTAGGCCTATAATTGCCATGACCTGTTTAACTTAATAACAGTATAACAAGGGAGAAGTGCTGTATTAGCGAATTTCCCTATAGGGAAGTAGCTATTACCGTAGGTCTCATGGTAAGACCTAAGCCCGGGACCGATTTACTTTTTCATTTTGATGTCCCCAGAGGCCAAAAACACCATTCGTTCAAATTTTTATATATCTATATATATATATATATATATATATATATATATATATATATGTGTGTCCATCCGCACGATAACTTGAGTAATTGTTGTCCGATTTTGATAAAATTTGGTTTGAAGGTGTAAGGCGGGATAAACTTGAATGAGTTCGCGAACCAGCATGATCGGACTATGGGAACGGGGGTTTATGGGGGGTTTTATGGGGTAAAAATAGGTTTTTCCCATTTTTGACCCTAAAAACACAAAATTTTGCAATTTCTTTTCAAACCATTTTGTAGAGCTTAAAAAAACAAATAATTTAGTATATTGAAGTATTATTATGCGCCTAATTGTTACGGAGAAAATTCAAAAAAATTGTAATTTTAAAATTCCCATGTTATTCTTATGGAGAATAAGTCAACTGTTGTAGTTTGCTTGTTTATGAACATATTTTGATAAAAGTTGGAAAATACATTAATTTCTTACTAAACCACAGTAACTTTTAATATTCTACATAAAAAAAACCTTTTCACCCTCCCTGTTGCAGCAAACCTAAGTACTCATTAAACTAATTCTGTTTAAATAGGGAATAAATGTGATATTTTTAAGGAGACATTTTAGTTTAAATCCAATCAGGCAAATGGAAATTCGCTAAGTCTGCAGGTTTGCTGCGGCGGGGGTATTTATTTTTCTCTGCCTTGCATGGCTTGCAGCATGTAGTTTTCATTTTTTTTCATTTTTAGTATGCATGCATTGCTTTGCATGTTTTATATTGATTGAGATCCTGCATGTGTTTATTTCAGCTTTTAATTTAATTTTGTTAGTCAAGAGTGCAAGAAGAAGCTTGGCATGTTTATTTATTATTTATTGTAGGCCTATTGTTTGACGTAGCCTATTGTCTGCATGAACTGAATGGCCAAATAAATCATTTGAATCATTTTTTACTGAAAAATAATCTAGTTTAGAGAAATTTAGGCCAAAAAGGTACCAGTGGTAGGCTACAACATTAGTGGCCAATCCTAGGCCTAACCTTATTGTTTAGGAACTGGCCTATTAAGTTACATAGGCCAATTGGCAGTAGCCTAGACCAATTAATGCTTACCAATCTAGCCTGTCTTACCTTCAGAGTCAGTCAGAACCTCCATTCTTCCACTAAACATAGCTCTAAGCATAGTGTCATGTTTGGTTAGTGTTCCAATCGTTGTGTAGTGCAATGAACCACCAATATTTAGTTTAACGTACTGGGAAGGATTGCCTTTGATTACAGTTTTATGATCACCAGACATTATCTTTCAAACAAATACTTTGGTAATCTCTAGTCATAGCAACGATTCAACAGTAGAAATATATTGCTTCATCGATCGATGCTTCATCGTAGTTAGGCCTAAAAATTAGGATTTAACCGAACTTACATTCAATTAAATACCAACTATTGCATTCCGTTTTACAACATAATAATGATTGATAATTACAAAGTAATATATGTCTATTTAGATCACCACACTAATTCTAAATTCTACTGATTTCTTGGGGCCTAAATGTAAATGTAAATCTAAGTGCTCATACTACTTCTACTACTACTAAACATACGATACGATACAATGAACAATGACCATGACATACGACAAAACTAAAACTAAAAAAAACTATTCATTTTGATTTTCACTTCATTATTCTATTCATTACATTCTCCAAACCCAAACTGAAACCGAATACCGAACCGACTAACCACTAACTGGACCAAAACCAAGACGACGGACGACCATAGGATAGCGCTGGGTTCACAACGATATGGTAGGCATTCGGTTAAATATCGAGCTTGTTTTCTACCGGATGACAGACATCGACTTTTTAGACGAGACCTTCAGACCTAGACCACCGACCTACGGCTGTTCAACGTATCGTTGCGGTCACTGAGCTAGCGGTAATGGTGTTCGCTCGAGCAGTGGTGGGTGGTGGTGGGCGGTGGCGGTCTGTCGGCAAGGGTTAATCTTTTACGAATCGGCTCTGGCTCACCGGCTGTCTCATGGTGGAAGTCTATTGCCTTGGTGCCTTCTGCTGCAGCTGCTCCTAGCTCATATGTCTGTCGTCAAACGTCATAATGTGGCCTTGACGACGGAAGGCCATAATTTAATTCACAATCAGTGAGAGTGAATGCAAATAAATAAGTACAACATAATATCTGAACCTGGCATAAAATTTGCCAATGAAAATGTTTATTATCCAATTACAGTAAGGCTAATAACCAGCATGATGAATATATATATAGTTATTGATAAAGAATTTAGTAGGTTTAATTCGGTCTTCATATTACCGATTCTGTGGCTCACCGGCCCACCTAATTAAGAACATTATTAGTTACCCACCTAGATGAACTCATTTTAGGTAAAACTTTGATTTATTTACTTAAATAAAGATTAACATTAATAAAAACCTAAAAGTATAAGTAAAAAGTGGCAAAGCAATTGGATAGGATAGGATAGGACTATACGATTACCGGTAGGCATATGATATGATCTAAATCAAAATGCGAAAACGAAAACGTTGAGTTGAGTTTGAATAATGTTGGTTGTCGTTGTAGGGAAATATTGTGTATTATTGTTTAGTCCCGGATGTGACTCATGGTTATGCAGGTTTGGGATTGGTTGAGCCGTGAATGGGAGCTGCGCGCGCATCTCGTCACAGGTGATTTTGTAACAGATATCGTCATTTGTCAGAGAGAACTACGCGACGGCGCCGTCCGGTGACAGTAACAGTACTAACAGTTTTCGAGGAGCGCCTTACCGCTGTCACCGATATTCCAGTCACCGTATTTTCGAGCCTCTTGTCACCGATATTTCAATGACAAACCGGAAAATATCGAACATCCCTAGCTGCAATGTAATAAGAATAGGCTAAGGTTATTATTGCTGTCAGTCAATTCCAATTGGTACTTGACTTTTCACTTTTCACTCTTGTCAGTTGTTGTGCATCGTAAACATGTCCAAAATATTTACACCAACTAATCAAATAAGATTAACGAATGTCGCTGTTGTCAGGATGAAAAAAGGTGGCAAAAGATTCGAGATTGCCTGTTACAGAAATAAGGTGGTCTCATGGAGGAACAATGTGTAAGTAGGCCTAACTTTAACTTGGTTAGGCTAGGTGAGGTACTAGGTAGGCTTTTAGCGTTGAATAGCCTAGTCAATGCTTTAATAATAATAATAAATGGTCTTTATTCAGCAAGCGTTTTTCAGATATTTACAATTCTGCTTTACAAAACAACTCTTGTCATTAACCTACTTAAATTATAAATAAAAACAAACAATCTAAAAACAATATAAATAATCAATCTTCTCTGTGGTGGTACAATGTAAAAACAATCAATGATAGCGAGCTTTAATAACAATCTATAAAAATAATCTATAAAACAATCCATAAAACAGTCTATAAAATCAATCTATAATTTAACAATCTTAAAACTATCCAAAAATCAACTATGTACAACAACACAATGTTTGTAGCAAAGAACTCAAAACTCACCCAAATATGCTTTTAATCTTTTTTTGAATGAGTTAAGAGTGTTGGCCCCCTTTACCTGATTAGGGAGAGCATTATACAAGGCGGGACCGAAGTATGAGAAGGCGCGCCTCCCCACCTCATGCCTGACTCTGCGAAAGTGTAACAAATGGAGTGGAACTAGTGAAGTGTATGTGCTTCAAGTTGAAGATAAACCATAGGCCTACAACATTGGGACAATTAATCAGTATTGGGCATATGAAAAAATAGGCCTACCATAACTAGGCCTAGGCATGTTCTGATGTTCCTGTTAACTAGCCTACCTAGGCCTACATTGTTTTCATAGACAGTATAGATGATCTTTAACATGCTCCCAATTCTTGAAAATATGAAGCAATAAATAGATTTGTATAAGGGCGATTCCACCGTTAAGTGTGTGACATTCGCAGACAAAAATCCAACTTTATTGTTTAAATTCCACCACTAAATGCAATAATTGACACACAAAGTTGTATGACAAGTTACATTAGAGACGTATTTCCAAAGAGTGGGAGACGTATTATTGCCGAATAGGCAAGTCTTAAGCTGAGATGACACACTCAGGTAGGCTGTTATAATGAAAATAAGGAACAGCTTGGGACCCAGGATGTACCCTTGCTCTCTTGATCAGGGCTTTTTGAGAAGCATTTTGTCTCAGATAACCAGCCCCATCAACATTAGGTATGGAATCTGACTATTGCCTTTCCACCAAAAAGGAAGCAAACCAATCTAGCGCCACTCCCCTGATTCCCAAGACAGACATTCTTTTCAAAAGTAAAGTAAATCATGGTTTACCATATCAAATGCCTTGCTTAGGTAAAAAAATTTGCCTGTTACATACTGCCTGTTGGCCAATTCTTTCACTAAGTTATCTTGTTTACTAAGCTAAGGATGGCACTTGTAGTTAATTTATTCTTTAAAAATCCATTTTGGTTAGTGACAAGTATTTTATATGTTTCAAGTAAGTCATATATAGTCTATTCAAAACAGCTTTTAAAATAATTTTGGACATTGTAGACAGCAGACTGATAGGCCGATAGTAATTGCAAAAGGTTTCATCTCCTTTCTTAAAAACCGGTATTACCACTGCCACTTTCAGAGCTGATGGAAATGTCCCCTCAACAAAAGAATGGTTTACTAGGTGGCATAATTGTCTAGCCACATATTCACCGACCGACTTCAGAATTTAGGAGAGATGTCATCAACTCCAGCCGACGTTTTACTTTTCATTGAATTAATAATACTTTTATTTATGTGACGGGGGCAAGAAAACATTACTGAGCTTTGTGTGTATCGTTTGTTATTAAATAATGTTTTACTTTGCTTGGCAAATTATCCCCTATAATGGTGAAATGCTTGTTGAGTGTTTCACATTCTTTTTCTGGCTTGCTTACTTCTTCTCCTTTTCTATTTACAAGATGGATAGTTTTCCACTCTTTTTCTTGTTTTCGTCTATTGTCATTAACTATCCCCTAGATGGTTTTACTTTTGTTTTCTGATTTAATCTGAGGTAATTCTAGTTTAGGAAATGGTCAGAGCTAAGATATACTGTACTAGCTGAACCCGGCAGACGTTGTCTTGCCTTTGACTATTTATCATTTAAGTACCGTAACGTTTAATTGTCTTATTTTATATGAAGTGCTTATAACTAAATTAAAATACTTACGACAACTAGTGAAACACATATAGTACAAAGGATAACCAATTCTTTATTATTGCTCTTATATTAATGCTAGTGGGTAGACAATATTTTTGGTCTTTCTATTCGGCTCAATCACGTCCTGGTTGAAGTTCGTTCGATACGCTCACTCACCTTTAGGTTTGAGCTCGTTCGCTACGCTCACTCACCTTTAGGTTGGAGCTCGTTCGCTGCGCTCACTTGCCTTCAGGTTAGCTCGTTCGCTACGCTCACTTGCCTTCAGGTTAGCTCGTTCACTACGCTAACTCGCCTCCAGGTTGAAGTTCGTTCGCTATGCTCACTCACCTTTTGGTTGCAAATTAGCTGTTGTCATAAATGTAAAAGAAATAATAGTGCTGCACCCTGTTGGTAATCCTTGTAACTTTAATGCTATTGAACATCATAGAACAGAACCAACTTGTTTAATTGAAACAGCTGTTAAGATTCATTAATTCCATTTCTCATAAGGTTAACATTGGAAACTCCAGAGCCACTGGGGCGGAGCCGATTGGACGGATCACGAAATTGATGGTGTATAAACCTATTCCATGAAATTCTACACGTATGTACCAAGTTTCGTGGCAATCGGTTCAGCGGTGTCTGAGTTCATCACTGCCAAATATATATACAAACATCCTCTTTTATACTTATAGATTTAATTTTCTCGTATAGTGCGAAGCATTTGTTTTTTACTTTCTTCCCCTATATAGTATATGGAGAAAGTTGGTATTGTTTTAGTGAAAATTTTTAGTTTTGAGTGGATATATCTGTTTTAAGTCCCCCTGAATCCAAAATAGTGGTTTTCTAAGTGATGTCTAGGTCTGCCTGTATGTGTGGATGTGTTCAGAGCTACAAACCACACCTGTTGTCCGATTTTTGTGAAATATGGTATGTAGGCATTAATCCAAGGTATCTCCAAAAATTTTATTCATTTTTTTTAAATTTTAATTTTTAACTGTGATTTTTTCATAAAATAACGGAAAAATCGGAATTTCTCAAAAACGATTTTGATGAAAATGTAGTAAGATTAAGCTATGTGTTGTAGTCCTTTAAATTCAGAACAAGATGGTACAAATCCTATTTCTGTAAAAATTGTGGTTCAAAAGTTATTGCAACTTACGGTATGTTATTTTTCCATTAAAAAAAACGTAAATTTTTTTGTAAAATGTTAATAGTTTAGTAAGAAATAAATGAATTTTACAAATTTGATCAAAATATGTTTATAAACAAGCAAACTACAACAGTTTACTTATTCTCCAGAAGAATAACATCGGAATTTAAAATTATTTTTTTTTTGAATTTTATCCGTAACCATTAGGCGCATAATAACCTTTCAATATCTATATATTAATTTGAAACTGGTTTTCTTTGTCACAGCTATTTTGAGAGAACGGCTGGGCGTAGAAACTCGTAGAGGTGTCTAAAGAAAGGTCTTGGTCTGTAGATGAGCCATCAAAAGAAAAACATGGTGAATTCCCTTGGGGCTCTGCCCCCGTGGCCTTTAAATTCCCATCCCATGTTATTCTTATGGAGGAAAACGGGGGTTTTGTCACAGCTAATTTGAGAGAACGGCTGGGTATAGAAACTTGGTAGGGGTCTCTAAAGAAAGGTCTTGGTCTGTAGATGAGCCATCAAAAGAGGAAAGAGGTATTCCCTTGGGGCTCTGCCCCAGAAGCCTTTAAATTTGCCTCTTCAGATTTGTTTACATTACGACCATATGCATAATTCTACACTACTTTTTAATGCAACAGCTGTTAATATTTAAATTGTGATTTATTGAATTTGTCAAAATAAAGTAAAGTATTTGCAATGGATTTTTCTGATTTTAAAATTGATTTTCTTCTGCGTCATGTCATGTTTTGCAATATTATGTTCTATTACCAAATCAGTGGAAAATCCTAAAATCACAGTAACTTTTAAAATTATTTCTTATGGAGTTAACTTATCTAATTGTATGGGTTGGTTTCTGCCTTTTTTACCACTTCTTGGAGATTGTACGTAGGTGATATTCTTTGGCATATTGCAACTGTAGACGAAACTTGGGTTGGTGTAATTATTACAATGGAAAAGAGCGAGAAATCCTGGCCAATTTGAGATAGGCTAAAAATAAAACTGTATTAACACTGTGCTACATTTCTTGAGCAATCATTGAAATAACCGATTTGCAAACAAAGGAAACATAGAAAAAGTCATAGAACACAACCAAGTAGAAGAAATGGAAAAAAGTATTTTTCTTACACTAAAAACACTAAAAAAACAAGATCAGCTATTTGAAAAAAGATAAGATATTTACAAAAGATTTTGATTATATCTAACTGTTATGTAGATCGTGAGTATTTCTATAATCTTTGAGTCACCAGTAATGCTTCGCAATTGCTCGAATTCGAGCAACAGGTACACTAGTACTAAATTATTTGTTTTTTAAGCTCTACAAAATGGTTTGGGAAGAAATTGCTAGATTTTATGTTTTTTGGGTCAAAAATGGAAAAAACTTTTTTACCCCATAAACCCCGTTTCCATAGTTCGATCATGCTGGTTCGCGACCTCGTTTGAATAGATGTAGGTTTACACATTTGTACCTAATTTAATCAAAATCGGATCATTTTTGCTCAAGTTATCGTGCTAACGGACACTCACACACACACATATATATATATATACTAGCTGTACCTGCGGGCTTTGCCCCGTTTAACTTCATAAGTATTCGCATGGCTCAATCACGTCCTGGTTGAAGTTCGTTCGCTACGCTCACTCACCTTTAGGTTGGAGCTCGTTCGCTGCGCTCACTTGCCTTCAGGTTAGCTCCTTCGCTACGCTAACTCGCCTCCAAGTTGAAGTTTGTTCGCTACCCTCACTCACCTTTTGGTTGCAAATTAGCTGTTGTCATAAATTACAAAAAAATAATAGTGCTGCACCCTGTTGGTAATCCTTGTAACTTTAATGCTATTGAACATCATAGAACAGAACCAACTTGTTTAATTGAAACAGCTGTTAAGATTCATCAATTTCTATTAAATATGAAAAATCATAGGAAACTCCAGAGCCACTGGGGCGGAGCCCGAAAGTCCGATCAGAATAAAAACTACTTAGTTTTCCTATTTAATGTCCAAAGAATAGGTGTACCGAACTTCAACCTTCTAGGTAAAAGGGAAGTGGGAGAATTAGTGATGAGTGAGTGAGTGAGTCAGTGAGTCAGTGAGGGCTTTGCCTTTTATATATTTAGATGAATTTGAACGGATGGTGTTTTTGGCCTCTAGGGACCTCAAAAAACAAAAAAGGAAATCGGTCCCGGTAGTCAGGTCTTACCATGAGTACTAGGGTATTAGCTTATTCCCTATATGGGAAATTCGCTAAAATTAATGTGTTATGGTCCTAAACGTACAGGGTCCTGAAAGACCGTCGCGTGGTTTTTTGGCGCCCGGGGCGGGATGTTGCCAGGCGCCCCCCCCCCCCCCCCAACACAGAATGAGTGATGATGTCGCTATCTTTGTTTTAATCCCCAAAAACAGACACCTGAAGGGATTGAATCACCTTACAACAATACTAGAGTCAGAAATCTGGAATTGATTATTAGGGATAAATTACTTAAATTTTGTATGAAAATCTTTTTTAATTGATGATAACCAAATCCCAATTAATGTAAGAAAATGTTAAAATGTATAAAAAGTACTATACTGTATATGTTATTAATTAATACAGAGCAAATTGAAATTAATGCAATGTATGCAAAACCTCAAACCAAACCTACTCTGAATAGAATTTTTATACAGAATAAAAGAAAACCACGTTATCACATTTAGATATGAGATCCTAAACATTAAGTGTAAATAACTCTTAATCACTCATCAAACTAAGCTGGCAGCTCAGCTGAGACTGCCGTAGGAGAAAGGAGTGATTGGGGTAGGGGTGGTTCCCAAGGTCGACCGTCGGCCGGTCGGGCGAAATAAAAATAGAATACGGCAGCTACGTGTACAGAGCAACACCGCGAACCGCGACATTGCAATATTAAGATAATTAAGACATTGCAATATATTAAGATAATTAAGTTGGGACAGAGCCTTCAACTCCACAGTGGAAATGATTGTTTAGGCTATTATTACTAAATTGAATTCAATACTGTATTGATATTTAATTTGGAAAACATTGCAAATTATAAAGTGATTGGTATCAAATAATATGTATTTGTTCAATAAAGGCATACAACGTAATATTCAACATTCAGTTACACACACGAATAATAGAACTAGTATTCGTGGTTATACATAACTTTCCAAAATACGTTATGTGCATCTAACTTTTTTAAATTTTGTTGCATTACTTTTGCCGCAGCGCCCAGGGCGGTCGCCCTGGTCGCCCCACCCACGCGACGGCCCTGCTGAAAGACACTTGGCCTGTGAAAATACTATTTCATTGTCAATTTAAACTCTTAGTATTGAAGTATGGCTATGGAAATAATAAGTGTAAATTTGTTTAATTGTCTCAGATATTTTTCAATTTTATTTGAACCCAGTGACGAGACCTGTATTATACAAATATTTTATTTACCTATGTTTCCTGAAGGTCTTGTAGGTTGTTGAGCTACTTGATGCGCATTTTGCCACTCAGTGCGGCATCTTCATAGAGTATCTTCTTACACTTATGTACAGTAGTGTAAGAAATCAAGTCTAAGAAGATGTTCTATGAAAATGCCGCACTGAGTGACAAAATGCGAATCAAGTAGTTCAACAACCTACAAAACCTTCAGATAACATAGGTAAATAAAATTTTTAGATATTTTTCACTACATTAACCAATTTCAAGGGTCGTTTACTTTAAGATCTGGCCACGTTTTCCGTTAGGGCCTAGATTTTCTCTTATGTGTTCTAAATTGATCTAATAAGATAAAAGTACAGTGATAAAAGTAGTGTAAAAACTCATGGTGCTTTCTTCTATAGTGAGAAGGATATTGACGAAGTCCTGCAAACACACACAGTGTTTACAAATGTCTCCAAAGGACAAGTTGCAAAAAAAGAAGACTTGATGAAAGCTTTTGGAAAAGAAGATCAAACCGAAATTTGTAAGGAAATTTTAGCTAAAGGTGAACTACAAGTTTCTGACAAGGAGCGGCAAACTCAATTGGATTCTTTATTCAAAGATATCGCAACAACAGTTGCAGGTTTGTTAACTAGATTTAGAAATGGTAGTACTATAACTATGAATTATCTGTTTTAATTACTTAGTTTAACTTTAGCAGAAAAGGAATATTAGCACATAACTCTTTAGGAAAATGCAAAGTTGTTAACCTTGGCCAAGTCATTTATCTGCCGCTGTTAATGGTCTTGTTGATTATTTTACTTTTAAGCTTTTCAGGTAAGTGGTCTTGTTGAGCGAAGTTCTACTCATAAATTAATTTTTGTAAATATCCTCGACTATTTCTTTTAGTTTCTGCTCTTTATAAAATGTCATTTCAGACACATTGTGACTCATTGTGTTATTAGCATTGTTAATTGTTATTATTAACTGAACAAAAATTTCAAATGAAAATCAGACCCTGTCAAAACACAGTAATATTTACAGTAGTTGGATGGATTGTAATCTGTTGGTAAAACCTTTATCACTTTAGAGTTGAAAAAGATTAGTTTGAAAATTAGAACTATTGAGACTGTAGTTGGTGGTTTCCTTAAGGACTGGTTTATTTTAATATCCAGCTTTATAGTTTTGTTTGTGGCTGTCTGTGTGTGTCTATGTGCAATAAATAGCCATAAACATGTATTAGGCTGCAACAGATTTAGATAGTGCACATTAAAATTAATCACTTCTAAAATACTACAAATCCTACCCTAGACTACATCCCTCTGAAGATGGAGGTCACCTTGTGTGTGTGTGTGTGTGTGTGTTTTTTTTTTTACTAAACTAAGTGACCTTACTTGCCTTAATTAATTTTCTAAATCCTCTGAGGAGTCTCAGAAGGTCCTGTCTGAATTAAGCGAAATTTTTACTAAAATACACGTAACTATGAAATACAACGTTTAAGTTGGCCCACTGGCCTACTAACATTAAGTCTATCTCGCCCAGCTGCTCGGACATTACAGAATACTTTGACAAAGTACAACTAAGTGTCGTAACACAACAGTGCTAGCAGTTTCCTTCGGCTTTTCCCAATAGGTAACAGCACGTACTGGGTTACTTTTTGTGTCTGCATTAATGGCGTTACGCGATGGTCCTAGTAGTTACAACTTTCCCCGATACGCGGCAGCACGTACTGGGTCACTTTTTGTGTCTGCATTACTGGCGTTACGCGATGGTGCTAGTAGTTTCAGCTCTCCCCGATAGGTGGCAGCGCGTATTGGGTCACTTGTTGTTTTTACGATAAACTGCATTGGTTTTACTGTACTGCAATTTTGTTCTTTAGGTTGGCAATTCTGGTGTTCAGAACGGCCAATTTATAAAGTAAACAAACCTGGTGCTTAGTAACATTTATGTACACTTTGTAACGTTATCTTTTGAGGTTGTGAATATGGTGAAATGGCTTGAAAACGTAAACATACTTCGGTTACTGTAATATCCTTTAGAGAATAAAACTTAGGTTTTATTAAGCAAAACTGAATACAAGAATTAAACAGAATAAATAAACAAATCTGACTAAAACATTAAGAATGTCAGCTGACATTTTGTACAGTACTTGGAATATCACCACATTCTTCCGCTCTAGTAAATTTTATACACATCAAATTTCTTAGGTAACACCTTTGGTCTGGTTGACCGACGTGGTGGATGAGGTTGATTGCAGGGAGCGCTGCTGGTTTGATGTTCATCATTTTCAGGAACACCATCTGACGTTGCTGGTGGTAAACATAAATCTGTATAGTTTTGAAGGAGCGGTTGTGACGAAGTAGTGTTCTGTTCCAGAAGGAGCGATTTTGACGAGGTAGTGTTCTGTTCCAACTGTTCATCACCGTCTTCGTTTTCATAAGTAAGATTTGTTGGATTTTGCATTACATTTCCTCTTGGTGCTAAATATCTTAAGGACACAATTGATTCTCTTCCTTCTTTATTGCGGACTAAAGAATATTTTGGGTTTGTCTCAATTACTTCAACCTCTTCGACCAGTGGGTCAAACTTACTGCCTCTTATGTGCTTCTTCATAAGAACTTTTCCTGGAATAGTCAGCCAAGTAGGGATAGTTTCTCCATTGCTAGATCTTCTTTGATGTTTAAACATTCTTTCGTGCGGTGTACAATTCGTAGCTGTGCATAAGAGGGATCTGATGCAATGAAGGGCTTCATCTAAAACACTTTCCCACTGAGTTATTTTCATCCCTCTCGATTTCAATGCTAGCTGAACAGTATTCCATATTACTCCGTTGAATCGTTCAACTTGCCCATTTCCACGTGGGTTATATGGACTTGCACGACTTGTAGCTATTCCCAAATTATGTAAAAATGATTTTAGTTCTACCGACATAAAACCGCTACCCTGGTCTGTGTGTATATATGATGGTGTACCAAAAATACTGAAGACTTTGTGAAGTTGTTTGATAATAGTTCTTGAGCTCATATCAGGACAGGGGAGTGCAAAAGGATAACGTGAATATTCGTCAACTATAGTTAGAATATAGGTGTTATTTGTTACTGAAGGGATTGGCCCTTTAAAATCCATATTAAGCCTCTCAAATGGGGCCATAGCTTTGATGAGATGTCCACTAGAAGTTTTCAGGAATTTTGGTTTGATCTCTGCACATAGTGGACAGCCTGCAGTCATTTTTCGCACATCTTCGACTGAGTAAGGAAGATTGTGGGTTCGGACCCAGTGCACCATTCGAGTAACGCCTGGATGACATAGTGACTTATGTAAGTCAATTAAACTTTGATTTGGCATCGAACTGCAGAGTCGAGTGAAGGCATCAGCGACTGTATTTTGAATACCAGGCCTGTAGACAGTGTCAAAACTAAAACAAGACAGTTCTAGCCTCCATCGTTGAAGTTTCTCATTCTTTATTTTGCTACTGTGTTTTTGATCAAAAATAAATGACACCGACCTTTGATCTGACCACAATCTTGAAATGCCGTCCAACTAAGAAATGTCTCCATTTCCTGACTGCCTCGACAATAGCTGCTGCTTCCTTTTCTATTATCGAGTGTCTCTTTTCACTGTCTGATAACGATCGTGAAAAAAAAGCAACTGGACGACCCATTTGACTAAGAGTCGCTGCAAGTGCATTCTGTGATGCATCAGTTTCTACTACGAATGGGATAGATTCATCAATAGTATTAATAGCAGACTGAGCTATCTCTTGTTTCAGTTTTTCATAGTCAGAAACAACTTCTGGAGGAATTGGGAATGTTTTGCATTTAACTAATCTGTGTACTTTTTCAGAAAATTGAGGGATCCATCTTGAATAGTGAGCTAGCATTCCAACTGCACGCCTTAATAAATCAAAATTACTAGGAACAGGTAAGTTCAGAAGGGGTTCAAGACTAAAACATTAAGAATGTCAGCTGACATTTTGTACAGTACTTGGAATATCACCACAGTTACATTACAAGACAAACTTGAAGTGTTAAAACGATTAGACAATGGTGAAAGTGCGTCAAAATTGGCTGTTGAGTTTGGAGTGAGGAATGCTACGATCACCGACTGGAAGAAAAACCGGTTACAAATAGAACAGTTTTGTATTGCTTCCACAAGTAAGTGTACTAAATCCTGCCATACAGCGAAAACCACACCACTGGAGAACCTCGACAGTGCTTTGTTTGTTTGGTTTTCTCAAGAGAGAGAAAAAGGTACCCCGATTAGTGGACCCTTGATCAAAGAAAAAGCTCTACAGCTAAATGAATTATTGAAGGGAGACACGTCTTTTTCTGCTAGCACAGGCTGGCTTGATCGTTTTAAGAAGCGTCACGGCATACGACAATTAGCCATTACGGGTGAACGTCTTATCGTCCAATGAGGCTGCTGCAACCGAATAAGTTTCAGATACATTTGCTGACATGATTGCTGAAGGAAACTATTCACCGCAGCAAATTTACAATGCTGATGAAACTGGGCTTAATTTTAAGGCATTGCCTAAAAAAAGTCTGGCTTCTAAAGAAGAAATAAGTGCTCCTGGTTTGAAAATAAGCAAGGAAAGATTGACAGTTTTGGCCTGTAGTAATGCTGCTGGAAATCATAAACTCCCTTTAATGGTTATCGGCAAAGCAGCAAAACCAAGGGCATTTAAAAACCTAAATATAAATGCATTGCCTGTTGTCTACAAAAACTCCAAAAATGCTTGGATCAATCAATCAATCAACCAACTTCTTTATTTCATAAAATGTACAGATTGGTACATGAAATTGTGTCAACATAAGTTTTCTTATCTAGATCGCTAAAACTAGGGATTTTACAGCAGTCAAAACAGAATATATGATGACTGATGACCTCAGCACTATTTAAGGGATGGTTTAACGACCACTTTGTTCCCAAAGTCACTCGATTTTGTAATGAAAATATTTGGCTTACCAGTTCGAGCATTATTTTTTCTCAACAATGCAACTTCTCACCCGTCAGACGACAAATTGATAAGTGGAGACATAAGGGCCGTGTTTTTACCACCGAATGTGACCCCTTTGATCCAGCCAATGGATCAACATGTACTACAGCATGTGAAGCACTCATATAGGAAAAAGTTGTTGAGAAGAATACTGGAAGATCAGGACGAAACGCTCTCGTTGCTTCAAAAGCTCAAGATGGTAAACATTAAAGACGTCATTTATTGGGTAGCAGAAGCATGGGAATCTACAAGTGAACAACTGTTGAAAAAATCTTGGAGTAAACTGGGGTCAAGCCTAACTTTTCAGGACAACTTGAATCAACATGAAGAGAGAAACAAGGTTGTGCAGGTGCAGGAGCTGTTACAAAACATTCCTGGTTGTGAGTACACTAATGGAAATGACGTGCATGAGTGGTTACAAGCTGACGACAATGATCATGAAATTTTAAGCGATCAGCAGATCGTTGAAAGGGTTTTGAGGGAACCAGAAAACAACTCAGACGAGAGTGAAGGCGAAGCTGACGACGGCAGCAAGCAGAGAGTATTCCACTCGGACGCGGCAGCTGCCTTTGATCTAGCGCTACGCTACGTTGAACAACAGTCCGTCTCGACCCCAGCGGATACATTGTTTCTATGGCGTTGGCGTCATTATGCTTCTAAGAGAGATCCTCTAATCTTCGTCAAAAAATTTTAACAGACTTTTTTAAACCAACTGAAGAACTTTAGTCCAACACTGTATGTAAATGTAAGTTTCAAACACTGTCTTTACTGTACTATACATTTGAAAAGTAGGCTACTGTACTGTGTAATTTTTACTGTAGTACGTACTGTACATGCTGTACTGTAATTCTATTATTCACTGTTTTTTCTATAAATAAAGCATAACTGATTTTCACTTATTCACTGTTTTTTCTTTAAAATATCCTTTCTTAAAAAAAAACACGTTTTCGGATTAAGCGGACTTTCGGATTACCGAAGTTTGGATTATTGGGACCCTACTGTATATATATTTTTTTGTTTTTTACATTGTCTCTTATTCTTGCGCTGTAACTTTACCAATACATAATTATTGAGCGGAGCGAGCGAAGCTCTTATACGTCGACTTTTATGCATTTCGTAATACGCAAACTCCTCCTAGACGGCTGAATCGATCGTTTTCAAATTTTGGATGGTGATAAAGACCATATCGGCGAGTGCCAACATCTATATGGCGTTAAAAATAACTCTCAGGAATCCGCCCCACTGGGTCTCAAAGTTTCAATGTAATCCTTATGGAAGCAGTATTTGACACATAAACAAAAACATATGATCAGCTGTTGCCTTTTAAATACAGTAGATAAAGAAATAGCTGATAGCATTATTCCACAGATATTAGAACAAAAACGGTATGAATCATAAATATAATCAAATGACGACACTAGCTTGAGGTCCGTGACGTAGGAAATGCTAAAGGAAGTACGGGAAGCAAGGAAGTAAGGGTGAGCAGTCTGGAGTGTGGAAACTGTTTATGACGAGTAGATTTAGGTATCTGCATTCCTAAAATTCTATGGGAAGGGAGGAAAACGGGTCCACGACGTAGGCAGTGGTGAAGGAAGTACTAAAGGTGAGCAGTCTGGAGTGTGGAAACTGTTTATGACGATTAGATATAGGTATCTGCATTCCAAAAATTATAAGGGAAGGGAGGTAAACGGGTCCGCGACGTAGGAAGTGATGAAGGTAGTAGTCAAGGCGAGCTGTCCGGAGTGTAGGAACTGCTTATGACCATTATATTAAGGTATTTCCAATCCAATGATGCTATGGGAAGGGAAGGAAACAGATCCGTGACGTAGGAAGTGGTGAAGGAAGTAGTCAAGGCGAGCGGTCCGGAGTGTGGGAACTGTTTATGACGATTAGATTAAGGTATCTGCAATCATAAAATGCTATGGGAAGGGAGGAAAACGGGTCCGCGACGTAGGAAGTGATGAAGGAGGTAGTCAAGGCGAGCTGTCCGGAGTGTGGGAACTGTTTATGACGATTAGATTTAGGTATCTGCATTCCTAAAATTCTATGGGAAGGGAGGAAAACAGGTCCGCGACGTAGGCAGTGGTGAAGGAAGTACTAAAGGTGAGCAGTCTGGAGTGTGGAAACTGTTTTTGACGATTAGATATAGGTATCTGCATTCCAAAAATTATAAGGGAAGGGAGGTAAACGGGTCCGCGACGTAGGAAGTGATGAAGGAAGTAGTCAAGGCGAGCTGTCCGGAGTGTAGGAACTGCTTATGACCATTATATCAAGGTATTTCCAATCCTATGATGCTATGGGAAGGGAGGGAAACAGGTCCGTGACGTAGGAAGTGGTGAAGGAAGTAGTAAAGGCGAGCGGACCGGAGTTTGGGAAATGTTTATGACGATTAGATTAAGGTATCTGCAAACATAAAATGCTATGGCAAGGGAGGAAAACGGGTCCGCGACGTAGGAAGTGATGAAGGAAGTAGTCAAGGCGAGCTGTCCGGAGTGTGGGAACTGTTTATAACGATTAGATTAAGGTATCTGCAATCAAAAAATGCTATGGAAAGGGAGGGAAACAGGTCCGTGTCGTAGGAAGTGGCGAACGAAGTAGTAAAGGCGAGCAGTCCGGAGTGTGGGAACTGTTTATGACGATTAGGTTAAGGCATCTGCAATCATAAAATGCAATGGGAAGGGAGGTAAACAGGTCCGTGACGTAGGAAGTGGTGAAGGGATTAGTAAATGCGAGCAGTTCGGAGTGTACGAAACTGCTTATGACCATTATATTAAGGTATTTCCAATCCTATGATGCTATGGGAAGGGAGGGAAACAGGTCCGTGACGTAGGAAGTGGTGAAGGAAGTAGTAAAGGCGAGCGGTCCGGAGTGTGGGAACTGTTTATGACGATTAGATTAAGGTATCTGCAATCATAAAATGCTATGGGAAGGGAGGAAAACGGGTCCGCGACGTAGGAAGTGATGAAAGAAGTAGTCAAGGCGAGCTGTCCGGAGTGTGGGAACTGTTTATAACGATTAGATTAAGGTATATGCAATCAAAAAATGCTATGGAAAGGGAGGGAAACAGGTCCGTGTCGTAGGAAGTGGCGAACGAAGTAGTAAAGGCGAGCAGTCCGGAGTGTGGGAACTGTTTATAACGATTAGATTAAGGTATCTGCAATCAAAAAATGCTATGGAAAGGGAGGGAAACAGGTCCGTGTCGTAGGAAGTGGCGAACGAAGTAGTAAAGGCGAGCAGTCCGGAGTGTGGGAACTGTTTATGACGATTAGGTTAAGGCATCTGCAATCATAAAATGCAATGGGAAGGGAGGTAAACAGGTCCGTGACGTAGGAAGTGGTGAAGGGATTAGTAAATGCGAGCAGTTCGGAGTGTAGAAACTGCTTATGACCATTATATTAAGGTATTTCCAATCCTATGATGCTATGGGAAGGGAGGGAAACAGGTCCGTGACGTAGGAAGTGGTGAAGGAAGTAGTAAAGGCGAGCGGTCCGGAGTGTGGGAACTGTTTATGACGATTAGATTAAGGTATCTGCAATCATAAAATGCTATGGGAAGGGAGAAAAACGGGTCCACGACGTAGGAAGTGATGAAGGAAGTAGTCAAGGCGAGCTGTCCGGAGTGTGGGAACTGTTTATGACGATTAGATTAAGGTATCTGCAATCAAAAAATGCTATGGAGAGGGAGGGAAACAGGTCCGTGGCGTAGGAAGTGGCGAAGGAAGTAGTAAAGGCGAGCAGTCCGGAGTGTGGGAACTGTTTATGACGATTAGATTAAGGTATCTGCAATCAAAAAATGCTATGGAAAGGGAGGGAAACAGGTCCGTGGCGTAGGAAGTGGCGAAGGAAATAGTAAAGGCGAGCAGTCCGGAGTGTGGGAACTGTTTATGACGATTAGATTAAGGTATCTGCAATCATAAAATGCTATGGGAAGGGAGGAAATCGGGTCCGTGACGTAGGAAGTGATGAAGGAAGTAGTCAAGGCGAGCTGTCCGGAGTGTGGGAACTGTTTATGACGATTAGATTAAGGTATCTGCAATCAAAAAATGCTATGGAAAGGGAGGGAAATAGGTCCGCGACGTAAGAAGTGGTGAAGGAAGTAGTAAAGGCGAGCAGTACGGAGTGTGGGAACTGTTTATGACGATTAAATTAAGGTATCTGCAATCATAAAATGCTATGGGAAGGGAGAGAAAAGGCCCGAGACGTATGAAGCGATGAAGGCAGTAGTCAAGGTGAGCTGTCCGGAGTGTGGGATCTGTTTATGACGATTAGATTAAGGTATCTACAATCTTAAAATTCTATGGAAAGAGAGGGAAAAAGGTCCGCGACGTAAGAAGAGGTGAAGGAAGTAGTAAGGTGAGCAGTGTGGAGTGTGGGAACTGGAAACCGTTTGTAGCAGTTAGATTAATGTATCTGCAATGCTGAAATGCTATGAGAAGGGGATGGAAGCATCCCCCTGACATATAAAATGGTGAAAGGAGTAGTAAAGGCTAGCAGTGTGGAGTGTGGGAACTGTCTTTGGCAATTACATTAATGTATCTGCAATCCAAAAATGCTATGGGAAGGGAGGAAAACGGGTCCGTGACGTAGGAAGTGATGAAGGAAGTAGTCAAGGCGAGCTGTCCGGAGTGTGGGAACTGTTTATGACGATTATATTAAGGTATCTGCAATCAAAAAATGCTATGGAAAGGGAGGGAAACAGGTCCGTGGCGTAGTAAAGGCGAGCAGTCCGGAGTGTGGGAACTGTTTATGACGATTAGATTAAGGTATTTGCAATCCTATGATGCTATGGGATGGGAGGGAAATAGGTCTGCCACGTAGGAAGTGGTGAAGGAAGTAATAAAGGCGAGCAGTACGGAGTGTGGGAACTGTTTATGACGATTAAATTAAGGTATTTGCAATCATAAAATTCTATGGGAAGGGATAGAAAAGGCCCGAGACGTATGAAGCGGTGAAGGCAGTAGTCAAGGTGAGCTGTCCGGAGTGTGGGAACTGTTTATGACGATTAGATTAAGGTATTTGCAATCCTATGATGCTATGGGAAGGGAGGGAAAAAGATCCGCGACGTAGGGGGTGGTGAAGGAAGTAGTAAAGGTGAGCGTGTTGAGTGTGAGAATGGATTGAAGTATCTGCAATGCTAAAACGCTGTGGAAAGAGACTGTAGA
Source organism: Macrosteles quadrilineatus (assembly GCF_028750875.1). Classification (NCBI taxonomy): domain Eukaryota; kingdom Metazoa; phylum Arthropoda; class Insecta; order Hemiptera; family Cicadellidae; genus Macrosteles; species Macrosteles quadrilineatus. The sequence continues at coordinate 2,174,626 of NW_026542606.1, forward strand.
CTGTAGGTTAAAATGATTACGAAGCACGATTTGATACATATTTCGATACATGCTGTCGTTTACAATAGTAATTTACAACTGAGTTGACAACAGCTGATTTTTACTCCATAGAGGAAAAAAACTATTTTACTTCCTAAAGAGTAAAAATGTTACTTTAGACCCGCAACGCATGCATTAAAAACGACTGGTATTACTGCAGTATGACCAAAACAATATAATATAAACCTTTGATGGCTCCGCTCAATTTTGTGGATGCCTCTGCGAACGCCACCTAGTACATCCTAAATATACCGGTACAAAAAAAGGGATTAAGTAGGTAACTTTTAATTTAACACATTGTTCCAATTTAGTAATGAAAAAAACCAAGTTAAGTAGTACCCAAATGTTTGGTTGTTTATTTATTGTAAAAAAAACAACACTAAAAGCATATTTTTTTTTCAAAAAAAGTTACTCGAAAATCTTTTGAGTTTAATACCAGGTTACAAAGAAAAAATCTCTCTGTCCCATCAACTCAAGGGCAATAATTATTGGAGTTGCCTGAAAAAATAGTGTCTCTTTTAATTTTATTCGTAAAATATCTAGACTTATGTTGAGAAAAAGTGTCTTGTTCCCTGCACTTTGGTTCAATTTCATTGTGTACTATATTTAGTTAGGTAGAGCTCGTGCTTTTCCTGGTGAAGCCTGGGGCGCAGGTGGTTAGAGTGGCTCTGAACCGGTTTTGTGTGGGCTTCAAGCCTACCCCCAGGCTTTACCAAGAAACGCACGAGCTATAGCATATTTTACTCTGACTTCACTTCAAAAGGGATTTGGGTGCGTATTTTGTGGGGAAGGCAGTCAAAATTTATCAGGCCACACTGATTGTAATTCTGTGCTCATAGGGCTATCTTTACAAACTAGTTATTCTTGAATTGTTTTACACTGGTATAGCCATCATTATGAAAACAGTTGTTTGCAATTTCAGATAAGTGTGTTAATCCAGAAACAAAACGGCCATATCCTGTGTCAATTATTGAAAAAGCCTTGAGAGATGTTCACTTTTCTGTCAAGCCCAATAGGAATGCCAAACAACAGGTAATAAGCCAGACTTCAATACTTTTTTTGGTTAGAGAACAATTAATTTACAATTAATTTTATGTTTTTACTACCTATAAATTTTGGAATGTCCAGTAACGGTTATTTCTTTATAAAGTACTAAAATTAATGTGCAAGCTTTTGGGCTGTTTCGAGATATTCTTCTTTATCATGAAGTAATCTTTAGCTTGAAAAAAATCAACACATTTATTTTGGATGATCCAACAAAAATGCAACTTTAGACAAGTAATGAACAGATTTCAACTGTGTAGTTGTGATCGTGTGCAATCTAGACAGGGGAAGCAGGATTTTTTATTGATCTTTTTTATTTGGCGTTTTCGGGTATTTGGTTTTGTTAGTAGAGGTGGGGATGGTGGAAAGCTTATGAGTTTGCAGTTTACTTTGATCATGTCTTTGCCATTTATTTTGTGAAAGCTGGCTCTTTTGATTATTCTTCTTTAACCTAAACAATTATTTCAGATTTAATTTGATTTTCTATATACAATACTGATTTTGATTGTTTAAAAATCTGAAAATGATAACACGCGTGCACCAAGTGTGTATTTTACGAACAATGGCCGGTTCTTTCAGCACTTTTGCAATGAAACCTAACAGGCTATCTACCGGTAACGGAAATCACATAAGTAACGAAAAAGTCGCGGATTTTAATAACTGGTCATGGAAAAGTCACAGATTTTACATATCGGTCACGGAAAATCTCCTATGTTTAATTTTCCCTTTAGAAACGACTCTTAAAGATTAAGACTCATTTGATTTACTCCGTGATTTTATTAGATTTTCAATACTTACTTTCCATGTCCGGAATTCAGACTTCGCTTTTCCAAAAATTTGCTACCGATATGGCTTTGTCATTCGCATGTAAAAGATCATCTAATGTGCAAGACTGGTCTAGGCGTGGGCAGATCAGCAGAGGTGGCCAGGATCCTGAACAGCACCACACGCGCACAAGATGTTTTCTTTTTCTGGTAAGAGACCCCATTTCTGCATGTTTGTCTTGGATTTTGGTACCTCGACTCTAATTCGATTTAGGGTCTTCCACACCGTGTAATGAAGGCCTCCACCAGGAGCCAGTTCCTCCCTGGCTGGTATGGGAGGGTTAGTCAACGTGGCGTCCCACCTTGCCACCCGATTGCTTGAGATTGATCCATCCAGGACTTGTGTCCGTGATAAAAAGCTCTTTCTGGACCGAAGCCGTCGCTCTGCAGGTTGGTGGCCGTGTAATGGGTGACAAGGGTCTGTCTCTTGCTTAGTCCTTTCTGCGTCGGCAGCGACATCACGTCGGATTGATGGAGGGGCGATCCCTTTGATAGGATAGAGTTTGTGTAGTGGGGTTGGTTTCAAACACCCAGTTACAATCCGAGCCATGTCATTGACTGCAATGTCAACCTTTTTTGCATGTGACGATGCATTCCATACTGGTGCAGCGTACTCCGCAGCCGACACACTGAGCACTAAAGCTGAGGTTCTGAGGACATTAGGGTTAGCACCCCAGCATATACTGCTGGTGAGCTTCCTGATGATATTATTCCTCGCCGAGTCTTTACCTCTTGTCGCAATACAATGCGCCTTGCACAATACAATGTCAGTGTGCGGTCCAGTATGACACCAAGATATTTGGGTGTAGGACAATGCTGAAGACGGTCTCCCCGCCACCTCACATTCAACTCACGGCCTGCTTCTCTATTGTTTAGGTGAAAGGCACAAACTTGGGTCTTAGCAGGGTTCGGCTTGAGGTGATTTGCATCATAGTACTGGGAAAGTCCATTTAGAGTCATAGTCAGCTTCTGTTCCACCTCTTCAAAACTCCTGCCTTGTGCCGCCACCGCCGTATCATCGGCATATATATACTGACGTGTAGTGTTTGGCAACGGTTGGTCGTTAGTGTAAATGTTATAAAGAGCTGGGGCTAAGACGCTACCCTGAGGCAATCCATTTCTTTGATTCCTCCATCTACTCTTCTTGCCCTGAAGGGACACAAAAAACCGCCTGTTATGAAGAAAAGTGTCTATCATTGAAGTCAGCTGATAGTCTTTGGTAATACTGTATACTTTTCCCAAGAGTCTTCGGTGGTTTACGGTATCGTAGGCAGCTGTTAAATCTACAAAAGCGACACCCGTGATCTGTTTTTTCTCAAAACCAACCTCAATGTGCTGGGTCAGGTTTAAAACTTGGCCACAACAAGACTTGCCTGATCGAAAGCCTGCCTGTTGTGGCATGATCTTTTGTTCCAGAAAATCGCCGATTCGATTGAGTATCAGACGTTTTAATATTTTATATGTGTGGCATAAGAGAGAAACAGGTAGAAAGTTCTTAGGATACTTCTAGAAGGGAGGGGGAAGACCCAAAGTCAATAGTGCAGAGTTAAATGTGCTCTCTGGTTTTTTAAAGTTTTTTACAAGAAATAATAGTTTGTTTACTTACAATTGTGTACAGCTGTTTGAGTTTTATTTCAGTGCGTGTCTTATAAAAATAATATTTCTGAAAAAGGGTTTATTCTGAGAGTAAGATGAGAAAAACATAAAAGTTTTACTGAGAAATCAACAACTTATGCAGGTAAAGAGATAGGCTGGGTTTCTTATCAGATCAGATAAGAGGGTTGCACTGCTTGAGTTTTCCTTATCTACAATGGGATGAGTCAACTTTATCTCTGAGCGGGACATGGACAACTATTATCTGCCAGTTTGTTTACTTCCTTGTTTACATGCTGTTTGAAACCGGAATTACAATACTGAAGAAACTATAATTTTTTTAACAAATATTGCCATTACAAAGTTAGTACTAGTGGTGAATTGAGTAGCCACTTATTTTTATTTTTTAAGCTACTAATAGCATTGGATATGTAATATAGTTTTGAATGGAAGCATGCTTTAATGGAAGCCTTTAGGAAATAAAGTCTGTTAATATTTTATTGATTACACTTTGAATTTGTAAAAAGATAATTCTGTTTTGAATTTATATTTTTTTATGTACACTGGAACTGAATATGAACTCTGATGTAAATAAAACAATTCCCTCTGGATGGAAGAGGGCTGAGGTTGTAAGGAAAAAAGGCCTCAGTGCTGGGAAAATTGATGTTTACATCACATCACCGAGGGGTAAGGTTTTTCGTTCCAAAAAAGAGCTATCCAAGTACTTAGAAGACCACAAACTTAATTTAAAAATTGAAGATTTTAACTTTAGTTCCATTAAAATAAAATCCAAAAATGATTCCATTATGAATGAAAGTAGCATTGCTAGTTCCCAAGCCTCCATACTACACAAAAGTTCTGATACGGATATATTGTTAAATTTGGATAGAGATGGGTCCAATGCGGCAAGTACCACTCCCTCTAGTAATTTAAGCATTCTTAGTATTAGCGAGTCATGCAATGAAGAAAATAATATTACAGTCAGTGACCTTCATCCTGTTCAGAATTTTAAGCCACAACTGCTTGAAAGGGAAAAAATTAGTTTATCTATTCTTCAGCGAGATTGGCTCACAGATGATGCTATTGAACACTACTTCCAGTTATTGTCCTCCAAAATAATCTCAAACGAAAATGTTTTTATCATGAAACCAAATTATTTCTCAAGCCATAAAATGTCTGGAAGATATTAACTATTTGCTTCAAGGTTCCGTTTTGACTGACAAATCTTATGTTTTGATACCAGTAAATGACTCGCCTGCTGTGGATAAGCCAGGAGGCTCAGGCTCTCACTGGAGTCTTTTGTTGTATATAAAGGATGTAAATAAATATGTATATTTTGATTCACTAAAAGAGTACAACTATGCCCATGCACTGAAAATAGCAAACTCCTTACAGAAATACTTTGGAGTCCTTGAAAACTGTAATATCTCAGTGGTCAAAGTCCCGCAGCAGAGGAATAACTACGACTGTGGCGTTTATATGATTCTGTTTGCTGAGGTAATCATCCAGCTCATCCAAGGACCATCTCCGCTTGATTCATGGGAGAAGTTTTTCCCCGTTATTACTGAGTCCAATGTAATTGCTAAACGGGGTCAACTTGCGTTGTTATATAGTGATGTCAACCTATGTGTAACTGCAGATACACTAAGGGAGATGATGTTGAAACCATTTTTTGACTTAACTACTCCACCCCCATTAGAGCATAAGCCATTAGATGACCCATTAAGTGTGGATCAAGCTAAAGAAAATAGATCTAAACCTACTCACGATATTTTAACTACATGTGAACAGAATCCAAAAGAAGTTAACCATAATAACGAATGGAGTACTATAGTAAATAAAAAAATCTGACTGTATCACCTAAGAACAAGAACAAGAATTTAAGCAAAAAGCTGACTCTTTTACAGGAGAGCAAATTTGAGGTTTGCCCCATAAATATTCAAAATAAATTCAGAATTCTAGAAAATATGTCTGGAAATGTTGAACTGACATCAAATCTTAGTCCCATAACTGTAGAGGAAAATAAGGCTAATATAACTCCTATAAATAAGGCTCATCGAAGTGAAGAGAAGAAGACATCAAGAAGAAAAAGAAGAAGAAACTTTGGACATATTACCCCTAGGATGAAAATTACCCTGTGTGCAGATAGTCAAGGGAAGATGCTGGCTACACAAATCCATAACATTAGTGCTGGGGAAGTAGATGTGTTTGGTTACGTCAGACCTAACACGACTCTGATTCAAGTTATCGATTCATCTTCTATCGAAAACCTCAATACTCCTCTCTTAATATTAGGAGGGAGCAATGACAGCCTGAATAATGACTTCCACAGTATTTATTCTAAATTAGAAGGTAAACTCGTGACCCATAGTAAGAATAGACCAGTTTGTATTACAACAATCCCTATGAGATATGACAAGCCTTACAGTATTGAGAACCATCTGTTAACGCGAGTAAATAACTACATAGCTGAATTAGTCGCTAGATTAAACAATGTTTTTCTGATTGACCTGAAGTTTATGAATAGATCCCACTTCACAACACATGGCTTGCACATTAATAATAAAGGTAGGACTAAACTAGCTCATGTTATTATAAACACCATTTCTTGAAGGTCAGCTCAAATTTCTTTAGCTAAGCAAACTAGTTCTATCGTATATAAAGAGCATAAACAACCAACATCATTGACCTACAGCAAAAAGTATCCAGAACAGACTAAAGCTTCAAACCAATCTAAAATAAATGCAGTAAACTGAAAAACCAATGTTTGATGTTATTAAAGATTACCAGCATGACCAATCCGTTGCGTTCGCACACAGTATTTCAGCTGATTTTAACCATCCACGCCACATGACAGCAGGAGTGGCAGTCGTCTTTAGGCGACACTTTGGCAGACCAGAATCGCACCACTGCATTTCATCACATTTAGCAGTGCAATCCACTTCGCATTGTGCTACCGTTTACAGTTTGGTTACAAAAGCCAACTATTATGGTAAACCGGACATATCTGATTACACAACAGCTTTCAAAGATTTGACAACAGACTTTAAAAACAAAGGGCTAAAACACCTCGTATGCTCTCCCATTGGATGCGTAAGAGATAAAGTAGCGTTACCCCATTTCTTCAATAACCTCAGACAATTTCAAGAATCAACAGGAGCAAGTATAACTATTGTTTCATACTACCAAGAATCCCTTAGACAACTAAGAAACGGCCTAACACACAGTGAATTTAACAATAGAATCCAGTCTTTTATCGATAACAACCTAAATTCAACAATAGATTGTAGGAGCCCAGACCCGTCATCGACCTGTCCAGCACTCAATAACACCATTAGCAGCCCTGCCTACACCTTCACCGGAGGCACCAACGTTGCCACCTACCCCACCATCACGACCTTCAGTGACAGCTGTTAATGAAAGTGTGACCAGAGTAGTGCCCGGCGACTTCACCTTCTGTGAGTTGTTAAAGCAGAGCAAAAGTGATAGGCCAAGGATGGAAGTGAATAAAACTGCTCATGTACCACAATTGTTAGATTTAGAGGTAGATTCTGTAAGCCAAAACGATACCTTTAATTTTTTAGTAGATCAAGCAACCCCCATTGTAAAAGTAACGTTAGGATAAGCAATTTATGTATTTTTCATCAAAACATTAGAGGGTTGCAATCATCAATTGAACCTTTAGAAGTAACTCTAACTGAACTAACACCTAGTATTGTTGTCTTGACAGAGCATAAAATGATAAGTTCTTCTCTGGAAAGATTAAATATTAATGGTTACAATGTTGCTGCCAGTTTTGGGCGGAAAAAATCTAGAGGTGGTGGCGTAATTATTTTAGCAAAACCATTTTTTACTTTTAAAGAAATTATAATACCTGAAATCCAAAATCTTGTCACTGAACAAATTTTTGAGTGTTGTTTAGTAGAGGTAGATAAAATTATCCCCAGGAAAAAACTTATTATAATTGGTTTCTACAGGAATCCAATTAAGCAAAATGAATCTGAGTTTATCAAACGACTCGATACAATGCTTGAAATAATCAGTGTTAAATATAAATATGTTATTTTTATGGGAGATATTAATATTGATATGCTGAACTTAAATGACACCAGCAGGAAAAACTTACTGCATGTTGTAACAGCTAATGGCTTCCAGTCATTGGTTGATTTTCCTACAAGAATCACCGATACAACTAAAACTGCAATAGATAATGTTTTTACAAATTTAGATAGCAGCTGTTATAAAATTACGGGTATTAATACACAACTTTCGGACCATGATGGCCAAATAATTGAAGTTGTTACTAATACGAAAAATAGCCTGAATAATTCTTCTGTTTATTTTGAACATAAAAGAAATTTTAATGATAAAAACGTCGAACAATTTATATCTGCTTTACAACATGAGTCATGGCTTAATCTTTATTTATGTCCTGTGGAATGCAAGTATGATGTTTTTTATGAAATATTTATGCATTATTTTAATACATTCTTTCCCTCAACTCTCTCAAGACAACATACTAACTGTAAGTGGATTCCTAATGAACTGAAGTTGGAAAGACAAAATATTATTAATCTTAACAAAGCGGCTAGAGAGTTAAATTGCAAAAAGTTGTTACATGAGGCTAGAGAAACAAATAAGCAGTTTAGAAAGAAATTGTTTTCTTCAAAAAAACAGTATTATAAAAGAAAAATTGGTAGTTCTGACAATGTTAATAAGGCAACTTGGAAGATTGTGAACTCTGAAGTAGGAGCCAAAACTATTAACAATCATAATATAAACCTAGTAGTAAATAATGATGTATGTTCTGACCCTTCCCTGGTCTGTGGCCAATTCATAAATTATTTTGCAGATATTGTAAAAGAAACTGAAACTTTCAATAATATAAATACATTCCAAAAAAATGTTGATGACACACTGCATCCTGTACTTCCTTTAGATAAAAGGAGCTTTAAATTTAGCTTTGTTGATGAGAGCGACATTGATAAAATTATTAAAAGTCTAAAAAATTGCTGGCTACGATGGTATTCCTGTGGTTCTTTTAAAAAAGCGAAATCAGTCCTACTTAAACCAATAACTCATCTCATTAACTCATCTTTGATATCAGGAATTTTCCCTAACAAACTCAAAATAACAAAATTAAAACCGCTATTCAAAAAAGGAAACAGACAAACAGTATCAAACTATAGACCGATTGCTTTGCTGCCTTCAATTTCAAAAATCTATGAAAAGGTTGTTTATAACCAACTGGTATGCTTCTTTGAAAATAATGGTACATTTGATGACTGCCAACATGGATTCCGAAGTGGCAAATCTGTCATAACAGCTGCCACAGCTTTCATTGAATCCATCGTTGATAGCTTAGAGAGTAAATCTAAAGTGGTAGGGTTGTTCATGGACCTCAGTAAAGCTTTTGATTCAATTTCTCATGAGTTGTTGCTTTCAAAGCTCAGTAGTAGTGGACTAAATAGTACTGCTTTGAACTGGTTCAAGTCATATCTTTTTGATAGGAAACAATACGTAGAACTGAGTCACTGTAATAACAAAAATTATAAAATTTCTTACAATTCTTGTACTCAGAAAGTAAAATATGGGGTGCCCCAAGGATCGATCCTAGGCCCTCTTTTATTCATCTTTTATTTGAGAAATTTTCCTCAACTCAGTGATTTTAGCAAGCTTTGCCTATATGCTGATGATGCAAATTTAAAAATAGCCGCAGGAACCTATGCTGAACTTGAAGCCAAGGCCAATTCTGATATATTATTACTTAACAGTTTTTTTAATTCGAATAATTTGCGTTTGAACACAGATAAAACTAATTTTATGTGTTTCCAAGCAGGAAAAACTAAACCGCAAAATCTGCCAAAAATTGTAGTTAATAACAACATATTCAAAATAAAGACCACATTAAATTCTTGGGATTAGAAATTGATGAAAATTTGAAGTGGAATCATCATATTGATCAGTTACTTTCTAAAATTTCATCTGGCCTTTATGCGCTAACAAGATTAAAACCCCTATGTGAAAAGGAAACTTTAAAAATTATATATTTTTCGTACATACATTCAATCATATCATTTGGAGTTTCACTTTATGGTGCAGCAAAAAAGAAAAAATTAAAATCAATTCTAAAAAAGCAAAAGAAAGCTATTAGAATTTTGTGCAATTTAAAACGCAGAACTTCAGTCAAAGAATATTTTAAAACTGAGAATATTATGACTGTTTATGGAATGTATGTCTATGAAACAGTATTATCAGTAAAAGACAGATTTAATGAATTACAACTTATTGGAGACTATCACAATTACTTCACTAGAAATCGAGAAAACCTGGCCACAAGCTCACATACTCTGCAACTTTTTACGAAGACACCTAAATATGCCGGTTCCAAATTTTATAATAAACTTCCTAAAGAAATCAAATTAGAAACTTCCAAAAATTAATTTAAATCAAAATTGAAAAAGTTTCTTATCAACAAGGCTATGTACTCCTTTGAAGAGTTTTAGTTCTTTAAGTTATTAATTGCTCTGTTTCATATCAATTGAAACTTTTGGTTTTAAAATAATTTTATCTATATTTTTAATTTTGATATTTTCATGTATAAACTTTCATATTGCACTGCTTGTTTTAATTTATTTGATCTGAAAAGCTATTAATATTGATGGTATGTTGTTATGCCATGCATGATAATGATGAGTATTTTAGTTAGTTTTATTAAATTACTCTTGACGCCATTCCTGTATCTATGTATTGTACTTTAATGAATAAAGTTATATGAAATGAAATGAAATGAAGGATCGTTTGGATCTTTCCCAGGTTTGAGCAGTGCAGCCACACGAGCTTTCCTCCAAACCTTTGGTATATGCATTTGGCTTACGCACATGTTCATGAGGCTCAACAACCATTGCATGGCATTTTTACCTAGATTCTTTAGTTGTTCGACTCTGATCTCGTCAATACCTGGTGCCATGTGCTCCGATGAGGCGCGTCGACATCCAGGCACTCAAATACTCCTGTGGCACTTAATAGTCTCACACACACCTAGAGGTAGGGGCACTCAAGCACCCAGTGTCCACAATGTCTGGCTAGCCAAAGGTTTATTTGTTTAATCCGGGATAAGCTGTGAGATCAGATGGTAAGATGTATTGTACTAAAGAATAAGATGTCTGACTTATCGGTTGAAGACAGATGATCTCGGGCTCAGTCTGAAGTTGGTATGTCCGGTCCACAGTATCCGTGGTAATTGACCAGTCAGGCAGTCCAGGTCGAAATGTCCAAAAACATAGCAGTGGGTAGACCAAGTGCAGTAGGGTACAAAGCAGTGACCCAGGCTGTTAGATCAAATCCCAGCAGCAGTAGCCAAAAACCCTACAAAATTCCTTATAATATATATTTATATTTAACTAAACAAGTTCTAGTGCCACAGTTTTAAGCCAAAACATAACTTTTGAATGTGATTGTAATGAATTATGCTCATGCTCTTGTAACCAGATTTGAATATAAAATGAGTTGTGTTGTAAAAAATTAAATAAAAGCAATAGTTGTTCCCTGTTTAAATAAATAATTCAACTAATTTGTCAAAGTGTGTATTACAAATAACAATCCTACATAAATACAAATATTTAAATATTTCCACCAAAGATATAATCACCCTGGTTCAAAGATAAAAGATAAAAATATACAACTTTGTAAACAACTTATTGTGATAATGCAAGGTCCTGGAAATTATCTGCAGAATAAACTATTTGATCTGTATTCCAAATAATATGCTACAATTGTAACTGCCCAAAAGCTTATACAGTATGATTTAATCATAGTATCACACCTACTAAGATGTATTGAAATCATACAACCTCAAGAATCAATCACACATTAAATTACACATCAAACAATGAGTACACTAACTATAATTTTTGACCCAGTTAAAATTGACAAAATGGAACATAAAATATGTACAATTAAATAAAGTTTGACCTAGACAATGTAGCTTCATAAAATGTTGATTGTTCAAAATATAATATTTACAAATTTACTAACCTTTGAGATATTATTTACAGATATTATTTACAGTTTTCAGCAAAACCAAGTAATTAATTTAACAAAAATACTACTGGATTTTTAACCGACTTCCCCACTACCAACAAAAGGAGGAGGTTCTCAATTTGTTTGTGGCGATGTTTTTTTTTTTCTATGTATGTTCACAAATTTCTCTGTGATTCTTTTACCGATCAGTGTGGTTCCACCACCAAAATAACCAGGAGAGTTTCTATTAGGTACCTTATATATTATGTTTAAGTATAATATTTGTTTCGGTGAAAAATTCTGAAAACCTTAAATATTCAACATTTATTTTGTTTACATTTGTGCAGATTGTTTACATTTGTGCAGAGAAGGCAATAAATAATAATAACATTCCTACAGCTGTTAGTTGAAACCATTTAAATGAAGCTACAGACAATTCTTCATGAAACAGTTGCTTCATATTGATCAATAAAACATTTCTTGCCATGGAGCCTAAATGAATTACATTGAGAAAAATGCATTTTGTTTTGGTTACTATAAAACATGTATTTTAACGTTTGACCTGATTTGTGTATACAGTAATTCTGTTTTTAGTATTGAATATTCTGACTTACAAAAACATGTATGTTTCAGTGAATAGCTGTATGATATTGACAAATAAAGGTGTATTGTGAAAACCAAAGCATTCGTAAAACAGGTCTAAATATAAATTAAATGCAATTATTCCTTACACGACCTAAGAAGTGTGACAGTGCATAATCGTCAATTGTCTTAAAAGTGTTAAATATTTTAATTACTAAACATGCATTTGCAGGTGTGGAATGTTTATTGATATTCTCTACCCAGTTACTATATCATATCAATACTATTATGCCTGCTTCGGAAAGTCCTAGAGGAAGATGATTTGCAATTTCGACTAGGCTATATCTTGATCAAACAAAACCACCTACATGGCTTGCACCACTTTTAGCTGAACCAATCTTTCATATACATATTTCATTTGCAGATGTGGAATGTTTATTAATATTCTCTACCCAGTTACTATATCATATCAATACTATTATGCCTGCTTCGGAAAGTCCTAGAGGAAGATGAATTGCAATTTCAAATAGGCTATATCTTGAGCAAACAAAACCCCCTACATGACTTACACCACTTTTAGCTGAACCAATCTTTCATATAATATTTTCCAAAGGTACTATACGTGTTAACGACCAATTTTCCACTTTTGAGAGATTGTTTAGTGCTGGTAGCTGAGGAATAACTTTCATATTGTTCCAAAAGGCTTGAGGCGTTACTGTATTTCTTTTTATAATGTAGAAGTACACCGATTACAGGAAACGATGATGTCTGACATTTCAATGTATCTAGAAAAGACAATTATTTTTTCATTAGACCTAATGTAATGGACAACTCTTTCTTTCTTAAGGAATATCTAAAAATGTTTATTTTCATACCCATTGATTATGTAACCTGAACAGGTGACTCAAGCAGTTTTAAAATAATGATTGTTCTGTGGAACTTTTGATGTTTCAAACAGTTTTGCTTACCAAAAAACCTCAAGTAATTAATATATAACAAAATTATACAGTCACTAAAAATCATGAAATAATTTATTTTTGCAAAAAAATACAACCGACTTCAAACGCTCTAAAAAGAATGAAATAATTTCAATAAAGTAAACTTTTGTATTAGGCAAGCTCACGTATTTCAAGTCGGCGCGGCTCAAACTGCAAATATTATTGATGATGATTGAATAATGTTGAATTTATGATATTGTGTGTGTATTTTGAAATTCAATAAATTGTAGCTGGATAACATAAATATATAAAAAACACACTGAACTGTTTTGTTTATATTATTAAAGGAAATATGTTTTTGTATTTTATGTTTACTTCAGAATAAATGCATTATGAAAATAACACACACAAATGTTCTATATGAATAGGAAAATAATTTAGTTTGATATTATGATAGGGAAAAGAAGCTAGTTTAGTATTAAAACGTTACTTTTCCAAGTTAGAAACATTTAAATGCGTTATAATCTTTTTAAAGATACTCGTTAATACCACTTAATGCCGATCTCTGATTACAGTAATAAAATAACACTTAACGCATAACTATGAAAAAGACATGCAGATTAACACCTTTAGTTAGAGTCACCTGCAATATGGACACCCTATTTCAATTTTGTATCAAAAATCATCATAGAGCCGCGCCGACTTAAAATACGTGAGCTTGCCTAATACACAAGTTTACTTTATTGAAATTATTTCATTCTTTTTAGAGCGTTTGAAGTCGGTTGTATTTTTTTGCAAAAATAAATTATTAATATTTTAACATTTACAGCCCAACAATGATTGTAATTTACTTTACTCAATATTCACAAAATTTATTTACAACAATAGCTGGCTTTAAATTTTAAGATATGTTTGATATATAATTAACACCCATATGTTTATTTTACTTTGTTTATCAGCAAAAATTTCTAATAAAATATTTTTTACCTATTTTACAAATTTTTAGAAACATGTGCTTTTTGAAATTGTCTATGCATGAAAAGTCAATGTTAGAATTTTATAATTCCAACAATATTAATCATTCAAGGCAATGTAAACTACTTATACTTTGATTTTGATACATAAAATTTACAAATAAAATATCTGCATTACCTCTTGAAATAATATCCTCAATAAAATATTCCTGAAGAGAAGAGGGTGTTGTCCTGGATATCCACAATCAGTCAGGTCGGCATCCACACCATAAATGCCCAGTTTTCCTTATCCATCAGCTGCGCTTATCAGTACTCATGCTCCAACCTGAGGGCTACTGATGGTCGGCACGTGTAGCTCCCTTTGCTACAGATTGAATTTATCTTGCTCCTTCAGTGGAGAGGCGGCAATTGCAAGACCTATTAGTAATATTGTGTATTGGGGCAGTTGAAGGTGTCCCACAAAAACAGCAATAATTCCTATCGGGTGATCAGTCCGATTTCCACTTGTTTTAAATATTACTAGCAACGTTATAAACACCCCCCAAGCAGAAGGAAGTTGCCTGCAAATTCCTCAATTAGGCGTAAGGCTTGAGGTCTTCTACGTGCCATGTGCCAACATTCTTCCCAGCCTGGTCAGTCAGCTCATAGATAAGTGGCGATACTCTTCTGGTGATTGTGAAAGGTCAAAGAAATTTCGGAGCCAACTTCGCAGAAAAGTTTTTGGTGGCATCAGACTGCTGGTAGTTCTTCTTCCAAACAAGATCATTGACTTTATACTCTTAATGTCATCTTCTCAGGTCGTACCTTGCAGCATTCTTCTGATGAGCCTGTTCCATCTTCTCTTGAACTGTAGACTAGATTATCCTTAGACCCCTCAGCTTTCGTCCGTAGACTTGGTTGTCCTCTACTTCTTCAGGTGTATCTTCACTCTTGTCTTCATCTTCCAGATTTAAGCTCAACTCCCGGCCAAAATTTAGATAGTTAGGAGTGTATCCAGTGGTGTCATGTCTTGCAGAACGAAGTGCAAAACCAATCTTGGGCAACTCTTTATCCCAATGACGGTGATTGTCACCTACATAAGCCCTCAACATATTCCCAATGGTTTTATTCACCCGCTCAGCTGGATTTGACTGGGGATGCCTGCTGGCATTGTACAATATCTTCACCTTGTATTCCTTGGCTAAATAGCCAAGCATAGCTGTTAAGGATAGCTGTGTATCCTTAACAGGGTTTCCAATGAATTCAGGACCGTTGTCGCAAATCAAAAATCGAGGGATTCCCCAAAGCAAGAAAACATCCCTTTCAAGGTGCTGGGCAACTAAGTTTGCAGTGGCAGCACGTTGAGCCTGACGTTGAGTGTGGGAAAGGACCTAACAAATCGGCAGCTACCATAGTCCAAGGTTTATCCACCGCTCTACTGGCTCCCATCATTCCTGCTGGCTTACTCTGTTCAGCCTTACTTTGTTGACATATACGACATCGGGACACATAATTACAATACAATACGATACAAATCATCTTTATTCATCAAGTATTTTACAGCAAATACATAAATTGCGTCACAGAAAGGAAAAGAGAAGCAAAAAATTAGGTATAGGCTACAAGTATCCTAAATAATAGATTACAAACATATATTATAACATAACATGTATTTCTAATCATTTAAATTCCAAAACTCTTCTATTGAATATAATGATTTGGATTGCAAATAGTTTTTCAGTAGTTTTTTAAAGCTACTGAATCAAGAATCAAGAATCAAGATCTTTATTGTCATTGGCCTTTTACAAGGAATAGACATAGTCAACAATATAAATAAAAACTAAAGCTATACAATACAGTGGGTTCTAAATTAAAAATTAATATTAACATCAGAAACTAGACTTAAACCTATTAAAAGGAACCTGTTTTGCTGCCAGACCTAATTTATTAAAAAACCGTATGCAATTTATTTTATGGCAGTTATCTGTTTTGGCCAACCTATGAGCAGGGATATCTAGATTGGATTTGCCTCTTGTATTGTAAGAGTGTATACTCTCTCTACAAGTGAATTGATGAAGATTGACTTTAGTGTAGAGGAGTATGTGAAAAATATACAAATTTACAACGGTCATAATTTTAAGGTCTATAAAAAGAAGTCGACAGCTATCCACAGGGCCAGCCCCACAGATTGTTCGTGTGACTTTTTTTTGTAATAAAAGAATTTCATGGGTGTGGGGGGAGTGTCCCCATAGTATAATCCTGTAAGAAATATGAGATTGAAAAAAACCAAAATAAGTAATCCGAAGGTATTCATTACTAACAAAATCTCTGAGTTTCCAAATTAGATAATTTACTCTGGAAATTTGTTTACAAGTGATTTCTATGTGCTCTTGCTAATTTAATTTTGAATCAATTTGGAATCCTTATAATTTTACAGATTTTAATTCATTGTCAAGTGGGGATAGACTCAAAAGAATTTTCTGTGTTTTTTCTTGATTACATTTATTCTTGAATGGCGCCACTTTGTCTTTAACGCATCCAAGTGGAGAACAAAAATCAGTCGCTTTAGGTTCTTCTTTTTGAAGTCTTCTGTGAGCGCTTCAAATGCTTTCTCATAGTAACCAATAGTAGGCTTTCTAAAGTAATGAGATTTTGTAACCAATCCATAGACTGTGGAGCCATCTTTACTTTGTTGACTGGTCAGGTGTTGGTTGATAAAGTCAGCCAAAGTTGGTTTGCCAAAGAAACTCAAAATTTAATTTGTACAAAAACACAAAATTGATTTGTACAGACACTTAAAATTTGTATTTACAGACACTTCAAATTGACTTAATATTTTTGTATTTTTTTTATCTCTTCAGTCAGGAGATCGGCCTGTTTCTGGGCTTCTTCAAGGATCTTTAATTTCTTCTCCTCCAGCTCCTTCAGATGCTGCTCTGCTTTTCTTTTCATTGACGCTTCTGTTTCCACCTTCTTTTCTTTCTTCGTCATATGTTCTTTATACCTGCTGTATGCATTTCTGGCTGCATGGATCAGAGGTTTTTCTATAGTTAGGTTATGAATACCTCCAAAACTCGTCACTGTATCATAGATACATCTTCGTGCCACTAATAGTTCTTTCATGTTCTCCACCACACATTCCTTGTTGACGGAGAATCCTCTTTCAACATTGGCATTACCATGGCTGAGTGTGCTAACAAGAATCCAAACTTTTTTTACATTGGAGTGCTCGTCCCCAGTCATTTGGGAAATCCAAAAGTGGTCTAGTCTTGTTGCCCTTGTGAAGGATTTTAGTTCTTCAACTGTCCTAGAAGAGCTACACAGAGAGATGAATTCTCTTAAAACAACATCCACGTTTAAATTGGTAGCCCAATTGTTTTCTAGCAAAATGGTTAAGAGGGACTCCATCCTTGCTTTGAACAATTTCTCGCACAGTGCTACTTTGGGATCAAAGCAAGACACAGCTCTTGTTAACTTGTAATGAAGTGGAGACTTTTCCAACATGTTTTTGACAAATTTTAGGAGGCCTTTTCTTACATCTCCTCTAAAAGCCAACACTTTCTTGTCTTCTACTCTTTTCCCTTCGTTAGCCTTCCTTAAAGCACTCTTGGTAGCTATTCCAAGTTTGACTGCCTTAGCTGGTAAGAGGTTTTTTTCTACTAAATCAATTTTAGTGATAGAGTTTTTTTCCAAGACCTCACTCACAACAATCCGCTCCATCTGTGTCTTAATTTGATGAGTCAAGTCCCCAAACAAAAATGGCGCCATTGGGTTATCACTTTGATATTTCCTAAGAAATGGTTCAACATCTGAAGCCAAGCTTTTAAAAAACTCTAGCTTAGCAACCAACAGCTCATCTTTTAAGTGACTGACTATAACGCTAAAAGATTGAGTATTTATTTTGTTTCCTTTTAACATTTCTTCAGTAAATTTTTTCATTTCAGGTAGGATTTCTATTGCCCGTTGGACAACGCTGACATTTTCTATCCATCGTACTGCACAAAACTTTTTTGGATACAGACCAGAACCTGTGATGTTGGTAAAGCAGGCTCTTCTAGCTGGGCTATCTTTAAATAAGTTGTAGAGGGCTCTAAGAAATGGTACAATGTCCCAGCCAGTGGCAATCATAGCAGACTTGAATGCACAGTGGCTGCAACAACAACAAACTTTTAAGTTCCCTTACTAATACTCATTGATCTAATTTTGTTGATTAAATCAAATAATAAAAATTTTTCAAAACACCTTCAATATGAACGTGGTTAGTCCAGATTGCATATTATTTAAGATATATTTATCATCTTGCATAGCATGGTTTGGTTCCATTGCTTCAGTTAAATAATTGAGTACTCAAGGATTCACACATCAGACCTGCAAGCTAATTAAATGTATATTTTCTCGAGTTAGCTGAAACCTCTCTTAACCAAATCTGAACAATATCATTCACCGTTGCCAAAAAGTAAGCCTACTAGTTTTGAGTATAAATTCAAACATTATGAATTTTTTACAACTAGCTTGGATAAAATGGGCCTAGGCTTTAAAAATTTACATTAAATGTGAAGCATTGTGTTCTTGTGTTAAGTTGGCAAAACCTTGTTACTTATCCAACTTGAAAAAATTTTTCAAATTATTAGGCCTAACATAATTTAGGTTATTTTCAAATGTAGGCTATCAATCGAGTAACTTCAAGTTACCGTACTTTACTTTTGGTAATTACCAAAAGTAAACATTTTCAGCTTTACTAATGAACAAACATAATTTCATTACCAAAAAACATTTTATCCATTTGCCTTAAGGTTAAAGTAAGGACCTTTTGCTTAGAGGTTTATATTTTTAAGTTAATTTTAAGTAAAGCTATGAATGTTTTTATTCAGAGGGTATCGAACATTTCATAGGCTATTTAACTTTATGTTACAAACCTACCTAAGTAGGCTATAAGAAACTAACCCAACCTTACCTAAAGTTTCCCAGCTCAACCACACAAATAAATAGTTGAAAATAACAATAAATTACATAACAAGTGTGGGTATATAGCTCATTTGTGTTATAAAATCAAGGTGCCAAAAGTATAAAATTTACCTAAACATTTTTTAACTCTTGAATAAATAGGACATTAAGTTAACTTAATACAAAGTGAAGTCTGTAAATTTGTCTCCGTAAAAATAAAAATTACACAGCATATTATACTATAACCTCATTTGTTATCAACAAAACCAAGCTAAAATGAAACTAAAATAACCTAACCTAACCTAACCTAACACCCACAGCACAGTGTGGAAGAGAAAAGACCAAATGGCCTAGATATAATATATTTACAAACTTTTAGCTTGTAAGCATGGTATAGTGTAAAAACTAATTATATCCCAATACGATTTACATAATATCAGAGTAGGCCTAAGTTAATGTTTAATCTGAAAATATATCAAAGGTTCTCTTTAAAACTGCACCTCAAGTTCTGCCTTTAAGTTAGGCCTATATATTTGTCTTGCCATTTTATGAACTGCCACAATTATGTGTAAGTTAAACCACCCACAATATATAAAATGTAAACAGGCCTACCATCAAATGAAAAAGGTCACATGATACTTAGTCAGATAGGCCTACATAAAAACAAATAAGACAGCAATATACTTACAGTGTGTGCAATCCACAGCTACCCATGTCCAAGATGGTTTGTTTAATACTGTTTTGTTGGATCAAATATTTACTATTGTTATTGCTTTTTCATATTCTATTTCGACTTCATTGTTATATTATAGCTTACCTAGCCAAAGATTTACCTTGCTTTTGCTGATCGATTGTTTAACTGTATTGCCATTGCCAGTCCAAATTCTTACCTTTGTTATTGCTTTTTCACAATTATTTTGTACTTCATTGTTAATTATTGCTTTCCTAGTCATGATTATTTCCTGTTACCAATGTTGCTCTGATCCTGCCATAGATTTAAGTTAGTTGTTAAGTTTTCTGTTAAAATGCATGTTGTTACCACATAGGCTTCTTGTATCCACATTGTAAATTGGTGATATATGCCGTTGGAATAAATAAATAAAATAAAATAAAATAAATAAATAAATAAGATGGATTTGTCATTAGGTTCTGTCTTTAAGTCTGCTTTGAGGTCTTTTAAAAACTTATGATTGACATTTGGACCATCCATTGACACTTGAAGTAGTTTTTTGCAATCAAGGTTTTCAAGTCCAGTTTTAAAAGCTTCAAGCAAGTCAACTGCTGTTGATCTTCCCAAAAACACTGAAGTTAAGTATCTAGTTTTGACTTCATTTCCTGAAGGGTCCCAAAATCTGACATTCAAATCCATCTGTTGCTTTTGTGCAACTTTGTTGAGAGATTCGTCAAATCCAACGACAAAAAAGTCACAACTACCAACTTGGTAATTATATCGACCTCCGGACCTCACGCGAAATTAAAAATTTCTTTTTTCAAAATGGTCGAAATTTCACGCTGATTTCAAAAATAATTGTCGTTTTTTTCGGAAACGTCCCGTTTTCCCGGAAAATGGGAAAAACGGGAAAAATATGTTTTGCTCAAAACCCTTGTTGTGGGTACTCAAATTATGCGGAATTTCGTCCTGGACAAGAATATGTAAATTTTATTACGATCGGACCACTATTAAGTAAAATATCACCGAAAAACGGGAAAACGGGGAATTTTTTTTGCTCAAAACCCATGTTGTGGGTACTCAAATTGTGCGGAATTTCATCCTGAACAAGAATATGTAGTTTTTATTACGATCGCTTTTAAGTAAAACATCACCAGACAGGTTAACTAACCTAACATAACCTAACTTAGGTTTAAATTAGGTTAGGTTAGGATAGGTTAGTTTAGGTTAAGTAAGGTTAGGTTAGGTTAGGATAGGTTAGTTTAGGTTAGGTTAGGTTAAGTAAGGTTAAGTTAGGTTAAGTTAGGTTAGGTCAGGTTCCTAAGTTAGGTTAGGTTAGGTTGGTTTAGGTTAGTTTACTTACAATACTTACCTATTCTAACCTAACCTAAACTAACCTATCCTAACCAATCGCTTTTAAGTAAAACATCACCGGACAGGTTAACTAACCTAACATAACCTAACTTAGGTTTAGATTAGGTTAGGATAGGTTAGTTTAGGTTTGGTTAGGTTAAGTTAGATTAGGTTAGGTTAGGTTAGGTTAAGTTAGGTTAGGTTAGGTGGGTTTAGGTTAGGTTGAGTTTTGATAGGTTAGGTTAGGTTAAGTTTGGTTAGGTTAGGTTTAGTTGGGTTAGGTTAGTTTACTTACAATACTCATGTTATTGATTAACTAACCCAACCTAACCTAACTTACGAACTTAGGTTAGGTTAGGATAGGTTAGTTTAGGTTAGGTTAGAATAGGTAAGTATTGTAAGTAAACTAACCTAAGCTAACCTAACCTAACCAAACTTAACCTAACCTAACCTAAACCAACCTAACCTAACTTAACCTAACTTAACCTGACCTAACCTAACTTAACCTAACCTAACTTAACCTAACCTTACTTATCCTAACCTAACCTAAACTAACCTATCCTAACCTAACCTAATTTAAACCTATGTTAGGTTAGTTAACCTGTCCGGTGATGTTTTACGTAAAAGCGATCGTAATAAAAACTACATATTCTTGTTCGGGATGAAATTCCGCACAATTTGAGTACCCACAACATGGGTTTTGAGCAAAAAAAAAAATTCCCCGTTTTCCCGTTTTTCGGTGATATTTTACTTAATAGTGGTCCGATCGTAATAAAGTTTACATATTCTTGTCCAGGACGAAATTCCGCATAATTTGAGTACCCACAACATGGGTTTTGAGCAAAAAATATTTTTCCCGTTTTTCCCATTTTCCGGGAAAACGGGACGTTTCCGAAAAAAACGACAATCATTTTTGAAATCAGCGTGAAATTTCGACCATTTTGAAAAAAGAAATTTTTAATTTCGCGTGAGGTCCGGAGGTCGATATAATTACCATTAACTTTGTTTATAAGTTCGTTTTGGAAAAAAGGGGAAATGGTGTGAGTTATTAAATAACCAATTTTATCTCGTTGGAGTTGCATTTTTTTGACAATTTCACTATCAGGAAACATTACAGCCATCAATGTAACATCGCGAGCGGCGGTGCGCATAGACGTATGGGTCATGACGCTCTCAATTGCCCACAAAATCTCAGCCTTGGTAACATTGTCATTAACAATAAAATATTGCATTCCACGGGGTGTCGAGGGTTGGGAAACTACTGCTGCAGTAGGCCTACTCGACCCAGTGTCACTATCGGTACTAGTTAATCGGCACTTTGTAAATCACTAGTTGTTTTTTCAGTTTGCAAATTGTCATGTAAGTCCAATGGTGGTTTATCTACTTTTAAAAAACATTTTAAAGACGCTGAACTTTTTGAAGCAGACATGTTTTTTTAATGTTTTTCGCCAGTCATGTGACTTACGACCGCACGGCGTCCCATGTTGCTTAAGTTAAAACATTTCTTGCACACGCCCCCCTCCTCCCTACCACTACCCCTCCTCTCTGCCACCACTTTCAAAATTTCAAAGTATGAATACTAATACTAAATTCAAAAATTAAAAATGGCCAAAGGCATTATACTGCTATTCAGTTTATTTAAAAACAAAAGAAAACTGATCATTAATAATTATTGCATGGTTTGATTAGGAACTTTTAAAATAGTAACAAATCGGTTGTTCAAGGAATATAAAACTTTTAGTTTTAAAATAATGTATTTATTTTACATTTTATTAAACATATGATTGTATTAAATAAAAGTAGACCTAGCCTAAAATATCAAAAAACCAAACAATAATATACTACTTTCTAAATTAACTCTGTTAATCACCTAGGCCTTATACAAATTTATTAGGGCCTTTAGATAGAATTACTTAGTTTTACATCATTTATCTATATTTATCTGCAACAAAAAGTATCGTAAAATGTTTTTACATTCAATTATTACTATAAATATAATGATTATGAAAATCTGCTGAACCACCCTTCCCCGCCTCATTCCCTATCTGCGCGAATCCTTTTTTGGAATAAAACATTTTTCACGCCCCCGGTCCCAACTTAGCTGTCTTAGCTGTCTGGCGCCCCCCCCCCCCCTAAAACACTTGGCTGACTGGCGCCCTAGGCTCCAGCCTAATCAGCCTAATGGGTAATCAGGCCCTGTCCATTGGAACTCTTTCCAACCACTGCTGAAACTGAGGATCATTTAGCCAATTGGGCTGAAAAGTTGTTTGTTTTGACATGTTTGAAACAAAGCTTTGAAAATAAACAATGCACTGTGTGACGTAGGTTAAATACGCACCAATTCAAAGCTTTAGCAGTCCACAAAATTCACATCACAAACTTATCAAAACACACTTAAAAACTGATATATTTCAGTTTAAACTCTTCAACTCAATGCATCTGCAAACACAATATGCAGACTAAGATAAAACTACACAGTTACGCAGATAAAAGACAGTATGGCGCAATAATGGCGGTCGGTGGGTGGTGGGTGGCAAAACACTACAGAAGACAATATTGTACGATATATTTGTTTGGGCAAGAGACTGACTGGTTGCCTGATGTGAATGACGGTCAATTCCTCCTCTTGTAACCTAGAATTATTCATGTTTCTTAGCCCTCCTGGTGTCGGTCATTTTTTGTGTGGTGTTAGACGATTTTTAGGCATTTTGCAGTAATATTTATTAAAAAATATAACAAATCTACTTTGTAAAATAACTATAGGTACCTTGTTATATATTTTTGTGCAGCTAAATATATGCACATTATGATTCTGCTCAAATAATTAGGTTTTTATAACTATTTTATCATAAAAACGTACTTAGAAAGATAAAAATACAAAATAAAAATATGAAAAAAATGTTCGTGCCCCTATTTTTATGAGTAATTGTAACTAAATGAAAAATCTGAAATAGCCATTTATTTCTAAATATTATAGCGAAAAAGAAAATTGAACTTTAGTATGGTTAACTTAATTTTTAGGACAGCCAAGAGTCATAAATATGATCGAGGAATAGTAGCAAAATCACTCACTAGGCCTATTACAATGACTTTACTGCCATTACACATAACCTTCAAATATATTACTGCAAACACATAAAACCAACAAGTTAGTCATCACTGATTATTTTGTACATCTAAATATGTAGTCTAAACAGATAAAAATCAGTTTTCAATAAAGAAAATATAGTAACAAACAACTTGTAAACAACAACACGGCAACCAAAACATTGTCTTTGTCTCAAAACATCTGGAAACAGACAAACAAAAGTAAGGTTGTGAAACAGACACCAGAAGAAAGCCAGTTTTCTGCTGTTTACAGTGATATCAATCCAGTCCAAATCGGACTGAAATTGACTGAGTTAAAAGACAATATGTAACCGTCTCGACATCGATGCATTGATGTTTGACACTGGGAGGGTTTTAATTTTCAGTGTTTTCACCCACATGGCACACATACTCTCACCAGAACGACCTTATTTCCTAACAATTATAATTTTACAATTTTCCCTGACTTATGACAAAATTCCCTGACTTTTCCAGGATATTTAAAATTCCATGACCCCCTGCTTGTTTAGATAATATGCTCTCAAAGCGTGAGAAACAATTTTGTATAGTCTCAGACAGATTTTGAGATTCTGTGGTTTGTTCACTAACATGATTACTGGTGTGGCCAACTTCACTACCATTCCGCGCAGTTTGAGCAAATGTTATCCCTTCTTTTACTAGATCCTCAGAACTTAATTAGAAAATTATAGCATGCCATATTGTCTGTCTATTGTCAACTACAATGTAGCCAAAATTAGGATGTAGTTATTTTTTGACGAAATCAATCACAATATTGTATTGTTTAAAGATGGAATAAATGACTATTCATTGACTAATGAACTTTTCGTCAAGGTATTACTGGTATTAGAATTGTCTTGTGTAAGACTCTGAAGACCCAGATTGCTTTGATTATTACCAAGAGTCTTTTTTTCTGAGAGGGGGGAACTGCTTATTTTGTATATCTCTATAAACAGGGCATAACCTTTGTAATTTGCAGAGTGCTTTCCTGAGCACAACACACAAGCTGGGGGTACATCAGGTGGTTTAGGGCAGTCTTTGGTATCATGTTCCTGTGTGCATTTAACACAACGATACTTGTTGTGACAGTAAGATTTAGTGTGCCCATACTGCTGGCAGCGTTTACATTGGACAATTTCTTTTTTTTCTGAGGTGGTTCAAATAAAACCTTAGCATTTAAAATGAATTGTGTTTGAAATATTTCCTTATGTTTAAATATTCCACAGAAAATTATTAAATGTTTCATTATTATTGTCACTAGGCTCTAGGTCTATGAAACAAAGAGACATTGGTTTCTTCAAAAATTTGTTCCTTACATTAGTTAGATTCCTTACCTTGTGTCCATTTTTCTCAATAGCAGCCTTTAAGTCGTCAATGCAAGTTGAATAGTGCATTCCCTTCAGTACGACCCTATAATCACGTTCCTGTTTCAGCTGGTATGTATGGAAACATACATTCAAATCTGTCAGCCCACACACTATTTTCCTGTAGTCGTCAGAGGTTGCAGGAAACAGTTTAATTTTGGGAAGGCATTTGTAGGAATATCCATTGATAGTCACCATTGTATTCAAAGATCTGATCATGGGTGCAACGTTCGTAACGCCAGGAAGAAATATTGGTGGTGGTTTTGACTCTTTAGGCTTGTTAGTCACAAGTTCATCTTCCATTGCATCAGAGGACAGTGGCGCAAAATTGTTTTTGAGAGTAATTCCTTGTGAAGAACCAACATTCTTTGCTGTGGTTTGATGAATGCGATGGCGTTTTGGTCCATGTTCTGGTAACAGCATCAAGTTTCTTTTGCCATTTCTTGATATAACAGTTTGCCAGTTGTTTTCGGAGTCTTTTTTATCACATTTGAGATCTTCTTCACCGGTGATTTGAAAGTTTGATATCTCTAGAATAACACTTGGTTCGTCTATAAATTGAGTATAGTCATGATCTGGTGCTGGTCCCGTTGCCATAGTTACAATAGGAAACTACACTAACCTCAATATAATTAACAAGTAAAAACGGTAAAAAAAGTCCAAGAAAATTGAAACAAACACTGTTTTTGCTGATACATAGATATAAAATGTAATGGCACAGTTTTACAATTTTACTGACTCAATGTTTACACTTACTTTTGTGTTTTAATTCAATTTACAAACTAAATTACAACTATACCTACTTTTATTCTGTCCAGAGGTAGCTACTACTTATATTTTCTTCTATGAATTACTTCACATTCGTTCTCTTTTTACATTTACAGAAACCTCTTTAGTAGTTATGTTTTTACAACTCTGCTTTTCAATATGACTATGGAGAAAATCGCAAAACTATGGTGCACACAATTCACTTTTGTTTCTAAAATCAATTAAATATCTATGACATAACTATGTTTCTTTACTCAATGTTTTAAATGATGATGTAAATTAATGCAAATGCATACACGTTTTGAACTATGGAACGAGTTAAAATAAAAACTGTTATGTATTATGTTGTTGATTTATATTTAAATTGATGAAATTTGTGCCCTGATTAACAATAATAGTGGTTGGCTTTCTAACAAAAGGTAATACAAGTTTTCCATTAGTTTATTTTTGCTTATTATTGTGATATACTCACTGATCTGCAGGTAGAGATTGAACTTTGAAAAATGCTCAGTAGCTACGGTTAAACTTGCCGTTGAAGTGTTCTTTGGTTATAAGGCTATGGGTGCGTTCACAAAGAAAGCTGGTTACAAGTGCTTGGAAGCTCGAACCGGCGTGAGAAAAGTCAACATAGTATCAAACGTGTGCGTTCACAGACAAAGCTTGTGCCGGCTAGCAAGCGCTTGCTACAAGCTTTGACAAGCACGCAAGAACGTTTCGTACTTGTTTTCCGGCACTTGTTGACCGAACCAGTCAGTTACAAACTACTAACAGTGCAGTATGGATGTCGATTAGTTGATAGCTCAAGTATTTAGAGCTTCCAATTTCCAAAAAAATATATTATCCACGTATTGTGGTTTTTCTCTAGAATGTTCAATAACGTATTGAATAGTACAAATATAACATATGTATTAAGATGATAGACGATCACATTTAATTTAATATTATAATTAAGTGTTGGATTATTATATAAATCTTGTATACTTTGACTTTATTTACCTAGAAAATTAAAACATTTGAATATATCTCACAATATTGTTTGCATCATAATTAATCAGCTACGTAGGGTGTTTAATACTCCCTCCGAGTATTTTTTAGGTTTTATTATTGGTCCAAAATTCGTTCTGGTGCATGGATAGGTTGCTTATGCCAATTCCCTCAAAACTTCACTAAAACACTTTCAATTTTCTTGAGGATGTAATTAAACGTGGTTAACTCCATTCTCATATAAGAAAAAAACCTCACTTTGTCAAATTTCAATTGAGGAAATAGATGGTGGTATTCCCCGAACCTACCTCTTACGCGGTTAATTTCATGAACACCTACTTTCCTTCTACGAACTTTTAATTCTACATTTTTAATCAAAAATAACTCTTCATCACTTGAGGAAGATATTGTCTCAACCAAAACTAAGACTACACTGAGCTTGAAATGCAAGCATTTGTTGTGAACACACAATAGCATTCTCAAGCGCTTGGAACAAGCGCTGAAAGTAAATTACTTGTAACCAGCTTTCTTTGTGAACGCACCCTATATACCGTTGCTTGTTTAGGAATGGTCCTTTGGCATGACAAAAAGTTTGTTAGGCAATCTTTTAAGTCGGGCTTCCCAAAGTGTTTCCTAAAAGCCCTGGCCACACCAGCAGTGATTCTTCTTGGGTGATGGTAGTCGCCGGAGATGGTATGGGCGAAGGCTACAGAATTATCGTTCCTTAGCCATTCAATTACCTTATACATATCTGCCTCCACCATATCTACCTTATTACCGGGCTATTCCGCCCTCGACCTATCGTCTCGCAATATACGCGGGTCCAAGAGCTATTCCGCCCTCGGCCTAACCCTAGTATTCAACGCTACCAGGGTTGTTCCACCACTGGCTTATTACCGGGCTATTCCGCCCTCGACCTAAGGTTTCGCGATGTACTCCACTCCACTTACCAGGGAGAGATGTTGCTAGCTATTCGCCCAGCGCTCAAGTGACTAGCCCCTGTACTGTGCGGCTGTTATAGGGGTCGCGACGCTGGCGTAGTGCGTGGCCGCTCAGTGAACCACAACCCCGCGCTATTTGAATTACGAAACAGCAACGTTCCTACTCTTAATATTTGACCGTTACAGACTGAATTAGACTAAAATATTTTGTTATTCTTCTCCAATATTTAATTTGAAATAGCTTGTTCTGTTTTGTTCTAAAAAAATATTTTTAATCACTCTAAAATAGTTGTTTCATGTTTGAAAGGCTATTCTATATTAATGCACAAAGAAACTGCCTCTTAAATGTACATTTTCTGAAATCAGCAAAACATTTATTTGCGTTAACTATCAGTGAAACCCATGAATTTTATCATCTTACTACGGTGGCAACCCTGCAGTACAAGTTCCCTTAGGACTCTGTTTGCAGTATCAGCAGACGCACTATGACATTTTGTGCTACAATCCATCATGAAATCGTACAATTGCAAAGTAGAAATTGAATTTTTTTTCTTACAGGCTTTAGATGTGATCCCTCAATTAAAAGCAACAATGCCATTGGAACGAGCACAAATGAGGCTCAGAATAGTAATATCTGGTAAAGAGGCTAGGAAGTTGAGGGACAAAGTTGTGAAACTAACTAGCAAAGTGGAGAATGAGGAATGGACTGATGGCGAGTTGAATCTGGTAATTATCAATCATACTGTGAAATTATTGTAAATGTGGTATAATCAAAAACATATCACTTAGAACCTTCCAGTAACAGATCATGGTTTTTAAATGAAGGGAAATTAAACTACATCAAATTAAATGTCAGACTATTTGAATAAGTGGTAGGAAAGGTTATTATTCTTGCATAGGAGGATTTTGGTTTGGCAAAGTGACTGTACTTATTTAGATTTCTTCTGAGTAATACTAAAGAAAGAGAGAGAGTATGCCTTAAAGTTGAACTAGCAAAGATCTTCTTGTTAGTAAATGTGATATAGTAAAAGTTGTGTTGCGGTGGTAATGTAATATGTTGTTAATATATCTGGCGTAATCCTATATTTTAAATTCTAATTCATTGTTAGGAACACACAAAAAAGATAAAGAGAGTAGGATTTAAATTGTTAGGCATATACTTTTAAGAGTTTGTAAAGTATATTCATACAACTAATTTAAATTTTGTCATCACAGACTTGCCTGGCAGACCCAGGAAACTTCAGAGAAGTGGATGAAATAGTCCGATCAGAAACTAAAGGACAAGGAATTCTAGAAATTCTTAACTTAAAAGAAGTCACAGAGGGTGATGAGTTATTAGAATGATCATTATTTTGCCTTAGTTTATTTATTATTATATCCTAACTATTTATTTTGTATTTCAGCTTTTCTTTTGTTATTAAACAAGTATTAACTGTTGATGCAGTTCTTTTGTCCTTTTATTAATAGTCAAGTGTCTGTTACCATCAAGTTTATGCTACTTGTGAATTTAGTAACTTTAGACTTAATGTTAGTTAATCTGGTAACTAATTGGAACAGAATCCAGTTCAAAGTATAGCCGGAAATGGAGTAAAAATTGCATGAAAAACTTAACACATTGTATTCCTATAGCTGTAATTGGTCATATTGTTTCTGCAATCATGACAACACCGTGACTGTCTCTTGTGATTATATCAACACCATGATAGTCCCTTGGGTTGAAAATATTATCATTTCTCGTGATCAAGGTGGCACTGTGACCGTCTTCCATAGTTGCATTCTCTTACATCTCGTACACTTCAAAAGGTATCTTTTTTTATAAACAGTCTGTTAATGATAGATAGTAATATTGATACAGTAAAAAAGATAAAACGTAAGAGCTGGTTTAATGAACATGATTTTTTAAGAACTGACTAAATGTAAACAAGTAATGTATTAATAATATAATAAAACATATGATTTGTGCACAAAAGGCAGGCAGTACATAGTATTCAGAGAACTTCTAACATATTCCCCCCAAATTGCAACAGGAAACTGGGCAATTTTATTCTGTGGCAGGAAGAGGGCTTGGGTGTTCCAGTAGCTGTGCTGTTTGGTATTTTTATAGTTATCATATGTTGCATATTTGATGTTTGTTTTTATTGTATTGTTGTTTTGAGCTTGAAGACTTACTTTTGGGATCTTGGCTAATAAAGTATCTATGTTTAACTGTGGTGTGAGTTTTACCTTTCACTTCATGGTGTCAGGTTAAATAAACTTTTGTGGAGAAGAAAGAACTAAGAATGGCTGAAGCAGTGAGTAGTACAGTTAGTACAGTTCAATACCAACTTGTCACACCTGAGCCTTTCAATTTCAGGGAACCTTCTGAATGGCCTAGATGGATAAGAAAATTTGAAAGGTTTAGATTAGCTTCAGGATTAGACAGTAAGAGTGGGGAAAATCAAGTTAATATGCTTTTATACTGTCTAGGAGATGAAGGAGAAGACCTTCTAACATCTTTCGGATTAAAAGATGAAGAATTACAGAGTTATGACACTGTCAAGGGTAGATTTGAGTCTTACCTAGGTTTCAAAATCAATATTGTATATGAGAGAGCTAAATTTCTAAAAAGACGTCAGTCTGAGGGGGAACCTGTTGATTCTTTTATAAATAGTTTACACAAACTGGCAGAGCGATGTAAACTTGGGGAATTAAAAGATGAACTAATTAGAGATTTGATAGTAATTGGGGTAAATGATGATAAACTTTCTCAAAATTTACAGTTGGATGAAAAATTAACCTTAAGTACAGCAATTTTGAAAGCAAGACAAGCAGAGAGTTTAAAACAACAACAAAAAGTAGTGAGGGAATCACCAGAAATTGAGTTTGTCAATAAGGGGATTAAGCAATCCACTAAACATCGGTTTAGGGACAGTTCTTGCAATAAAAGTCAAGATCAAAGCTTTTCAATGAAAGGTAAATGTAACAAATGTGGATTCGTTGGGCATCACAATAACAATGATTGTCCTGCCAATCAGTCTACATGTTTCAGATGTGGAATAAAGGGACACTATGTGAGATGTTGTACCAAAGGATTTGAAGTGAGAGAAATTAATAACAGTAATGAACCATTAGAAAAACCTAAAACCTATTTAGGGGAATTGACCATAGAAGAGGTTGGAGGACAAAATCCTTGTAAAGTAAAACTTAATGTTAAGGGGCATGATATTTATTTTAAGTTAGACACTGGAGCAGATGTTTCTATAATTGGATATGATCTTTGCAAGGAGTTAAAACTGGAAACGAGTGAAACAAGTAAAATATTATTTGGTCCGGGGAAAACAAAGTTGAAAGTGGTTGGTAAGATCGTTGCTACTTTAGTGTTTAGAAATAAATCTATTGTAGAAGATATTTACGTCATTGAGCAACAACCTACTCCACTTTTAAGTAGAAATGCAATGTTGAAATTAAATCTAATTCAGTTCAACATAGATTCGATTTTCTCTAACCAAATATTTTCTCAGTTTTCTGATGTTTTTGGTTCTATTGGTGAAATGAAAGGGGAAAACTACAGAATTGCACTAACACAAAATGCTCGTCCCTTTGCTGTGGCAGCCCCTCGTAGAGTGTCCGCTCCATTATTGAGCAAAGTCAAAGAAGAATTGGATCGACTGCATTCTGAGGGAATAATTGAGCCAGTGGTAGAACCAACAGACTGGTGTGCACCAATTGTTGTTGTACCGCGTAAGACAGGTGATAGAGTGAGGCTATGTGTTGATTATACCGAACTCAACAAAAGCATTCAGAGAGAAAGGTGGCAACTACCAACTGTAGAAGAAAGCCTAAGTAAATTAGAAGGCGGACAAATATTTTCATTACTAGACGCTACAAATGGATTTCTTCAAGTTCCTTTACATCATGAAAGTTACAAGCTTACGACTTTTATAACTCCTTTCGGGCGATTCTTTTTCAAGAGGTTACCATTCGGTATTAATTCTGGCCCAGAGGTTTACCAGAAGAGGATATACCAAGTTTTGGATGGACTGGATGGGGTAGTAAACCAAGCAGATGATATACTTGTGGTTGGTAGAACACAGGAAGAACATGACCATCGACTAGCAAATGTATTACAAAGATTGAGAGAACACAATG
This sequence comes from Macrosteles quadrilineatus, assembly GCF_028750875.1. Lineage (NCBI taxonomy): Eukaryota > Metazoa > Arthropoda > Insecta > Hemiptera > Cicadellidae > Macrosteles > Macrosteles quadrilineatus. The sequence continues at coordinate 2,206,878 of NW_026542606.1, forward strand.
TTACACTTAATAAAGATAAATGTAACATTAATGTGAACAGAGTTAAATTTCTAGGACATTTGATTGAAAATGGATTGATAAAGCCTGATCCTGAGAAAGTGGAGGCCATTATGAAAATGCAAACCCCAAATAATGTTAACGAACTTCGGCAATTTCTTGGCATGGTTAATTATTTGATGAAGTTTATCCCTAACTTGGCTGAAGTTACTGCTCCATTGCGAATTTTACTTAAGAAAGGTTATCAGTGGGTTTGGTCTGACGTTCAAAAGAGTGCTTGGGATAAAATTAAATCCCTAATTTCTTCAAATCCAGTTCTGGTGTCCTACGACAAAAATCGTAAAACCAGAGTTGCAGCTGATGCCTCGTCATTTGGCCTAGGAGGGGTGATTGAACAATTTGTGGATGGAAAGTGGAAACCAATCACCTATGCATCGAGATCTTTATCACCGACAGAGATGCGTTATGCTCAGATAGAAAAGGAGGCACTGGCACTGACTTGGGCATGTGAGAGATTTTCACAGTATGTTTTAGGAACCGAGTTTGAACTTATGACTGACCATAAACCTTTAGTTCAGGTGCTTGGAAGTAAACAAATCGCTAGTTTATCGGCAAGACTTCAGCGGTTAAGAATGAGAATGGCTTGTTTTAGATATAAAGTAACATATGTGAAAGGAAAGGAATTTTATGTACCAGATGTTTTGTCTAGGAACCCCATTAAGTCAAATGAAGAACATGAAGACATATTGGAACAAGATTTGTTTGTTCAGAGTATTTTAGATGCTATTCCTTGTTCTGACAAAAGGCTCAAGGAAATCAAAGAAGCTCAGGATACTGATGAGGAATGCGGAAGGATTAAATCCTGGATTGTGAATAACAATTGGAATAAAAATTCGGTGTATTGGAAGTACAGGACTGATCTAAACATCAGTAAAGGATTCCTCCTTTTAGGCACAAGACTGTTTATTCCAAAATCGTTGAGAAAGGAAATACTGAGTAAAATACATGAAGGTCACATGGGAATTGTCAAATGTCGAAGGCGAGTGTATGAATCGGTGTGGTGGCCTGGCTGCTCAACAGATATTGCTACACTTGTAACAAATTGTCCAGTTTGCTTGGAGCAAAGAAGTAACAAATCAGAACCTTTACTGTTGACTGAACTACCAAAAAATCCCTGGGAGTCTTTAGGTATTGACCTTTTGAAATGTAATGCGAAATGGTATTTAGTTGTGCAAGACTACTATTCTAGATTTCTTGAACTGGTTTATGTGGATTCATTGACTACTGAGGCTGTGGTTGCTAGATTGAAAAATATATTTGCTCGACATGGAGTACCATATGTGGTAAGAGCTGATGGAGGTCCGCAATTTACTTCTCAGGATTTTAAAAATTTTGCTGAAGAATATGGTTTCCGTATAGTGACATCAAGCCCAAGGTATCCACAATCAAACGGAGAAGCAGAAAAAGCAGTTGACATAGCGAAGCGGATTCTAACGAAATGTAGTGATCCAAATCTTGGATTGTTAGAATATAGAAATACACCCTTAGAGTCTGGTCTTTCACCTGCAGAGTTACTTTATTCACGGAAGCTCCGATCAACATTACCGTCAATAAATAACTTCAGACAGGTAACAAGGGAAAGATTGCAAAAGTTTAAAGAGAAGGATTTTTCAATCAAGGAAAGAAATAAGAGAAACTACGATGTAAGGAAAGGTGTAAGAGATCTCTCACAGCTTGATCAAAATGACAAAGTTTGGATTCCAGATTTAAAACGTTATGGACATGTTGAGAATAAATCAAATCATCCTCGGTCCTACCTGATAAATACACAGGCAGGGAAGATCAGAAGGAACAGGAGACATATAATAGCTGTGCATAGGCCTATTGAAAATGGTGAAAATAGATTTGAACACCAATACCAAGAAGACCAAGGAACTGAAACTGATGCTGGACATAATTACAATAGCAATGAAAATGACAGACCTAAAAGAAGTGTAAAACCACCTCGTAGATACAGTGATTCAGATTTTTATAAATAAACTAAAAAAAAAAGAGAAAAGAGAAGATGTGCTGTTTGGTATTTTTATAGTTATCATATGTTGCATATTTGATGTTTGTTTTTATTGTATTGTTGTTTTGAGCTTGAAGACTTACTTTTGGGATCTTGGCTAATAAAGTATCTATGTTTAACTGTGGTGTGAGTTTTACCTTTCACTTCAGTAGCTGTCTTCAGTGTTACCAAACAAATGAGGTTGTCCGGGATTTTTGGCAGACTCTTTTAGTGGGAGTTTTAACAACATATCTTCCTCTTTCAATCATAGAGTGTGTCGATTGAAAGTGTTCTGCACAATTTTGATTTTCAGGAGATCTAACCTGAACTGGATCTTTGGCAAAATCTTCCTGTTCCCAAAACTTCTGAAGTAAATCATCTACTTTGTTCTCCAGTAGGCAAGGATACATTGGTGATTTATTGTCATTGATGATAAATCCACTTGGCCTAGATAACACCCAACCAAAGATGGTTAATTGAGCAATAGGAGTGAGAGGCCCTTGATAAGTCCAGGAAGAATGATACTTCCATAAACATCAGCTCCAAGTATCAAATCTACAGACCCAGGAATCATGAAATCATGATCAGCTAAGCTAGTTGGAGCTTCTTGAGGCCAATTGGATTCACCAGGTGTCATAGTGAGTAACTTAGCAGTGAGTTTTGGTAGAATATGAGCTGTTAACGGACAGATAACTTTGTCACTAGATGGACTCCCTATGTTAAGGGACACTACTCCACGAGTAGTTGATCATTGAAACGAGGAAAGTCCTACAAACATGTTTATGATATACCAACCTAACATAACCGCCGCAGCGCTGTAAAATATGTGGCCTCGGTATAATACAGCCAGGGCAGAAATCTATGATGGAAGCTAAGTCAAATGAATGATAAAATAAATGCAACGGGTACAGTAATGCCTAACGCCTCATTCAATCAAGTAACAGACACTGCATTGCTTTCAAAATACAAATATGATGCAGTTATTCTTATTGGAGGATCTAATGATTCATTGAAAAACTATATGACTCCTATCTACTCATCCCTAGAAGCCAAATTAAAGACTTTAAGCCAAAAACAGCCAGTATTGGTTACAACCGTACCACAAAGATTTGATGTCCACAAGAAGCATGCAGTTCATGACGAAATATGTCTTGTAAATAATTACTTGAGGGAATTAGCTAATAGACTGGAATCTTTACATCTTGTTGATCTGGATGTGTTGAAGAGAACCCATTTCTCATATCATGGCCTACACATAAATAACAGAGGAAAGTACATAGTGGCTAAACTTATTACATACAAACTTAAACAAATATTTGAAACAACAAAGGTAGTTCCATCCTGTCCTGAGATCATACAAACATTCCCAGAAAATCATGAAGGAATAAGTGTCACTGAAATGCCTATGTCTTTAATGATTGAAAAGTACCACAATGACAGATCAGTAGCTTTTGCTCATAGCATTTCTGGAGATTTTGACGACGACCGGCGTATGTCAGCGGGTGTGGCTGTAGTGTTCGCAAAGCACTTTGAGAAACCAACAGCAGCTCATTGCATTACCGATCATCTTACACTGCAAAATAGTCAAGCTGGAGCCTGTGTATACAGTCTTGTCACAAAAGACAGATTTTTTGGTAAACCAACCCTTGATGATTACAAGACTGCGTTTGAACATCTAACTGAAGATTTTAAGAAAAAAAACTAAAACATCTGATATGCTCTCCAATTGGGTGTGTTAGAGACAGGGTGAGTCCAAGCCAGTTTGTATCTAACCTGATTAAATTAAAAAAAGAAACGCATGCAAACATTACAGTTGTTTCGTATTACCAGAAGTCCTTCCGGCAACTGCGAAATGGCATGACCCATAAAGACTTTACAAATTACCTACGAAAACTTACATGTGAAAGTCTACAAGCACCTACACAGACTCCATTGGAAAAACACAAAAATTCAGATGCCTTACCTGAAACCAGCAAAAACAACTTATCTCCAAGTCGTATTCCTTCATCAGTGTTGTCTTCAACAAACTCAGAGATCTTGTCTGTTAGCCAATTTGACCCTGGCTCTACAATCACTGTACATTCAACTCCTGGCTCTACAATCACTGTACATTCAACTCCTGGCTCTACAATCACTGTACATTCAACTCCTAAAGTGAGAGGACATCACCTGGTGAACTATGCAGCGGCCCTCAAAGACTGTCCAACAACAATATCTCCTGTGATAGTTTCTAGTGAAAAAAAGCAGAGCACAGTGAAAGTGTCCAAGGTTAACGAAGAAGATTGTCTTGCTGTACATAGTACTAGTATTGTAGAGGGAGAATTTGTAAATAGTAATCTTAGAAATAGTAATAAAGGTCTTTTTTTAGAGAAATAGATAATATAACTGATGCACAGGTAAAGTTAGTGTCTGAGAATAAATTGAGTAAAGATATGTTTTTATTACATTTTAATATTCAGGGTTTTTTAAATAACCATGTGGAACTTAGTCTGTTCATGGAAAATAAGAATTGCAAAATTAATGTTATCTCTATCAATGAGCATTGGCTAGATGCAAAAAATATAAATGTATTAAATAAACTAGATGGTTTTATAATTGCTGACTGTTACGCCAGAATAGATCAATGCAGGGGAGGTTCATGTTTGATGATTAAAATTAGAAATGACTTAAAATTTTTAAATGAACAATATTGTTTTGAAGGATCATTCATTGAAGTTAAGGACTGGAATTCAATCTTTATATCAGTATACAGGATTCCAGGCAATGACATAGATAACATATTTTTAGAAAAGTTTGAAATGTTATTAGACAAAATTGCATTGGAAGCAATGTCAAAAAATGTTTTTATAATGGCAGATACAAATATAGACTTATTAACTGATAAAGTAAGTACTGATAATTTACTGGAAATTTGTGATTGTTTTGGATTTAAACCTAATGTTTTTGTACCAACTAGGGTAAACAGTATCTCAAGTACGTGTATTGACAATATTATTTCTAACTTACAGACAAAAAATACAAGCAGTTTAGTCACAGACATTGGTGCATCAGACCACAAAGTTTTACTTTTGTCATTTGAGAAAATGTCCTCTTTAAGACTTGAGGGCGTGAATCAAAAGTTTATTCGGAAGTTTACAGAGACAAATTTTCAAACCTTTGAAAACACACTACACAACATGAATTGGAACCTTTTTGAAAACTTTAACGTCGATACCAATTATAATACATTTCTTACACTTTTTCTAAATTTATTCAATGAGGCATTCCCTAAAAAAATTGACTGTCCAAAGAATAAACGGAAGAAAAATAACTGGGTAACAACAGGAATAAAGATTTCTGCAGATAATAAAAGTAAGTTGCACCAAGAATCAAAATGGAATCGAAACCCTCAGTTTTTAACTTATTACAAAAACTACAGAAAGGTTTTCAAAAAAGTAGTTGCACTAGCAAAACTTAAAGCTAATGATGACTTTATTAATAAGTCTAAAAATAAAAGTAAAGCATCTTGGGTAGTAGTGAAAAATGAAACAGGACTTAATAAGCAAATATCTGATACCCCAGTAGAAATTAAATTCCAACATGAATGGAATACACAAAATTCTGCAGTAGCGGTAGCAAATAACTTCAATAATTTTTTTATTAATATTTCTCAGTATGCTAACCAGTCAACAGATAAATCTAAAGCCATTCAGCTACTAACTAAAAATCATCCACCTTCCAAATTCACATTTAAATTTAGAAAGGTTTCAATTAACGAATTAAGAAAAGTTTTTGCATCTCTCAGTAACACTAAGTCCTCAGGTTGGGACGATATTCCTCTTTTTGTCGTTAAAAGAGTCTTTAAATTTATCGAACATCCATTATGCCAAATAGTAAATCAGTCCCTTGACGAGGGTGTTTTTCCTGATAAGCTTAAGTTTGCTGAGATTAAACCGCTATTCAAAAAGGGTGATGTCAACGATCCTTCTAACTACCGTCCTATAGCAATTTTGCCATGTTTTTCAAAGATTTTTGAAAAAATTGTTAAGATTCAGCTAACAGAATTTTTGGAAAGTAATAATCTAATAAATCCGTCACAGTTTGGTTTCCGCCCAGGGCTTAATACTGAAAAATCCATAACAAAAATAATTGACTGCATTGCGAAAGCCTTGGATGGTTCGCAGAAGACTGTGGGTGTGCTGTGTGACTTATCCAAGGCTTTTGGCTGTGTGGATCATGATATACTTTTAGAAAAACTAAGTAAGCATGGAATAAAAAACACTGAATTAAAGTGGTTTGGATCCTATTTAAAAAACCGAAAACAAAGACTTATTGTACAAAAAATGCAGAGAAATTATAAATCAGAGTGGAACATAAACCCCTGTGGAGTTCCTCAAGGCTCCATTCTTGGCCCTTGTTTATTTATTATATATGTTAATGATCTATGTAAAGCTACTAAGATGTCTACCTTTCAATATGCAGATGATACAGCTCTAATTTGTACAGGACAGAACAATGATATCATACAAGCCTCAATAACTCAGGAATTTCAACTTCTCGGGGACTGGTTTGCAGTAAATGGTCTGTCCATGAATGTAGAAAAAACCCAACTAATTCAGTTTTCTGCATCCAATATTAACCAAGAAATCTGTTTAAATACAAACTTTAATTCAATTCACTCACAAAAATCAATAAATTATCTGGGAATTGATATTGATTCACAATTAAATTGGCAAAATCACATTAAAAACCTATCAAAAAGACTACGTTCAGCAACATTTGTTCTTACAATAATCAGGGATACTACTAATTTAAAAACACAAATAGCAGTATATCATGCATATTTTTCATCGATTATGAATTATGGAATTACTGTATGGGGCTCATCAAGTCAGGCCAAAAAAATATTTGTCCTTCAAAAAAGAGCAGTAAGAATAATGGCCAGAGTTCCCAATAGAACACATTGTAAAGATTTATTTATTCAGTTTAAAATTTTGACCTTTTTTAGCTCTTATATATACAAATTGGCATTAATGGTTAAAAGTGATTTCGATACATTCATGGACTGTCAACCATCTCATACACATAACACAAGATTCAAAAATATTATAAAACCAATTCAACATAGGCTTAAAATATTTCATTTATCTCCTCCAGTATATAGGGTCAAAAGTTTTACAATAAACTACCTGCTGAGATAAAAAACATTGCCTCAGTTTCTAAATTAAATCATCTTTAAAAAGTTTCCTTTTGGAGAGGGCATTTTACTCACTAGAAGAATATCTTGGAGATGTGATTACAATTTGAAAGGTATTACTTCTCCCATAGGTTTGTATTGATTGCTTTATTTGTTTTGTATTTTATAATGTAGATTTTTCAATGTATAATTTTATTAGACTTAATGACAAATCACCTGTCAAGAGAATTGATGTAATGTGACGATGTTAAAAAAAAAAAAAAAAAAATACCAAAGTACCCAAAATTTAGCTCAACTTAGAAAAGACTTAACTTAAGACAACTCAAAGCATTATAACAGCACTGTATTTGTATTGCAATTTGAGTTGTAATAATAAAGTGTTAACATTTTAATATACAATACTGTTGCAACAATATCCTCAAATATTAAATTATAAGATCAAGTATGGACAGATTGTATTGAACTAAATACAAACTTAATCATAAATGAGTTTATTAGAAGGGAAAGTTTTGTATGACTAATCAACCAACATCCTACAACAAAAAAGAAAAAGATTAATTATTTAAAATAATCCAAGCACAATTTAAGACAATAGAATTGTCTTACATTTGTGAAAAATACTGAAGAAATACTACACAATAGTTGGGGTTACGGCGTGCCGAGTAGAGCTTTGAAAAGTCCCCTCAAATCCATCATTGGGGATTTTCATGACTTTTTGCCTATTTCCATGATTTTCAATGACCAGAATTTTTTTCCATGACTATCCCTAACTTTCCAGAATGTGAACACCCTGCTATTTACCAAACTATATTATTCAAGTGTTACCATTAGATAAATTTTAAATAGTCATTAATAATTTGTTATTGAAACACTGTTTTTAGGACATAAAAGAATATTTTGACTTGTAAAACGTTTTATTAATTGTTTATTGTTTACTATATTGACCCAGCCTATACAGCATTGTATGTTTTCTGTACATTGGTGTTCTGGAATCCTATAGACAAATGATAGTATCCCACATAGTATGTCAAACAAACAAGATAAAACATTGATCAATTTAGTTGAAGCAATGTTGTAATGCACATTTAAAAAATAACATTTATTGTTTTTCCAATAATTTGTGCATTGAATTTGATAAAAATACACAATTTCAAAATTTATCTAAAGGATTTTGGTGTTAGTAAAAAAAAAAAACATTGGGTTCTGACTAGAAAAAATTCAGTTTTATTTCACAACTGGCAGTCTATTTGTACCGATCACTCGGTAAAAAAAACTTAACAATACATACAAATATATACAACATGTAAATTATTAATAAATAATCTTTGTGGTAGTCAACAGTCTTATAAACTATATAGTTGCATATGTGAAACAACAGACCCTCCACGGTTTAGCATTGGCTACAAAATGATACTATCTGGCACGATACAATTCAATTGAATATTTTGCTATTTTAACTAGTTTGTATATTATTAGAGTCATTATTTTCTTGCTTTGCTTCGGTTTTCTTTTTCATTTCAGACCTTGGAGTATAGACAGACTCTGACCTTTCATCTTTTTTTGCAGCATATCTAGCCCATGTGAACAGCAGATCTGCCAATCTGTAATAATTGGTAAATAACTTAGGGAAAAAACAACTACATTCAAAAGGCAAACAAAATTGGCAATTTGTTGCAGAATACCCATCAGCAATGACATAATTTATCTTATCTTTAAGGTCCGACAACTTTCAAGAATGAATATGCCTTAGTTACAACTACTCTCATAATTTTTACGACTGATATTGATCAATATTAAGAGTTGTTGATTTAGGCAGTTCAGTTATAAAACAACCAAAAATCTTTATGCATGGTCCTTAATTTTTTAGGGAAAATTAATAAACTAGACAATCTTTTAACTTACATCCATTTCACTGCTTTCAGTCAATGCAAGAATAGTATTTTTATCACATTTTTGTCAACCATTAATAATCATAACTAAAAACAATTTATTACATTTAAATTTGTTAATTTCTATTTAATGCTCTACATTAAACTTTAGTTCATTCTAATGGGAATAAGTATTATTTTTTCTTGTCTTCGGTTTTTATTTTTAACAGTTTATTTTAAAACTGATTTAAACTGATAACTTATTACCTTACTAGCTACACCCGCGGTCTTTGCCCCGTTTAACTTCATAAGTGAGCTCGTTCGCATGGCTCAATCACATCCTGGTTGAAGTTCGCTACGCTCACTCACCTTTAGGTTGGAGCTCGTTCGCTGCGCTCACTTGCCTTCAGGTTAGCTCGTTCGCTACGTTAACTCGCCTCCAGGTTAAAGTTCGTTCGCTACGCTCACTCACCTTTTGGTTGCAAGCTGTTGTCATAAATATAAAAAAATAATAGTGGTGCACCCTGTTGGTAAACCTAAAATCACGTCCTGATTGAAGTTTGTTTGCTGCGCTTACTCACCTTTTGGTTGCAAGCTGTTGTCATAAATGTAAAAAAATAATAGTGCTGCACCCTGTTGGTAATCCTATTAACTCTTTAATGCTATTGAACATCACACAATTAACTTGTTTAGTTGAACCAGCTGTTAAGATTCTTTAATTCCATATAAATATGAGTACTCATAAGGTTAACATGGGAAACTCCAGAGCCACTGGGGCGGAGCCCGAAAACCCAATCAGAATAAAAACTACTTAGTTTTCCTATTTAATGCCCAAAGAATCGGTGTACCCAATTTCAGCCTCCTAGGTAAATGGGAAGTGGGAGAATTAGTGATGAGATTAAGTGAGTGAGTCAGTGAGGGCTTTGTCTTTTATAAGTTTAGATTACCGATTCTTCATCTTTTACCCCATGGGGGATTTATGGCGTCTTTTACCCCATGGGGGATTGATGGTGTCATTAAAAACATAAAATCACTTATTTACACATATACAACATACAATTAACATATAATTAAAATTGAGGCTGTGGACAGACATACTTCAGCCTAGGCCTAATAGAGGGTCTTCAAAGTACTCCTTCAGCGAATAGTAGGCTTTGTCTTTGAGATACGCTGTAACCATCTTAAGGAGTTTTCTTTTTTCAAGGTGCAGGATGGAGTTTGGCAATTTGTTGTATATATTTATTGCTCCATTACTGAAGGCCTTCTGAGTCCTTGACAGCCTAACTCTAGGGACATCTGGTCGGGTACGATGCCTAGTAAGATGTTGATGTGTTGCTGCTCTGGTAGGAAACTCCTCGATATTGTCTAATACCTTGTATTTTATGCAGGCGAGGATATAGTGACTAAACACTGTAAGTATGCCTAGCCCAGCAAATATAGGCTTGCAGTGAGCCAAACCATCGCTGTGTGCTGTGTGTACGTGCTCAACGCTCAACGGCACAGTTTAATTTGTTGCGTGGTTGGTACTCACTGGCTGTGTCTCCCGTTTCTCAGATTTTTGGGTTCTGCCGAATGTTCTTCAGAGGCCGTTTTCACATCGCTCAGCATGGAGCACTTTTCTAGCTAGAGTTTTTCATCCACGGGGCGCAAGGGCGGTCCCGGGGGGGGGGGGGGGGGGTCAGGGGGGTCATGACCCCCCCAAAATATTTTTTATATACATAAACTATTATACCAGGGAAACATTAATAATTTTTATTGCAAATCGTTTTACCAAATTGAAATTCGTTGTAGTCTTTACACTTGTAGCGAACAAAAGGACTAATTACAAAGTCTAACCTAAAACTTGGGATCGTTCAAGTCTGATTATGTTTTTGTACGTTATGAAAAGTAGGGAAGATCGGCAGACAACGGACGCTTTCAGCCATATATGGCAACTGCAGTGTCCGATGCTGACGTTCGACGTTCGGCTGCATTCTTCTTATTTAATTTTTCGGCATTTAATGTTATAATTCATTTTAACCCAGATGATTGAAAACTTGAATTGGGTATTGGATAAAGAAAATAAGTTGTATCAATAGTCAAAGTTTGAAAGGTAGTTGAATATTAATTTATCTGAGTTCAGCGTTAGGAATTTGTAATTACAGTAATGTAATTCAATGATTACCGTAGCAAATTTCAAAACTTTCAATATTAAATAGTATTCATATTTAGAGCACCTGATATCATATTTAAGAATAACACAACCCAATTGGCATGTTGCTAGCCACAAAACAACAACAAAATGGTATTGTCTCAGACTTAGATGCGGAAGGGACGGATTTAATTCCTGGCACAATTACAAAAACGTTGCACAAATGCCACTGGCACTAGCATAGAAAAAAATAAGAACACTGAGAACCAATTCTTCAGGCGGTAGCAGTGACGGGACGCCGACGCAACGTTAGTTGGGTAGTGTACTTTGTGTAGGTTAACTGTTGCTTACTGGGCAGGTATAATGCAGTCGTGTTTGGTGCAAGTTCTTAAACACTTCTTAGATAAAATAAGTTCTCTTTTTCGAAATCTTGGTCTGATTTTGGATATTTTCTGTTTAGCATGCACATCGGCACCAGTTGAAAGGGTGTTTTCGCAAATCAATAATGCTTGAATTTGTTGTAATGTTGCGGTATTCCTTTGATATTAAAACCACAAGTCTCAATAATGCAAAAACATGACATTATACAAGTTTATTTTTAGACATTTCTTTGACCTTTAAATAAACTGGGAAGCTTGAACACATTAAACTAGGTCCTCAAAATAGCTTAAAAACCACTCATTTTAGCATGTTATTTCCAAATTTTTTCCGGGAGGGAACCCCCAGACCCCCCTCCTTTGCTGGGGGGTATTCCATACCCCCTGGTGATCGCCCCCAAAATATATGTCTAGGACCGCCCTTGCCACGGGGTCAGTGACTCCATCTGAAGCCTGCCACCATTAGAATGCTAACAAACTGCACCACGACGAGCATTCTCCCAGACTGATGGGACTGCGCCACACCACTGCCTGTGCACCACCTGCTGTTGGCGATACCTACACAACTAGGCCTACATCTACTAAACCAGAAATCAGAAATCCTTTATTGTCCTTCAGCAAAACAATCTTGCAATAGACATAGTCACATATTATGGTAAAATAGGGTTACACAGTAACCCAGTCAGACTAGATTAATAAACTAATATCACAGACAATAACAGGTAAAAATTTAAAAGTTTAAAAGTAAAAAGAAGGCTGTAGGCTGGGTGGAGAATATACTAGATAAACTATTAACCCTTCCCGGACGGGTGACGGATATATCCGCATAAGTCATTAGCGATTAAGGACGGGTGACGGATATATCAGCCTATGGTTTTTTATGTTCCGGACGGGAAGCGGTTATATCTGCCTTCTTTTCAGACAGACTGGCAGGTACTTAAACAGTAACCAGATGTTTTGCGGTACCAAGGCGCCACTTTCCTGCTCTATCCATGGCTGCGCTCTCTCTCGCACTCCCCCTCTCTCAGGCGCTGCCCCTCTCTCCCGCGCTGCCCCTCTCTCCCGCGCCGCCCCTTTCTCCCTCACACCAACCACCTCTCCTACACCCCCCACGACGTTTCGCGCTCAACACCACGTTGTCTGTGTGTTGGCGCCAAACGTTACAGTTGTCTGTCTAGCAGAATGAGATAGTGATGCACGATGGCTTATAACGTAAATAGTACTAGTTTTTCTGGTGATATTATTGAGTTATTGAACAAGAGTTTTTCGGAGGGTGATGTTGCTGTTGATGGAATGGAAGTGGACGAAGATGACAACATATCTGTGCGTAGTTGTGATGTAAATAATGCAAATATCGATGGAACTGATATTGATATAGTAAATGGTTTTGTATCCGAAAATGACAAAGACGCTGATGTTCCTCAAGATGAATGTAATGTGGTTCAAGTGGAAAGTATTAGTGATGAACAAGTTAGTGAGGACGATATTGGGAATGCCTCAAGTTTTATTGACTCGGAAAAAGAAAGCCTTCATAGTTCAACCAATGAATCTACAATGGCGTCCAAAAAGTCATTTGCAAAGAACTCTAAAAAGCCATCTAAAAAGAGGTCTACAGAGGCACAACAACCAAATCTAACTAAAGCTAAACTCCTTCGTATGAAGTGGGATAAGGAGTATGCTTTTGTGACCGACAGTGACAGTGGACCTGTAAGTACTATTCCTATTTATAACTGCAATTACGGTCGTAATCTGCCTACAGAATTTGATCTCACTTCAAAACCAATTGATTTCTTTTCACTTTACTTTCATAGTAATCTAATACAATTGATTTGTGATGAAACCAACCTATATGCTCAAAGTTTGCCTATTCAAAACCAAAGGAAACAAAAGGTTTGGGCTGATACAACAACCACAGAGATCCGAGCTCTTCTCGGGGTTGTACTGAATATGGGACTTCACCCGTTGCCTGATATAAAGGACTACTTTTCATTGTCCTGGGTAAACAAGATGCCCTTTTTTTCCGATATTTTTACTCGAGATAGGTTTTTGATGCTGTTTTGGAGATTACACTTTAGTCATGAACAGGGAAGCGCACGTGACCTCAAAATAAGAAATATTGTAAACACAATTCAAGAGCAATGTAAACTATTCTATACGCCAAGCTCGTATGTGTCAGTGGATGAGAGCACTATTTCATTCAAGGGCAAGATTTCATTCAGAGTTTACAACCCCGACAAGCCTGTAAAATTTGGGCTAAAAGTGTTTGTTCTTTCTGATGCTCTGAATGGGTATATTTACAGTTTTAGCCCATATTACGGTAAAAGTGATGGTAACGAGGATGAGCTTTTGAAAACAACAAATACTGTTCTACAACTCTGCGATTCTTTAGTAAAAGATCCCCTGGACCCTCCATCTGGTCACCATGTATACGTCGACCGTTACTACAATAGCCCTGAACTGGCTAAAGAGTTGCTGAAGAAAAATATGTTTGTTACGGGAACGGTTATGAATAATAGAAAGGAAATGCCAACACTAAGCAAACCGCTCAATTGTGGTGATGTAGAAGCACGAAGAAACAAAGACTTGGGTGTTATTTATTGGAAGGACAAAAGAGTGGTAACTATGCTTACAACCAAACACAAAATAAGCCGGAATGAGATGACAGAGAAGCCCAGCAAGTGGCCAAATAAACCTCCTGTTCTAAAGCCTGATGTTGTCTTAGATTACACTAAACACATGGGTGGAGTTGATCGTGCTGACCACGTGATATCTAGTTATCAGTTTATGAGGCGTACAAAAAAATGGTATCGCAAACTTTTCTTTTGGCTCCTTGAAGTGTCTACTATAAACTCTTACATTTCATATAAATCCTTGCAAGAAGACAACAACAGAGTAGCAATGTCTCACAAACAGTTTAGACTTAGCCTTGTGGAAGATTTAGTAAGAGACTACGTTCAGGAGACCTGCAATTATGCAAGAAGACGACCAGGACGACCGAAAAATGATATTCAACGGCTGAACGGAAAACTCCATGTTATGGGCAAATCACCGAAGGGGTCCTTCAGATGTCATGTTTGTGCAAAGAAAAAAGTACGTAAGGAAACTGTGTACTTTTGTAAAACATGTGACGAAAAACCGTACTTACATCCAGACACATGTTTTGAGGTGTACCACACCCAAAAAGACTATTTTTAGAAGAATGGACTATTTACAGGCACCTTGTAAACTCCGTAAAATGATTTTGTAACCTTTTGAAAACTGAAATTATTGTTATTTATTCTTGTTTTATAAGAATGGACTATTTACAGGCACCTTGTAAACCCCGTAAAATGATTTTGTAACTTTTGGAAAACTGAAATTGTAGTTCAACTTTTTCTTGAAGTGTTATTTTCTTGAAACAGTTTTATATAATAAACAACGCAACAACATATTGTTCTTTATTTATTACCTAACGTTGTCATAGTCATATCTTCAAAGAGGGGTGGCGGATATATCCGCAGCTTTTCTACTCATCTGCGGACGGGGAGCGGATATATCCGCATAATTTTTTTTCAAATAAAAACGAGTAAAAAATTATTTGGACAGTATGAAGTGTTCCATTGTGTTTATTTTATGTATATTCGTATAATAAAACACAAAAAAGGAAAATTAATTTTTATTTTTTCCTATGATTTTTGCCCGTCCTATGTCACGATTTCGCCCGTCCGGGAAGGGTTAAACATCAAAACTTAACAACTTTTACATAAAAAAACTCTTTAATCACATAATACCCCTGCCGCAGCAAACCTGCAGACTAAGCGAATTTCAACTTGTCTGGTTACATTTTTACTAAAATATTTCCATAAATAAGACATAGGTATATATTTCCAATTTAAATAACATTAGATTTTCCGAGTGCTTAGGTTTGCTGCTATGGGGAAGGTAAAAAGTGTTTTTTGACCATTATGTCAATAGTATAAGATGAAATAAATAAATTTGCCAAATTTTATCAACATTATATCCATAAACAAGTAAATTACAACAGTTTTCATTTTCTCCATAAGAATAACATGGGAATTTTAAATTAAACTTTTTTTTAATTTTCTCCGTGACCGTTGGGCATACAACAGCGCTTCAATATACTAAATTATTTCTTTTTTTTAAGCTCTACAAAATGTGTGAGAAAGAAATTACAAAATTTTTTGTTTTTAGGGTAAAAAATGGGAAAACCCCATTTTTACCACATAAAACCCCCCATAAGCCCCAATTTCCATGGTCCGATTATGCTGGTTCGCGAACTTGTTTGAATAAACGTAGGTTTACACGTTTGCACCAAATATCATCAAAATCGGATCATTTTTGCTCAAGTTAACGCGCTAACGGACACATATATAAATATATATATATAGATATAAATATATGTATATGAATTTGAAAGGATGGTGTTTTTGGCCTCTGAGGACCTCAAAACGAAAAAGTCAATCGGTCCCGGGTCTAGGTCTTACCATGAGACCTACGGTAATAGCTTATTCCCTATATGGGAAATTCGCTAAAAAAGGATGTTCAACAAGCCAGTTGTATAGCCTATCTTTAAAAACCAACTAAGGCAACGCTCTTTTATTTATTTATTTATTTCCTCTCAACGGTTACACCATTTTCTCTTGACCTTCACCATGCACTCTTGACTCAGAGTGCAATACATTGAATAACTTTAACACTTAAAGTGCCGTTGACATGTTTGAACATGAAAATTGCATTTATTTCAATGTTAAGCAATGGCGGGAATTCCCATCATCAGCACCCAACGTGTTAAGCTCATGATTGAATGGTTACTGGCACATTTACTTAGTCTATGGGACGGAATTTCAAGTAGAGAGTTAGATCTAGTGTAATGAGAATGGAAATCTTTTCTAACAGCCAAGTCTCCTAATTTTAATTTAACATCAAGTAAACACACATAGGTACATGTTAATGACAGTCAATATCCTAGTTTTTATAAACGAAGGTCTACAATGGGCTTTGAGAGCTGATTTGGTTACTATTCTAAGTGCCTTTTTCTGAAGTAACAAAACATCACTTATAACAAAACATCACTTATATTATTACCGTTACCCCAGAGAATCAGACCATAGCTTAACACTGCCTCAAAAAATGCAAAATAGGCTGCTCGGATATATTTCTCAGAAACAACAGTTTTTAACCTATTCACTAAATAAATAACTCTTGACAGTTTTTAACATACTAAATCAATGTGAGCTGACCAAGAAAGGCTGCTGTCAATCAACACACTCAGGACTTTTATGGGCCTAAGAACCTCTTTACAAATTACACCTGAGCCCAAATCTTTGTTTTTAGTATGGCAAACTAGGTGTTGTGTCTTATCTACATTAAGAAGGAGTTTTTTGGCACTAAACCAATCCCCAGCTTGTTTCATTGTATGTTCTACAGATAACTTTAATCTATGGAGATCAGGGTGAACAGTTGGGAACGTTGTATCATCTGCAAACATTGTGGTTTGAGAACCCTCAATACTAAGTGGCAAATCATTGATAGAAATCAAAAAGAATAGGGGACCAAGGACCGAGCCTTGGGGAACCCCAGTTTTAACTTCAATGCACCTGGAATGCACACCCTTTGCATCAACAAGCTGTGAACGACCACTTAAATAAGACTTAAAAAATTGGAGAGGACAACCACGGATGCCATAGTGCTCCAATTTACACAGCAAGAGACCATGATGGACACAATCAAAAGCCTTGCTCAAATCACACACAGTCACCTGAGCAAGACTCCTTCCTTCAAAAGCTTCCAAAATCCCAGAAACAAAGCAATCAATGGCATCCGTAGTTGACCTTCCACTCAGAAAACCAAACTGACATGCAGAAATCTATCAAAGTGTGTACATACCTGGTGCTTTACAATCCGTTCAATTCATTTACCTACAATATGCACTAATGACACTGGTCAATAATTCTTGACATTACTTTTGCAACCCTTTTTGTGAATAGGAACCACTCGTGCTATTTTCAGTGCTTCTGGGAAAACTCCCTCCCTAAAAATCGCATTGATACACAACACCAATGGAAGCAATATTGCACTCAGAATATACCGGATTATGTAACCCGATAGGCCGAACACATCTTTACTTTTTGAGAGCAAAAATGATCCGATTTTGATGAAATTTGGTACAAACGTGTAAACCTACGTCTATTCGAACGAGTTCGCGATCCAGCATGATCGGACCATGGGAACGGGTGTTTACGGGGGGTTTTATGGGGTAAAAATAGGTTTTTCCCAATTTTGACCCAAAAAACATAAAATTTAGCAATTAATTTCCAAACCATTTTGTAGAGCTTCAAAAAACAAATAATTTAGTATATTGAAGCGTTATTATGCGCCTAATGGTTACGGAGAAAATTCCAAAAAATTGTAAATTTAAAATTCCCATGTTATTCTTATGGAGAATGAGTAAACTGTTGTAGTTTGCTTGTTTACGAACATATTTTGATCAAATTTGGAAAATGTTTTTATTTCTTACTAACTATTAACATTTTACAAAAAAAAACAGTTTTACCCTCCCTAATGCAGCAAACCTAAGTACTTGTTAAACTAATTCTATTTAAATCGGGAATAAATGTTATATTTTTAAGTAGACATTTCAGTGTAAATCCAATCAGTCAAATGGAAATTCGCTTAGTCTGCAGGTTTGCTGCGGCGGGGGTATTTGAAGCTTTCATGGCCCGCACTTCACTTATAACCTCCTCACTGGACACATTTCCATTCAAGGTGAGCTTCACAACGACCGGACCTACGAAGCAGTTCCTCTGAAGACACATCGGGTTGATCGATGGTACTGGTTCTGGCTTCCTCTACTGAGCTGATGAAGAAGTTGTTAAACTCCTCAGGGGAAATTCCCACCTCGACATCCGGAACATTGTTGGTTGTGCTCTTCTTGATGATGTTCCAAGCTGTTCGGCATTTGTTGGAAGCGGACTCGATGGATCTGTCGTTTGCATCTAGTTTTGCCTGGTTGACTGCCGATTTGTAAATCTTCCGACTGCAATTGTATGCCTTAAGTGCCACCTCGCTAGGAGAAGCTTGAAGTATTGTACGATAGGCCATAGTCCTTTCTTTCATTTTTCTCAAGTCCGGTGTGTACCAAGATTTTCCTGCACCACTCAAAGTTTTGTTCTTTCTTAAGATTTTCTCCGGGCAACTTGAGTAAAAAACATCCAGAAGAGTGTAGAAAAAAACATTAAATAAGTCCTCAGCAGGTAAATTACCAAAGTTTAACAGAGGCAGCCAGTCAATTTGTAGTTAATTAGATTTAAACTCTTGTAAACGCTTCAAAGAGACGTCTCTATTGACAACTGTAGGTATTTCTGGTCGAGTAGAAGATTGGACCAACTCCACTGTAGGCTCCAGCCCATCATGGTCAGACATAGCAAGGTAGACCACTTTAGAAGAATATAACTCTTCCGAGATGTTGGTAAAGATGTTGTCGAGACAGGCGTTGAACCTAGTTGGCGCTCTGTTAATATAATATAATGACAGTTAAATTGTTCCAGAGTGTAGACAAGCTGTTTCACGCTTTGTAGTTTATTATTTACATCAAATTTGGCATTGAAGTCACCACCAATTATTATATTACTCTTGAAACGATCTAAGAATATTAATAACAGTTCCAAATTAGTGAGAAAGATGTTGCTGTCCCCAGATGTTGAATGGTACACCGATACTATAGCCAAATTAAAAGCCTTGATAAATACACCAGAACATTCAAAATTCTTTTCAACACAGAGCCAATCCAGTTTTAAATTCTTAAAACTTATCAGGCTGGATACAAAGATACCAGTACCACCCCTAATGAAATTCTTCCGACAAAAAAACGCTGCACTTCTGAAGCCGCCTAGGTTAAGGAACTCCACTTCTTCTTCAACGAGGCAATGTTCATTTAAACAGATAATACTATACTCATTTTCAGTAGATTCCATTACTAACATATTTAGCATGCCTTGTAATCCTTGAACATTTAAGAATAAACATTTCCTTTACGCTGTAGGCCTACGACATTTGACTTACAATGCAGTGATGTTGAGGTAGGTAGGCCTAGGCCTAGTTACATATGAACTTTAGGAGGTGTTAGTTCTTTTTGCGTTGCGGTCTCGCATTCCATAAAAAACTCTTCCTGTCATTGTAGAACGGTTTAGGTCTACGTGATGTGTACTCACACACAAGTACACCTTCAGGCCACAGTTCCGGCTTTATAATATTGTCTACGTCTTCCGGGTTGACTCCTACCTTATAGGACTTGTAGCCAGGGAATTTAGTCCTAACTTCTTCACAAATCACGTCACTAGTATTAATGCCCACCTGTTCTAAATGTTCCTTGATGTCCTCGGGTTTGCATTGTAGTGACAATCGAGATACAAACGAAACACCCACTCCTTCTTCTGAGTCAAAATCAAATTGGAATTCTCCACACTAGGCTTAGAACCCACGACAGTTTTCTTACTGTGGTTAACTGATAACCTCTTCTCTTTTTCGCTAAGTTTATTTAACTTTCCACGGGGGTTAGGCTTAGGCCTACCCAGAGCCTTGGTATCTTGATTGGTAGTCTTATTTAGGGCTGCTATTTGTGCATATATTTCGATATCATTTGTAACATTTATGTAGAGAATCTGTGTGACTGGGTGATACTACTTGAATTGGTTCAGCATGTCTGTGGAATAAGTTAAGGGAAGAGTGGTATGGATGAGTGAGGATTGTGACAAGAAAATATATATTAATAATAACTATGAGGTTGAGAAATTAAGAAGGACTGTTGACTGTCTATTATAAAAGAAGGATTTTACCATGAGGTTGATCGTGCCCATCGCCGTTAACACCTTAAGCCAGCTTTTGATGAGCTGTGACTTTGGTAATTTATAACAAGTAAATCTTATAACTAACCCACTACCTAAATATGTAAGAATTGCATCTACAAGATTACTAATTAATGAACTAACAGTGTAAAATGGAAACTGATAGAAGTAAGGTAATTTAGCAATGAATTAATCGAATTGACAGCACATAATTATTGAACAATTTAGAACATGAAACAATTAACAACAACGTTGAACAATTGAACAATTGAACATTTTAAGTTGGAAAACCTACATCACAAAGCCCCCTGATTTCTCCCCGGCAACCCCTAACTGAACTTAAACTACTTCATGATTGAAATTGGTTTCCCTGATAAATTAATGCAATTACTTAGATACTAATACTTATGTTTTAATTTGGAGCTGTCAGCAAGCATTCAGGCGCGTTCAAGAGACGAAAACGTACGAGAGAGATTTCTCGTATGCTCATCGCTTTTTTCCTCTATTCCATTGGCTGCTGATATGCTTCGGCCAGTAAGCTGTTGCCCGCGCGCTGAGTATATATATATAAAATGACGCGCACGGCACACATTGGAACCATCAGATTTTTTTTAACACTAGAAACATTTAATACTTCGATATTAACATTTTCATTGTTTATAACATTTGAATCGGATGTGCAACAATCACTTTCGTCTGTAGTGGTAGGCCTATTCACAATAATGTTTGGGGTTGAAATCGATTTGCTAGAGCTTTCAACTTGTTTCAGCCGCTCATCTATTTTAACGTAATTAGTTTGAATCAAGTCTAATTTATCCCACATCAATTTTAAGCTGGTATTGTCATTGGTATTTCCACTCAAATGTTAATTTTTCAAACGGTCTATGAAACGTTTAACCTCACTTTCACATGCAGAGCAGAACCACATAGCTTTACCCTTCAATTCTTCAAATTGTTTGCATTCTTCTTTAGTTATTTTGCTACATTTGAGGTGAAACCACTTTTCACATATACCTCTGCAAAAAATACCTCCCGTTTTATTAGTAACTTTAAAATTACATTCACCACAATGCTCGTTGTCTTTACTTCCACCCGCCATTTTTACAATGATAAATTTTACTCCGGCCTAATACCGTGCTGCAGTGTCTAGGGAGCGGCCACCATGCCCTCGGTCCAACTTCTACTTCCTGCTACCTGGACGACAGCAAGGTTTTACGGTCAGGTCAGTCCAGTCCATTTGGAGAGTCTCATCCATCATGAAGAAATCTAACTCAACATCACCGTTTTGATTTAACTTATATAACAACCCCTGTAATCTTTTTACCTGCAATTTAATTAATTAGGCTTTCAGCTCAAAACTTAATTTGACTTTAATATTTTATTCCATTCTTTTAATTCTGCTTCACACCCCTTGATTGAGGGTAAAGCCTTTTTTTTCCCTTGACAGTTAATTTTACCGCTTGGAATATATTTTAAAGGCTTTGCGAGGCGACCACATTTGTTGATAGTGTAAATGTTTTTCATGTTTGTAAATGTAAAAATTATTTATTTTAATGTAGGCAAAGGTCTTAATTTAATTGTTTTTAAATAATTTTTATAAGGTGGCCACCTAACCTAACTTAAGTTAAATTTGTTTGAAATAGTACATTTAAATGTTTTCGCTTTATGGCAATTTTAGCCCTAACCAAAATATAGCGTTTCTATTTTTAAATTAAAATGTTTTTATTAAAGAAATTTTTAAATATTTTAAAAACTTTAATTATTATCTTGGCTAGGGCAATGCCTATTCATTATGGCTATTTATTATTGTATTGTTATATCTTTATATATATTTTGAATAAATGAAATTATATTTGTGTCCAGCCAGCTCTTGTGTTGTTATTGTTGGTCCTCCACCTCAGCAATATTGTGCCGGAATCCCACCATTGATTTTGCGCTTCCAAGGGCTTCACCCTTTTGATCAATGGAGTTGGCAATTCGGTTACAGCTGTTTAAAGGTCATTATTCTCAGAGCTCTCTTTTGCAGGATCAATATTTCTTCGGTCATGGGTGCGTGTCCCCACAGCAAAATACCATAGCTCACATGGCAATGAAACATTGCGTGATACACGCTCAGCAGGTATTTACTGCTCTGTGACCAGATATCTTAGTTTTAGAAGCAGGAAGCATACCCTCGATAGTTTACTGTAAACTTGGTCTATATGGTCACTCCAGGTTAGTTTTTGGTCGAGTGTGAATCCCAACAACTCACCGGATCATTCGGAGGAGCACGTTTGGCTAGACTGCAGACAAGAGTCTGTGTTTTAGTTTGGTTCAGCTGAAAGCCATTGGCCTCAAACCAGTTCGAAGCTTCTAGTAAGTGTTGCTCCGCTCCCGCTACAGACTGATCAACATGCAGTCCTCGTGACACAAGGGTGGTATCGACAGCAAACAATACAACATTTCCAGTCTTGTCAAGATCATTAATCATGACTAGGAAGAGAAGTGGCCCAATGACAGATCCTTGCGGGACTCCATAAGCTACCTCTAGAGGTGCTGAAATCGCCCCCTCAATGGAGACCAACTGCTGCCTACCCGAAAGATACGACTCAATTGTCTTGAGACACCTACTCCGTGTCTTTCCAACTTCCTAACAAGTAGAGTATGGTTGACGCAATCGAATGTGCGGCTTAGATCGCACAATGTGAGGGTGACTGTGTTACAAGCCTCAAATGCCTCGCCAACCAAACCTGCCAGCCTCATTACCGCCCCTGTTGTGGATCGGCCCTTACAGAATCCAAATTGACCATCCGTCAGCAAGTTGTTTGACTCCAGGTGTTCGCAGAGCTGCTTAGTCATCAGAGCCTCCACGACTTTACCAAAGACTGGTAAGATAGAAACGGGCCTGTAGCTGTCCAGTCTATCTCTCTCTTCCTTCTTGTAGATGGGGCAGCGATAGAGGTTGAGAAAGTTTTCCTTTCACCCGCTTCAACCAAGTTGTAGACATACCGTAAAAATCAGGGCTATTTGGATTCTTAAAGCTCGCGACAATTTTCTCTATCTCGGTTGGAGTAGTAGACTGCCACGATACAATTATTTGGGTACTCACCTCAATATTCAGCAATACCTCATTAGGATCTGAAGATTTCAAACAGGCTACAATACTATCCACAGAATCAATAAAAAATCTATTAAATTGGTCTGGATTATGTGGGGGTTTTTGTATCGCCCGACTGCTTCTTGTGGCCGTTATTGACCACATCCCAAGTTGCCTTACTTTGATTTTTGGCTGATAAATTCATCTTTCTTGGCTTCCACAATCTTTTGCTTGTAGACCTTTTTGGAGTTTAGGTAAGCTGCCTTGTCCGCCGCTTGGTTGGTCTCGCAATCCTTCAGGACTAGCATGTCCTGTTTTAGCCTAGACAACTCGGGACTATACCAGTCAAGGCCAGACTTTGACCTCTGCTCTCACATTTTTTGTTAGACTTCCAATGGGGGCCCACCTTAGTCTTGGATGGAAAAAAACATCAAACAATTCCCTTGCTTTGTTGAAAAACACGTCAAAATCTTTTCATTGCCTTTTAGGATGTTTAACCACTTGACTTCACCTAAAGGAACTAAAAATAAGTCTATCAAGCTTAAGTCAAGTTTTCTAATGTTAAAAACATATCTGCTATGCCATGAATTCAAAGGAGGACTCACCACATTAGAAGAAGTATTCCATTTCATTACCACTGCTGAGTGAGTATAATCTGACTGATTTAAAAAGGTCAAGATGGTATCTAGTTTTATTTCTTCGTCTGAAACTACTCTTTGCTGTTCCTTGTTAATTTGCTTTGGTTTGCATTTATAAAAAATATATACGATATTTACAATATATACGAATATTTTTACGACTTGTAAAAAAAGTAATTAAAATAGTTTCAAATTTTTAGGCTTTTGGGTAGGGGTAGTCAAAACCATTCAAGTTTTTATGTTTTGCAGCAATATTATTTTCATAATAAATCTAACAATAATTTTCAAAGAAAAATCAGTATTCAAAAAATAGTTTTTTATCTTTTTAGTGGCAATTACTTACTAAGGAAATTAAAATGATCATTACCTGTTAAAATACACCTGGATTTCTTTGTCTAACCGGCCGTCTTGAACCAGAGGCTGAACTGATCGCTCTGCCCGACGACAGATAGACCTTGCCACATGAAGTGATGTAGAGGTCTTGCCTCCTCCCTTCAACAAAAATATTACAGTAGTTAGGTTCAATGCCTCCATACAGTACAAGTGTTATCTAATCATCAAAAGATGGGATTTTCATCAACAGTGAGAATGAGGTGAGGACATCCAACAAGGGGGGGGGGGGTTCTAAACTTTCAGGGTGACTAAAGTTGATTGATACAGTGTTCAAGATAGAATGTCAGTTAATTAATGACAATAGATTTACAACAAACAGTTATTATATAGTTATTGAATTTCAATTAGCTAAAATAGCTACTGTATGTTTAGGATTCGTGCAGGAAGTTATTATTCAAGCTCAGCAAGACATGAGATCCAAGAGGAGGTCACGGAATGGCTCCACTAATGCGATAGATAAAGATAATAACACGTGGCACAGACACAAGCTACACCCCGACTCAACACAGTATGCTTTGTCGACATAAACCTCATTAAAATACAATTAAGTAGCATAAGCTACAATACTTTAAGTAGACACTTGATTACCTGAGTTTGAAGGGGGGGGGGGATCATAAAAACTACGGTTAACCCAATATAGTATAAAACACATGACAAACCCATTAAAACGCTGTAATACTGTGTAAACAGCCATTAACAATTTGCACATTGTCATTATTGCACAATCATTATTATTGCTTAACTAGCAACAGAGCCCGTTGTGGTTAAATACAACGGTCATTAGAATCACATACTTAAAACATAAGGAACTCACTTTAAACACAAATGCAAACTGTTAACAACATTTAATCAACGAAAAATCAATTAAATAACAATATAACAATAAGCTGTAAAAATTATTAACACATGTTTTGTATGATTAGATTATGCATAGGCCTACTGGTAAACCAATTATTGCCATCTATAAAAATTATTGGTTTTTCTTTTCCGAGTCGGGTTAGCTCTTCTACCCGACCGATTTTCAGCATTTTGGCCTTAAACTAAAGGTATGGACACACCACAGATTTGCCATCAAGCATCAGCATTCATTTTGACCTATATTTCGAGTTATGCACAAAATGATACTTAACACTACTTTTTTCAAGTTATTTTATATATCTTTGTCTTAAAATACTTCAAAGGCTTTCACTTGAGCTTGAGATATTGATAGTTTTAATCAGTTAAGTTAAAGATACTGTGCTCAATCAGAAAATATAATTTTGATTATATCTTGGATATGGAATTTAGTTTAAGATATATTTACTCAATTCTAATTAGGTTATTCTATTTGATTTGACCTAAGAACCTTCAGTGAAATACCATATATGAGGCGTTGAGAGGCCAAGGGAGATATGTGACTTTTAAAAAAATGTTGTCATGGTAACGGGTTTTGTTAAAAAAGGGTGGAATTTCAACAAATAATTCACTTATATCCCTTGGCCTCCAAACTAAACACCTAAGAGTTGGAAGCCAAGGGGTATAAGTGAATTTATTTTTATTTTTATATTTTTTTTATGACCATGAAAAAAATACAATGACATTTTTTTAAAAGTCACATATCTCCCTTGGCCTCTCGACGCTTCATATATATTTGAAAAATATATATTTGAATATATATATACAGTATTTGAAATATATATTTGAATATATTTGAATTATTGATTACTAAGATCGGACGTACCTAAAGCACCCTGGTAAATCACGAACAACCTAAATTGCTAAAAAAATGGAGTTATTTATCATCGATTTATAGTCAAACGATCTTGCTTGCAACCTTAACAGTAACTGTCGACGTGATAGGCTTAACCTAGTAAATCTTAACCTCTTACTGCCCGAATTTTTAAAATACCTTAGAAAAAAGTTTTTCTTAAAAAATTGTGGTTATTTATGTCTTAAAATGACTTGGAATTTTTTGCAGATTTTTCCAATGCTGATTTGACATATTTTGGGGTTTGTTACTAAAACGCAACATTGGGCAACAAGCGATTTCAAGCACCACAGGGGTTTGTAATGAAAATGCAACATTGGGTTCTAAAACATTTTTATTGTAGACAAATTGAAAAAACAAGGTAGACTTAGATTTTAGTCTTATAGTTAACAACAGTCTTTGATTTCAATGGTACTAACTTATGTATGAAAGGATGATGAGAAGCAATTTCTGTTTTTTGTTAGACATAGATGCACATTGCATTTAGAGCACTTTACAACGGTGATTCCTTTGCAGGAAGGCTTGTTGCATCTCTGGCGGTCTTCTGTGATCAGGGGCCAATGACCAACACCATCATGTCTAATGTTGTACTCAGGGATGGGTTTCGTTGGCCCACGTTTTTTCTTTTGTTGAAACTCAGCATCAGTTTGGTCACTCGATGGTCGACCCCTTTTCCTCTCATTGTCTTTACCTTGCCTTAGCAGACTTTCGGCAACATTTGATTTGAAATCTAGCAGGTCAAGAGTATGCTTTTTGGGAAAGTTGTTATTCCTACAGTCCCTCCTGTACAACAACCAGGCATTCACAACAGTTAAGTCTAGGAAGTGGAAAATGAATTTGAGGTAATACTTCTTGGACCTTATTTTAGTTCTATAGTGTGCAATTAGTCCGTCTAATAGGTCCACGCCTCCCATGAACTTATTGTAAGTTACAATAGCCTTTGGACATGGGACTTCAACTTCCTTGGAGAGCTTTCTGTCAAACCGCTTTACATTAGTAATGGGCAAACTGCTTTCAAACGAACTCACCACAACAACACCACGGTTGTCAAACCATTTTATTGCTCTTATTTCGACATCAACTGGTTCATAATTGGGAAAATAAGAGGTGATGTATCTCTTTTCTTCAAAGGTTCCTCTCCCTAAGGCCTTCATTTCTTTATCTCCCGTGAAGTTCATTCCAGGAAATCTGTCGATTCTGACTGTTGATAGAGCTCCTATTCCTAACTTCCACAATTCAAAGAATAATTTCAGGGAAGAGAACCAGTTATAAAAAAATAATAGATAGTTCCTGTCTCTCGGTATCGTTTCTGCCATTCTCAAAACTATATTGGAACTAGCACCCAAATCAGGGAAGCCTGGTACTGGCTCAATTTGGCCTACATACACTTCAAAGTCGTAGATAAGACCCTTGGTATCACACAGAGCAAAGATTTTGTATCCCCACTTCCGGGGCTTTTTTGGGTTATACTGCTAAAGTAAATGATAAAAATCAATAGTTGTATGGAATTAAAAGTTGTATTGAAAACAATGTAAAAAACTAAACTGTTTACAAAACAAAAATAAACAATAATAATTCAACATATGTAAAATTATTAAGTTATTAAAACAAAACAGACTTGATGCTAAAGACCAGAAGGAAGAGTAGACTACACACTCCCCCCTAGAATGAGTCCCTCACTTTAAGTGAGGAATTATTCACCACACGAACAAATCTTGATCTTTGAGCCTTGTGTGGTTTGTCTGCTGTGGGAATGGACTTATTTACATTGTCGGATTGTCTTGTGACATCTCTTTTTTGTTTTCCTTTTTCGGGGATGTAGTCTTCAAGAAGGAACGCTGGTTTTAAACGATCAATTGAAACTTTTGTTTTTTTTCCGTTCACTTCAATTTCAAAACATTTTTCATATCTTGTCAAGACCTTGTGGGGTCCTGAAAAATTAGGGTTAAGCGAACCAAACGACATATCTTGCCGGAGAAACACATGAGAAACAGTAAATAGTTCTTGTGGAACAAAAGTCTTAGGTGAACCATGAGTAGAAGTTTGTCTTGGCTGTAGTTTACTAATCACACTTTTAAGGTTAAGCATAAACTCTTGCTGACTAATGCATTTGCTTGTATCTTCATTAAAGAAAACGCCAGGGAGTGTTAGAGGTGATCCATAAACCAGTTCAGCAGCAGAACATTGTAGGTCATCTTTTAATGCAGTACGCATACCCAAAAGAACTAAAGGTAAGGCTTCCACCCATTTTGTGTTGTAGAAGATGACATTTTAGTGCTGTTTTCATAGTCCTGTGTTGTCTTTCAACTAATCCATTTGATTGAGGATGATAAGCTGAGGTACTAGCATGTTTAAATCCAAAATACTTTCCTAGGGATTGAAAAAGTTGACTTTCAAACTGTCTTCCTTGGTCAGTAGTTATCTGAGAAGGTATGCCAAAACGAGAAAACCAAGTGTTTACCAACGCTTTAGCCACAGTATCAGCAGATTGATCTTCAATAGGAACAGCCTCTAACCAACGAGAGAACCTATCAATTGCTGTCAACACATAACGAAATCCTTTGCACAAAGGCAATGGACCCACGATGTCGATGTTGATGGACTTAAACCGTTGATCCGGAACAAGGAAGTTTGTAAGAGGTGATTTAGTATGCCGTTGGATTTTTGTTTTTTGACAGTTTACACAAGTTTGAGTCCACAGCTTACAATCTCTCTTTGACTCTCTCTCTTTGATCTCTCTTTGAATGACTTGACATTTGGCCATATAAACCTTTGAGTCACCAACTTAGTTGTGCTTCTTACTCCCGGGTGGGACAGAGAATGTATAGCGGAGAATATTGATTTTCTATAAGGAAAAGGGATGTAAGGGCGAGTAAATTTTGTAGATACATCACAGTATAGCTCTGTAGATGAATTTGGAAGTTGAACTTTAACTATTTTCAAACTAGAACTTTGCTTTAGATCCAACAACTCAGGATCGTCTTTTTGACTGTCCGCCAGAGTTTTATAGTCTACAGGGCAAGGAAATGTAATGGACTCTATTCGGGACAAGGTATCTGCAACGATATTGTCATTACCCAAAATGTAACGAATATCTGTTGTGAATTCACTAATAAAGTTCAGTTGTCTAGTTTGACGAGGTGAAGTTTTATTTAAGTCCTGTTTAAATGCAAATATTAAAGGTTTGTGATCTGTAAAAACCGTAAAGTTTCGTCCTTCGAGAATATATCTAAAGTGTTTTATTGCACTGTAAATTGCTAGCAGTTCTCGGTCATAAGCACTGTATTTAGTCTGACAGTTAGTGAGAGATCTTGAGAAGAAACATAATGGAGTCTTAACACTATCGATCTCCTGATGAAGGACTGCGCCGATTGAAGTATCAGAGGCATCTGTTGTTAATGTCAAATTGGCATTTGGATCAGGATGAGCCAACATTGTTGCTTTGCATAAGGCGTCTTTTAAATTATCAAAACTTTTTGAAGCCTCCTCACACCAAGCTAAAGGTTTAGAACTGTTCTTCTTGTGACCATTTAATATCTGATTCAATGGTTTTTGGAGTTGGGCACAGTGAGGAATGAAACGGTTGTAAAAGTTGACCATGCCTAAAAATCTCCTTAATGCAGATGCTGAAGTAGGGACAGGAAAATCTACTATTGACTTAACCTTTGCTTGGAGTGGTTTTAGACCGCTAACACTGACTTCATGGCCTAGAAATTCCAAAGACTTGACGCCAAAAATACATTTTATTTAACATTGATGCATAGACCATAGTGATCGAGTCTTTTGAAAAGTGTCATAAGGTGAATTTTGTGCTCTGATTCATCCTTTGATGCAATTAAAACGTCATCAAGATAACAAAATACAAAATCTAAACCTAATAGTACCTGATTCATGAACCTTTGGAATGTTTGAGCGGCATTTCGTAAGCCAAATGTCATATATGGGAACTCAAATAATCCAAATGGAGTGGTGATAGCTGTTTTTTCAATGTCTTCTTGACGGACAGGTATCTGTTGGTATGCTCGGACTAAATCAATTCTGGAAAATATGTTTGTGCCATGTAAAAAATTAGTGCAATCAGTTAGAAATGGCAAAGGATACTTATCAGGAATTGTAGCTTGATTTAATTTTCTGTAATCACCACATGGTCTCCAGTCTCCATTTTTCATTTGAACGAGATGAAGAGGACTTGCCCAGCGACTGCTAGAAGGCCGACATAGTCCTTCTTGCAACATGAACTGGAATTCATGTTTTGCAGCTTGGAGTTTATCTGGAGGTAAGCGACGGGGTCGGGCTGTGACTGGAGGACCTGTAGTTTCAATAAAATGTTCGACTTTATGTTCAACAATCTTTTTGTTTATAGGACTAGGTCTTAATAAATCAGGAAATTGTGCCAATAAGGAATTGAATGGATTACTTGTATTCAAAGAGAAGACTGAAGGGTTACGGTTTGAAGACATTTTCTGGGGAATGTTTCGAAGTGCACCATCAATGAGCCTGTTTTTCTTGGCATCAATAATAAGATTAAAATGTGATAAAAAATCCATACCTAATATAGGTTTGTTAACATCAGCTACTATAAAATTCCATTTCAAAAGCTTGTTTAGTCCTAAATCAATCATAAGTTGTTTTTGGCCATAAGTTTTAATTTTTGTACTATTAGCAGCAACAAGTTCAAGTTTCTGTGGGTGATTTTTATCCTTATTGGTAGCTGGAATCACAGAAAAATCAGCTCCAGTGTCCACGAGAAATTTGGACAATGATTGTCTATCATGGACAAATAGGCGACTCACTTCTGCCCCCTTCGGTCGTGTCGCCGAAGAACCTGGGGGCTGGAGTTTTCCTGTTCCAAAGGTAACTGAGATAACAAACAGGGAGGTGTGCATTTGCGAGCATGTCCACCAAAATTAAAGTGATAGTAACACAAAGACTGTTGTGGAGAAGATTTCCTTGTGTCTGTGTTGTGAGAAACACATTTGGATTGACTTAGATTGTTTTTGTAGATGGATTGAATTTCATTAGACAATTCTGATAATTGATTTTGAAGATTAGTTATACGTGAATCCTGTGTTTCTATGGAAGAAACAGAGGTAGTGGAATTTAGATGATTAGTTGTGATGTCAATAATTTTGTCAGCCATCTCCGATAGTTTAGATAAGTTTTCATCACAAATTGAAAGAGTAGTTTAAGCACTGATTGGTAGTTGTTTCAACCAAAGCGCTTTTAGAAAATCGTCACTCACCTTATTCAGAGCCGGTGACCTCATTCTACTCAGAAGTTGCGAGGGTTTTTAGTCCCCAAGTTCCATACCTGTCAGAAGGGTTTGTATTTTCTTTGTATCACTTTCTTCATACAAGGATATTAATTTAGTTTTTATAGCTATGTATTTGTTCTCTGCTGGTGGATCTGTGACAATCTCAGAGACTTGAGATAGAATATCAGCGTCAATAGAACTTACCACCGTGTCGAACTTGGCTTGATCTGAGACGATTCTTGATCTTCGAAATTGAGCTTCAATTTGAACGAACCAAATTTTTGGGTCAGGTTTCCAAAATTGAGGAACTTTTATAGACAAGTTGGCTATTTCTTGGGTATCCAAATCTTCATTAATGTTCATGTTGTCTTATAAGGGGTCACCAATAAAGTAAATGATAAAAATCAATAGTTGTATGGAATTAAAAGTGGTATTGAAAACAATGTAAAAAACTGAACTGTTTACAAAACAAAAATAAACAATAATAATTCAACATATGTAAAATTATTAAGTTATTAAAACAAAACAGACTTGATGCTAAAGACCAGAAGGAAGAGTAGACTACACTGCCTTAATTTTGATTTACCTTTGAAGGGAACTATCTGCTCATCAATAGATAGATATTGTTCTTTAGGAATAGCCCTGAATTTGGCTTGCAAGTGGTCCACCAACGGTCAAATTTTGAACAGCCTATCACGCTGTGGATCATTCATGTTGTAATGGGCATTATAATTACAATGGAGGTTCGATTTGATTTCTTCCCACCTGTTTCGGCTCGTTGTATCAGCAATCTTATCAATTCTTGTTAGAGCAGACAAATAGTTATTTTATATATCTTTGTCTTAAAATACTTCAAAGGCTTTCACTTGAGATTGAGATATTGATAGTTTTAATCAGTTAAGTTAAAGATACTGTATTGCTCAATCAGAAAATATAATTTTGATTATATCTTAGATATAGAATTTAGTTTTAGATATATTTACTCAATTCTAATTAGGTTACTCTATTTGTTTTGACCTAAGAACCTTCAGTGAAATACCATATATATATTTGAATATATATATTTGAAAAATATATATTTGAATATATATATTTGAAATATATATTTGAATATATATATTTGAAATATATATTTGAATATATTTGAATTATTGATTATTAAGATCGGACGTACCTAAAGCACCCTGGTAAATCACGAACAACCCAAATTGCTAAAAAAATGGAGTTATTTATCATCGATTTATAGTCAAACGATCTTGCTTGCAACCTTAACAGTAACTGTCGACGTGATAGGCTTAACCTAGTAAATCTTAAAAAATCAAACTTTCATAATTATTTGCAAATATACACGAATTAGGCTTTCCAATGACCTATTAATTAATAAAATTGGTTCAGTAGAACTGTAGATTTGATTGTAGAAAGTTTAACAACAACATCTTTAATTCAGTATTTTGGCGCCTCTATAAATTGGGAGGTTGCTTAACATTTTTGCAAATATCTTTGAAATGGTGAGGAAATCGACCAAAGTGGAAGGTGATATTCTGTTAGAGAATAAAATTTCATACAAATTATTGTTATGCATTTCTTAAAAATACTCAATAAAGGCAGCCAAAAGCTGGCTGGCTACAAATAGAAACTTGAAAACAGAAACTTGAAAAAGCAGTTTTTAATTTATTTTTTGTAATTTTTACTTTTTCACCACAAATATTTAATAAAATTACACTTTCATAATTATTTGCAAATCTACATGAATTAGGCTTTCCAATGACCCATTAATTAACAAAATCGGTCCAGTATAAGTCTAGATTTAGTTGTACAAAGTTTAACAAAAATATCCCTAACTCAGTATTTTCTCTTTACTATAAATTCAGAGGTTGCTTAGCTTTTTTGCAAATAACTTTTGAATGGTTAGAAAATCAACCTAAGTGGAAGGCAATATTCTGAAAGAGAGTAAAATTTCCTACAAATTGATACCATGCACTTCTTGGAAATACTCCAAATAAGCAGCCAAAAGTCGCACCCAAATAAAAAGTGTGAAAAACACAATTTTCAATGTATTTCTTATGGAAAACATGTTTTTTTAATCTTTTCACCATAAATCATAACAAAAACAAACTTTCATAATTATTTGCAAATCTACACAAATTAAGCTTTCTTACGACCTATTAATTAATAGAACTCTAAATTTAGTTGTACAAAGATTTATAAAACTGAATTATATATAGAATGTTTAGATTATGCATACTGGTAAACCAATTATTGCCATCTATAAAAATTATTGGTTTTTCTTTTCTGAGTCCGGTTAAAGGTCTTCTACCCGACCGATTTTCATAATTTTGGCCTTAAACTAAAGGTCCGACGCACCACAGACTTGCCATCAATCGTCGGCATTCATTTTGACGTATATTTTGAGTTATGCAAAAAATGCGTCCCTGTGCATTTCTTATAAGAGTTAAATTTGTTTTTTTTTAGTTCGTTTGGCTCTTCTACCAGCCTGATTTTCATAATTTTGGTCTGAAAATAAAGCTATGCAAGCATATATTTGTCATCAAGCATCATTAATTTATCTAAAGTATTACTCAACGAAAAAATATAAATTTGATTTTTTTTTTACTTCAATTAAAGATGTATTCCAGCAGTTCTAATTACATTACCCTATATGTTTTCGTCTAATAACCTTTAGTGAAATACCAGCTTTCATTTGAGCTATTCCAATCTTAATAATCCTACCTAAAGCACACTGCTGAATCACAAATCAACAATAATTATAATCGTTTAGGTACTTATCTGCAATCAATGATACCTAACTCAAATTTTATTTCAGTTATTTTATAGGTCTTGGTCTTAAAATACTTCAAAGGCTTTCACTTGAGATATTGATAGTTTTAATCAGTTATGTTAAAGATATCCTGAATCGCTCAATCAGAAAACATAAATTTAATTATATCTTGGATATGGAATTTAGTTTTAGATATATTTACTCAATTCTAATTACATTATTCTTTTTGTTTTGACCTAAGAACCTTCGGTGAAATACCAGCTTCCGTTTGAATTATTGAATTATGTTAGCACACTGCTAAATCACGAACAACCCAATTTAAAAAAAAAAAAGGAGTTCTTTATCATCGATTTATAGTCAAACGGTCTTGCAACAGCAACTTTGACGGGTTTCACCTAGTAAATCTAAAAAAATCAAACTTTTATAATTATTTGCAAATCTACACGAATAGGCTTTCTAGTGACCTATTAATTAATAAAATCGTTTCAGTATTAACTGTAGATTTAATTGTACAAAATCTTTAGTTCAGTATTTTCTCACCATTATAAATTGGGAGGTTGCTTAACGTTTTTGAAATGGTAAGGAAATCGACCAAAGTGGAAGGTAATATTCTGATAGAGAATAAAATTTTCTACAAATTACTATTATGTATTTCTGGAAAATACTCAATAAAGGCAGCCTAAAGTTTGCTACAAATGTGTAACTTGGAAATATAAACTTGGAAAAAAGGTATTTTAAATGTAACTAGTATACATGTTGTTCGAAATCGAGCAATTGCAAAGAAGTACAGGAGTTGTTTATAAACAAATGACTTGTTTAAAAACTAATAACAGTCATAATTGTCGATGATTTTGAAAGAGTCGACTAAAAGATTATTAACTACAGTCATAATTGTCGATGATTTTGAAAGAATCGACTAAAAGATTATTAACTAACGGAAATACTCACAATTTACATAACAGTCCTATTCCAGTTTAAAGAGGGTTAATTTTTAACTATCAAACTGCACATGGACGGGAAAAGGTAAGCTTACATTTTAAGTCAATGTAAAAAGGCTGTCAGCTAAAAAAAGTCTCTCGGGAATCCGCCCTACTGGGTCTCAAAGTTTCAATGTAATCCTTATGGAAGCAGTATTTGACACACAAATCCTACTAATATTATAAATGAGAAAGTTTGGATGTATGTATGGATGTATGTTTGTGACAAGTGAACGCGAAAAATACTGGTTGGATTGGGCCCCAGTGGCTCTGGAGTTTCCCATGTTAACCTTATGAGAAATGGAATTATTGAATCTTAACAGCTGTTTCAATTAAACAAGTTGGTTCTGTTCTATGATGTTCAATAGCATTAAAGTTACAAGGATTACCAACAGGATGCAGCACTATTATTTCTTTTACATTTATGACAACAGCTAATTTGCAACCAAAAGGTGAGTGAGCGTAGCGAACGAACTTCAACCTTGAGGCGAGTTAGCTTAGCGAACGAGCTAACCTGAAGGCAAGTGAGCGCAGCGAACGAGCTCCAACCTAAAGGTGAGTGAGCGTAGCAAACGAGCTCCAACCTAAAGGTGAGTGAGCGTAGCGAACGAGCTCCAACCTAAAGGTGAGTGAGCGTAGCGAACAAACTTCAACCAGGACGTGATTGAGCCATGCGAACGAGATAATCTTGAAAATTAAGAAGTTAAACGGGGCAAAGCCCGCGGGTTACAGCTAGTAAAGACATATGTTTAGCTGTTGACTTTTGAATGCAGTAAATAAAGAAATAGCTTATAGCATTATTCCACAGATATTAGAACAGAAACGGTATGGATCATAAATATAATCAAATGACGACACTAGCTTGAGGTCCGTGATGTAGGATGTGGTGAAGGAAGTAGTAAAGGTTAGCAGTCTGGAGTGTGGAAACTGTTTATGACGATTAGATTAAGGTATCTGCATTCCTAAAATTCTATGGGAAAGGATGAAAACAGGTCCACGAAGTAGGAAGTGGTGAAGGAAGTAGTCAAGGCGAGGGGTCGCCGGAATTGTACCCCCCTGGAATTGTACCCTCCGGCGATCGTTGACGCCATTTTGACGTCACGCCTAGGGGGGGTACAATTCCACCCCATACACTTTGATTTGAACAAAATCTAATCTATTTAATGTGGGCAGGCCGCTCGCGCCGATGTACCAGCGCTACGTCACTGAGGAGGGGCGGGAGAGGGGAATTAGGATCAGGCGGTGACCGCTAACATCAAAGGAGTGAGCCAGCCCTTGTATATCTGTAGCCCTGATGGGAAGGGAGGAAAACAGGTCCGCGACGTAGGAAGTGGTGAAGGAAGTAGTAAAGTCGAGCAGTTCGGAATGTGGAAACTGTTTATGACGATTAGATTAAGGTATCTGCAATCCTAAAATGCCATGAGAAGGGATGGAAGCATACCCACGACATAGGAAATGGTGAAAGAAGTAGTAAAGGCTAGCAGTGCGGAGTGTGGGGGATGTTTGTGGCAATTAGATTAACGTAAACGTACGTACGTACGAGCCACAGGCGACTGTGGAGAGATTCTCGTGTGCAGCAAAGGCACTTGGCGCTCGTGTTACACAATACACATTATATTTTTCCAACATATACTCTGATTAACATAATCTGAATAATCTGTAATACGAGGTCATCTTGGAGAGTGGTGGGGGTTAAAGGGGAGCCTCTGATTCCAGTTGAAGAGTGTATACATTATGTTGTGAGGGAAACGGACACGGACCTCGGTTCCCGCGGAGAATGTCATTTTATGCCACATATGTCACACCGTGTGCAATTATTCTCTAGCATCGAACACAACGTTTTCGGTTGTATTTGGATCCGAGGTCCCGCACCAGGACCTCGAAACCAGCGGGGACCTCGGACCCATTGTGGAAAATCACATCGATCGCCTCGGAAACGGCCTTATACGCACGCACAAACTTTTAGTATTATTAGTAAGATGAAACTATTGATTGGCTAAGTTAAGCTGAAATAAACAATCAGAATCCTGAACACCAAGGTGGTTTTTTTTTAAATTTAAACTGATGTAATTGTTTATTCTGAGCTATAGCAACTGTTATGGCCCAGCAACTATGCCAGTAACAAAAATTAAAGTTTCCAATAGTCAATGATATAATATAAATGGAGATTTTTTTTATATCTCCATCGTACTCGTAATAACAAGCTAGCCAAAAAATTGACGTGAGAGTTATTAAAACTAGCACTAAGAATATCTATATAAATAAAATTAGAGTTTTGTCTGTACATTGCTCAGAATCATAAACTTTTAGGTTATTTTTACGTTTTATACATTAGAGAAACCGAAACAAAACTCATCTAAATTTCTGTCTGTCTTCATGTCTGTTACGACCCAAGAGCCATTTTACGCGGCCTACTCCTAAAAAACGAGAGTACCTATCAAGTTCCAAATCATTTTAATGTATTCACTGGATTGGCGAAATTGTCTTTAGCCATTGAAATATGGCGTCACCACTTTGTAAATAAAATGACGGACGTTTAAAAACCCAATTTTGTGCGATTTTTTGTAAAGTTTTTTCCCAATGTTTAGCACATATTCTTCTATGAAATAACGAACAGCTGTTCAAATCAAGATTATTTCTTCTAGCTGTCACTGATATGTTTACATTGAATTTTGTTTACAAATACCGCAACCATTTCCGATCACGTTTTGAAAGCAAATCCAAACCAACTAAGATTAAAAACGTTTTTCCTTACATAACGGATTTAATTAATCGCAAGTGCAATAATATGTAGGGTAACAGTAAATGAAAATAGAGATTCTTTGTGTATAAAATTGTTCTTGAGTTTTGATAACCGGGAAATAGACCTTGAATCAGTGTTGTATATTGCTGGGAAACTTACATTTTTTAAATGAGCGTTTTCAGTCGAGACTCGGCACACGACCGACGCGTGTCTACTTGTCTATAGTAAAAATAAAAGTAGGCCTACTGTGTATTTATGTTTTATTCGTCATGTGTATAAGTGTACAGTTCGTGTATGTGTTTCAAAAACTCCAAGACAAACTGTACAAGGGAAACCTAATGGGGAAGCTCAAGACCTTTAGGACTGATGATGGCGATTTAATTTCGCTTTATGCATCTCCTGTAATAGGATACATTAGGATCGACCAGCGGACACAGGTAATTTAGCCTTTTATTTATTGTCATACCGATCCGGAACAACAACAAACGACATAAAATGAAGTTATGTATAATAAATAGTTTGGCCAGCATATCTGAAAATATGCAAACCAACTGCTGTTCTTTATATAAGAAGGTTTCAACTGATTACTATAAGATCCCCGTGTGTAGAACGGGTACACAGCTAGTTACAACTCTAAAAGTTGTTGCGTTATTGCCTGTCTGTATAGTGTATAGCCTTTATTAAATACAAAATAATACAAATTTATATGAACACAACTCTTGATACATGTTTATTTCTTAATAATAAAAGGTAAACATTGAATTATTTACAATATGAAAATTATTCCAGTCATATGATTAATATTAAAGTAAACGATAGATTCTTTGAATATATAACAATTCCTCCCTACTTATTTAAGAAGATCATTCATTTATAAGTTCATCCTTTTAATCGGTTTTCTGATTCTCATTGAACGGCGAATTTTAGGGACATCTGGTTGTGAGTTTGCATTGGACCCTTCAGCGTCTTGTTGTATGATTGTCCTCTTGTTGGCTGCTTGTACGATGGCTTGTACCTGACGCTTCATTGTTAGTTATAGGGCTTTTTGCCTCACTATCAGGCATTGAGTTTGCTGTAGGACTCGATGTTTCAGTGTCCGTAGTTCCTTCCCAGCTCGGGGTGCTACTTGAGACATTTTCTGTATCATGTGACCTTTTTGAATTGCCTTTTGATTTTCTTAACATGCCGTACCTTGTATGTCCCACGAATGAAGGTTGTCTTGAACAATTTTGATTGGTATTTTGGAATATTAAAGTTCGATGAGTTTGCGTAGGTGGTACTTTGGCTATTGGGTCGCATCGGTTGTTTGAACTTTCTTGCCTTGTTTGCTTCAATGAGCTAGGTAGAGGGCTTTTGTAATGAGTAGGATCTTTTGGCACTTCACAAGCTCGAAGCTGATTGAAGTGACGTTTTATAACATACCCATCATCAAGTTCCACGAGGTAGTGAAGTTACCCCAGCCTTTCCACCACAGTTCCAAATTTCCACAGAATGGATCCTACGTAATTTCTTGATTGTACTCTCTCCCCAATATTGAAATGTTTGTTAAATATTGGTTGTTGGGCCTCATTTTTGTCATCTTCACCAGGCCTTAAGAGATCTAGCTTGGTTCTCAAGTTCCTGCCAAACATTAATTGTGCTGGGGATGCACCAGTACTCAGTGGTGTAGCTCGGTACCGAAATAATAGTGCACATAGTTTTTCATGCAAAGTGCCCTGTTCAAACTGCATGCACCTCGGTTTTGTCTTGAGTGTTTGGCAAAATCTTTCCGCCTGACCATTAGTAGAGGGGTTTCCTGGTGCAATGAATTGTTGTCTTATTCCTTGGCGTTTTCAGAATGCTTGAAACTCTGCTGATTTGAAAATTGTAGCATTGTCACTGACCAATATTTCTGGTAGGCCATGGTGACTGAATATTTCTCTCAGGTGATGAATAGTACTGGCAGTTGTTGGTTTATTGGATATATTTCTGGCCACTTTGATCTGGCATCTACAACAATCAAGAAGTTGTGATTTAGAAAAGGTCCTGCATAATCCATGTGGACTCGCTGCCAATTGCGTTTTGGTATTTCCCAAACATGGGTAGGGGCCTTCTCTGGGTTTTTCTTACTCTCACAACATGCCTTACAACTTGCCACCATACTCTCAATATCTGTATCAATGTTTTTCCAGTAACAGTAGAACGTTGCCGTTTACCGTTTAGAGATACGTTCATCATCATTCTGTCATCTCCTTCGTCATTCTTCAATACATTTATGATCCACTAGCTGTAACCCGCGGGCTTTGCCCCGTTTAACTTCTTAATTTTCAAGATTATCTCGTTCGCATGGCTCAATCACGTCCTGGTTGAAGTTTGTTCGCTACGCTCACTCACCTTTAGGTTGGAGCTCGTTCGCTACGCTCACTCACCTTTAGGTTGGAGCTCGTTCGCTACGCTCACTCACCTTTAGGTTGGAGCTCGTTCGCTGCGCTCACTTGCCTTCAGGTTAGCTCGTTCGCTACGCTAACTCGCCTCCAGGTTGAAGTTTGTTCGCTACGCTCACTCACCTTTTGGTTGCAAATTAGCTGTTGTCATAAATGTAAAAGAAATAATAGTGCTGCACCCTGTTGGTAATCCTTGTAACTTTAATGCTATTGAACATCATAGAACAGAACCAACTTGTTTAATTGAAACAGCTGTTAAGATTCAATAATTCCATTTCTCATAAGGTTAACATGGGAAACTCCAGAGCCACTGGGGCGGAGCCCGAAAGGATTTTTGAAATAAGAATATGCCTATATGTTAATCGGGAATGTGAGCTATCATCATGCCAAATTTCAGCCCAATCCGACCAGTATTTTTCGAGTTTACTTTTCCCATACACACATACACACATACAGCAACCACCTCTTTTTTATAATCTATACAGGGTGAATTTTAAATGAGTTCCCCCACTACTTTTTTCTACATTTCTTAAGATATCAACTTCGGACCACGTCAGATCATTGTAGTGTAGTAAGTACTTCATTTTGACTGGGTAAACATTTTTGGCCGCCATCTTGGATCCGCCATATTGGATACAACATTTTTTTTTTAAATGTAAAGGTAGGGTTGTGACCCATTGTTTCAAGCTAGAATTTTACGCTGATTACAATGCCGCAATTAGTTTTTAAAAATCTTGATTCGTTCTAAAGTTATGAGGACTTTTTATAACTTTATTTTTAGCCCATTTTAACATTGTGCATTTACAAATTAAGACCATAATCCCAAAATAGTGCTAGATAAAGACCATAAGTAATAAGTATACACCACCATTCATTGTCGACCTATTATCACTTGGTTATGACGGATTTATTTTTTTCGGCCGCCATCTTGGATCTGCCATTTTGAAATGTGATAAATTAATTTAAATATGAAGGTGGTGTTGTGACCCATCATTTCAGACTACTTTTTTATGCTGAATTTAATGCCGCAATCCGTTTTTGTTTCTCAGGCTTTCTTGATGAGATATTAAAATTATCTTACTTGAATTACCAATATTTCAAAAAACAAATATGAAAATGCAAAGAATTGCGGCATTAAAT
This sequence comes from Macrosteles quadrilineatus, assembly GCF_028750875.1. Taxonomy (NCBI): domain Eukaryota; kingdom Metazoa; phylum Arthropoda; class Insecta; order Hemiptera; family Cicadellidae; genus Macrosteles; species Macrosteles quadrilineatus. The sequence goes on from NW_026542606.1 coordinate 2,248,490, forward strand.
TCAGCATAAAAAAGTAGTCTGAAATGATGGGTCACAACACCACCTTCATATTTTAAATTAATTTATCACATTTCAAAATGGCAGATCCAAGATGGCGGCCGAAAAAAATAAATCCGTCATAACCAAGTGATAATAGGTCGACAATGAATGGTGGTGTATACTTATCTTTATCTAGCAATATTTTGGGATTATGGTCTTAATTTGTAAATGCACAATGTTAAAATGGGCTAAAAATAAAGTTATAAAAAGTCCCCATAACTTTAGAACGGATCAAGATTTTTAAAAACTAATTGCGGCATTGTAATCAGCGTAAAATTCTAGCTTGAAACAATGGGTCACAACCCTACCTTTACATTTAAAAAAAAAAATGTTGTATCCAATATGGCGGATCCAAGATGGCGGCCAAAAATGTTTACCCAGTCAAAATGAAGTACTTACTACACTACAATGATCTGACGTGGTCCGAAGTTGATATCTTAAGAAATGTAGAAAAAAGTAGGGGGGGAACTCATTTAAAATTCACCCTGTATATATAATACGTGAAGCCGTATTTTGTTAACGCAACTCCTCCCTTATTTGTGGACCAATTTCAACGTTTAAGGTGTCAAAAGATTCTTCTCAATATGTAGTTTTGCAATAAGGTTTTAGAACTTTAAAATGTCTACTCTTAAGGGCGCGAGACCCTCTAAAAGGTCGGGTTTTCCCCATAAGAAATACACAGAACAAATTTAAAAACAAAAAACAGCTGTTTATAAAAAGAAACTCATTAGCTTTTTGGGTGTAAATATTGATGTTTTCATATTCAGTAGGTTAAGACCAAGTTAAACAGTTAATCAGTTTTGTTGGAAGAACGGAAAATGCCTGAAGTTCACAGAAGAAATATTGAAAACGGGAGGAGGAGACAATAAGGTATCTTATGCGTATTAGGAGAATAGAGAAAGAGAGGCCTGGTCTAACAGATACACATCCATATACACATTCACTTGGTGAGATGAATAATATTTGCCAGTTCTGCTATGCAACTTACTTTGGAAGTGAAAAAATATACGAAGCACATAGTGTTGTCACGATGGTAAAATAAACTTGCCTAATGTCAGATCAAATGAATGCACGAAAGACATGTTTACTTCTGACACTGACAGATCTCAAAAAATTTAGTACAAACAATAATAATGCCTTGACTATGATAAGTTCAATTAGTAAGATTATACCAAATCTTGGTAGACCTTATGTTTTTATTGTAAACTTTTGTATTACTCGCTCTACTTTATTGAGGAAAAACACAAATGGATTGTTTACTTCTAGGTTATGTTGCCAGTTCCTCGGACAAACTTATACAAAGTTTTTTGACTGAATTTTAGTGGTAATATTAGACATAAGTGAAGGAATTAGTATTTATGTATTCAACGATCGAGTAGTTACAGTCAAGTTTATTTTTATGATTCAGGAGAGGCAAATAATATACGCTGTTCAAAAAGAGAAAATGAAAATTGCTATCCAAATCTTATAGCTACAAGAGTTATCCAACCTATTTCGACAAATGAATCCATACTTTCAAAACTTTGGGACAGGTAGCCTATTAAGAGAGAACGTTCTGATGCGGGTCATATACTGTGACTAACACACAACACGTTAAAATACGTTAACAAACTATCAATGGTGTTGCTGCTTTAGCCTATTCAAAGCAGATTATGGCTTTCCAGTTGATAACCCAGAGTTTGTGGGTAAAAAATGGAGCACATTAAATGGTTCATACATATCATTCCAATTTTCAGGATTCTCTACGGAGAAAATTCGTTTGATTAGGGGGATGTCTAGGCAACAGTTTTCTTAAATTCTCAATGCTGGAAAAACTTTGTTGCAACATGTTAGCTCGAATTGAAGCAGATCGTTTAGCATTCATTAGAAGTTATCAGTTAAAACTGAGAGCAGAAATAATGTAGGTGAACCTTGACGACACAAAAAGAGATATTTAAAATTAGTTTTCTAACAAGTGTGTTCTAAGAGGTGTTTAAACAACTCTAATATGTAACTAGAATTACTCAAATTTAAGCATAACGTTTTCCTCGGCGTTATGTTTCATACTATGCGGCTCATTGAGCCGCACGGGTTCTCTAGTAGTATAGATTGAACGTTGTATTCATTTTCAGAATCAATTTCATCAATTCTTTTTACATTTTTCCTTGAATACTGTAATTCCAGTATTCGTTTCGCGATACAAACCTTTTCTATGTGTCCATCTTTATGACAATACCTGCAATTTAGCTCATCTATCAATCGGCAATTTTGTGTTTCATGGTTATTCCTTCCACAGTGCAAACAGACGTCTGAAAATCCCAGTCTTTGTAGCCTTTTGTTTTTGTTGTCTTTCTTTTTGCTTGAGTCATTGTTGAAATAGTTTATGGTTGATAAATTTTTGTTTTTAGGTAGGGATGGACGAGATTGGATTTTTAGTTCGAGACGAGACGACATTTTTTATTTCTCATAAAATTTCGAGATGGGATTTCCCTTCTCATACACAACGGGAAATGCACGTTCAAAATTTTTACCTGATTTTGTAACATTGTTAGATGACTGTTTAAATACAAAAATAATGATAATAGGCAAGAATATTTACAATCTTTTATTAAAAAACATCAGCATAAAATCTTTTTATTAATCACGCCTAACTAATTAAAAATGCCTACGATTAGGAAACATAGTAATATCAGTTAGGATAGAGTTCAACTTATCCTAAAATAAAATAAATCATAAAATAAAAGCAATATTAATTTTTATAAAATAGTTACTTGTTTGGACTTTTTATAGTAATAAAACATTCCTCACACTGCTTACACTTAACAAAACTTCTTAAATGTTATTTAAGTAATATTTACATTTAAAGAATTAATTAAATAAGAACGCCTTCGTAAAGGAAACGCAACTACAACACGCTCCTGTATTGCGGGTATTGCATTGACTTTCTGCAGGCGTTTTTAATTTTTTTTTTTTTTTTTTTATTCTCGTCTCGATAAAAATTTCGGCCAAAAAGAAATCTCGTCTCGTGTAACGAGACTTAAAATTTCCCGAAATTTCAAGACTTGACCATCCCTATTTTTAGGTCCAATTTTGTTCTTTGTTGTTTTACAGATTTTGTGAATGTCATTTTGATTATTATTAGTATTTAAAATCTGGTTGTCAAGTTTTGATGCCCCTATAGCCAGGGCGATTTCTAAGGCTTTTTCAAATGATATTTCACCCAGTTGTAAGAGTTTTTCTCTTATGTCTGAGTCATATAAACCTCTGATGAATTGAGCCCTGAGCATAAGATTTATAACTGATTTTGTACATTTTCCTTCATTACACCCAGATTTGAAATCTGCTGAACAAGCCAGTTGTTTGAAGTCTGTAACATAATTTGTGATTGATTCATTTCCATCTTGTAAACGTGATAAGAATTTGTGCTGTTCTGTAAGTATTTTCTTCTTTGGGCTTAGGTGCTCATTTAGTAATATCAGTTAACTCTTGATATGTTTTTGAGTCTGGTTTGTCTGGAGATGTTAGACTACAGATCAGATTGTAGTGCTTAGCCCCTAAGCAATTGATTTAAAATAAACCTTTCAATTGTTCTGTCTCTGAATCATTGTCTGTCAATCCTTTTATTTAAAAAAATATATCTAAACGCTGAGTGTAGCTTTCAAACGTTTCCTTACTTTCATCATAAGCATCAAACATCAAGGCATTGCTCTTTAGTAGTTCCTTGGTACTATGTTTTGATCTAGGCTGTTCTGTCTGTTGAATTGAATGTTGTGTCATAAATGTCATAAAATTGTTCAAAGTAGGTATAAGGTCTTGTATTTCAGTCATTTTCTTCCTCGTCGCCAAATTATTAAATACAAAATAATACAAATTTATATGAACACAACTCTTGATACATGTTTATTTCTTAATAATAAAAGGTAAACATTGAATTATTTACAATATGTAAATTATTCCAGTCATATGATTAATATTAAAGTAAAAGATAGATTCTTTGAATATATAACAGCCTTCATCTCTGGCGACGCAATGCCCGCCCGCATCTTAGACCTTCCGGGACTCAAAAATCTTAGACCTTCCGGGACTTGAATCTTAGACCTTCCGGGACTCGAATTTTAGACCTTCCGGGACTCGAATCTTAGACTTTCAGAAACTCTCATTTTATAAATATTTATTTACAAAATTTACATTGTGCGCCCAAGGTCTAATCCCGCAAGGTCTAAAACAGTATCAGTGGATGAGTTTTTTGCATTGACTGTACTCTTAGACCTTCCGGGACTTAGACCTTCGACATACTCTCAGATTAGACCCTGAGCTAACAAGTATCAAAGTGTGTCGAAGGTCTAATTAGACCTTCCGGGACTTAGACCTTCAGCATTACTCCCGATACAACAACGCTTCAATATACAAAATTATTTCTTTTTTAAGCTCGACAAAATTGTTTGAAGATAAATGATGAAATTTTGTGTTTTTAGGGTCAAAAATGGGAAAAAAATAATTTTTACCCTATAAAACCCCATAAACCCCCGTTCCAATAGTCCTATTATGCTGGTTTGCGACCTCGTTTGAATAAACAGAGGTTTACACGTTTGTACCGAATTTCATCAAAATCAGATAATTTTTGTTCGAGTTATCACGCTAACGGACACACATATGGGAAATTATTGCCATATATATGGGAAACTCGCTAAAAGCAAGATGTAAACAGGTGTTTGACACAGTTTGTTGTTCTACTTTGGTAAATTTAAATAAAACATTACTAAGTTTACATAATAACTTCTAACAAGATAACATTTTTTAAGCGGAGTAGAGGCCCCCCGCAATCGTGGACTTGGCCAGTCTGGGTCTGACTGGAGTCACTACTCTTTGGTAAACATTAAAGAAAAGTATGCCATCAAGATGGCTGCTTGTTGCTGGTTTGTTGGTCACACTGTCTCGACATGGTTGGACTCGTTAAATAACCCCATCTGATTTGATATAATTTTACAGCTAACCAACCAATCAATCATATGACCAACATAACAACACAAAAAACTGCAAAAACCAGTTAAAACAGAGGCATAATTTTAAAAAACAGATTGGTGACTCCAGTTATAATCCATTTATCTCTATGGAAGGGGTCGTTATATCGAGATAAAAACGAAGACAATTCGTTAAGCCGAGGTTACGTAGGTACGCTATGTAGTTGCTGGCAATAATAAATTCCTTATAATGAGGTGACTTATATTAGAACAGAATATAAGTTTATTGTCACAATAAATATACGTTTCAAATGTTGAAAAAAATATCTAAAAATGGATCGAAATAGATCTATAAGTTACCAAACAATAAACAGTAATATTAACAGTAGTACTTACCGGCAGTAGGTAGTTTTCAGCAGGTGTTAGATCCTTGGAATATAATACAATCCACTCCTCCAGTTCTTTGGTATTCTGGGAGGAAAATGTTGCTTTGTTTGTTTGTTTGCTGATCGCTAGCACTATGTCTACCAACATGGTTTGTATCCTCGTCAACTTGTCTGTGTACGGGTGCTGACTGACAATAGCATTCTCTCGAGCCAATCTATAAATAAATACATGTTGATATGAAGTAGTACCATTGACTATTCCTTCATCATCCGAAAGACCATTCAAATTAGTTAATTAGAGTAACCATTAGTGAATTTGAGAAAGCTTAAGTTTCTGCAAAATGTTAACACCAATTTGTTGCCACTTCCCAGTACATTTTGTTTGAAGTTAATTTTTGGTTATGGTGAGTATACACTACCTAATTAAGCCGTTATTGTGGACATTTTCTGTCATGACTATAATAACTATCTTTGGGTTATACTACTGTCATTGAGATGGCGAATGTCCTCACTAATGTCTTAGGTAACGTTGCTAGTACACTAGTAACTGAAGAGAGTGAATGTGTCCCCCCCTCCACCAGTGCCAGCATTCAAGTCTGGTTAAGGGCTGTTGGAAGAACCCCTTACACCAACGTTGCAGTCCGAGCTCAGGAATAGTGCTTCTGCGTCAGGAATATCTTGATGCAGAGTAGCATCGGAACCTGGCTCCGAGACATGGAGGAGACGATTAAAGCTATGCTGGGCACCTTCCGGATACAGAAAGCTGTAAACCAAGTGGTAAAAAACGGCATGGCCAAACTAGGGGATGACCTTGGTTTCGTCTTTGCCTGCTGGCTGGTGAACAAGGCGGCCATGGAGAAGATGATAGTGAAGGTAGTGTCCATGCCTGACGACAGGGTGCTGCCTTCCAAAAAACGCATAAGGTCATCCACTTCTGAAAGCCCTCCAAAAAAGGAAGAGGTTGTCCAGACCACAAGGCCTAAAGTTAAGGCTAAAGCGATCTGGATAGACAGCGTCTCCCGCGCCCAGGTCTTTCTCGAATGTAGTTGCTTTCTCAACAAAGCGTCTGCACCCTCAGCAACCCGTGACCCTTCCTTGAGTAAGTTCCCGTAAGGGGTCAGTCATTGAGACACCATCTGGGGCTGTATGTATCGGCTGTACCATCGGCTTCTTACTCGAAAGGACCAACATTGCCCAAACTGGGCCCGGATTGGCCCCCGCTCTTAAAAAGTCGCGGCCAAAAAAGCCCAGGATGGTAGCAATCTTGGTTAAACCCTCATGGGAGAGATCATTGCCAAAGTCTTGGTTGTAATAAGAGATACCAGTGACCTTTGCATTTCAGCAAATCGGCACCCACTATTTGCCAAGGTCTGTCCGGATAAGGAGTTGGTATCAGCGGCTCAGCTCTCGTAGCGCGATTTTCTGCACATATCTTGCAATTTTCTACTAGTTCTTTGATTTGTTGAGAAAGACGAGGCCACCACACAGTCAGTTTTGCAAAAGTAAAAGATCTACATTTTGTTATGCCTTGATGTCCTTCATGAATACTTCTTAGTACATTAGCTCTTAAAGAATTTGGTATTATAATACGACTTCCAAAAAGAAGTATACCATTTTGCTCACTTATATCTTCTCTATGATACCAGTAGGGCAATACATCCTCTGAAATCTTAGATTTTTCTGGCCAACCTTTCACACAATACTGTGACACATGTTTTAGAGTTTCATCTTTCATAGTTTCTTGATTTATTTCTCTCAACCTTTCATCCGATACTGATGGTCGAGTAGTGTCAATATTTTGTATATATGCAAGGATTTCCTCTGTAAGTTCCCATTCCTCTTCTTCAGAGTTCTCTGTGTCTCGAGACAGTGCATCAGCCAAAATCAACTGTTTACCGGGCGTGTAGGTAATATCATATGTATATCTCATCAGTCGGAGTCGTATTCTCTGAAGCCTAGGTGTGGCAAAGCCATAACATTTCCCAAAAGACTGTTTGTAACATATGTAATTAATACCAGATATTGTGAATATAAATACCCCCGCCGCAGCAAACCTGCAGACTAAGCAAATTTCCATTTGCCTGATTGGATTTACACTAAAATGTCTACTTAAAAATTTAACATTTATTTCCTATTTAAATACAGTATTAGCCATAATAAACAGTACTAAAATGGAAACAGCTGATTCAGTTTCAGTACTGTTTATTTTGGCTAATACTGTAGAATTAGTTTAACAGGTACTTAGGTTTGCTGCATCAGGGAGGGTAAAACTTATTTTTTTTGTAAAATGTTAATAGTTAGTAAGAAATAAAAATATTTTCCAAATTTGATCAAAATATGTTCATAAACAAGCAAACTACAACAGTTTACTTGTTCTCCATAAGAATAACATGGGAATTTAAAATTTAAATGTTTTTGTAATTTTCTCCGTAACCATTAGGCGCATAGTAACACTTCAATATACTAAATTATTCGTTTTTTTAAGCTCTACAAAATGGTTTGGAAAGAAATTGCTAAATTTGATGTTTTTTGGGTCAAAAATGGGAAAAACCTATTTTTACCCCATAAAACCCTCCGTAAACCCCCGTTCCCATAGTCCGATCATGCTGGTTCGCGAACTCGTTCAAGTTTATCCCGCCTTACACCTTCAAACCAAATTTGATCAAAATCGGACAAAAATTACTCAAGTTATCGTGCGGATGGACATATATATATATATATATATATAGATATATAAAAATTTGAACGAATGGTGTTTTTGGCCTCTGGGGACATCAAAATGAAAAAGTAAATCGGTCCCGGGCCTAGGTCTTACCATGAGACCTACGGTAATAGCTACTTCCCTATAGGGAAATTCGCTAAAAGAAAACAATTGAGTGGTACTAGTTGAACAAATAGCAAGAAGATGATGTTAACTGAAACTTAAACTACTTTAATTGTCAAAAATAAAACTTATTTCACGCTTCTACATTTATATACTTACTTAATTTAGAACAAAACTTATAAATCCGCGACAATTGGTAGCAGAGCTGGAAAATGACCTCAAGACTACTGAAGAAGATTGATACCTTGAGCAAGAGATTGGGCAATACCATTACCAAGGCCAATTTACTTCTACAAGGGGAGGACTCTTCCAAACGTGACCTCCTAGGGACACTGACGACTTTAGACGGATATCGTAGGCGTCTGGAAGACTTACTTGAACAACTTGATCAGATCGAAATCGATGACTCAACGAATGGAGGGACAAGTACGTCAGTGGGAGATCCATTTGAACTAGTTCTGAATTGCGAAGAAGTAGTTGCAAAACTACAGGTAAGAATAGATTCCTTCACACCTCATTATGCAGACAAACAATGTAACTCCCATGATCAAACTGTAGTTTCAGAACCTAAACGTTGTTTGGTCAAACTACCTAAACTTGTCATCCCAACCTTTGATGGCGACGTCCTCAAATGGCAGGAGTTTTGGGATTCCTTTTCCTCCTCCATTCATAGCAATGATGCTCTTACTGTGATTGACAAATTTAACTACAGTATTTGAATTCATTACTTGAAGGGGAAGCTAAACGTTGTATATCCGGACTCCCACTAACATCATTAAACTATGATACAGCAATTTCTTTACTGAAGAGTAGGTTTGCAAACAAACCGATAATTGTAAACTCACACTACAAGTCACTAATAGAAATTCCTCCTGTTAAGTCTAATGACACAAAATTCTTGCGTCGTACCTTCGACATAATTGAAAAACATATGAGATGCTTACAAGCCTTAGGGGAGGATACAAATTCAAACTACTTCCTCACACTTATTACTAGTAAGTTACCTCTCAATGTTCTACTGAAGGTTGAAGAACTAAACTTAGGCGAAGAATTAAACGTAAATCGACTTTGTAATACAATTCAAAACATTCTAATCGTTAGAGAGAAATCAGAGATGCTGTTGGGAATTTCTACTAAGTCTAGGGATGTGACTGTGGAGCATATCATTCATAAACCTACCTCAACTGCCGAGACCCTGTTAACTGGTGGTGTGATAGGTCCTGCAATCTAAGACGATGTATATTTTGTGAGAAAGACCATTGGAGTGATTAATGCACAGCATTCAGCACAGTAAGTGAGCGTAAGGACAAAATAAAGGGGTTATGTTTTATTTGTTTAAAAAGGGGACATAGCCTTAAAAATTGTAAAACTTTCAAGGCTTGTGTTTTTTGTAAGCAAAGCAAAAATCACCACAGGAGCCTTTGCCCTAAACAGTTTCCACCAGGTATCACCAAAGATGCTGTGAATTCCCAGACTGTTCCTACGGGACGAGAGTTACAAGTACCAAAACCAATTGGAGGCTTGTCACACTTGACCACAACTCAACTAAAATCAACTAAGTTATCGTCTCTTCTTGCAGTTAACGAACAGGTAATTTTACAAACTGCAATTGTAAATGTTACAAATGAAGTTAACAAACTAACTCACACTGCTAGACTTTTATTCGATTCAGGTACTGTAGTCAAAAGTCATACATGTCAAAGATATTAGCTTCTAAGTTACAATTAAAATCCGAACAACATCAGATTTTAAATGTGTTCACTTTCGGAAACAAAAGTTGTAAAACACTTGAGACACCTGTTGTTTGTGTTGGTATATCGCTTTTAAATAAAGACACAATCAACCTACAAGCAAATGTTGTGCCTCACATAACTGGACAAGTCCACTCAAGCGGGATGATAGATATTATTGATCAAATAAAATCAATATATCCGAACTTAACTTTGGCTCAAGGTCAACACCTGAACTCCGAAATTGACCTTCTTATTGGAAATGACTATTACTTGGACTTTATAAATGACGACAAAATTGAGGTAAGCAATGGACTTTTCCTTTTAAACACTAAATTAGGCTGGGTCATCAGCGGAAGGAGCTTAATAAACTCTATTGAAACTGACTCTTACTCAACTTCATTCTTAACTACGGTCCAGCCATCTAACTTGTTTGTTCCTAAAGCTTACTTTCATTCTGCAGATTCTGAACTTGTAGAACAACTTGACGTCAAAGACCTCTGGAGTCTTGAAACTTTAGGTATACATGATAATCCATTTGAAATTGATGATGATATTGCTCTAAAGCAGTTTAATAATACTATCCAATTAGTCGAGAATAGGTATTCGGTTTCTTGGCCATGGAAAGAATACCCCCCAAACTTGCCGGATAATTATTTTCTCTCATTAGCTCGACTGAAATCGCTTGTGAAAAGGTTATCAAGTCAACCAGATTTGCTTCAAAAGTATGATAACATAATCAAGGAGCAGAGATTAGCGGGAATCATTGAACAAGTTCCGGAAAATGGAAATGCCATTGTTAAGCATTATATTCCACATCATCCCATAATTAACGAAGCAAAATCCACAACAAAGGTAAGAATAGTGTACGATGCTTCAGCCAAGTCAAAGAAATCTTCTAATAGTTTGAACGACTGCCTTTATCGTGGCCCAGTAATACTAGAGGACTTATGCGGATTGCTCATACGTTTTCAACTCAACCCTATAGGGATAATAGCTGATATAGAAAAAGCTTTCCTTCAACTGAACTTAAACATACCTGATAGAGACGTTACTAGGTTTTTATGGTTTAAAGATTTGTCAATGCCAGTGAATCAAAACAACATTGAGGAACTAAGATTTTCCAGAGTTCCGTTTGGTGTTATCTCTAGTCCTTTCTTATTAAGTGCTACTATAAAGCACCACCTGTCCAATAGTGAACTAACAGAAGACACCAAGAAATTGAAAACTTCATTCTATGTTGATAATATGGTAACTGGAGCCAAAACTGATGAAGAGGCTCTTGGTTTGTACGACTTTGTAACTGATTTGTTTTCACAAGCAAACATGAACCTCCAAGGATGGTGCTCCAACTCTCAGGCGCTCAAAGAGAACATACCTCATGGTAAGCTCACAAAAGAAGATGAATCAAATGTAAATGTCTTAGGTGTAAAGTGGGATACTACAGAGGACACTTTAAGCATAAAACCAATTAACTGTATAGAAGATATTTGTACAAAGAGGACTGTTTTGAAACTCGTATCCTCAATATTTGACCCTTCTGTTCTATTTATCCTAGTAACATTGAAAGCGAAGCTTTTTATTCAAAGTTTGTGGGAAGAAAATTTGGACTGGGACGTGCCCCTAACCGAGTACAAATGCAAGGAGTGGCAAGAAATAAAACGTGATATTGTCAGCATTTCTAATGTTTCAATACCAAGATATGTTGGTTTAGAACCAACCTCAATCGAGTTACACTGTTTCATCGATGCTTCGAACATTTGCTATGCAACTACAGTATATGTTCGTGTGCAAAACGGATCAGTTTCAAAATCTAAACTTGTATTTTCCAAAAGCCATTTAACTCCTAAAACTAAAAAAAACATCTCTGTGCCTCGTCTGGAACTACTTGGGGTTTTAATAGGTTCGCGTGCCTTAAACTTTGTGGAGAAGAATTTAGAACAGCCAGTTTCAAGAAAGTTTCTTTGGACCGACTCCCAGTGTGTCTTACATTGGATTAACACAACTAAGATTTTACCTAAATTCACTGAAAGAAGAGTTTCTGAAATAAAGGCAAATAAAGATGTTATATTTAAATATGTTCCATCTGAAAATAATCCATCAGATGTAGCAACTCGTGGTTGAATGTTAACAAACTTTGCAGCTGTCAAATGTGGTGGTCAGGACCTCAGTGGTTTAATCTGCCTGAAAACCAATGGCCGAACTGGAACTTTAATCCCACTGAAGAAATTCATGAAGTTAAAGAAGAATTAACAGCGTTTAATGAGACAGCTGAAGAAAGGATCTTAGAACCTCCATATGGAATTGATGTCAAACGATTTTTGACTCTGAATAAACTACTACGAGTAACAGCGTTCTGCGAAAGATTTATTTCTAAGTGTAGAAGACAATCCATTGTTCATACCACAACTAACGTGACTGCTGAAGAAATCCAGTTGGCTAAACTAAGATGGGAAAAATATGTTCAAAGGAAACACTTTTCCGAAACTATAAGTAACATCGAAACCAATAAAGGAGATCCACTTCAAAAACAATTGAAACTGTTTCTTGACTATGACGGCCTGCTTAAATGTTCTGGAAGGCTTTCATATGCTGAACTTTCAATACTCCAGAAACACCCTAAACTTCTACCAAAAAATGAATACTTCTCAACTCTAGTAATACAACACTACCATAATGCTTCATTTCCTGCAGTATGTTGGAGTTCAACATACTCTGGCAGAAATAAGAAAAGAATACTGGATTTTGTGTGGAAGATCTCAAGTCTACAAAACTATCAAGAAATGTTTAACTTGTATTCGTTGGGAGGGTGGTCCATACAAATTGCCACCCATGCCTCCACTTCCAAAAGAGAGGGTTACAGAGCAGATCCCATTTAGCAACACTGGACTCGATTACTTCGGCCCATTATACGTTAAAGACTATCACAACAATGACTCTGGAGATTTAAGGAAAGTTTATGGCTGCATATTTACTTGTCTTACAACAAGAGCCATTCATCTAGAGCTAGTTATCGATTTAACAACTGAAGAATTTCTTCTATGTCTCAAACGGTTCATAAGCAGAAGAGGTAAACCAAAACAAATATTTCTAGACAATGCTCCTCAATTCAAACTCGCCGCTTCATTTACTGAAGATATTTGGAGAAAAAACTTCAACGACTCTAGTGTTTTATCTTACATACATAATGAGGGATGTGAGTTCTGTTTTATTCCTGAACTATCACCTTGGATGGGCGGTTTCTATGAGCGACTTATATCCCTAGTAAAGAGGTGTTTAAGAAAGACAATTGGTCCGACAGTACTTACATTTACTCAGTTGGAAACTACTTTAACTGAAATTGAAGCGGTATTGAATTCAAGACCTTTAGTGTACGTCTCTTCTAGTAAAGCCAGTTTATCAGATTGTATCTTAACTCCCGGTCATTTCCTGAATTTTCACGGGAAAAATGGAATTGAAATGAGTGGAAAGACAACTAATCCAGACCATAAAGCTATCCAACACTGAACATTTACTTCAAACTTGGAAAAAAGGACAGAACCTCATAAACACATTTTGGGTTCTTTGGAAGAAAGACTACTTAACTAGTTTGAGAGAAAGGACTCAATCTGAAATCAAGCAGAAACGTTGCCGGTCTTCACAATTCCCCAGTATTGGAGATATTGTCCTTATTCACGATAATTTACCCAGAGGATGTTGGAGACTTGGTCGAATTAATAAACTACGCTCAAAGCAGAGATGGAAATATCAGAAGCGTAACAGTCACTACAAGCAACAAAAAGAAAATAATTCGACCTTTAAAATTACTCTACCCTCTTGAAATTAACCGTGATGAGACTAACCAGGTGTGTTGAAGAAATTTCTCAAGTGGCCGGAGTGTGGCAAAGCCATAACATTTCCCAAAAGACTGTTTGTAACATATGTAATTAATACCAGATGTTGTGAATATAAAAAGAAAACAATTGAGTGGTACTAGTTGAACAAATAGCAAGAAGATGATGTTAACTGAAACTTAAACTACTTTAATTGTCAAAAATAAAACTTATTTCACGCTTCCACATTTATATACTTACTTAATTTAGAACAAAACTTATAAATCCGCGACACTGGGAGTAATATTGTCCAAGTCTTTTATCTTGAATATGGAGAGCAAGGGCTTATGGTCTGTCTCAATATGCAAATGCAGCCCTAAAATGAGGTGTTCAAATCGTTCACACCCCCATGCAATCGCTAGAGCTTCTTTTTCTATTTGAGCCCAATTACGTTCGGCTGATGACAAACTTCTCAAAGCATAGGCCACAGGACGTTTAGTTCCATCTTCTTGAAGCTGAAGTAGTGCAACTCCAATACCGTATGATGAGGAATCCGCTAAAGGAAGGTTTCTTTAGACATGCTGTATAAAGCGAGACACGGTTCGGACATCAATGACAGTTTAATCTTTTCCAAAGCTTGGTCTTGATCAGGCCCCCAAACAAATTCTGTATTTCTTTAAATCATGTAGTGGATTTATTCGTCTGCAGTGAGTGGAATTGTCCATGGTTCAGTTATAAGGATTCAATATTTTAAAGTATCTAGTGAATTACAAGGTTAAGTTTTACATGTATGCAGTAAAAACATTGGGGAAGTACTATTCTAGTAACTGAATAATCAATCTTTTATTTTATTTTTGTAAATAGTTTGATATTTAAGAATTAAAGTACTCACTTTTCAGTATGTAGAAAAGCACATGTTTTGAAGATCATATTTAACTGTATAGAACACCATTATGGGCACTGCACCAGTAAAGTTAGAGTAAAATATAAAATTTTTACTTGTAAATAAATAAGTTGAAAACTTAAGTGATATTATTTTACTCAGAAAGACTCTATAAAAACAATAAATATCAGTCAGTTTGGTTAGAGTAGTAATTTCCTGGAGAAACATTAAAAACAAACTGATCTTTTTCACGGCAACTACATCTTATCAGTTGTGGCAACTACAGACTACAAAGTTCAGGTCTGTTATCAGAGCTGGACTACATAAACTGTCAACAATAGATTATAGCTTATCGTTACTGACTACCTGTGAAGTCGAGTTATTTATGATTATAGTAATTAATTGTTGAGCTGGAGCTCAACATTGTTGCCATTTTCAAAACAAGGATATTTAGTTTTTCTGAGAGTAAACCAATCAATACAAATCAAAGAAAATTAATTCAAATGCATAACAAAAATTAAAATAAGCTTATTCAACAGACAAAAATGACCAAAAACCCGTGTGGAATTTGTAAAAGAGGGGCAGGGTCAGGCTCCGTTTTTTGCAAAGGTTTCTGTGGTTATTGGTACCATAAAAGATGTATGAAGGATATGACGGATGTGCAATTCCGTGAAATCTGCAAAGAGGGTACTCAACATAAATGGAAATGTTATAACTGTAAGAAATCTGAAACTAATCAGGAAAACATGACAATAGATGTTGTAAAAGAAACAATCAAAAATCTTGATATAAACAGCAACTCAAATGAGGACCTGGAACGCTCACTTACAATTGCAGCAGAGGCTGGCAATTTGTTGTTAACGGAGAATGAAAAGTTAAAACAAGAACTACACAGCATGAAGTTATCCAAAACTTAGTATCTGAATAGATTAGAAGATAGACTACAAAGCTATGAAGATCAAATAAATAAATCTAAGTTAGAAAAAATAAAGGCAGTTAATGAACTAACAGATGAGATAAAATTTTTGAAAGATAAATTATCAAAGAGTGATGAATTTAGAAATAACTTGGCTTCACAGTTGGATAGTGAAAGAACTGTTGACTTAAGTGAAAGTAAATTACTAACACCTAAGGTTTTACTGTTACAATAATTATCTTTTATTTTACTGAAGTACACACACACACAACATTTTTACTCAAACATAACTTATTCAACAATTCTCATTACAATAAAAACAATCCTAACTATTTACACATGATCAGCTGTTACCAACATAAATTAAATTAAATACAGGACAAGTAACAGCAAACATATTATATAAAAATAAAATTACATTCAACACCTTCCCTTAATTTTAATTTTATATAAGAAACAAAAAATAAATATCTCGATTATCGTCTTCTGTTCAAGATTTTGGATAGTTGATCAAAGCTTTGCTAAATTGATGAAACTTGACATTGTTCAAGGGTTTTGTAAACATATCCGCAACATTCTCGGATGTAGAAACAAAAGAAATGTTTATTTTACCTTGCCTTACATTTTCAGTCAAAAAATGGTAGCGAACATCAATGTGTTTGCTTCGCTTATTAAAAATTCCATTTTTACAAAGCTTAATAGCACTTTGATTGTCCATGTTTAGGTTTGTTTCAACATTAGTTCCACTCAACTCTTGCAAGAAAGTTTTTAAATATAACACTTCTTTGACACATTCCGCCGCTGCAATGTATTCTGCTTCAGTGCTGGACAAAGCTACAATCGGTTGTCTTCTTGTACACCAGCTTATTGGGTCTTCTCCATACATTATGACAAATCCAGTAGTACTTCTTCTTGTATGCTTGCAATTTGCATAGTCTGCGTCACAATATACATTTAGGCAATTTTCTCCTGATGCTGAAAATAATATTCCTGCGTCTTGAGTACCTTTAATATATCTTAAGGTTCGTTTGACATTTACAACATCTTCATTGATTGGATTCTCAACACATCTACTTTCTAATCCCACAGCAAGTGTAAGATCAGGTCTGGTTTTATTGGATAAGTACAGCAAACTTCCTACAACTTCTCTGTAAGGATAATCTTTTGTCAGGCAGCTTACTTCTTCATCAGGTTTGCTCGTTTTCACTGGACAAATGGGAGTGTCTACAGGTTTACAATCTATCATTCCATATTTTTCGAGAATACTGTTTGAATAGTTCTTTTGTGTTAACAATATCCCTTCCCTTGAATATAAAATTTCCATTCCAAGAAAGTTTGATGGGTTTTCGTCTGTTTTTATTTTAAAATCTCTAGACAGCTCGTTCAAAAGTTTCTTCATCTCTCTTTCATCTGAACCAGCAAGAATCCCATCATCAACAAATATAGCTAGATGAATACTGCCATTTGTAAAAACACAACGGTCAGACTGAGTTTGTTTTAAGCCATATTTTAGTAAGCAGTTTGTAAACAACTGGTTCCATTTTAATGGAGCTTGTTTAAGTCCATATAAAGTCTTTCTTAATTTCAAAACTTTATCTTTATGATCAAACCCTTCAGGTACACACATATAAATTTCTTCATCTAAATTTCCATAGAGAAAAGCAGTTTTAACGTCAAATTGCATTAATTTGAGATTTTGTTTGGCAGCTACTGAAAATAACAAACGTAAAGTTGAATTACTTACAACTGGGCTGTAGGTTTTTTCATAGTCTATACCTTTTTCTTGGGCAAAACCTCTTACAACTAGTCTCGCGTTGTATTTTCCGTTATCCTTTCTTGTTACACTTGTTACTTAGGATCTTCTTGTTTAGGCTTGCTTTTTGTCAACCACTTCCCACGTTTCATTCTCAATAAGGGAGTTTTTCTCATCCTCAATTGCTTGTAGCCAATTTTTTTTTATCTGGTCCTTTGATTGCTTCTTCATATGTCAACATCACAAAATCCTTATATCTTTCAGGTAGTTTATTTTTTCTTCTTAGTTTGATGCTTTGTGTAGTATCAGTATTACTTGAACTTGGCTGTTCTTCATTGATTTCATTTTTGTCTGAAACCAACTCAAACTCTATTTCATTATTACTTATCTCACTTAGATTATCTGCACTCTCAATATCTTCATTTTCAGTTTTGTCTTCTTTCTGGTCATTTTCATTTTCATTTTTGTCTTCTTTCTTGTCATTTTCATTTTTGTCTCCTTTCTGGTCATTCTCTGTTGTATTTTCAGAGAAAGTAACCTCATCACCATTATTAGTTATTGCAGAAACAGACAACAAGTTTTTACTGAGTTCAGGAACATATAGCACATTATTCAGGATACATTCTTTGGATTTTACAGTTCCACTCGTTGAAGCTAACATGGTTTGATTTTTCTTTGCAACATATATTTCAGAAGAAATATTTTGTTTATTACTTAACAAATCTTCACAATTTGTCATATGTGAAGATGTGCCTGAATCAACAACCCATTCAGATACAAAGTTTACAGTCCCACTATTACCCCAAACATTTTGTCCATCATCATACGACAAAAAAGACACAGTTTTACTAGCGACATTTAGGTTCTGGTTTTTTCTAAAGTAACAATCTTTTTCATTATGATTTGACTTTTTACATATATTACAAAATAAATTTGGCTTTACATTTCTTTTTTCAAACTTGTTAACAAAATTTTTTACATTTCCACAGGTGTTTGCTAAATGACCAACAGCATTGCATTTAAAACATCGCCTTTCATTATCAGAGTTAGCCCAATTGTGTGTAGGTTTCTTGCAGTATTTTGCTTTATGGCCTGGAATTTTACAGTTGTGACAAACAACTTGGAATGCAAGATTTTTCTCTAGGCTTACCTCCTTTAACTCACTTCTTGACTCTTCTGCTAACAGTCTCGCTGTTAGATTTGCCAATGTCTTTTCTTCATTGGGCATTGATTCCCAGGCAGTTACAAAATACTTAAATCTATCTGGCAGACTGACAAGAATTTTTGATATTATCATTTTGTCATCAATATCTTGTTTTAAAGTTTTTAGTCTGTGTGCTATGTTTTCAATTCTACTTAGGCCTATGTGAGAACTTATATCAGAATTAGGCTCATACCTGAGGTTAAAGAATTCTTGTAATAACGAGTACTTCTGCTGCTCCGAGTCTCTTTCATAAATATTACAAAGCTTCAAAAACATTTCTCTTGAGTTCTCACAGTTAATAATATGTAACATCGGTCCCTTCTCAATAGAACTAACTATACACTCCTGAGCCTTGGCATCTCTTTTAATCCAATCAGCCTTCTTCTTTCCATCGCCCATATCTTCAAGTTTCTCAGAACCGTCAACAATACTCATCAAATCACTGGATTGAAATATTATTTTAATCTGAAATTTCCACAATGGAAAAGTTTCAACTCCTTTGAGTTTTTCTACGAAATCATCTTCATTTACTGATGCCATTGTTAGTCTTACTTTTACTTTTTCACTCACCTTCACTACACTTTAACTCTTAGGGTTTTACTAGAAGATTACTTCTTGTTTTTACAGTTATGGTTGAATTAATGGATTTTTCTGGGCCCATAACCTGTTGACTTAAGTGAAAGTAAATTACTAACACCTAAGGTTTTACTGTTACAATAATTATCTTTTATTTTACTGAAGTACACACACACAACATTTTTACTCAAACATAACTTATTCAACAATTCTCATTACAATAAAAACAATCCTAACTATTTACACATGATCAGCTGTTACCAACATAAATTAAATTAAATACAGGACAAGTAACAGCAAACATATTATATAAAAATAAAATTACATTCAACAAGAACAGAGTTCAAAAACAAAACAGAGGATTTATTACTACAAAAGGCCCAACTAAAAACCAAACTTATGGAACTGGAGAATACTGCAACACTAACTGAGGGGCAAACTGACAATGCAACTAAAGTTGCTAAGCTTTTGAAAGCGGATGACGCAGCTTGGTCAAGAGCTAGATGGTTGGATGACACAATACTTCAATCATACTTTTATTACTACAATCAGGATCCCACAAACACAGGATCATCGGTACTACTCTTAGGTCCACTCCCAACACAAATTCTTAAACATTCAAACAGTGAAGATATTAAATCTGAAATTAACACTCTGCAATTTAACACCTTCAAATATGTTTTATGCTGTCTCAATAATAGTTTGGACCCAATGGTGGATGACTCTGGCTCACATTGGAGCCTTCTAGTCTTTGATAATTTCAGGAAATGCGCTTACCACCTGGATTCAAGCTCTGGATTAAATAAGCTAAGTGCCTTGGCACTTATGAAGAACATGGATTTTCAAGGAACTCTATGGGATATTCCTTGTTCACAGCAGCAGAATAGTTTTGAATGTGGAATTAATGTTTTGGTTAACTCAAAAATAGTTACTGAATTCTATTGCAAAAACCCAATTAATCAAAAGTTACCATTGCAAGATTGGTACAGGTTATATATGGAAGGACGAGCTGACCAGCGCAGTGAAACTCTTATTGACAATTTTAATCATAAAACAAGTAAAGATGATGGGGAAATTTCCCAAAAGGATCAAGAAAAGGATAACTGGATCAAAGTAGGCCAAAAGCAGAGAAAAATTAAAAAGTCTAAATCTAAACAAGGAAGGTCTAAAACGACAATCAACCTAAAAAATACTTTCTCTCCACTTACAGAAATATCTTCAACTGCAAGTGGAAAATTAGATCAGGATAACATGCAAGTTAACCAAAAGAAAGGCAAACATAAAGACTGTGAAGAAAAAGAGTCACAACCTATCAGAAGAAAAACAAATGTAAATCACTACAACAAAACAAGAAAATCCAACACAAATGTCTTTGAGATAACCAGCAAAGCCAACGATCCATCTACACTTCAAGTGGTGTCGTCTACTCCAATAAGGAATACAAAGAATGTTACAACTAAACATGAGAATAATTCTAAAATAAAACCCACATTTTACATAACAGGAGACAGCCATGCAAGAGACATTGCAAACCTACTGAGACCACACCTTCCTCACTACAATGTTACATCAACCTACTACCCAGGAGCACACCTAATATATATACTTCATGAATTAGAAAAACATAAATTAAAATTTACTAAAAATGATATAGTTTTAATTATTGGTGGTACTAACAGAACAGACTCCTGGCACCAAAATCAGGTGTATGCTAAGCTTTGTTCTATCATTAGGAGTTTCAAATGTGAAATTGTATTGACGGAACTGCCCTACATCTACCAGCAGCCACATAATGGTAGAAAGTTTTTTGAAATTGAGACCTGCAACTTAGAACTATTGGCTTTTTCTTTGGAAAATAACACCAAGCTCTTATTATTTAATCATAAATTAAATTCCTTTGAACATTATGCTAGGAACGGATTACATCTGAACTCAAACGGAAAACAGATAGTCTGTAATTGTATCGCCTCCTGGTTAAATGGGTCGAAGGATTTGGGGAAAGTATGTAATTTGGATGAGTCACATAAGTCACACAAACAGAGATGCGCAAGGAAACAGACGATTGACAACGCCAAAAGCATTCAAGTGGTAGAAGAAGATATGGCCAAAATGTTAGCTGACTACAGTAAACAGGAATTCACTGCATTTGCTCATTGTATTTCAGCAGACATATACCATGAGAAAAATATGTCAGAAGGCGTAGCGGTGACGTTTAAGGAATTCTGTGGTAAACCATCATCCGCTGACTTAATTCAACCCAATCTTGCATATACAAAAATTAGTGAAATATCTGGCGTTTATAGTTTAATCACTAAAGAAGATTATTTCAAGAAACCTTCAAGATCTAGATATGACAAAGCATTTCATGGTTTGATAGAAGATTTCAAGAGTAGAAAATTTAAACATCTGATATGCTCCCCAATGGGATGTACTAGGGATAAAATAAAACTAGAACACTTTATATGCAACCTAACAAGGCTTCAAAAGGAAACAGGTGCACGGATTACAATTGTAGTCCATGAAGAGGCAGTAAACAGTCGGCTGAGAAGAGGTCTGTCCCACTCCGACTTTGTGAAGAGGCTACAGCAACTGGTACGTAAGGAGCAGCAAACTCCAGGTCAGCCCGAGACGTCAACTAAGAATAAGAATAAGAATAAGAATAAGAATAAGAATCCTTTATTGTCATTAGACACAGTTGTGCAATAGACATTGTCAAAGAAAACTATAAACTAGAAAATGTAACAGAGTCATGAACATTATCACAGTAGACCTTATATAACATACATGTAAAACTTAGCCTATATCACAGAAGAGATCACAGTTGTCAATTGAGAATAAATATCATAAAATAAAAATTGTTGAATAACAATGCATGTTACTTAAAATCTATAAAATCAGTAGCACTCAAATGCAAAAACTCATTAACAGAATAAAGTGGGTGCTTTAGAAGACCATTTGTTACAACAGTTTTAAAATTAGCAAAGGATTCAATATTCTTGACATGATGAGGTAGTATATTGTACAGTTTAAGCCCTATAACTTTAGAGCTTTTGGCTGCTTTGGTCAATCTACAAAAGGGAATGTCAATTTCATGCTTGAGCCTTGTGTTGTGGCTATGTACATTTAGCCGTTTCAACAAGAATGCAGATTGTTTTTTTACTTCTAATAGAACATACAAAACATATAAACTAAAGACAGTTAACACTTTTTCATGGATAAAAATAGGCCTACAGTGCTCTGAGTAGTCAGCTGAAGCTAGTATTCTGACAGCTTTTTTCTGAACCAGTAAGACATCATGTACTCCAGCTGCATTTCCCCATAAACATATGCCATACAGTAAATTACTTTGAAAGAAACTATTGTAAGCAAGCTTGAGATATGACTTCGGGACATTTTTATCTAAAGATCTTAGTAAATATACAACTCTTGAAAGTTTGTTACAAATATAATCC
Source organism: Macrosteles quadrilineatus (assembly GCF_028750875.1). Lineage (NCBI taxonomy): Eukaryota > Metazoa > Arthropoda > Insecta > Hemiptera > Cicadellidae > Macrosteles > Macrosteles quadrilineatus. Next base: position 2,271,005 of record NW_026542606.1, read on the forward strand.
GTATGAAATTGCCATGTCAATTTTCTATCAAGAACTAAGCCTAATAGTTTAACATTACTTAACCCTAATTGATCACAGGAGGGAGAATCACTAGCCTTGACATTTTTATTACTAAAAACTATGGTTTGAGTTTTGTCATTGTTAAGTATGAAACCATTGGTACTGAACCAGTTGGATACACTTTTAAGGGCACTTTCAGAATTCAAATTGACAGTTTTTATATCAGAACCAGCATTAAACAAAGTAGTGTCATCAGCAAAACATACAGTCTCAAATGGTACATTAACATCAATGTCATTAACCATGACAAGGAATAAAAGAGGTCCAAGAACCGAACCTTGCGGCACGCCAAAGGGTACAAGTCTCTTACATGAATACTGATTATTGACACAGACTATTTGTTCTCTATTATCTAGGTATGAGCTAAGAAGTGACAGAGTTGTATCAGTCACCTTGTAGTACTTTAACTTAGCCAGCAATGTCTCATGACAAACACAATCAAAGGCTTTACTGAGGTCACATAAGGTGACACCAGTATCGGCTCTGCTTTCAAGGTTTGCTAGGATTGCATCTACAAGATAGGTCACAGCTTGAATTGTAGATTTCCCAGTTCTGAAACCATACTGTATAGTTGAAAACAAGGAATTATCTTCAAAATAATTGTACAGCTGGTCATGTAAAATTCGTTCAAAAACTTTGGCAAAGACTGGAATTAAAGCTATTGGCCTATAACTAGCTGGGAGATCTCTGCACCCTTTCTTAAAAACAGGAACAACCTTAGATAACTTAAGCTTTGCAGGAAATACACCTTCAATAAGACAACTATTTATACAATAGGTTAAAGGCTCTACAATCACAGGTAAAATAGACTTTAGCACATCACTAGACAGGCCATAAATATCACGACTTTTAGAACTTTTTAGAAGCCGCACATGCCGCGCTACCTCCTCACATGACACTAACTTCCATTCCAAACCGGGTGCTGCAATGCTCTTGGTTTTGAGAAGATCCACTGCAGCCGAAGGAACGCCACCAGATTTCTCCGCCACCTCCAACACCGAGTCAATGAAGAAGTCGTTGAAGTCGTTTGGTTCCACAGAAGTATTGGGTAGATGTTTGCTCGAAGATTCTTTCCGAATGGCCTGCCAAGCTGCTCTACACTTGTTGTCGGACAACTAACCTTCCATCTGGCAACATTCAGCAGACTGATGACAGGAGACTTCACCAGCAACACCAGATGTCGTCAGACCTTCAGCATCAATGCAGCAGCGATGTGTATGTGTCTAGTGCAGTGAGAAGTAATGCCTGTTTACTCCCCTCCACTATTCTTGCACCAGGCCCTCTTTCCTTTTGTGAAGCCGTAGTCCAAGGCAATAGAAATGGTAGTGTCAGTGAGATAATGCATAGTGGTGAGAGAATGCTTCCTGGAGGTTCCAATAATAACTACATTCACATTGATGATGCAGAAATGCACTTTCCTTTTTTAGGAATAATCCCAAAGAGAAACCAACTTCTCTGAAATCGGAAATAGTTACAAATAAAAAGCTTTTACACCCAGCCAGTGTCATATAGGGTTTCTAACAACAATAAGAAGAATGTGGTTCTTCATTGGAATCTCCAGGGTGCAAATGGAAAAATGGAGGAGTTAGAATTGTTCATTTTAGGTTTAGAATGTAAAGTAAAAATTATATGTATTAATGAGCATTGTATAAGAAAAGATAATAAGTATATTTTAAATAAAATGTCAAATTTCTGTTTAGCTGACGGCTTTTTTAGGGAGAGATCTGAGGGAGGTTCCTGTATTTTAATTCACAACTCTCTATCATTTATTGTTCGAGATGATCTCGCTGTATTTAACGAAGAATTCTTGTTTGAGGGTTCCTTTGTACAAATAATCTCATTAAATCTACTAATCGTTTCAGTCTACAGGATTCCAGGGAATAAAATTTCAAAACTGTTTTTAAAAAAATTAGACACTTTTTTAAGGTTTGTAGCATTAAAAAATAAAAACTTAAAAATTTTATTGTCCTCTGATTTTAATGTAAATTTACTAAAAAAGGATACAAATTCAAGTAGGTTTTGTAACATTGTTAAAAAATATGGTTTTTATATTCACTGCAAAGAGACAACTAGAATTACTCCCAATACAGCTACTTGCATTGACAATTTTCTTACGAGCAAAAACTTCTATGGGTCCTTGATTTACAATATTAAGCATGATCTTTCGGACCATAATGTTCTAATTATGTCTCTTCCTAAATTCCCTAATAAAGTAAAAGCTCCCAGAATTTATAGAAGATTTTTTTCAACAGACAACTCAGAGAAATTTTTGATCGTACTACATCAAAAACTATATAGTTTTACTCTTTTAGAATCGTGCAATAGTAGTTATGATAGTTTTCTACATTTATTTCTGACATCCATGCATGAGTGTTTTCCATTAAAACTATTCATAGAAAGGAAAGAATCCAAGGCTTTATGGGTCAACGATGAAATAATGAGGTTAGCTCGTAAGAAGAGGCTATTACATGTTAAATTTAAGGAATTTAATGATGAAAATTCAAAGTTAAAATACAAAAAATGTAGGAAAGAATTTAAAGCTTTAGTAAATAAGAGTAAAAGAACAGAAAACAATAATTTCATTGTCAATGCAAGAAATAGAATGAGGGCCACCTGGTCTGTAGTCAAGAAAGAAATAGGAATTAGAAAAGACGACAAATTTGTAGATGTGCAATTAGAAGTTGAGGGTAGTTTGTTAGATGATCCAGGAGTCATAGCCTCTTGCTTCAACAATCACTTTATAAACACAGTTGATATTTTAAATGTCCCGGCCCCGTCTTTCATAGACATCAAATCCCCATCAGCTTTGTCATTTCCAGTGTTGATGGACCTGTGCCCAACACAGGGCTCAGAAATAGGCAAAATTATACAGAGCCTAAGCAATTCTGGCTCTGTTGGTTGGGATGAGGCTCCAACGAGGTTAATTAAACTGTCCCAACACTTAATAGCCCCGGTCATTAGCTTAATAGTCAACCAATGTTTTTTGTCAGGTCAATTTCCAGATAAACTTAAACTATCAGAAGTAAAACCAATTTTTAAGAAAGGAAAAAGAACAGATATTAATAATTACAGACCAATTTATATTTTAAGCAACTTTGCAAAAATCTTTGAAAAAGCAATTAATTTCCGCTTGACAAATTACTTAGAACAGAACAATGTATATTCACAATCACAATTTGGATTCAGGAAAAATAAATCAACCACAAAGGCATTAACTAAATTTGTCAACATGGTCTCTGAGGCGCTGGATGAGGGGCAGAGTACTGCTGGGGTGTTCTGTGACTTATCCAGGGCATTCGACTGTGTTGACCACAAACTAATTATTTGCAAACTGAAGAAAGTAGGGATTGTTGGTCAGGTATTGCAACTTCTCTCAAACTACCTATCAAATAGAAAGCAACGCACAGTAGTTTATAGGGATGGCCACAAGTTCTTGTCCGGATGGAATAATATCAGGTACGGTGTTCCTCAAGGTTCCATCCTGGGGCCAACACTATTCTTAATATTTATTAATGATATAGACTGTAATATATCAGGCGAACTCTTCTTGTATGCAGATGACACAAATGTTATATTAAAAGCCCCAAAAATACATCAATTGGAAATCATTGTTCAGAAATCAATAAAAGAACTAGAGGAATGGTTCTCTCAAAATGGACTACTGTTAAATAATTCAAAAACACAAATTATGCAATTTAAGGGGAAAAACTCTTCAAATTCATTAAATAGCAGCCTATTAATCCCGACAGATTCACACAAAGTATTAGGAATACATATTGATTCAAAATTAAATTGGGGAGATCATATTCAATATCTAACAAAAAAATTACTTTCTTTTCGCTATGCAATAAGTGTTACAATTGATGTAACATCTCTGAAAGTATGTAAATTAGTATATTGTGCCTATATTGATTCTATAATAAGGTATGGTATAGTACTCTGGGGATCCAGTCCCAAAACAAAAAAACTTCTTAACGCACAAAAATCAATTGTACGTACCATGGTTAAAGTATCAAAGAAAAACAGTTCTAGACCTCATTTTAAAAGATTAGGGATTTTAACCATCACAAGTATGTACATTTTTGAAATGGTTAAGCTATTAATTAACAATATAGATAATTTTGAAGAGTTTAAATTTACACATAACTATTCCACACGTCAGAAACATTTATATCAATTCCCAATACATAGACTAACTCTTTTTGAACGTACACCAAAATACAGTACATGGCTATAAAAATTTTTAATAAACTTCCAAAAAGAATCACCAACAATCCAAAAAACATACTCCTAGAAAAATTACATGAGTTATTAATTGAAAAGGCATATTATAAAATAGAAGATTTCTATTCTGATGTTTTCTAAACGGACAAGAATTGGGTTAATTTTGTAAACTAAATTCACTTTGAATACATACCTGATGGCTTTCATTGATTTTAGCAGGATTTTATCTTATTTGTTGTTTTTTATAATGGTAACTTTTACTTGATGTCAGTAGTAATAATTTTGAGTTTTGTGAATTAATTAGTTATAGTATTTTTTTAAATTCTTATTTTTGACGACACTCCTGTCTTTGTACGTTGTACTATGTAAGATGTTAAGAGTGAATAAAGAATTTGAATTTGAATTTGAATGAACTATGGTCGACAAATTATGAATAAACTTGGCTACCCTACGTAATTGACAACACCTAGAATTCTCCTTAGTTCTTTAACATTAGTTGGCGTCTTGAGTTTTTGGATAGCCTCAACACGAGAGGGATCTGGCTTAATACCATTTTTAGTTACAAGGTGGCCTAGTAAACTGATACTGTCATGCCGGAACACACATTTTGATCTATTAAGTGTCCAGCCCTGGAGCCTACACAAAACACTATGTAAGTTTTTGTCATGTTCTTCCATATCTTTCCCGTATAGGCCTATGGTTATGTCATCGAAATGGCAAACAACACTTTGAAGGCCTTCAAGTGATTCAGACATTTGACGCTGGAATACTTCTGAACCAGTATAAATCCCGAAAGGAAGTCGTAAAAATCTGAACCTTCCAAAAGGTGTGATGAAAGTAGTAAGATATGAAGCTTCTTCTGTTATGAGTATTTGCCAATAACCCGAGTTAGCATCTAGTTTCGAGAACACCTTAGCACCATCTAATTGTCCCAGAGTGTAGTCTACAGAAGGCACAGGATACAGTTCTCGTTTAACACTCTCATTAAGTTTAGTAAAATCTACGCAAAGTCTTATTGAATTGTCCTTTTTGGGGACAATGACAAGAGGTGAACACCAGTCAGTCGGAGTGTCTACTCTCACGATAACACCTTTATCCAACATTGCATCCAGTTCCTTTTTTACAGCATCTTTATAGGGTAGGGGAACATGCCTAGGAACTTTGAGAGAGTACGGTTCAGCGTTTGGCTTTAATTTTATATTATAATGAGCTTGTGTATCACCGAGACCACTGAAAAGTTTAGGGTATGATGTAAAGGGATCAAATGAGCCAGTTGAGTTGACTCGAAACATCCTTTTAACTAAACCCAAATTTTCACTAACTTCATTGCTCAAAAGGGTTCTATCAGCACCAGATATTACATAAAACTGAGCCTTACAATATTGATTCTTGTACTGGATTGTACCCTTATACATAAAAAGTTTCAACTTATAAAGTGATTGGGGCAAGACACAAACGTCAGCTCCAGTGTCTATTTTAGCTTGAATACATACTCCATTTAGTTTAACTTCAGCAGACCATTTTGCTTTAGAATTCTTTTGAGGATTAATAGACCCCACAAATTTGTCACTCTTATTAACTTCATCATCTTGAAGAGGATGTGAATTTATTTCCTTGACATTCTTGAACTGGCAACATTTAGCAAAATGGCCCTTCCTGTTACAGTTTCGACAGAAAATATTCCGGGCAGGACATTTTGGTCGTTCATGTTGAGCGTTACCACACCACTGGCATTGATTGTAGTAATTTGTACTGGACGCATTGGAATCAACTGGAGGTTTCTGAGCAAATTTAGGCCTAGTGCCCCAAGTCCTTGAAGTGACTTTATCTGCAGTTAGTGCATGTTCAGAAGACCTGGACCTCATCAATGATTGTTGCATTTTAATCGATTCGGCTTGCTTAACATTTGAGACAGCAGAATTAAGTGTTAGATCTGCATTCATTTGTAGTTTTTCAGATAAACTTTTGTCCCTAATCGCTACAACAAGTTGATCTCGTATAGCCTCATCTTTATAAGAAGCAGGAATATCGTATCTAGAAGCCATCTCATGAAGATCATGAATCAAACTCTCAACACGCTCTTCCTCATGTTGAACCCTAGTATGAAACATTTACCTCTCATAGATTACATTTTTAGAAGGAGCGAAATATTTATCAATTTTTTTTAAAACAGTTTTGAAACTTTTACTTTCCTCAGATGTCAAATTAAATGATTCAAATATGCTTTTGGCCTTTTCGCCCATCATATATAGTAAGGTGTTTACCTGATATGGTTCGTCTTCATTGGTGAGCCCAGATACCGCATTAAAGCGCAAGAAACGGGTTTTCCATTTAGGCCAGTTTTCTCCTTTAAAATCAAAATGTTCTGGGGAAGGAACACTAAAAACCTTTCATCCTTATGTACTGTATTGCTAAAACAATAAAAACCCGCTGCCACCATGTAGTGTTATTGTATGTTAAATTAAAATAGTTTTAATAAGACAAATACTTTATTTCCCAATGTTTACCAAACAAAAACTAAACAAATAATATTTTAACACCATATGTTTTCAAACACATATGAATAACAACACAATAAAGACTAAGGCTAAGTCGGAACAGACGGATACGGTTGTGCGGTCGATTAGACAAACCTGGGACAAGTACGTCCTCTTTGAACTGGGTAAGTTGAAAGAAAAAGCTGCTTATGCTGCTGAACTAAAGGCAGCCGTGGAGGGCCAAGGCACCGTCCGCGCACTCGAGCCCAAGACGTCAGTTGAGGTTCGAGACATAGATTGTGTGTTGGCAGAGAGTGAAGTAATTAAGGCCTTAAAGGAAGCAGTCCCTGAGCTTGCTGGAAAATCGGCTGTTCTTAGGTTGTAGCTCACAAAACCAAATAGTAGCTGTACTATTTGACTAAGAATTAAGTGAATGCACTGTTTTATGTCATAACTCAAACTCAACTAACTTTATTTACCTTTATAAAAACATAGAATAACAAATAAACATATGATAATAATTAATAGAAATTAACAGGTGTTATGAAATAAACTGTCTCACAACACCCTCCCTTTTAAGTTTGAAAGTTCTTCAACCAGCTTGGTTTTTGTATGTTTCTCTTTGGACGGTTGTATGGTTCTGTTTGATGTGTATTCGCTGACAAATTTTCTTCACTGTTTTCCTCTCTTAAATAAGGGGCAAGTTTGAGGTGGAATCGATTTCTTCTCACATTCCTCTTATCAGTTTCAACAATATATGAACGAGGGCTGTCCAGGATTTTCACAATCTTGCCATGTCTTCTAAGGTCCACAATCCAAACTGGGTCTCCTATATGAAGAGGATTGAGAGTTTGCACTTTGTGCCTTCTATCATAGTTGTGTTTGTACTTCTCACGATATCTTTCTTCTCTCCCTTTAAGATCCTTTAGATCTGGTTTTCCACAAAGCAAATGTCCTGTCTGAGGCAATGTGCTCCGTAATCGCCTGTTCATAAGAAGCTGAGAGGGACTGAACCCATTCCAGAGGGGTGTCGTTCGATAGGCTAGAAGCGCTAAATAAGGGTCTTCCACATTTTTCTTTAGAATCATTTTGGCGATTTTCACTGCCGCTTCAGCCTCTCCATTGCTTTGGGAAAATTTTGGGCTAATTGTTACATGCTTGAAGCCATAAACTTTGGAAAAAGTCTTGAAATCTGAATTTTCAAGGACTTGAAATTGAGACCCACAGTCAGACCTAATTTCTTCTGGAATGCCGTGTCGACAGAAAAAGGCTTTGCATCTCATTATTACTTCTCGTGATGTTAATGACTCTAATTCAGCTATCTCAAAATATCTGGAGTAATAATCTGTCACAGTCAAAAACCAAACGCCTTCAAGTTTGAACAAATCCATCGCAAGTGTTTTCCATGGCCTGTCAGGGAATTGTGTGGGAAGCAATGGTTCATGACTGTTCCTTGAATGTTTAATACAAGTAGGGCATGATTTCACCATACTTTCAATGGCTGAAGAAATTCCTGGCCACCAGACTGACTCTTTTGCACGTAAACGACACTTGGTGATTCCAAAGTGACCTTCATGTACTCTTTGAAGTGCCCAAGACTGCAGAGCTGACGGAATTACAAGTCTTGAACCTCGTAGTATCATCTCATTATCAACACTTAGCTCATCCTTAACTGAATTGTACGGTTTTAGGTCATCTCGCAATGATGTCTTAGAAGGCCAACCTTGGATGATTATTTTTTTCAGTTCACGTAAAGTCGGATCTTTATTTTGTTCCTCCAATACTTTAGCAACTATGCAGTCGTTTATATCGATGGATGACAAAACCATTTGAACAAACGCTTGAGTTTCTTCTTCTAACTCACGGTCATCAGTACCTGAAAATGGGAGAGGTGCTCTTGAAAGAGCATCAGGAACTAGAAGCTGCTTTCCAGGAATATAAGTAATTGAAAAATCATATCTCATGAGACGCAATCGAATTCTTTGAATTCTTGGAGACAATTCATCAAGATGTTTGGACTTCAAAATTTGAAGCAGTGGTTTGTGATCTGTTTGTATTGTTATTCTCTTGCCAATAATAAATTCTTGAAACTTTTCACATGCCCAAGCAACAGCTGTAGCCTCCCTCTCGATGTTTGCATAGTTTTTTTCAGAAGGAAGAAGGCTTCGGGATGCAAATGATACTGGTCGTATAGAACCATCATCTTGAACTTGAGAAAGAGTTGATCCTAGTCCTTGAAGCGAGGCATCACATGAGATAATTGTTTCCCGATTTACATCGTAAATAGCTAGGCAAGGAGAGTTGGTCAAAATGAGTTTTATTTCATCAAATGCCTTCGCCTGCTCTGGACCCCATATCCATGGAACGTTAGCTTGAAGTAGTGAATTCATTGGGGCCAAAATCATAGCTTTGTCAGGAATAAACTTACCAAGAAAGTTTACCATCCCATTGAACCTTTGAAGTTCTTTTACGTTTTTTGGGCAGTCCATTTTGAGAATGGCGGAAACCTTTTCCTTATCAACAGAAATTCCATCGGATGAGAGGAAATGCCCGAGGAATTTAATACTTGACTTCCCAAACTCAGTTTTGTCTTTGTTAAGTGTCAGGGGTGGAACATCAAAAGGCAACCTGGAAAGAGTACTCCTGAAGCAAAAAAGAGCAATTAGATGCCTTGCCGACCTGAACTACAGAGACAGTTGCCGAGAAGCCTTCAAGAACCTTAAAATTCTCACATCAATTTCACTCTACATAAGAGAAGTCATTATCCACACCACTAAAACAGCCCAGCCAAGACACAGAGACATACACCAGCACAACACACGACATGCCGCCAATTTTTCCCTCCCACAACACCATCTGAGTCTGTACGAGAAGAAACCATCCTACAAAGGTGCTCTGTACTTTAACAACCTACCAGAGCACCTCAAGAGAGAACAACCCAATCTGCTCAAGAAGCACCTGACAACATGGCTTATGGACCGGCCGTTCTACTCTGAGGATGAATTCTTAAACAATAAGCTACCATGAAAAAAAGAAGAAAAAAATTCTAATTGTAATTGCAAATTACTGTAATAGTTTACGTACATACTGTACATTTTATGTACCTGACGCATGAATGTTCTCTAGGAATATTTCAATAAAGATTTTGTCTATTGTCTATTGTCTATTCCTACATTTTTAAGCTTTTCAAGTAGGCTACTTGCCGAACAACTGTATCATGTTCTTCTTTCGTTTTGCCCCAAATCAGAATATCGTCCATATGGACTGCGACATTTGACTGGTTGTCTAAGATTTTGTTCATGCATTTCTGAAAATGTTCAGGTGCTGATGTGATTCCAAATGGAAGTTTGAGAAATTTAAAACGTCCAAAAGGGGTAAGGAAAGTAGTTAGATCCTGGGAATTTACATTTAAGGGGGCTTGCCAAAAACCACTGTTTGCATCAAGTTTTGAAAACCATTTTGCTCCTGAAATTGAGCTGAGAGACGTTTCAATTTTGGGAATCGGATGATAAGACCGCTGGATGGATTCATTCAACTTTGTTAAGTCAACACATATGCGGACATCTCCATTAGATTTAGGCACTACTACCATTGCTGAGCACCATTCAGTAGCATGCTCAACTGGTGTGATTACATTATTTTGGACCATACTTTCTAGTTCTTTTTTCACTTGACACATTAGGGGTAAAGGTACTGTCCTAGGAGTGGTTATTGCGTATGGCTTTGCGCCATCCTTAAGTGCTATTGTGTAGGGATCAGGAATGACGCCCAGACCACTAAACATTTCATGGTATTCGGTAAAAAAATCACTGTCTACCTCTGCAACTGAATTAACAAAAGTTAAAATTTTCAAGTCCTGTATTGCTGGACGACCAAGCAAGGGTGTTATGAGTCCCTTCACTACGTATACCATGTGATTTATTTTAACATCTCTGTATTGGATATTAGCTCTAACACAACCTACAGTTTCTAATTTTGTTCTACCAACCCCAAACAACTCAACTAGAGTTGGCTGGATCCTACTTGGATCAACTATGCCAGGGGGAATTACTGTTACATCTGCCCCTGAATCAATTTTAAATGTTTGTGGCTTTCCCTCAAATAGTAATTCTAGTTTCCAGGGCTTACATTTTGACCCATCCCCAAGTGTACCTATGAATACTTTATTATTTGAAGGTCCAAGTTCACTTACTTCATTTTCATCAGTTACTTCCTGTGCTTCTTTAGATCTGCAGACCTTTGAAAAGTGACCAATCTTTTTGCATAAGTTACATGTTGCGCTTTTTGCTGGACACGTGCTTCTTGGATGAGACGGTTTATAACCACACCAGATACATTGCGCTGGGTATTCTTGTTTCTTTTGACGAAACCTATATCCTTGATTTTGGTTTGAACTCGATGACGTAGTTGCTTCAATTTGAACTCTTTTCTCATCACATAAATCTGCCTTCTCTTTCTTTACGTTATCTGCATGTCTTATTACTGTAATGGCCTTGTCTAAATTCATCTCGGGATCTAGCAACAAGCGATCACTAAGTTTCTCATCATTTAAACCCAGTATTAGTACCATCAACACCATTTCATCATTAAGTGAACCCCAGTCACAGGTTCTAGCCAAGGAATGGAGACTAACTATAAACTCTTCAACTGTTTCATTAATTTTTTGTTGTCTCTTCAAAAACTTTGCTCTTTCAAAAATTAAGTTCCTCCGTGGAATAAAATGTTTGTCAAATAAATCTAAGACTTCTTCAAATGTTAGCGTTGATTCGGTTGCTAAATTAAAAGATGCAAAAATCTCATCAGCTTTCTCACCTAATGTGTATATATAAGTGTTGATTTGTTTGTTCTCAGACTCTTCAGATAGCCCAGATGCTGACCGATATCTTTGAAATCGTGTTTTCCATCTTGGCCAATCTGCTGGTACAAAGGAGAAACTAGCTGTAGGTTGAATTACTGAATGAGTGTTTGATACAATGATTGACTTCATAGTTGAATTGTTGTATTCATTTTCTCTGCTTCTTTCATTTTCATTATCTTCATAGTCAGATTGTTTCCTTCTTGGATTTCTCTTCTGAGGCATAGCTCTAAACCGCTGCCACCATGTACTATTTGACTAAGAATTAAGTGAATGCACTGTTTTATGTCATAACTCAAACTCAACTAACTTTATTTACCTTTATACAAACATAGAATAACAAATAAACATATGATAATAATTAATAGAAATTAACAGGTGTTATGAAATAAACTGTCTCACAACAGTAGCTAGCAGCGGTTGGAGGTCGCTGAAATAGCAGGCGCATAGGCAATAGACAATAGACAATTCCTTTATTAAAATTTCATCAAGAAATGTTACAGCGTCAAATTTAAATAAATAACATTGGTATAATAGATACAAAGTGAAATGGAAAAGCTTCTTCAGTGTTATGTGTGGTCTTGACATGCAAAGAACTCCTTTAGGGTGTAGAAAGCTTTGTCTAGCAGCCATCTCCGTAGCTTCCTCTTCATCAGCAACGGGCCTCCAATTTTCAAGTGGTCTGGTAGCTTGTTTAGCATCTTCACTCCTGTATACAGTGCTTACTGGCAGTGACGGTAGTACGCTGATGTCTTATTGATGCCTGTGTAAAGTCAGTGGCTAGCAGACAATTTCACAACTAACTAACTAGCCTGGTATGGAACATCAGGAAATCAGCTGTTTCCCCATCCTTGCTCGCGCGCTCGGCATTCGCCTTTGCCCTAGCATGTCTACAGCTGACTGCTGTAAAAATTGGATGATGCCTACAGCGTAATATTGTTTTATTCGTTGTGCTATTGTCCACAAAGTTTATCTCTGTGAAACTTAATACTACTCCTGCCATCGCTTATTAAGTTTAATAAAAACCACATTGATGATGTCTGTTTTATGGCATTGCGTGTTTTAAGAATGAAATGTACGTTTAAATTTACAAAACTGACTTTTCAAATATTGGGGGGGACGCGTCCCCCATGTCCCCTATGGTGGCGACGCCCGTGATATATACTAACTAAACAAACATTTAAAATACGTGTTTACATAGTTAACACCCTAATTTTCAATTATTTACACATATTTGAAATTGTCTCTATTATTATATACACGTCTATATTTGTAGCCCAACTAGCAGGTTTATTTATATGGATTCGATTTGAATCCTGTTTTATTCAAACTTCAAATTGCTCTTGTATTAGGTTGACCCCTTTAAATTTAATTGAGGGTTGGTATTTATATGAATTTTAAAGTATTTCTACTTCATTTACTCTATTTATATATATTTACTTTATCTTTCTTATAGTTTATTTATTTCGTTTATATGTAGATTTTTGTTATATTTTATGGAGTTTCTCCCTCACATTTAAGTTGTGCACACTATGACCAAATGAGTGAAGATATTTCGACATACCACAAGACGAGGCAGTTGGGCAACGATTGAAAGGTTCCCCGGGGCGTTCCTTTGGTGCGGGCGTAGACTCCGGGGTTGCTCGCTCGAGACACAAGGGTTGATCCAAGCGTAGTCCTTCCTCTCGTCGTCGGTCGCTCGTCCTATGGGCCGTCCTCTTCGGGTTGCTTTGGTCCTTGGTAGCGCGGTAGTGTGGTGGTGGCCTTTGGTCTTGAAGAAAGCCGTGGGGTTGTGTCCTCGTGATCTTGAGCTGGTCGGGATCTTAACAGGTGCTTCAGACTATCCTGTTAAGTCACTGTCCCTACTCGATCCGGGACTCCCGACGGTTTCTTCTTTGAAGTGCTACTTCTTGAGACCTCTCCAAGACTGATTAAAACTTTTGGTGTCCAAGACCTCTTTTCCCCCCTTCGATGTTTGGTTCTTCCCCCGATGTCTTCGGGAAACGCCTACCCTCCAATCACCGGTGGAATATCTTCGATCATCGTCCTCATTGGCTTCTCCCCTCATGACCAGCCTCCAGAGGGCGTGGTGCTGACCGTAAGTAAAATAATTTCTTTATGCATGTATAATTTCTTGGAATCGGCGGGAACAATATTGTTTCTCGTCGATTGTTCCCATCGGTTACAATTTCTTCTACCATGCATTCCAGATCGAAATTCAATCTATGCCTGGCTTGTTCTCAGCCAGGTCTTTGCCCATGAGAACGTGACTTGAACCTGAGATCTTGCGATCATCTTTACTTTTTATTCCTATGAGGGGCCAGCGAACGTTTTCTATTGTTCATGAGTTCGTAAAGATAAATAATTTTAATGAATTAAATTTTAAACTTCCATATGTTTATAATAAGCATTAGAATCATAGGAGATGGCTCAAAGGAATTGAACTTAAAATAGCTGAAAAAATAATGAATCAACAATTTTAAGTGAAGAGAACATTGGTGTAAAGATAAATATTGGTGTAATTAGGTTAGGTACACGTTGTTTTGTAATAAAGGGAAGTAAAAAAACACAGGGATGTAATTATAGGCATTTTCAGAGACCTGCATTTAGCCTACATTTTAATTTTGAACCCTCAGAGTTAGTAACCAACTTATTCTAAAACAGATCGGTAACTTACAGTTCTAGCTAGTTATAACCTACAAATCAACCCTTTACTAATTTACAGTTATGGATTCTACCATTTTGGTTACTGATAACTGCATAAGAGAGCTTTATGTGATGGTGAGTATATAAGTGAAACCACAAAATATATTATCGTTACAAAAGTTACATTGTCAATCACATTTGCATTGATTCAAGCGTTTAAACCATAAACCATTTGTTGCACATTAATAATTTGTATAATTCAATTTAATCGAAGACGAAGATTAAGCCGTCGAGTTTTGGCTAAAATTGTTGTGCTTCCTTGTCGGTCTTGACAAGATCGAACTATTTGCTACGAAGCGGCATTTCAAACACATCATGTCATTCACAATGATTCAAGAAAACCAGCGTATGGATGATATGTAAATTTTGTTAACATGTATGATTTTCATTTATTCAAACCAATTTATAATTTTTTTATAAAAGCTAAAATTTAAAATTCAGTTTTATCAAGTAAACCAATCACATAAAAAATGTCAAACAAGACACTATTATTTACAAAGCTGTATGTATTACCTTCAATTTGAATACACCTTCAATGTGAACCACAGTTTTTTGTTGCTAAGTTGGTTCAAATTAGCTGTCGTCATAAATGCAAAAAAATAATAGTGCTGCACCCTGTAGGTCAAGGGCGGTTCCAGAGAGGGGGCCATGGGGGCCATGCCCCCCCCCCCCCCCCCCGAGAATGTAGATAAACAAACTTAAACTCCAACCATAATAATTTATTTTTAAAGTTTTTAATGTGAGTAGGCTATCAAGTACAGATGTATTCATTAGGACATGAATAGGTAGCACAGGTAAGGCGGAGCTGGCATTTACGCGGAAAATAGTATGGAAGTGAGAGCGCGATAGTCATCGTCGTACTCAAGTTGTACTAGTCTGGGCCACACACATTCGCCACAGGTGCGTGGTGCCGCCAGCTCGCAGTTAAACGGGTAATGTTTTTAGGCCGGCGCGTAGACACATCCGATGACTCATCACCATCACGCCATGTGACTAGTAGCCAATAGCAAAAGAAAATTATTTTCTTTGCCAATAGCCGCAGTGCAGTGGTAGTAGTAGCGACCAGCCGACTACAACACTGCGACTAGCGACACTGAGTAGAGCAGCAGTGAGAGTGAACTGAACATCTGTGGAATTTATGCTACGTTGTCACTAGATGATTTATACCCTTGCATTGTGAATGGTTATTTATGGGTTCTTCGTCAGTATTTGAGTAGTAATAATGCAGTAATGGTAAGTTACCATTACTGCATTATTACTACTCAAATGGTAAGCACAACTTTAATAGATTATAGGTCTCTGTCGGTAAATTCAATGGACCATGGGCGCCATATTGAACCTACAATTTCAATTTCCTAAATTAGCCGAGCCTGAAAAAAATGTTTCAAGCTGATACCTTACAAGCATTTTGCAGAGGTTTGTTTTCAACGCAATACAATTGTAATTATTGAGCTCCCATATGCATTTAAGGATATTTTTAAAGTAGCCCATTATATATATATTAAAAAATATATATTAACAAGAATTGTTTAGTCGACACGAGACACTCTGGTGTGACATACAAGTACAGTACTACACCTTAAAACAAGCTTCACATTTTAACATTGGATGGGAAGTTTTTTTTTGTGTTAGCTTGTATACGGTTCAACATGCCTGATGAGTTCACTGGAACCACTACATGCGCCCTCCTTATATACCTGCCCAAGTCGGCACAAGGTGGTCAAGAAGTTTTATTGCATATAACCAAAATCATGCCTATACTATACACTTTTCTTGAATTGTATCAATAAACCTAACCTAAAACTAGGTTCGAGTTTGACTGTTTGCACTTTGTTGCCGAAGATATGTTCATGAAATTCCACAATTATTCTTAATAAGGCAAAAACCTCAAATGTGTGATTTTTTAAATCTTAAAGCTAGGGTCTCAAAATAGCTTTAAAAACGCTAATTTCAGCACATAATTTTCAAAAATTTCCTCCATATCCCCCAGACCCCCCCCCCCCCCCCGGTGACCCCCCATGTAATGCCCCCCCCCCCCCCCCCCGAAACTCAGCCCTGGAACCGCCCCTGCTGTAGGTAAACCTTAAAACCTGTTAATGCTATTTAATATCATAGAACTAACTTGTGCAGTTGAAACAGCTGACAAAATTCTTTAATA
Organism: Macrosteles quadrilineatus; assembly: GCF_028750875.1. Classification (NCBI taxonomy): domain Eukaryota; kingdom Metazoa; phylum Arthropoda; class Insecta; order Hemiptera; family Cicadellidae; genus Macrosteles; species Macrosteles quadrilineatus. The sequence goes on from NW_026542606.1 coordinate 2,287,485, forward strand.
ATTCCTTTAAATATTTATGGATATATTTTTATCAAACTTAGCAAATTTATTTATTCTATACTAAGCTAATAGTATTTTCCTAAAACCACACTTTGTAACCCTCGTTTCCACGGTTAACTCCAATATAATCTAACTCCATTTAAAAGAGGTAGTACCATAACTATTTAAGGTAAAAGGTAAAACTAAATTAAAGTTTGTACGATAATTTTGGCTACCAGTAATGTTAGGTGAAATCATATTAAAAGATTACAATGACCAAACAACAAAGAACCACTCAATCTTAAGCAGAAAACTTACCCCAGGTAACAAGAAAGCTCATCAGTGTTACCAATGGCATCAAATATTCTGTCATTTTTAGGCAATGAAACCTCATTAATTGTTGAGAAACCACTGTCTCCTTCTCGTGAAAATGGAGGATGGCTCTCGTTGTTTTCACCTGGTAGTTCATTTGACTGTGGAGGTTCAACTTTTGATGTTGAGCTAAAAAAGAAAAAGAATGATGAAAAGAAAGATTTGATGGGATAAGTATAGGATAAACATTTGCCGCACCAAACCTACGGACTAAGCGGATTTCCATAAACCCAATTAATTAATCTCTACTAAAATATTTCCTTAAACATCAAATTTATCCATAATATACTGTTTGAACTTATACTACTTATGTTATATTGCATTTTTTTACCTTAAATCTATCTATAGAGTAGACTGAGTGAGTATGGTGGAAGTTGGTGACGAGGATTCTCCCTGTGAAATTTGCAATATTTTAATTACTAATGACTGCAATGGTCTATTATGCGATGGTTTTTGTAAAAAATGGTACCACGCGAGTTGTGTAAATATAGACTCTAAGAAATACTCTGGTATTAATGAACTGGCAGACCTTATAAAGTGGTACTGCAAGCAGTGCTCTGCAAGGTTAGACAGGCTTATGTTAAGTGTTTGGGACGTTGATGATTTGATTAACACTCGTACTATCTTAGACAATCTTGTAAAGGTAGTGAAAGGAGTTGCAAACGACAACCTACAACTTAATAAACGCGTTGACGACGTTTGTTGTCAAGTGAGGTTAGGTCTGAATCTGAATCCTAGGTCTGTCGACACTTCAAAAATTGACAGTGTAAGGGCTGTAATTGAGACTGATGAAACTGTTATACAGTTTCCTTCAGAAGACCATTCTACTTTAATTGACGTGTCTAACAGTTCAGTGAACCTTGTGACTCCTGCTGTTGGTGATCTGAATATAGACAAACATTTTCCACCATTGCCGACAAAGACAAAGGTCAGTGCTCAAGCTTCTCCTTCTACTGATAACTGGCAGACACATGTATCCCGAAGGAACAGACGCAAGTCCCATAGGCCTAGACCAATTATAGGCACCAAGTCTGTGGATGTAGGTTCTGTCGCTAAAACTAAGGTTAAAGCCGTTGAAAAAAAGGCGTGGATCTTCCTATCTCGTATAGCCAACGATGTAACCAAGGAAGATATTGATAATTACATCTCTGATGATGGAATTTCAGGTGAGTCTATTCTACTAAAGTCGAAGTTTGATAGGCCTTATCGGTCTTTTAAAATCGGTGTCCAACCTGCGGATGCAAATAGACTTTTACAGGCTGACTACTGGCCTAAGGGTTCATTGGTTAAGGAATTTAAACAAAAATTTGTCCCGAGACTCAAGCCTCAATTCGTACAATCACGCACATTTTTAGGGAAAATGCAGCCCCGTCAAACTCAATCCTAGGTTATGGGCCTGAAATCTTGCCTAGTACGGGTAAATCTGCTAGTAGCCTGCTTGTGTGTGCTATAAATGTGCAATCTATACGTAATAAAATTGCTGAACTTGAAATACTTTGCTGTCAACTGGACATTGATGTGCTTTGTGTCTGAACATTGGTTGTTAGAGGCAGAAACTGCATACTACTCTAGAATCAATAGCCTTGACCTTGTATCTTGTTTTTGTCGAAAAACCCCTTGGGGGGTGTGGCAATTTATACTAGGTAGCGTTCGCAGAGGCATCCACAAAATTGAGCGGAGTCATCAAGAGTTTATGTTATATTATTTTTGTCGTACTACAGTAAAACAGTCGTTTTTAATGCATGCGTTGCGGGTCTAAAGTAGCAATTTTACTCTTAAGGGAGTAAAAATCGTTTTTTAGCCTCTATGGAGTAAGTATCAGCTGTTGTCAACTCAGTTGTAAATTTCAATTATAAACGATAGCATGTATCGAAAATATGTATCGATTCGTGCTTCATAATCATTTTTACCTACAGTTTTAAGAGATGACAACATTTGTGCGGATATAAATAATACAATAATTAGTTTGGCTACACATTGTTTTGTAGTTAAGGGGAGTAAAAACACAGAGCTGTCATTTTAGGTCTTTTCGGTAGCCTGCATTTACATTTCAAGTTTAAAACCTCTGGGGTGGTCATTAGCTTTTTCTCAAAAAGGGCGTTACAGTTCCAGCTAGTGATAATCTAGAAATCAACCCTTACAGTTTCGGATTCAACCATTTTGGCTGATTCAGTAACTGCATTAGAGGACTTCATGTGATGGTGATTATATAAGCAAAAACACAAAATATATGGCATTCTCTCAAATATGCGACCTTCATAACTACTAAAACATAACTAACCAGCCAATTATCTTAATATACTCGTTAAAAAATTGTATTTTTTACAATATTAAATATATAGATTGACTTAAAAGCAATTAAAAAAGCAATCCGGTGAGCACTACGGACTGCTCACCTTTACTACTTCCTCCAACACTTCCTACGTCACGGGCCTGTTTCCCTCCCTTCCCATAGCATTTTAGGATTACAGATACCTTAATCTAATCGTCATAAAAGTTTCCACACTCCGGACTGCTCGCCTTTACTACTTCCTTTGTCACTTCCTACGTCACGGACGTGTTACCCTCCCTTCACTTAGCATTATTGGATTGCAAATACCTTAATCTATTGATCATAAACCGATCCAAAACTCTGGACAGCTCGCCTTTATTACTTCCTTCACCATTTCCTACGTCGCGGACCTGTTTCCTTCCCTTCCAATAGCATTTTAGGATTGCATATACCTTAATCTAATTGTCATAAAAGTTTCCAGACTCCGGACAGCTCGCCTTTACTACTTCCTTCACCACTTCCTTCGTCACGGACCTGTTTTCCTCCCTTCCCATAGCATTTTATGATTGCAGATATCTTAATCTAATCGTCACGAACGGTTCCCACAGTCCGGACTGCTCGCTTTGACTACTCCCTTCACCACTTCCTACGTCGCTGACCTGTTTTCCTTCCTTCCTATAGCATTTTAGGATTGCAGATATCTTAATCTAATCGTCTTAAACAGTTCCCACACTCCGGACAGCTCGCCTTTACAACTTCCTTCACCACTTCCTACGTCACGGACCTGTTTTTCTCCCTTCCCATAGCATTTTAGGATTGCAGATACCTTAATATAATCGTCACAAACGGTTGCCACAGCCCGGACAGTCTTAAACAGTTCCCACACTCCGGACAGCTCGCCTCTACTACTTCCTTAACCACTTCCTACGTCGCGGACCTGTTTGAACCAATTGAACCTAATTGATAACCTAACATAACTAAACCTAACAACAACAACAACAACAAACAAACAAACCTAACATAACCTAACCTAACATAACCTAACCTAACATATAACCTAACCTAACATAACCTAACCAAACCTATCTTAAAACTTAACCAAGCCTAACCTAACAGATGTTTCGTCCTAAGTATCTCCGGTGTTTTTCATCGGATCCAAAAGATTCTTCCATATTCTTAATCTACACAATAGGCCTACTCCGCATATTGTGAGTAGGTACTCACATGACATATTTTGAGTAAAAAAAATAATTTTCCCTTTATCAGTTTTTTCGGTAGGCCTAATTTCCGGTCTTTTCCGAAAAATAAAATCGTCATTTTCGGATTCGGCGTGAAATTTAAGTCATTATGGAAAAAAAACATTTTCACTTTTGCGACTAGGCCTAGTTCAAGGATAACATTGAAACTTTGAGACCCAGTGGGGCGGATTCCTGAGAGACTTTTTTAACGCCATATAGATGTTGGCACTCACCGATATGTTCTTTATCACCATGCAAAATTTGAAAACGATTGATCCAGCCGTCTAGGAGGAGTTTGCGTATTACGAAATGCATAAGAGTCGACGTATAAGAGCTTCGCTCGCTTCGCTCGCTCCGCTCAATTAATACTAAATGGAACTACTCTTTATTAGACTTAAGTGAGTACTGTGAAGAACTGCATGCAGAATTTACAGGTATAATCATCTCTAACTTGAATCTCATTGTTGTCACCATGTATCATTCGCCTGGTGGTAGTTTTGAACGCTTTTTTTATTTACTTGACATGTGTCTAGTTTATTTAACTTCCCTGGGGTTAGATATTATAATCGGCACAGACCACAATGTGAATATACTTAACCATCCAAGTGAGGCCAGTGATTTCAGGAACATTCTCCGCAGCCATGATATATTCTTCAGTGTCAATGAACCAACCCGTGGTCTATCTCCTTTAGACACTGTTCTTACCAATCTTGACAGCTGGAGATACATGGCCCATGTAAGTGTAGATCAGATATCTGACCACAAACATGTTTTTTTTTTAACTAGATCTACCAGAAGGTGTATCCAAACGTGGTCTGCAGGAACCTGACTACTTAAATAATCCTGTCAAAACTGTAACTTACAGACAATTTAATGAAAGTACGCGGCCTTGGAGCATTAGGGTTCTAACTGACATTTTTGTCAAAATTGAGATTTTGATGCATTATGGTTCTATTTGTCATTTTACAGCTGTTTATGAAAGTTGTAATGGTGAATTGTGGGTAGTTTTTTTTATATAAGCAAAACAATTACGTTCCATTTCCAGAAAGACCAAAATCCTAATTGAAGAAGGTTCTATTTGGTAGTTAGAACCACATTGATCTTCAAAAACTCCACACAAAGTTCAACAAAGTCCTATGTCATACATGGAACCTTGTTGTTTTAATTTTGCTCAGTGGTCAGTGACATGATGGTTGTATCTTGCACGTCCTGTTGTTTGTTTACAGAGTGTAGATGATGAGTTGTTCGTTGGTGAGTCAGTTGGTTATTTACAGGTTTATTAATATTATGTCGATCTACCTATACATAATGATGAGTAAAATGTAACTTAGTAAAATGTAACTTAATAAAATGTAACTTAATGAAATTTAACTTAATAAAAAATGTAACTTAGTAAGATGTAACTTAGTATAACAAAATGAAACTTAGTAAAATGAAACTTAATAAAATGTAACTTAATGAAATTTAACTTAATAAAAACTGTAACTTAGTAACTTAAAATGTAACTTAATAAAATGTAACTTAAAGAAATTTAACTTAATAAAAAGTGTAACTTAGTAAAATGAAACTTAGTAATATGTAACTTAATAAAAAATGTAACTTAGTAAAATGTAACTTAATAAAATGTAACTTAATTAAATTTAACTTAATAAAAAATGTAACTTAATAAAATGTAACTTAATGAAATGTAACTTAGTAAAAAATGTAACTTAGTAAAATGTAACTTAGTAAAATGAAACTTAGTGAAATGTACCTTAATAAAATGTAACTTAGTAAAAAATGTAACTGAATAAAATGTAACTTAGTAAAATGTAACTTAATAAAATGTAACTTAATGAAATTTAACTTAATAAAAAGTGTAACTTAGTAAAATGAACTTAGTAATATGTAACTTAATATAAATTTAACTTAGTAAAATGTAACTTAATGAAATTTAACTTAATAAAAAATTTAACTTAATAAATTGTAACTTAATAAAATGTAACTTAATAAAATGTAACTTACTAAAATGTAACTTAGTAAAATGCAACATAGTAAAGTGTAACTTAATAAAATCAGGGTGTCCACAAAAAATTTGTCATTAATTTCCATGACTTTCCATGACTATCCATGACCATTTACCATTGATTTCCATGACTCACGAACTTTACACGCAAATTATAATATAACATACACACACAAATAATACTGCCTGGACATGTTATTTTGCAGAAAATACTGAAATATGTAATAACAGATAACAATGGAGTACAATAGGTACAACAATGAACTAAAACAAACCGAAAACTCATAAAATAATACAACTGTAATAAATTGAATTGTCGAACATTTGTGAAAAATCCTGAAAAATGCTCCAACAGTCCGGGGTACGGCTGACTAGAACATTAAATGGTCCCCTCAAATCCATCCATAATTGGAAATTTCCATGACTTTCGATGACTTCTTGCCTATTTCCCTGACTTTCAATGACCAAAATTTCTTTCCATGACTTTCCAGAATGTGGACACCCTGAAAATGTAACTTAATGAAATGTAACTTAGTAAAAAATGTAACTGAGTAAAATGTAACTTAATAAAATGTAACTTAATGAAATGTAACTTAGTAAAATACCCCCGCCGCAGCAAACCTGCAGACTAAGCGAATTTCCATTTGACTGATTGGATTTACACTGAAATGTCTACTTAAAAATATAACATTTTTATTCTCTATTTAAATAGAATTAGTTTAACTAGTACTTAGGTTTGCTGCATCAGGGAGGGTAAAACTGTTTTTTTTTTTGTAAAACGTTAATAGTTAGTAAGAAATAAAAACATTTTCCAAATTTGATCAAAATATGTTCATAAACAAGCAAACTACAACAATTTACTTATTCTCCATAAGAATAACATGGGAATTTTAAATTTACAATTTTTTGGAATTTTCTCCGTAACCATTAGGCGCATAATAACGCTTCAATATACTAAATTATTTGCTTTTTTAAGCTCTACAAAATGGTTTGGAAAGAAATTGCTAAATTTTATGTTTTTTGGGTCAAAAATGGGAAAAACCTATTTTTACCCCATAAAACCCCCCGTAAACCCCCGTTCCCATGGTCCGATCATGCTGGATCTCGAACTCGTTCGAATAAACGTAGGTTTACACGTTTGTACCGAATTTCATCAAAATCGGATCATATTTGCTCGAGTTATCGTGCTAACGGACATATATATATATATATATATATATATATAATATATAATATATAAATATATATATATATATGAATTTGAACGGATGGTGTTTTTGGCCTCTAGGGATCTCAAAATGAAAAAAAAAATCGGTCCCGCGTCCAGGTCTTACCATGAGTACTACGGTAATAGCTTATTCCCTATATGGGAAATTCGCTAATATTCCCTATATGGGAAATTCGCTAAAATGTAACTTAGTAAAATGAATCTTAATGAAATGTAACTTAATAAAAAATCTAAAAATGGTAAATCCTCATAAGAGAGATTGTGTAAACTTGACTTTTACAAGACTGTTTCTGGGTAACTTATAAGACTGCTAGTATTTTGGTGGCTGACTGCTAGTCTTTTAATTACTTAAGATGTGTTAGATTTTAAGATATGATATTTCTGGTAGCAATACGAGGGTTAAACTCTGTAAAATATGCATTAAGACCAAATAATTATCATGGTTTTTGTAGTAACAATTAAATAATTGTTTGAATTTCTATGTACAAGTAAACTTATACAATAATATGTTTTCTTAAATACTTAAGATTTTTGTATGGTAATTAGTGTTTTATTAAAGCTATTATTCAGTATGATAAAGAGTTTTAATACCTTTTTTTCTACAAATGGGTGACTAAATTTAAGTTATAAAAATATATATTGTTACAATTAATTATCAATTAATTAACTTTTCTTTAGTAAAAGGGTCATAATATTTATGTTAGATTATACCAAATTCTATAAGGTTCTAAGTAAAAGATATAACGTTAAAATGCATTTTAAATCACATCAATTTTGAATCATAAAGGTTCCATCTAAGAGCAAGAACCTTAATGTATTTAAGAAAGTGATTTGATAAATCAATAAGGTTCCAACTTTGAGATGGAATTATGTTGAATTTGACTACCAAACAGGCTTCAAGCAACAAAGTTCTACCATATTTTTTAAAGTTATTTTTAAACTATATAGTAATAAATTAAGGACATTTAAAAATATGTTTTATCTAGTTAATTATAAGATGATTCAGAAAAAACATCTCTGAATATTTTAACATTGATCTGTTTAATTTCTGCAGTACCAGATTTTTGATTTTGCTCTCCTGTAAAGTTAAGGTTTTGGCAGTTAGAACCCTAATGCTCCAAGGCCGCGAGTAACTACTGTTACTTTCAATGTGTATTGACTGATCTGGCAGTAAAGTGGCTCTCTGAAATAGAATCATTTAATGCTGAACAATCCTTTGACTATTTCTTTGATAAGTTTAGAAAAGTTTTTGACTATTGTTTTCCCTTAAGAAATAAAACCTGCAGGACTGTGTCTTCAGCCAAGGCAAATGCTGGGTGCAGTGTAAACAACTGGTACACACCTGAACTCTCTGCCTTTAAGAACTTTATCCTAGGTATCAGTGACTTATGCAAGAGTAACCCACAATTGCTGCCCTACCTCCGTGATCTCAGGAAGCATTATCGTTTGAAGGTAAGGGAGGCGAAGCAATTTGCTACTGCTACTGCCATTGCTACATCTCCAAATGCATGCAAGGCTGCCTGGAACTACATCAATAGGCATAAAACCCCTACTACTGTTCCTGCTAAAGACTTTTGCACTGCTGATGAGTTTAATTCATATTTTCTTGATTCTGTTGATGAATTAATCCTCTCTTGTAAACCTGATCCATCTGTTCCTTATGATTGCCTTAATTTTGTTCTTTTTGTTCCCACTAATTTTTCATGGACACCTGTTACTGTTGATAAGCTGCTTGTACCTGTGTACAAAAAGGGACCAAAGGACAGTACTGTAAGTTACAGACCAATATCTATCATCCCCATCTTTGGTAAGGTGCTTGAAGCAGTCATGTTAAACCAGCTGTACAGCTACTTTGAGAGGCATCGCCTTATTGTGCCCGCTCAATTTGGCTTCCAAAAAGGAAAGTCCACCGTTCAGGCTGTGGACTGTCTTGTTCAAGAAATCTTAAATGGTCTAGAGATTAGAAATTCTACTTCCGTTATAATGTGTGACCTATCCCGCGCTTTTGACTGTGTGTCACATAGTCTCCTGTTGTCAAAGCTCGAAAGGCACGGGGTACGAGGCGATGCTCTCTCAATCTCATTGATTAAATCTTATCTTGAAGGGAGGTCTCAAGTTGTGACTTGGAATGGTAACTCTTCCAGTCCTCTGATGGTGAACAATGGAGTCCCACAAGGGTCTATTATGGGTCCCTTCCTTTTTGTAATCTCAATTAATGACTTGTATCACAGTGTTGCAGGCAATGTCCTGCTATATGCAGATGATACAACTCTCTTTTCTAGTCACTCAGACTTTTCTGCATCTAAAGTTGCTGTGCAGGAATTATTAGATGTAGCTTCTATCTGGTTTCGCAACAATAAATTATGCCTGAACCAAGCCAAAACTCAAAACATCACTTTCAGTCTTTCTAGGGAACTGAGGGAAGAAAACACTGTAAAGCTGCTGGGCTTCACCCTTGACCCTCAGCTTGATTGGAACGATCATATTGAAATCGTGTGTGGTAAGCTAAGTCGTGTAATCCATTTGCTCAGATGGTTAAAGGCTGACATGCCATTTGAATTTGTTTGACTTGCGTACTTTGCTTTTTTCCATGCTCACATTCTGCATGGCACTAGGCTCTGGGGTCACTCCCCTGGAGTGAAAAAAGTCCTCAAACTACAGAAGAAAGCTGTCAGGGTCTTGTGTGGAGTCCATCAGCTGGAGCATTGTAAACCTCTGTTTGTTCAGCATGGTATAATGCCTGTACACAATGTATTTATTTACCAATGCCTGTTAGAGATTAAGAACAATGAATCAGCTTTTCCATTGGTTAATAATGTTCATCATTATAGCACTAGGAACAATGAAAATATTTTTAGAGATAGAGTTAGACTAGATTTAACTCTCAACTGTTTTCCTGTTGCAGGAATAAGGTTCTGCAATGCCTTACCCATAACTGTCGGACAACTCTTACCGAACAAGTTTGCGACCCCACTAAAAGCTTGGATGCTTGCCAATCCATTTTATTCCATAAAAGAGTTTTGGAATGCACAGCTTGTTACTATTGGGTTGAACCCACAGTAGTCTAGTAGAGGTATTACGAAATTGTAAATTTATTTTTCTCTGCCTTGCATGGCTTGCAGCACGTAGTTTTTATTTTTTTTTTTTCATTTTTAGTTGCATGCATTGCTTTGCATGTTTTATATTAAACGAGATCCTGCATGTGTTTATTTCAGCTCTATTGTTTTTGTTTGACGTAGCCTATTGTCTGTATGTACTGAATGGCCAAATAAATCTTTTGAATCAAAATAAGGCTATTTTAAGTAGGCTACTATTTTTCTTTGGAAATTTTGGGGGAAACGACTATTTCACCCTGAAACTCACGTTTGAGCATCACAAAAGCACTAGAAATCAACAATTTTTGGAACTTGAATTTTTTTTTTACTTTTTTGAAAAAAAAACCTTAAAATCTTTTTTCTTATTATTTAGGCCATTTCAAACACTTTTTCCTTTGGACACTTTTCCGGCACATGCCGTTTTTACCCAGAAAACAAGGTTTGAAGTCATTAAAAATATCAGTGCCAGAAAATGGCAGATTTAGGGTAAACCAAGGTTAGGTTGGGTTGGGTTAGGTTAGGTTTAGTTAGGTTAGGTTCGAATCATTAAGTTAGGTTAGCTATTGACACTTACCGGTTAAATGTGCCGGTCAAAATCTGTAAGTTAAGTGCCCACAACTCCAACACTTTTGTTAATATGAACATTTAAGTTTACAAAACGTAGCTTTTCAATGACAGAGTACTTTATTTATTTAGTAGAATGGAAGCATTTCCAGGTACTTACGACGACATTGTTGTCGGTCTTATCTATCTGTCTGAGAGAGATAACGATTCGCTGTAGCGTCGACAGCACCGGCCCGCAGTAATAAATCAATTAGCCTAATTTTCGTTCTAGGCCTAAGCGAAGAGTTGGGTTGACAAGTTAAGTTTGTTTTGGGTTAGGTTAGAACAGTGTCATCTATCCTAACCTACCAACCAAACCAACCAAACTTCTTGGAACAGAAGTTGATGATCAAAACCTTTTCTAAATATTGTATTTTGTATTAAGGTCAAGTGGGGTAAGTGGACGCCCAAAATCACATAGGTAGTACAACTTTGAGCACAGATTAAAAAACGCATGTAGGTGCCTTATGCTATACAAATAAAATTTGCTGAGCTTATTCTTTGGAACTTTTTGTATAGCCTATGTGGTTCTTTTATTTTGTTAAAAATATAAATTTTGTGTTTTTGAGAATTTTTTTTTTAGAATAAATCGCTCTTGATTTATGTTTAGACGCACACGTGGTGATTTTATAGTCGAGAAATGAATTTTTTCAAGAGTACGTTAAGCTGTCCTAAAATGGATTTAGTTGAATTAACCTGTGTTTGTGCTCTTCAACTTAGATCAAAGAAAAAAGAAGACAAAGTAAATAGGTGGGTTTGTCCGATAATAAGTCAGAGACTTTTGAATGGACTGTTTTATTAACTGTAGGTACACTTGTTTACGTGATGACAGTAAAAAGGTCTTACCTACTATAGAATGTCTGTTGAAAGTTTTGATAAACTATTAATATTATATTCTCGATTTTCAGGGTGAGATAGGCCAAAGTGTTTTCCCCCAAAAGGGCCAAAGGAAGAACTATTACCTTTAAATCCATTCATTAGGTTAATCCAGGCAACTATCCCCAATTGATCTAGAATCTAGATTAGGTCGATGGAGGGTTAAGTTACTGAAGCTAAGTAGGCCTAGTGTTGGGTATCAACAGTCGGTAATTATTCCGACGTCGGGACTAGTCGCAAAAGTAAATTTTTTTTCCATAATGACCTAAATTTCACGCCGAATCCGAAAATGACGTTTTTATTTTTCGGATTTTTATTAAAAGACCGGAAATTACTGAAAAACCCGAAAAACAGAAAAAAATATTTTACTCAAAATAGCCTACGTCATGTGGGTACTCAAAATATGCGGAATATTGTGTAGATTAAGAATATGCGAGAATCTTTTGGATCCGATTAAAAACACCGGAGATAGGACGAAAAATCGGTTAGGTTAGGCTTGGTTAAGTTAGGTTAAGATAGGTTTGAGTAGGTTAGGTTATGTTAGGTTAGATTGAGTTGAGTTAGGTTAGGATAGGTTTGGCTATGTTAGGTTAGTTTGAGTTAGGTTAGGATAGGTTTGGTTAGGTTAGTTTTCTTAAGGTTAGGTTGAGTTAGGTTAGGTTAGGTTGGATTAGAATAGGGTTAACCCTAACATAACCAAACCTAACCTAACTTAACCAAACCAAACCTATCCTACACTAACCAAAACCAACCTAACTCAACTTAACCAAAACTAACCTAACCTAACCAAACCTATCCTAACCTAACTCAACATATCTATCTGTCTGAGAGAGATAACGATTCGCTGTAGCGTCGACAGCACCGGCCCGCAGTAATAAATCAATTAGCCTAATTTTCGTTCTAGGCCTAAGCGAAGAGTTGGGTTGACAAGTTAAGTTTGTTTTGGGTTAGGTTAGAACAGTGTCATCTATCCTAACCTACCAACCAAACCAATTGAACCTAATTGATAACCTAACATAACTAAACCTAACAACAACAACAACAACAAACAAACAAACCTAACATAACCTAACCTAACATAACCTAACCTAACATATAACCTAACCTAACATAACCTAACCAAACCTATCTTAAAACTTAACCAAGCCTAACCTAACAGATGTTTCGTCCTAAGTATCTCCGGTGTTTTTCATCGGATCCAAAAGATTCTTCCATATTCTTAATCTACACAATAGGCCTACTCCGCATATTGTGAGTAGGTACTCACATGACATATTTTGAGTAAAAAAAATAATTTTCCCTTTATCAGTTTTTTCGGTAGGCCTAATTTCCGGTCTTTTCCGAAAAATAAAATCGTCATTTTCGGATTCGGCGTGAAATTTAAGTCATTATGGAAAAAAAACATTTTCACTTTTGCGACTAGGCCTAGTTCAAGGATAACATTGAAACTTTGAGACCCAGTGGGGCGGATTCCTGAGAGACTTTTTTAACGCCATATAGATGTTGGCACTCACCGATATGTTCTTTATCACCATGCAAAATTTGAAAACGATTGATCCAGCCGTCTAGGAGGAGTTTGCGTATTACGAAATGCATAAGAGTCGACGTATAAGAGCTTCGCTCGCTTCGCTCGCTCCGCTCAATTAATACTAAATGGAACTACTCTTTATTAGACTTAAGTGAGTACTGTGAAGAACTGCATGCAGAATTTACAGGTATAATCATCTCTAACTTGAATCTCATTGTTGTCACCATGTATCATTCGCCTGGTGGTAGTTTTGAACGCTTTTTTTATTTACTTGACATGTGTCTAGTTTATTTAACTTCCCTGGGGTTAGATATTATAATCGGCACAGACCACAATGTGAATATACTTAACCATCCAAGTGAGGCCAGTGATTTCAGGAACATTCTCCGCAGCCATGATATATTCTTCAGTGTCAATGAACCAACCCGTGGTCTATCTCCTTTAGACACTGTTCTTACCAATCTTGACAGCTGGAGATACATGGCCCATGTAAGTGTAGATCAGATATCTGACCACAAACATGTTTTTTTTTTAACTAGATCTACCAGAAGGTGTATCCAAACGTGGTCTGCAGGAACCTGACTACTTAAATAATCCTGTCAAAACTGTAACTTACAGACAATTTAATGAAAGTACGCGGCCTTGGAGCATTAGGGTTCTAACTGACATTTTTGTCAAAATTGAGATTTTGATGCATTATGGTTCTATTTGTCATTTTACAGCTGTTTATGAAAGTTGTAATGGTGAATTGTGGGTAGTTTTTTTTATATAAGCAAAACAATTACGTTCCATTTCCAGAAAGACCAAAATCCTAATTGAAGAAGGTTCTATTTGGTAGTTAGAACCACATTGATCTTCAAAAACTCCACACAAAGTTCAACAAAGTCCTATGTCATACATGGAACCTTGTTGTTTTAATTTTGCTCAGTGGTCAGTGACATGATGGTTGTATCTTGCACGTCCTGTTGTTTGTTTACAGAGTGTAGATGATGAGTTGTTCGTTGGTGAGTCAGTTGGTTATTTACAGGTTTATTAATATTATGTCGATCTACCTATACATAATGATGAGTAAAATGTAACTTAGTAAAATGTAACTTAATAAAATGTAACTTAATGAAATTTAACTTAATAAAAAATGTAACTTAGTAAGATGTAACTTAGTATAACAAAATGAAACTTAGTAAAATGAAACTTAATAAAATGTAACTTAATGAAATTTAACTTAATAAAAACTGTAACTTAGTAACTTAAAATGTAACTTAATAAAATGTAACTTAAAGAAATTTAACTTAATAAAAAGTGTAACTTAGTAAAATGAAACTTAGTAATATGTAACTTAATAAAAAATGTAACTTAGTAAAATGTAACTTAATAAAATGTAACTTAATTAAATTTAACTTAATAAAAAATGTAACTTAATAAAATGTAACTTAATGAAATGTAACTTAGTAAAAAATGTAACTTAGTAAAATGTAACTTAGTAAAATGAAACTTAGTGAAATGTACCTTAATAAAATGTAACTTAGTAAAAAATGTAACTGAATAAAATGTAACTTAGTAAAATGTAACTTAATAAAATGTAACTTAATGAAATTTAACTTAATAAAAAGTGTAACTTAGTAAAATGAACTTAGTAATATGTAACTTAATATAAATTTAACTTAGTAAAATGTAACTTAATGAAATTTAACTTAATAAAAAATTTAACTTAATAAATTGTAACTTAATAAAATGTAACTTAATAAAATGTAACTTACTAAAATGTAACTTAGTAAAATGCAACATAGTAAAGTGTAACTTAATAAAATCAGGGTGTCCACAAAAAATTTGTCATTAATTTCCATGACTTTCCATGACTATCCATGACCATTTACCATTGATTTCCATGACTCACGAACTTTACACGCAAATTATAATATAACATACACACACAAATAATACTGCCTGGACATGTTATTTTGCAGAAAATACTGAAATATGTAATAACAGATAACAATGGAGTACAATAGGTACAACAATGAACTAAAACAAACCGAAAACTCATAAAATAATACAACTGTAATAAATTGAATTGTCGAACATTTGTGAAAAATCCTGAAAAATGCTCCAACAGTCCGGGGTACGGCTGACTAGAACATTAAATGGTCCCCTCAAATCCATCCATAATTGGAAATTTCCATGACTTTCGATGACTTCTTGCCTATTTCCCTGACTTTCAATGACCAAAATTTCTTTCCATGACTTTCCAGAATGTGGACACCCTGAAAATGTAACTTAATGAAATGTAACTTAGTAAAAAATGTAACTGAGTAAAATGTAACTTAATAAAATGTAACTTAATGAAATGTAACTTAGTAAAATACCCCCGCCGCAGCAAACCTGCAGACTAAGCGAATTTCCATTTGACTGATTGGATTTACACTGAAATGTCTACTTAAAAATATAACATTTTTATTCTCTATTTAAATAGAATTAGTTTAACTAGTACTTAGGTTTGCTGCATCAGGGAGGGTAAAACTGTTTTTTTTTTTGTAAAACGTTAATAGTTAGTAAGAAATAAAAACATTTTCCAAATTTGATCAAAATATGTTCATAAACAAGCAAACTACAACAATTTACTTATTCTCCATAAGAATAACATGGGAATTTTAAATTTACAATTTTTTGGAATTTTCTCCGTAACCATTAGGCGCATAATAACGCTTCAATATACTAAATTATTTGCTTTTTTAAGCTCTACAAAATGGTTTGGAAAGAAATTGCTAAATTTTATGTTTTTTGGGTCAAAAATGGGAAAAACCTATTTTTACCCCATAAAACCCCCCGTAAACCCCCGTTCCCATGGTCCGATCATGCTGGATCTCGAACTCGTTCGAATAAACGTAGGTTTACACGTTTGTACCGAATTTCATCAAAATCGGATCATATTTGCTCGAGTTATCGTGCTAACGGACATATATATATATATATATATATATATATATATATATATATATATAAATATATAAATATATAAATATATATATATATATGAATTTGAACGGATGGTGTTTTTGGCCTCTAGGGATCTCAAAATGAAAAAAAAAATCGGTCCCGCGTCCAGGTCTTACCATGAGTACTACGGTAATAGCTTATTCCCTATATGGGAAATTCGCTAATATTCCCTATATGGGAAATTCGCTAAAATGTAACTTAGTAAAATGAATCTTAATGAAATGTAACTTAATAAAAAATCTAAAAATGGTAAATCCTCATAAGAGAGATTGTGTAAACTTGACTTTTACAAGACTGTTTCTGGGTAACTTATAAGACTGCTAGTATTTTGGTGGCTGACTGCTAGTCTTTTAATTACTTAAGATGTGTTAGATTTTAAGATATGATATTTCTGGTAGCAATACGAGGGTTAAACTCTGTAAAATATGCATTAAGACCAAATAATTATCATGGTTTTTGTAGTAACAATTAAATAATTGTTTGAATTTCTATGTACAAGTAAACTTATACAATAATATGTTTTCTTAAATACTTAAGATTTTTGTATGGTAATTAGTGTTTTATTAAAGCTATTATTCAGTATGATAAAGAGTTTTAATACCTTTTTTTCTACAAATGGGTGACTAAATTTAAGTTATAAAAATATATATTGTTACAATTAATTATCAATTAATTAACTTTTCTTTAGTAAAAGGGTCATAATATTTATGTTAGATTATACCAAATTCTATAAGGTTCTAAGTAAAAGATATAACGTTAAAATGCATTTTAAATCACATCAATTTTGAATCATAAAGGTTCCATCTAAGAGCAAGAACCTTAATGTATTTAAGAAAGTGATTTGATAAATCAATAAGGTTCCAACTTTGAGATGGAATTATGTTGAATTTGACTACCAAACAGGCTTCAAGCAACAAAGTTCTACCATATTTTTTAAAGTTATTTTTAAACTATATAGTAATAAATTAAGGACATTTAAAAATATGTTTTATCTAGTTAATTATAAGATGATTCAGAAAAAACATCTCTGAATATTTTAACATTGATCTGTTTAATTTCTGCAGTACCAGATTTTTGATTTTGCTCTCCTGTAAAGTTAAGGTTTTGGCAGTTAGAACCCTAATGCTCCAAGGCCGCGAGTAACTACTGTTACTTTCAATGTGTATTGACTGATCTGGCAGTAAAGTGGCTCTCTGAAATAGAATCATTTAATGCTGAACAATCCTTTGACTATTTCTTTGATAAGTTTAGAAAAGTTTTTGACTATTGTTTTCCCTTAAGAAATAAAACCTGCAGGACTGTGTCTTCAGCCAAGGCAAATGCTGGGTGCAGTGTAAACAACTGGTACACACCTGAACTCTCTGCCTTTAAGAACTTTATCCTAGGTATCAGTGACTTATGCAAGAGTAACCCACAATTGCTGCCCTACCTCCGTGATCTCAGGAAGCATTATCGTTTGAAGGTAAGGGAGGCGAAGCAATTTGCTACTGCTACTGCCATTGCTACATCTCCAAATGCATGCAAGGCTGCCTGGAACTACATCAATAGGCATAAAACCCCTACTACTGTTCCTGCTAAAGACTTTTGCACTGCTGATGAGTTTAATTCATATTTTCTTGATTCTGTTGATGAATTAATCCTCTCTTGTAAACCTGATCCATCTGTTCCTTATGATTGCCTTAATTTTGTTCTTTTTGTTCCCACTAATTTTTCATGGACACCTGTTACTGTTGATAAGCTGCTTGTACCTGTGTACAAAAAGGGACCAAAGGACAGTACTGTAAGTTACAGACCAATATCTATCATCCCCATCTTTGGTAAGGTGCTTGAAGCAGTCATGTTAAACCAGCTGTACAGCTACTTTGAGAGGCATCGCCTTATTGTGCCCGCTCAATTTGGCTTCCAAAAAGGAAAGTCCACCGTTCAGGCTGTGGACTGTCTTGTTCAAGAAATCTTAAATGGTCTAGAGATTAGAAATTCTACTTCCGTTATAATGTGTGACCTATCCCGCGCTTTTGACTGTGTGTCACATAGTCTCCTGTTGTCAAAGCTCGAAAGGCACGGGGTACGAGGCGATGCTCTCTCATTGATTAAATCTTATCTTGAAGGGAGGTCTCAAGTTGTGACTTGGAATGGTAACTCTTCCAGTCCTCTGATGGTGAACAATGGAGTCCCACAAGGGTCTATTATGGGTCCCTTCCTTTTTGTAATCTCAATTAATGACTTGTATCACAGTGTTGCAGGCAATGTCCTGCTATATGCAGATGATACAACTCTCTTTTCTAGTCACTCAGACTTTTCTGCATCTAAAGTTGCTGTGCAGGAATTATTAGATGTAGCTTCTATCTGGTTTCGCAACAATAAATTATGCCTGAACCAAGCCAAAACTCAAAACATCACTTTCAGTCTTTCTAGGGAACTGAGGGAAGAAAACACTGTAAAGCTGCTGGGCTTCACCCTTGACCCTCAGCTTGATTGGAACGATCATATTGAAATCGTGTGTGGTAAGCTAAGTCGTGTAATCCATTTGCTCAGATGGTTAAAGGCTGACATGCCATTTGAATTTGTTTGACTTGCGTACTTTGCTTTTTTCCATGCTCACATTCTGCATGGCACTAGGCTCTGGGGTCACTCCCCTGGAGTGAAAAAAGTCCTCAAACTACAGAAGAAAGCTGTCAGGGTCTTGTGTGGAGTCCATCAGCTGGAGCATTGTAAACCTCCGTTTGTTCAGCATGGTATAATGCCTGTACACAATGTATTTATTTACCAATGCCTGTTAGAGATTAAGAACAATGAATCAGCTTTTCCATTGGTTAATAATGTTCATCATTATAGCACTAGGAACAATGAAAATATTTTTAGAGATAGAGTTAGACTAGATTTAACTCTCAACTGTTTTCCTGTTGCAGGAATAAGGTTCTGCAATGCCTTACCCATAACTGTCGGACAACTCTTACCGAACAAGTTTGCGACCCCACTAAAAGCTTGGATGCTTGCCAATCCATTTTATTCCATAAAAGAGTTTTGGAATGCACAGCTTGTTACTATTGGGTTGAACCCACAGTAGTCTAGTAGAGGTATTACGAAATTGTAAATTTATTTTTCTCTGCCTTGCATGGCTTGCAGCACGTAGTTTTTATTTTTTTTTTTTCATTTTTAGTTGCATGCATTGCTTTGCATGTTTTATATTAAACGAGATCCTGCATGTGTTTATTTCAGCTCTATTGTTTTTGTTTGACGTAGCCTATTGTCTGTATGTACTGAATGGCCAAATAAATCTTTTGAATCAAAATAAGGCTATTTTAAGTAGGCTACTATTTTTCTTTGGAAATTTTGGGGGAAACGACTATTTCACCCTGAAACTCACGTTTGAGCATCACAAAAGCACTAGAAATCAACAATTTTTGGAACTTGAATTTTTTTTTTACTTTTTTGAAAAAAAAACCTTAAAATCTTTTTTCTTATTATTTAGGCCATTTCAAACACTTTTTCCTTTGGACACTTTTCCGGCACATGCCGTTTTTACCCAGAAAACAAGGTTTGAAGTCATTAAAAATATCAGTGCCAGAAAATGGCAGATTTAGGGTAAACCAAGGTTAGGTTGGGTTGGGTTAGGTTAGGTTTAGTTAGGTTAGGTTCGAATCATTAAGTTAGGTTAGCTATTGACACTTACCGGTTAAATGTGCCGGTCAAAATCTGTAAGTTAAGTGCCCACAACTCCAACACTTTTGTTAATATGAACATTTAAGTTTACAAAACGTAGCTTTTCAATGACAGAGTACTTTATTTATTTAGTAGAATGGAAGCATTTCCAGGTACTTACGACGACATTGTTGTCGGTCTTATCTATCTGTCTGAGAGAGATAACGATTCGCTGTAGCGTCGACAGCACCGGCCCGCAGTAATAAATCAATTAGCCTAATTTTCGTTCTAGGCCTAAGCGAAGAGTTGGGTTGACAAGTTAAGTTTGTTTTGGGTTAGGTTAGAACAGTGTCATCTATCCTAACCTACCAACCAAACCAACCAAACTTCTTGGAACAGAAGTTGATGATCAAAACCTTTTCTAAATATTGTATTTTGTATTAAGGTCAAGTGGGGTAAGTGGACGCCCAAAATCACATAGGTAGTACAACTTTGAGCACAGATTAAAAAACGCATGTAGGTGCCTTATGCTATACAAATAAAATTTGCTGAGCTTATTCTTTGGAACTTTTTGTATAGCCTATGTGGTTCTTTTATTTTGTTAAAAATATAAATTTTGTGTTTTTGAGAATTTTTTTTTTAGAATAAATCGCTCTTGATTTATGTTTAGACGCACACGTGGTGATTTTATAGTCGAGAAATGAATTTTTTCAAGAGTACGTTAAGCTGTCCTAAAATGGATTTAGTTGAATTAACCTGTGTTTGTGCTCTTCAACTTAGATCAAAGAAAAAAGAAGACAAAGTAAATAGGTGGGTTTGTCCGATAATAAGTCAGAGACTTTTGAATGGACTGTTTTATTAACTGTAGGTACACTTGTTTACGTGATGACAGTAAAAAGGTCTTACCTACTATAGAATGTCTGTTGAAAGTTTTGATAAACTATTAATATTATATTCTCGATTTTCAGGGTGAGATAGGCCAAAGTGTTTTCCCCCAAAAGGGCCAAAGGAAGAACTATTACCTTTAAATCCATTCATTAGGTTAATCCAGGCAACTATCCCCAATTGATCTAGAATCTAGATTAGGTCGATGGAGGGTTAAGTTACTGAAGCTAAGTAGGCCTAGTGTTGGGTATCAACAGTCGGTAATTATTCCGACGTCGGGACTAGTCGCAAAAGTAAATTTTTTTTCCATAATGACCTAAATTTCACGCCGAATCCGAAAATGACGTTTTTATTTTTCGGATTTTTATTAAAAGACCGGAAATTACTGAAAAACCCGAAAAACAGAAAAAAATATTTTACTCAAAATAGCCTACGTCATGTGGGTACTCAAAATATGCGGAATATTGTGTAGATTAAGAATATGCGAGAATCTTTTGGATCCGATTAAAAACACCGGAGATAGGACGAAAAATCGGTTAGGTTAGGCTTGGTTAAGTTAGGTTAAGATAGGTTTGAGTAGGTTAGGTTATGTTAGGTTAGATTGAGTTGAGTTAGGTTAGGATAGGTTTGGCTATGTTAGGTTAGTTTGAGTTAGGTTAGGATAGGTTTGGTTAGGTTAGTTTTCTTAAGGTTAGGTTGAGTTAGGTTAGGTTAGGTTGGATTAGAATAGGGTTAACCCTAACATAACCAAACCTAACCTAACTTAACCAAACCAAACCTATCCTACACTAACCAAAACCAACCTAACTCAACTTAACCAAAACTAACCTAACCTAACCAAACCTATCCTAACCTAACTCAACATAACCTAACCTAACATAACCTAACCTAACATAACCTAACCTAACATAACCTAACCTAACATATAACCTAACCTAACATAACCTAACCAAACCTATCTTAAAACTTAACCAAGCCTAACCTAACAGATGTTTCGTCCTAAGTATCTCCGGTGTTTTTCATCGGATCCAAAAGATTCTTCCATATTCTTAATCTACACAATAGGCCTACTCCGCATATTGTGAGTAGGTACTCACATGACATATTTTGAGTAAAAAAAATAATTTTCCCTTTATCAGTTTTTTCGGTAGGCCTAATTTCCGGTCTTTTCCAAAAAATAAAATCGTCATTTTCGGATTCGGCGTGAAATTTAAGTCATTATGGAAAAAAAACATTTTCACTTTTGCGACTAGGCCTAGTCACGTCGTCGGAATAATTAGGCTACCTACCCAATAGTCGATAAATCAAAAATATCGGTTTTGAAGCTGATAGTCGATGTTTTTTCCATCAATAGGTGTCTTCTGATATATTTTAAGTAATGTATCGATATTTTATTCATTTATTCATGGAAATTGTCACAAATTACACCATATACAGAGGAGTTTCCTCAATGGTAGATGACATGTCAAAAATATGATACAAAAATGTTAAAAACTAAATTAATGTAACTTAAACATAATGAGAAAACAAACTCTCCACATGAACCATTTTACAAACCACTATTACTATATAAAATGAAATCCTCTACTGAATAAAACATATGGCTCTTTAGATAGTTAACAAGTTTTCTTTTAAATGCTTTGGCAGAAGATTCATTGCGAATATGAGAAGGTAGTTTATTAAATAATCGGCTGCCTGTATAGAATGGTGTCTTTTCAAAAGCTGCTGTTCGATGTACCGGCAAAGAAAGATTACAATTACGTGTAGGATAGTTATGTGTAGATTTTGAAAGAGTGAATTTGTGAAAATTTTCTTTAACAAATAGAAGGGTATGTAGAATGAAGATGCAAGGTAAAGGCAGAATATCTAGTTTCCTGAAAATGGGTTTGGCTGATGCAGTATAGGGGGAATTTGTCATAGCACGGACAATGCTTTTCTGAACCTTAAATATTGCTGGAGAAGACTGTGAGTTGCCCCAAAATATCACTCCATATGTTAAGTTTGAATAGATATATGCATAGTAAACCATTTTCAAAATGTTTATCTCCAGGATTTTTGATAAGTCTAGAATTAGAAAATGACCTTTATGGAGAATTTTTGATAAAAAATTTACATGCTCATCCCGGAGTCATACCTAGGTCCACCGCGGTCAATCTCCCCCGCGCTAGTTTCCGCAAGGTCTTCGGCCGGCGGAGCATGAGACCAACAATCCCTCCCACTTGCCTCTGAGTCGCACAGTTTGGTTTGGCCGACCTAACCAACCGGTGCGGCGGACAACTGGAGACTACTTCACTCGTAACTACGCCTGTAAAATGTAGGATACTTTACCAAAACACTGCTGTATTGCGGGCTGACTAATGAGACAGTTTTCTGTAAAGTAGTAATTGTATAAATTACCGTACACTTGCTTGGCTACGAAAAATAATTATTCAATTATCATATCTATTCCACGATTATTAATGGTTTTGAAATCCATACACCACTTTACTCACTAATATTAATGGTACAGATTAAGCGCATAACATTAGAATGATTATTTACTTTAAACACAAATGCAAATTGTTAACGACAACATTTAATTAAAGCCAAAACAATCAAATAACAATAAGCCGTTTAATTACTAACACAAAAGGTTTCGTATGATTAGATTATGCATACTGATAAACCACCTATGGCCATCTATAATAATATTTGGGGTTTCTTTTCCGAGTCGGGTTAGCTCTTCTACTCGACCGATTTTCATAATTTTGGCCTCAAACTAAAGGTATGGACGCACTACAGATTTGCAATCAAGAATCGGCATTCATTTTTATTTACGTATATTTCGAGTTATGCACAAAATGTGTCCCTGTACATTTCTTATGGGAGTTAAATTAGTTTTTTTTTCAAGTTCGTTTGGCTCTTCTGCCCATCCCATTTTCTTAATTTTGGTCTTAAAATAAAGTTATGCAAGCAAATATTTGTGATCAAACATAATCATTAATTTTTCTAATGTATTATCCAACGAAAAAATTTAATTTTTTGTTACTTCAATTAAAGATGTATTTCAGCAGCTCTAACTAAACTACCCTATATGTTTTTGTCTAAAAACCTTTAGTGAAATACCAGCTTTCATTTGAGCTATTAATTATTAAGATTCCGATCTTAATAATCGTACCTAAAGCACTGTTTTAATCAGTTAACTTCAAGATACTGTATCGCTCAATCAGAAAACATAAATTTGATTATATCTTGGATGTGGAATTTAGTTTGTGATATTTTTACTCAATTCAAATTACGTTATTCTATTTGTTTTGACCTAAGAACCTTCAGTGAAATACCAGCTTCCATTTGATTTATTGATTATTAAGATCGGACGCACCTAAAGGACACAGCTAAATCACGAACAACACAAATTGTTCAAAAAAAGAGTTATTTATCATCGATTTATAGTCAAACGATCTTGCTTGCAACCTCAACAGTAACTGTCGACTTTGACGGGTTTCATCTAGTCAATCTTTAAAAAATCAAACTTTCATAATTATTTGCAAATCTACACAAATTAGGCTTACCAATGACCTATTAATTAATAAAATCGGTTCAGTAGAACTGTAGATTTAATTGTACAAAGTTTAACAACAACATCTTTCATTCAGTATTTTCTCACCACTATAAATTGGGAGGTTGCTTAACGTTTTTGAAAATAGAGTAACGTTTAAATGGTGAGGAAATCGACCAAAGTGGACGGCGATATTCTTGATAGAGAATAAAATTTCCTACAAATTACTATCATGTATTTCCTGGAAATACTCAATAAAGACAGTCTAAAGTTGGCTACAAATATAAACTTGGAAAAAAGGCGTTTTAAATGTATTATTGTTTATTTTCATTTTTTCTCCTCAAAAAGTAATAAAATCACACTTTCATAACTATTTGCAAATCTACACGAATTAGGCTTTCCAACGATTAAGTAACAAAATCGGTCCGGCAGGAATTTTAAATTTTATGATTTTTAAATAGATTTGTTTTTCTAACAAAATATATGGATGAAGTATAATTTAAAACATGCTATGTAAATTAATGGTATGTTTAGGGAATACATAGTTTTATTTTAAAACGAGCTGTTGGCCCGTCCTACGTACGGGAATCGAGCAGTCCATTAAAATTGTATATAGTTATATCAATATGTCTATTCCTAATTCAAGCTTAGTTTAAGCAGTTCAAAGTTTATTGTAAAGAAAAAGCTACCAAGATTAATTAAAACTTCTGGTCGTTGTTACTTTCTCAACCTGTCCTAAAAAATTCGGGTGGTAAAACAATTGTCATAAGCTTTTTTTTGAAGTCTAGTGAGCTTCGATTCGTATAAAGCAATGGTTATAGAATCTTACTTAATTTCTATAATCAATGACAAAATCACAGAGTAATTAAACTAACCTCATAGTTCTTAGAATATTTGTATATTCAACCAGCTGTTAGTTATAACAAATTATATTGCACTAAAACAAACTAAAGATTTTATAGACTGTTGAAAAAATAAATTAGAACATCTATTATTTTAATTTTACTTTGTATATTTAAATTATCTCTCGTCCTCTAACCGAATAAATAAACGTATCAATTATTAAAGCATTACACATAGTATAGAAAGTCAACCCTACGTATGTCATTTCATTTTCATCCAAATGCTGAATTATTTGTGTCGAAAACGCAGATTGTTTACAGATGTTACGATAAGCAAATTGTATTATACCAAAACCTAGAGTAGAATGTTAGCGTCGGCTGCTGGACTTTTTAAAATTTTAAACTTAATTTAAAAAAACTGAAACCCTAAACTAAAATTGTGTTCGACATTCCCTAGTTCCCAAAATTGGCTTCTTTCAAATCTTTCTTTTGACGCAAAAATGATGAAAATCCGTCAAGTGGTTAGTGGTTGATTCAGAATCGTGAAATAAAAAAACCCTGTTACGTTTTAATATATAAGATTACGTACACATTTTTGTAATATTCCTGGAATTAGTTTGGATTTTTATTACTCGATACTTAAATTATATAAATAGCCAAAGGCAAGACAACGTCTGCCGGCTTCAGCTAGTTTTTTGATAATCCTATCTCCTCTCTGGCATTATTTAATTCGAAAATGATTACATTGCATTATAAAGTGATTTCATACGTTGTAGGCCCACTTATTATGTCTTACAGTATGCTCCTTCAATCACGGCTAAAAGATCAAATACACCTATAAAGAGTTATTAAATTGTGAGTGAAAATAGAATGATAAGTATTTGTTATTTAATTAGAAGAAGATTTACCTAAAAATGGGGCCCATTGGCTTCCTTATGGGGCAAGAATAAGTGACCCAATGTTCCCAGTCCCAGTGTCAATGAGCAAACTTTTTTTAATTAAAAGAAAACTGCTTTTCGGGGTGGGCCCTCCATAATAGTAGGCTATTTTTAGGACGCATTCATCCCTTAGCCACCTTCCTAAGATAAATAAATTATTACATATGAGATTACGAATTTCAAAATGGAAAAGAGTGTTTTTTCAGCGTGTAGATTCTTAATATAATAATAATACGACATATTATAATAACGAATAATATGACAGATTAAAGTGTTTTCCGTACGTAAATGTGAGTGAGTGTATGTATAATTGAAATACTGTAACATAAATTATGGAAGCAGCCAGATTGGGTAAAATAAAATATGTAAAAACAACAATTCATTTAATTTAAATAACAACCCCTAATTCGTTCCACAATGGAATGACATGCCGGGCACGTTATCGGTACTCTTACTTGAGTACCATCTCCATTAATAGAGAATAACTGTTGAGAGACAAATGCCACCAAACACCTACTACAAAACACGGGGTGGCCACAGGGGGTGCAAAGCCTCGTGGGCTGCATAACACCGCAGAAGCGGAGCGACGCGGCGGTTCGATGACCAGAGGGTCCAGTTTTGCGAGCAAGAGAACAAAGAGTTTGCGTTCCTTGAAACCCAAACAAAGACTGTTGTGTTGGGGTGCGAGCTTTCTCTCGGTGGCAGGTAGCTACAGCCGCGACAAGGGTCGCTGCAGTTGTAGCTAAATAATATCATCGACGCATTGACGGTAGTGGATAGATATTGTTAAAATAAAAATGAATTATAATAATTATCATAGTTCAATGTCCTAATTAAGAGCTTAATTTTTACGCAAAAACCTTATATCAGACAAATGTGCTTTATGGACAGATTTCACGTTTAAGTCCCTACCACGTGCAACACTTTTAGCAAATTTCCCTATAGGAAATCAATAGTTTCTTAGCAAACGTATTGACTGTTTACAATTAACATATGTTCTTCTTCTCACTTTTAGTTTCTGCCAACAGTGGTTGGAATTTCATAACAGTGTTTGTTTCCCATGTTAATCTTATGGAGAAATACGAAACTTTAAAGGACCGGCCTCACTCTCTAATTATTTCCCTAAGCAGAAAGTTTCCTGCACAACTTCACGTTACGCTCTCTCCAATGATACCAAAAACATGCCAATCGGTTCAGTAGTTTCGGAGGAGTAATTGTCACAAAAAACCTGCTTGCGTATTAAATAAGTAAATAGATATACTGTTATAGTGTCCCTGTTGCTGATTTCTTTTTAGTATATCAATTCATTCAGGCTCTCTCTCTTTTTTTCTATTGTAATATTTGCGCCAACCCAAATTCAAATCTTTATAATTAATACGCTACATGAAACTTTGTCGGTTGAAATCCTCCGCCATTTCTTAACCGATTGTATCCATTGACGTCTCATTGGAAAGAGCGTGTCGAGTAGATTTGCAAACTGGCCTTACATGTATGAAAAAGTCCCTTAAGCTCTGCCCCAGTGGCTTTAAAGGTTCCCATGTTTTCCTTATGAAGAACATAATTGTTTACATTTTGATCAGCTGTATAATTTAATTGCTGTTATTTATCTTTCAATTCAACGAAACGCATTGGGTTCATTTACTGATTTTGGTTGAATAGAAATGAAATAAATGTACTACTTTAATTGACAATTTAAATAATCGAGAAAGCCTTGGCAATTTGATATATTTTACCTCCTATATAATGAAGAACACCTACAGCACAGACAATGGAATAAA
The DNA here is from genome assembly GCF_028750875.1 of Macrosteles quadrilineatus. NCBI lineage: Eukaryota > Metazoa > Arthropoda > Insecta > Hemiptera > Cicadellidae > Macrosteles > Macrosteles quadrilineatus. The sequence goes on from NW_026542606.1 coordinate 2,315,298, forward strand.
TGGAATTAAAGTATTATATTGTCTGTGCCTACAGTATGAATATTCCCACAAAAAATGAACAAGGATGTTAGTCGAAGTGTTACTATTTTGTAGGAATCACGGACTTAACTTTATGATTATTGGCAAAGGAAAACACTCTAAGGCTGAATTAAACTGTTACGGCAAGGACATTAAATATATGTTTTATTAAAAGTCAAGAGATTTTAAAATAATATGACTACATCCAAAAAACTTTAAAAAAACTTTCATTGAAGGATTTGCATTATTCACATTTAAGGGGAACAAAAAAACCATCTGAACAATATTAGGCCTTTCAATTCTGCATTCTTTCAGGGAAATTTATCCATTGAGTATACACGTATATAATTGAATATACGTGTACTCAATTATATAACATATACGTTATAACAGTAACTAGCCAAATTATTGCCAACGAGCTGTTGGCCCGTCCTACGTACGGGAATCGAGTAGTCAATTAAAACTGAATATGATTCAGAACAGCTAGTTTACAACTTGGTGGCCGATTCACACACACTGGCTTTGAGTACAGTAGCTACATACCACCTTCCACTGCATAGGCCTACTATCACTTACCGTACCTTATTTTACCACCTTGGCCACTGAAACCTCTAAAATGATCCTGGCCTCCCGTTCTCCTCTATCCCCTGCCATTTCTGGATGACAGGAAGATACCAGTCTGAAGATGTCTTTCATTACTTGGTCTTCCAAGTGGTCGTCTACCTTGTAGTACTCCTTGGAATACACTTTTAAAAGTTGAAGTATCTTCTCTCCGCCATGCAAAGCCTGCCCAGCCCATCCGAGATCCGAGCCTTTTGGTCTACTTTTGGAATGTACCCCTTTATCAAGTTTCTGAATCATACAGTACTACTGGGATAGTTATGATATGGTATGAATCGATTTTGGTTTCTACTGACACCCTGCAGCTTACTGGTCAGTTTTCTGGAGACCTACTACACCGGTTGACATTTTCATTACGAATAAAATGTGTACTGTATGCAGTCATACTTATATTTAAACATCTAGAAAAAGATGTATCAACACGTAACCTATATCTTAAAGGATTAAGCACTTATACTTAGACGGATTGCATTTATGACAAAACTTGATTATACGTTTAAAAAGTTTAGTTCAAAATTACACAATCTCCTGATAACAACGGTAGAAAATAAACTGCATTTTAAAGTAAAATAGTGTGTAGGCAAACTCTGACGATCAATATTTTTTTGTATACAAACAACTTGTAACATAAACATTTCAATGACAGTTAGAAACTAGCTGTTAGTTAAACCACCACTAAAACGACTTTAACTCGTCCGTCGGCTGCTAGACTTTTTGAAAATTAAAACTTAATTTCTAAAAAACTGAAACCCTAAACTAAAATTATGGCTTCGACATTCCCTAGTTCTCAAAATTATCTTTCTTTCAACACAAAAATCATAAAAATCCGTCAAGTGGTTGATTCAGAATCGTGAAATAAAAAAACCCTGTTTCGTTTTAATAATTATATAGGATTGAAGCAAATACAATTGTGATAGAGAGGTTATGCAGAAAATCAGGCAGTTCTTAAGTAATGTAAACAAAATGTTATCGTTGTAAAAAAATTACAGAAATTTGTAAACGTACTGGCAACAATGGGTAGTACCATGCAGACTACATTATCATTGACGAAGATCAACATGGACAACCTAATGCGGCTATAAGTGGGAAATATTTGTAGAATACACTAAAAAACTAGATCAGCTTTTGAAAAATGATAAAATATTTACAAGAAATGTTGATTATATGGAACTGTTAGGTACGTGATCTATGAGTTGAGTCTTTTAAACTCATCGGAAATTATGACTTTTATTAGGTTTTAAATAAGTTATTTGTTTTTAAACAACTACCGTACTTTACTTCTTCGCAATTGCTCGATTTCGAGCAACATGTACACTTGTAGTAGGTAAATTTTTCATTTCAACCAAGTGTTTGTAGCAAACTGTTAAACTGTCAAACTTCCATTACTATCCAAACTATCCATTATTTCGTAAATTGCCCTTTAAGGTCGTAATTCATTTCTAAAGCGAACTTTCCATATACCTAATGTTAAAAATACCTTAGCTGTACTTATTTGTTTGTTATTCTTTCAATTTATTTCCGTATTAAAATAAGTGTGATTTTTTTGTATTAGGTACTGTATCCTGTGTTAAAACATGTAGCACATGAAATGGTTGATATCACCCCATTTTTCAGGATTCTCTACGGAGAAAATTCGTTTGAGTAGGTTGGTGTATGTCTCAAATCAAAGAAATAAAATGACTCGACTTAAATTACTTAACACAGGTTATCAGTAAGGCATATAAGGTTTTCTTAAGTTCTCGATTCTGGAAACACTTTGTTGCAGCATGTTACCTCGAATTGAAACAGATCGTTTAGCATTCATTAGAAGTCATCAGTTAAAACTGAGAGCAGAAATACCAGTAATGTAAGTGAGCCTTGACGACGCAAATAGAGATATTTAAAATTAGTTTCTAATAAGTTTTCAAACAACTCTAAGATGTATCTAAAACTATTCGAATTTAAGCTTAATGTTTTTCTTGGCGTTATGTTTCATACTATGCGGCTCATTGAGCCTCACGGGTTCTCTAGTACTATACAATAATTGAAAATATGATGTTTTCAAAACTACAACATAGCAGCGCATAAATAAAATATTATTAAAAGCAACAAAGATTAACAATCCATTGATTAAATGAATGGAAAAGGCGTTCCTATCATCCCACAATACGGCGGAGTTTGCAAAAGGTATACTAGTTTTTGCAGGCGTTGTTTCGTATGGTACTCAGCCATACATATACAATAAGTGCCGGCTATGTATAACAAGCTTTATTTTTACATTGATTTCCTTGTAAAATCAAATAACTCAATTGTTAATATAAGTGTAGTAAGAAGATTCGTTCACTTCGTTCACTCATCTATTATTACAATTAATACAATAATAGCATTCCCCAAAAATTTAAGTTGCCTTTTTTAAAATAAAACTTATTATGATATCTTCTGGCCAAAAGTTTAATTATCGTTCTGATTTTAAAATATTTTATTTAACATTACAAAGTTTAAAGTAAATTATTCACCTACTATAGGAGGGTTTCGAAAAGGGTAATTAACTTCAAAAAATACAAAAGGATTTTTTTATTCTAAGAAAATAAGCAGAAACCAGATTTATTTATCTTAGTAGCAAAAATGCTATACAAATATATAGCACGGGTTACTTTTGTATTAGTCTTACTCTTATCCCATTTAAATACTATAATAATGATAGTATCAATAAACAAATGCATATTAGTTATGTAAAGGAGACTTTGTCCTGACCGCACCAGCCTAACAGATGCGTTGGCCACTGACAACAAGGTCTACCGGCAGCAAACACGACTACATCCCCTTCACCCGTCACGGAACTGGTTCAGCTCGGACATTTCGCACCACCAATCGTAGGTCAGGTTGGTGGTCGTAGACCTTGTTGGCCGCGGACCTTGGCGCGTCCCCGCTCATCCCACTTCAAAGAAGGATCAACCTGTAACCCTAAGAATTTATAACTATCTGCTGTCTGCAATAAGGGTTTGACATAAGAGTCATCAGAGTATTTTGAATTGGAGTAGTTGGAATGAAAATTAATAGCAAAAGTTTTATTTTTATTTAAAAGAAGGCCATTAGCTTTAAACCAAGAATTCATAGCAGATAAGTCATTTTCTAGCATTTTAAATAAATTAACCCGGATGGGGTGTTTACATAAAAGAGTAGTATCATCTGCATATGTTATTAATTTGGAGTTATGAACTGCATTTGGTAGGTCATTAGCAAAAACTAAGTAATGGAATGGTCCCAGAATTGATCCTTGAGGGACACCAGCTTTAACAATGGAATAATTACTTTGAACAATATTATTTATTTTGACTGATTGTTTCCTATTATCCAGATAGGACTGAACCCAGAGAAGTGCATTACCACTCACCCCATGTAGTGATTCAATTTTTTCATGAGCAAGTCATGGTCAACACAGTCGAAGGCCTTCGACAGATCACAGAACACTCCGGCTGTGTACTGCGATCTATCAACAGCCTCCGAAATGCCCGAAACAAACTCATAAATTGCCTTAGTTGTATTTCTACCCTTCCTGAAACCAAACTGGTTTTCACAAAATATGTGATTGCTCTCAAAAAAATAAGATAATCGGTTTAAAGCTACCTTCTCAAATACTTTAGAGAAAGTAGGGAGGATGGAGATAGGCCGATAATTGTCCAAAACTGAAGAATCCCCTTTTTTTAAAACAGGGTTAATAACACTATATTTAAGTATATCTGGGAATTTATGATGGTCAAAAGATCTGTTAATAAGAATTGATAAAGGATAACAGAGATTATCAGAACAAGCCTAGCCTTAATCTACGTCTATCTACGTTTAGCGAGACCTTATGCTTTTTTTACCTTGATATTGTTACTATTGATAAGTTATTTCACTCCAATGTTTTTGTTAATAGCGTAAGTTTTATATATTTCTAAAGGCTATAACTTAGTATATTTTACTCCGATACCTATTAATTTTTTACTATCACTTGTTACAGCCATCGGTGCATCAGAAGTAAGTTTAGGCCTAGGATAATTATTTCTCTAGTTTAAGACTGAGGTTAAAATATAGTAGGGCCATAAGTAGTTTAAACCACGATTGTCAGAGTTAATATAGGCCTCCTAGATTTGGGGAAAGCGGCCCTTAGGGGATAAGTCCGATAAGTACAAAGAGAGGCAAACTTTTTTGGTATTGACTAAGTATAGGTTAAATATACCTACAGGTAGCCTAGGTAAAATATTGTCAATGGTTATACCTACATATGTATTTATTCTCCTGTAGGCCTAACCAAAAAAATTTTAATGGAATTGAGATTTAAATTATATATTTCATTATTTAGAAGTTGGATGATGTTTTAAAAATTTGGTAAAACATCGACCAAATGCAGGTACAGTTTCTTAACTGGGCTATGCTAATATCGATTGAAATTATCGAATTGAAAATATTGATTTAATAATCGATATTTTTAAATAGGCCTATATCTATTATAAATTTAAACTATCATAACCTAACCTAACCAACCAAACTTGCTGATGGTGAAAAAATCGCATGAAGGTTTACTAATTGAATCGATAGTTTCAATCGATATTAGCATAGCCCAGTTAAGAAACTGTACCCCCAAATGCAAATAATATACTTACCTAACTTAGATACCGTATTTTGTACCTTCTCCAATATTTATCGATACGGTATTTTGATTTCGATATTTGGGTACACTTCTTTATCTGTTGGCACAAACAACCAAATGAAAATATCGATCGATATATCGTTTGGTTGATTACGTAAGGTTAACCTAACCTAACTAACCAATCGCTATACTTAAGTTATCAAATGTTTCATTCGGTTGTTTGTGCCAACAGATAAGGAAGTCTACCCCGATATTTTTTTACATCGATGTTAAAAAGGCCGATATGACTATCGATACTAGGCCTAATATCGATGTTACCGGTTCGATGTTCCAACACTAAGCTAAGTGAACTAGCCTAGTTTGTTTACTATAGGCCTAGGCCTAGGCCTTATAGTGAAACATTTATTATGATTGTTAATGTTAACCACCATAATATTATTTTAATATCTAGAGTTTATTTTGCTGAAAAACTATTTATAAGTTACTTACTATCTGGCGGAGAGATATCTAATTCCTGTAGGCACAAAGTTTTTTAATTTTGATAAAGCTTCCATTTAACGTCGTTGATTGATAGTACAAACATTAACATGACATTCTTATTCTTTCTATGGTTGGTTGAGGTTGGTAAGATTTGATAATTGATTTGTTCAGTTCACTCTACTACCATTCGCAGTCGCGGAACGAACAGTAACAATAACTGACGGAGCCCGGTTGAGTAATATAACAAGGCAATAACAAATAACATAACATAACGACTGGGACGGGTGGCGTGGGCGTCACGAGACCTTAGGCTCGTTTCACTCACATCCACATCTACCCGACCCGGCATCAGCGAACACATAACAAAATAGAAGCGCTACTCGCAGCGCAGGAGCGTGGCAGTCTTACTAGCCGGCGAAACAGACAAAGATGGCGGCGCTAGTCTACCTGTCGAGTATGTTTTCTGTGCTGTCGGGGAAATAAATATGTGCACTCGAGTGTGAGCCTATCAGAGATGAATTATCCAATTTTGGCGAAACAACAATTAAATATAAGCTGGATTAAATACATTTTACGTGGTAACAATAACAAAAATTCCGCTGACCAGAAAAATTTATACTGTTGAAAGATCCTAAAAAGTACCGGTTTTTTAAGAAACTCTGCACTAACACTGAAGTTTAAAATTTAATTGTAAACAAACCACTGAGCCAATCTTTATGAAATTTTTATGGCTGTGTGAAAAAAGCAATGTCAGTGTGATGGCCAATCCTACTGTTTTGTACTGTTTGTACTGTTCCTACTGTAGGTATTTGTTTAGTAGGTACACATCGGCAACGTCGCAGGTTCGCACGCGCTACTGCCCGACTGGGAAATATCGTACAAACACCAGGGGCCCATTTCATAATAAACTACAAGTTACAAGTTACAACTTGTAACTTGTAATTTCCATTAGATTTGCATTGGGCGATCAGCTGATTTACTAATAATATTAGTTTGTACTTTATTATGAAATGGGCCCCAGGGAGAACGGCCCGCGGCGCGATTTATAAAGAACCTCTTTGCGTTACTAATTACTCCATTAGTAAATCGCATTGCCATGCGCTGGTGGCGCTGCCTACGGATTGACACTTGACAGGCAAAGCTCTCTCAAACCGCTTAATGCTTTTTACCATGCGGTTGGCATTCTGGGTTAAAGTAGTACGTTTTCTGTGATTACACACGACTAGAGAATTGTATATGAAATTGCTTGGTTACAAGTTGAAGATCATCTCATTAAGCTACAATTTTGTCACTTGAAGTTTGCTTCTGACAAAAAAATAAAAAAAAATCCTCGCTTAGTAACTTTTTCATGTCAAGGTGTGATATTTGTTTAACATTTTTAGTTGTTAAAATTCGAATTACGATTTAAATAAGATTATATTTATACTGTCAGATTCTGCAGTTAATGCAGATTCCGAATATATAGCTTTCATTGCAGTCAACCTATTGTATGCACGGCCAGGAGCGTATTAACAACCGCGTGCAGGGCTTAAGGAACTGACATATCTGCGTCGAGTCCACCTTTGTGGTGGGGGAAGGTTGCTGAAACGGCGCGCTTTTTATCCCAAATCAAATCTCCTATCTACCCGGTGTTCCAGTTGTGTTATATAATTCGATGGGTGCATCACGGCATGGGCACACGGGAGGGACTAAGGCTAAAGGTGTAGTGACGTAATATCTCTAGTGGCTAATGTCTACTCTTGAGGCAACACGATTACCGTAACGAAACAATGTGTTGTCAGCGGCGTTCGTGGCATTGTTAGTAGCGTTTCGATTTGGTGTTCAGGAGGTCCCGGGTTCGAATCCCGCTGGTAGCACTAACTTTAGGTCAACAAATTTTTCATATCAGCAAGTTTGGTTGGTTAGGTTAGGTTATGACAGTTTAATTTTATAATACTAAATTTTAAAATTAATTTTATAATTAATAAAAAATTATAAGTAATCATTAATTAGATTTTTATCTTATACAGTTTTTATATTATCAGCAAGTCTGGTTGGTTAGGTTATGTTATGACAGTTTTATTTTACAAATTAAAAATTTATTTTATAATTTAAAAGCAATATTTTATAATTAAAAAGTTAATTTTATAACTAAAAACAAAATAAAAAAATTTCAACTTAGCGGTTCTAGGGCTGCATTTTACTTAAGGTCCTACGCTCATTCGAATTAAAATATCGATTATTTGATTGTTTCATTCGATATATCCTTTGGTTAGTTAGGTTAGGTTAACCTTACCTAACTAACCAAACGGTATATCGAACGAAACAATCGATTAATCGATATATTGATCGATATTTTCATTCGAATGAGTGTAGGACCTAAAGTAAAGTGCAGCCGGTTCTAGCGGCGAACGCTGACACTACAAGATATGTTAGCCTTAGTCCCTCCCGTGTGCCCCACCGGGTACATCACACGTCACTTCACTAGTTTCAGTTCAGTGTTCAGTTTGTGTTTGTGGTGAAGATGATGACAGGTTTTGGAACTGTCAGAATTTCAGATTCAGAGGTTATGTTTGGTTTGTTTCATGTTTGCTATGTTTAAAGAAGAAGTTAACCTTACCTTTGGGTTTAATGCACTGTGATTAACACACACTGTCAAGTGCGAATAACACAAGAATTATTCTGTGTTTGGAGGTTGATGAGTTGGTAACCATAATATTGGGATATTTCATAACTAATGTGCACTGTGCAGTCGTATGTAAAATATAGTGTATGTTAGTATTGACCATTAAGAATGAAACGTCGAGTTGTTGTTACAGGCATAGGAATGATATCTCCTTTAGGTAAGAATACGCAACAATCTTGGGAAAGCCTACTATCAGGGAAAAGTGCAGTAACAGTTGTTGAAGGAGATGAATACATACAAATTCCATGTAAAGTTGCTGCAGCTGTAAGTGATGATGTGCTAAATAAAGAATTTAATCATTATTTTACTATGAGAGATTTTAGGAGTATGTCTCGTGCAACAATTATGGGAATTATCGCAGCCGAAGAAGCCTTAGCTGATTCACAGTGGAAGCCTACAACAAAGAAAGGTCTAGAATCAACAGGCGTGTGTGTAGGAATGGGAATGTCAGATATTGCACATATCTCTGAAATGAGTAATGCACTAAAGCTTGGATATAATAGTGTGACACCATTCTTTGTGCCCAGAATTTTAACAAATATGACTGCAGGACAAATTAGTATAAAGTATGGTTTCCAGGGTCCCAATCATTCAGTTTCTACAGCTTGCGCAACTGGTGCACATTCAATTGGTGACGCTTTCAGACTCATTCAAAATGAGTATGCAGATGTAATGGTTTGCGGAGGTGCAGAGGCAAGTATAAATCCACTGTCTATTGCTGGCTTCAGTAGGATGCGAGCCCTTAGTACAGACTATAAACATAAGCCACTAGAATCTTCAAGACCTTTTGATGTTGGGAGGGATGGCTTTGTGATGGGCGAGGGTGCTTCAATCATGATTTTAGAAGAATTAAATCATGCACTATCCCGTAACGTAAAGATTTATGCAGAAGTGATCGGATATGGAATGTCAGGGGATGCATCACATCTAACCGCACCTCATGAAGATGGCAGAGGTGCAATATTGGCAATGGAAAGGGCAATCAAAGATTCAAATCTTAGTTTGAAAGACATATCTTATATTAATGCTCATGCAACTTCTACTGTATTAGGAGATGCTATTGAATTAAAAGCAATTAGAACTCTGTTTAAGGACCACTGTAAAAATATTGCCATCTCCTCAACTAAAGGGGCCACAGGTCATCTATTAGGAGCAGCAGGAAACTTAGAAGCTTGTTTTACAGCTTTAGCTTGTTTTTCGAGGGAGATCCCACCCACAATTAACTTGCAAAGTGTTTGTGAAGAAGGTAAAGGGCTTAATATTGTTGCAAACCATAAACAAGTTTGGGGAAAAGCAAAAAGGATAGCCTTAAAAAATTCATTTGGTTTTGGGGGAACAAATGCTTGTTTATGTCTTTCAAGCTTTTAAAAATTTTAGAAGGAATTTAGTTTTAAAAGTATAAACATATTCGAAGACTATTCTTGTTTTATAATCTCTTCTTTTGTCTTATGATTAGGCCTATCTTAAGATGTTATCAGAGACATTAGGCCCCTCATCTCATGTTACAATGACCTGTTAAGGATTTCAAAATAAATAGAACAATACATATGCACAGCATTTATTTATTTTTGATGCCTGGAAAACCCAACAATTCTGAACTTTTAAGGTTTTACTGTTACTATCTCTAAAAAAATATTTGTTGAGCTTAATGAATAAACAAAGCTTAAACCATTGACTATACACAGTCAATGCTTAAACCTACTTACCGCTATTTTTTTCTACTATTTTCGTTACTAATCGGTACTGATAATCTGTACTGATCATAATGTAAATCCTCGCTTTTACCCAAATGAGGTAAAAGACTTTTAACACATTCTTAGGAGCTTTGACCTGTTTTTTATGCAGATGAAGCAACTAGAGGAGAATCTGCACTGGACACAGTCATAACCAATATTGACAGCTGGAATTACAGTGCTTGTGTTAGCTCTGACCAAATATCTGATCACAAGGCATGTGTTTTCTAGATCTTGGACATTAGCTTACCAAATTAGGCCTAAAATCTGATCAAGTGGTTAAACCTACTAGAACTGTCTCTTTCAGAGTACTTAATGACATAAACACAAACAGGTTTTTAGAGTGCTTGATCAGGCCATAGTGTGGTATGATGAAATATTGTCACAAAGTTCTATTTTTACTTTTGACAACTTCTTTTAAAGCCTTAAAGAGATTTATGATTTTTGCTTTCCCCTTGTCTCTAAAACATCCAAGTCCAAGCCCGAATGTAGGCATAAGTAGAGGTGTTCCTAACTCAAATAACTGGTACACCCCTGAACTTGCCAAATTTAAGAACCTAATTTTAGTTATTGCTGACTGGTTCAGAAGCTCGCCCCACCTACTGCCTGAAACTGAACTACGGAAGCTGATAAGGGAGTAGGCTACTGTGCCTACTCTGTAAAATGTAAAGGAAGCCAAGCAGGTGGCTGTGGCCGCCTCCATCTGCGAGTCACCCAATCCCTGTAAGGCTGTGTGGGATCACATACGGAGGCTTGAAGGTCCTACTTCCAACCCGCCCAGAGATTTTTCTAGTGCTGATGAATTCAACCATTTTTTTTGCAGAGTCTGTTGATGATTTGGTTAATACCTATACCTCCCACACCAAATTACACCAACCCCGCTACCCTTGATTCTATACCTACTGCCCAATCATCAACTGGCACCCTGTGGGCCCTGAGACAGTGATTAAAATTGTAAAAGGTTTTAAAAGCTCTAAAAGTGTAGACTATTATGATATGAATGTTGAGCTCTTAAAGAAAATTGTTTATGTCATTGCTTCTATTATAGCTCATTTTATTAATAGCCTACACCTTTTGCAAATGGTATTTTTCCTGAAACTCAAAATTAGTCGAACAGTTCCCATTTACAAAAAGGGCTCATAAGATGATCTTAAAAGCTACAGACCAATATCCATAATACCTATATTTGCCCAAATATTTGAGGCCATTATGCTTGAGCAATTGTATAGTTACTTTGAGGAGCATAACCTTCTCACTCCTGTTCAATTCGGTTTTAGAAGTTGTTCCTGTTGGTGACCTCGATTTGTTATTCGACTCGCTTGAACAACTTATTTTGCATTTGACGAGTCCTAAGTGCCCAGTAATTATCTGCGGTGACATCAACATAGACATTGTAAAGGTTTAAATGACCCAGCAACAGTGAATTTGCAAAACATGCTACGAAGCGCTGACTCCTATTGTGCCAATAATAAGCCAACTAGGGGTCTGGCGTGCCTGGACAATGTCATCACTAATCTGCCAAGACAATCAATATCTGTTGATGTAATGGAACATATATCTGACCATTCTGCCCTGGCTGCTAGGATTAGTACCACCTCAGCTTTAAACGATGTCGCTCCAGAGAAAATAACAATCCGCTGCTTCAGTGAAAAAATACAGATAAGTTCTTAAGTTTTTTATACAATGTAAATTGGGATGCTGAGTTACCATTTGCCGAATCAGGCTATTTTGACAATTTTATGGAAATTTTTATTGATGGTATGAGGATATGCTTTCCTTATAAAACTATAAATGAGAAGAAATCAAAATGTGTCAGTGTATTTTGGTTTAGCCGTGAACTCCTTGAAATGAAAAAAGAAGTGGACAGCTTACACAGCAAGTTGCAGTGGGCACTACGCTACAACACATGTAGAGGAAATGAAGAATAGGTATTCTCTAGCCAAATCAAGGTATAAAAAAGCTCTTCATCTAGCCAAAATTGAGGCTAACAGCAAACTCATCGATGCAGCTCCAAATAAAGTGAAGAAGGCATGGGAACTCATAAATGCATAACGGCAGGTGTCTCTACGTCAAGATGACTGCTCACTAACGGCGAGGAACTTCAACTCCTATTTCACCTTTTTGGTTGCTGACATCACCAACCAAGTCGGCTGGTCCCTAGCTACTGCCATGGATCTACTGACCAACAACATAGGCCATGCACCTCAGTTACGTTGGAAGACAGTGTCAAGTGCCCAGGTGGAGGGGTATGTGAAAGAGATGAAGTCAAGCCAAAGTAAAGATATATAGCATAAGTTCAAATTTGGTTAAAAAAAAGTGTTGCCAGCCATACTTATCCCTCATACAGCTTGTGTAAATCAGTGCCTCCAGTCTGGGGTGTTTCCAGAGTCACTTAAAATATCTAAAGTGGTTCCAATCTATAAGAAGGGTGACAGGTCATCTGCCAGTAGCTATAGGCCCATATCGGTTGTACCTATAGTATCAAAAATACTTGAGAAGGCAGCAAAGCAACAGGTATGTGAATTTTTTGTATCAAATTCACTTTTTTCCAAACTTCAATTTGGTTTCAGTTATGGCAAGAAATGTTCAGACGTTAATTGAACTGGAAATTAAAATCAATCACTTTTATTTTTTTCATGGCTGTTAATTTGCAAATAACCTTGAGTAAACTTGACCAGGTGATGTCACACACTTTTTAACATGACTTCAAATTTCATCACATCACTCACTCCGAAATAGGGGTTGCTGGTGGGGTTTTGATTTTTTAAAACCAACTGGTAGGGTTTTGATTTGGGGGTGGGTGATGGGATCTTGTTAAAAAACACCATGGTCACGTGTTATGTATTGTCAAAATGTGATTTGTTTAGTGGACTCAGAATAGAGTTTTTGCAAATATCACTTTTATTGTTGTAAATTTCACTTGAATATAAATCATCAACTACTAATAATCCATTCCTAAAAACCATGTAAACAAAGAATCGGTAAACAAGGTTTTTTTGCGTTTCATTCAAGTTTTATATCTTGAATCAAAAATCTAAAGCCTTAAAAATCTGCACACCTGTCACCCAGACATGTGTTTTGATATGTGGGTAATACAGAAAGACTGAGTGGAAAAACTCAAGAGATGCCAAATTATACACAAATACTTGTTCTACAGCCCGAAAACCAATTTTTTCTTTATGTTTTCTTTCCAATTTAAATCCGTCATGTAAGGAAAAACGTTTTCAATCTCACTTGGTTTGGATTTGCTTTCAAAACGTGATCTGAAATGGTCGCGGTATTTGTAAACAACATTTAATGTAAACATAACAGTGACAGCTAGAAAAAAAATCTTGATCCAAACAGCTGTTCATTATTTCATAGATGACATTATGTGATAAACATTGGAAGAAAACTTGACAAAAATGGGTTTTTGAACGTCCGTAATTTGATTTATAAAATAAGGAGGTCATATTTTAATGGCTAAAGACACTCTTGCCAATCCAGTGAATACATTAAAATGATTTAAATCTTGATAGGTACTCTCATTTTTCAGAAGATAGCCGCGTAAAATGCCTTGAAAGCCGTGACAGACAGACAGAAATTGAGATTAGACTTGTTTCGGCTTATACAATGTATAAAACTTAAAAATTACCAAAACATATATAATGACATATATAATTCTGAGCAATGTACAGACAAAACTCTAATTTTATTTATATAGATTGGTCGCTATTCACAGTCAGCAGCTATTCAGTGTAATAAACAAAAGTAGCCTATTAGTTTTGGATGAAAATGGCTAAATCAATAACATTTTATAGTTACGAACAATGCACATTCAATATAGTAAATATCGATCAAGTCTAGATGTAACTGATATTAACCGATAGTAATCTTAATGGCCCATCATGTAAAAGAGGTTGCTTAATAAAAGTGAAGAGCATCCACTTGTTCATTTATACTTAGGTTGAATCCTCAGCCACTGACAGTTATACAATACAAACAAAATATATGCAAGTTTAAAAAAAATGCATTTCATGTTACAGTCAGTGGTGTAGTGGAAGGGGTGGAAATGGGGTACCCAAACTGCTTTTTCCTAAAATCCTTAACATCAGTAGATGACCTGTGCTTTTTCCAATATGGCAGTGAACGTTCCCAAACGAGAAGATTTTTGACTACGCCACTGGTGATAGTACTACCAACTAGGGATGAGCATCGATAGGTCAACCATCAATGTTCACCATCGACTTAGCAATAACATACAGTGGAGTCCCGATAATCCGAACTTCGGTAATCCGAAAGTCCGCTTAATCCAAAACAAAAAAATATATTTTTTATATATAGCCTATATTTTTTTTTAATTAAAATTTTTTTGAAAATTTTTTGGAATTTTTTTATTAAACTTTTAACACAGTTAGCTGTACCTTGTCAAAGTATTCTGTAGCGGCCGGGCGAGATAGACTTTTTTTAGAGTATTTTAGTAAATATTTCACCATTTTTGTTATTAACATTTTTCATTTTCGTCCCGGGTTCCAATCCCGCCAAATCACAAATGGATTTTACTAAGTGATAATGCTGCAGCCTCTAGGTCTAGCCTTAAGTAATGTGAAAAACAATCACGGGCTTGTGCCTGCGTCCTAAGACAAAAAAAAATTCAAAAAATAAAAAAAATTAATTTCTTTTTTCAAAATAAAAAAAAACAGAAAACTTTTAATCTAAAATATTTGGTGATCCGAAATGGGCCCAGTCCCAACCATTTCGGACTAACGGGACTCTACTGTAATAATAATGTTGCGAAAACATTGATGTTTTTCAATGTTTTTCGTCTTCTTTTTGTACTCTCCGCTGATGGAAAACATCATCTCTATACTTGGCCAAAAACATCAGTAACCTACCATCGATGTAAAAAACATTGACTGTCAATGCTCATCCCATCTACCAACACAATTACTTTATTTTTAACTTTTAGTATAAACGTCTCCCTGTAGCGTGCCAGACATGACTTACATAAGGGACAGAATAGGACACTAACATCTGTATAAAAAACAATTTATTCATTGTTGTAGCCTCCGGAAATGCTGAATTATAAGTAATCAAGGTTACTTATCTTACTCAGTGAAGGCAATTCCTTTTTCTAGTACACTTGACTACGTATACATTTCAGGCTAGATCAATCCTTAAGTAGCTGTACTTTCAGGTCTAAGGAAACATGAAACATCCTCTTCGCAAATTTGTCACTTATGGGTAACCACACATACATAACAAACGTTTGAACATGAAATTGAGCATTTAGAAAAACTTTTAACATTTAGGTTGTGAAGCAGTTCACTTACTCTAATCATTGCTAATCACTTAATCTATTGCTTATGTGGACCTAATGATTAGGGTTTAATCCAACCCAAAATGTATTCATATAGTCAAGTGTCCTAGGATAAGGAATTGCCTGGACTTAATAAGGTACCTGAACTTTATTACTTTAAAAATAAAACTTAAAATTGGGCTTTTTATGAATGTGACTCTCATTCATGAGAAAGGAGCCAGTGGCCTCGAAATATTCAGTGTTTCCTTCGTGTTAGTTACTTTAGTGAAGTGGTATGCCTACAACTTTTAAGGTAAGCCTGCTTATCCTATCCTTTGTCTCCTTATTTCTCAAGCAAAAAACCTTTTCTAATCAAACCTAACCTTAAAATAGGGCCTGTAATTTAACAGTTTGGCAGGGATCAGTCAAAGATAAACATTTAATAAGTTTTTGTCCTTCCATTAATAGGCAACACCATAACAAGCTCCCATATCTCCTAGCCACAAGAATCAAAGACCTCAGCATCCTCAAATGATATGGCGTGTTCAAATATTCACACCATGATTAAAGTTGTGGTCTCTCTCACACAGGTCTATCAGACCACACAGGACAATACTGCACACTGGACCTTCCAAAAACAAAAGCAGCAACAACATATACATCACGACGGAACCTTAACCACAACAATCTGCTGATCTTAAAAAATGAGCTTTCCACTGTAACCTTGGAACCTGTTTTGAGAACAAATGATGTGGAAGAGGCCTACTTTAACTTCAACCAAACGCTCCAGCTTGCAATTGATAATGCATGTCCAAAAGAAAAAAGATTTTGGACTTCACAAAAAAGGGGCAAACGACTGATGTATGATGAAGAAACTATGATACTTAAAAAGGAGTTTTTATCAGCACAAGACAAATTTCTCCTAACTGGTCATCCTGATGACAAGAAGATAGCTACAGATAAGAAGAAATCTTACGACCAAAAATTAAAAAAGGCAAGGCAAGAAACAAGTGCTGCATACATTGAACAAGCAGAAAACAAATCTAAAGCCATATGGGACACCATCGATAGTGAGAGGAAATAGCTTGACAACATTTCTACAATAGAATTAAATGACAATGGAATGAAACTTATTGACCCTAAAGATGTAGCAAACCGCTTTAATTATTATTTTTTAAACATAGCTGAGGAAACATTAAAACAAAACAGCAGATACAACACACCACCAATAGCTCAAAATCCTCCAGCTACCACATTTAACACTCTCTTCCTTCCGTCCAACAACACCTGATGAGATAGGCAGAACCATTCAATCATTAAAGAACTCCACATCATCAGGCATTGATGATCTTCAAAAATCCTTAAAACCAGATAAATTAATAATGCCGCTAATGAAGATTGTAAACATTTCAGTGGCAGAGGGGACTTTTCCAACCAAGTTGAAAACAACCAAGGTATTTCCTAAACACAAACAAGGGGACCTACAAAACATCTCTAACTACCGACCTATCTCGCTGCTCTCATCTGTCTCCAAACTCATAGAGAAGATTATAAAAGTAAGAATCCAGGAGCATCTTAGTTAAAACCAAGCATTGACAAACAGCCAACATGGGTTTGTTCCTGGAAATCAACCACTACTGCTCTGATAGACCTTGTTGAATATATCATTGAGAACATAGAAAATGGCAACACTATCACCAGCCTGTATCTTGACTTAAGCAAGGCTTTTGATTCCTTGGGACATGATCTTATTCTAACTGAACTTCAAAATTTAGGAATCTAGCGAACAGCTCTGAAATGGTTTGCAAGTTATCTAAAAGGACGAAGCCAAATGTTAGAAATAAAACACACAACAAAAGGGTTTACAGATACTGTCAGATCAGAATTGCTACCGACTAACAGGGGAGTTCCCCATGGCTCTGTCCTAGGGCCAGTTCTGTTTGGCCTGTTTATTAATGACTTCTCGGAACACCTTGAGGAATACAGCAAGATGGTTATGTATGCAGACGACACTGTGCTGCTTACAGCAAACAGAAATGAAATGAAATAATACAAAGAAACATAGATCAACTAGAAGTAAACACCTATATAGCTTTCAATATGACACAGGACTACTGTATGAAAAATGACTTAGTCCTCAATTAAAGTAAGACCAAGCAAATTACTTTTAGAAAAAAAAGTCTACAGTATCTGAAATACCCAACCTGACAGCAGCTGAAGAAATCAAACATCTAGGTGTCATAATTGATGAAAATTTATCCTGGGATCGTCATGTAGCTTGTCTTTGCCAAAAACTCGGGCCAGCTTGCTTTGCTATAAAACGAATCAAAGAGACTAGTGCCCCTGAGGCAACGAGGACTGCATACACCGTACATTGTTTGAAAGCCATGTACGCCATGTGTATTACTATCTGGTGTGGATCCACTATGGACAATCTTAACCGGGTCCTGGTTATGCAGAGAAGGGCTATCAGAATAATAGCAGGCATAAGTAAAGAACAAAGCTGTAGAGATGCCTTCAGAACATCCTGACGGTGACTTCCATCTACATCCTAGAAACTGTTTATTACTGTGTAACCAAATACCCGCCTAAACAGAGAGATATACATGAATACAACACCAGATATGCAGGAAACTATGTGCTGCCTGGCCACAGAAAAGCAATGTTTGAAAAGAAACCACTGTATACAGGAGTGAAGATGCTAAACAAGCTACCAGACCATTTGAATTGAAAATTGGAGGCCCTGTGCTGATGAAGAGGAAGCTACAGAGATGGCTGCTTGACAAAGCTTTCTACACCCTAAAGGAGTTCTTTGCATGGCAAGACCACACACAACACTGAAGAAGCTTTTCCATTTCACTTTGTATCTATTATACCAATGTTATTTATTTAAATTTGACGCTGTAACATTTCTTGATAAAATTGTAATAAAGGAATTGTCTATTGTCTATTAACTATAGGACCATGTTGGTAGATAATGAGTACAAGGTATAATAAAACCCATAAGTAATACAACGCTCGAGTTACACAATTCTGTTGGTATAGCATAGACATATCACTATTTCCGAGTACTAAGCAAAGCAATGAACGAGTCATCTTACATCCTTGAGTTTCAAAAACAAATTTGCTAGGCCAGTTGGAACTGTGCAAAGGTCCACAATGATTTATTGCTCTAATTTAGTACAACATTTCATCATTTGGTGCATTTATCAACTACAATAATCAAAATTAATTTCTTTCAGTGTATGTATATTTTAATCCAATCAATTTTTTTTTCTATTGAAATTGGCGTATTCCTAGATTAACGTTGACAGAATTCTACTGTATAAGATAAGAAATTAAATTTATTTTGCTCTAAAGCTAATGAATGTAAAATACTTTTATGCTACACTACATTATTTTGACGAACTTCCCATGCAAGGATTTAGTCCAGAAAACAGCTGTTTGCCGCCAGCTTATTCAAATGGGGTTTCATTGCGTACTACTGTACTGTAATGAGTTTTAACGGACACTAATCAGATGATTATACTGTATTTAGGTGGCAATGAGTGGTTATAAACAAAAACATAACCTCTCTTAGAGGTTATAACTAGTGATTTTTAGTCCTCGAGTTGGTGGAAATATACAAGGATTTGTACAGATTTAATATTATGGCGTAAACTATCGTACGTAACTCGTCCAAAATGTGTGTACCGAACTCGTATGGTAAACACTTATTTTCAGGAATAGCAACGTAATATACTATTTCACTACACTACTATGAGTTAAGCTGTTTAGAAAAAGAATTGGATCTGGGATAATAAAACGTTAGTGGGTGAATAAACCTTTATATTTGAACAATGAAACAACAGGGCTTTGTAAGGTATCGACTCCAAAGTCTCACAAAGAACATGAAAGGAATGTAACTGTATCCTTGGGTTACGCTACACTAACATGAAACACGCAACGGTAACAATGCCTTGTTTAGGATCACAAGAGTCTGTTGTAAACTTAGCACCGTTTGGCCGTATAATAACAACATTATAAAATATATAAATCTCCCAATCACACGACACGGTTACACTCTAGTGACAACAGCTCCTCGCATGGTAAAAAAATACACAAACAAAATGGATAAATGGACTGTACAATATAATGAAAACTTTAATAAAAGTACCGAGTATAAATATAATTAACAAATTCGAGAACCCTCAACAGCATGTATAAGAGCCCAAAAACGGCTTTAACAAGTATAATAAAATAGACTTACAAAATAATTACCTTTTCAATATGAACAATTACAATAACTTTTGCTAGCTTAGCTACAATATGGTCTCGACGACTGTGACTGCGGTCTGTTGACTAGTGAGGGAGCCGACAGTCCAGATGTGTTCAATCTTGGTGCTTCAGCTGACCCATCTGACACATGAGAGCGAATCTCTGCCGTAACATGTGTCGCAACTCTTGCCTCTTCTCTGTCACATGTGGCCGTTTGGCCATGAACTTCTGCACTTCTTCAAGAGGTATGAAGCTCTCTTCATCTGATGAACAGGATTCCTACAAAAAAAAAGCTTTTCACTATGTTACAAACTTACTTTGTAGCATTACAATTGTACAGTTGCAAAACCTCTAAACATTGACAACTTGGGGTAGCGGATTTCTACCCCCGGATATTTACCCCCATGAAAAAACGCCTACGTCATTTTGACGTCACGAGGGGCGGGGCTTATACACGATCCAGAAACAGCCCGCGACTGGAAATCTACCCCCGGATATCTACCCCCAGACATCTACCCCCGGATGTCTACCCCCGGACATCTACCCCCGGAAATCTACCCCCGTGGTCAGCTACGCTATGTATCGGCCAAGATGCATTGTTGTAATTGATTTTATTAATTGGTTTATGTAAATAAACGGCTCTTTGGTTATTCATTAGCTTCTAATATCCAGTATAAAGCATGCGATATGTCGTTGTCGTGTTTAACATGTACATCGAATAGGTACAGTATTTTACATATTTGATTTACTTAGCTTAATAAGGTTATAACAAATAACATTTATCTTATGTTATTGGAATTAAAACAACTACAAGATTATGCAGTTTTGAAAAACTAGGTATTCTGAAACCAATATGTTTTTTCTAAATATGCTATTATGAAAATATGCTTTCTTATTATTTACTTTAAAATATTTTTGATGATATCATCGTTTTAGTGACACACCTGTTGTGTTGACTGTTGTGTTGGCAACGACTTGGGGTATTTTATTGCCCAAGAAGAATAAAATATTTTTTGAGTTTTCGTTTTACAACAAAAAAAAATTATTCGCATAATAAGCTAATGAATAACCGAAGAGCCGTTGACTTATATAAACCAATTAATGAAATCAATTACACCAATGCATCTTGGCCGATACGTAGCGTAGCTGACCATGGGGGTAGATTTCCGGGGGTAGATGTCCGGGGGTAGATGTCCGGGGGTAGATGTCTGGGGGTAGATATCCGGGGGTAGATTTCCAGTCGCGGGCTGTTTCTCGATCGGGAATAGGCCCCGCCCCTCGTGACGTCAAAGTGACGTAGGCGTTTTTTCATGGGGGTAAATATCCGGGGGTAGAATTCCGGCGACCCGACAACTTGAACATTCCTTTAATTTTAAATTAGACAATATTAAATATAGTTGAATTACCTTAGCAGCAGTTAGTCAATCATTGATATATTGTCAACGGCAAACAAATTGCAGATCTTTGAACATTGATTCATTGCAATTGATAGTACATTCAAAGCAATAGAACGCTCTCCTGTATTGTAAGAGAGGGTCTTCTATAAATTTTGTTGTAAAATTACCAAACTAGTAAGATATGAAAGACAATACACAATGTCAATACAATTGGTGATGGGTCGGTACCACTTTTTCAAAGTCGGTACCGGTGCTGGTTCCTAGCAAAAATCGGTTCTCGGTTCCGGTACCATAGGTATCTTATTTAAATTTTTTAGAATAGGCTTAGGGGTCTCAATCTCGGGCTTTCAATCCAATCCCGGGATTTCGGGATTCGTCTCAGCCGATCCCAGGATATTTGATGATTTTAACTTTTTAGCCATTTCAAATTTTTAGGCCAAATTCAAACCAGTCAGAAAGAGTCAATCGTAATTTAAAAATAGCTTTAAAAATATTTCATTCGCAAACACAAAAGCGTTGGGATGAAAATATCGCATTTCTAAATATGGGTTTAAATTCAGCTGTCCACGAATCAACCAAAGCGACGCCTGCGCGAATTTTCCTGAGCTGTTTTGATGTGCTATTTATATGTATAGTGTAAATAGTATTTAATTTGTACTATTTATAATTTGGGGCGCTTTCATTGCCTCACCCTGTATTAAGTTATCTATTTTATGAATAAAATTCTTTTACAATTTGTTTCTTTATTGGATTGAAATTATTCTTAAAGTAATTAGTTACCTAGGTTGATTATCATGTTGGTGAGGAGGGAGAAAAGGTAAGTATAAATAAAATACACAATAACAAGTGTAAATTTAATGCTGCAGCCAACAAGTAGGCTAGGCCAAATTTTGTAGTGTAGTATTAGGCCTAATACTAATAATTTAAATTTGAAGATTTGGTGTATAACTTACTTAAACTAACTTACCTATTTAGGCCTACGCCTACTTTATGCGCAACTACACGACTCGACTCGTTACTCGAGTTTTTACTCAAATACTCAACTTGATCCGAATTGAAAAATCAGGACTCGCCCACCCCTAATGAAAATTAAAGGGTACTTAACAAGTTTGAGCTTTTTCATTACAAAAACAAAATGCCAAAGGTTTGTATGAAAAAGAAATATATAAAATTCTAGTGATGGTCGGATCCAGATATCGGACAACCGGATCCGCCAAATCCGAGCTGGAACCGGCACCGGATCGGATCCAAAAAATTCCGGATCTTGAGCTGGATTCGGTTTTGATGGAAACGATTTTTTTGCTAACATAAAGCTGTATTTTTGTATCCATGTACAAGACCAGTTTCTTCCCGATTTTTTACAAACACAAAGCTGTCATTATCCATGTACGCTCATCCGGACTAAAGTGGCGGGCGTCCGGTCCGGATTACGAAAAATCCGGACTATCACACAGTACTGTATATAGAAGTTTTTTTCAATTTTGTTCCAGGTCCACCACAGTAATAAATAGCCGGGCATATGCACTTCAACCGGTAATAATTTTTACCACCGAATTTTGTTCCAGGTCCACAGTAATAAATACCTGGGCATATGAACTTCAACCGGTAATAATTTTTACCGTTGAATTTAGTTCCAGGTCCACAGTAATAAATAGCCGGGCATATGCACTTCAACCAGTAATAATTTTTACCGCCGAATTTAGTTTGTAATGATATTTATAGTTTGAATTTATAGTTATAAATTCGACTATTTAAATATAAATATAAACTATTTATATTTATAGTTCGTATTAGTTTAGTAATGATAGCTGGGCATACGCACTTACACCGGTAATAATTTTTACCGCCGAATTTAGTACCAGGTTCACAGTAATGATAGCCGGGCATATGCACTTCAACCGGTAATATTTTTACCGCCGAATTTAGTTCCAGGTCCACAGTAATGATAGCCGTGAATATGCACTTCAACCGGTAATAATTTTTACCACCGAATTTAGTTCCAAGTCCACAGTAATGATAGCTGGGCATATGCACTTCCACCTTTAATATTTTTTACCGCCGAATTTTGTTCCAGGTCCACAGTAATGATAGGCGTTCACATGCATCTTCCACCGGTAATAATTTTTACCGCCGAATTTAGTTCCAGGTCCACAGTAATAAATAGCCGGGCATACGCACTTACATCGGTAATAATTTTTACCGCCGAATTTAGTTCCAGGTCCACAGTTATGACAGCTGGGCATATGCACTTCCACCGGTAATATTTTTACCGCCGAATTTAGTTCCTGGTCCACAGTAATGATAGCCGGGCATATGCACTTGAACAAGTTAATAATGTTTGCCGCCGAATTGATTTCCAGGTCCATAGTATTGATAGCCGGGAATATGCACTTTAATCAGTAATAATTTTTACCACCGAATTTAGTTCCAAAGTCCACAGTAATGATAGCTGGGCATATGCACTTCCACCGGTAATATTTTTTACCATCGAATTTTGTTCCCTGGTCCACAGTAATGATAGGCGTGCACATGCATCTTCCACCGGTAATAATTTTTACCGCCGAATTTTGTTCCAGGTCCACAGTAATAAATAGGCGGGCATAAGCACTTCAACCGGTAATAATTTTTACCGCCGAATTTAGTACCAGGTCCACAGTAATGATAGCCGGGCATATGCACTTCAACCGGTAATTATGTTTACCGCCGAATTTAGTTCCAGGTCCACATTAATGATAGATGGGAATATGCACTTCAACCGGTAATAATGTTTACTGCCGGTATAATTAATTTTAAACAGTATGATTTAAATTGGCATTCTGTTAATTATGTTTTTTTTACCCGCACTTATGACAGTGTTTATCTTCGGATCCGGATCCGGTACCGACATTTTCTTGGATCCGCCCATCACTAAAAAATTCTTATACTAAGTCTTCACTATCATATTATTTACCTCAAGCATTTGCTGTAAAGAGAGTGTTTGCATTGAATGCCTTAGACGTTTGATTTTCTCTCCTTCTTCAGAATTGCATTCACCTAGAAAAGAAATTTTGAATAAGAACACACCGTGGAAGATGATTAAGTAAATATGCTTATATGTTGGGATATTCTGCTTTTTACTAATTGACATTGCTATTATTTATATCTGGATTTTCTAAACAACATGAAAAAGAATAATAATATTTCAGGTAGTGATACCTGCAATGGTCAGCAATAGGTTGCTGATTTTATTGGTTCGGTTCCTGTTCGTTTTTTTTATCGGTTTTTCGGTTGTTTCCCTTAAATAACTTATTTAAATACAAATTTTCTCTCTACTCATGTAAAAGTAGTACAGTAGAGTCCCGTTAGTCCGAAATGGTTGGGACTGGACCCATTTCGGATTACCAAATATTTCGGATAAAACGTTTTATTTTTATTTTTTAAAAATAAAAAAAAATAATTTTTTTGTCTTAGGACGCTAGGCATGAGCCCGGGATTGTTTTTCACATTACTTAAGGCTAGACCTAGTGGTTGCAGCATTATCACTTAAAATACATTTGTGATTTAACGGGATTGGAACCCAGATGAAAATGAACAATGTTAATAACAAAACTGGTGAAATATTTACTAAAATACTCTACAAAAGTCTATCTCGCCCGGCCGCTGCAGAATACTTTGACGAGGTACAGCTAACTGTGTTTAAAGTTAGGCCTAAATAAAAAAATTAAAGTTTTTAAATTTAAAAAATGTTAACTTTTTTTATTAAAAAAATATATTTACAAAATTCCCGGCAACTAATATAGGCTAATTATAAGAAAAGCCCAATAAAAGTTGTGTAAACAAATTAAAATAACAGATATTGGTAGGGGTGGGCGAGTACTCGACCTTCGAGTAATTACTCGAGTTTTTTCAAATTACTCGACCTCGAGTCGAGTAGTAATTACTACTCGAAAATTCGTGTCGAGTAGTTATAAATAGTGCCACTTCACGATTTTCTACACTCAAATTTAATAAATTATATCTTGTTTTGTGTTGATGCCTTATTTAATCCCCATTCCTACAAAAAAACAACAATCTAAATTCATATAGGTTAGACCAGCGTAAACCAAATGTTCAACAAACAAACATCGTCAGTCGGCAGAGCTAGCAAGAGGACTACTTAAGACTTTCACTTTCCTACAACAGTCAACAATACATTTCGATAACGATACGGATACAGTAAGTCGAAATAAACGAACTACAATAGTCGATAGTCAACAAGGGAGTCTCGTGACTAGTATAACATAGGCAGACGATTATTGAAGATATTATAAAGTACAGTATCAGATTTAGTTTGAACTGCCATAAAAATATTTTATACCAAAATATAGAAATACAACAAATAAAAATTACCTATGCATAATATTTTTTCAATTTAATCGGTGTTTAGTTTTACAAACCGATAAGTTACTTAAGGAACATCAATGCATCTGACTGACGCAATCTCATTGGGTCTTGGCAGAAAGAGAAGATCAGTTCCACTTCAAACTCAGTGTTGCCAGATGGACGATTATTTTTGTACTTTTACAACTAACAGTGGTATTGGCATAAACAAACTATAAGTATAATTAATTCTCTAATGAGTTTACATAAACATGATTTAAATTAGTCAAACTATTAACTTTTTTTACAAATTAAAAGCTATAGCAATTTTATAATAATTTTGCCGACATTCACCATAATAGTGTAATGATAAATATGGCAACGTCAGCCCTGCAAAACAGCTGTTTGATGGGAAAACAAAGCAGAAGCAGAATGAGCAGAGCAGACCGACTAGACTGACTAGAGAGAGAGAGAGAGGATAGAATGTCGACCGCATAGCAACAATAACAAAACAAAACAATGGATTGGAGTGAAGTTATGTCAACGTCAGTTTAGAATGTTTTTACTTTGAAGAACTTTGAAGTGAATTTAATAAAATTAATTTTGTTTGGTGGAAGTTTAATAGAAAGTAAAATAAAAATATTCTGTTTATGATTTTCATTGTGCAATTTTGAATCTGGTGGCAGAAACATGACAACTACAGTTTGAATTGTAACTAAACCTAGAAAGATGTGATTTTATTAAAGAAAGGCCAAATAGGCTATACCGGGCTACAAAGAAATGAAATGTGTTTTCATTTTAAAATTAAGTGTTTAATGTGGGATTTTATTTTAAAATAATAGGCCTACTACGTTTTTGTTTAATCTTCAGTCTGTCAGAGAGAGTGACTTGATTATTCTTATGTAAATGGATAGCCCTAGTACCCATAACCTTCAAACTTAACCCTCCGAGTGTCCATAGTTTAGGCCTTAATGTCCGCCTATTTTTGGCGCATTTGCAAAGTTTTATTAAAACGGATCTGAGAAGCTTAAAACAATGTTAATTCTACTGTTCTATATACCATTTTGTTTGGAAAATCATGGGCTTCAATATTATACATAAAACATAAGGAACATTTGTTTCAAAAAAATTTTTTAGGTAAAAATAAATATTTTGGAAAATTAAAAAAAAAAAAATAAGTTTGCGCTCAATGAAATTGTATAAATTATAGGCCTATAAATATTTCTACAATTACGATCGGCTCGGAGAACATAAAGCGCTTAGAGACAGACCTCTGGAGAAAGCTCAGAATCTAACGAAAAGAACGATACCTAACTCGATCCAGTTCAATCCGATTCAGTCAGTCATAGAGCCTTCGCCGTAAACGATGTTCGTGCGTCGAAAAATCGACGCGTGACACTACACAAAGTGTGTCGTGCGTCGATTTTTCGACGAGTGACGCTCGGAGGGTTAAGGCAGATTAAGTGCTTATCCAAGTCATTATTTTAAAATACCTTATTGCATATTGATGTTTTTAACATATGATACAATATGTAGTTTGATATTAGTTTTCTGTTTTATAAATAAATTTATGTTTACAAATTCTGTTTCTTAATTGAATTGAAATAATTAGGCTTAAAGTTACGTTATAAAGTTAGTTACCCAGGTTGATTATCATGTTAGTGAGGAGGAAGAAAATGCAAGAAAAAATAAAACACACAATAACAAGTGATGTGTAAATTTAATGCTGCAGCCAACAAGTAGTCTAGGCCAATTTTTTTACTAGGCCTAAGGTAACAGGTACTAATAATTAGTAACCATATAATTTAGAAAATTTTGTATACTTAAACTACCTATTTAGGCCTAGGCAGGGTCAAATTTGGCTAGGATGAAATTGGTTTCAGCAAAATGCTGCAAACTCTCAGACAACTAAGTTAACTGTAGGAAAAATATTATTCAATAGAGTAAGCATTTAAAACAAATATCCCAGTAGGCTAGTATTACATAGGCCTATGTTTGAACATTAAGTTACATTTTCAATTTTATTTGTATAAAATTTGCTATAGGCCTAGCCTGGAAAACTAAGTTATGTAGTATTTTTAAGTTGTGAATAGCAAGATGCTAAAAATGCTTCCGCAGCTTAAACCCTGGGTCTAGGCCTACTTAACGCGTAACTACTAGACTCAACTCGATACTCGAGTTTATAGTGTTTTCACTCAAATACTCGACTCGAATTGAAAAATCACTACTCGCCCACCCCTAGATATTGGTAAATAATTAAAAACCCACATAGGCTACGTTTATTAGCCCTAAAGGTAAATTAACTCTTAATATTCACTCGACAAACTCTGCAAATTAAGGTTAAAAATTAACATCAATGAGTTTGAATCAACTTGTAAGTACTGCTGAGCTAGGCCTCCTGAAGCAGTTTTGAACTGACGAACGTTACGATTTTCGCCTTATATTTGCCGATAAGTTACAGTACTTATGATTAACTGTAAACCAGTAAAAAACCAATAATTACAATAAAAACTTATAGTATATTTTTCAAAGTTAACATAAATGTAGTACTTTAAAACAAAATTCGTGGTAGAAAATGGTATTTTTAGAAGTTCATCGCAGATGAAAATTACATTTCCTATGTAGATTTTAATGAAATATTAAACATTTTCTTTACACCAGAAGTCTAATTCAAAGGGGGAAAGAATGTATTATGAATTTTCTAGTCCTATAGACATTTTTTAAAAAGCTTGAATATGATTTTTTGACAAAAAACATGGTTGATTTGTGGGTTGTTTCAGATTATTCAAGGCACATTATTTATTGTTTTGTATTGTATTAATAACCTTTTTAAACATTGAATTTTGTCTTAAAAGTGCCCAGATATGTACAATACTAGTTACAAAGAACATTTTTTAAAGGCCTATTAAAATACTCTTCGGCCCGGCCCGTTTATCCTTAATTTTGAAAGGTTAGATTATTCACTACCTTCGGTCATAATTCATTACTTTTTCACAACTTTTCCTGACCTTTTAAAATCCCTGTCTTTTCCCGAATTTCCCGGAATTCTCGACTGGTAGACACCCTGAGCTCCCTCCCCTTTCTCACTTAACATAAAAACAAATTACCAATTAATTGATGGTGCAGACTCTAGGTCGAGGCACGTCACATATAGCTTATTCTGCATGCCTCCATGGATAAAAAACAGAATTCCTAATACTTATATTTTACTTATACATTACCTGTACCATCGTGATTACAGAATCCATCAGAACAGGCCACCTCTGAGCCCTCAGGGGAGCTCGGCCCACTAGGTCCTGTACTGCCGAGGTTGTTCTCACTAGAATAACCGTAGTCTTGAGAGTGATCACTAGACGACCAACCTTTCTGTGCATCCAGCAGCTCCTGTCACAGAACAATAATGGTTTATACCTACTGGATGCAATGGAATGTTAGAGTTCTATACTATTTTCATGATTGGGTCACAACATCAAATTTGCTAAGGCAATGTGCATGATTGAAGGCTCTTAAATGACAAACCTTTTTCACAACTGTTATTTTTGGAAAGCATTGCTTAACCGGTTAGACAACGATCCAACAAGATCCTACTAGTCTATTAGGTTTCATTTTGTCATTAGTGAAACTCAAGGAGTCAAAGGAAAAGATATACTGTTAGCTACTACCACAGTTCTGCTAACAGAATCTCATTTTCCTTCTCCAGATGGGACTTCCCCGGCCCCCCACAGAATTCAGAGTGGATGGTTATACATTTTTGGATGCTTAGGCAAATCAGAAAAAGAAAGGAAAGTCAGTTTTTTTAATGTATTATTGCAAATTGTTTGGTTTGTTTACTAAAGAAGAATCACTAATCCAAAATAATTCCACTATATAAAATACTCCCGCCGCAGCAAACCTGCAGACTAAGCGAATTTCCATCTGAGAGGCCTGATTGGATTTACACTAAAATGCCTCCTTAAAAATATCACATTTATTCTCTTTTTAAAACGTTTTTATTAGCTCGCTTTCTTGTCCGGTACAAATTTTGCAATCAATTTTATACTAACTTCCCAATGAGCTAGAGACTTGAGACTTGAAACATAGCTCACAAATGGAAGACAGTGCAATATTATATCATTTAATTTTCATATTTCCCTTGGGCCAAGCCCCATGGGCTTCTTTTTATTAGCTCGCTTTCCTACAAATTTTGATATCAATTTTAAACAAAGTTCCTGATGAGCTAGAGACTTGAAATTTGAAACATAGCTCACAAATGGACGACAGTTAGGGGTCTGCGGTGCACTGAAAAAGTCGGTACGGTACAAGCTTAATTACCGTCATCGGTTCGGTACAGCATTTAACACACAGCCTATTATAATAATAAATTACTTTCAGTTTACTATCAATTAGCAGTCCCAAATCCATTAACATTTTATGACGACAATAATTATTGTTGTATTCAAGTACTTCCAATAAATGTTGAGTTTTATCACTTTTATTCCTTTATGACTTTCCCCAATTCTATTTTATCATAAAGATAATAGTTTTATAATGACTGTTAAATTTTATCTCTAACTCAGTCAGTATTTTCGTGAATATTAAATTTGCCGCTGGCCATTGTCTACAGCCATACAACTGTTTATGGCTACATATTAAACTTGTAACTAATATACAATCTTATTTTATAAGCTAAAATATTTGTTATGGATATTTTATCTTTCTATTGATTAAACTACAAGCATAGTTGTTGTTATTTGCATAATTTTTTTTTCGTTATGCAAGCCTACTCAGTCTCAAATTATGTCATTGCATGTTCTGTATCTTGTTGTGTTGTGTTGTATCATGTTGTTGTTGTCTTGTTGTGTTGTATTGTTGGATGTGGCTGTTAAGGTTTAAATGCTTTTTGTTTCCTGTATTTTTCATTGTGTGTGAAGGTACTTTATGCAATCTAAATCTTATGAACTAGAATTATGATAGTGATTTTGCTACCCTCATTGTAACCTAATAAATTTATATAGGCCCTCATAAATAGTTAGGTCTAGGCCTGGGTCTTTTGATTCTTTGGAAGAGCTTTAAAATATACTAAGATAATTGGATTGAACCTGAGATAAACTAATTATTGATATGTGTGGGTGTTAACTTTGTAAATGAAAAGACAACAATCTTACTCTGTGATAATCCAAATTTTAGTTTCAGAATAAAACTTTGAAAGAGTTGTATCCATCTTATAGTTAGTTTTGAAGCTTATAAAAAAGGATGCTCTTTGCCATTACTCCATCATAACCTCCAGTTTTTCATTGTCGTCTGCTGTGAACAGCTGGCAACTACACTGTCTTTGTACTGAATGCTTTTATATGTTTTTAAAAATCTAAAAAACAACGAGACATTGTGTTGGTTGGAAATAATTTACCAGTTGTGTGATATTATCTTGTCAATTAATGCTTCAAACATGTTTATTCCTAAAAACTGTTATCCTAATTTTAAAACCACTTTATCATGGCTATTCAAAGTATCAGAGTAAAATAGGTAAAGCCTTTATCTTAACTGTGATTTTTCCTGACACAATCCTGGTAGTAGTAACAGGTTTTTGTTATAATGTGTGGTACAGTAATTGTTGTTAGAAAACCATGAATGCAGGATACTATCCTTTTTCATAGTAATGTCAATATATTAAAATTTAAAATAATGGTTTAAATACAGTTCTAAGAAGAAAACCACAAAAATACGGGTAGCCACGTACCGTACCGATTTTGTACCGAGAACCGAGGTACAAAATATTTTACCGCACCGAACCGTACCGACCTTAAATTTTCTGTACCGCAGACCCCTAATGACAGTGCAATATTATATCATTTAACTTTCGTATTTCCCTTGGACTACACTACGCCCCATGGGCTTCCAAATTTTCCATGTTTACATTTTGAAAAAATGTAAATATATCAATTAGTTTAAGTCAGCTGTAAATACTTAAATTTGACAGTTTGAAGAGCAGAGGTTAACAGGGTGTATACTATTTTATAAAGTGAAATTCCAGGTTTTTTCATGGTTTTTCGAAGTTTTTCCAGGTTCCCGCGTATTTGTTTGGTTCCACTTAAACTATAATCAATTTAAGACTTGCAGCTTAAGAACACAATATAAACTTACATCAAATTTGTTTCAAAGTCCAGTGAGCTAGTGTTGAAAAAGTAATAATCCTTATTATAGTAATAATTTTCATTATCATCATTACTTAAGTCCACGGAAACATTGTCTCTCTCGATAGCAGCAAAATCACGAATATTATCTTCATTTTTTATGAACACATTATCAATGGCAGCAAAGTCCTGAATATTTCCTGCGGTCGTGTGGTCGCTTCCCACGGTGACGAAAACCTCATCACAGTCTTACGTTATCATAGAAAAATCCTGGACATATCCCGCGGTATGTATACATTATCGCCGTCTCTCGCAATCACAGAAACGTAATCATCGTCATCCACAATCGCGGCAAAATCATGAAAATCCACCGCGGCCGTGTGGACATCATCATTGACTCCCGCGGTCACGGGAACGTCATCGTTGTCGTGCGCGATCTCGGCAAAATCATAAATATTTCCCGCGGCAGTGTAAACATCATCGTTGATCCCGCGGTCACGTAAACGTCATCGTCGTCGTCCGCGATCGCGGCTAAATCATGAACATCTGCGGCCGTGTAGACATAATCATCGTCGTCTTTCGCGGTCACGGCAAATCACGAATATTTTCCGCGGCCGTGTAGACATCATCATAGCCTCCCGCAGTCACGGAAACGTCATCGTCATCGTCCGCAATCTCGGTAAAATCATGAATATTTCCCGCGGCCGTGTCTACATCATCGTCGTCTCCCGCGGTCACGGAAACGTCATCGTCGTTTCCCGCGGTCACGGAAACGTCATCGTCGTCGGCCGCAATCACGGCAAAATCATGAGCATATCACGCGGCCGTGTAGAAATCATCATCGTCGTCTTTCGCGGTCACGGCAAATCACGAAAATCTTCCTTCCGCGGCCGTGTAGACATCATCATTGCCTCTCGCAGATATAGAAACGTCATTGCTGTCGTCCGCGATCTCGGCAAAATTATAAACATCTGCGGCCGTATAGACATAATCATCGTCGTCGCCCGCGGTCAAGGAAACGTCATCGTCGTCGTCCGCGATTTCGGCAAAATCATGGATATTTCCCGCGGCAGTGTATACATCATCGATGATCCCGTGGTCACGGAAACGTCATCGTCGTCTCCCGCAGTCACGTAAACGTCATCGTCGTCTCCCGCGGTCACGGAAACGTCATCGTCGTCTCCCGCGGTCACGGAAACGTCATCGTCGTCTCCCGCGGTCACGGAAACGTCATCGTCGTCTCCCGCGGTCACGGAAACGTCATCGTCGTCTCCCGCGGTCACGGAAACGTCATCGTCGTCTCCCGCGGTCACGGAAACGTCATCGTCGTCTCCCGCGGTCACGGAAACGTCATCGTCGTCTCCCGCGGTCACGGAAACGTCATCTTCGTCTCCCGCGGTCACGGAAACGTCATCGTCGTCTCCCGCGGTCACGGAAACGTCATCTTCGTCTCCCGCGGTCACGGAAACGTCATCGTCGTCTCCCGCGGTCACGGAAACGTCATCGTCTCCCGCGGTCACGGAAACGTCATCGTCGTCTCCCGCGGTCACGGAAACGTCATCGTCGTCGCCCGCAATCGCGGCAAGACGCATTTTACGACTACGATCTTCTACCGGGGCTATATTAAAGATCCCGGAATCGGTCCAAAAATCCCGGCTTTTTCCCGGTTTTTTCCAGGTCCCTTCAAATTCAAGGTTATTTCCCGGTTCTCCCGGTTTTCCCGGTTGGTATACACCCTGGTAAGAGGAACAGGTTATGCTCCCAAGAGATTCTTTATACAAACAAACATTTCAAAATAAAGATAAAAAATCTGATTGCAGATATAAAGGTGTTTGTCAATTGTTATTTATTTAGTATTCTATAAAGTAAACAATAAATTAAAATCGATTGATATATTTATAGTTAGTAGGTAGGCCATACATTAAATCTAATACATAATTATATGAAAAGAAAGAAACTCAAATAAACCTTAGATTTCCCACATGCCTCTGACTTAATCTGATATAGATGCTTTGAAATAGATCCACACACATTATAAACTAAAAAGTAGAAAATAATTTATAAATATGTGGAGAGAATAAATACTTGTAAGATTTAAAACGAAAAACGTGGGGTGCATGCAATTGATAATAATATATTAGTTCAATAGGTGAAGGTATTTGTAAATACGTTTTTCGATTTAAAGCTTACAAGTATACTCTCCACATATTTATAAATTATTTTCTACTTTTTAGTGCGTTAAAAAACGTTTTGATTGAAAAGTTTTTTTTTTAATTATAAATTATTTAAATAGAATTAGTTTAACGAGTACTTAGGTTTGCTATAACAGGGAGGGTAAAAAAGTGTTTTTTGTTGTAAAACATATAAACAGTTTAGTAAAAAATGAATGTATTTTCCAAATTCGATCAAAATATGTTCATTAACAAGCAAATTACAACAGTTGACATATTCTCCATAAGAATAACATAGGAATTTTAAATTTACAATTTTTTAGAATTTTCTCCGTAACCATTAGGCGCACAATGATGCTTCAATATACTAAGTTATTTGTTTTTTTTAGCTCTACAAAATGGTTTGAAAAGAAATAGTGAAATTTGGTGTTTTTAGGGTCAAAAATGAAAAAAACCTATTTTTACCCCATAAACCCCCGTTCCCAAAAAAATTGCATGTGTTAAACTTCTTATTATTGGATAATATAACCTCACAGGGTAGATAATTGATTGTAGTGCTTAAACAAATGCTAATGGAAAATAACTCAGCCAAATGATCTTTCATTACTAAATTAATTGTTAACCCCCCAGAAATACTTTAAAGTTAAAGTGTTAAAGTTTATTAACACACAGTACTAAACAAGTTTGAATAGCTGTCTTCTACTTCTTGATACCAATTACATTTTTTTTCCAAAATGTCCTCCGTTTTCCCTGATACACAGCCAAGTTTTTTAGCACGTGGCGTCAACAGTAACTTTAAAATACAACGTTCCTCTGACTAGTACATCTGCATTTATTATCTGGTTGTGAATTTCCTGATTATCGTTCACTGAAGATGAGTAGACCATGTAATCCACATAGCCACACAAAAAAGTCCAGTGGACTTGAAGGTCTAGGAACCTTGCCAAATGATAGGTTATTTACTTTCCGTGGATTTCTATTAAGCAACTTGGATGTGAGTAGAGTTGATTCCTCACAAACTTAAACTTTAAGAAAACTTATTAGAGAGATAGATAACATACCTGGGCATTTACACAAGATTCACATGGACTTAATGAGTTTAAGTTTTTGTTTTTCTCTGTGCTGACTATCGCTGGGAATTCTAGGTTCTCTGCTTGCCCAGCACATTTTGATTTACTCTTTGTTACACTATTAGTCACTTTCACTGCACTTTTTTTGTTTTTTACACAATCTGCACATGAACAAGTCGGTGATCCTTTCATCTTCCGATCCAGAACTTGCAGCTGAAAAAAATCATCTATGAAACAATATACTTTTGGAATAAAGGTTTAAGCTATACACTCAACTAGGTAGGCCTACTGATAAACCGGGATAAAGGAGGGTTGAGGCTTACCAGATACGTAAAATCGTGGATAATCCGCAAAATACTATTGAATAGGAATTGGCATTAAAATAAAAGACAGTATTAAATTAAGGTACCTAACATAATTATATTGCATTAAAACATAACTGAATGTTGTATTTGACAGGAATTTACAATGACAAGTATTTGAACCCAATGACAAACGTAAATACAAAGAAGATGTAGTCTTTAAGATCAAATAAAATATAATTTACAAGACAAACTACCGTGAATTAATTTCCTTGAAAATAATCTGTGGCAGTTTTCTGTTTTTGAACAGAGAAATATCTTTTTTTTACTCTAATTTCTTGTTTCGTTACACAATTTTGTCTGCAATAGGAGTATTGCATTGCAAATGGGAGGTATAAGAGGGGAGGGTCATTGACACCCGAAGGCCTGCTGGAGACAGTGATATACAGTTTTTTACATCCTGCTGCACTTCTTTCTGAGAAAAAGACCCTGCAGTTTAAAAAACAATGACTTACAGTTTAAAAACATTGACTCGTGTTGCTAATTATGACTGTCTGTCTGCATTTTATTAGAATTTCCTTTAATGTAACCCTGTTAAGCCGCAACGCGGATAATGCAAGTACGGTCCATTGGGAGTTTAGTGTAACTTAAATAAAATATTTTGTTTGGAAAACACAAATTTAATTATAAAATTTAGCACTAACCAGTACTTAATAGGGATGGTTGGGTCCCGAAATTTCGGGAAATTTTCGGGAAAAAAATATTCCCGATATTCGAGACGGGATAACATTTGGTTCGGGAATTTTTAGGGCCGGGATTTAGTGCGATCGTCGGCGATTTTGCCGCTATCGCGAGAGATGTTCCGCGAACGCAGGAGGCGAAGTCAATTCGAAGATTGCGCCGTGACCGCGGAGTCCTACCGATGTTCCCGCCGAGACCGTGGAGTCATACCAACGATCGTCCCGTGACCGCGGAGTCATACTGACGATCATGCCGTTATCGCGAGTCATACCGACTATCATGCCATGACCGCAAGTCATACCAACGATCCCCCCGTGACCGCGGAGTCATACCGACGATCATGCCGTAATTGCGAGTCATACCGACGAGCACCCCATGACCGCGGAGTCATAACGATGATCGTGCCGTGACCGCGGAGTCATAACGACGATCGCGCCATGACCGCGGAGTCATACCGACGATCACGCCGTGACCGCGAGTCATACCGACGGTCACCCCGTGACCGCGGAGTCATGCTGATGAACGTGTCGTGACCGCGGAGTCATACCGACGATTGTGAACTGTATATTTTACAGCAATTTGGGTTGTACCATTCTGTTTGGATTCATAATGACCATAACATAAAATATGTCATGGACAGTTTTAAAAATATGTCAAGATTACCTTACTTACTAAAGACCTTATCTCACATGCGGGGGAAGACTTAATAATTTAAAACATTTACTAGACAGACACACAGCTAAGCGTACACATCAGCTACAGTGCTACAATTGGAGCAATTCTCTTCACCAATGATGTCACTAAACAGGGAGATGCCTCATACCGGTATACACATGAACTAGGGAGCTATACGCAAAAACAGCCTTAAGTTAAAAAAACAACAGTCGTACAATTTGTTTTCCTAAAAGTGGAAATTGGAACTATGTGTCTTTTTTTAAACTACAAATTTAAAACAAATTTCCTTTACTATTTTTTATTTGTAGGTAAAATCAAGTTATGAATGGCACTCTAAAATATTTTTAGTAAACTTCCTGTGTATGTAAAACAATTGATTTTGGACCATAAAATTAAAAAAAGACAGTTCAATGGCAAATAAATCTTACCACAGTATCTACAGATCTACAGTAAAAGATACGTCCCAGGAGGGAACTTTGCTTAAAATAATACACATTTTACCCAACAGCAGGTAAGATATTTTTCAAAGATTTTTCACATATTTTGAAACATAAACGAGTAAAAATGTTACAAATTGAAGAAGTGTCATATACCTTCTGGCGGTCAATATTCTTAGGATTAGGCTTGTCTACAGTACAAACACAGTCATCTTCTGTATGTCCACAAACATCAGGTTGATCTTCTGACTCGCACTGTAAATATATGCATATGTAATTAAAATTATTTAGGTAGGCCTAATAATTAGAATCTGGGATGGGTTGGTTTTTAAAGTAGGTTGTCGGTTTTAGTTTACTGGTGGTTATGCAATAATTTTGCCGTGATCATGGGTGAAGATAATAATATTTTGAGAATGAAAGAAAGGAACCCTAATCTCCTAAAAAACGTATCAATTCATAAAGCTTATGTACAGGCAAACCTAGCCTATGCAGGGTTATTCCTAAAGGGGGTTGTTAGTTTTAAAATGTATAAACTAATACACTTGTATCATAAGTTTATAGTGAGAAGGGGTTCTAGCAATAGTCCCTGCAAAAAAAAAAAAAAAAAAAAAAAAAAAAAACTACCACCACCAAAAATAAACTTAACACATCGAAAATTATCATTAGTATGGCTAAGGCTAAAAATATAAGTGGGTTTTTATCCTTCAAATATTTTATCAATTTAAAAGAGAAAATAAAAAAGGAGAATTGATAACAAAAAACTAATAAGTGATCAAACAAAAACCGAACCAATAAAAATTGCATTAAATTGAAGCCGTGCAACTATATCCAGGGTGTCTAGTTTTTTTTTAGTGATGTGTCGATACCAAAAATTTATCGATCCCCGGTACCGATGCCTAAAAAACCAATTCTCGATACCGATACCATTTTTACTGAATTTCCCTAAGGGGAAGTAGCAATTATCGTAGGTGGTAAAGTAAAGACCTAGGTCCGTGGCCGATTTAGGCCTCTTTTATGCACGGCGTTTTCGGTCGGGCGAAATCGTCGGGCGAAATCGATGTTCCTTTTATGCAGTTTCTCCGCCGAGCGGAATCCGCTGATGCCCGTGGTGGGGGTGGTCAGTGCTACCAGCTTCGTTCATTTTGCCATCGTCAGTGACCCAAGATGGATCCTTGTGTATTGGTGTACAGTACACTTATTTGTACATGAAGAGAAATAGACGACGGCGAAGGAGATGGGCTGTACACCCGGTTAATGACAGTCGTAGGGTGGATGGGGCTTTCACAAACCTATATGGGTTGCTGCGAAATGATGGGGAAAAGTTTGAGAAGTTCCTACGAAACAGTAAGTTTGTATTATTCCGCGGATTTAAACAAAAATGTAATTAATTCTCATGCAGTAATTTTTTCCCTAATTACATCACTTTA
Source organism: Macrosteles quadrilineatus (assembly GCF_028750875.1). Lineage (NCBI taxonomy): Eukaryota > Metazoa > Arthropoda > Insecta > Hemiptera > Cicadellidae > Macrosteles > Macrosteles quadrilineatus. Next base: position 2,353,630 of record NW_026542606.1, read on the forward strand.
TTTGTACTCTTCAATCAATTACAATGAATAATGATATTCTATTTACAATGATTACCGTAGGTGATTTCAATACTGTAGATGACAGAGCGTGGGGTAGGTTGGCAGCACTACATTCCGCCCGACGGAAAATGCAGTTGCATAAAAGGGTTCCATTTGAACCTATGTAAAAACACGCTCCACGAAACGCCGAAACTCGGCGGAGTCTAAGGCCTCCGACGGAATTCTGAAATGCGACGGAGATTCCGTCGTGCATAAAAGGGTCCCATTTGATCCCATGTTAAAACACTCACCGACGGAAAGCCCGATAGATTCTAATAGATTCCGCCCGACGGAAAACGCCGTGCATAAAAGAGGCCTTACTTTTTCATTTTGATGTGCCTAGAGGCCAAAAACACCATCCGTTCAAAATGTTATATATGTATATATATTATGGATATTACGGTGATTAGAGCTCTTATGTTGATATATAAATACATTATTAAAAACTAAGTACCCTTTTCAAAGGATGCATTGCACGACGTCCAAGTGCCACGACGTCCAATAATATTTATTCAGTGCCACGACGTCCAAAACATAATTTTTGAGTTGTTGCACGACGTCCAAGTGCCACGACGTCCAAAAGTACAGTAACTGCCAAAAATATAGTCTTTCTACAAGCTTTGGACGTCGTGGCACTTGGACGTCGTGAAACAGCGCACTATATAATTGTAAAAAAGTAACATTTGCGGGAGTGTTGCACGACGTCCAAAGTCACTGCCAGTTGCACGACGTCCAAGTGCCACGACGTCCAATAAATATTTGACTGTTGCACGACGTCCAATATAGCTCAGCGCTGTTGCACGACGTCCAAGCTCCTTCATGATGACCGGCTACTTGCCGAATAGTGTTCTCTCGTGTAAAATGCTTATGGAACGTTTATTAGTTATATATACATGGGTATATGTTCTTGTTCAGAAATATATATACTATGAATATTTGAACCATTAATTGAAACATGATAAAGTAAAAAAAAACATAAAAAGAAAAAAATAAACAAGGCAACCGTTGGAAAACTATAAGGTTTACATGGTTTGAAAAATGATGACATTTTGTAAACAACCGATCAACTTCATTATGTTTGGAGTCTGCTTTTAAATAGCCTACTTATTTTTTCAAGACTAGATGAATGTACATTGATCAACATGGTCTTTGAAAACTATTTTTTATCCCCTCATTTTAATTTTTACTAGTATAAAGAATAGAATGCCTTTTCGAACGGTTTTTTAGGCTTCAATGTCTTTATGTCGTAAATATGTTTATTAATAGTATTCACTTAACATTGACTTAATTTCATTTCAATAAATTTTGTGTTTGTGTTTTGCTACACCACTTATTAAATTGCAACCAATGAGAATCTATATAAATAAAATTAGAGTTTTGTCTGTACATTGCTCTTAATCATTCATTTGTAGGTTATTTTTACGTTTTATACTCAAAGAAGCCGAAACAAGTCTCATCTAAATTTCTGTCTGTCTGTCTGTCTTTCTGTCTTTCTGTAACACTCAAGATGGCATTTTACACAATCTTCTCCAGGAAAACGAGAGTACCTATCAAGATCCAAGTCATTTTAATGTATTCACTGGATTGGCGAGAGTGTCTTTAGCCATTAAAATATGGCCTCAATAATTAGTAAATAACATTACGGACGTTCAAAAATGCAGTTTTGTGCGATTTTTGTCAAGTTTTCTTCCAATTTGTATCACATAATGATCTATGAAATAACGAACAGCTGTTCGGATCAAGATATTTTTTCTCGCTGTCACTGATATGTTTACAAATACCACAACCATTTCCGATCACGTTTTCAAGGCAAAGCCCATCCAAGTGAGATTAAAATCGTTGTCTTATATAACGGATTTAATTAATCGCAAGTGGAATAATATAGTGTAACCGTAAATGAAATTTAATAACATCATCCAGGTTAGGAACCAGAGATTCTTTGTGTATAAAATTGTTCTTGAGTTTTGATAACCTTAAATCAGTGTTGTATAGGGCTGGGAAACTTGAATTTATTAATGATCGTCGCCAATAGCTTACTAACTCATTGACGGCGCTTCAATGGTGGTTGTGTAAAGTGTAAAGTGTAAAGCAAAAAATCACAACTGCAGTGGGTGATTGTAACAGAGGTTTACGGTTTATGGATGATGCTAAACTCGCTTTTCCAATGTGTCACTTTCTGTTCCTATTCACCGTATGATGCAATCGCTGGACGATACAGCCAATAGGCCCATAGCCCATCTCTTGGGTACTTACGCCTACCCAATTATTCATAACAACCTTTTCGACGACGATCCTTGATACCGGCACTTTTCCCTAGAATACACGGCCTCCCTACTTAAGAAATAAAATTACAAACGTCCAAAAACCCAGCATTGCGTGATTTTGGTCACATTTAATTCTAATGTTAAAAGATATACCAATCATTGTTTAGATAATAGGCCTGCGTAATCTATTAAATAACAAACAGTTGTTTTTATAAGGTTGTTTTTTTTTTTCAAACTGACGCCAATAAGTTTACATTAAAAGTTGTTTACGAATAAAGCAATTAATGGGAAATAATTTTGATTGCCGATAACTTTTCACGAAAAAATCCAAAACCAAGAAATCAATAACCTTGGGACTTGATTAACGCATTTTATTTGTCGGACGTAATTCTTAACTGTAAACGTTGGTTTTTGGTACTGGTTTTTTGCCCTTAGAACCGTTGGTAGCAGCAAGAATCATTTTTACGTACCAACACATCACTGTAATTTACAAATTAGTTATCGTTGGTGTTGCACCTTATTTATACAGTGGTATTACAGCCTTATTCAATTTAATTTATGTCTTAACTGTATAAGTTTTGCTTTTTCTGTCTGGATTCCAAAATGTTAGTTTATGCTAAGAAAATGATAACTCATTTAAGTAAAACATTTTTTTAGCAAACCATTATGAATTGTTTACGATTTACGTTGTTTATGTATCAATAGTTCATGGCCTATTTTGGTAATTTTTATTATAGGTTAAATTACCAATCTAAATTGTCTATAGTACTTCATTTTATGAAGTAATCCGTCATTTCATCAGCATTTCGCGTCATCTTCGGTCCAAGCAAATATAAATTGTTATGATAAAATTTGATGACATTGACAAAGATTTCAAATTCTAATTTTATATGTACTTTGTTATGCTTAAAACGTAGCAAATTCCTTAATTAAGTTCTGTATTTTTGTGTGTATGTCTGTTGGTAACGCATTTATGTACTTATTTCTCAGTGTCACGAAAAGGACAAGAGCACCTTGATAATGAAAATGTCAACCCGAATAAAGTGTTAAATGGAGAGGTTGAGGTAGTACTTTAAATAAATACCTTTAACCATTGTGGGAAGTAACTTTCAACTATAGGCCTTAGGGCTATGCCTCATAGATCTAGGCCTATAAAGTTTTTTTTAGTTTAATCATTGGATTTAACATATGGACCAACACGATCCGGGTGACATTTAATTGCGAAGCATTTGTTTTGGCTTGAAACTGTCAGATACTGTATTTGCAAAGGTTTATATATAATAGTTTTGCCAGCATATCTGAAAATATGCAAACCAACTGCTTTTCTTAATATAAGAAGGTTTCAACTGACTACTTTAAGATCCCCGTGCGTAGAACGGGCACACAGCTAGTATCATATAAATAAGTTGTACACAGGGTTCTTTTGTTTCCCCAACTCTAAAATACAACGCACATGAATTGAAAATGTTATAGGTTTAATAGTACTGTAGTGAATCGAATATCAATAAAGTTAACGTATAACAATAAATTTACATATTCCTAGATTATAATTGAATGTGTTTACGAAGGAACACCACAACCTCAAAATTCAACATTACAATATATTTACTCAAGATTTATTGTTTTCATATAGCACAGTTGATGTTGCCAACTAGCGTGGGAGCGGAAGTCCTGATAAAGGCTGGTTCTCGGAAAAGTAATTAACTTGTAGTTTGAATGAAACATTTTTTTTTAATTTTGTACAGGATTCATGGGATCCTCAGCATCAAGTACAGTACAAACTGCAAAATGTGTGTCGAAGGTCTTTAGACCTTCCGAGATTGAACCTTCCTTCAGCAACTGATCCGTTTTTTACCTTCCTTTAATTTATTCTTTTTCATCTTGTGCTTCATGTAACATACATAGACCAGAGGGCCGCTCATGCCCTTGACAAATAAATTAACATTTTCGCACTAATACAAATCAATATCGTCATTAGACAAGAATTAAAAAATAAAATTTATAAACAAAACCTACCACGACATATTCTTGAACAAGTATGCCTACAAACCTACGATAAGCATGTTTGTTATTATTATACTTAACCTACAAATGCTATGACTTAGGGCATACCTGCTTTCCTAGATAAAACATGCGAACTAATTGCGAGTGCGACGTGATCTTAGAAAAAGACTAGTAAGAATTTACAACTGTGAATTTCTCAGAATTGATTGACAGTTCAGATGAACCTATGGCCACAGACTACGGAAACCTACAGTATTATTGTATTAGTATACTGTATTTGTATTATTGTGTTACTAGCAGAGTACCCGTCCTTCGTACGGGGTTGACATATAAGTATAAATGCTTATTGCAGTTATAGGAGAGGACACGATTAAAAAAAAAAAAAAAAACTGGTCTTTTAATTTATACGGTATCCTATTGTGTAGCACACATCTACCAAAGTCCTGATGTTCTACCACTGCACCTAGACCATGGAAAAAAGTAAAGTTCTCATTGTGTACCACAACTTTTTTTTGCTAGTTGGTTCAAATTAGCTGTGGTCATTAATGCAAACGAACAACATAATAGTGCTGCACCCTGTTTGGCAAGCCTTATAACTTTTAATGCTGTTTAATATCATAGAACCAACTTGTACAGTTGAAACGGCTGACAATATTCTTTAATTTCTTTTAATATGAATTCTCATAAGGTTAACTAGAGAAAGTCCAGAGCCAGAGCCACCGGGGCGGAGACTGAGAGAATTTTTGATGTAAGAATATGTTAATCGGGGATGTCATCTATCATCATACCAAATTTCAACCTTGTCGGTTTAGTATTTTTCGCGTTTGCTTGTCACAAACATCCATCCGTCCATCCATACATCCATGGTTTGCACTGTAAACAAAAAGCTATCACAATAGTTTCAAACCGACAAATAGGAAAAATAGGAAAATATAAATAAATATGGAAAATAGGGTAATTTTCTAACATATTTTAGTGAAATTATATAATCAGGCAAATGGAAATTCAGTCTACAGATTTGCTGTGGTAGGGGGATTATATTACGGTTTACACAAAAATAAATCAAAACATAAACCTCATAACACTCAGGAAAAGGGCCTAGGTTGATAGGGCAATGATTATAGAATCTTAATTATTTCCTATATCCATGATGAATGATTTCTTTTAAAACGAATTATTCCCACTGTTTCACAGGAAACATTTTTAACCATAGTATCATTTTTCATTAGTATCATACATTTTTAACCATTAGTAATATCATTATAGCTTAAAAAGTTGATAGTTTACATAATATTTAGCACATTTTACGGATAAAACTTTTTTGAATTTATCATATTATAAGTGTATGAAAATTCATATATCTGTGTATCAATATCTACTTATCTCATTTCTGTTCAATGGAAGTTATACAATTTCAATGATACCGGTACTTAAATGGGAAGTCTTACAGCTGTTATAAAACTGTGCATACATTTTATCTTACGAGTAAATTTGCTACCAATTGATATAGTATGACAATTCTATTCTACTGCAGTACTTAGAATTCTACCACTACTCACATTAAACCAACCATATTTACTTTTGGGCTAGTGATTAATTTTTTTGTATTAATCATACAATATAGTGAATAGTGTAGTCATTTATTTATTTCGTTTCTATGACATAGCTCTATTTTGTAGAAATCAATTATGCAATCATAACAACAGAAATACTGCATCATTACATTATACAGTGACATAGTATTTATTTTACATATAAAAAATTTAAGCTAACGCAATAATTAGTTCAATTAGAACCATTGAATATTGAATAATTTAAACATTAATCGAAGACGAAGCGGTTGACAACTTTCAAACAGTTGACTAGGCCTAGTTGCCTTCAATAATTGCAATGCGAACTGTATGCACTGAGGTCGGCAAACAGTGTTCACAGTGTGCAGGCACTTTGGACGTCGTGGCACTTGGACGTCGTGCAACAGTGAAATATTGATTGGACGTCGTAGCACTTGGACGTCGTGCAACTGGCAGAGGCTTTGGACGTGGTGCAAATGATACTTCTTTACAATTCTACAGTGCGCTGTTTCACGACGTCCAAGTGCCACGATGTCTAAAGCTTGTAGAAAGACTATATTTTTGGCAGTTACTGTACTTTTGGACGTCGTGGCACTTGGACGTCGTGCAACAACTCAAAAATTATGTTTTGGACGTCGTGGCACTGGAAAAATATTATTGGACGTCGTGGCACTTGGACGTCGTGCAACACTCCCTTTTCAAATGAGTTTTCAAAGGGTACTTAAGTTTTCAATAATGTATATATATATATATATATAGATATATATATATATATAGATATATATATATATATAGATATATATATATATATAGATATATATATATATATAGATATATATATATATATATATATATATTAGCTGTGTGCCCGTTCTACGCACGGGGATCTTATCATAGTCAGTTGAAACATTCTTATATGAAGAACAGCATTTGGTTGGCATATTTTCAGATATGCTGGCAAAACAGATATTAGGCCTATATATATACCTTCGCAAATACAGTATCTGACAGTTTCAAGGCAAAACCAATGCTTCACAATTAAATTTCACCCGGATCGTGTTGGTCCATATGTTAAACCCAATGATTAACCTAAAAAAATGCTTTATAGATCTATGAGGCATAGCCCTAAGGTAGGCCTATAATTGAAAGTTACTTTCCACAATAGTTAAAAAGTATTTAAGGTACTACCTTAACCTCACAATTCAACACTTTATTTGGGTTGACATTTTCACTATCAAGGTGCTCTTGTCCTTTCCGTGAAACACTGAGAAATAAGGACATTAATGCGTTACCAACAGACATACACAAAAATACAGAACTTAATTAGGGAATTTGCTACGCTCTAAGGATAACAAAGTACATACAATTTAGTATTTGAAATCTTTGTTAATGTCATCAAATTTAATCATAGCAATTTATATTTGCTTGGACCGAAGATGACCCGAAATGCTATAAAAATTACGGCTTACTATGTGAAATGAAGTACACAGACGATTTAGATTGGTAATTTATAATAAAATTACTGAAATTACCACGAACTATTGATACATAAACAACGTAAAGCGTTTAAACAAATCATGATGGTTTGCTGAATAAATTTTTTACTAAAATTTTTGAATCCAGACAGAAAAAGCAAAACTTATACAGTTAAGACATCAATTAAATTGAATTCGCCTGTAATAAATAAGGTGCAACACCAACAATAACTAATGTAAAAATGATTCTTGCTGCTACCAACGGTTCTAAGGAAAAGAACCAGTACCAAAAACCAACGTTTACAGTTAAGAATTATAGTACATCCGACCAATTATATGCGTTAATCAAGTCCCGAGGTTATTGATCTCTTGGTTTTGGATTTTCTCGTAAAAAGTTATCGGCAATCAAAGTTATTTCCCATAAATTGCTTTAATTGTAAACAACTTTAATGCAAACTTATCAGTGTCAGTTTAAAATAAAACAAACTTATACAAACAACATTTTGATATTTAATATATTACGAATTCCCTAAACAATGATTGGTATATCTATTAACATTAGAAGGAATTGTGACAAAAATCACACAACATTGGGGTTTTGGACGTTTGTAATTTTAGAGAAAAATTATCGTCGTCGAAAAGGTTGTTATGAATAATTGGGTAGGCGTACGTACCCAAGAGATGGGATATGGGCCTGTTGGCTGTATGGTCCAGCGATTGCATCACACGGTGAGTAGGAACTATTGACTATATATATAGCCAATGGTAGGAACAGAAAGTGACACATTGGAAAAGCGAGTTTAGCATCATCCGTAAACCTCTGTTACAATCACCCACTGCAGTTGTGATTTTTTACTTACACTTTACACAACCACAATTGAAGCGCAGTCAATGAGTGGAAACCTTGTTCCTAAGCTATTGGTGACGATCATTAATAAATTTAAGATTCCCAGCCGTATACAACACTGATTTAAGGTCTTCTTTCTGGTTATCAAAACTCAAGAACAATTTTTTACACAAAGAATCTCTGGTTCCTGACCTGGATGATGTCTAGTTATTTACTTTCATTACGCATTATCGCACTTGCGATTATTAAACCCATTATGTAAGAAAAACGTTTTAAATCTCACTTGGTTGGGATTTGCTTTCAAAACGTGATCGAAAATTGCTGCGGTATTTGTAAACAACATTTGTAAACATATAAGTGACAGCTAGAAAAAATAATCTTGATCCGAACAGCTGTTCGTTATTTCATAGATGAATATGTAATTTTATTTATGAAGTAGTGAGGCCATATTTTAATGGCTAAAGACACTCTCGCCAATCCAGTAAATATATTAAAATGACTTGGATCTTGATAGGTACAGTGGGTGGCCAAATTATTAGACTAGACATATGTACTGTAGTTTAATGCATTTTTGACTTAACTTTTAATTTGGTTAGAAAACACGTATAAACTAAAATAAAACTGCCTAATTTGGTATGGACTACAGTATAAAACTAATTTATATTATTCTTGAATGTTTTGTAAAAGAAATAACAGCTGATTCAGTGCTGCCAATACCATCAGAATCAATACAAAAACAATACAAAAACATTCAAGCATAATATAAATTGATTTTATACTGTAGTCCATACCAAATTAGGCAGTTTTATTTTAGTTTATACAGGTTTTCTAATCAAATTCTAAGTTAAGTCAAAAATGCATAAAACTACAGTACATATGTCTAGTCTAATAATTTGGCCACCCTCTATACTCTTGTTTTCCTGGAGAAGATAGCGTAAAATGCCATCTTGAGTGTTACAGAAAGACAGAAATAGAGATAAGACTCGTTTTAATGTTTTAAACGTAAAAATGACCTAAAAATATATAAATGGTAGAAAAAGGAGGATAGCAGCTAGCTTACCTTGAAAGTGTGGGTAGGCCATAGAACAAGTAGAAAAATATTTTGCACACAATATTTCGTCCCCTAAGGGACTTTGTCAAGTGTAGAGAGAGTTTATAAATTACAAGATGGCTGCTGTCATGGCTGATGGCTGTTGTCAACTCAGGGTGTATACTATTTTATTAAAGTGAAATTCCAGGTTTTTTCCTGGTTTTTCAAAGTTTTTCCAGGTTCCCGCGTATCTGTTTGGTTCCACTTAAACTATAATCAATTTAAGACTTGCAGCTTAAGAACACAATATAAACTTACATCAAATTTGTTTCAAAGTCCAGTGAGCTAGTGTTGAAAAAGTAATAATCCTTATTATAGTAATAATTTTCATTATCAGCATTACTTAAGGCTACCGGAAACATCGTCTCTCTCGATAGCAGCAAAATCCTGAATATTATCTTAATTTTTTATGAACACATTATCTACGGCGGCAAAATCCTGAATATTTCCTGAGGTCGTGTGGTCGCTTCCCACAGTGACGTAAACGTCATCACAGTCTTACGTTATCATAGAAAAATCCTGGACATCTCCCGCGGTACATTATCGATGGAGACATTATCGCCGTCTCTCGCGATCACGGAAACGTAATCATCGTCATCTCCGCGATCGCGGCCGTGTGGACATCATCATTGACTCCCGCAGTCACGGAAACGTCATCACTGTCGTCTTCCGCGATCTCGGCAAAATAAGGAAAATGTTCCGAGGACGTGTAGACACCATCATTGACTCCCGGGGTCATGGGAATGTCATCGTTGTCGTCCGCGATCTCGGCAAAATCATGAATATTTCCCGCGGCAGTGTAAACATCATCGTCGTCTCCCGCGGTCAGTGTTGATCTGCGGCCGTATAGACATAATCATCGTCGTCTTTCGCGGTCTCAGCAAAATCATGAATATTTCCTGCAGCCGTGTAGACATCATCATTGCTTCCCACAGTCACGGAAACGTCATCGTCGTCGTCCGCGATCTCGGTAAAATCATGAATATTTCCCGCGGCCGTGTCTACATCATCGTCGTCGACCGCGATCTCGGCAAAATAATGAATATTTCCTGCGGCAGTGTAAACATCATCGTTGATTTCGCGGTCACGGACAGGGCCGGATTTCCCAATAGGCCCGGTAGGCCCGGGCCTATGGGCGCAAGGTCCCAGAGGGCGCACGGCTGAGAGGATTTTTTTTATATATCTAAAAATAAAAATAAATAGTCTTAGTTGATAAAAAATATGCTTAATACAGAGTTGTGATTCTGAAGTTCATAAAAAGAAATAATCGTTAGGAAATTTAAACTATTTTTCAGAATAACGCATCATTTCGTTACACAATTGGTAACGAACCTTGGTTAAACGGGAGTAAGCTGCAGGGATGTTGACGTTGACGAGCGCCCAAGGGGTACGCATCGTATTGCCACTGCACTGCCACTCGGTACTACCGATCACAGTGATTAGGGGCGCATGCGTGCTAGACATTGTTAACACCCTCACCTCACAAAACAGTTATTAACTAATCTTTTGATTAGTTTACAACAATCTGCAGGATCAAGTTAAAATATATAATAGCAATATTAAATTTAATATATTATGTTGTGAATGTTAAAACAACAATGAATTTACCTTTAAAATTTACAAAAAAATATTAATCTCAGTTTGCATTAGATATTAGAAAAAATCAATATCCTCCAAAGCACCATAAATGCTGTCATTTTCTCCTCAGACCTAAGGATCGGTATGGTTGGCCGGAATATTATGTTTTGCTTTGGAAATATAACCTAGATGCAGTACAACCATAGATTAAATATAACCATTGACTATTGGATACAGAAGTCTATAATGCTATTGTATTAATAGTCAAAGATATAACACAAGTCGACTTATTATGGCATTGTTAATTCAAATTTTTTTCATGTCTAGTTAATTTTGGTGACACTGGACGTCAGTTTGGACGAATTTTTGTTTTTGTTATTTTAATGTTAGTTCTATGATGTGTGTTTTAATTTCTTGTAATACAAACAGGAGACGACCTATTCATTGTTAATGATTAGATTGTTTTATTTTGGATAAACTAGGTTCAAATAACATACATAAAACATACTCCTTAAATAACAAGAATTGTTTTCAGCTAGGCTAATCCAAAACGATGACAAATCAACTAAAGCAGTATGATTAATCTATGGTATCACGTACTGTATGGAGTTCATGTTTTTGGGCCTGGAATTGGAATCAATTCAATGTTTTTTTGCAGGAATGCTCGGTGGGTTGAGTTTTTTGTTTCAGTCCCACGGCCACAAACGTGAGCATTTATTAAAGGCATAAAATTGCGAAAAGTGTTTAAATCGGCATTTTGTTAAGGCTGTAAAAAAAAAAACTTGCAATGATTACGACGAGGAGTGGTATTCAAGCAATTAACTTAGGCCTATGGGCATGATATAGTTTTTAATAAAGGTTTGAAGGAAAGTAACTGTGACCAGACTAGGGGGCGGAAAATTATTTGGGCCTAGGGGCGCAAAAATGCTAAATCCGGCCCTGGTCACGGAAACGTCATCGTCGTTTCCCGCGGTCACGGAAACGTCATCGTCGTTTCCCGCGGTCACGGAAACGTCATCGTCGTTTCCCGCGGTCACGGAAACGTCATCGTCGTTTCCCGCGGTCACGGAAACGTCATCGTCGTCGGCCGCAATCACGGCAAAATCATGAGCATATCACGCGGCCGTGTAGAAATCATCATCGTTGTCTTTCGCGGTCACGGCAAATGACGAAAATCTTCCGCGGCCGTGTAGACATCATCATTGCCTGTCGCAGTTATCGAGAAACGTCACCGTCGTCGCCCGCGATGTCAGTAAAATCATGAATATTTCCCGCGGCCGTGTCAACGTCATCGTCCTCTCCCGCGGTCACGGAAACGTCATCGTCGTCTCCCGCGGTCACGAAATGGTAATCGTCGTCGCCCGCAATCGCGGCAAGACGCATTTTACAACTACAATCTTCTACTGGGGCAAAAATAAAAATCCCGGAATCGGTCCAAAAATCCCGGCTTTTTCCCGGTTTTTTCCAGGTCCCTTCAAATTCAAGGTTATTTCCCGGTTCTCCCGGTTTTCCCGGTTGGTATGCACCCTGAACTATGCAGGGTTGCCACATCTCATTAGTCTATTTACAACTATGTACACAACTTTATATATACACACACATATAATATTTTATATACAAACTAGGCCTATTATGTATTTAGCTAGCTGCTTGGACAGGTTTATGTTAGGTTAAGGTTGGGTGGAGTTCTGGAATTGGTTATATACTGGAATGCCTTCTTAACATGGAAGGGTTGCATTCATCCTTTGGAAGGGATTTTATTACTTTAGTTGTGAAGCAACTATCAAAGTCCATGTTGTGATAGTTGGCATTGTTCCAAACAATCACAACATGGACTTTGATAGTTGCTTCACAACTAAAGTAATAAAATCCCTGGACAAAAATCACGGACACATATATATATATATATATAAATCTATATATATAATATTTCTATCTATATATCTAATTCCGTAAGCCCAAAATTTTACAATGAAATTGTGAGCGAACGGGAGGCCGTGGGAAGCTGGGAGAGGTATCATTTTAAAGGTCTGGGCATGAAATTTTGGGGAAAATTATTAATTTTTCTTAATTATGCACCAAAAGGTTGTTACAGAATAAAATAATTCACATTTAAATAGCATGGGAATCTAATTTTATGTCTTTTTATTTAGTGGAAACACAGCTGTGATTATATAAATTGAAGCAATTATAACCACACCTGAATGTGCATTATTTTGTTATTGTAAAATTGTTAGTGAAGTAGTAAACAACACAAAGTGGAACTTAGATAAAATCTTTTGAACAAACAATTTGATACTTTTAAACTAAATACTTTACAATGGATTGTTCTTTTGCACCGTAATGTATAATGTCGGAAGACTACCACCAGTGTATACTCAATGCTACCACGCATCGGTATTGTTCATCGAAATGAGAACAACAGGCACCAGATTTGGCACGATATTAATGGAAGAAGAATAAATGAGAATCGGATGAACATGAATTTATTCCTGTTTATAGATTACCACTTTTAAATGAGATTGCATTACACAGCGTAGGACCAATGAACGATGGGCGCATTCATTGTGGTACATTGCACAATTTAATTTGGTGAAATTATGGCGCAAGGCACACAACCGAACCTTCACAAAAGTTGGCATTCATTTGAAAAACCCAGTTTTAACCATGGTCAACTTTATGTTGCTTTTAGATAGGTAAAGAGGCCAGATGATCTTAAAATAGTACTAGAACCAAATAAAGACCAAGGAATCGACCAAAATGGATACCATACAACAAGTGTTGTTTCAGAGAGAATTTTGTTATAGAATTAGCATTTTACAATTTGGATGATGACATTATCTCTAAGTGTTTTTCTAAGAGAATTTGTCTATATTTAAAGAAATCTATATTCAAGGTAGGGTAACCCATGAGACTAATAATTTGTACAAAATAATTACTAGAATATAGGGACTATTGCCCCTACAAGCCACTAGTATATATATATACATATATACAAATTTGCAGTGTTGGGAAGTAGCACGCTACAAGTAACGACGCTACAGTAGCGCGCTACTTTTTTTGTAGCGTTAGCTGTAGCTACGCTACTTTTAAGATTTTGTAGCTGTAGCTGTAGCTAGCTACATTTTTAAAGTAGTTGTAGCGGAATTTTAGCTACTTTTCTCGCTACATTATCATTGTTTGAGATAGTGATTTTTATCATAACCTCAACCTTACGTGAAACCTCTTTCAAACTGAGATTTAAAAAAAAATTAGGCCTTACTTTCTTGGCTTCATACAGCTGGTTGCACCCGTTTCATTCCCTATTACAACGTTGTGTGGACATGGAGGCCACTTACTGGATACTGTGTTATCCACATTTTTGGCTCTCATTTCCTTAATTTACTACTCTATGATTACTGTCAGATAAAATAAAATCGCTAGATGCAGACGACGTTTAAACGTTACCGGTGACAAGAGAAGCTATTGAATGCTTGCAAGTGATTGACAGGGAAATTAGTAATCAATTTAGTTTGTTTATTATACCGATAGTGTTTCAACTTAGATTTTAATGGAAACCAACACTAAACCTTAAAATAATGAGAAATCTGGTCTATCAACCTTTGCTTCAGCTGTTGATTGTGGTTCATCATCACAAGCCCTTCCTTGGTTAGATTACGAAGATTTTTCAAAGGTTTACTAAATTAACAAAGAGGAAATTACCTGATGTGATTTAAGATATGTATAGACTAAATGATAATTGTAACAAAAAAATCTCCATATAACATGAAACTTACATTGAAAAAAATAGCATAGTTTGCTCCTAGTAACAGCTCTTGTATAGGACTATTAATTCCTAGGCTATGCTATGGTTTAAGACGAATACCAAGTCCCAAGTTCAATTATTAGGAATATATCTGTTTAGTCCTTGCAAGAACAAGCCTACTATAGCCAACTTGTTACATAGCCAAGTAGGCCTAGGCCTACATGTTATTTTTACTTTACAAATTTCAACATGTTTAAATTAAAAGCCGATTTCAGGATAAGTTACTGGATACTGTTTTCTGTACCAACTAGGTTGAAGCACAATTTGCCCTATGCATAATGACAATAAAGGACGATTTCTTGACATTGAAAAGTGTTATTCATAGTACAAGTAACTTATCACTTAAAAGTTTATAGCAATGTCGTTTTTAACATTAAAAGAAAAGCAATAAACTCCAATTTCAGTAGGCTAGGCTCTGTAACACAAAAAAGTATTTTTAAATAATCGTTTTACAGTTTTATTGGTCTTAATTATTGATATAAGACATCTTTAAATGAATCTTTATTAAAGAAATAAAATGAGCTTTTAAAATATAGTTTGGTTGTATGTCCTTTGAACTTAATGAAATTTACATTTAAGATGCTTAAAAAGGTGTGCGGTTATCCAATAATCGGGTCGGATTCGGTTCGGTTCGGATATCCGTATCCGAACCGAGCATAAGTTTGATATCCGATACTATCCGTTATATATCCGACTTTTTCGGATAGACAACATATTTTGACGTTTTGGACAGAAAACTAAATCTTCATAACCATCATTAGTTTCCCTGGACAAAATTACAGCAATACGTTTCCAACGACGACGACGTAACATCAAAGGACAAAGAAGCCGTATGATGCAATACCGATGTCTAGTTTAGTCGTTATCAGCTGTTTTGCTTTATGATTAGATTCGTCTGGAACGTTATCAGCTGTTTTGCTTTACGATTAGATTCGTCTGGAACAAACATACATAAAGCAGAAAAGAACTTCCATGGTCAACTCGTGCTTGTCTCTTGATACTAGAGGCGCTATGCGTAATAGTTTTTTTTACAGTACTGTTTTAAATCATAAAAATCTAGCCTACTTATGTGCTGTTACGTAAACAATAGATTTAATGTTTCCCGAAAAAAAGTCAGAATAGAAACAATAGAAAGGCAACACAATAGAAGGGTGGGAGGGGTTGGGCAATGACCTCGAAAGGAGCCCGGGTAACGGGTAGCAACAGTGAGTCCAGTAGGCCGTGAGGGGGGAAGGGGTGGGTACGACCTTGAAGCTATATATAGACTTGCACTACTTCCCTAAATCTAAAGGACTGGCGAGTGGTATTCCAATCACAGGACAAGATATGTTGTTTTTTGAGTATTCATTGCCCGGTTTGACTTTGGATTGTCTTATTGTGTAGAAACTTTGAATAATCAAAAATAAAATTAGAACTAACCACGATTATTTAGTAGGCCCCTATTGATTGTGTATATTAAATGATTAAATGATAGGGACCAGGGGAAATATACAAACTTTTGTCATGATTTGAATTTCAACATCAAAATACAATATTGCACAATCAAGATATTTTAGGTCATTGACCTTTATTATACATCCGGTATTGCTGTTTCAGGAGAAACACGTTGATAAATTATAAATTGATATTCCCGTGGTTAAAAAGAATTATTTTATAAACCTATAAAACAAAATCATAAAATCTTACATAAAGATAATAACAATAACAGCAATTGTAAAAAGGGTATAAAGATAACAACGTCATTATACTTTCTCTTTGTTCTTCTATTTCTTGGGTTTCCCTTCATCACGCATTCAACAAGTTGCCTAGTTGCCCATGTCGTTATCAGCTTTTGTGACATAGCACAGCAGGGGGTAAAACTTGACGAAAATCGGTTAATTTTTACCTATTATTTAATTACCAATGTACTTGATTGGTAATTTATTAATAAATTGGCCGGTTTTTGTCAAATTTTACACCAAATTTATTGGAATTTCAAGGTGAATATCAATAAAACAATTATTACCAAATATGTTTATTCATTTAAAAGATTGATTTGTGGTATTGGGTTCCCCACTGAGTGCAGCCGAGCGGCACTAATGAGGGTTGAAGTGAACAATAGACGGCTTATCAGACCCGACCCTCCCAAGTGGTCTGGAGAAAGCTTGTAAAAAAACTATTGTTGCACATGCAGTGACTTGTTGACCTTGGGCTGCTTCAACTTTAATTTTTTCAAATGAACTGTGATGTTTCAAAATCAAAAACAATAACTTGGGACCATACTGCATAACAATAATAGACTGCAATAATTTTTGAATTTAAAATCCATTTTTAACAAACTTATAACTTTTTAACTTTTAAAACTTATCTTGGTATTTTACTTGGGGTAATGAAGTTATGTAGGCTAGTGTAATTCTTGGTTCATCAAGGTTCTACTGAATTAAGTTTGGCAGTGAATAAGTGTAGAATGAAATTTATAAATTCAGGGATACACACCTTTTACAGAGTTATAAAGCCTAATTGCTCTAATTAACTTGCCACAACATCAAATCTAGAGCCCAGTTTAGTTTTATTAGTGATGTTTTCTAAACTTGGCAAACCCCAAGAATGCCACTTAAGGCCAATAATCTGTTCCAAAAACGTAAGGAAATACAATGTGAAAATAAAATTGAGATAGAAATCCTTGTCTTGTGAGAACCAGGAAACAACATAAAACATAACCTCAAGTAAACAAACCCAAACGTTTTGACATCAGTCCTGCTGAGCTTAAGTGTTGTGTGAAGATTTCGGCTGCTAGTGTACTTAATTCAAGCAACCAACTTTTGAAAACAGATGTTGTGAATTGTGATTTTCAAGAGAGAAAACTGTGAACTATCCGAATCCGAACCTCCCAATATCCGATCCGATCCGAACCGAGCCTCAACAATCCGATCCGAAATGAAATTTCACTCAAAATAATGCAATATTTAAAAATAAGTACTAAATATGATGGGACACCGAACTATTTGGTTCTGTTGTTGTAATGTTAGGTTTATAATGTCAAAAAATTAAATACAATATAGGAATAATTTGTTTTCCAATTAATGTTAGATACAATACTGACATTTTTTTAATGTTTGTTCAGTAAAAATGTAGTTGCAATTAATTTTACATTTACCTAATGTGCGTGGAATAAAAAGTAACGTCTTTGGAAAAGTAGCTAAAATTGTAGCTGTAGCTACATTTCAATCTAGCTGTAGTTGTAGCTAGCTACTTTTGCGGAACTGTAGCTGTAGCTGTAGCTAAGCGACTTTTTTGGAAATGTAGCAGTAGTTGTAGCTAGCTACATTTTAAAAGTAGCTTCCCAACACTGCAAATTTGAACGAATGATGTTTTTGGCCTCTGGGGACATCAAAATGAAAAAGTAAATCGGTCCCGGGCCTAGGTCTTACCATGCCACCTACGGTAATAGCTACTTCCCTATAGGGAAATTCGCTAAAAGTAAGTTAATTTCTTTAAAACTAAAAAAATATTTTTTTAATAACATTTAGTCTTCAGATTGTTTATAAGATAAATGACCAACTTACTTCACAGTTTTCTTTTTCTTCCAATCCAGCTCTTTTCTCTTTCCTTTTTCTCTTCTTTAGTTTCTTGTGTTCTTTTCTTTGTTGCAACAGCTGCTCTTCCTTTGTGATTTCTTCATAGAGTAGTTCTAGTTGGGTCTTGCCTCTCTTGCACTCAACAGCTTTCTATTAAGTCATAAGCTATTTTATTAATTTTTAACATAAGTTGAAACCAACTTACATTTTTTTTTCAGTGTTTGGGTTTCTTTAGGATCCCTTCATGTAATAACAAATAGAGGATGCGGAATACTACCAAACCAAACCCCCCCCCCCCCCCCCCCACCGTGGTGAAACGTGACGTCACAAAATCTGCCAACTATCCCAAAATGGAAGCCGTGTCCGTGACTGGAATACTACCCCCCCCCCTCCTAGCAAAATGTGATGCTATGTATTAAAGTTAATTTCATACATAATAATTATTGTAAATTTTAGTAATTCCGTTTGATAACAGAAAAGGCATATGAGAAATATCAAACAGAATTTTTCAATGTTACAGCAAGTTTGGTTAGTTAGGTTAGGTTAGTTAAGAACATTTTGACAACCAAAAAATCCTGCTTGGGGGTAATTGTCTGGGGGGCAGTCTTCTGGCGATTCAACAAATAAATCAAATACTACCAGCTTGGTATTTTATTAAATACATTTCAAAACCTTTTCTGTAGCTGCAAACCTAAGTACTTGTTTAACCTAATGTTATTCAAAAGGAACTCAAATGTGGAATGTTAAAAGAAACATATTAGTCAAAATCCAATCAGGCAAATGGAAGATCACGTGATCGCTTAGCCTGCTGGATTGTTATGGCTGAGGTAATTAACAATACATTTTTATCTAAGTCAACAGCAATGGTTATACCTGAAAGTTGCGGTTGAGTGCGTCAACAGCGATGGCAGCCAACACCTGACAGGTACACTCCTCCTCCCTCAGTCTCAGCTGTATGCGGTGGAGCCTCTCATACACACAGATACCCAGACAAGTCAACACCTCCTCCTGGGCAATCTCCAAAGTCTTGGCATGTCTCTCCCTGCGACTGTACATAGGATATCACTTAATATATGGTGGAGCCTCTCATACACACAGATACCCAGACAAATCAACACATCCTCCTAGACAATCTCCAATGTCTTGGCATGTCTCTCCCTGCAACTGTCCATAGGATATCACATAATATATGGTGAAGCCTTTCATACACACAGATACCCAGACAAGTCAAAACCTCCTCCTAGGCAATCTCCAATGTCTTGGCATAGGCTGTCTCCCTGCGACTGTACATAGGATATCACATAATATATGGTGGAGCCTGTCATACACAAAGATACCCAGACAAGTCAACACCTCCTCCTGGACAAACTCCAATGTCTTGTCTCTCCCTGTGACTGTACAAAGGATATCACACAATATGGTGAAGTATCTCATACACACAGATACCCAGACAAGTCAACATTTCCTCTTGGGCAATCTCCATTGTCTTGGCATGCCCCGCCCTGTGACTGTAAAATGGATATCACATAATACAGGGTGATTCACCTAAAGTGTTACAATAGGTCATTTGTTAGGCATTTTTTTACAGAGAACTTTAAACAAACAATTTCCCTTATTTTTTTTTTTTTGTAAAATTTTACAACATGCTATTTTTTATTTAAAATTTTGTCGCCATTTTGCAAAATTCAAAAACAAAAAATTTTGTTCATTTTGCAAAATGGCGGACAACTTAATTTTTTTCAATTTCAACCCCCATTTTTATGATATTTTTGGATTCTACATAAAATCTTAAGACATTTTAACTCTTGTCAATTTTTTGATACTCCTGATAATAAACCACACAAAACCATGGAGATAAAAATGACAGCAATAATGATGATCTTCATTTACAAAACAAGAATCTATAATATTAAAACGTAACAGGGTTTTTTTATTTCACGATTCTGAATCAACCACTTGACGGATTTTCATGATTTTTGTGTTGAAAGAAAGATAATTTTGAGAACTAGGGAATGTTGAAGCCATAATTTTAGTTTAGGATTCCAGTTCTTTATAAATTAAGTTTTAAATTCTAAAAAGTGTAGCAGCTGACGCCAACATTCCAATCTAGCTTTTGGTATCATTTAATTTGCTTAACATAACAGCTGTAAACGTTTTTTGATGATGGCAAATGGCATCATCAAGGGAAATGGCCTATTCAACAGGATAGTAACCGGGGACGAGACTTGGGTGCACATTTGGACGCCCGAAAGCAAGCGGCAGAGCATGATGTGGAAGGGAAAGGACGAGCTTACTCCAAAAAAAGGCAAAAGTTGTCGAATCAGCTGGCAAGGTCATGGCAACGATCTTTTGGGACTCAAAGGGAGTATTGTTGATTGATTACCTGCCAAGGGGAGAAACAATTACAGCTGAACGTTATTGCGAAGTGCTACGTAAGCTGAGAAGGGCGATACAGAACAAAAGGAGGGGAAAGTAGACCAAAACAGTGCTTTTGTTTCACGACAATGCTCGCCCACACACCGCCCGTTAAACACAAGACCTTCTGGAATCCTTCCGATGGGATGTTTTCGGCCATCCACCTTACTCTCCTGACTTGGCGCCGAGTGATTTTCATCTCTTCCCGGAGTTGAAGCGGCATTTAGACGGGAAGCGCTTCGAAAACGAAGACGAACTGAAACAGGAGGTGGAACAAAGGCTAACCAAAATGGCGGCAGAGTGGTATGATGCTGGACTAAAAAAACTGTTGCCACGTTATCAAAAATGCCTTGAAAAAGATGGCGACTATGTAGAAAAATAGTCTATGTATGTATCTTTTAAAATATACCCTTTTCTAATCAAATTTGGCTTTTCATTTATTTTGGAAATAGGTGTAACTTACTTTTGAGACGACCCTCGTATCAACTGGCTGGAAATCTTTTCTGTTGTGAGATAGTTGATGTAGTATTCATGCAGTAGTTGTTTAGTTATTGTTTACTAACCTGCCCATCAATTCAGGTTCTGCCCTGGTGATGAGGTCACTGATGTACTCTGTGTTGGTCTGCAGATGGATGTGTTTGTCTGGCAGACATCGTTTGATGCCAGCATACAGTGCCGGGACATAGCCCTTCTCCTGTACAGGCTCCGGTTCTTCAACCAACAAAGCATAAGCACGCAACACCTTGGTGCGACACTCGCCACAGAACCTGTCAACCAATTCTTTAGTAACAGCAATTTTCAAGTTGAATTTTTTTAACTTTCTAAAGCTAATAATCATCATAAATTTATACCAAAGTTGTAATCATAGTCAGAAGAATTTCTATTGTGATTTAATCACAAAAAGTTAATATTCATTTTAAGAGGAGAGCTTTTCATTAAAAAGGAAACAACAAAAAATGGGAGAGGATAAAGGTCAAAGATAATGTAAAAATGGTTTGCTTTAAAATTATTAAATCTTAAGTAAGAAAAAAAGGTTAATATACAGTAGGGGTGGGCGAGTACTTGACCTTTTCCAAATACTTGACCACGAGTCGAGTAGTGACTACTTTTTGAAAATTCAAGTCGTTTAGTTATAACAAAAAACACCTGACAACTGTGGACCACTTCGAAGGTACAGGGTGTTATAAAATTATATCAGTAAATTAAATACTACTGTTCCTTGGTGAACATTTAACGACACTAACATTTTTATCACAGACAATTGTAATACAAACATATATTTAGTAATCATCATAGAATTGAACCTTTAACTACTTATATAACACGGGGTCTACAAATTAACCTGTGGCTCTTGCCCTAATTTTATATTGGGCAAAGTGCAGAAGTTTTCACCAGCATTTCAAAGAACATCTCCCCAAAGAGCACCCAACCAGCTCATCAACCTATTCCGAACATTTAATTTCAGAAAACCATTCCTACGACTCAATAGATGCCAACCTAGAAATCTTACATAAAGCCCCAAAAAACAAAAAGTTATGAGTTTTTTTTTTTTTAATCAACGTTGGCGGCAATATTGAAAAATGGCGGCTAAAATTATTATTTCAACTTTACCAAAATCGTTTTAATAAACAATCCAAGGAAGTTACAATTTAACATTTTTATATCTCTTATAACTTTTAACCCTTCAAGACGTTTTGACGTACGTGATTCGCTTTTACTTTACAGTACTTTTAAGCCCGCTGCAGCGTTTTGACGTATTGCGTACATTCTCAGACTTTCGTCCGATGCTGCTACCTATCGGGGAAATCCGCAAACATCTGGACACGATCGATATTGTAGTGCGTTGAGGGATAGATGGGCTACATGAAACTACAAAAATACCCGGTTTTAGAAACTTTTGGTTGCCTTTGGTGAAGGTGAATGAACTGTATGTTTATTTTGGCCTAGTGATGCTTATGGGTATTGACCAAAGGCCTAGTCTTAGAGCATACTATTCAAAAAATGGTTTGTTACGTACTGATGTGTATCCAAGTACAATGCCGTTGGAGCGGTTTCAGCTCATTTCCAAGTACTTGCATTTTTGCGATGAGACAAAACTCAGTGAGTACAATGGACAGAAAGGTTTGTTTAAATTTTTTTCTATCATTGATCATTTGAATAATAAGTTTCAGGCAGCATATAGCCTTTCCCAGAATATTTCAATTGATGAATCGTTAACTTTGTGGAAAGGTCACTTGGGGTTCAAACAGTATTAATTTGCCGCTGAAGGCAGCTTAGTTTGGTATTAAGTCTTTTGAGATTTGTGAGTCATCTTCGGGGTATACCTGGTCATTTCTTATATACAAAGGTAAAAGCATCGTTTTTGACAGTCCTGTTGTCCCACCAAAGTCAAACAAATCCATTGCAATTGTTTTATCTCTAATGGCGCCTCTTCTCGATGAGGGTTTTACGCTCTGGATGGATAATTGGTACAACTCACGGAACTTTCAAAGTTATTGAAAGAAAGGAAAACTGACACTTGTGGCACCATGAAACTGACCAGGAAGTGTGTACCTGATAAAGTAAAAAGTCAAAAGTTGGATAAGGGTGAAATAGTTGTATTGCATAGCGAAGATGTCATAATCATGAAATGGTGCGATAAACGAGTTGTCTCTCTTATTTCAACCTTCCATTCCCATGAAATGGGAGTGAAAACTAGCAAGACTGGTAAGCAAGAAATTAAGCCAGTTTTGGTACTTGAATATAATAAACAAATGGGAGGGGTTGACTTGAGGGATCAAATGCTACACAGTTATCAGCTTGAAAGAAAGAGGGGGCAGAAATGGTATATAAAGATTTCCAAAAGGCTGCTAAATGTTACTGTTTTGAATTCCTATCTTATTTGGAAATGTACCAACCAAAAAAGTGAACATTTTGCCTTCAGATTAGAACTGGTAAAAATGTTATTTGAAACCTATGGATCCCAAGTGCAGAGAAATGTAAGTGGTAGACCATCGATCGAACCCAAACCAGCTCGGCTAACCGAAAGACATTTCCTTTACCTCATTCCACCTACTGCAAACAAAGTGAATGCTCAAAGAAGATGTCGTGTGTGTTCCAAGAGAGGAATTAGAAGGGACACTAGGTACTGGTGCCCAAAATGTGAAGCTGGAGGGAGAATGTTTCGAAGATTACCACACAAAACTCATCTTTTAAGGCATGAAAAACTTGTATAACTGTCCTAGACTTTTAATGTAGGCCTATTATATATTTTTTTAAAGCCAGTAATTTGCTGTTTAATTTGGTGAAAGAATTGTTAAAATATAATTATAGTTATATGCGTTTATTGTAAAAATGTTCCGAGCCTGCTGGAAAGCCAAAAAAACCCACGCAGCAGGGTTGGTCTTTATTAAAAAAACTCGCGCGTTGAAGGGTTAAATAAAACAGATGGCAAACTTATATCAATCACCCTGTATATAACGCTACCAAAACCGACCCATCCCTCATACAAAATGACCAAAGAATCTTCGCCGCTAACATCAGGTTTGATTCATTAATTTAAATAAGAAATAAATAATACAATAAAATACTAGATGTACAATGCAGATGTTTGCTTGAAATATTGTGCGGAGCTAGCATATTAATCCAAGTACTTTTCTAAAGTCAATGCTACATCTGTTCCTTATAAAAGAGATAAAATACTTGCAGTGTCCAATGTCAATGATATATTTGGTTCACGTAAATGAATTGTCTACTTGCAGCAGTGGCGTAACAGATTTTTACGGGCCCCCCTGCAAACTTACTTTTTGGGCCCTCCTCTCATGAGTTATTTTTAGACCACCAGATACAACATAATGAAAAGCCCTCCCCCCAGAGTTATTTTTGGACCACCGATACAATGATAAAACAGATTAATCATATATAGAGTGGTAAATAAATTACGGGTTATGTTACATAAAAGGTTTTGTTAAGTATTTCAGTCATGGTTTGATGAAAAAGTTACATCACTACATCATTATATCAAAATCAGTGTTTGTAAATAGTTTTGAAATAAAATAAAAATACCTTATTTTCCATCCTTATCAGAATGTTTATATCAAGGAGGTTTTACATTTATTTATCACACATGTTATCAATTTTTATTATCCTGATAATTAGACAAATTCGTTAATTACAAGGTAAAAATGTGGTTCGAATTCCCCTATAAACTGTAAGCCTCTTAGGCGCGATTACACCAAATTCTCGCTAGCGATGGTTTAGTTAAACTTCGGTTAAAACTAACCGATGATTTAAACCACAGTTAAGGAAATCTGGTTTCACCAACAAAAATGCGTCGAAACTAACGCTGGTTTTATAAACGAGAGTTTAGAGTAAAATCCAGTTGGGGGTGGCAGTTAACTGTCATAATACCGGACTGTTACGGGAGCAAGTAAACATAACCTAGAAAATAAATCAGTGTTTATGAGGTAGTGAAAACAAAACTGAAGACAGCAAACTTACAGGAATACAATAGATTCTGAGCAAAATAACAACAGAAAGCAAGAATAAATACCAAAACAATTAACATAAGTAAATAAAGGCAAAGCAATGCTGACCAAACATATTCGAGGAACAAATTGATTGAGTTTTGCAGTCGAGTCGAGTCAAGACTCAAAATCCAACTTTTTACAGGGATGTTCAATATTCTGTTTGTTCACTAACCAGTTTGGTACATTGTAAGTAGTGAAAAAAAAAAAACTGGGGTCAAAAGAATTACAAGAACGAGACACAATATAGATAACGCCAAAATAATTATTTTCTATAAAATACTAGCTGAATAATGACAACTTAGGTTCAGATTTTGCTTTAATTACGTCTGACCGAACGCAAAACAATTGTTTGAACGTTGGGTTAAGGTTACCCAAAGCCGGGAGAAGGAAAAGGAAGCCTATTTTTTCGAACAGTGTTTAAAATAATAAATTTGATAATGTTGGTAGAAGAGCCGGGACACTATTTTTAGCCGGGATAAAAGAGTACGGCTCTTGGTCGCCAATCAGTTCAATGCGGTCGCTGATCACAGATATATGCCTTAACTAAAAACCTTGTGGGATAACCTAAAGCAATGCACTATGTGGGATAGTCTAAACACAGTAGTGGTTTGTATTCATTTCCTAAAGAAAAAGGCTAAACGTTTTTGATAGTTCATATCTAATTAGTTATGTGGGCCGGTTAAATACCCAGTGGGTAGGTAAATATAAATTGGGTATTTACCCCAGGCCCGGGTAAATACCCAAAAACTGGGTATTTATAATTTGTATTAAAGTTAGAGAAGATTGAGATTTTTTTCGCAATTATTACCCTGTCAGGATAGTAAAATGATTATAAAATGTGTTAAACAATAATTTCATATGGTCACTACTAGCATTTTACTTCTGGGTATAATAGCCATAAATACTAGGGTGGGCTGAAAAAAAAAATTATTTTTTTTCCTTAATGCTATACCGAAAAAAACTTGTCTCTATGATGGGTTATCAAAATGCAACAAAGAAAAAAAATCTATACCTAACCTCCAGCTAGCGCGTTACACTTGAAATTTCAAAATTTCACTCAAATCATAGGATTTTTATAATTTTTTAAAAGTATCTAAACCTTTATATATTAGTTTGCTATAGTGAAAATAATTTATTTTAGAGTTACAAATAGTCAATAAACTATAGGAAGTTTTGTATTTTTTTAATTTGAGGTGGCACAAAGGCCTTCAATATAGTAAATTTGTGAAGTTTTTAATGCTAACCAACTGCAGTGCAGTACATTCTCTAACTTTTTTATACCCACTACTAATGGGTTTTTAGATCTATAATGTTGGTACTTACTTAAATTTAAAAAACCTCTTGGAAAATTAAATAAAGATATAAGCAATTTACATACATATATCAAAATGGATTTAATTAATACAAAATAGATTGTTAAATACAAATTTCAATTCCCAAGCTGCAAAATTGTATTTGACTCTCACAGAATAGTTATTTGCATATTTGGAACCTTGAAATCATGTTTGCTTGTAAAACTTGGCATTGAAGCTCGTGATAGCAGTGTTGTTCGGATGAAACCATCTCTGTTCTTGACGCCAACAACTTTTGAGGAGGCTTCAGTTATTTCACACAGCGCTCAACTGCTTGTGTGTGACACGGGAATTTATGAAAGTTCCATTCTTCTGCTGTGCTGGCAGTTGAAATCTTGGCCCACATTTCTTCTTCGGTTACTCTTCGTAACAGAGGTGGTGGATAAATAGCTGTAGTAGTCCAATCAATAATTTCTTAATATTCTTTTGCCTGGAAGTTGAGTTTTGGACATTTAAAAGTTCGGACTAGCTTTTTTTTGGAAGCCACAGCTCTTGATTTAATTACTCTTCTAAACCCCAACTCTCTGATATGAGCCCTTTCATCAACGGTCATACTCAGTAGCAAGTTTTCTGGATGTGCGAAAAAAGCATTTCTTTCGATCACAGGATCAACTTACCTTAATCAAGTTTTCTGGCAGGAATCTTGACGATGTTATTAAATCGAAAACATGTTTTGGTCCATCAGTAAGGTATTTACCGGTACTTTTTAGCGAATTTCCCATATTACCTATTACCGTAGTACTCATGGTAAGACCTGGACGCGGGACCGATTTTTTTTTCGTTTTGAGGTCCCTAGAGGCCAAAAACACCATCCGTTCAAATTCATATATATATATATATATATATATATGTCCGTTAGCACGATAACTCGAGCAAAAATGATCCGATTTTGATGAAATTTGGTACAAAAGTGTAAACCTACGTTTATTCGAACGAGTTCGAGATCCAGCATGATCGGACCATGGGAACGGGGGTTTACAGGGGGTTTTATGGGGTAAAAATAGGTTTTTCCCATTTTTGACCCAATAAACATAAAATTTAGCAATTTCTTTCCAAACCATTTTGTAGAGCTTAAAAAAAAACAAATAATTTAGTATATTGAAGCGTTATTATGCGCCTAATGGTTACGGAGAAAATTCCAAAAAATTGTAAATTTAAAATTCCCATGTTATTCTTATGGAGAATAAGTAAACTGTTGTAGTTTGCTTGTTTATGAACATATTTTGATCAAATTTGGAAAATGTTTTTATTTCTTACTAACTATTAACATTAAAAAAAAAGTTTTACGCTCCCTGATGCAGCAAACCTAAGTACTTGTTAAACTAATTCTATTTAAATCGGGAATAAATGTTATATTTTTAAGTAGACATTTCAGTGTAAATCAAATCAGTCAAATGGAAATTCGCTTAGTCTGCAGGTTTGCTGCGGCGGGGGTATTTTAATCTTAAACCATACAGGCATGTATGATTTAAGTATAAATTGTACCAACGTTTGGTGTTCTTCAGATGGATTCTCAACACTTAAATAGAGACGCAGTACTCTGTTTGCTGTTGTCAGCCATCGAGAATGAGAAATAGGACCTGGTTCACGAACTGCCAAGTCTGCCAAGCAGGTGCCTGATTTTATAGCCGAAATTATGTCCAGAAGATACTGTTGGTCTTTACTTAAGATTTTCTAGGGATGGACGAGATTGGATTTTTAGTTCGAGACGAGACGAGATTTTTTATTTCTCATAAAATTTCGAGACGAGATCGAGACGGGATTTCCCTTCTCATACACAACGGGAAATGCACGTTCGGAATTTTTACCTGATTTTGTAACATTGTTAGATGACTGTTTAAATACAAAAATAATGATAATAGGCAAGAATATTTACAATCTTTTATTAAAAAACATCAGCATAACATTTTTTTATTATTCACGCCTAACTTATTAAAAATGCCTACGATTAGGAAACATAGTGATATCAGTTAGGATAGAGTTCAACTTATCCTAAAATAAAATAAATCATAAAATAAAATATTAATTTTTATAAAATAGTTATACTTGTTTTGACTTTTTTTATAGTAATAAAAAACATTCCTCACACTGCTAACACTTAACAAAACTTCTCAAATGTTATTAAAATAATTAAAGTAATATTTACATTTGAAGAATTAATTAAATAAGAACGCCTTCGCAAAGGAAACGCAACTACAACACGCTCCTGTATTGCGGGTATTGCATTGACTTTCTGCAGGCGTTTTTAATTTTTTTTTTTTTTTTTTTTTTTTTTTAACTTCTCATTTTGATAAAAATCTCGGCCAAAAAGAAATCTCGTCTCGTGTAACGAGATTTAAATTTTCCCGAAAATTTCCCGAAATTTCGAGACTTGACCATCCCTAAGATTTTCCTATCAATTTCTGGTATGTCACAATCAATGCTTTGAAACTGTACAACTGGAAGTTTTTCACAATTTTTGAGTTTCGAGCCAATATAACCACTAAAAGATGGACCAGTCGTTTCACCATCCAAAGTTTGAAACAAGTGCCTAAACGGTAATTCATTTAGGTACAAAAGGCGTACTCCCCACTGCAGCTGCAGTGGTCTTTTAATTTTCTCTTCGATTTTGCAGATTACACCAGTTTTTCAGCCGGTGTTTGTGACAGTACCACCACATCCAATCACATCAAGCTCATCCAGCGAAAAATTTTGCTCATGTAAATAGTCCAAGACAGCACTGGCAATGTCCTTTAAAGTTCCAGTAGTTGGTGATACATGGCCAACATAAATTGAGCCAGGTTCCTGAATGATAGAGTAGTGTTCCTCTTTTACAGTTCTTCTAAAACACTTTTGATTCAGTTTGTCAATCTTCAATGTGTTATCCTTTCGGCCATCAAAATATACAGGGTGTCTACTACATTCTGGATAAAAAATTCATGGACAATTCCCGTACATTTAAGGACACTTTGCCGTAACCTTTGTCGGTGTCATTAGGCCTACCGAATAATTTTCCTGATTTTTTCAAACTGTATTAATCTTGTTATTAACTGTAGTTGTACCAGAGAGAAAAGTAAATAATAATAGATAAGAGTTAAAAATTTCAAAATAGAAATTTATTGAAAGTAAACAAGCATAGGCCTACCTATACTTTAAGTAAAGCTTTTATACTGTAACAGAGAAACGCAATCATTGTCTCCTGCGATAGCGACAAATATCTCCATCGGTCACGTAAACTTCATAACATAGCTTATCCGATCCAGGCGGATTAATTTGGCATGATTCGTCCTAGCACAACGTTAGGCTCTCGACTACTTTTGAAAAAAAAAATCTTTAATGCACATTGTTACTCAGTTCTTAGTACAAAATCGAGGTATGGTAAGCGGCTACCAATAAGCAATAAGCACAGAGTAAGATTGTTGTATTTTCATTTGCAAAGTTAATATCGACACATAGCAATCATTAGTTGTTTATCTAGGCTCAATTACATTTTCTTAATATATTTTACAGCTCTTTCAAGAATCAAAATACCCAGGCCTAGACCTAATTATTTAGGAGGGCCTATATAAACTGGGTAGCAAACAATGAGGTTATAATAGCAGCAAAGTCACTATCATCATTCTAGTTCATAAGATTTAGATTGCTTAAAGCATACAACTCTGTTCTGTATTTAATTAATTATTACTATATTTATTATCATAATTATTGTTCAATTAGTGATAGCTTATTTCCAAACCAAATCTGTATTTTTAAATCTCATTTCAATTTCATTAAGTATTGTTGTATCAAATGTTAGAGTCTCACTCTCACAAGCCTACATAAAACACACACACTATCTCGGCTGTGTTGCCCGATGCAGGACGAATCCTATTGGTTAAAAAATGTGGCGTGATATGGACATGGATAAATTTGCGGTACCCCTCTAAGAAACATTGAGGTAGCGTCCCTTCCCCCTCCAAAAATAATGTTCAGTTGAAATGTAACTCTCCTCGGCTGAATACGTGCATTGCGCCGTATTTCGTTAGTCTTTCTCTATTTATAAACTTTTACCTCTAAAACCGCTTCTCGGACTCTCTAACGCTCTTCTATCGTTTGTCACGAACAATTAATAAAACTTTCTCAACGTCAAACTCTGTAAAAGGTGTTTTTCTTAAATAAGTTATTTAGTACGTTATTGCTGCCGCCGCTAAGCAGTTACGTCCGCCGCTTCTTCGTCGCGAGTGCCTGTGTCAAGTGCCAACTTTAGTGGATTAGGATTACTGGATTCCCCACAAGTGTTCCCCAAAAGTGTGCACACTTCCCTCATCTCTACTCAACCTACAAGTTGGCTACCCTCTTCCCAAGACGTCGTCTTCCACCATCCACTCACGGCTTCCGCACATGTGCCACCTCTACTCTCTAGTGTTTCTTGTTACTCTTCACCCTTGGATTATTGGTGAGTCATATATTACCCTTTTTACGCCCCATTTAATGAATAAATACATGGGAAACAAAAAACATTGAAACCTGAATAGCCAACAATATAAGACAAAGATACAGAAAATGCAATGACATAATTTGAAACCAAGCAGGCCTACATAGTGATAAAACATTAATGCAAACAACAATGCTTGTGGTTTTGTCAATTGAAAGATAAAATATCCATAAAAAGGGATTAACTTACAAAAGACTGTAGATTATTTACATGTTTAATATGAAACCATAAACAGTTTTATGGCACTAGGCAATGGCCGCGGCATATTGAATCTTCAAGCCGAAAGTACAAGTAAGAAGTGAAATTTAACAGCCATTATAAAGCTATTATTTTCACGATAAAATAGGTTTGGGATCTCAAAATAATTCCTCATAATATAATCTCATAATAAGCCCTAGTAATAAAAAAAGAAGTTGTAAAGGAATAAAAGTGATACCTACAACTTTTATGAGCTAGCTAACTGAGTCAACAGTTCTTGGAAGTACTTGACTTTGACACTTGATTGTCGTGATAAAATATTAATGGGTTTGAGATTGCTAATGGGATTTTTATTGCATAATTACTCTAGTAATAAATTATTAAAATGTAAACAAACATCTGATAAACCTTTTATGTGCTCCTAATCAATAAAATTATGGCCCATTAAAAATTTAAGGACATAGTCTGGCATTTAAGGACAATTCCCGTACATTTCATGGCCAGTAAAAAATTACAATACAATACAATACAATACAATATTCTTTATTGTTAATTCGTCAAGAATTACAATAGTGTCAATACAATAGTGAATTGTACATGTTAATTTTCATAAAATTCCTTTATTGAGTAGAAGGGTCTTGCGATTAGCCACTTCTTCAGCTCCTGGTGTAGCTTGTTGCCAGTCAGGTCTCTCAGGTAGTCAGGTAGATGGTTCCTCAGCTTGCAGCCGGTGTAGGAAGGTTTTTTCTCCCAAAGAGTTGTTCGGTGAACTGGTAGTGCAAATTTGGAGCCATGACGGGTGTTGTAGTGGTGCAGGTCTTGGTTTCTTGGGGGGTTTATTTCATTCACATACTTAATGGTTTCAAGTATGTAGAGAGACACCACTGTGAGGATTCCTAGGTTTACGAATGCTAGTCTGCAAGTCTGTGGTGGTACAAGGTTGGCGAGGGCTCTTATGGCTTTCTTTTGAAGGACAAGAATTTGATTCATATTTTTTGTTGAAGTTCCTCCCCACACTGTCAAGCCATATCTAAGATGCGACTCTACCAGTGCGAAGTAAGCTGTTTTGGCCACAGAGAGTCCGCCTATGTAGTTTATCCTTCTGACGACATATATTCCAGTACTGATTTTTTTGCTTAGGTGGTTGATGTGCTCTTTCCATGTTAGTTTGTTATCAAGGATAACACCGAGAAATTTTGTGTAGTTTTCTATTGTTACATCCTCTAATTGAGGGACTATGTCTTTTTTCTTACTGAAATTCAGAGTTGTAGTTTTTGTGGGGTTTATTGCTAAGTCATTGTTCTTTGAGTAGAGGATAGCTTTATTTAAGATCGATTTTGAATTAAGGTAAAGGCTTTGGGCTGTGTTGTCCTTGATCAAAATGGTTGTGTCATCTGCATACATGATTGCAACAGCATTTTCACTCTCAATTTGTTTGGGGAAGTCATTAGTCAATAAGATGAATAGAATCGGGCCTAATACAGAGCCTTGTGGAACTCCTCTCGTCAGCTTGCTTTTTGAAGATTTGAAACTTTCTGTGACTTGATTTGATGAGTTTTTCAGTTCCACGACTTGTGAACGTCCCGTTAGGTAGCTTTTGAACCATTCTAGCGCAGAGTTTCTTATACCGAGTCTTTCAAGTTTCTTGCATATCAGGTCGTGGCCCAGGCAGTCAAAAGCCTTACTGTAATCAAGGAAGATGGCGGAAATGTATTGTTCGTTTTCTATCTGGTCTAGGACGTACTCAATTAGTGCTGTTATAGCTGAGGATGTAGATTTATTCTTCCGAAAGCCATGTTGGTTGTCAGTTAAGAGTTTGTTATGATTAAGATGTGCCATTAATCTAGCCAGAGCAATTTTTTCTATGATTTTAGAGAAACTGGAGATGAGAGAAATGGGCCTGTAGTTTTGAGCATTTTCAGTTGGTCCTTTTTTATGTTTGGGGTATATTTTACTGACTTTTATGGCGGATGGGAATTTTCCTTCTTTAAATGATTTATTTATAAGATAAACCAGAGGAGAGATGAGTTCTTGAGAGCAGTGCTTTATCATCTTAGAGGAAAACTCATCTATTCCACTTGATGTTTTGGCTTTTAGGGAGTTTATTATCGTTTTAACTTCTTTATAGGATGTTGAAGTTAGGGTAAGGTGTATTGGGCAGACTGGTTCCTCTCCACTCAGCACTGTTTCAGGGTCTATAACGATTGCTCTGTTTTGGTCAAGGGTATTTTCTGCTATATTTGAGAAGAATGTGTTGAAGTGTTCGGCCATTTCTTTTGTGTTGTTTGTGAGTTTGCCATTTATTTCTAATTCTGCAAGGGTTTTCTCTTCACATTTTCCTTTCCTTTCTTTGTTTATAACTTGCCATAGTGCTTTTGGTTTGTTGTCAGCTTGTTCTATGAAGCTAGCTGTTGAGGACATTTTTAGGTTTCTTAGTTTCATGTCGTATATCCTTTTTCTATTAATCATTTCTAATTTGTCTTCATTTCTGTTCGTTAACTCAAACTTTTGCAGAGCTTTCAAAAAGTTCTCTTTAAGGTATTTTGCTTCAGGATCGTAGTACTTCATATGTTTTTTGTTTTTAATAATTTTAGTTTTCTTTAATGGGCATGTATAATCCAGTGCTGTTTGAAGAATATTATGAAATTTGTTGTAGGAGGTTTCGAGATTGGGTGAAGAGTAAACATGTTCCCAATTTTGTAGATGGAGGTGGGCCTTCAGATTGTTTAGGTTTGTGTTGTTTAGGCTTCTTTTCATTACAAATCTTTGGGAAGTGTCTTCTTGGTGTGTTTTCAGCAGGCACAGCTGCGCAGTGTGGTCAGATAGACCAGTATGCACAACTTGTCCAGTAATATACGCACATGGTATGTTTGAGCATATACAGTCTATTGAAGTGGCTGTGTCATGGGTTATTCTGGTGGCCTCTAGAGGAAATCTCCAGATGTTTTGTGTGGTTAACTCTTCTTCCAGCATGGTGTTTTTGGAATCTTGGGTGAGCCTGTCGATATTTATGTCACCGATAAGTATTAGGTTTTTCTTGTGTACTTCTTGTAGTTCTAGCGTGTCTGATAGGAGGTCAAGGGCAATTCTTGCATTTTCGATTGGTGGTCTATAGATTCCCAGAATGTAGATATCCTTTTTCTTTGTTGTCTGCATGCGAATCATTGCTGCTTCGAAAATTAACTCCTGGCATGTGTTTGATATGTTAATAGCTGATACTGTATCAGCAAGGGATTCCTTGGAATATATTGCAACACCTCCAAGTTTATGTTCTTCTCTACTAAAGTGGGTAATTAAAGAGTAGCCGGGAATTTTTGTAGCTTCTAGCTCTGTTTTTTTCAGTCCGTGTTCAGTCAAGACTAGAATGCTTGGTTTTGTGTCATTGAGAATATGGTGTAGTCTGTTCGTCTTTGTAGCAAGTCCTCTAATATTTTGGTGCATTATTGCTCAGGGTGTCTAGTTTATTTCCATTATAAAATTCAAGACTAATTCCAGACTTTTCAAGACTAATTCCAGATTTTTCAAGACTAGTTTTTCAACAATTATTGGGCGTTGATACCAAAATGTATCGATTCTCGATTTTTGATACCGATACCAATTTTTATAGCTTAATAAAATTTTCTAAATAATACTACACCAACCCCAGTCTTTGTCATAAAGTAGTATTATGATAATGTGGAGTTTTCAAGTAAAGAAATAATGCAGCAATAAAAAATTATAACCAGCAAATTTGGTTGTTTTTTTATCATGAAATCTTCCGCGTACCGTACGTTTAGACATCATCATTGACAGCAGCGGTTACAGAAACGTGATCGTTGTCATCCACGATTGCGGCAAAATCATGAACATTTCCCGCGGCTGTTTAGACATCACCGTCGTCTCCCGCGGTCACAGAAACGTCATCGTCGTCATCCGGGATCGCGGCAAAATCATGAACATTTCCCGCGGCTGTTTGGACATCACAGTCATCTCCTGCGGTCACGGAAACATTATCGTCGTCGTCCACGATTACGGCAAAATCATGAACATTTCCTGCGGCCGTGTAGACATCATCGTTGTCTCCCGCGGTCACGGAAACGTCATCGTCATCTCCCGCGGTCTCGGAAACGTCATCGTTGTCGTCCGCAATCGCGGCAAAATCATGAACATTTCCCGCGGCTGTTTGGACATCACCGTCATCTCCCGCGGTCACGGAAACGTCATCGTCGTCGTCCGCAATCGCGGCAAAACATTTCCTGCGGCCGTGTAGACATCATCGTCGTCTCCCGCGGTCACGGAAACGTCATCGTCGTCTCCCGCGGTCACGGAAACGTCATCGTCATCTCCTGCGGTCACGGAATCGTCATCGTCATCTCCCGCGGTCACGGAAACGTCATCGTCGTCGTCCGCAATCGCGGCAAAATCATGAACATTTCCCGCGGCTGTTTAGACATCACCGTCATCTCCCGCGGTCACGGTAACGTTATCGTCGTCTCCTACGGTCACCGAAACGTCATCGTCGTCTACCGCGGTCAAGAAAACGTCATCACCGTCGTCCGCGATAACGACAAAATAATGAAAATTTCTTGCGGCCGTGTAGACATCATCATTGACTCCCACAGTGACGGAAACGTCATCATCATCTTCCGCGGCCACGGAAACGTCATCGTCGTCTTCCACGGCCACGGAAACGTCATCGTCGTCTCATGCGGTCACGGAAACGCCATCGTGGTCTCCCGCGGTCACGGAAACGTCATCGTCGTCTCCCGCGGTCACGGAAACGTCATCGTCGTCCTCCGCGATCGTGGCAAAATCATGAGAACATTTCCCTCGCCCGTGTAAACATCAACGTCATCTCCCGCGGCCACGGAAACGTCATCGTCGTCTCCCGCGGTCACGGAAACGTCATCTTCGTCTCCCGCGGTCACGGAAACGTCGTCGTCATCTCCTGCGGTCACGGAAACGTCATCGTCGTCTCCCGCTGTCACAGAAACGTCATCGTCGTCTCTCGTGGGTACGGAAACGTTATCGTCGTCTCCCGCGGTCACGGTAACGTTATCGTCTTCCCCAGCGGTCACGGAAAGGTCATCGTCGTCTCCCGCGGTTTCGGAAACGTCATCGTCGTCGTCCACTATCGCGGCAAAATCGTGAACATTTCCCGAGGCTGTGTAGACATCATCATTGGCTTTCGCGGTTACAAGACGCGGCGCAAGATGACGATCGCGGCAAAATCATGAAAATTCCCGACTTTGAAATTAAATTTAAGACTAAATCCCGACTTTTCAAGACCACTTTGGAATTCAATACTAATTCCCGACTTTCCCGATTTTCCCGACTACTAGACACCCTGTTGCTACACAAGAATTATTTGGAGATTTGCAGATTTTTCTTTTGCTTTTTTCAGGCTGTTTGTTTCTAAAAAAGGGGTTATAGTATGGGGCACTGTAGAGTTATTAGATTGTTGACTTGAATTGGGTTCTTGCAGCTGCTCATGTTTCTGTTCTCCT
This sequence comes from Macrosteles quadrilineatus, assembly GCF_028750875.1. Taxonomy (NCBI): domain Eukaryota; kingdom Metazoa; phylum Arthropoda; class Insecta; order Hemiptera; family Cicadellidae; genus Macrosteles; species Macrosteles quadrilineatus. The sequence continues at coordinate 2,390,272 of NW_026542606.1, forward strand.
TGAGAAGAGAGGCAGTCCATCTCGGTCATGTTTAGTCGCTTGGTGTGTGACAGAATATTCTTTTTATATAGGTCTATATTTTTCCAAAAGAAGTCTTCAATGGTCTCTCCCGGCTTAAGAAGCTTGGCGGTGATCGGGGGTTTCCCTGTGTTCTTTGGTTTAGTTGATTTGTTTGGGGGAGATATAGTGCCCTTGAAAGTAGAGCAAACTCCTTTTGGAATTTTGATGGCCTTGGGTTTTTTAATATTTTGATTTTGTGTTTGTTGTGGTTGACTTTGGTGTTCTGGTGCTTCTTTCCTCAACTTGCTTTTTGCTATTTGCAAGGAAACACTGAAATGGGTTTTCTTAGTAGTTGCCAATTTGTTTTTATTATATGAAACTCGTCTTGGTGTGTTAATTGGCTTGCAAGGAGTCTCCTTTTTCTCAGTTATTAGTTGCTGGGAATCTTCTACTGTTATTTTATCTTCTAATTTCTTCATTTTTGACTCCATATTATTCTGTTTTTCTTTTAGGGCCTTTAGTTCAAGTAGAATTAGTGTTTCTGTGTTTGATGCTTCTGGATTTTTGCTGTCTGAAACTGTGGTTTTGTTTGTGAGGTCCTTCGCCTCTGTAGTGGTTGTCTGTGTGCTTGTCTCTCTGAATGATTTTGTAGATTCTTCTCCGGTGATTATTCTGCTGCATGTATTTTTTTTGCCTAAGGCATTTAATTTCATTCTCCATGTCCTTTATTTTTGTGTTGAAGCTATTAAAAGTTTCTTCCCTGTCTTTGTCATAATCTTCAAATGTTTTTGTGAGAGTGTTTCTCAGGCTTACTTCCTTTTCCAATTGGTGTTCTAGTTCAGTTATTGTTTCGATTAGGTCGTTGTTTCTAATTAGAATAGTATTTTTCTCATCTTCTAGTTGTTCAATTTGAGCGTGGTAGTTCATGATGTCGATGGTTTGTATGTTTGTTAGTTTCTGGGCCAGACTCGAGTTTTGTTGAGTCAGGTTGAGTACTTCTTCTCTTAGTTTGCTATTTTGTGCTAGAAGTGCGTTTCCAACTTCTGCTGCAAGTGTTAGAGAAGTTTCTAAATCAGGATCTTCTGAGTTTTCTAGTTCTAGAATTTTGTTTTCTACCTCGCCCATTTTGTTACCCTGACTTTCAGAGGATATTTGATTTGGGGGTGTGGGAGTTTGGTCTTCTTTTAGTTGTAACGCTGGCTTTCCAGAGGTGAGGGAAAGATCACTACAATTGTTACACCTCCATAGGAAAATGTCTTCTTTAGAAAGGTTTTTTAATTGTTTTTCTGTGATATTGACACATCCACCATGAAACCAGGAGTTGCAGGGACCAGTACATTTTATACTGGAGTATTTTACACCGATGTTGCATTCACCACAGGGATATTTTGAAACTTTTTTGTTCTTCGACATAGTTCAGGTGTAAAATTGTATCAGTTTTGAAAAATTTGGCTGGTTCTTTATGTCAGGAATCTTGAGGTTCAGGTTAAAAATTATATCAGTTTTGAAAAGTTTGGCTGGTTCTTTATGTCAGGGGTCTTGAAGTTCAGGTGTAAAATTGTATCAGTTTTGAAAAGTTTGGCTGGTTCTTTATGTCAGGAATCTTGAGGTTTAGGTTAAAAATTATAACAGTTTTGAAAAGTTTGGCTGGTTCTTTATGTCAGGAATCTTGAGGTTTAGGTTAAAAATTATAACAGTTTTGGAAAGTTTGGCTGGTTCTTTATGTCAGGAATCTTGAGGTTCGGGTTAAAAATTGTATCAGTTTTGAAAAGTTTGGCTGGTTCTTTATGTCAGGAATCTTGAGGTTCAGGTTAAAAAATTATATCAGTTTTGAAAAGTTTGGCTGGTTCTTTATGTCAGGATTAGAACTATTTAAATAAATAAATAAATTTATTTCTGTTGTCAAAAATTTGTGTAGAGTAATGAAGAATACAGTGTTGCACTGTATTGCTGGTTGGTAGTAGGTTGTAGACACTGTTAGAAGTGGCAGTGTCTGTGGTCAGTTTGCTGAGCGTCCAGTCAGCAACTCTCAGTTCAAACACTCCCAGGCAGCAGGTGTCGTGTTGGAAGTGATGAATGTGTAAAGCTGTGAGTTGGCTGTGACGTCACTGCTTGGTTGTCAGTTTGATATATTTGCAGAGTTTAATTTAAAGAATTTGGGCACTTGTATGTAAAATTGAAACTTTTAAACTATGCAATGTTTACAAGATAACCATCTGCTCTATGAATTTTTGAGGTAAATGTTATTTTTGGTATTAAACTTGTATTAATAACTTACAGTCATGTTCATTGTTCAGTTAGTCATATTGGCTTTTCATGAGATTTTCTTGAGGGTCACTTAAAATCTTGATTGTCTTAAAATCACTTGATGAGTTGTTGTTTGTATGTGTGTTGTTTAATTAGTAATTTTGTTGTTTTTTACCACTAAACTACACTTTAGATATGGGAGCACTTTGCAGGTGATGCTAGATGTCCGCCATCTTGGTTGTTATTGAATCCCTATAACAATTAAGTACAATTCCCGGTTTTCCCGGATTTCCCGGTTGGTAGACACCCTGAATAGCCCTTGAATTACGTCCGGCTCATTTTTAGCGAATTTCCCATATAGGGAATAAGCTATTACCGTAGTACTCATGGTAAGACCTGGACACGGGACCGATTTTTTTTTCGTTTTGAGGTCCCTAGAGGCCAAAAACACCATCCGTTCAAATTCATATATATATATATATGTCCGTTAGCACGATAACTCGAGCAAAAATGAACCGATTTTGATGAAATTTGGTACAAACGTGTAAACCTACGTTTATTCGAACGAGTTCGCGATCCAGCATGATCGGACCATGGGAACGGGGGTTTACAAACGGGGGGTACACCTGCGCATCGTTTTATAGGGTAAAAATAGGTTTTTCCCATTTTTTACCCAAAATATATACAATTTAGCAATTTCTTTCCAAACCATTTTGTAGAGCTTAAAAAAACAAATAATTTGGTATATTGAAGCGTTATTATGCGCCTAATGGTTACAGAGAAAATTTCAAAAATTTGTAAATTTAAAATTCCCATGTTATTTTTATGGAGAATAAGTAAACTGTTGTAGTTTGCTTGATTAAGAACATATTTTGATCAAATTTTGAAAATGTTTTTATTTCTTACTAACTATTAACATAAAAAAAAAACAGTTTTACCCTCCCTGATGCAGCTTGTTGAATAAGTACTAGTTAAACTAATTCTATTTAAATCGGGAATAAATGTTATATTTTTAATCTTCATGATGATGATCTTTGATCTTCATGATGGCTTTATATTTTTAAGTAGACATTTCAGTGTAAATCCAATCAGTCAAATGGAAATTCGCTTAGTCTGCAGGTTTGCTGCGGCGGGGGTATTTATTCTATCTTGGAGATTCGATCTGAATGATTGTTTTTCCCTTCTAACCTTGTTCTTATCTATTATGAGGGAATCGTCCTCTTTAGTTACAGGACCTAGGTCATGAAGTACACTAGAGGCAATAGCAGCTGTTGCTCTGTCCGAAACCCCAAATCGGTCACTTGCCAATACGGTATTTTTTAATTGTATACGCATTTGCCACTGCTGTTTAGTAGAACTCAGAATAGGAATGTAGTCGTCATCAGACTTTTCTTTTTCCATTAAGATTTTGTCTGGATCTATGTTTGACTCCGTCACATTCTTAGAGCATGAAGGCTGGGAATATGAAACTGGTGGAATGTTAGACGACACAACCCGATTTTTTATTTCCTTACGTTGCAGTCTTTTGATTATTTTTTTCGACTCCTTCTTGTCTACATTTCCAATTTTTCCTTGTCCAAGATAACTTTGGAAATACATAAACTTAAGTTCAAGCACGGGAATCTTTTTGTCTTTTTCACATTTACATGAAATTGACAAAGGGCACTCACAGATCTCAGGGACTTTTTTGCAGTTGCATGAGTATGTTATTTTACATTTACATACAGATACATCAAATAGTGATAAAGCCTTTTGCCTGAACTCTTCAACTTTTTGTTTGTACTTCTCTTTTTCCTTGTCACGCTTAAAGGACTTCATTAGATTACGGTAGCTATCATGGTATGAGTTTATTAACTGAACGATTCTGTAAGGCGTCACTGTTAATATTGATGCTTTGTCAAAGACTGCTTTTACTTTTGGAGCAACAATATTTGATATCTGAGAGAAACTAACAGACTTGTTACTTTCTAATGCTAGTACATACTGTTCATGGAAACAGCCCTAATAACATCCTGGTAATTTGGAAGCTTACTTACAGGCAATTTCCTTGGACAGCCAAACAATGGACAATCAAAGTCACTCCGAGTCACTTTCTTTGCAACGGCCATTACGCACAATAAACTTAACTCAAAAAATTATAAACATAATTTACAAGATCAACTTACAGCAGCTAAACGTCAATCCAGAATCGTACACAGATGTAAACTGCCGAGTGACAGGCCGTCTCAACGTCTCCCCGCGAAGTGCATTGTGGGTGTGTGGAGAGTATGGGTGGGGGAGCCCGGCAAGGCCGCCGGGTCATCGCCCGAACTCGCAGCTGTCATCCCGCACTTGACTCAAAAATGTGTCATTGTAATGACTATTGCGCTACCTCAGATTAATACAATTAAACTTCTGCAATTACTTATTGTATTTTCAAGGCTCTGTTCTAACGTAATATCACTATAGCAGTCCAATATGCAGGTATTTAGATGCTTTAATTACATTTACAAAAGCTTATAATTTGAGTGAAATTTCAAGTGTAATGCGCTAGCTAGAGGTTAGGTATAGATTTTTTTTCTTTGTTGCATTTTGATAACCCATCATAGAGACAAGTTTTTTTCGGTATAGCATTAAGAAAAAAAATAATTTTTTTTTCAGCCCACCCTAATAAATACCCAGGCCTGAGCATAAAGCATAATCGGCATAAATGCCCTGGCCGCATGGTCTTACTGGTCCTGATAACTTATGATTTTTTAATTTCTATGATAGATATGATTGTGGATTGTGATTCTAGAAGTGATTGTGAACCTGGATTCCTTACTGTGAGACCAGGCCTCTCCTCTACTCTTCCCATACGTATAAGATTTCCTATTGATTGTCTCATCCTCCTGTTTTCAATATTCCTCCTTTAAACTCAAGAAATTGTCTGTTCTTCCAACAAAACTGATTGACTGTTTAGATTTGTCTATAACCTCCTAAATATTACAAACATCAATATTTACTCCCAAAAAGCTGGTGAGTTTCTTTTTATATACAGCTGTTTTTGTTTTAAAATTTGATTTTAATGTAATTCTTATGGGGGAAATGCGACCTTTGAGAGCGTCTCGTGCCCTTAAGGGTAACAGTTTCAAATTCTAAAACCTTTATGCAAAACTACGAATTGAGACGAATTATTTGACAACTCAAACGTTAAAATCGATCCAGAAATAACGGAGGAATTTTGTTCACAAAAAAACAGCCCTCACGTATTAATATAAGAGATCCTTATAGCACATGTCTCCAATTTTAGTATAACCAGCTGTTTCAAATATTTGTGTCCATTTCAAAGTATTCATCTGTTCAAAATGTAAACTAACATTTTCTCCCTAAGAATAACATGGGAACTTTAAAGGCCACTGGGAAAGAGCCCTGATGGAATTCCCAAGTGTTTTTGTTTGATGGCAAAACTACATGCTAAGACCTTTCTAACGACACCTTGTGCATGGTGATCAGTAGCACCACCGCTCTAAAACAATTATGACAAAAATATGCCTAGCGTATTAAATATATAGATATTGTCTTGAGTTTTGTCTGGAACTCTTTTCTTGGATAAGTTAGTTGTGTAGTTATATTTTCTTCCTTGTACTCTTAAGTGAAGTGCTATTTACTCTAAAAAGTACTTATGAATGTTATAACATGAGTATTTAAGTTAAACATTTTGAATATAATTTGACTTTTGGTCTCAGAGAATTCATGAATGAATAATTGTGTGACTAACCTGTGTTTACGCAGGTAATTCTCTAATGTAGCCATTAGAGTGGTTGCCTCGATGAGCACGACCTCATCTCGACACTGAGGTCGCATCACTGACCACACATCCCTCCAGGCAGTAGACAACACTCGTGTGCGCTGAGAGTCAAGCGAATGTAGCAAGCAGCGGCGAGACTTTTTGGAGCGCAGCTGGCTGTCTACCAGATCATTAAGATGAGAACTGCAAAGAATAATTCACCAGATAAAATATTTAAGCACAATGTTCATCTAATGTTTCCTATGTTAAGTTCATTAAAGTGAGTACAGTAGACCTCTTAACCGACCCTAATAGGACCCGCTCTAGGTTGGATAACTCAACAGGTCAGTTAAAAGCAGCAATCCCAAAAAACATAACATAATGAAGTGCTATTCATTGGGAATTGAATAATCATTATTTTGCATTGTTTATAAATGAACTACAATTAATTATCTCCTTTTTCGAAGTGAATTTTCCATATAGGGAATAAGCTATTACCGTAGGTCTCATGGTAAGACCTGGACCCGAGACCGATTTACTTTTTCGTTTTGAGGTCCCCAGAGGCCAAAAACACCATTAAGTTTAGATTAACCGTTAAAATATCTAAAAAATATATATTAAGGATTTATGTAGGCCTACTTCATATATATATATATATATTTAAACATATATAAGTAGGTAATATCATGTTACTTCTAGGCCAAAAAAAGTACAAATTCAATAATTTAATGAAACTAGTGTCCCTGTTGCTCGAATTCGAGCAATTGCTATGTATTACAGCAGTGTTTCCCAACCAGTGTGCCGTGGCACACTGGTGTGCCGGGAGGCCTCTGTAGGTGTGCCGCGAAATTTTAAGTAGTTAAACAATTTTTTTCAAGAAAGAAACTTTTAATGAGCAAACATCGAGCACAAATTTCCCACTAGAACTCAAACCAGGGTTTATTAAATTTTTCTCACTCATTATTGGTAAATTCATACAAAATTTCAATCAAGCTCAATGTTTTATTATTATTTAAAACTTTCCACTTAATAAACACTAAATAATGTACGCATGTTAGATAACGAATGTGAGTTTTATATTTTTTACCTTATATATATATATATATTTATTAGTAAAAAATAGGTTTTACGGAGTAAGATTTAATTGAAAAAAAGAGTTTTTTATGCACTTACTAAACGTAATTTTAACCAACGATATTTTGTAGACAAGTGTGCCGTGACTACAAACTTGTTCTAGTTAGTGTGCCCTGAACGGAAAAAGGTTGGGAAACACTGTATTACAGGCATTATTTTAAAACAAATAACAGTCATAATTTTTAATAACTTTAAAAGATTTGACTCGAAGATTATGGAACACTCAAGATGTACATAACAGATCGAATAATCAAAATTTCTTGTAATCTTATCATTTTTCAAAAGCTGATCTTGTTTTTTAGTTGTTTTTAGCCTTACTCATAGCCGCACTAGGTTGTCTATAATAACGATTATATATAAAAAAAAACACACATTATTTATATTCCTTCTCCTTGGTGGTGTTCGATGACTCCTATGTTTCCATAGTTTGCAAATCGGCTCTTTCAGTGGTTACTAAGAAATGCAGCACAGCGTTAATTCAGTTTTGTTTTTAGTATATCAATTTATCCAGGCTCTCTCGTTTTTTTCCATTTTAATATTTACGCCAACCCAAATTCAAACAGTAAATATTTTATTTCAACCAAGTAAGTAAATTCCTGTAGCAAACTAACTTTTAAATTAGCAAACTTATTGACTGTTTACTAATAACATATGTTCTTCTTCTCACTTTTAATTTCTGACAACAGCGAGTTTCATAACTATTTCTTTCCCATGTTAATCTTATGGAGAAATACGAAACTTTAAAGGGCCTCACCCCCTAATTACTTCCCTAAAAAGAAAGTTTTCTGCACAACTTCACGTTACGCTTTTTCCAATGACACCAAGAACATATCAATCGGCTCAGTAGTTTTGGAGGAGTAATTGTCACAAAAAAACTGCTTGCGTATTAAATAAGTATAGATTTGATGTTTTTCAATACTAATATGTTAAAATTTCGCCTCTTTTAGGCCATTTTCATATTTTTCAGGAAAAAGTATACAATTAAAGAACTATCTAATATATAAAATTCTCGTGTCACAGTGTTTGTCTGCAAACTCCTCCGGAACGACTTCACCGATTGTTATGAAATTTGGTGTGTAAATTCTGTAGGTATGCGAATCGGACGTAAACTATTTCCCGTTTCGAAATTCTTAAAAGGGCTCCGCCCCAGTGGCTCTGGAGTTTCCCATGTTAACCTTATGAGAAATGGAATTAATGAATCTTAACAGCTGTTTCAATTAAACAAGTTGGTTCTGTTCTATGATGTTCAATAGCATTAAAGTTACAAGGATTACCAACAGGGTGCAGCACTATTATTTCTTTTACATTTATGACAACAGCTAATTTGCAACCAAAAGGTGAGTGAGCGTAGCGAACGAACTTCAACCTGGAGGCGAGTTAGCGTAGCGAACGAGCTAACCTGAAGGCAAGTGAGCGCAGCGAACGAGCTCCAACCTAAAGGTGAGTGAGCGTAGCGAACGAGCTCCAACCCAAAGGTGAGTGAGCGTAGCGAACGAACTTCAACCAGGACGTGATTGAGCGATGCGAACGAGATCATCTTGAAAATTAAACGTAACGGTACTTTCTTTCCATCGGTCTGTCTTAGGGGAAACCTATAACTTAGGCGATACGAAGTTCGCCGGGTCAGCTAGTCTATATATATAATACGCTAAGCCGATTTTTGTGAACAGAACTCCTCCCTCATTTTTGGACCGATTTTGATGATTAAAGTGTCAAACAAATCGCCCTGATCTGTAGTTTTGAAAAGTGTTTTTCGTTTTTTGATATCTTTGTTAGTTTAGGCAGGATCGTCCATCAAAGTTGGGTTTCCTCCCATAAGATTAACATGGGGAATTCTAAATATTTAATTGGAAACTTTGTCTCCACTAATTCGAGAGAACGGCTGGGCGTAGAAACTTGGGAGATGTGTCCAAGGAAAGGTCTTGGTCTGTAGATGAGTTATCAAAAGAAAAACTAAGTAAATTCGCTTAGGGCTCTGTCCCAGAAGCCTTTAAAGATCCCTCCACAGATTTGTTTACATTTTGGCCATGTGGATAATACTTTTTAATGAAACAGCTGTTAATTTTAAAATTGTATTTTAAACAACACACATTTTATTGGGAGTTACTGAATTGTCCAAAGTATTATTTTCTGTTTTTAAAATTGATTTTCCTCTGTATCATTTGTGTTGCAATATAAAGTTCCATTACGAAATCAGTGGAAAATCCTTTTATCACAATAACTCCTACAATTGTTTCTTATTGAACTATCTTATATCTATTTTACGTGTTGGTGTCTGCCTTTTTCATACCTTTTCCCTATATTTTATCATATTATTCTAGACAGATCATCATAGGTTCATGAGATTGTTTTCATGCATGCTTTCAATCATTGAAAAAATCTTCGATTGTGTAATACAATACAAAATAATACAAGTGCAGAAGGGCACCCATTTGAGCCGAGTCCATATTTTGTTAAACTAATAGTGTAGTTTACAGCAACTGGATAAGACATTTTACAATATTTATGTAGAAATATGTGCATGATTTAGAAAGTCATTAAGCTGGAAAACTGCAATATACTGCAGACTTTTCAGGGGGGTTACTTTGATGTATTCATTCAGCTTAAAAAACATAATATAGATATGTATGTATGTACAAATAAGAACTTGAATTCTTAGAGAGCCTTAGAATGTTATTAGACTAACGAAAAGGGTTGTACATGTTTACTAGCGCTACTCAGCAACAAAAACCTTTTAATTTATCTCTAAAATAAATATTCTTAAAGTGCACTGAGCAGCAGCAAACAAAATATATGTAACTTCCCAAAAAAGTTACAAACTGCTCAAACTCGCATTGTGACATTTATAATTCGGCTTATATTTCTCCAACAGATAATTCATCTGCAGAAGAATTTTATTGTGCTCTTACCGTGTCTGATAACATCTAAACACAGAAACCTTGCATAAAATGGTACCTATCTTGACAAATTATTTGCAGTGGCCTATCCTATTATTGTGACCATGGCCCACTGGATTGGTAACATTATTGAAAATAACACGACATTTTGGCTGTAAAAATGGCCCAATGAGTATTTAAGCAGTTACTGTCATGACAAAATGGTCTTATCCTTTTAAACTAGGTCTGATCTATGATATGAACTGACACGACGTGACGAAGGAAAAATCAAACTTAGACTGTAACGGATATATCTCTCTTTGAAGTTAGTACGTGTCTTCCCAACAAACAGATTTTTTTTTCAAATAAAATCATAGATTAATCTGCATTACACTGATGAAATCACGGAAGTGTTTTTAACTACAAAAAATCCACCAATACGATTTTTATACTGTTTAAAGGTTTTTCCAAAGGAAGAGATACCAGATAGTATACTAACAACTCCAAAGACGTACATTATGGGATATATGTTATTCATTGAATGATCAACCATATTTGGTAACTAAAACAATTAATATCATTATTGTTTTTACACTTATTAATCTTTAAACAATGCTATATGCTCAAAATATGTATAATTTCACTAAATTTAGTGCAGTTAGATGAATTAGCGTGAGCCTTGAAAGTAACCGTCGATTTCGGCGGGTTTCACCTAGTTAAAGATATTAAAAAACTAATATTATTTTTAAATTCCTTGTTTAAAAACTAATGCAATTTCAGTCTATATTTCATTTTAAATAATTTTAAAACTTAAACATGAAATAAAAGAAATGTTATCAAAAATGATAATCTTAAGATAAAAAGATAACAATTGATTTAAATTGAAAATAAATATTACCAATGAAAATCTTATTAAAAATTGATGCTTGCTATCTATCTATCTATCTATCTATCTATCTATCTATCTATACTATTATAAAAAAGAGGTGGTTGCTGTATGTGTGTATGGGAAAAGTAAACTCGAAAAATACTGATCGGATTGGGCTGAAATTTGGCATGATGATAGCTCACATTCCCGATTAACACATAGGCATATTCTTATTTCAAAAATCCTTTCGGGCTCCGCCCCAGTGGCTCTGGAGTTTCCCATGTTAACCTTATGAGAAATGGAATTATTGAATCTTAACAGCTGTTTCAATTAAACAAGTTGGTTCTGTTCTATGATGTTCAATAGCATTAAAGTTACAAGGATTACCAACAGGGTGCAGCACTATTATTTCTTTTACATTTATGACAACAGCTAATTTGCAACCAAAAGGTGAGTGAGCGTAGCGAACGAACTACAACCTGGAGGCGAGATAGCGTAGCGAACGAGCTAACCTGAAGGCAAGTGAGCGCAGCGAACTAGCCCCAACCTAAAGGTGAGTGAGCGTAGCGAACAAGCTCCAACCTAAAGGTGAGTGAGCGTAGCGAACAAACTTCAACCAGGACGTGATTGAGCCATGCGAACGAGATAATCTTGAAAATTAAGAAGTTAAACGGGGCAAAGCCCGCGGGTTACAGCTAGTTTCATATATTATAAGTTTCTCTATGATGAAAAATAGTTGAAATAAAATAGTTTAATGTCTTAACTTAAATTAATGTCTTAAGTGAAACGGGTCCAGGTCTTACCATGAGTACTACAGTAATAGCTTATTCCCTATATGGGAAATTTGCTAAAAGGCCACCAATCTCTTAAAAACAAAAAAATATATATAGCCGTGTGTGATCGCTACTTACGATGGTGGCAACGCCATAATAATTGCAGTCACGTTATTCGTGTCTTACACAATTGCGGCAACATCCGCGATAATCTCCTGCGATTATCTCAGCATCCATGACTATAGGCCTAATTGTCCATATCTCTGATCATTATCTCAATCGCGACGAGAGTCGTGATGATTTTACGTATCGCGGCAACTAATAACTTCTATCAGTTACTTTTTAAACTAACTAACTTCTAACTTCTATCAGTTACTTTTTACGGGACTAACTAATAACTTCTAACTAGTTAGAATTTTTTACTAACTTTCCCAACTATGTTATTGTATGTCATTAAAGTGTTATAAAATCTCTACAACTTAAGCTATATGTCGTTTTGTACTGGTTTTGTTAAATCTATATATTAATTTGAAACTGTTTTTCTTTGTCATAGCTATTTTGAGAGAACGGCTGGGCGTAGAAACTCGGTAGGGGTGTCTAAAGAAAGGTCTTGGTCTGTAGATGAGCCATCAAAAGAGAAACGTGGTAAATTCCCTAGGGGCTCTGCCCCAGTAGCCTTTAAAGTCCCATCCCATGTTATTCTTATGGAGGAAAACGGGGTTTTTGTCACAGCTAATTTGAGAGAACGGCTGGGTGTAGAAACTTGGTAGGGGTGTCTAAAGAAAGGTATTGGTCTGTAGGTGAGCCCTCAAAAGAGAAACGAGGTAAATTTCCTTGGGACTCTGCCCCAGAGGCCTTTAAAGTTCACTCAGCAATTTTGTTTACATTACGACCATATGGATAATTTTACACTACTTTTAATGAACCAGCTGTTAATATTAAAATTGTATTCAAAGGTCTACTGAAACTGCAAAAATTAAATGTTTACATTATTATTTATGATTTTAAATGGATTCTCCACTGCATGGCAAGTTTTTTATAGTTTCAACAAAATGATGAATTTATGATACGTTTTAAATGTTTTGTTCAAAAATCTATGCTTAATTGCTCTTAGAAATTTTTTAATTATGAAATAAGTGTGATATATCAATTTAAAAGGAATATATAATTATTCCTTATCGGGTTAGCTTATATTTATATTGTAAGGTTGGAACTTGCCTTTTTTTCCCTACTTTCAATTACCATTTAATTTTTAATTTAAGAAAGAACACCAGAAATTCATTTATCGGTATAAAAGTTTTTGACAATCGGGTTAAAAATTGTGTCATAGATGAGTACGTTGAGGATGAGAGCTCAGTTCAAGTTTTGGAATAGACTAACTACGGAGTATGTTTCATCCATGGTTTTGGTGAAGTAGGTGAACTAATGTCAATTCAGGTATTTAAAAACATGTGTACAGGGTTTTTACTTTGCTGTACACATGTAACAACGCATCTAAACCTCTCTACATACAAAGCATTCGGAAACACAACAGTGTCATCACATCTAATCGCATTTGCATAATTTGTTACCAAGGCTGGACTAGGTTATGGATTTGGTTCCGCAAATGTTCAAGATTTGTGATAAAATTTCCTACAATTATGGTTCATTCCATCCACGAAATACATGCACAGCTTTATGTTATCGATCTGGCCAAGGCAAAACTATCCCATAAGTTAATGAATTATCAAGTAAGAACAGGATGATTAAATACATGGGTCGATGTGGCAAGAGAAGGAATTACAATTGCTTAGATCGAAGTAAGAATCTTACTGCTTTCTAGAGAATCAGATATTTTTATCAAATACAAAAAAAAAAGATTTAATATGCTGATAAAATTCTGTGTTTTTATGACCAAAGATGAAGATTCACTTATAAATCCGGATACAATCTGCATGATTTTCCTAAAGCAGATTGAATTAGTTGTTAGTAATAAATATTAACTCTTTCCGTAACATGATAGACTAATTATATGAACTCATTCTCCCATAAAGTGAAAGTGGCTTTGACATGAAACAAACTCATGAACAAACAATTATAAGACTCCTAAAAAACCTTTTGGGCAACCTAAAGCCGATAAAAAGGTAGGAAATATTGTGTTAAACGAATTCATCAATCACGTTTTTTAGAGAACACAATCGTCATATTTATTTATGTTTATCCTCCCTTTATTTAACTACGATTTTAATGACTTCACTCTATCTATCGCAGTTAGCTGAATTTACATAAAACCAAGATTAACCGTCGATTTCGACGGGGCTCTACTAGTATAAGTAAATACAATCTTGTCAATTTATTTGTAACTATTTATTTTCCACTAAGGCTACTTAAATGAGAGATTTTCAATTATATGAGAGATTTACACTAGCTGTGTGTCCGTTCTACGCACGGGGATCTTATAGTAGTCGGTTGAAACCTTATATAAAGAACAGTAGTTGGTTTGCATATTTTCAGATATGCTGGCCAAACTATTATATATAAACAAATATTTTCAGATATGCTGGCCAAACTGTTACACATAAACAAATACAGTAGCCTATCTGACAGTTTCAAGTCCAAAAAATGCTTTATAGATCCACTATAGTCATAGCCCTAAAGTAGGCCTAGAATTGAAAGCTACTTTCCACGATGGTTAAAAGTAGTTAAAATACTTCCTCAACGTCACCATTAAACTAGAGATGTGCGAGTACTCGAGATTTCGAGTTCAGTAGAGTACGGCCTTGAAACTCGAGCTTATTTTTGAACTCGGCAGTTTCGAGTGGTTTAAAATTGTAAAAAATCAATATTTGTTCAAATGTAACTTGTGTTTACATCAAATGCTTTATAATGTGTATTACTGTAGATTCTACGGTAATACAAATATTTCTACAGTGTAGAAATAAGCAAGAGGTAGTTGTCCTAACCTATTTATATAGCTGTCACAACAGAATAGGTCAACTCAAAGCAGTCGCTGGCGTCTGACTGGCAGTGGCAATGGCATAATCTGGACTTGACACAGAATCACATGATCGGTAGTGATTTTGTTTTAAAGTACTGTTTCACAATAGAAAATTCCACTACTGAACTGTTAAGTAAGCAATAAATCTATGTTTAAAAAAGTCAGAATAAAGGCAAAACAATAGAAGGGAGGGAGGAGTTGGGCAATGACCTCGAAATGAGCGGCATAGCAACAGGCAACAGTGAGTGGTGTAGGGGTTTGGGGGGGAGGGTGAGACCTTTGAGCTATATTTAGACCAGACTTTCACCACTTCCCAAAATGGCTGGGTAGGGGCAGTGGGATTACAATAGCAGGTTTTTTCCTTGCCTGGTTTGACTTTTGTCTTTTTGTGTAGGAGATTTGAATCTTAAAAAATACAATTTGAACTGACCACAATTATTTAGCATTCAACAAGCAACAATCCACATACAATCTGCAAGGGACCAGGAGAAATATTATTTGAATTAGAGTTAATGCCATGATTTGCATTTTTACATCAAAATACAACATTGCGCAATCATGATGTTTTGGGTCATTGACCTTAATAACGCATCTGTTATAAGTTGATAATTATAAATTGATGTTCCCGTGGTTGAAAATAATTATTCTGTAAACTTGTAAAACATTAGATAACTCATAAATAAGTATAAAATCATTCATAAAGACAATGGTAGCACTCCTAAAAAGGATTTAAAGATAACGACATAAAAATATCATTATACTTTCTCTTTGTTCTTCCATTTTTTCTTGGGGTTCCCTCCACGCATTCAACAGGTTACTATAATCACCCCATTCCCATTAGAGACTTCTACGCATTACTCATAATCAGCTGAGATGTTATCATCAGTTATTGATAACAGATTTTTTTTTCTTATTGTAGCTATTAGAAAGTAATAACATAGACTAAGCAAAGTATTTTTTATCTATGGTAATAAACAACAAATGTTTCTGTTACTAAAGCTTACAAATATCTCAAAATAATTAATTTGGCTTGGCCTAAATCTAGGTTACATAATATATAGTTTGTTTTCCTTCTTGACAACTTACATTAATGTGGTTAATGTGCATGGAATACAATTGATTATAGTGAATTAGCCCTAAGTCTAGGTTTCATTTGATTTCTATAACTACTATTAATTATATGGGCCTATTACATTATTCAGTACAATGTTCAATCTACAATTGTTTTGTTTAACAGTAAGGTAGGCTACTAGTATGTAGGCCTATTTAAGTACTTTATTTTCAACATACATTTTGACTATTTTGACAGAATGTTTGTTTAATTGTTTTATACAAGATGAAAAAAATTTATTTTATTAAATTTAAAAAATTATTTTTCCTTTACCCACTGCCAAACCAATGGAAATTTTGTTGGCCTACTGTTGCAAAAACCACACCAACTAAGAATAATAGTAATAAACTTACAAAACTAAAGGTGAAAAGGTACGAAATAAGATTTCAAGTTTTAGAATAAATCTCTATATTGAACTTTATATTGCAATTGCAACCTTAATAACTAATAGATGCAAGTATTAAGTAATTTTAGCCAAGTATTATTCAATATTACTTATCAATAGGGATTAATGTAGTTAATTTTTAGACAAATAAATATATGCTCACTTGCCTATTTTTCACAGAAGTAGAAGTTCATTTATGAGCTCTATTGTTGTTGTTTTAAAATTATTTTCTATGCATTATATTGATTTGTTACTGCACAAATATACTACTGTGCGACTCATGAACATTGACATTGAATCAATAACTCACTGGGCCACAAACAACGGACTTAAACTCAACATTGACAAAACTCAAGCAATGATTGTTGGCTACCCCAGATTAATGACTAAAATAAACTTACTCACTGCACCACGACTTAGCTTTGACGGAAAAGACCTTACCTACTGCGACAAAGTGAGAAACTTAGGACTCATAATGAATTAGTCTGACCAAGCAAATTCCACTTGTAACAGGGTTTTTGGGGCTATTCACACCTTCAAACGTTTCGCAGAATACCTTCCACTGAACTTGAAAATCATGTTAGTAAAAACTCTCATCTTGACTCATTTCAACTACTGTGATGTGGTGATCAATGACATGACTAATGATGTTTCTAGCAGACTTCAGCGAGCACAGAATTCCTGTATCAGATTCATATTTGGCCTTAGACGATGACCATGTGACTCCCTATTTCAACCTGCTTTCATTAATGAGACTAAATGAACTTCGGGAATTTCACACCCTCCGTCTTCTACACTCCATTATCAACAGTAAAATTCCTAAGTATTTATCAGATAACTTCCATTTCATTTCTGACATCAGTACCCGTTCCACTCGTAGAGGCTCTCTTCTTTTATCTACACCAATTCACAGTTTTTAATAAATCTTTCTTAGTATCTGCAATTCGAATGTGGAATTTTCTTCCTGACCATATAAAATCCATAGAGAACCGTGCAGGGTTCGGGGCAGAGATAAAATCTATGATTTTGAGTAGAGGCATGAATGAGTCTCTGGCGCTGGTGTGGCGGGTTGTTGGCGGCTTGTGTGAATGGACTTTTTGGGTTTAAATTTAATTTCAACATGTTTATAATATGGTACCTTAGATTATTTAATTTTATTTATAAAGTGGATAGTTTATTTATGTTTTAGAGGTTAAGTGGTAGAGAGGACTTGCTAGTCCTAACTTCGCCTCTTAAATAAAGACATTTTTCATTTTTTTTTCATTTCATTTCAAATATAATTAATTTATTTATAATGTACTTCAGCTTGTAACAAGGTTTTTTTTCAAGTTACATGCTCTAGGCCTAAGGAGTTACTTAAACTTACACATCCTTCGATCTTTTTGGTTCAAACTCGACTCGAACTCGAGAATCGAATCCTTTGCCAATTACTCGACTCGAACTGAAAAACCTGTACTCGCACATCTCTACATTAAACATTCCGGTTGAAATTTTCACTATCAAAGGTGCTCTTGTCCTGTCCATATGGAACACTGAGAAACATGCGCTACCAACAGTTGCAACTGTTGTATGTTGTTACTGTTTACAAACTGTAATAAATAAGGTGCAATATAATGCAATATAATAACTATGATGCATCGTTGGATAACTAATTTGTAAATAGTAATGTGTCGGTACGTAAAAATGATTCTCGCTGCTACCCAACCACCGGTTCTAAGAAAAAGAACCAGTAACAAAAACCAAAGTTTACGGTTAAGAACCATAGTACATCCGACCAGCTTAAGGCGTAAATCAAGTCCCGAGGTTACAGATCTTTCTTGGTTTTGGATTTTCTCACAACATGTTATCAAAAATCAAACTTATTTCCCACTAATTGCATTATTTGTTAACAACTTTTAATGTTAACATATTGGTGACAGTTTAATCCCAACAACTTTTTGTTATTTAATAGAAGACATATTCTATAAACCATGTTTGGTTATCTAGTTAACATTTGAAGGACATTTGAAAAAATCACACAATGTTGGGTTTTTGAACGTTTTAAATTTATTTCCTAAGTAGGTGGGCCATGTATTCTAGGTAAAAGTATACCGGTATCAAGGATCATCGCCAAAATTTGGTTATGAATAATTGTTTAGGCCTACGAACCCAAGAGATTGGTCATATCATCTCTCATGGCAATTGGTCTATTGTCTGTATGGTCCAGCGATTGCAGCACATAGCGGTGAGAAGACACATTGGAAAAGCGAGTTGAGCATAATTTGTACACCTCTGTTACAATCACCCACTGCAGTTGTCACTTTACAAAAAATTAGTTTTTTAAATTTTTTTATTAAAAAATTTAACTGTCATAACCTAACCGAACTAACCAAACTTGCTGATGATATAAAATAAAAATCGAATGAAGGTTTACTATTTAAAAAAATAGTTCTTTAAAAAATAAAGTGAAAAGTAAAAAAATAAGCATAATCTTGGACAAAAAGTTAATGTCGCCGGCGAGACTCGAACCGGACACACTTCGATTACCAGTCTGAGACGCTATCAACTACGCCACGAACACCGATGGACTCTAAGCGTCTCACGGTATTGGTGTTCCTCAAGAGTAGAGGACGTCACGCCCCCCACCCCTTCGCACAAGAGGTTCTCGCCAGTTACTGATGAGGAACAGGAGATGCTAAATGTAAAGTACTCTTCGTTGATATTTTGAAATTTATCACCCACCTTTAAAATAGGGGTTGCTGGGGCTAACTTAAAATGTTTAAATGGCAACCCCTATCAAGTAGCACATAATTTTAAGGAGCATTAAAAAAAGAAATTAATGCTGCAAATTCAACTTTGATACGACAAATTTTCCAAAAGTTATGACAAAAAATGTTAGACGTTAATTTGACTGGGACTTGACATTCCATCACTTTTATTTTGTTCATGTCTGTCAATTTTCAAATAACCTTCAGTACAAGTGACCAGGGTGATGTCACACACCTTTAACATGATTTTGAATTTCATCACCCACCCCAAATCCCAAATAGGGGTTGGGGAACCCACCATGAAAAAAATATTGGTTGATGGACTCAAAAAACCTCTTGCTTTATAGTTTAAGTAGGATTTATTCTACATAGCCACCTGTGTCCGTGCAGCAGAGTACAAAGCAGGTGTGGCCAGTCTAGGTGGTCCTCTTGTAGTGTCAAGTAGCCCTCAGGTAACACCACTAGAGGAGAGAGTGCTGGATGGCCTGATTGCATCAACTGATAGAACAGCCTCTCCACACTGTAAAAACACAAACAAGAACATTTATAAATACAGTAGAACCCTACTAATCTGACATCATCAATTGGTTACACTTAACAAGGATATCGTGGCATACAGCCCATTTCCCATGGGCACGTGGACATTATCACCGCCCGCCCCCCCCCTGCCGCCATTGCACCAAAATTAAAATCTTGTTTATCCCCCAGTCACAAAAATATCATTGTCCCATGTGAACGCAGCAAAATCTATCAAAATCTAAAGCAGGACATCTCCTGCAGCAGGGGAAACATTATGATTGTCAACAGCGATCAAGAAAAATCCCTCAGTCATGGAAAAAAATCGTCTTCGGTGATTGCTGAAAAATATTTAACATTTCCCATTTAATATTTACCAGGCAAAATATTTAACATGTTCTATTGGTGACATCAACATTGTCTTCCATGTTGGAATTTATTTATAATCTTGTTCCTCATTGCCTTCTTGGTACTAAGTTAGAAGCAGCTGTCATGTGTTAATTATATGCCATGTGATTGCTATGTTTATTAATTTGTTGTAAATAAACATCACTTCCACTATGGACTTTAGAAACCATACTGTGTAGTCATTTTACTCCTATTATTATAAAGGAAAATCAATTATAAACAAGTGGTTATGGGCCCAGTTTCACTTTTATTGTAACATATTCTCTGTGGCCTATTTTGAACAGTTTAATTTTTGAAGAGAAGTGTTTAAGAAATATTATAGTAAATTTCATTGAATGAACACTTATTAATTACTATGATGGGAGACAAAGTTATATACTCCACATCAGCCCCTGGAATTTCTAAGTTGAAAGGGTCAGCCAACTATGCAAGTTGGAAATTTGATATGAAGATGGCTCTAAAGTATGAGGGATTGTGGAATTGCATTGAACCACGAAGGACTACTGCAGAGACGACACCGCTAACTGTGGATCCAGACAAAGATGAGAGGGCACTCGCCAAGATTGCCATGCACCTGGAGGCAGCTTCAAAACTACATATCAGGACAGCCACATCAGCGAAGGAAGCTTGGGACATTTTAGCAAAGCAGTATGAAGTCAAGAGCACAAACAGGAGAATATTTCTGCTGGACCAGCTTTTAGATTTAAAGTTGGAAGTATGCAACAGCATGAGTGAGTATATTTCTAAATTTCTTGACCTCAATGCTCAACTTGCTGACATAGAGAAACCCGTGGATGATGAAATGAAGGCGTGTATACTTCTAAGAGGTTTGCCTGAGTCTTACAGGGCATTTAGGATGGCAGTCGAGAGTACAGATAAAGTAGAATATAGTAAAGTACTAGAAAAATTAAATAGCATGGCTGAAAAGGATACCACTGAGTCCTCTGTAGTATTTTCAACTTTTAAAAGCAGTACTGGGAAGCCTTTTCTATCAAAATCAAATACTAATCAAGGTAATTCTAATAAAAGCTCAAAGACAAGGAAGCCTTTTATTCCTACTTGTTACAAATGTAGAAAGGCAGGCCATATGATGAGGGATTGTCCTGAAAATAATCAAGCTAACATTAGTAATAGCTCAAACATTAGTAATAGGTCAATTTCCAAAATTGGTAAGTCAGATGGTCTAAACAAAAATAAAAATGTAAGTTGGATAACTGATCTGAATGTAAAGGTAGAACCTGAAAGCTGGTACTTAGACTCGTGTTGTTCTGACAATCTTTCTAAAAGTAAAGAAAGTTTTCAAACGTTTAACTCGAATGAGGGAGTTAAAGAGGTCACTGTCGCTAATAATACCAAAATTTACTCTGCGGGTTCTGGGAAAGTTTCTGTAAACCTTAAAAACTTTGGTGAGAGAGTGATATCGAATGTGACATATGTACCAGATTTGTCTACAAATTTGCTATCTGTGAGCAAAATAGCTAGTAAAGGGCAGGTTTTAGTTTTTGATGACAAAGGGTGTAATATTTACATAAAAGATGGGTTTTCAGTAAGAGGTGAAATCTGTGGAACTGGAACAAATGTAAACGGACTGTATCGGTTGGATACAGAGAGTAAATGCTGCATTAATCCAAATGATGGAAATTTAGCTATGTCTACTCAAGTTGACCAGTCAGTTAGTGTGGACCTTCACAATTTATGGCACAGAAGGTTGGGTCACTTGAATCATGTTAGCATGGGTGTTTTGAAAAAGGGGATGGTTTTGGGTGTTGATTTTCCTAGTCAGAGGCCAGAATCGTGCATTCTCTGTGTGGAGGGGAAACACTCTAGAGAATCTTTCCTAACCACTCCAAGTAAGAGAGCTGAGGCAAAACTAGAGTTAATCCATATGGATGTCTGTGGGCCTATGAATGTCCAGTCTCTTCAAGGTAATCGCTTCATGCTAATATTTGTTGATGACTTCACCAGAATGACCTTTGGTTATTTCTTGAAATCAAAGGATGAAGTAGTTGATTGTTTTCTCAAGTTTAAGACTTTAGTTGAAAATCAGACCAACCAGACTATAAAAACTGTTAGGTCAGATGAAGGCGGGGATTACATGAATGCGAGACTAGAAGAAGTGTGTAATATATTTGGAATAAGACACCAGGTTACTACTCGATATAGTCCTGAGCAGAATGGGGTAGCAGAGCGTGCAAATAGAACTATTATTGAAAAAGCTAGAAGCATGCTAAGTGACTCAAATTTGAGCAAGGGTTACTGGCAGTATGCTGTGGAGGCAGCTATTTATCTTAAGAACCGAAGTCCTACAAAAGCTGTTTTTGGAGTCACTCCACAGGAGAAATGGACTGGATCGAAAGTGGACCTCAGTCACCTTAGAGTTTTTGGGTGCATAGGCAATGTACATGTGCCTAAGGAGAGAAGGACCAAATTGGACTATAAGAGTGTTCCTCACATTTTTGTAGGTTACAGTGAGGATGTCAAAGGTTACAAATTGGTCGATCCTAAGTCTCCCCGTAGATTGATTTATTCTAGAGATGTAAAGTTTTTTGAAAACTTATTTTATAATGGGCGTGAAGAAAATAATGGTGATGAAACTATACAACCAGTCGAGACCATAGTAAGCATCCAGACCGCCAAACTCGATGAACCCTGCAGGAATCCTGAGGCAGAAGAGGAGAGCTTCATTCTTGATAATATTGACATTGAGCAAGATGGTGACGATGTTGGAACTGGAGGATCCGCTGAAGGGGATTCGGGAAATGATGAGGAAGTTGTTGAAATCAATGTTGGGAGTAGGTACCCTCTAAGAGTAAGAAAACCTAAAATGTTTCCTGATTTTGTTACCTACATGGTTACCTGTGAGGATCTAGAGCCAAGTAGTTATCAAGAGGCAATAGAAGATCCGAATAAGAATTTGTGGAAGCATGCTGTGGAGGAGCAAGCTGATGAAGAACCTCTGCATGGTTTTGTTGATGCCAGTCATGGAAACTACTTCGATGGGAAAAGTTGTACGGGACATGTTTTTAAACTGAGTGAAGGACCTGTGTCTTGGGGAAGTAAGAAACAGAGATGTATGCCTGATTCCTCAACAGAGTCAGAGTTTGTAGCGATGGTTCAGAAACATTTTGAGCATGTAAATTTGCATTGTGACAACATGCCAGCAATGAAGATTTTGCAGAAGAGAACCGTGAATACCAAGACCAAACATATAATTCGTAAACAGTTATTTGTCAGAAGAAAACTAGTTGTGCTGAATTACGTTCCAACTTCCAAGATGGTAGCGGACATTTTGACAAAATCACTTGGCAAAATCAAGCATGATGGTTTTATGACCGACCTTGGTCTTACCCCAATGAAGGATCAAGATTAAGGAGGGGTGTTGGAATTTATTTATAATCTTAAGTTCCTCATTGCCTTCTTGGTACTAAGTTAGAAGCAGCTGTCATGTGTTAATTATATGCCATGTGATTGCTATGTTTATTAATTTGTTGTAAATAAACATCACTTCCACTATGGACTTTAGAAACCATACTGTGTAGTCATTTTACTCCTATTATTATAAAGGAAAATCAATTATAAACAAGTTTCCACAATAAGGAAACTTTATCCGGGTTGTCTGGGATCGCGCAAGGCCACACTAAAGAAACAGGCCGTGATGCTCGTCAAGCATGACGTTGTAGCCAAGGGGAAGACGGCAATGACGTAGGTATTTATTAATTTTTTCCCCAAGGAATGATTAAAACAAGCAGCTGATCACAAACGGCAAACATTACGTCATTGCCGTCTTCTATAGTGACGTCATGCCTGACGAGCATTACGGCCTGTTATTTTAGTGTGGCCTTGGGTCGCAGTAAACTTCTGGATATCTCCTGCAGTAACAGAAACATCATCCACGTTTACGGGCAAATCCTAAACATGCTGCTCAGAATAATCTGACCTTTTCACTGTTCCGACCATGGTCTTAGTCACATAGATGACGGATTTAGCAGGATTTTACTGTAGTGATTATCTTTATACATCAAACATTCATACTTATATTTCTCCAGTAGGGTTTAATCAATCAGTAAGCCTAAGTAATTAATGTTGGATGGTATTAAAATTGATAGCTGCTACTGAACAGTCCTTAAGAAACCTCATTATGATAGGAAATAAGGTTTTTATATTTCCTATAGACATTGTGTACTTTAAAAGTTTTTCTCATTTTGTTAAGATAAAACACAAATTGAATAAACACGATGCTCTAGAAGGACAAAGACCTTACCATAAACATAAAATGTTGTTAATAATTAATAATTTATCACTTGACCTAAGTAAATCCCTAATAAAAAGTATATAGGTTTAAAAAACTTAGGCCTAATCAATTAATCTAAAAAGCAGACCGGATTTGCTTATAAGTGTACCAGTTTGTCCAAAGTTGGTAGATTTGTCTAACTAAAAATATAACATAATTGTTTAAACCTACCTTCTTCTGCAACCAACACATGGAATAGTGTTGCTCAAAATGTTCATGAGATCCTTTCGGCTGACTTGAAATGCATATCGGACTTCTTCTGGGGAAAGTACTTTATATTTAGCCTGAAATTCATCGAGTTCCTTTCCTTTGACAGTTGGGTTGTTTAGGTCCAAAATCCACTTTACAAATCCCATGCTGTTCAAATCCATTACCATCTATAAATGAAACAATAATATCTTTTAATAGAATAACTTAGAGGACTTAAGCCTACCTTGGACAAATGGGTGTTCCAAGAAGGCTACCTTTTTAGTATTGCAGATAGGGTGGCATCTATTTACCATAGGCTAGGTCTGATTGGTTAGAACCATAATCACAGACCTCGTTGGTTATAGACTATAATTGGTCAATAGTCTGTGCCATAATCTATGTTGATTAATTGTACGGTTACTGGCTAGGGAAGCAGTAAAAGCTTTTTTAGCAAATGAAGTAGCTATTACCGTAGGTGGTACACAGTAGCGGTTCCAAGGGACAATACACAACTAATAAAACAATATTACGCTATAGAAAGTTGTACCCATCATCCAATTTTTACAGCAGTCAGCTGATGACATGCTATGGCAAAGGCGAGCGCCAAGCGCGCGAGGGAGGGTGGGGGAAACAGCTGATTTCCAGATGTTCCATAGTTAGTTGTCAAATTGTCTGCTAGCCACTAACTATAGGCATCAATCAGCAATCAGCGGGAGCACCAGTAGCCTATACCATTGACTATATGAAACTAGTGTTAAAGTTAATACTACACTAGTTCAGTAAGAGTCAATGCTATTACTGAATTTGATATTTCGATACTATACATATTGTGACCTATGAAATGGAGAAAAACTTAAGGTTAAAAAACGTGTCTACTTGCTTGCATGATATATAACAGGTGAAATGGCAGGGTTTAGGACAATTCCCTAGTGAAAAAAACAATAGAAAATCATTAGACATTTAAATGATATCACTACATATTGTATTGATATCATTAGATACATAGTGATGTCAATAGATGTCTAATGATATCAAGTGGTATCATTAGAGAATCTAGTGACATTAGTCACTAGACATCAGTGAACTTGAAGTGATGTCTAGTGATCTCTGTTCGTCTAGTGACTTTAGTATTGATATCATTAGGTGATCCATTGATATCATTTGGTTACTTAATGATATCATTTGGTTACTTATTGATACAATTAAGGGTGTAATGATATTAGTTCAAATCAGTGTCTAGTGATCATCTGCTACTTAATTTTGCCAAACATGAAAAAAATTGTTTTTATAATAGTTTTACCTAAAATTAAGAACTCAGTTAATTTTTATTTATTTATGAGCTAGGAAAAAAGTAAGATTACTATGAAAATTCAAGATTTTTCTTGGGTCTTTTTCAATAATACTGGTCCTGTAAGTTTTTATTTACTACCTACATATTTTTTTAAATATTTATCTTTTAAAATTGAAAAGTAATCTCTGCTTGGAAATTGTAATATAACATCATAATTTTAGTCTGGGAGGCAGTGTAGAGTGTAGGTTGTAGAGTTGTAGAGCATTTTGTATTTTTCTGAATGTAGGCTATACTACACATTTCAAGAAGGGGACATATGCATTTTAAAGTTGAATATATTTTAAAAGTAAAACTCTGAGGGTTGGCAAATAATTTATTATTACTAGTAAATACAAATACAACGTAAATTTAATTTATTTCAAGAGTAATATAACACTAAAAATATGTTAAGTCTCTAATTTGGACTTGACTTGGCACACTAAACTGGAGTCAGACCGTCACGTCAGTCAGACGACAACATTCAAATTCAACTGTCAAGTCAACGCCGGGTGGACTCAGGACTGGAAAGGATCCAAGGCAACCGTAGCCGTCCTCGGCGAGTTTATTTATTTCGGTATTTATTTGCAATCAGATTCAAAATTATTAGAGGGAAAAAATACAAGATCTAATAAGTGACAACCACCTAGTTCGTTATGGTTGAGTACGTTAGTGAAACAACTATGGAAGCTACATAAACATCAAGACTACAAGAAAGATAACCTCAAATTATTACAGTTCTGTGTCAGTTTCAATTATGTTATGAGTTGTTATTTCGTGACTGAGTATTGACATAGCCTACATCTTTTCACGTTTTAATCCTTAGAGCATGTAAGTATAAAAGTGATTATAAGTTAGTACTTTAGGACATTAGGCCTAGACCTTGCAAATAATTAAATACAAGAAACCTCAAAACAGGTTTTAAGGATAGTTACAGTTTTTACTTATGTACACCTGACCAAATGTATAGGCCTAATGTTGTATAAACTTACAATCTACAATTATAGGCTAAACTTAACATACTTAGTCTATATCAATTGTATGTTGTAGGCCCATTTTGGGGCGAATCATTAAACTGCAGAACTGCTTTAATCTAAATAACTTAGAGAAAGAATTATTCTGCTCACGAATTGGGCGTTTTTAAGAGGCAAAATGAATGCATTTACATATAATTTACAAAACCTCCTTATTGTTTTAGACAAGATACCTGTGCAGTTTTGGTGGAAGTAAGTCTGTTTTGGGTGCAGTGAAGACGACTAAAAATCCTCCTGACTCCTTACTAAATTGCTGTCCAGTAGGCCTATATAAGTTGGCTGGAGGAAGGATATAAGTTATTTTATCTTTTGCAATCTGCATGAAGTCAGCTAACTTGCGTAAGTTACTTTAGCAAATTTCTCCATAGGGAATAAGTTATTACTGTAGACACGGAAAGGCCTAGGGATCGATTTACTTTTTCATTGTGTTGTCTCCAGTTGCCATAGCCTATTGTTCTTTGAGTTTTTATACAACCTATCCATGGCAGTATTAAGAATGCATTTTTTTGCTATGTAAGTTATGTGTGTGTGTCCGTAACTCGAGTAGTTTTGATCCAATTTTGATTAAATTTGATATGAGTGTCTAAAGATGACAATAGACTTGAATGAGTTTGTGAACCAGAAAGGTCAGGTTATGGGAACGGGTTGTAATAGCGATTATAAGTTTTTAGTCAATATGGTAAAGTAAAATTAAAATTAGATTTACTGTACCATATCGATTAAAATTAAAATTCAAAATAATAGGGCTTAGGCTATGCTACGTTTAATTGTTGAGCAAAAATCAGAACGGTGTAGGCCAAGAATTACCTGCACCCCTAGTAAATATTAATGTAGGCCTAAATAACTCTACTAAAAATACATTTAGGCTAACGAATAAACTGCATTAGACCCGGTGGCCACGTCTTTTAGTTCTGGGCCAAAATTAATTTGTGTGTGTACATGGAATGGGCCACCGCTACAACAATAGGCCTTACCTGTTATTTGTTAAATGTATTTTTGGGTAAATTGTATCTAGTGACAGTTTTATTTTTATATTTATGACAAAGCTATTGTGGATGCCTGAAGATATCAAGATGTGTTGACTAAAACGCATCGCAAATCAGCAGTGAATGGGATTGTCAGAAGGTAGTAGGTATACAATTAATTTTTATTTATATTTGACATTCCAGTAGTAGTAAATGAATGACCACTAGGCAAACTTTCAACTTTTGAGTTAAAATTTTGCTATAAATTGCTGCCCAAAACCCTTTTAGTATTTAATAGCGTGAATTTCTTATTCACTCTGTAATAAATGGGTTAGCCGAATTTTTGTTCTGGTGCGTTGACAATACAGTAGAATCCCGCTAACTCGGCACTCGATAACCCGGCAGTCTGGAAAACTCGGCCATCACCTGGCTAAGATAATTAGTGATTTTTTTGTGTCCGAGTTAAACATTGACTCAAGCCAGGTCAAGTCATATAATTCACAACTCTACCAAGGATTTGTTGTACTATATCTGATCACTTACTTAATACTGGCTTTTTATATAAAAAAGGCGGTTAAAAAGCTTTAAAATTGTATTGATCTTATTTTTAACCCTAGTTCCCAATAATCCGGCATTTCACAAACTTGGCACCCTTCCAATCCACATTACGCCGAGTTTGCGGGACTCTACTGTAGGCCTATATAGATTTCAAAATATTTTTGATTGGTCATTTTTTATTTTATCGGTGTATGCCTTTTCAGGACTTTTCTGTGAACGTTTTCGAGAGGAGGTCCTCCACCAACAGAAAACGAGGTGGTCCTGCGTTGTGCTGCAGTGAAAAGTTATATCTCACAAAAAATGTCATAATCACCAAAAAATCCTAACCCTAATAGGCCTAGTTAAACACTAATTATGAAAAACAAAAGTAAACTTTATTCTGATTCTTAAATCAACATATTTTATTTAGCTTGGTTTCATTTTAAAGATATAATTTTTTTATTGAGCAAATTCCTGCTAAACTGAAATTATGGGGACAGAACTGTCATGTACCGTGTCTGTAACTAATCTTCCGAATAGTCAGGGTTTGATGATTTTTGTTATCAAAACCCATCTGTTTGTTTTATGAATCAAAGTACGTAGGTACTATAGGCCCTAACTGTGCAATCTTAGTCACATATTTAACTTTTTGCTACCTTTGTTACTACATTACTGATAAAAGTTTAGAAATTTGTCTCTAGAAATTTTTTTCTGCCTATATCATCACAAGTTTATGTCTGTGTAAGGGTCAACATGTTATCCTACATGACACTGATCGTAGTAAGTGTTACTTAAGAGCAACATGTTATCTTCTTGACTATCTTAGGGTGAGTAAGACAATAAGTAAGTGATGTCTGACGAGATTTGATTACATCATTTGTCACCACCATGCCAAAATCAATAGACATCACTATGCAAAAGATCACTCAACATTACCTAGTGATACGTAGTGGTAATTGGGCCAACTAGACATCACTACGTTACCTAATGATCATACATTACCTAGTGATACGTAGTTGTAATTGGGCCAACTAGACATCACTACGTTACCTAATGATCATACATCACTACGTTACCTAATGATATCACTAAGTACGTAGTGATGTCTAGTTGGCCCAATTACAACTACGTATCACTACGTATTTTTTTAATGATTCTCTAATGTTTTTTTCACTAGGGTGGGCACAGTTCTAGCCGTTAGAAATGGCTTTAAAAAGTCACCAAACGGCTTTCAGGTGATATAGCTTCGTAGTCTACGGTAGGCTTATGTTTTGAAATTCATGAATGTAAGTTCGACATAGTTTGATTTTTTTAATGTCTACTTGCTCATGACAAAGACAAATAACAGGGGAAATGGGAGGTTTTTGGACAGTTGAACACAGTTTAGAAAGTCAGTAAACAGCTTTTAGGAGGATATGGCCGTAGCCTACAATATGTTTTGAGATTTCTGAATGCAATCATCATAGTTATTTTTTTTAATGTCTACTTATTCATTACAAACTAGTGGTCGTCCATTGGTCGAAAACTCGACCAAAAACATGTAATCTTGTTTTGACTATTGGATACTGAAGTAGACATCCCATTTATATGGACCAGCTGTCGCAATCCTTTTTTAAACACATAGTTGTGTGAGCCAGTCACCGAATATGTGTCTTAAATTCTATTTTCTACCTTATTTTTTTGTTGCTGACAAAGTTGATGGGTCATAACAGTTTCTATAGCTCATAATAAGTCATTCCATAAGTTTTACTTGGTAAAAAACATCGAGAATCCGACAGAAATTAGTCATTTAGATCAGCGCAATCGGCTGGTGGCTCACATTAACTACGACGAATTTAATTTTAATAAAACTGGTGACAACTTAAACATGGGGATTACAGGCTTATGCTGTAAATAAAACATGTGATTGTAATTTATTCCATTTGGTTTGATTTTCTGTTTATATTTTGTTATTTCGTTGCCAACATGGCAACCCATAAAGCCCATGTTAATTTTTTTTTAATTTCAAATCCATTTTTTGTGCTTATATTTGAGGAGCCTATTTCAAGTTTCAAAGGGATTCTGCACTTCTACAGGAAAATATCTTTCTAACGGTATGCGTAGATTTTCCCTATGATGCACACGAGCTGAGAAAAAAGGTTTTAAAGAAACGTGCTTGCCTATTAATATATAGATAAATGGGGAAATGGGAGGTTTTGTACACAGTTCTAGACGTTAAAACTGGCTGTAGAAAGTCACCTAGAGGCTTTTAGGAGGATATGGCCATAGTATACAGTGTGTTTTGAAATTCATGAATGCAATCGCCATAGTTTAATTTTTAAAATGTCTATTTGCTCATGACAAAAGATAGGTGAAACGGGAGCTTACGGACAAATGGGCACGGCTTTAGGTGTTAAAAATTGCATTAGAAAGTCACCAAACGGCTTTTGAAAATTCCAAATTTTCCCAAGGGAGGACCAGCCCCATATTAGTAAAGAGAGTGTATGCAGTACTAATAGGTGTGACCAGAGTCACCCCACTCGCGGGGTGACAATGGTCAGCCAAAAAAGATTTTTTTCTCCAATCTCCTTTCAGATTAATTTTTTTTCTATAATGTCCAATAAGCAACAAGATTGCGGGTATAAATATATACCATGAACATAGAATTATGTTAAGAATTAACAAAGTTACAAATGAAAATGTGCGTTTTTTGACCATAGTTACCCCGCTTGACTTTATTTTCCTTAAAAGCTTATTAAACGTTATTTATCAAATAACAAACCAGAGCCGACACACTCTCATCGCCCCTTCCATGACTTGCATTCTTGGGAATGCCATTCCGAAATACGAACTTACCTGCCATGATTAGCCCCTCCACATTCCTACAGTATATAACCATGACATAATTCTGTCCTTGTTTATATTGAATTGAAATATACAAAATACCCCTGCCGCAGCAAATCTGCAGAGAAAGTGAATTTCAACTTATCTGATTACATTTTCATTAAAATATTTCTATAAATAAGATATATTTTTTATTCCCGATTTAAATAACATTACATTTAACAAGTACTTAGGTTTGCTGCTACAGGGAAGATAAAAAGTGTTTTTTGACCACATGTCAATATTATAGGGTGAAATAAATAAATTTGCCTAATTTTATCAAAATCAACTGCAACAGTTTTCATTTTCTCCATAAGAATTTCAACATGGGAAATTTAAACATGGGAACATTTAAAACCAACATGGGAATTTTAAATTACTTTTTTCTATTTTCCCTGTGACCGTTAGCCATACAACAGAGCTTTAATAAGTTATACTAAATTATTTCTTCTTTTTAAGCTCTACAAAATGGTTTAGAAAGAAATTGCAACATTTTTTTTGTTTTTAGGGTCAAAAAAGGAAAAACCCTTTTTTACCCCATAAAACCCCCCGGTCCCATGCTCCAATAATACTGGTTCGCGAACTTGTTTGACTAAATATTATGTAGGTTTACACATTTTTACAAGATTTCATCAAAATCGGATAATTTTTGTTTGAGTTATCGTGCTAAAGGACATATATAGATATACTAGCAGAGTACCCGTCCTTCGTACGGGGTTGGAATATAAGTATAAAATGCTTATTGCAGTTATACTCAAGCTTTGCGTAGCAATAAGGGAGGACACAGTTCGATAAAATTTGCTTTTTTAAATTTACAGTATTCTATAGTATTACACATCTACCATAGCCATAATGTTCTACCACTTCACCTAAACAATAGAGAAAAATAAATTATCAACAATTCGCAAAATATCACAAATTAAGATATTTATGAAATGAAAAACATAAACATAACTGTAAACAATCCTACTTTGACAGTTCTCATTGCGAATCACAGTTTTTTGTTGCTGCTTAGTTCAAATTAGCTGTTTTCATAAATGCAAAAAAATATAGTGCTGCACCCTGTTGGTAAATCTTATAACTTTTTAATGCTTTACCATATCATAGAACTAACTTTTTTAGTTGAAACAGCTTGGACTAAATTCTTTAATTCCCTTTAAATATGAATACTCATAAGGTTAACATGGGGAATTATAGAGCCACTGGGGCGGAGCCCGAAAGGATTTTTGAGATAAGAATATGGCTATATATGTTAATCGGGAATGTAAGCTATCATCATGAAAAATTTCAGCCCAATCCGTCCAGTGGTTTATGCGTGATTGAACTTCAAACACACAAACAAACACACAAACTTTCACATATATAAAAGGCAAGCCCTCACTGACTGACTGACTGACTGACTCACTCATCACTAATTCTCCCACTTCCCATTTACCTAGGAGGCTGAAATTTGGTACACTGATTCTTTAGGCATTAAATAGGAAAACTAAGTTGTTTTTATTCTGATCGGACTCTCGGGCTCCGCCCCAGTGGCTCTGGAGTTTCCCATGTTAACCTTATGAGTACTCATATTTAAATGGAATTAAGAATCTTAACAGCTGTTTCAATTAAACAAGTTGGTTCTGTTCTATGATGTGCAATAGCATTAAAGTTACAAGGATTACCAACAGGGTGCAGCACTATTATTTTTTTTAAATTTATGACAACAGCTAATTTGCAACCAAAAGGTGAGTGAGCGTAGCGAACGAACTTCAACCTGGAGGCGAGTTAGCGTAGCGATTAGCGAACGAGCTAACCTGAAGGCAAGTAAGCAAAGCGAACGAGCTCCAACCTAAAGGTGAGTGAGCGTAGCGAACAAACTTCAACCAGGATGTGATTGAGCCATGCGAACGAGCTCACTTATGAAGTAAAACGGGGCAAAGCCCGAGGGTACAGCTAGTTTACAATATAAGTAAGAAGTAAGATAAGATATGTGAATTTGAACAGATGGTGTTTTTGACCTCTAGTGACCTCAAAACGAAAAAGTAAAAAAAATCGGTCCCGGGTCCAGGTCTTACCATGAGACCTACTGTCGTAATAGTTTATTCCCTATATGGGAAATTCGCTAAAGCATACAGAGGGCAACTCAGCCCATCCCCATACGTACATGACTCACATTCCTGGGAATGCCTAAATACCAGCTGATCTAGTGAGATCATCCCCTTTACAACCATGATTTAAATCCTTGTTATTTTCAATGTGCTAAATCTTTTATGAGATATACAGTAGACCCCCTCTTAATCGACCCTAATGTTAACCCCCTAGGTCGGATAACTCAAAAGGTCGGTTAATACAGGCAATCCCTAAAATTATAACATAATTAATTTGGAATTATATAATCATTATTTTGAAGTCATCCTTGCATTATTTATAAAATAAACTACTCTTATCTCCTTTTTCGTATTGATAGAAAAGTCACATATAAACACAAAACACGGTTAAGCCAAATAGGCCTACTTTCAGTAGAATATATTATATTAGACAAGAGTCAATAAAAATTCATATTTTAATAACTTTAGTACTGTAATATATTAATTTATGCTTTTCAAATCCATCGTAATTCAGTACAGGTACAGAACCTTTTGTCGAGATTAAAGATACAAGCAACTATTTTGTTGCAAGACAGGATGTTTATTTAGGTATAGCCTCTCACTGGAGGCTCGAGGCACAAAAACTATCCTAACCTTGGAGTTGTTAACCCCCCTTCCCTGCCCTCCTTACAAGTTGTGTTGTTTGTTTACTTCAGCGATAAGATAATCAGTTCTCAAAATCGTAATGCACTTTACGATGTTATAAGTTTTCCACAAAGATAATAAACTGATAATAGGCCTATGCTATATTTTTGGTGATCAATACAAAATAACTTATTCTCAGTCATATCCTGTGGAGATAAGAGTATGGTTTAGTTCTCATCGCCCAGCGTGGGAGCGGAAATGCCGAGATTCCTAGAAAGCGGGGGTTAAACCGAACTGCTCTCAAAGCATGGTCGAATAGAACAAACTGTATTATTTTACGATCAAAGGTGGATAATCCGATTATCGGTTAATACGATGACGGTTAAGAGTTAACTGTAATTTAAGAATTAGGCCTAAATGAGAATAAAAATTGCTTCAACACGTTTCTGGGCTTCCTGAGCGCCGGCAGGATTGCTGTTCGGTAAAGTATTAGGCGGCAAAAATCCGGTATAAGGAAATTTGAATCCGGTAGCCTATTAGGCAGTTTCAAAATATTTGGTACTGGTTGAAAAAAACACAATTGAGGCTGTAGCTGATGACTCTGAAAGCCAGCTGGTGTCACTAGGCCCTTTCAGCATCATGGACAAGTGCCTACGCTGACAGCAGCCAAACATAACCTAAACAAGACCTTTTGTGTAAAACTTTAGGACAGATCCTTTGAGAGGAAAATCGCTGTATTTTGCTTCCTTGTGTCTTTCAGTACCTATAAGTTAATCTTTGACAATTTGCATTGGTGTATTTCAGTTTTTATTCTTTGTTTAGCTATGACTCTTAAAGTCAGCTTGTGCCACCAGGCCCTTTAAGCATAGACGACTGCCAAGGCAGACAGCCAAACATAGCCTCTAAAATTAAACAGCGATTAAGTTATCTCAAAACATCAGTTTTCGACATAGCAGCTACAGCCTCAATTTCTGGAAATATATATTACTAGGCTATTATTGACTTCAAACACTGAAAATTAAATCATGGAATAGGCCCCACTACTGTACCTAAAATTATATTTTACAGATTAATTCTTAACCTAACCTTAACTGTCCAGTATTCGCTGTTTACTTTACTCATGGTGAGCCTTATTCTACCAGTTGGGAGTGGGAGGAGCTTAAGTTAACTTGGACCAAAAACATTACATAAACCAAGTGCCTCTGAGAGCACATTCCAGTTAACTTAGCTAGGTAATTATTTAGATAAGGGTGACCAAGCATTCTATCACAGCCACCTCTAATACAAGGCCGCGGCGAGCGAAAAGTGGCAACGTTGCATCCGTGTCTTGATGCGCGGTCGTCTTACCATTACAGTGAATGGAGGAGTCGCGTACTTGACGTACATAATCGCGTTTCTAATACCCTTAATCATTAGTAATGACATTGAACTTGTTACTACAGCATGCCAGATAGATGTGATGTGCCTGGATGCAAGAATAATTACGAAAGCTCAATTAAAAATGAATAATACATACAGTGTTCTAAGATTCTACGTGATCCGCCGCATAAGCAACAATAGCTTCCTGCTATTCTTCAGTCAAATTAGACATCTTAAAACAATTCTCGTTTTTGTGTGAAACATTTTCACAAATATGAACTTAAATTTGTAAAAAAATAACAACATAAGAATAAGACAATGATTCATGTAAATATACACGCAAGAAGCGAGTTTTAGGTATGAGAAAGCCGTACTATTTCCTTGTTTATTTGTCTATCTATTGATAAAAGCTGTTGTTAAGTGATTAAAATAACTTAAATAACTAGCACTTCGAAGAAATAAACCGGTGTTTCTGTTAAGTAGGCCTACTAGTAAAAAATATGTACTACACCATCTAACAATTAAAGCATCATATTCTCCGACTCCAGTCTGAATGTTGATGTGATAAAACAATTCTATTAATATTGTGGAAAGCCATATGGAGGCCTAACTTCTAAAATCGTTTACAAAATGAAAAGCGTTTTGCTTAGTAATTATTCAAAGAAAATAAATTATTTATAGTCAGTATGCCTTCAAAATGAAAACTTAAAATTTTGTTGTCGCTAACTAATGGTTTTCTCAGGTAGACTAAAACATAATATTCCTATTAAAAATTGAAAATTAATTTTATTCAAACAAATTGTTAGATGTTAGTCTCTACAAATCCCAAAGTCTCTACAAATATTGAAGTGGCAATAAGTTAGTCAGTCTTATTGTATTACCATTCTTGGTATACTAGCTATATGCTATACAGTAGAACCCCTTTAATCCGAACTAATTGGGACCGGGGGTAGTTCGGACTATTGAATAGTTCGGATTACAGAACATATTGTTGTTTTTACATAACAATTCGGAAAGTGAAAAATGCTTTATAAAGTAAAGTACAGTGTTTATTTAATACAGTAGTAAACATAGGGAATAAACAGTACGGTACATTACAATAGAATTACGGTGCGTATACCAATAAATACAGTATCCAATGAAGAACTACTGTTCTCTGTATAGAGTACAGCAATGAGGCGTTCGGATTAGTGGACGTTCGGATTACAGGGGTTCGGATTAAAGAGGTTCTACTGTATTTTGTAAAATTTAAGCCCAGTCTGTCTAGTAGTTTTTACTATATTGAATAACACACATACAGACACCATGAGATTGTTATATAATAGTATAGATTATCAAATTAACAAAGGAAATATGTAAAGTCCATCTATTTCCACATTTATCGTACTTACAATACGATAAATGCAACCAAAAACATTATGTTAGTATTTTTAGTTTTAGACATATTGTGGTATGTTGCAATTTTTCACTAAATAAAAAAACCTAGAATCTAATTTGTCTATTTTACCATACCGTGCCCTAAAATCCATTAAAATATATAATTTAAATACTTTGATTCATTGATACAGAGCAGCAATACTCTCAATGATGTTTATAGCCTAGCACGAGTGCCGGACTCAGGCGGCGGGTGAGTGCGGCGTTGCCAGTTCAAACGTCGCGGCCTTGTATTAGAGGTGGCTATGGTTCTATAGTAAGTTATATATCATTAGAAACTAGATTTTTACCTGAAAATAATGGTGCAAAAATTTTTCTGCTGCTAAAAAACTAAATTTACTACGATTTTTTGAAGTTTATTTTAATATTTTATTAGGAACATTGAATCTGCACTTACTAGCCTACAATGTTTACACTGTAAAATTAAAGTTAATAGCACAATTCACATTTATTGATTGATTATATGCCATTTTAATGTAAATATTATCCTCACAACCCACACTTAGAAAGGTAATTATGTTAATTGAAGTAGGCTATAACTTATGTATTATTTGATTAAAATTAATTAACATTAATAAACACCTCTAGTTCGGACATATTTAATCTGGATCTGGGGCCTGGATTATGAAAATTGAAGAAGGAATTCATTTAGTTCTCCTCTTCATCTAACCGAATGGCTTAGCTTAGGTTTTGACCATGTAACCGTTATGTCCCATAAGGATAATAGTGTAGTGGCAGTTTTAATAAAATGAATAAACAACAAATTGACACTATTCTAACCTAACCTAACCAAACTTCTCGTACAGTTTAAAATTTGTTTATAAGTTGAAAAAGACATGTGAGGTTGGTAGGTTGGACGTTATGTGGACTTGTGACTGTATTAACCCTTTGAGTGCCAAAAGCCGACTAGATCGGCTTTTAATTACATCCCGAGAAGTGCCAACTGCCGATGTGATCGGCATCACCTTCCGTCGCGAGAAATGCCAGTCTGCGCGAGAAATGCCCGCCGCCGATCTAATCGGCATTTTGTAAATTCATTGTAGCAAACACATATTTACCAGTAAACGTTCTTACCACAACTCAAATTAAAGCTAAAGAGTTGTAGTAGTTGG
The DNA here is from genome assembly GCF_028750875.1 of Macrosteles quadrilineatus. NCBI lineage: Eukaryota > Metazoa > Arthropoda > Insecta > Hemiptera > Cicadellidae > Macrosteles > Macrosteles quadrilineatus. The sequence continues at coordinate 2,427,886 of NW_026542606.1, forward strand.
AAAAATATGCGTTGGTAAACGAAAAAAGAGCGTATTAATTTCATATAGCATTCTAAAGTCATGATTGTTGAGGTTATATGGATGGCTGTGGCATTGGGCGTCACGCTGTCTGCCGCTCTCAGACTGCGTGGAACCAATTTTTTTTAACATGTGATTTGTCAATCTAGCGGGAATACCTTATTATTATTATGCTTTTGGATGTTAGGTTATGGCTTAGGCTTATGTAGACCAGCGTGCCTTGTGTTTGTTTATACAGTATTGTATTGTGTGTTTCCCGAGCATTACTGGTGGTTTGTTTCCAAATGAATAGGCCTAGTAATAAACGGCCACATTCTCCTGTAAGTGAGGGAACGCTTATATGCGATTTGTGTGAAAGTGGTGTGAATGTGAATGATGTCAACAATGACAATACTGATGTCGAATTACTAGATGACATTGACTCTTCTGGGTCAGGGAGTAGTGATGAAATGGTCGACTACACAGACGAGGACCCAGATTATGACCCAAGAACTACTCCAAGGCCTCGATTCCAGCTATCCTTGCCTCGTCCAAGAATCAATTTTGATTTGGACCTCCCCGGGACCTCCAGGGATGGACATTTTTCAAGACCTGATTTGGATGACTCTGACGAGGATGCAGATGATCCGGCACCTGTAATGCCTCCTATTTATAACTAATTCAAGAGGCTGTTCAAACCTACGAGGAAGAGCTACAGGGCGTGGTAGGGGCCGTCATAGAGGAGGTAGCCATCCAGAAATTCGTCCACAAAGTCCAGAAAGTAGTGATTGGGAAGAAGTGTTTGATGACGTTGACCGTGGATATGAACATTCGTTTATTTTCAATGGCAGAAAAGGTATTCCCAGACAGCTTCGAGGGAAATATGATGTAGAGAAGAAGGTGTACGTCCGAAAAGGGCCAATCCTACAGATGACATATAGGGAAAAACCGACTAATAGGACACAGTTCATAATAATGTCAACTAATGCCAAAGCCAAAAATGTAAGATATACAATTAGGAGATCTGGAAAAGTTATCATCAAAAACAAACCCCAAATTGTATATGAATATAATCATGGGATGGGGGGCATCGACGGCACAGATCAGATGTTGCACACTTATTTGGAAGAGAGGAGGACAATGAAGCACTGGAATAAAATGGTATTTAACATTTTTGGAAGAATGGGCCTGAACAGCTATGTAATTTATAAGATGAACACAGACAAACCAATGTCCAGGCTACAATTCCAGATAGCTGTCATTGAATCATTAGCAGATGTTTGGCTTTCAGAAAAAAATCAAGCACGAGGTGAGAACGGAGGAGGAGATGCGCCGCAAGGAAATCGAACGTGTGGAGTGGAAAAGTTAGATGGAAAAAGGGAAAAGGATTGTATTGAATGTAGTGGATCTAAAAACGAAGAGGGGAAGAGGAGGCGCTCCAGGACTGTCTGCGTCAAGTGTAAGAGAGGGCTGCACTTGGACTGTGTCACGCTGCACAACTGCAAGTTTTAGTTCGAAAAAAAGAAACAAAAATGTACAATATATGTAAATAGTAGATATTAAGGAAACGTTTTATTGACTTGACATTTTTATTTTTGTGAATTTACTTTTATTTAGTGTTTCTCAAGATTTTAAGTGAACTTACCTCAAGAGTTTCCAAACTTTTGTCCTCCAGTTCTTGAGCCGCTTTCACTTACATGTAAGTAAAATATGTTTTTTTTTTATGTTGTTTATTTCCTTAAGTTTTATTTTTTACTAAACGTTCATTATATTTCAGCAACAAGAATATAAAAAATACAAAAAACCACATGTAAATGCCTCGCACTATTGAGTTTTATGTTTATTTTAGGGTGTAGGCCTATAATGACAGATTTTTGCAATAACGCTACTTTTTTTCTAAAATATTTTTTTATTATTATTTATTGGTCAACGTTAATGAAAATTGGTGTACTGTGACAAAACAACATAGTAAATCGAAATATAGTATTGGTTAATGAGTTAAAAGTGTAATTTAGACCAAATTTTATAGTTTGAAAAAATAAATATGTTATATTAAAATTTTTATTCTATATAATTTTATTAGTTGTACAACAATTTTTGACCAGTTTTCATTGAAATATATATCATTGTTTAGAGCACATATTTATCTTTAAAACATAAAAGAAATAAGGTTCTATCCATATTATATGGGAAGTTATAGTTTTTTTTTTTTTTAAACATTGCAAAATCACATGATTTGGCCTGGCAATTCTGGTTGTCATATGGCTAATAGCCCTGGCAGCTGAAGGTTACACACAGAAAACTCAGCTGGCCGTTCTCGCACAGAAAACAGCAAAAGTGCATGGCATTCAAAGGGTTAAGTCCTTTGAAGTTAGGTTAGATTAGGGAAGTTAAAGTTTAGGTTATAATGAATCAAGTTGTTGATTTACCTATATTATCTCCAGATTGTTTATGTACTTTGTAAAAAGTACTTCAAACACAATAAATAATCATTTCAAAAATGCACACATTTTTGAAATTAGGCTATTATTTATTGTGTTTGTAGTACCTACTTACTTTTAACAAAGTGCATAAACAATCTGGAGATAAAATAAATCAACAACTCGATTCATTATAACCTAAACTTTACCTTCCTAATCTAACCGAACTTCAAAACACTTAATACGGTCACGAGTCCGCATAACACCTAACCTACACATGTCTAAATAAGCACTGAAGTAGTTCATAATCAACGCTCAGTTGAATTTATAAATGCCTCTTTGTCCTCTTTGTATAAACTTACTCTCCGTCATACCGTAAAACGGGGTGACTTGATACCACTTTTGAAGTTTACACCATTGCATGTTTGTAACTAAGCACATTAGAACTAATATTTTTATATACTTATTACAGCCTTAGCTTATACTAACTATTTACAAAGTAATATATTTTTACCATGGTTACAAGTGAAAGAAAAAAAAAATATTGCCGGTTCAAGTCACCCCTGCAAGTGGGGTCACTTGATACCAGCCTATATGATTGCATGTGATTTCAATGTAATACAATATTAGGCTTATTTAAGGGGTGATTTGAGTCCATCTTTTTGTTCTGAATATTTTGATATTTTTTATATATTTTTAGCATAATTATTACTGAAGTTATTAATAAAATTATAAACCAAAACGCGGGGTTTGTTGGTAAACCTATAAAAAAATCTGTAAAATATAATATTGGACCAAAACACAGTATTACTTAGGTACCTTAACATAAACTAGAAGAGTCGTGTGTTCAAACAAAATAATAACCAAAATTTTAATTACTTATTTTACATTTTTTTCTTCTTAGTGAAATGTTGCAATTTAACACGTCGCCGCAGTTATACTTATTGAAAAAGTGGTTTAAATTTAAAAAATGTTTCTTTCTCAAATATTCAAGAACTGTCAGCTTTAAAGTAACTTAATTAAATTGTTCATTATATACAATATTTACAGGGCTTCTTAAACACATTTATTCATTGATTTTGTCCTTCAGCCTAAATTTTTTCATCTCGAGGTCTGCGAACATTCCCCTCACGTTAATAATGGGTAATGGAGGTTTAATGGTTCTTTCTATCACATTTGTTATACCAGCATACATCTGGATTGGTAAGTCATTTAAAATGGTTTGGGCCACTCATTGACATTGAAGTTATTTTTTAGTCCTCCCCAGAAACTAAAATTGGGCTATTGTAAGAAAGGCATCTATCATGTAGCCTACAGCCAATGCGGTATCAAGTCACCCCGACGACATGAAAATTATGTTGAGTTTTGATACGACGAGGTTTATGACAATCCTATAATAGATAAGAGATAAAACTATGCTGATAATGTAATTTGAGAAGTTGAAAAAAGAGAAAAAAAATGCCACAGGTTTCACAGAGTTGTTGTTCTGAAAAAAAGTATAATATTATTCGGGTTAAAATTTTCGGGAAACTTTTTTGCTTTTAAATTTTTTTATTTTCTTTTACATTCAATTTTGTTTCAATTGAAGATATTATTATACCATATTGAAGCAGCTACCCCAAGGTAGCCTATTAGGCTTCAAAAAAAGTTGAAGTGTACAAGTAGGCCTAATTTATTAGTAAGTTAATTACGGTACAAAATTAAAAGTTTAAAACTTTTTTTAGCTTATGGTTTCAAGTCACCCCACAGGCCTCAAGTCACCTCATTTTACGGTATTAGGTTTCTTCTTCTTCCCTAGACGATCCTTTCAATTTCAATCGTTCATGTTTGTATTGGTCAGTCAATTCACAGTAAAGTTATGGCAACAGAGACCAGCCGACAAGAGGCATTACAGTAACTTAATAAACTTTAAAAAACGTAGTAACTTAGATTCAGTTTTTGTGGCAGCAGAAAAACTTTTGCACCATTATTTTCAGGTTAAAATCTAGTTTCCAATTATATATAACTTACTATAGAACGCTTGGTCACCCCCATCTAAATAATTTCCCTTAACTCTTTAATACATCGTAGGTTAGGCCTAAGTGTTGACTAATCTTTGTCACAAATCCAAGGGATTGTGGCATGAAAGTTAACTTAGGCCTATGTCATTAATTCATCAACCTAATGAGTTTAGGCCTCCAGGCCTAATAACTTAAGCCTAGCCTAGGCCTATTAAGTTGTTGTGTCTCCGTTATACCATAGACAAAAAGAATTAAATATAGACTGTCAGCCGTGCTGCAGTTACCATAGGTTCCGGCGCACACCGCTGTAGTTTACGTAGCGCGTACGCCGTAACTACATGGCGCTCCAAGCGGTGTGCGCCAGAAGCTATGGTAACCGCAGCACAGCTGACGGTCTATATTTAATTCTTTTTGTCTGTGGTTATACTAACCAACAATTTGTCTTGCTGTCCTGCTAAAAGCTAAATCTTGGCCAATCGTCTATCTGATAGGTATTTGACTAGGCCTAGTAAGAAGCATAGGGAAGAACCGTAGTATCAAACCGAAAAGAAATGATTAATTGGTTTAGGGTGAATTACTAGGCCAGCATTCAGGACAAGATTATTCTTGACAGCACACCTGACTGCATCAGAAGTAGGTTTAGACCTTTTAATTTTTAAATAAACTACCTATTTCGATTGTTGGAATAGATTATGCTAAAAAAAACTCGAGGAACTACAAAACCAAGCCAAGCAGGCATGACCAACTTTCCATCCAGGAGAGGACCCACCTACCTTCCGTAGCTGAAATCAGGACAACTTACCGTGAGGTTTTCATCGATTTGTAGAGGAAGTTGTCTTCGTGATAGTTTTTGATCATTGTTTCTGTAAACGTCAACAAGCTTTGCCATGGTTTACAAACAAATTTACACCTTAAATGTAATAATATTATAGAACAAATTTTCTAAAATTCACTGAGATAAGAGATCATCTTCCACTTCCTCTACTCTCTCGACTCGAGTTATGATCAGTGTTTCCATCCGCAAGAAAAAAATATCCCTGAGCCAACGTAAAAAAAATCCCTAGTTATCCCTAGTCCGTGTTCTAATAATCCCTCCAATTATCCCTCTTCATCAAATCTAGATAACTTTATTTTTGCAGCAATACCAATGGATATCATGCATAGCCACCTAAAATATGGTAACTGGTGATAGTATTCTTCAATATCCCATATTATTTATAAAGTAATACTATATAAAAAACATTTTTGTACCATTAAAACCACAGCCATCTTTAACTCCAGGCAGGCCGCGGCCCAGTAGAATTGGCAACGCTGCAAGTACCGTAGTATTGTTTAGCGCAAGACGCCCTATAAGTTAACATGGAAATAAAACATAATATTATAGAATCGAAAACCAAAGCAATATAACAACGTTGCCACTTCGAAGGCCGCGGCCTCCAGCCTGGAATTAAAGGTAGCCATGATTTAAAACTGTCTATGTTGTACAAAACAAGATTAATTAACTAAAAAAATGAAACAAATAGTTATTTTTAAAACGTATAAACTAATAATTTTTATTTATAAGTATTTACAATTGTTTCAAAAATATTACTCAAGTGTCCAAATTTCAAACTTAATTGTCTTTTTCAAACATGGCCACCATGCCTTGGTGAAAAGGTTACACCTACACCAAGTTACTTACTAACCAAAAAACACCACAGAAATCACCGGCAAACAAAATCAAAACGAAAACAAACATTCGACATTGACACAGGGCACAGGGCTACTAAGAAAGTAACAAATTACAGTAATCTAGATCCGCCATTCCATTCCACCGGCCGACTCCAGCCCTTTGCTTGTTTCTTGCAGTGTTGGCTGTTACTCTTCCCCTTGTGTGTTCGTGTTCCGACTTTGAAACACTACGTCACTACCACTACCTACAACCATAGATAAAACATACTCCTTGAGGAGTATCTTTTATCTATGCTACAATCGATTTGTTACCAAAACCTAGGGAAAAAGTAGTATGATCAATGTGTTATCAATACCTTGCAAAATTAGCCAAAATAGGTCCTTAACGTTGTTGAAATACAGCCATAATGTATTATTTTATCAATATTTCAATTTTATAATGTCAAAGGCCTGAAATCCCTAGAAAATCTAAAAAAATCCTTCAATTTCGCTGATTATCCCTAGTTATCCCTCAATCCCTTTTCAATCCCTCGAAGGCCCTAAATATCCCTAGAAAGGGATTTTTATCCCTCAAATGGAAACACTGGTTATGATGTTAGTTCAGGTTCAGGTCGCTGGTCGCTGTTCTGTTCTTGGTTCTTCTGCTCAGTGTCAGCCAGCAGTGTTCTCTAAAGCGCTAGTTGTGCTAAGCAGTAAAGTAACAGAAGTAAGCTAAGTAGCTAGTGTTCTACGTGTTTCAGTTTCACTGCCACACTGCCTGAGTGATTTGATTGATAGCGGTACCAACTCGAGTTCCCGCAAGGCTCACGGGACGCTCCTTGACGTCATAGTAATGGCACGTTTTCTATATTTCAGCTGTCTGTGACAGTGTGAGTGTCGGTGGTAGATGTAGTTGTCGTCTGCCTTTGCAAATGTCAAAGTAGTATCATACGTGGGGTCCCAGTTTATCGACATCCCAAAAGATCGACACTGAAATAGTCTCACTTTGTCGACAACTCAAAATGTCGACAGTGTCGGTAATATGGGATGTCTGTAAAGTGGGATGTCGGTTATGTGGGATGTCTGTTATGTGGGACGGTTGTGTAAATTTTCCCACTTTATCGACACGCAAAATGTCGACAAGCAAAACAGATCGAAAAAGAGCGGGAGATTCAAATTGAAGGTGAACAGCTCTTGCTGAACAGATCAGTTGAGTATAATGAGAGTCGTTCTTTTTTTAACTCCGAACGACTTCTATTCACGGCGCTTGCAGTATCCTTCAAATTTGTCAATGCTATATCAACTATCTTGTGTATATAATATGTGTTCTGCCGTTTGAAGGCTTTACAATAATTTGACATTTGTTACACTTGTATTATGATTCGTTATACTGTTTTTTTTTTCGTGTAAGAAGGTACCTAGTTAAAACTTGCTACCTAGGCCAAACTTAGCTTGAGGATGAATATGGTATCCATCTAAAGTGTTTTCAATCATAAATTTATTTGAAATATACAGGTGTTCATTTGAAAACTTTCCATATCTCTTGTGTGCAAAGGTAAGGCGTTTAACACTTGTTTGTTCACATTTCCCCCTAATTTGGACATGCAAAATCCAATAAAATAATTTTTAATTTTGAAAAATGCCCCAAAAGGGCCCAATTTGGGGGGTAGGGGTGCTTTTTGAGAAATTTTCAAATATAAACATGGGTTGTGTGATACATCAATTTAAAGGTCTAATCACCCCGATCATTTTTGTGCAAACAAATTTTATTATCTTTAACCGTATTTACAGGGTGGATCAAAACGTTTTACAAAAGGACTATGAAGTTAACTACCGTAATACCCTAACTACTGAACGGAACAGCGCCAAATTTCTTTCCAATCTTATTCATGAGCTACTCTTTAAGATAACTTGTAGTAAGGGCATTTTCCATGTTATTTTCTAATTCTAGAAAGCTGAAAACTCAAAACTGTTAAATAGCAAGCTAGGCCTATAACAAATCTTCTATAGATATAATATCCAATGTATGTTTGTTTGTATGTATGTATGTTTGTTTGTCCTTTGTGGACTCCGAAACCGATCGACAGATTGTAATGAAACTTTCAGTTATTATTAAGCATTATTCAAGGATGGTTTGTGTGAAGTTTGGTGTAGATCCGTCAAAAGGGCTCCGCCCCAGTGGCTCTGGAGTTTCCCACGTTAACCTTATGAGTACTCATATTTAAATGGAATTAAAGATTCTTAACAGCTGGTTCAACTAAAGAATTTAATTCTATGATGTTCAATAGCATTAAGAAATTAATAGGTTTACCAACAGGGTGCAGCACTATTATTTTTTTCAATTTATGACAACAGCTAATTTGCAACCAAAAGGTGAGTGAGCGTAGCGAACGAACTTCAACCAAGACGTGATTGAGCCATGCGAACATGCTCATCTTGAAAATGAACGAACATTTGACATAAAACCACATTAGGACAGGACGACGTCTGTCGGGCCAACTAGAAATATATAAAAGAAAGTTGTGTTAGTTACAGCGTTTATAACTAGAAAACTACTGGACCAATTGGCATGAAAATTTACAGGGATATTCCTTAGGTACTAGAATAACATAATAGCCTGTTTCCGTTTCAAAAACCCTTAAGGGTAGCGTCCTAAGGCCCTTTGCAGTTTACATGTTAATCTTATGGAAGAATGTTTTATTTTGTTTACTATGCCATGTTTGTCATTTCTTGATTAAATTAAATTAAGGAAACAGCTGTTGTAATGATAACCTAACTTTTAAAAACAAATCTATGCATAAAAAATGAGAGCTATCAAATAGGTTTCTATTCCATTTGTTTTTTACGAATATTTGTTGTCAAATGTAACATAAAATATTACATTATGTTGTTCAATATTACATGTTGTTCCTTGGAGGCAATTCTGGAAGCAACCACCCCCTTCATACATTGCAATGTAATTACTAACGTTGATTGTTATAACTCTTATAAGCCTTGACTGAACTCCAATATTCGCTTAAAAAGTGGAGGATAAAAGTCAACGAAAACAAGTCAAAACATATTGTTTTTACTCTGAGAACAGAGTACAATCCTCCAGTAACCATTAATAATATGTAGCCTTAACGGAGGCAGACAGTGTAAAATATTTAGGTCTAACTCTTGACAAAAAATTAAATTGGAAATCTCATATCTGGTGCAAGAGACAGCAAATGGAATTAAAAATTTGTAAACTCAATTGGCTACTAACTAGGTACGAATTCAAAATTATCATTGGCTAAGAAAATTTTACTGTATAAAATTATGATCAAACCAATTTGGACATACGGAATTCAACTTTGGGGGACCTCGAGCAAATCCAACATCGAAATTCTTGAACGATTTCAGGCTAAGACGCTGAGAAGAATTGGCGCACCTTGGTTCGTATCCAACACTACAATTAGGAATGAATTCAAAATTAAATCAGTGAAAGAAGAAATTACAGACCTTAGCAAAAAGTATCAAGAAAAATTAGAATATCATCCGAACAGTCTTGCTGTTAATCTGCTGGACAATAGTCAGTGCATTACCAGATTAAAAAGTGTTATGCATGTGCTGGACCTAAGCTACAGATTTCTGTAAATATTTATGATTGATCCAATTTTTGGCAAGACTTGTTGATGAACAGGTGCTTGCTTCCTGACATTGTTTTGATAAATGTTTTACTTATTGTTCTCATATTTGTTTGACCAGATTGTAATAGTATATTTCATTACTAGGACCGAAAGTGGCATTTTCCGTCGCGCGCCCAAGTTTTTGTGTGAGTCACACAGGGAACCCCAATTTCACGTGCGAGGCGAAGCCGAGTAAATGAGAGCTATTTTCAGGACGGGAATAATGGAGCAAGTGCCGGATAATAACTTTCGGTACGAGTTATGAACGATACTTTTCATCACGACGCAAAAATACACAAACACAGAATAGCAGACCTCAGTATATTAAAACAATTTGATTTCTCAATTAATTTGATTGAACATCAAAATAAAATAAAATCTTCTAAAAAGAAACCTACGTATATTTCTCAATAAATTTTGTTTAAACATCAAAATAAAAGAATAACACAACTTTTAAAAATACATACAGCTGATTAAAATCATTAAATTAAACCGTAACAAAACACTGGCGCGCGTAGTGAATAAATGGAGAACTAATTGAGAGCGAGGGAAAGTAAATTTAGAGCGAGGGAAAATCAGCTGATCGATTTTCCCTCGCCCTAAATTAGAGCTTGGGAAACGACTACTTTCATTGATATCAGCTGTTATCGAAAATAGTTACTTTCGTTAAGGAGTGATGAAAAATAAATTCTGATAAAAAAATGTAACTGAAGGCAAGTGAGCGCAGCGAACGAGCTCATCTTGAAAATGAACGAGCATTTGACATAAAATTACATTAGGACAGGACGACGTCTGTCGGGCCAGGTAGTTAAATATAATGTGAAATGTCCTTTTTAAACAAACATTTTACGTATTTAAGTTTTCTTTCTATCTCTTACCGTAAAAATTGCAGTAGAAAAACAATCTTCTATGGTAAAATTATAACTAGTTGTCTAATAAAACACATTGCATTTGCTCAACGATGTAGTAGGATTAATTACAAATTGATCTACTATTTTTAATTGTGTCAGTTCATCTTAGACCATTCATCCTGTCCCTTTGTCATTGGTAACTGAGAGTAACTGAAAAACTTCCTAATTTAATCATTTACAGCTATTATGACTTCAATAATCTCGTTTAAGTGACTAATTCAATGATATACGGTTTAAAGAAAAATAAAAAGTGTTTGTCAAATGACTTAGAATAGGCTATATGAGTTCCTGTTAGGAAATGTAAATTAATTAAAAGTGTTAATCTATTTCGATTATTTTATTTAAAAATCTAAAGATCAACTGTTGTATGAAACATTTGTACATATTCATAAACAGGCTGTTATTGCCGTAATGTCTTATTTGAACCGTTTACCTATTAACTTTTACACTTATTGTAATAATCATGTGATTGCGTTTACCAAAGTTTGTTTAGTGCCTAAGCTAAGTTAGACAATAAACAACAATGAATTTTTAAATTTTAGCTAATAATCTAGCTCATAGAATACTTTTTCGATTCTCATTTTTTACTATGTTATAATTGATGATTAATGTCTCATGGCACACTCTCTTATATGTCGCTCTAAACACAGATTGTTTAAATTCCTCTTAACGCTGATGTTTTGACACTAAATACACAATTTAAGCTAGTCGGACGGCAATAACCCATTAAATTTAGTAAATAAATTAGCTTTGATGGACGAAGCAACCAACCCCTTCATACATTGCAATGTAATTACTAACGTTGATTGTTTCAACTCTTATAATTTAAACCAAACAACTGTAATGCTATATATGATTTTAAAATATTACACCAAAACATAAGAAGTTATGGTAAAAACATTGACGAATTTCTAGTTTTATTGCAAGGTATTAAATGTAGATTTAATTGTATTATTCTAACGGAAGCATGGTTGAATCATCAGGGTGATCTTATGCATGGTTATAATACTTTCAGAAGCTATAAACAATCTGAATCAAAGTGACGGTATCGTTGTCTACATCGATGACTCGTTCGTTATCAGTGTCCTGCAATCAGCTGCTTGCTGACGTGGCTACGAGCTTGTCCTTGACCTTCGACTGGGCCGGAGCTACCGTACATGTAACCTGCTTTGTGTATACCGTAGTCCGAATACATCTTTACAGATTTTTTAACGACAACTTGAAATAATTTTTAGAACTTAACACAATAAGTTCTCAGATAAATGTCTACGCAGGGGATTTGAATTGCGATATCATTCAAACTAATTTTAACTCACAAGAAGAGCGGTACCTCGATATCCTGTCCGACTTAGGATTCATTGCTTGCATTGATAAAGTAACACGTCCTGCTAGTAAGACATGCATTGACCATTTTTTCATAACTTTGCCACCATCTTTCACAGCTTCCTCGGCTGTGTTGGAGACAGAAATAACAGATCATTTTAAAACCTATCTGGAATTGCAAAGCACCAGGTCGAAAAATATAGAAATAAAAAATTGTACTTCAAAGACAATCAATTGGCAAAGCATTGGCGTGGAACTAAATTCATCCAATTGGAACAATAGGAATTAAATTCGGTAGACGTGGACGAAGTTTCAGAAATGTTTAATAAGATTTTAGGGCAAATTTTAGATAAATATACAATTATTGAAAATAAATCAGCCAAAGCCTCTAAACTAAAACCATGGATAACTAAAAATGGGCTCCTAAAGTCAATACCGGTACGCTATCGAGATAAGTTAAGTAAGCAGCTCCGACATCATCCTTTCAGCACGCATTGCGGACAAGGTTTACTAGATACCGGAACATATTAATATAATTGATAAAGAAAGCTAAATACAGGTTATATAACACTAAAATTGATTAAGCTAACGGTGACTCAAGAAAGTTCTGGAACATTGTGAATGAGGTCGCGGGCCGCCCAAGTAGAAAGGAAAATGTCCCAGTTGAGGGTTTCTGCGCGCACGGTGACTCTGCTACAGCTGTTTTCTGTGACCTGACACAATAAAAATTGTCAGCGAAAATTTCAATAACTACTTTGCCTCAGTTGGCGCGCAACTTGCGAGTACAATTAAGACGGACGGGCCAGCCGAGGTCGTGACGCCATTTACGCCACAGATAAGGTTTTCTCCCTGAGACATGTCAGCGAGAACTCTGCGATGTTGTGAGAACTATAAAGAGGCAATTAAGCTGCCGGATGGGATGACATTCCATCGAAGCTTATTAAATATAATATTGAAACTTTGAATAAACCACTTTTACATATACTTTCTTTATACTTTTCTTTGAAATGGCGACCATACAACGAAGGTATTTTAAGCCAAGTATGAATGGAGATCGGAGATGAGTTTATGATGAGTGGCGCGATCTTGTAGTCTTGTTAGTGACTAAGGTCGACATATTCCTTAGACACAGCTGTTAATTAATAGCCTAAACAGCTAATGGCGACTAAGGGACCTACAGATTTATAGTGGAATCCGAACCACTTTTTTCCTTAGTATATACGAATTGGTCTAATTATCAGGATAGTACTGCGGATAGTGCGTAGTTGCCACCCGTCCCAGTCTATAGGTATATAGTAATACAGTAATAGGTACACTATAATACAGTATAATAATGGTGTTTTTGGCCTCTGGGGTAATCAAAATGAAAAAGTAGATCGGTCCCGGGCCTAGGTCTTGCCATGAGACCTAAGGTAATAGCTACTTCCCTATAGGGAAATTCGCTAATATATACAAAATTCCTTATCCTGCATGCCATAAGCTATTTACATTTGGTTAACATTTTACATTTTGTTTGGAAATTCACTCATTATGCTCATGTAAAAATCTTTATCTCTTATTCTTATTACCTCCATAAACTCCCGTTCACATTCACGTATTCCAAATGTGTTGGTTCGCGGACTCATCGTTGTAGGTTTTCACGACACGTTTGTACAAATTTCATCAAGATCGGATTATTTTTGCCATGAGACCATGAGAGATTTTTCGCATATGGTAATAGCGTATTACCTATATGGAACAGTCACCAAAATGTTTTTTACAATATCTTTTAAAGAAACCACATTGAGAACTCAGAGCAGCCATTTTTGGCAAAGGGTATGGTATGGTAAAATGGAAAACTCTATTAAATTCATTTACATAGCTAATGTGTTTATCAAAATATATCCATTGATATTTAGTGGTATTTCTCATGGCTAAGTAGTTTATTTAATAATAATTAGTGAATCCGTTTGCTCAGAACAGTCTTCAATTTATCAAAGCTTGCCTCCTTGTATTACAAATCAAAATAAAATCAAATCAAATATCATTTAATCCATGAAAATTAAATGGTTACAGAAATTACAATAATTTTTAAAAATAATGGAAGATCCCCACATAGGCAAAGCCTGTGCGTTAGGAACGAGTACATCAGTCCATCCATATTCTATAGTCGAAACATTGTTACATAGACAAGTTGCATTTACAAAAGGAGGAGAAAAATAATTTTACCAGGAAGCCACAGCGGATAACGTTAACACTATGAAAAATAACTAGCAAATTTAAATAAAAATAAAAATAAAATTAAGAAAGTGCAAGGAAGTATAGAGCTGGCAAAATCGGAAATAGGGAACATATGCTACAAGCTAACATAGTACGATTTTATTAATGCTACAAGTTTCACAACTCCATTAACGCTCTATTATAAATACTCGAATAAATTATAGATTTGATTGGTTTAACCCATAATAAGCCTAACAAATATGCATGAAACATTAAGTTTCATTCAAAAGTGTTTTAGAAATATAAGAGATTACGTTAGATTAGAACGTTAACCAGAAACGTTTACCAATTCTTGGACATGAAAGTACATACAGTAGTTGTACAAATCCATCCCTGATGTTAGGCCCCATTTGATATGGATCCATATATGTTCATTGCAGCAAGTGTTGCAAAAGTTGTAATACCGGTTAAGCGCATTTTGCTGCATAGTACAGTATTACATTTTGTGTAACAACAAATTTTTTTCTTTCTACCACCTAGACTACTGCATAGTTTTACCATGTTTGACAGAAAATGACCCGCCAGTCATTTATATACATGTCAACGATAAAATTATTTAAATTTATAAATACGTATGTTAAGCCTATATTGACTATAATATTGTGGTATAATTACCTTTTATATTGCCCAAATAAACAACAAAATAATAAAATACATGCATATTTTATTTCGTGCAACATGGGGTCACCACATTTGATAATAATTATATAGTTGTTAAAACGACGGATAGTTACTGAAAAATGTGGATTCCACTATAAACGGTGGGTCCCATAGTTGCCATTGGCTGTATGGGCTATTAATCAACAGCTGTCTCTTTATAGTCCAGGAGCTAAGGGGGGTTGAGCATGCATGAAAGTAGTACGCAATGTTATTGCTGATTATTGTAATATGGACTGTGGTGATCAAAATTACGTATGTCGCCTATTTCAAAAGTGGTCGATAAGGTGGGGGGGAGGGGGCAAACATGGCGGTTTGCGCTATGCGTTAAAACGCTGATAGTTCGAAAACGGTAAAAGATAGAACATCGGTTAAAACGTCGTTGTAATCCTAAAAATGTGGACAACAATAATGGTCATTGGGTCCGAGGTCGTATCTCTATAAATAAACAAGTTATTGTATAAAATATGTAAAAATGGACTTTTCGTGTAGATTTTTTACCGAAAGTAGAATTAATTTGTGAGTGTCGCAAAGAAGTAATATCAAATATCTTTGCTGATAGTTGTAATATGGACTGTGGTGATACAAAATACGCATGTCGCCTACTTTTCAGGTGGTCGAGAACTTGGGGGGAGGGGGGCAAAGGTGGCGGAACGCGCTATACATCGAAATGACTGTAGCTCGAGAACGGTACGAGATAGGACATCGGTTAAAACGTAGTTTTAATCCAAAAAATATTACCAATAGAAAAGGTCATTGGGTAAAAAGTCGTATCTTAACTAATAAAAAAGTTATAACAATAATAAGTTTAACAAAATCTACATCGTACAGCTATTTTTTTCGAAAATCGTATGGATTGTTGATAAATAATAGTGTAATTACTTAATTACTCGGCTAAATATTAACTAGATGCATTTTCTTATAAGAAAAAAATATATTATTACGAATACATTTGGTTTAAAATGTAAAACACGGCCTCCAAACTACATATAATACTTGGGGTTTCGCAGCAATCAAAATAATGCATAATACAGACTACCACTACAAATCCAATTTTAATTATTATAATGTTGTAGGTTATTACAATATGATTATGTAACAGATTCTTATTTAATACAGTTATATGAAATAAAAAACATTACTACAAAAGTAAATACCTTATAATAAAAAATACGGCAAATCTCTTCATTCTATCCATAACAATTACACTGGTTGTTCATATTATTTGTTGAATTTAAATAGGTACCTTTTTAATTTATCTTAGCACCTGTAATACAAATAAAAAATTGTAAATATTTTCTTTGATACAAATGTATATACATCTATATATAATTAATGCATTAGAGCGGTCAAGAAATTTAAAGTTTATGGTGTTTATATTTACAATGGAATTAAACTACTATATATTATATTTCATATTTAATTATTATCTTATTTGTTTGATTATTTATTTATCATTATTCCATTTATATACTCAGTGTATAATGAAATACAAAATACAAGCAATCATTATTTTAAAAACAGCAGCAATTATAACGCAACCTAACGGACGAACCCCAAGGCGTTTGGTGGCCGTGTTTTACATTTTAAACCATGTATTCGTAATAATATATTTTTTTCTTATAAGAAAATGCATCTAATTAATATTTAGCCGAGTAATTAAGTAATTACACTATTATTTATCAACAATCCATACGATTTTCGAAAAAAATAGCTGTACGATGTAGATTTTGTTAAACTTATTATTGTTATAACTTTTTTATTAGTTAAGATACGACTTTTTACCCAATGACCTTTTCTATTGGTAATATCTTTTGGATTAAAACTACGTTTTAACCGATGTCCTATCTCGTACCGTTCTCGAGCTACAGTCATTTCGATGTATAGCGCGTTCCGCCATCTTTACCCCCCTCCCCCCAAGTTCTCGACCACCTGAAAAGTAGGCGACATGCGTATTTTGTATCACCACAGTCCATATTACAACTATCAGCAAAGATATTTGATATTACTTCTTTGCGACACTCACAAATTAATTCTACTTTCGGTAAAAAATCTACACGAAAAGACCATTTTTACATATTTTATACAATAACTTGTTTATTTATAAAGATACGACCTCGGACCCAATGACCATTATTGTTGTCCACATTTTTAGGATTACAACGACGTTTTAACCGATGTTCTATCTTTTACAGTTTTCGAACTATCAGCGTTTTAACGCATAGCGCAAACCGCCATGTTTGCCCCCTCCCCCCCACCTTATCGACCACTTTTGAAATAGGCGACATACGTAATTTTGATCACCACAGTCCATATTACAATAATCAGCAATAACATTGCGTACTACTTTCATGCATGCTCAACCCCCCTCAGCTCCTGGACTATTAGGAACTGTTGTGAGAACAGTTTATTCCATAACACCTGTTAAATTCTGTTAATTATAATCATATGTTTTTTCGTTATTCTATGTTTTGAAAAAAGGTAAATAAAGTTAGTTACATGATATGACTATTTATTTTCCCAAGATCTTTCACTGGGGAGATTCTTGGTCAAGTAATTTACTTATATTATGCCTTTTACTAATTGTTCACAGTTGTACTGAACAGATTGTAAAATAAAATAAAGTTAAAAAAAGAGTTTAAGTTATGACATAAAACAGTGCATCCACTTAATTCTTAGTAAAATATGGAGGTACATGAACAAGTCGGCATTTTAGTCATTGACAAGACTACGAGATCGCGCCACTTCCTACACTCATATTTCGGTTAAATTAAAATACGCACAGCGACTTCCTCGTCTTAAATAATTGATCATCGATAATTGATAATTAAAGTTAGAATGTGCTTCAGCTTCACTGACCACTAAATGTGTATAGTTTTTTTAAACTTCTATCTTTACAAGTATAGTTAGTTAAATCTTCCCCATAATTTGAGCCGGACTTCCAATTATAATCAAAACAGTCAGCGTTTTGTCATCGCATTGGAAGCCGGGCTCGAACGGGAAATTTCGTTCCAATATACTGACTACATCACTGCATTTACCTAGCAGTGTAGCCATGCTGCGGGAGGAAAGTTGAAATCAGGGGCGTAGTCTCGCTGAATTGAATTTAAAATCATTATTTAGCCTTAGCCAATCCATTACCGTCATCGTCCTACCGTCATTATAATTATCGTACCAAAGCTTACAAAAAAGGTTTCCACTCATTGACGGTGCTTCAAGGACAGTTGTGTAAAGTGCAAAGTAAAAAAATCACAACTGCAGTGGGTGATCGTAGATGTTGCTGCGATCTTGGAAGATCTTTCTGATTTCGCTGTGGTCGTAGCTAAACTCGCTTTTCCAATGTGTCACTTTGGTTTCTACTTACGGTACTTACATTTCGACAACGATATCGGTACTTTTCCTACTGAAGAAGTAAAACTACAAACGTCCAAACCCCCAGATTTGTGCGTTTTTTGTCACATTTCCTCCGAATATTTGCTAGATATATGTACCGATTATCGTTTGGAGATTACATAATCTTTTAAATAAGAAACCTTTGTTTGGATAAAGGTGGTTTCTTCAAACTGTCATTAATATGTTAACATTAAAAGTTGCTTACAAATAATGCTATTAATGGAAATTATTTTTAATTTCGAAAACTAAAAAAAAATTCATATTAATAACTTTGGTACTGCACCACATTAAGTGAACAGAGTGAGCAAACCATAGTGAGTTAAAGCTTTACATTGTTAACGTTACATGTTACATGTTTTGTGGCCTGTGTATTTATTTATTTGCCAACGGATTACCACCTATAATACAGTTTGATTAGAAGGACAGTTTGAATTGGTTGTAAGTACTAGCCTATAGTTCTTTTCTTAAATGTAAACGTTGGTTTTGTACTGCTACTTTTCCTTAGAACCGGTGGTAGCATTAAGAATCATTTTTACGTACAAACACATCACTATTTTCAACTATAGTTATCGTTTGTGCTGCACCTTATTTCTTATTAAATTTAATTGATGTCTTACTGTATAATTTTTGCATTTTCTGTCTGGACCCCAAAATGTTAGTTTATGCTATGAAAATGATAAAACATTAGTGAAAGATTTGTTTTAGCAAACCATCATGAATTTAACGTATCAATGTTTTGTGGACTGTGTATTTATTTACTTATTTATATATTTGCCAACGGATTTACACACCAATTTTACAGTTTGATTAGGCCTAAAGACGATTATCATAAAATTTGATGACACTATCAAACATTTCAAATAATTATTTTGTTTGTAATTTGCTTTGGTTAAAGCGTAGCAAATCCCCTAATTCAATTTTGTATTTGTGTGTGTCTATTGGTAACGCATTAATGTCCTTATTTCTCAGTGTTTCGTGGAAAAGACAAGAAAATTTCAACCCGAATAAAGTGAGTCGGTTGCTCAGTCGGTAGCGTCGCTGACTTCGGGCCCAAGGCAGCGATGTCGTAGATTCGGGTTCAGATCCTGGTCACTGCCACTAAAATTTATCAGTACAGTCCACCTTTGTACTGTACTACCTTGCTTTGCTGTAAACGTTCCAAGCACGGGCGGTTAGTCTATGTGGACGAGCAAATGCAAGGTTAAAAGAGGCCGCCAACCTCTTTTTAAAAAGTAAAGTAAAGTGTGCAGTAGTGAGGTTGAGGTAGTATTTTAACTACTTTTACTTAGTGTCAACTTACTTTACTTAGTGTCAAAAGTAACTTTCAATTACAGGCCTACCTTAGGGCTATGCCTCATAGATCTATAAAGCAATTCCTTTTGTCATTAGATATATGGACTAACACGATCGGGTGACATTTAATTGCGAAGCATTCGTTTTGGCTTTGAAACTGTCAGATATTGTATTTGCGAAGGTTTAAAGGTATTCCTATACAGTAATAGTTTTGCCAGCATATCTGAAAAAATGCACACTAAATATGCAAACCAACTCCTGTTCTGAATACATATAAGGTTTCAAAGATTCCCGTACGTAGAACGGGCAAACAGCTAGTTTATAATATTTAGTAAGATTATTTATATCATTTGCTTATTGTTCAACTTGAACAGATTGTAAATTAATTAAAGTAAAAAACTGCATATGGGCCATAATATGGTTTGCCGTGCTGGTGACGAAATAACAACGAAATATAAACAGAAAATCAAAACAAATGGAAGAAATTCCAATCGAATGTTTTATTTACAGTGCGGGTGGAAATATAGAACTCTGTACCTTATAGATTAATTTGGTCGAGTTTTTGGCCACTGAACGACCTCTCTCGTATATGGTATACATTATATGGTAGGATAGTTGTAAAGTTGAATTAACGTAACACCATCGACTATTTAACACTTAAGTTTTACTCAAATTATATTCATATATTACGCGTTTTTCACAAAGGCCATTCAACTTATAGTTCTTGGACCAGAAGAAAAATTAGAAAGAAGCTCTCTGTTTACGTACGCCTGTATGTGGAGTCTGTGACTTACCCAAAATTCCCTGATGAAGGCCTTATTCAACCAAAAGGCCTTCAATTTTAATAAGGATAGGTACTAATTTTAATATTAGTTCATCTATGGCTATAGTTCGCTGACGCAGAATTTCCAGACATGTGTATAAGCTTGGTGTGTATTTGGCGAGAAGCAATTTAGGTTCTATGTATTTTTCATGCAATGTATTATCAACCTTGACAATGTTTGTTATTTAACAAATAAACAAAGTTTTACCGCGTTGGATAATTTAAATACCGTACTTAAAGATTAAAAGTATGCAAACATTAGTATTAACGGGTACCCCAAAAAAGGGCTGTCGGTGCAATCGTAGGTACTAATCCCTGACCATAGGTGCAATCGGACAACTACAGGAGGAATAGTACACTTACTATATTGTTAAATGAAAGCAATACAGATTACGTTAACTGCGTGTTTTATTGATTTGGCGAATAAACCCATCCTGACCTTTTTACTGACACAATTCTTTATATGGAGCTTTAATTATATGTTGTAATTGATAATTGATAATAATAATTGTATTGCTGTATTTTAAATGTACAATTATTAAGGGGTTTCGAAATTATATCACTCTTCTTTTCGTTGGACAAAATATTTCATATTGTAGGGTGTAATATTAAATTTGTTCTTTACTGAAGTAGAGTTATTATTTCGACGCCACCATATGTGAGTATTTTAAGGAAAAGATAAGGGAACAACTATATTTAAACAATACAATTGACTAGTCAATGACAATACATGCTCATATCCTGCGTACAGTCGGGAAACGGTCCTTACTAGACCTAGTCAATTTGAATAGTACAGTACTGAATATACATAATATACTGAATAGTACAGAAAAGTACAGTACGCCGTTGGGAGGCTCACGCTCACATCGTTGGGCGAGCTTTTATGATATCAATGGTATTTCCGTTCGGGCATTGTATAGTGCTGGAGAGATAGACAGCAATTGAGATAAGGCTTGTTTGAGTTGTTTCGGCTTCTCTAATGTATAAAATGTAAAAATAATCAAAAATATATAATTCTGAGCAATGTACAGACTAAACTCTAACTTTATTTATGAAGATTTATTGTTTGTTTGTTTAGGCCTACTCTATTACCTTTGACTCACGATATTTAACAGTGCTTTGAAATAATAATTATTAGAAAAATCTTTATTGTTTCAATATTACATAGAACTGTACAATTCAGAAATATTACAGTACACGAAACAATAACCACCAAGGTTAATCAACCTGATTTGGTGGATTTGCACAATCTACTTTGATACAATAAACTCAAAGAGTAATGGTGGGCGGCACACGGTCAAATAATTCTATTTATTTATAAACACACAAAAAAAAACATGAAAACTTCTGCACATTATCTGATTTTTTAAACATAAACACTATTGTAAACATTTCCAAGATTTATAAATATTTCTATCTACATATTATTAAAACTATTTATTCTATTAGGTCCTACACAACAGAGTAAAAGAAATAATCAATATTTTCTATTTCTAAAAGATAATTCCATAAATCACCAATAAGCTTGTTTTTGTTTTCACATTTTTTAAGTCTTGTAGGCAAACTATTAAAAAATTTCGGGGCTAAGTACAAGTAAAACTTTTTAAAATGAGTTAAATTTGGTCTGGGGATTGCTATGTCATAACGGTTTCGTAAATTCACAGATCTATAAGTTTCCTGAATAAGCGCTTCTTGTAAAAATATTTTAGCATTTTTTGGACCCGGCCTTATTTTTTTGTGTTTTCCACAAATGTTTCCCGAATTAATTATGTTACCAGTAAACATTTCTTGCGCGTATTTATTTGATCTGACTTTAGGTAGGTTTACTAAAGATTACCTTGGTGACAGATTGTTACCACTGTGACAACATGATGTGTATATTCTTCATGGTTTTTTTTAAGTTGCTTAATATATCTGGCAAAAATGATTCATCTCCCGAAGTATGATTGTGTACCTGGATTTACTGTGTGAGACCAGGCATCTCCTCTACTCATCTAATACGTATAATATTTCCTATTAATTGTCTCCTCCTCCTGTTTTCAATATTTCTCCTTTAAACTCCAAAAATTTTCTGTTCTTCCAGCAAAACTGATTGACTGTTTAGATTCGTCTATAACCGCAATCAAGAATCAAGAACTTTTATTTCCACAAAATGGCATTTTGAAAATGCAGTTATATTACTGGAAAACGTCAGTACAACTACAGCTAAAATAAAACTAAAATAAGAGAATGGTACAAGGTTTCTTACCAATATCCTATCCTAATGAACAATGTTTGCTTGTATGTATGTATGCATGTATGCTTGCACCAAGATCTCAAAAACGGCTCCGACGATTTTCTTCAAATGTTGTAAATAGTTTATTACTGGCCTAAAAACGAGTTTACTGCAGTTAGAACTGCCAACAAAAATCTAACTACGTAGAAAAATGAAACTGAAAGTCACATTTTTTTAACATTAGTCTTATGGGTTGCTTACTAACCATCTTGGCTGAATTAAATAACAAGGAAAAAGTAAACAAAAGACTTGTAAGTAGTCTATCCACAGTACTAGCAATTACAAAATACAGTAAAAAAGGAAAAACATCAGTTGTTACTATTAAGCAAAGATTATACGATACATTGTAGTCAAGGGTAGCAGTGTGGAGTGTGAGATCTGTTTATGACGATTAGATTGCGGTATCTGCAATCATTAAATGCTATGGAAAGGGAGGGAAACAGGTCAGCGACTAGGAAGTGGTGAAGGAAATAGTAAAGGCGAGCAGTCCGGAGTGTGGGAACTGTTTATGACGATTAGATTAAGGTATCTTCAATCCTCAAATGCTATGGTAAGGGAGGGAAACAGGTCCGCGACGTAGGAAGTGGTGAAGGAAGTAGTCTAGGTGAGCAGTCCGGAGTGTGGGAACCGTTTATGATGATTATATTAAGGTATCTGCAATCCTAAAATGCTATGTAGAAAAGGTGAGCAGCGTGGAGTGTGGGAACTGGAAACAGTTTGTAGCAGTTAGAATAATGTATTTGCAATACTGAAATGCTATGAGAAGGGATGGAAACATGTCCACGACACAGGAAATGGTGAAAGAATTAGTAAAGGCTAGCAGTGCAGAGTGTCTGGGAATGGATTCATATCTGCAATATTAAGACTGCTTTTAGAGTAAACTAATGATTTTCCCCGAGCGGTCTCCAACAAATATTCTTCACATTTTAAGTAATTCAATCAGCTGATTTATTTATAAGGATTCTTCTAAACAAACTGGAAGTGTGGAGAATCTTCTTTTGTAAAGTAGCTCATGAGTAATATTTATAAAATTTATATATTACTATTCCATATTATTCTATAGACTACTAGCTGTTGTACGTTGTACCCGTGCTTTGCAACGGGAAGAGGATACAGAACAGAAACATTTTAATCTTTACATCTGTTGCATATAATAGTTAGTTACACATCCCCCAACGCTTTTAGAAACAAAATTCAACGTTTAGAAACATTTAAGTTATGACTTTTAAATCTGGTAAGTAGTGGATACCACCATTTTGGTTTTGATTAATTTTAAATCTTGTGTTGGCTGATATGCGGAAAACTGACCAAATCCTCAAATAAAACTTTGACATACATTATTTACCTTCATCTCCCTATAGTTACATATATCTTTTAATTTATTATTGACATTTTCAATTTCAACTTTGAAGTTGCAAAAAAACTAATTATTAGATTTAAATGACAATTTTTTTAAATTTAACTCTTCTTTATATTAAATCACAAATCCTTCCATCTTCAGTTTCTTCTCTCACAATAAATCATTAGCAAAACTAAGTAAGCTGTTATAAACTTTAGAAATATTGCTGTGCCTTATCAATACAGTCTTTTGAAATATTAAAGAAACTATATATATAGGTACTATAAAAAATGTTAAACAAATAATTTAGTGTTAAAGACAGCAGACAAATTAATATGATTATCAAAGCATCAAGGACTAAAAAATGTAATAGCAAATACAGTATATGTTTCATTGCATCTCTGATTCTACTCTAAAAATATCAAAAACCAACTTAATATACAAACCAGTTCCATCATCCATTGCCTTTACATTTTCACACTTACCATTAAGTAAACATATAGTCCAGGCAACGAATGCAAAAAAAAGGGTATAGAGGGAAAGTTTTGGAACACAATTTCTGACTTCGCAGCGTTGTTTAGCATAGTTAGGAGGTGAACATATCAAAAGTCCCCGACCCTAGCACCTGTGCTGAAGGGGAGGGGGGGGCTCGAAGGTACAATTTTTCAGTTTTTTGCTGATATCTCGGAAACCATGCGTCCTAGCTAAATTATAGTAATAGGCAAAATGAAAGCTTATTAAATTTCCAGCAAGTTTGTAATTTACTTTTTTTCAATATCTCCTTTAGTTTTCGTGTTATCGCCACTTAAAGTCAGAAAATATCAAAAATATTCAGTTTTTCCTAAACAATTTGGTCTTTTTTGACCATATAACTCTCTATCTATGTATAAAAAAAATAAGTGCTGGCCACAGGATTGTAGGTAATTAAATTCCCTTCAATAATATACCTTACTTTACGCTTTTACCTATTTCCCTTCAGTCGTAAAAGTAATTATAATTCAATGTTGAAAATTTTCAAATTATAATTAAATCAGAAAAAATAGTTTCTGTGAAAAATAGAGTTTTGGGACAGCTGTTGAGTAATGAATCTTCCAATTTATCACCCTTTCAAGATAATGTAAAGGGCTATTCAAAATTATGGACCAAACTTCATGTTGTTGTATCTCGTACTGATTTTACTAAATATACAAATTTATAAATATATTTACGTTTAGTTTCGCTAACCAGATTTATTAACAAACTAATTCTAGTATATTATTCACTAGGTTCATGATCTAGATACTATTTATGGTGAAGTAAGTTACTAAATGACCATATTTGTGCTTATGAGTGCCTATAAGACACTGGGAATATTTTATAATAATTCGAAAAAATAAATTTAAGGAACGTTGTTTAACATGGTAAGTGAACAATTATAGCACGTAATATAAAAAAGTAAAAAAAGTCATTTATTCCATCTTACAAAATTTAATATTGCCGGCCTAATGAAGATATCTAATATGACTATATCAATTAGACTATATCAATAAAAAAACTTAAAAAAATAAAACATAGAAAAATAGGAACAATAGATAAACACGATGAAAAAAACAACACGTTCGGAGCACAAAATGAACAGTTGACAAAATAAATTCACATTAAACATAATTCTAGAAATTAAATTATGTTAGGGGTTCGTAGGGCAGCGTTCTAGCCTACCAAATTTAGTAATACTCCTCACAAACTTTAACCGAACTTCAAGGTCTTATTACAGAGTCAATTTCTTGCTTTCTTGGCTCGAGGTCCTTCATTCTCTTCTTCATTTGTATCATCATTCATTGCTATGCCTTCTTTATCAGAACACTCTTGGAAAGCGGAGGGATCCTCTAGTTCTTCTTCATCGTCAGAGCCATCTTTAGAGACTCCATTCCGGCAGTTCCCTTGACAGTTTTGGCATGCTAGTGAACATTTGAGATTTGCCTTTTTGCAGCTACACTTTGCACTGGTACAGTCTTTCGTGCATCGACAGAAAATCATTTTGAGGATATCTTCTGGTGCAGCTGCTAACTCACTGTGCACTGGAACCAGACAGTTATTCTCCGTCTTCCACCCATACATCTCAGGAGGCAGGTCATTTCCCAGCCACTGCTGAACTTGGTGGAATGTTCTTAGGGAATGCTGTTTTACAGATCCCTCGGTGGGAGGAAGACATGAAATATCAGGCTTAATAGTAGCCACTGATTTCAAAAATGTCTTGTATCTGTATGCATTAAGGGAGACCTCTTTCACTGGAGCACTATACCATCTCAAGATGCAAGTTTCACCTGCTTTTTGTAATTGGGCGGTGGTGGAGAACGGGTCTGAAAAGACCGCTGCTGCTTTCTGGACCTCTGTTGACTTAAGATAAAGCTTCACAAATCCGACCTTGCTTTTGCGAAATGCAGAAGACGTTGTATCGCATCCTGTGAAGGCGTGTAAAAACAATATGTCGTCAAATCCTTGTTTCTTAAGCTCTTGGGACGAGAAGAAGGAATCCCTTATCTTTCCACGTCCAGGCTTGATGAAAATAATGTCCTTATCTGCATCAGATTTTGCCATCAGGAGAACTAGAAGGTCAACATCTTCACCCACAATGCCTACAGCTGTTGAACCAGACATGTCGACCGCCGTGTCCACGATCAGAACGTCTGCATCACCTTCTGCCTGAAGAGTCCTGATCCCACTGTACTCAAGCTTCATTTTAAGTATGTTTATTAGTCTACTTTTGTTTGACTTGTTTGATAAAAAATCTTCTTGTTTTACATGTATCTCTGTGTCTTCATCGAAATGGATATCAGCAGACTTGCTTAGTCGATATCGCCTTTGTTGCTCAGCTACTTTTGTGCTGGTGGTTGACGAGGAGTAGCCATCAAAGACTACGGTACATCCTATTTCATGGTAGTTTTTCAGGATAAAGTTTATGTACCCTTGGCAGATTGTTGAGATCCTCGCACCTCTATGCCAAATTACTTTATGTAGGAGGAGCCCTCCATCAAGTACGATGTATAACTGCGCAACACATACATCTTTTGTCGCAGTGTTAAACAGTTTGTACAGAGCTGATTTAGGAGATTTCCTCATCCCACCCTCACTGAATAGGGCTAGCGGGAACGGGGCTAGTTCATACTCCATGTACAGCTTGAGATCTTCGTCTGTTTTCTTGCTAATGGATATACGTCGGAACAGCAAGAATGGGTCCACAGAAATCTTTTCGTTGTTGATTTTGATTGACGAACTGACTGTTGATAGGGGAAGAGCTCGATCTTTTCGAGACAATTTGACATTAGAGAAAGCCAAATTTACCATTTTATCCATCGCTTGCTTACCAACGGCAACAGCTTTGTAGCAAGTGATCGTTGTATCTCCAACAACTCCTGTTGCGATTGACATGATTTCACTGGTCTCTGGAAAGGGAGGATATTTCACAAACCAATTGTTGAGCTTGACAGTGTCAGCTGCATCCTTTTTTTGGCGGGATTGTCCAAAATCCACATGCTGCTCACTGGTAGAGAATAGAACTCCACCAAACTCTTCTAAAGAGGTGCAGATATCTTGAGTTGCACTCATCCCTAATACCCATTTGCTAAGAGTGCTTTCTGTGATCCCTCTACCACGTGTCATACCACCCTGGCTAGAAAAAGAACGCATTAAGGTGGTTTCAATTGTCATATCTGACCAGACTCCGGCCCAAAATCTTTCTGATCGGCGCATTGTGAAGTAACTCTCTTTAACAAACTTGTGGTATTCATCGGGTGATAGTTTTTCATGTAGACGTTCCATGTCTTGTAGGTATAGGTGACAGGACTTTGCATAGGGGAAATGTCCTGCTGCATGGAAGTACGGGACCATTTGTCTTACACATTCAAGGTGAACATTAAAGTCTCCAGATCTCTCTGCATGTATATATTTCTTCATTAGGCTTACCATTTTAAAATACTGTATCCACAGTTGTGCGGTAGGTCCTTTGCTGCTCAGTAGCTTTATCGCTTCACCAAATTTCTCAGATAGTGCTTTGAGGTGAGTGTTTTGGTTTAGTGAAGACAGAGATGGGGGCTCTTCCATAAAACTCACTGTAATGTTTTTGATGCAATTCACTTCATCTTCAGTAAACTGGACGCATTTCAAAATCACTGTAGCCAGAGAACATGTTGCTAGTAAGTGGGCTCTTATAGCTCTCGCAAAAGCATGGCCTTGCATGATCTTTTCCACAGATAGAGGTGCATATATTGTGCTTAAAAGTTCATTTAGACCACTTCCAGACATGAGGTATCCAATGGTCCCTAAGAAGGACATTAGTAGATGAAAACCACCCAAGCGAATAATGTATGTTGATAGTAATGAATCAGCAGGAGCACCTGCGACTATCTCTCTCGCTTTCCAGTAAAGTGGCTGGTCAAACGTTACTATTGTCGACTTTTGTGTGAGGCCATCTCCACAATTTCCTGCGTATTGTAGTGCTGTATAAATTGTGTCGTAGCTAGATGGACTTATTAAAGGCGTTTATAAAGGGAAGCGTTATAACTTTTGTCTTTTGGCTGAATTGTCCTGTGGTTATACACTGCATGTACCCTTTCCACCCGGGCAATTGCAAACCTTGCTGTTTAGCCATATACCAAAGGATTTCATAAGGATCAGGATGGTTAGGTTCTTCTGGGATAATTAATTCTTGCACAATCACTGAGTGTAATCCCACTTCCTTGACCTGTAGTGATTGGAGTGGAATAACACCGAGTTTTTCAGTCTCCAGGGAAGTAGGCATCTTGGCCAGTCTGGGAAAGCCTGATCCTGAACGCTCCACATCAGTGGCCGGTGTAATACATTTAATGCCACCCATGGCATGGAAAGAGTTGAGTCCGTCTATGGTACATGCATTGAAGTCGGCGTTATCAAACACAAATTGGCTGAATGAATTCGACTTGACATTTGGTTGAGCGTTTAGAAGAGCAGACATTTCCAACCTTTGAGCTTCGTGGTATGATGCGCAAAACCCCATGTTTGCCAAGAGGTCAATCAATCGTCGTGAGCCAAATTTCCTGTGTAGGAAAAGGGAGAGGCCACTGAGTACTGAAGATGTGTAAGTACGGGGTCTGATTACTGAAGTTATTGCATGAGCTATCGTAACACTCTTTCTCTTGGTTTCTGGTCTTCTCTTCGTTTTGTTCATCATTAAGATTTCAAGGAAACTTAGTAGGCATTCTGGAAGATCTTCTACATCTTTAAAGAAATCATCGACTGGAGGGTATTCCTTGTGATTGAACATTTACTCTGAATATCTTCTCTAATGATTTCGGCCGCTTTTTTCACAATCCTCATTCTTTCCTCACTTTCATTATTCTTTTTTTCTTCATACCAAGCATCACGTATGATTTTTTTGCCGGTATCCATCAAACACAGCACTGGAACGCCAAATCTGTTAGATCCTTTAGAAACTATTAAACGAGACCCATACTTGGCTTGAAGGTGTAGTTTTATTGTTTTCCATACAGGTTTCTCCCCGGTAATTGCATCAAGAATTTCAGTCTGTGAGAACTGGCAGTCTGTATTATTGTCAATGAAGGCATAAACATCATCCATAGCTTTTGCTACGTACTCGAAAGAGGCACTTCCTGATTTCTCATGAGCATACAAGGGCTTGGTGAATTTCAAACGGCAGTCATTATGATAAATTCCATCTTCTGCAACAAGATCATTAACACCGTTAAGGCGAATGATCACTTCTTCACCCCAACTATCACTCCTTAAGTTGGCTGCAGACATAAAAACTTTATGGAAATCAAGAGTGCGAACTGGATGTACTTTTCTCCTTCTTTCTTGATTCTTCTTAGTTTCATCTTGAATGAGCTCTCCACAGATAAAACATTTCTTCTTGAAGTCGAACTTCGGTGATGCAGATCGCAGCACTAATGTTTCAGGTTGAGTAGATGTTGATGCATCGCATCTTCGTTTTTTGAACGCCGTAATAGACTGGATTCTAGTGTAATTTTTTCGACACAGCGTGTGGACGATAAGTGAAGTCACATTTCCTAGTTGATTGATTTTGCAATCACCTCTCTCTTGACTGGCCAATTTAAGGGAGAATATCCCTTTTTCACCAACATTAGAAACATCAGGACTTGAAGCAGTAACTTCCTCGTCACAGACAAAACACTTACTGTTCATTTTGAGGAACCAACACTCAAGACATTGTTATATATGTCACATCAAGACATCTCACTGAAAGAAAAAAAGAAAACATATTTTAGGGCTCTATGCGTGACTACTGGCAGCAATTATTTTGTTTACCTTAATCAGTTTTTTCTTAGAAATTATATACCAGCATATCTTAAATGTAATTGTAGTAAAATGAAATAAAATATACCTATTACTTACGATTCGTTCAGCTTTAGGCCTAACCAGGTAAACATTCAAAATCTCAACAATAATAGACTTGTACTGAATCAGCTATTCATATTTTTGTAACTATATAATTATTAAAATACAATAAAACTATGAAAATAATAGGCATAATCACTTCCATTCATAACAACTCAAAACTAAACTAATTGTAATAACAATTAAACCATATGTTCAATCTAACAGTATCAGAAGTATTGTATATCATATGATCCAATATTACAGTAATGTAGGAGTAATTGTTCAGAACCTACCTTTTAAGCGGTTCTCTAGTGATTGATTTTCATTTGGTTGATATCATGTTTTGTTATACGAACTCATATAAACATCGTAGTTCACTTTCCAATAAGTACTAAGTAATTCTTAATGTTAAATTTAAACTAAATACTTTTAAAACACCAAATAAATGTTGCCTAAAAGTTTAAAAGGAAATAGATTGAATGGTATAACAGTTTAATTATTAAAGAAGTTTGAATTTTCACATCCCTATTTATTGAATACCAATGTTATGCTACGTATTAAGGTTCACTTACCTAAGTCAAACAACGTTCCTTAAATTTATTTTTTCGAATTATAAAATATTCCCAGTGTCTTATAGGCACTCATAAGCACAAATATGGTCGTTTAGTAACTTACTTCACCATAAATAGTGTCTAGATCATGAGCCTAGTGAATAATATACTAGAATTAGTTTGTTAATAAATCTGGTTAGCGAAACTAAACGTAAATATATTTATAAATTTGTATATTTAGTAAAATCAGTACGAGATACAACAACATGAAGTTTGGTCCATAATTTTGAATAGCCCTTTACATTATCTTGAAAGGGTGATAAATTGGAAGATTCATTACTCAACAGCTGTCCCAAAACTCTATTTTTCACAGAAATTATTTTTTCTGATTTAATTATAATTTGAAAATGTTCAACATTGAATTATAATTACTTTTACGACTGAAGGGAAATAGGTAAAAGCGTAAAGTAAGGTATATTATTGAAGGGAATTTAATTACCTACAATCCTGTGGCCAGCACTTATTTTTTTTATACATAGATAGAGAGTTATATGGTCAAAAAAGACCAAATTGTTTAGGAAAACCTGAATTTTTTTGATATTTTCTGACTTTAAGTGGCGATAACACGAAAACTAAAGGAGATATTGAAAAATAGTAAATTACAAACTTGCTGGAAATTTAATAAGCTTTCATTTTGCCTATTACTATAATTTAGCTAGGACGCATGGTTTCCGAGATATCAGCAAAAAACTGAAAAATTGTACCTTCGAGCCCCCCCCCTCCCCTTCAGCACAGGTGCTAGGGTCGGGGACTTTTGATATGTTCACCTCCTAACTATGCTAAACAACGCTGCGAAGTCAGAAATTGTGTTCCAAAACTTTCCCTCTATAACATTTCGTTGCCTGGACTAATAGTAACAGATATTTCATAGATTTTTAGAAAAAAAAGAATACTGTGTACTGCAGTTTTATGATACCGGTATTTTCCTTGGTTTAATTTAATCAGTGTTGTTGCAAAACACTAATAATAAATGTATCAAATAAAGTAAATATGAGCTGAAAGCTATGCTAAGATAAAATAAGAGTATGTTGTATTATTAAATTCAAATTGTAAATATTTCATTTCAACCAAGTCAGCAAATATTTGTAGCAAACTGTTTTATTAGTAAACTTATTGACTGTTTACAATTAACCTATGCTCTTCTTCTCACTTTTGATTTCTGACAACAGCTGGAGTTTCATAACAATTTTTGTTTTCCATGTTAATCTTATGGAGAAATAAGAAACTTAAAAGGGCTCCAGGGCCTCACTCTCTCATTATTTCCCTAAAAAGAAAGTTTCCTGCACAACTTCACGCTACGCTCTTTCCAATGACACCAAAATCATGACAATCGGTTCAGTAGTTTCGGAGGAGTAATTGTCACAAAAGACCTGCTTGCGTATTAAATAAGTATATATATATAGATAGACTTTAAAAAATTAGGAACATCAATCTCCTTAAAACCAAATCACCACAAATCCTTCAACCACTCAAAAGTCACAATACAATAAATCATTAATAAAAACACAAACATTAGCTGTTATAAACTTTAGAATATTGTTATGCCTTTTTAATAGTGTGTCATCAAAATATATAAAAAAACAACATTTCATTTCATATAATTTTATTCATTTCAGTACATCAATACAGAAATAGCGATCTATACTATATAAAGTTGGAAATGATTAATTTACCAAATATCGAAATATAAGAAGGTTTCAACTGACTTATACGATCCCCGCCCATAGATAGAACAGGCACCCTGCTAGTTAAATATCAAGATATCTCTTTTCACCCAAGACAAGGTCCATTAGTGGAAGTAATCATTTTAACAAACATAATAAACAGTTTTGTTTTTTACCAGACAGAAGTACAAACAGATATTAAAAATTTAAGAAAACATCTTTATAACATTTTCTTAATTAAATAATCTAAATGAGAAAAAAAATGTAAATAAAAGTATACTGGTATTCAAAATAAATATTAAACTAATCATTATAATGAATCTAAACTGATTTGTCTTCACTTCTTCAGCCTTCTCTCCCCCAACCTCCATGCCTCCATCGCCATCCACCCTGTCATCAGCCTGGAATATAACAGAACAAAAATTAATACAATCTAACCTTGATATAACGAACCTCGATATAACGAATTCCTTGATATAACGATTTTTTTTAAATCCCCTATAGAACTCTCCATAAGACACAATGTATATTTTACCTCTACATAACAAACAAACCATAACAACGACAACGATTTTGATGAAATTTGGTACAAACGTGTAAACCTACGTTTATTTGAACAAGTTCGCGATCCAGCATGATCGGACCATAGGAACGGGGGTTTTTATGGGGTAAAAATAGGTTTTTCCCATTTTTTACCCAAAAAACATAAAATTTAGCAATTTCTTTCCAAACCATTTTGTAGAGCTTAAAAAAAACAAATAATTTAGTATATTGAAGCGTTATTATGCGCCTAATGGTTACGGAGAAAATTCCAAAAAATTGTAAATTTAAAATTCCCATGTTATTCTTATGGAGAATAAGTAAACTGTTGTAGTTTGCTTGTTTATGAACATATTTTTATCAAATTTGGAAAATGTTTTTATTTTTTACTAACTATTAACGTTTTACAAAAAAACAGTTTTACCCTCCCTGATGCAGCAAACCTAAGTACTTGTTAAACTAATTCTATTTAAATCGGGAATAAATGTTATATTTGTAAGTAGACATTTCAGTGTAAATCAAATCAGTCAAATGGAAATCCGCTTAGTCTGCAGGTTTGCTGCGGTGGGGGTATTTTATTGTTGTTTTTAAATTGAAATATTTGTATATCAGCTTAGAATTAGGAAATTTAACGTCATCAAACAATGTTTATGTTGAGGGTAGGTTAAGTTAAGAGGAACTTGGTTGAAAATATACATATCATGACCATGAAACGCTCATAAAAAGTTATTCATTGAATAGAATGTGAAATCTACAGAAAGTGTCAAAAGTTATAATATAGATAGGTAGTAGCTACCTCTGGATTAGAAAACATCATAACTAATCTATGGGTAGTAATATGAAATTAGGATTTAAAAATTTGTGAAAAGGCAAATGGTGTAAACAATATTTCTCTCAAAATTGCAAAAATATACAATTAATTATCTCCTTGAGAAAAAGTTTCAATTTTTAAGGTGTGTACCCTACTCTTAACACATGTTAATTGTTCAAAAATTTTAAAATGATTCAAGTAAATGTGAACTTTATAATTTCACTATTTTTTACACCAAAATCTTTCAATACAATTATTCACATTAGCGAAATTTGTAATAATTAATTAGGGTTAGATACAACAACAGATATACAATCTCACTTATTTCATAAAATCAATAATCAATGAACCATCAAATATAAGAATAAATAAACATGTCACATTTTATTTATACTCCTTACAGACAGTTAATGAATCTAATCAAAAGAATAGTCCCTGCTCGTATTGATTCATTGTACTTGTTAACTGCCGATGAAATAACCAATATTTATACAATCAATATTCAAAAGTAGGCCTAAAAAGCAGATATTCTGATAATGTCTTTGAATATTAGCTTTGTATTCTACAAGCAGAAAGACAACAATTAACGTGCGGGAGACTACCTGACTGAGGGTAGAACGAAACTTGTTCGCAAACGGGACTCCTTCCCAGGTACCTCACCCCACAGCCAAAAATTTGTTTGCAAACGGGACTGTTCGCAAATGGGACTGTTCGCAAATGGGACGACACCATTCCCACCACCCTCCAACACTCACTCGCTTGACAGGGTGGCAAAGAAACCCGTCAAATAATTTTGTTTGTCAAACGCCCTGAATGACCTTTTTTATTTCTTAAGATAACAAATTGGCCTGGTGGGCAACATTTTATGTCAAATGATGAGGTCATCACTGAAACAGAAGAGTATTTTTGAAGGCTTTTCATGTTTGTAGGGTGCTATTTATTTGGACAGCATTTGAAGGAGGTTTTGCAAAACTTTAAGATAAGTGTATAGAGCTAAATAAAAGGAGATTATAACAAAATAAATCGAATTTATCACAAAAAATTGTGTTATTATATATTTTTCTAAGGTCTTATTGAACCACGCTTGTACTAAATACCTTATTGATGTATGAGAATTTTTTGTTTCAACTGCTTCTGTTGACAGGGGCTTTTCCATTTGTCTTAAAATGATTGTTGTTTCAGTACTTACCAAATGTAAAAACTATGACATATTCAGAAAAATTATAATTATGGTGTCAAAAAATATAGCCTACATTTCCTAAAAAACAAAAGCAAATTTTTGGGCACCTCTCGAGTTAAAATGCTGGTTAAATACTAGTAATTCAGGAGGGTTATGCGAAATAGGCTTGGGGGCAATGGACACGGCCCTGGATTTATAAGTATTAAATTTAAGTAAATGGCAAAACTTACCATTAGTTAGTTCTCTTCAATCTTAGTCTTTACTTCGCCCCATCCTCAATCTCCTCTTCCTCTGACACCTCTCCCCTGTATTCTCCAATGTCGGAGGATATTAATTACAACGCCCCCATTTTACTTACTGGTAGGCTTCAGTTCTGTACAGAAATATTGCAAAAAATAGTGTTATACAAATAATTTTAGTCCAACAAATAATACAAGTGTGTACACTCCTTTCTATATTTGCGATATTCAAATAGGTACAGCTAATAGGAAAATGTTTGAGCAAATCTGGGTCAAGTAATAGAATATTACTTAATAGAATATTAATAGAATATATTAATAGAATATTCTGGGTACAAATATTAGAATTTGTAACAATAATTTGGTTTAGACAAAATAAATTGGTTTAACTTGTTCGCTACCACAATTATATGGAATTTACGTTCGCATAGACCACCGACGCATATTTGCGTCAGCTGATCACGTTGAAATAGACTAACGACGCACACTTGCGTCTGTGTTCGATGTTATTAATCAGCGTATTTCTTAGCAACGGTCTATTTTAAAGCCCTGATTTTATCGTATCGGTCTAGAGGGATATCTGCCGCAAATGTGCGTCGCTTGGTCTGTGGATATGACGATTGGTTACGTCACACAACAGTTGGCAACATTGTTGTTTACATCGTGCATTCCGCGACATCTCAGAACAGATGTAAACGTTATAACCCTTTGCAGTTTTGGCGAGTGGTGGAGTTTCTTTATTTGTTTGTGTAAAAGCTTGAAACAACCAAATTTACAACGACGCTTAAACGTGTGTCGCCTGGTCTATTGAAACGAAAATGTAGGTAATCTTTTTATCTAGATTTCATTAAATAAACTGACCGACGCATATATGCAGCGTTTTAAAAGTTGCTCCAAACGATAATTAAAAACAATATTTATTGCTTACTAATTCACTTAAGGTTAATATGAAGTCAATTCGTCCATTTAAACGATATTTCTCTTTTGGTCTGTTGGCAATGTTATTCCTATATCACTTGGTCTGTAAGCAACGTCATGATCATTCCTTTTGGTCTGTAGGAGTGACCGGACCAACACATATGTGCGTCGCTCAGTAGCGAACGTGTTAAACATTAATTATTTGTTATTTCCCAATTTGCAAAAATGCAAGCTCTAGCCTAATTAAGACATTTCCAAACAACATGTTTCGAGATGTATCCAAATACATTTTAAGTAGGGGCCTAGTTTTAAATTTTTATAAAAAAACT
The DNA here is from genome assembly GCF_028750875.1 of Macrosteles quadrilineatus. Taxonomy (NCBI): domain Eukaryota; kingdom Metazoa; phylum Arthropoda; class Insecta; order Hemiptera; family Cicadellidae; genus Macrosteles; species Macrosteles quadrilineatus. The sequence goes on from NW_026542606.1 coordinate 2,464,540, forward strand.
ATAAATTTGCATAAAGATTATAATTAATTATCCTTATGTTCCACCAAAAACTATTAATAATAGTTTATTTGTGTAGGTAACTAGTGGGCGAAGTGGCACTTTGCTACACATAAGAGAAATGTTTACGCACGAGCCGTAGGCGAGTGTGGAAAGTTTCTCGAGTGCAGCAAAGTCAGTTTGCACTTGTGTTATACATTATATTTTCCCTAAAGTTACCATAAAACATATAAATAATTAGTTGTTCAAACTCTGTTCAACACTAAATGCAAATGATTCAGTTTGGATCAGTTTCTATGGTTGTCGATAATATGGAACCCACCCAAATATGGACAGTAGGCCTAGGACATAAAAATGTTCTTTCCATTTATGATAACCCAACCTAACATAACCGCCGCAAAGCGCTGTATAGCCTATCTGTAGCCTCCGGATAATACTTACCAAAGTACCGATTTGAACATTGAATAACTTAGTTAACAAACATAGCCTAGAATGTATCACAAAGGGGAAAGAATGTTGACTCACCTCACTTAAGTTATGGTTAGACCAAGTAACATTATCACGGCAAAATGGTAATTGCCTCCAGGGTCCACAACTCTGGTCTCTCTTTCTCTCTCATCTGCAGTGATGTCGATGGCAATGTCGTCCAGAAAGGTTAGTCCTCTTAACTTATTGGTTCAAGACAATATTTAAAATAGAGACCAATTTGGGTTCAGGTCAAATTACAGCCTTTGCTCCAGGATCATCTATAAAATTAACATTGATGTCATCAGCAATGAATTATATAATCCAAGTCTAGTCTTACACCAAATACAAACAGCTCTAGAATATTTGACAGCACATAATTTTACGTCCTACACTCATTCCAATGAATATATTTCTTTAATACTTTCTTACTTATTACTTGGCGACCATACAAAGTAGGTACCGTATTTTAGGCCAAGTATGAATGGAAATGAGTGTAGGATCAGGATGAGTGGCGCGATCTTGTAGTCTTGTTAGTGAATAAGGCCGACATTCCTTAGACACAGCTGTTAATTAATAGCCCATACAGCTAATGGCAACTAAGGGACCTACGGTTTATTGTGGAATCCGAACCACATTATTGCCTTGGTATATATGAATTGGTCTAATTATCAGGATAGTACCGCGGATAGTCGTAGTACTCACTCGTGCGGACGTTAATCCACACCAGGGAGTATCGCATCCACAGTGCATGCCTATAAATATCCACAATTCGTGACCTCCTACTAGCTGGATTACAGGACGACGCCACCTGTCCCAGTCATATTGATTATTTCATTCAAACAACTTAGGCCTATATCAATTTTGGGTAATGTTAGGGTAAAACTTAACCTAACTAAGGGAATGAAATATTCAAAATATTAAATAGTCTTGTATAAATATCTTTCATTTGAATGAATGTAGGACATAAACTAAAGTGCAGCCAAATATTTTTACATAGCCTAAACAAATTCTTAAAGTTGACAATGGGTCAGTGTGAAACAGAGACAATCCTAATAGCCTAGGGATAATGCCTATTCAAACATTTGCTACAATATTGCTTGATGGTCCAGAATTAGCCTACGAATAAGCTGTATCTTAGGTTCTTGTTGGTGACTAGGTGACTTACCTAAGTTAGTGTCTGGTAGGCCTAGGACTACTTAATGTTATTAAGTAATCATGTTGATTACGTTTTTTATCCTATAAAAATTAACTTATTTCACATTATTCCTTAAAAACTATTGTTTGTAACACTCGAGTCATCTATTTTCTTGTAAACAAGGAAAGAAATAAAAAAGATAAAAGTCATAAAAGTAATAAATATTTACAATATAAAAGTGTTTAGTCAATAAATGGCCAGCTTGAAGATGTCCGTCGGAATTCGGAATCAAATATTGCGACTCGTGAGTTGAGGAACTGAACGATGAATTAGAACAACTCCTTTTCAGGAGTAGCTCCGAAGAACGGGTGCTTGTCGATATACTGGGACTATTTCAGTGTCGACAAAATGAAACTATTTCATTGTCGACAATATGGGATGTCGACAATTTGTGGTGTCGATCATTTGCGACGTCGGTTATTTGGGATGTCGGTTAAGTGGGAATATTCCAGTGTCGACAAACTGGGAATAATTCAGTTTCGATCAATTTCTACGGTTGTCGATATTATGGAACCCACCCGTATCATAGATAAAACATACTCCCTTTAGACTAACCAACACAAGTAGACTTCTCATCCCATTGTAAATTTTGAAGCTCGTTTTTCATGTCTAGTTCAGGTACGCCACACTGGGCGCTAGTGTCGACGAAATTTGGTTTATATTATTTTAGGGTTAATTTCTTGATTTGTGCGTTACTGTTTGGTTAAATAACTAGGGGACAGCTTATTGTTTATGATTAGATCGTATTATTTGGTTAAACGAGCTTTTAAATGACTGTATTAACGGGAAACAAATTGTAAACAAAACACGACCTCTAACATAAACCGTACAGAACTAACAATAAAATTGTCTTCAGCTGTTCCATTAGGATGAGAAATCTACTAAGGGAGTAGTATGTTTTATCTATGGTAGTATCCAATAATCCAATAGTCAATGGTAATAGCTATTTACGTTAGGTACACGTTACGCAAGAGCATGTTTACATCACTTAGGTGAATTATGCAACTCGCTTCCATTCGTTGCTTCCATTCACCTGCGTGATGTAAAAACGCTCTTACTACACTTGTAACGTAAATAGCAATTACAGTTCTTGAAGTGGTACGGTAAAATATATACAATCAATTTTCGAATAAAAATAACTAAAAAATATTGAAGAGCTCTATTTGTAAGCTTGATAACCTCTCCATCTCCACTTTTAGGGGCGCGAGAAGATCAATCCATACTAAAAATATTTGGTAACTTAGCCTTAAAAGATGTGATTTTGCATAGCCTTATGACGCTTATCTCTGTTATACTCGAACATTTTTACCAAATTTATTAAATATTTCATATTAACTTATTTACATAATTTAAAGCGTCAACAACTTACTAGATTTTCCCCCTTAAGCTTTATTCCTTTCTAGGTAGTTTTTAAGAGAGCTTAGAGTAGTAGTATGGCGTAAAATATCGTCCCGTCACTCGTCCAAAATGTGTTTGAATCCCGCACTCGACTTCATTTTGTTCTGAAACCACTAACCAAAACATTTTTTGTTAACACAGTTTTATTTACAATCTAATTAAATAAATTAAATGGCCGTTTATCAACAAATAATGCATACACAGAGTAAAATAAAAGAATTTTAAAGAAGGAAGTAGGCCTACAAAGACCTCATGGTTGTGTGGACAGAATTTGCCATTTTATTACCGTTGCCAATTAGGGGTTATTTTTATTTACTAACGGGAGAGGCACACTATCTTTATTTATGATTCCTGTGAACACACTTTCAGTAATGGGGGTTGCACACTTTTTTTATTAATGATTCCTGTGAGCACAGTTTTTGGCATGGTTCATTGATCTGTAGCTGAAATGGGCGGGCTGTGTCATTTTATTACTCTTACCAATTAGGGGTTATTTGATTAGTAACGGGGTGGCATACTTTTTTATCAATGATTCCTCTCAGCACACTTTCAGCACAGGTTTTTGGCATGACTACTCCATGGTCGACATTACTTCCACAGGGAAAAAATTAAAGGCAATATACATATAAAACCATGCCCTAAAATTAAAGATGACGAAGGATACGACAAATGTCGACCGAAGTCGGGAACAGCCACACATCAGAGCTCGTAGCCGTAACACATGCACAACGCATGCGGTTGGTATCACTGCTGCGCAATGTTCAGAATTGTTGATAGGGCGCAGCACTGTACGGTGAATAACCTTCTTTTCTCCCTCTACTTCCGTCTTGCCGGGTGGAGCCCATGTAACGGTCTCAGTCGTTCTCCATCACGTGTGTGAATAACTGTTCGTAACTCTAGTTCGTCTCTCTCTCTCCCTTTGCAGTCGCGATGACCTTCCGGTAATATTTATTATTGTAACTATTGAAAGTAATGTAACAGTATAGTGTAGTATAAAGTGTAATCCTTAAAAGTGTAATTGGCAGCTAAATTACTTTTGTATAATAAACCATCGTTTTTCTCTAATCTTTTCGAACTCGTTATTAATCCAACATCTCCCACTGGATGCCTTGATGAACAACGAGAGCTCGAGCTACAGCTAACCCATTTTACTCAGTTAAGGACTTCATGAAATATAAAATTAAAGCGGAATCATTCATACTGTAAATCAAGAATTCTCAATCGTCATTCTCAATCTTTGTTACTTATAGATATGAACATGTTTAGTAATATTTTATCTAAAGTAATTTGACAATGCCTATTCCTATGTACAACTTGGTCAATGGCAATAAACTTTCTTATTCTTAGACTTTTAGCACAGTTTTTTTGGCATGGGTTATAGATCTGTAGCTGAAATGGGCGGGCCAGCCGTGATTCTGGCCTGCCCAAATACAATTGATTATATCATAATTATTAGAAGAGCACACATTTTTAAAACCTGTTATAAAGAGCATACTTTTACTTTCTTCCCCTATACCATAGTGGAGAAAGTATTGTTTTCGTCAACATTTTCGAGTTTGAGTTTTCAGTGGATATATCCGTTTTGGGTCCCCCTGGACCCAAAAAAAGTGGTTTTTGAAGTGATGTGTGTGTGGGGGGGGGGTGTGTGTGTCTGTGTGTCTGGATGTGTACAGAGCTAGGGACTACACCTGTGGTCCGATTTCGATGAAATTTGGTATGTAGGTTTCTAATCCATGATATCTACATGTGTTTTTTTCATTTTTTTAAATTTTGATTTTTAATGGGGATTTCCCATAAAAACCCATAAAAACCGGAAAATCGGATTTTCTCAAAAATGGTCAAAACTATTTTGATAAAAATTTATTATGTTGTAGCCCTTTAAATTCTGAACAAAATGGTACAAATTCCGTTTCTGTAAAAATTACGGTTCAAAAGTTATGGTAAATTATGTTATTTTCCCATAAAACCCCATAAAATAACAAAAAATTGGATTTATGACAAAAACCGGTTTTGATTTTACATAGCATGTATGGTCCTTACAATTTTGATCGTTTTTTTTTCATTTTTAGAAATTTTTATTTTTAATGGGGATTTTCCCATAAAACCCCATAAAATAACTGAAAAATAGGATTTTCCCGAAAATGGCCCGAACGATTTTGATAAAAATTTAGTATGTTATAGTCCTTTATATTTTGAACAAAATGGTACAAATCCCATTTCTGTAAAAATTACGGTTCAAAAGTTATTGTAAATTATGTTATTTTCCCATAAAAACCCCATAAAATAACGGAAAAATCGGATTTTCCCAAAATTGGCTCGATCAATTTTGATAAAAATTTAGTATATTATAGTCCTTTCAATTCCGAACAAAATTGTACAATTCCCATTTCCGTATACTAGTGTACCTCTTGCTCGAATTCGATAAATTGCGAAGCATTACAGGCGACTCACGAAGATTATGGAAATACTCACGATCTACACAACAGTTAGACATAATCAAAATCTTTTGTAAATATCTTGTCTTTTCTCAAAAAGCTGATGTTGTTTTTTAGTGGTTGTAAAAATTTTTCCCTCTCATAGCCGCATTAGGTTGTCTTTAATAACGATTATAAAGGAATAAAAACATTATTTCTTTTCTTCTACTTGGTTGTGTTCTATGACTTTTTCTATGTTTCCATTGTTTGCAAATCGGTTATTTCAATGATTGCTCAAGAAATGTAGCATATTGTTAATTTAGTTTTATTTTTAGCCCATATCAAATTGTCCAGGATTTCTCGCTTTTTTCCATTGTAATAATTTCACCAACCCAAGTTCCGTCTACAGATTGAATACGCCAAAGAATATCATCTACGTACAATCTCCAAGAAGTGGTAAAAAAGGCAGAAACCAAGCCATACAATAGATATAAGTTAACTACATAAGAAATAATTTAAGAGTTACTGTGATATTAGGATTTTCCACTGATTTGGTAATAGAACATTATATTGCAAAACATGACACGATGCAGAATAAAATCGATTTTAAAATCAGAAAAACCCATTCCCATTGCAAATACTGTACTTCATTTTGAAAAAATTCAATAAAACACAATTTAAATATTAACAGCTGTTTCATTAAAAAGTAGTGTTGAATTATGCATATGGTAAACAAATTTGAAGATGCAACTTTAAAGGCTTCTGGGGCAGAGCCCCAAGGGAATTTGCCTCGTTCCTCTTTTGATGGCTCATCTATAGACCAAGAGTAGAGTGGGAGTAGAGTGTCATGGCGGATGGTCTCAGTGATCCAAATTGTGGCTCTTGCTTTAAAATAGTAAAAAGTAATAGTAATGGTCTTTTTTGTGACGGTTTTTGCCGCAAATGGTATCATATCGCCTGTGTAAATGTAAACAAAAATGATTATGACTTCTTGTGTCAGTTGGAAGATCGCTGCAAGTGGTTTTGTGAGTCATGCGATTCTAACCTAAAACGACTGCAGAAACGTATTTGTAATATTGATGAGTTTCTTAATTTAAATTCTATCGTGGAAAACTTAGTACATCTTGTCAAAGGAGTTGTTGATGATAACTCACAGCTAAATAAAAAGCTCGACAGGTTAATGTACTCACAGAGGCTGGCTCCTGATTCTGATTCAAATCAGATTTCTGCTGGCTCTGAAGAAACCGAAGTTGTGCAGATAAAATCAGCGTCAGGCCTAGGCCTAGTAAAATCTAAGACTGTAGATACTAGTGTACCTAGAGCCCTCAACTCAAACCCTGCAAAAAGTGGTAGCCTAAAACTCAAACTAAGTCATTCGAAGGCAATAGGGCTAGTTTTGCTGACAAAGTAAAATCCCTCCCTGTGCGAAAACGGTTTGCTGGTAATAAGCCTATGCCTATGATAGGAACAAAGACTTCAGTTGAAACTGTAAATGGCCTAACCTTAAAAGTTGTGGAGAAAAAATCCTGGCTATTTGTCTCAAGAGTACAGCCAGATGTTAATGTTGAATCCTTTCCGGACTTTATGAAAAAGGGTGGTATAGAAGACGTTGTGTGTGAAAAACTATCTACGAGGTATCCCTCGTATGCCTCTTTTAAGGTAGGTGTCTCATCCAGTGACTACGATAAGGTATGGAAGGCTGGCTTCTGGCCCAAAGGGACCTTTGTGAGTCAATTTATTCCAAAACGGCCTATTAGTTCTAACACAAAGACTTTTTTAGGGAATCAAAACCAATAAAATCAGGGACCTTTGGTGATTCTCACAAACTCTTATTCTGTAATATACGTAGCCTTGACAAGAAATCTGATGAACTTGAAGTTGCTTTGGTGAGTAATCCACACGACTTCATCTGCTTATCTGAACATTGGTTGAGTGAAGTTAGTCTAGGTGTTAAGCGGATTAAAGGCTTTTCCCCTGTTAGTTCCTTTTGTCGCTCAGATCATAAAGGAGGTGGAGTTGCGCTGTATGTGTCTGATCAACTCTTAAATAGTGTTAAGGTTATTAACGTTACACAATTTTGCCTTGAAATGCATCATGAGTTTGCATGTGTAGCACTTGTAGCGCTTAAACTGCTTGTTGTAGGTGTTTACCGACTTCCAGCTGGCAATATGGATGCTTTTATCTCTGCCTTGGAAATGCTTGTCCTTAGCCTTGCAAACTTAAGGAGTAAGTATAACCTCATTGTGGGAGGTAATTTTAACATTGATGTGCTGGACCTTGCAAATCCTAGGACTGTGCGGTTTTGTGATGTTTTAAGATCTTTAAACCTGTATTGCACAAATTTTCAACCTACTAGGTATGATGCATGCTTATATAACGTAGCCACAGACTTGAGTCATGGACGCTTTGGAGTTGACGTGCTTTCCTGGGCGGTAAGTGATCATGATCCTGTATCTTATCTTTTGCTGTTTCTAGGGTTCAAGAAGACAATTTCTCTCCATTAGAGAAACAAACTATTGTTGCACCCTTAACTCAAGCAAGAGTGTTTGATTTTACTGAGCAATTCAGCCGGGTGAACTGGCACAATTTGTTGACGTACTCAGATGCTGAGAAAAACTTTAATACATTCTTTAATGTATTTTTAAACCTTTGTTTTCCTGTAAAGTGTGTTGTGTAAGCCAAAAGAAGAAGTCTAATTCTCAGAGGATCACCCCTGAAATCTTAGCAAAGAAAAAGTGGGTGATCACGGCTTATGATGTGTATAAAGTAAAAAGAACACAGCAAGCAAAGACTACTTATAACAACTTGAAAAAGGAGTATAGACTAGAACTGCAGGCAGCTAAGCAGAACTTCTATGGTTTACAAATTCAAACAGCTACCAATCCTTGTTCGGCTGCTTGGAGGATCATTCGTTCCCAGACCAAGCCCTTAACTACCAGGTCGACTAACGTTTCTCCGGATACGTTTAATAACTTCTTCCTAGACTCTGTCCAAGTGGTAAGAGATGACTTTGGTACTCCAGAGGTTACTGCAGTTCAGCTGATGAGCCAATCTCCCCAGGTGCAGACCCAACTTAAATGGAGGCTAGTGGGGTGTGATGACGTCATAAATGTGGTCCGTAGTATGAAAAATACTAAGAGTAAGGATGTTCATAATATCTCTAGTGAATTCTTAAAATGCATTATTACTACCATTGCCTGGCCTTTAACGTATTGTTTTAATCATTGTATGTTACAAGGTGTTTTTCCAGCTTGCCTGAAGAAATCGAAGGTCGTGCCTGTCTATAAGAAAGGTGCGTGGGACGAGCCCGGGAGTTTCAGGCCTATCTCTCTTATTCCAATCCTGTCTAAAGTGTTCGAGTCCTTGTTGAAAACACAGTTGTGTTCACATTTTGAAGTCAACGGGTTGTTCTCTGCCTCCCAGTATGGTTTCCGGGCCGGTCTATCCACTGTGGATGCGGTGGACAGCCTGATTCAGCATGTCTTGAGCTCCTTTGAGTCGGGTGGCTTTGCTGGGGCCACCTTGTGTGACCTCAGTAAGGCTTTCGATACTGTGGATCATGACGTGCTGCTCTGTAAGTTATATCATTACGGAATCGGAGGTGTCGAACTGCAACTGCTCCGGTCATACTTGGGGGGACGTGAGCAGCTGGTTGTTGTGAATGGCCAGTGCTCTCGGTCTCGTCCTGTTGCCCATGGTGTTCCGCAGGGGTCTGTCCTCGGGCCTCTGCTATTTATAATAATGATGAATGATTTGCCCAGTCATGTTGAAGGTGGTGTGGTCTGTTATGCAGATGACACCACACTGGTTCATAGCTCAAAAAATTTTCAAAATCTTGAGGAACTCATGGAGCAATCCCTTGTACAGGCCTCGGTTTGGTTCCATGCTAACTTTTTGTCTCTCAATGAAACCAAAACACAATCTTTGGTCTTTACGCTGAAAAACATTAAACAAGATGTGACCTCTGTTAAGCTCCTGGGTATTTGCATTGATACAAAACTGACTTGAAGCCCTCATATAACCTTGGTTTGCAGTAAACTTTCCAGAGTTATCTTCCTTTTGAGAAGTCTAAGTAGTTGTCTAAATAAAAACTGTTTAAAAAAAGCCTATGTAGCTTTTTTTCAAGGAGTTCTTTTGTATGGACTCAGACTCTGGGGTGGGTCTGCTGAAATTAATGAGGTATTGCTAATACAAAAAAGAGCTGTAAGAATCCTAGCAAACGCTGAGTATGATGCCCCTTGCAGACCTCTCTTTGTAAATGAGGAAATCATGACTGTATGTAGTGTATGTTTTTGTTTCAGTTGTGCATGTAAAAAATGATCTCCAGTCACTTAGTCGTAGGGGTGATTATCATATGTACAATACCAGAAATAAGAACAATATTGATGTACCTTATGTTAGGTTAAGCAAAACAAAAAGAAATTCCAGTCAGTTAAGCATAAGGCTTCTTTTTTTTTAACTTTATTTAATTTACAATCTGTTCAAGTTGAACAATAAGCAAATGATATAACTAGTAATACAAAAATAACTTGAAGAACATGAGCTAGTGATTGACCACCGTCAACACTAGCAAACAAAGAGAATTTTGATAACACTTAGCCGAATCTGAATGGTAGGTCCAATATCGTATGTCGCTTCAGTCTGTAAATGGTGTTGTGATTGTCCAATAAATTAAGTGCAAGATGATTTGAATGATTTTCCAATTTCATAATGTATTTTTCACTATATTTTGTAATTTCTTCTTTTACTGTTCGAATTTGAAGATCATTGTGAAGTGTTCTGTTGGTAACAAACCAAGGAGCGTTGACAATTTTACGTAATAATTTTGATTGGTAACGTTGAATAATTTCAATGTTTGAGGTACTTGCTGATCCCCAAAGCTGAATACCATAAGTCCAAATTGGTTTTAAAACTGTTTTGTACAGTAACAATTTATTTTGTGTACTGAGTTTTGATTTAGATCCAAGAAGCCAATTAAGTTTAGTTGTTTTTAAATTTAGATGTTGCCTTTTAGTCCAGATATGTGCCTTCCAATTAAGCTTTGCATCTAAGTGCATGCCCAAGTATTTTATTTCCGTTACTTGAGGGAGGTGAATATTGTTCATGGATACTGGAGGACATGTAGCCTGATTTAAGGTAAAAGTAATGTGTGCTGATTTATTTTCATTAATTTTGAACCTCCATGTTTTAAACCAATGAGAAATTTCATCCAAGTTTAGCTGTAAATTTGCTGTAGCTTGAGCTGGATTGTCGTAATAAGGCTTCTTAATCACATTTCTTGTACAGCTTGGAACCAAACCAACAGAAAATTCAAAAACAATTTCCGGGCACTTTTATTGGCTTTCCCACTCTATAAAACCAGTGATTTCTTCGACATTCCCAAGGAGACTGTGAGAGAGTTTTTCCTATGTACGTAAGTAACAGATTGTTTTGTTTTGTCTTGACAGTAGTTTTGTGCATGGTTTGTTTTTGGTTTTGTTTGCTGTGTGATTTTTGCATTTTAGTTCTAATTTTTATGAAAATTGTATATTGTTATTTGTTCTGACGATGCCTATTGCATTTCATGCCTAATGGAAAATAAAGCATTTCATTTCATTTCAAGACCTTTCTTTAGAGACCCCTACCAAGTTTCTAGGCCCAGCCGTTCTCTCAAATTAGCTGGGACAAAAACCCAGTTTTTCCTCCATAAGAATAACATGGGATGGGAATTCAAAGGCCACTGGGGCAGAGCCCCAAGGGAATTTACCACGTTTCTCTTTTGATGGCTCATCTACAGACCAAGACCTTTCTTTAGACACCTCTACCGAGTTTCTATGCCAGGCCGTTCTCTCAATTTAGCTATGACAAAGAAAAACAGTTTCAAATTAATATATAGATTTACTCTCACTGCTTACACATGATAAAGGTTGTTGACAAACTTATGGGAGAAAGTATGTGTTAGAATGCTAATACCGTTTATTATCTATATATGTTAATAGCTAATAACGTCTTCTTCGTCTGAGTTCGACGTAGTAAGCGCACTTAAGCATTAATACCCCCGCCGCAGCAAACCTGCCGACTTAGCGAATTTCCATTTGTCTGAATTGATTTTCAGTTAAATATATTTTAATAACTTTAGGTTTAACGAGTACCTAGGTTTGCTGCTACAAGGAAACTAATAAAGTGTGTTTTTGAGTAAAATATTGATAGCTTAGTACAAAATAAATAAATTTGCCAAGTTTGGTCAAAATATATCCATAAACAAGCAAACTACAACATTTGACAATACAGTATTCTCCATATAAGAATAACATGGGAATTTTAAATTTACAATTTTTTTAATTTTCTCCGTTACTAATAATCGAACAAAAATTCTTTTATATACTAAATTATTTTTTTTTTAAGCTCTTTAAAAAGGTCTAAAGAGAAATCGGGAAATTTTGTGTTTTGAGGGTCAAAAGTGAGAAAAACCAATTTTTACCCCATAAAACCCCCCGTAAAGCCCCGTTCCCATGGTCCGATCGTGCTGGTTTGCGAACTCATTCAAGTTTATCCCGCTTTACACCTTTAAACCAAATTTCATCAAAATCGGGCAAAAATTACTCAAGTTATCGCGTTCACGGACGTATATATATATATATATATATATATATATATATATAAGTCTATATATATATACATATATAAAAATTTTAACGAATGGTGTTTTTGGCCTCTGGGTACATCAAAATGAAAAAGTAAATCGGTCCCGGGTCTAGGTCTTACCATGCCACCTACGGTAATAGCTACTTCCCTATAGGGAAATTCGCTAAAACAACGTAACTGCACTAAATTTGCACTCCTCTGATTGCACAATCACAATAGACGCAACTGTAGTTGTAAAACAGTCACACCGTGTGCGGACAGAAGTTTTGTTTCAGTTGCAAACTGGTTCCAGACGCAACTGGTTTGCAACAGTTGTTGTAAAACAGTCACACCGTGTGCGCCGGGCCCATCTAAACAGCTCCATTAAAGATATACAGTGAAGCTATTACACAAATAGCTGTTATCGCAGGAACTGTTCCAAGTCCAAGGCCTTCTGTGCATGTGGAAGCTGAGATGCTCGTGGGTACAGAACGTCGAGTGTCTATAGTACCACTACCGCTCCGCACGATTTTTATTTCAGCTGCAGTTTTTTAATACGGACAAAATAAGAGTTTAAAAATTAGAAATTTAAAAAGAATAATTATTATAGGCCTAAAACTAAAAAAAATATGTAATTAATTTTTTAATTAAACTGTCATAACCTAACCTAACTAACCAAACTTGCTGATAATGAAAAAATTGAATAATGGTTTAATAATAGAAAAAAATAGTTCTGTTCATAAAATAAAACTATAAACGCCTCAAATTAAATTTTATATTTTTTAATTTTTTAAAATTAAACTGTCATAACCTAACCAAACTAACCAAACTTGCTGACAATGAAAAAATTGAATGAAGGTTTACTAATCGAAAAAATAGTTCTGTTCATAAAATAAAACTATAAATAGCTCAAATTAAATTTTATAAGGTTTTAATTATAAAATTTAACTGTTATAACCTAACAAAACTAACCAAACTTGCTGATAATGCAAAAATCTTAGACAAAAAGTTGGTGCACCCGATGGGTTTCGAAACCCGGCACCATAAGTTTGGTAGCCCGGCACGCTATCCACTAGACCACCGAGGCCGATGACTTCTACCCGTTTCATTGCGCTAATGGTGTTCCCTCAGCCAATAGGATGCTCTCATTTTGTTCTTATTAAAATAACTGCAGCTGAAATAAAAATTGTGCTACCGCTCCGCTACGCTGAATTTTTATTTCAGGATTAGTGTTGCCTTGAGTATTATTTTGAGGCTTCTGATTGGCTGAGGGAACATCATTACCGCGACGATACGGTAGATGCCAACGGCCTCGGTGGTGTAGTGGATAGAGTGCTGGGCTGATGTGATGATCCGAAGAACCCGGGTTCGAATCCCACCCGAAGCACTATCTTTTTTGTATTGGATTTTTTTCATTATCAACAAGTTTGGTTGGTTTAGTTAGGTTATGACGGTTTAATTTTATAATTAAAACATTATGAAATTGAATTTGACCCATTTATGAACAGAAATATTTTTTTCGGTTAAACCTTCATTTGATTTTTCATTGTTAGCAAGTCTGGTTAGTTTGGTTAGGTTATGATAGTTTAATTTTATAATAAAAATACCCCCGCCGCAGCAAACCTGCCGACTAAGCGAATTTCCATTTGTCTGAATTGATTTTCAGTTAAATATATTTTAATAACATTAGGTTTAACGAGTACCTAGGTTTGCTGCTACAAGGAACCTAATAAAGTGTGTTTTTGAGTAGAATATTGATAGCTTAGTACAAAATAAATAAATTTGCCAAGTTTGATCAAAATATATCCATAAACAAGCAAATTACAACATTTGACAATATTCTCCATAAGAATAACATGGGAATTTTAAATTTACAATTTTTTTTATTTTCTCCGTTACTAATAATCGAACAAAAATACTTTTATATACTAAATTATTTGTTTTTTTAAGCTCTTTAAAAAGGTCTAAAGAGAAATTGGGAATTTTTGTGTTTTGAGGGTCAAAAGTGAGAAAAACCAATTTTTACCCCATAAAACCCCCCCTAAAGCCCCGTTCCCATGGTCCGATCATGCTGGTTCGCGAACTCATTCAAGTTTATCTCGCTTTACACCTTTAAACCAAATTTCATCAAAATCGGACCAAAATTACTCAAGTTATCGCGTTCACGGACGTATATATATATATAAATCTATATATATATATATATATATATATATATATATATACATATATAAAAATTTGGACGAATGGTTTTTTTGGCCTCTGGGGACATCAAAATGAAAAAGTAAATCGGTCCCGGGTCAAGGTCTTACCGTGCCACCTACGGTAATAGCTACTTCCCTATAGGGAAATTCGCTAAAATATAAAATTTAATTTGAGGCATTTATAATTTTATTCTATGAACAAAAATAATTTTTCAATTACTAAACCTTCGTTTTTAGTCAATCAGAAGCCTCTGACACTGTTGGCAAAATTAATCCTGAAATACAAATTGTGCCTCCGCTACACGGTGCACAACAGCACAACACACAGACAGACATAAACATACCAACATAACATAACCTCTTTTCTTTGTGTTTATAAAATTAATAGCCTATCTCATTTAAATTCAATCATAATAGAGTTGTACATTTTAATGATTTGATATTGCATTTTGTTTGTAACAGTTTATTGTTTCTTTCTTTCTATTGTTGTTGCTTTTCTTGACAAAAAACATTTATTTTATGTAGGCTATACCGGTAACCAATATTAAGTTACCTAACTCAGAATTAATTAAAATATAGCCTACCTACTCTGGAGTACGCCCAAGTTATTTATTCACATATTTTATTTGTTTGGAATTAATAAGCTTAGTTATGATTTTGAAATATACATTGTTTACACTGACAGTTTCAGTAGTTCCACTCTTTATTATATTAAAAGATGCAAAATCCTTCAATTTTATTCCTAAAGTAATCCTGGACAGCGTATCAGTAGTTAATTCTGAATCCTTTAACCAATTATTAGCATCTGGTATCTTCACATACTTCACAGCCATTGGTGTAATAAAATCAGAGGAAACTGATAGTGCCTCTAACTCTTTGTTTACGGAAGAAGAAATTAAACAGTTTAACGGAATCAGTAAAGATAAACGACTTTACCTCGCAATATTAGGCAACGTATTCGACGTTTCAAAAGCTGCCAAATATTATGGGCCTGGTGAGACGTACAATGCATTTACAGGTAGGCTAATTGTTCCAATATTTATTCATTATTAGGTATGCTACACTAAAGTCTCAATTAGGCTAGCGATTGACCATAGCCATCCCTAGTATACTAGAGACGGCTATGGATTGACTCATTTTTTTGTGCTCACTAATTTTTAGGTGACTTGAGTTGTGTCTTCCACATTAAGATGATGGCCTACCCTAATATTGAACCATTGGTGTTAGGAATGGTCAAGGATATCCAATTTATCCGTTATTTTATGAGTTTTTATGGGAAAATCACCATTAAAAATCAAAATTTCAAAAAAATGAAAAAATGCCTGGAGATACCATGGATTAAAACCTACATATAAAATTTCATAGAAATCGGACCACGGGTGTAAGTTAGTCCCCATTCACATCCAGACACACAGACATCACTTCGAAAACAACTTTTTTTGGTCCAGGGGGACCCAAAACGAATATAACTTATCCACTCAAAACTCAAACTCGAAAATTTTGATGAAAACAATAGGCCTACTTTCTCCATATACTACTATGGTGGAGGGGGAGAAAGTAAAACTATGATATGCAACGAGAACTATCGAAATAGGATTGTTTACAGTTACTTTTATGTTTTTAATTTCATGAATCATTTGTGATATTTTGCGAATCTTTAACAATTTTTATGGGAAGGTCTACAGTAACAAATCTAATCACCTTTGAGCAGTACATATATTCATCAAACTTTGATAATAGAGCCCAAGTTGATGCCTTGTTTCTCGACTTTAGTAAGGCTTTCGATAAAGTGAGCCACGATCATCTTATTGCTAAACTGAAGGCCTATGGTATTATTGGCAAACGGAACTTCTATTGTGGATTGACAATTACCTGAGGATAGACACTCGATAGTCAGATTTGCAAATGCTGAGTCTCTACCCATGAAAGTTTTGTCAGGGGTTCCCCAGGGATCTCTCTTGGGGCCTTGTCTGTTTAACATCTTTATAAATGATATAGGGGAAGTAATTGAGTCCGAATACCTGTTATTTGCCGATGATATAAAATTATTTAAAACGATCAGAAATGTTAGTGATGGTGAATCTCTGCAGAGAACTCTCGCTGGCATCGAGTCTTGGTGCAAGCAGAATTTGATGTATCTCAATGTATCTAAATGCAATGTAATATCCTTTACAAGACGTGAAACTATTGTACATATAGATTATCGGTTGGATGGTACTCCCCTGAGCCGGTGCCACGTAATTAAAGACCTCGGAGTCTATTGGAATTCTTCCCTTACGCCTGAGCACCACGTAAATGAAATCTGCAGGAAAGCTTGTGGAATCCTCGGTCTGATCTTCAGAGTGTCAAGAAATGGATTTTCAATAAAAACTCGTAACTACCCTTTACAAGACACTCCTACGCCCGATTTTGGAATATGCGTCGGTGGTTTGGAAACCTTACCATGACATCTACGTTTCTCGGTTACAGCGAATTCAGAGAAGATTTGCCAGAATGATGGGAGTTAGATGTGGCTACAACTATAGAGACGTCCCAGTTGAAGAACTTGAGTGCCTGCTGAACCTTCATACTCTGGCCAAGAGAAGAGATGTTGCGGATCTGGCTTTCTTGTTAAAACTGATCAATGGTAAAATTGACTCTCCTCAGCTGTTGGAAAAGCTGTTATTTCGAGTTCCAGGCAGTACCAGGTCTGCAGATGTTTTCTTCAGGGCGCAGTACAGGACTAACTACCTGGGTAATAGTCCGATGATCCGACTCCAACGACTAGGAAACAAATTCTAGCCTAGACAGTCTAGCCTCCCTTAAACATAAAATTCCACACGATTAATTAATTCACACCTAATTACACTTCACATCCAAATACAGATATACACCAGACTTGAGGAACTATACCACTTACATTAGAATAGGCCTACAACAGTTTAAACTCAGACATCCTACCATACGATTCAGACATACATTTTATTATCATTGTTATCGTTATTATTATTCTTATGCCTTGTTATTGTTATTCATGGTCATTCTGCATTGTTATTGTTATGTCATACTTTATAGCTGTTATTGTTGATTGATTGTATCGATGCTATTGCTGATGAAATGTTGTTTTGTCGTAATTTAATGTTTTGTATTTATATAGGCCTAATCTTATTATAATCTTAACTGATTGTATTTTGTAAATGGCATTGCCATGGAAAATAAAAATGAAAAATGAAATTTATTTTTCTCTATATTGTTTAGGTGGAGTGGTAGAATATTATGGCTATGGTAGATGTGTAATACTAAATAGTATACTGTAAATTTAAAGAAGCGAATTTTTTCAAATCGTGTCCTCCCCCATTGCAAACGCAAAGCTTGAGTAACACTTGTAACAGTGGATTTCAAATATCCCGCCAGATAAGTAAATTGGAGTCAAGCAAGCGTCACTGTGATATCGCTACCCTCCCTCTCCCCCGCCACAAGTCGGAGGGGCACGGACTTCTCTAATAAGTGACCAAGACATTCAGTGCCGTACCGTCAAGCTATCAAGTTATGAATTTTCGTTTATGGTGTAAGTTAGTGCAGTGTCGCTGATTACCGATCGGGGCATACTTCCAAATGGGTAAGTGTCCCTCCAAAAGTCGAAAGTTGTTAATTCTTAAAAAATTTCAGATTTTAATCTCAATTTTTTCAAAGTTTGTCTCGATTTTAATTTTCCAGCATCGAGTTCTTAAAGTATCGAACGTTCTCACTCTCGGTTAGAGGCAAATGTCTCTCACCTCGAGGCTCAAAATCCCTTTAGAAATTTTACACCATATAATCGAACGGAGGCATCTGTCTCGTCGGTTCGATTATAAAAAGGCCCTCTTAATTTCAAGTAATAAATCATTTTGGTTGAGTTTTTATAAAGTGAAAAGTTAGTAAAATTTTATTTTGGAGTGTTCCATTTTGTTGTTCTGTTGGTCATGGGAAGATTAAATATGTTTTATTTTCAGAGAGTGTTAGTTTATCGCTTATTCTCCAACTTAAATTCCCGTTTTGAGTTTTATCCCTTGTATTTTAAAGTCTTACACAGTGTGTAGATAATATATTATGTTGTGTGTAGTATTTATTTATTTTTATTTATTTATTTATTTAACATCATCACATTACATCAATTCTCTTGACAGGTGATTTGTCATTAAGTCTAATAAAATTATACATTGAAAAATCTACATTATATTCCGTGTGGGGTACATATCTCGCATGGTGATACATTTACAGAGAGTGTTATCTTATAGTTTATTCTCCAATTTAAAACCCCCTTTTAAATTGTGATCTCATATTTGTATTTTAAAGTCCTACGAAGAGTGTAGATAAAATGTTACGTTACGAGTAATATTCCGTGTGCGGTAGGTATCTCGCATGGCGATATCACCGTACGTTTGAGCATAACTGTTTTAAGAAAATCATCTTGATAGGCGTTTAGTTGTGAGTTCAAGCTAATTTTCCTCTGTGTTTTGTTTTTGAAGTGGGGTGTACTTTTGGGTATTTTTTACTTGGTAAGCCGCGTGAGGCACATGTCTCGCACGTCAGTAATATTATATCATATTAATTATACCCGCCTTCAGATTAATTCACATATCAAGTCGTAAGGGGCATTTGTCTAGTGCGACGTAATTTGTAAATATGATTTTATTGAATATCGGGAGGGGCATCTGTCTCATTACCCACGATATCCAGTTTATCGTTCATTCTGTAAATGTACCGATTCATTATGTATCTGATAACTTGAGATATTGCAATACATTTAGGCTACTAAAGTGCTATGATTCGTCCATGAGGTGTGAAGTTCGTATGTGTAGTTTGGCGCGAGAAAGGAGCACGTTTCGATAAACTGTAAACCGCTGTGATTAAGGCTCGTTAACCATATATCGATGTATGTATTGCCATAGGTTGAGTAGTTACACAATAAATATCGATTGATTATTAGATGTGGCTAATATTTTCAACACCTGATATATTTCCTTTATACCAGGTAAAATTTAAGGTTACTATAAGGATCGAACCTTCTCTGTGGTTTATCCGAGGCAAATATAATTTATTTTGTATTGTGGGAATAATTGACAAAATAATAACTTTTACTAATAGGCTACATCATTCCCATTACAAACTACAAAAAGCATTTTACACTTATCTTTTTTAATTGGTACAGCAAGTTTGGTTGTTATGTTAGGTTAGCTTAGAACAGTTTCATTTCTTAATCCATATAATAGACTATTTTAGCCTAAACAACATCAGTTGTTAACTTGTGACAATCGGAAAACAAAAATATCGATAGGTATATCGAGAAAAAATCATCGATAATAATGAATGTTCCCTTTAACAGGAAATTACCCTATTTTTTTATTAGTAAATGATTAGTAGTTTTATTGATTAGTAGTTTTTTGAGTAGTTTTCATTTGATTTTTTTTCATTATTAGCAAGTTTGGTTAGGCTATGACGGTTTAATTTTATAATTAAAAAATTATAAGATTAATTTTATAATTTTTCTTAATTTTATAATTAAGTATGACGTCATGGATCAGAAGCCAATCAGAAGCCTTCAAATGACACTGTTGGCAAAACTAATGAAATAAATATTACGAATTATTAGGTCCCATAAGTCAGACCCTTTTTATTCTAGGGTAGACTTTAAAGCTTAATAGGCTAAAAAATAAATGGTGATACAATAATAACACAGCTCCTAATGCAAGATTGAATACGCTGTTTTCCCTCAATTTATTGTTCTTTTTAGGCCGCCTTCTCACTAGATTGCAGCCACTGGGTGGCAGCCGCAAAAAAATCACTCTGTTCTGTGTAGTATTTCTTGGGTTTTCCTCATCTGAGACGTTTCCTTTCTTCTTTGGTTCACCAAGTAATTCAGTAGGCATACCTACTGCTAATAACCAACCTCCACTACTATCCACAAATGCATTGCCCTCTTTATCCATATTGTTAACAAGCAATGAAATGTAAACTAAACAAAGCAATATGAATAACAATAGATCTTAAAACAAACAAGCCCCAATTTAATTGAACTTATTAATTCTCCCGAAAGCTATTACATGTCTTTATTCTTAAGCTTAAGGTATCTTAGTTATGAAAATTCAGTAAAGTTTGTTTTACAGGTCGGGATGGAAGTCGTGCCTTTGTCACAGGAGATTTCACTGAGAGTGGTCTCACTGATGATGTTGAAGGATTGACTTTACAAGAACTTCGCAGTTTAAATGATTGGGTGAAATTTTATTTCAAAGAATATACTTACAAAGGTTTGCATATGAATTTTCCATTGGTCTACTTTTTTCAACTGTGGAATCAGGAGATTACATTTTACCAATCTGTGTTGTTGCTGCATTGCAAACGTAAACAGACTAATCAGAATCAGAATCAATAATCTTTATTCGTTCTGTATGTACATACAGAATAGAGTCAATACATTCAATACATAGGCTACAAATAGTTTTACAGAAATCTTAACATATATAATACTAGTACCATAGAGACATAGTACCGTAGTAACATATAGACTAGTACCATAGATGAAGCAATATAAAGAGATAGGCAGCCATATGGAGTTTAGCGTGGGATATTTTTAGCCTAGTAGTGTGCTGCTCCTAGCGGCAATATCGAGCCCTAAAAATCTGCGTTACCAACGGAAGCGCAAACAATGGCTTTGTTTCCCATTCAGTACGCAACTTCGAGCGCCCGGTTGCCGGTTCATGGATTAAGTTTACTGTGTCTGCTGCTTGATTTTTTTAATGTCACAGATGTGCGAGTTAGCATAAAAATTGCAATTACTCCATTTATATTAAAATCAACATGTACAGTAATACCTTTACTAGTGGATATTATGTCAATGAAGAATTATTTTCATATTAGGCCTAATTTAAACTGATTTAGTATGCAATATTTGTAGCACGCGTGACCTTTATACATTTATTTAGCTAATATAAAAGGTTACCGGTAACTACAATTTAATTGATTTGTTATACTTCAACATTCAATCATTTACTTGGTTAAAACGCAAAAAAACTTTGTTTACTTTTCAAGTTAAAAACTCAGAATGCCCAGCTGGTTTATTTTTATTTCCACCCAAACAAATCTAGATTTTTAGCAAATTTCCCTACAGGGAAGTAGCTATTACCGTGGCATGGTTATAGGCCCGGGACCGATTTACTTTTTAATTTTGATGTCCACAGAGGCTAAAAACACTATTGGTTCAAATTGTTATATGCATATGTGTGTCAGTCAACACGATGACGCGATTAATTTTGGTCCCATTTTCCTGAATCTTGGGTTGAAGGTTTAGGGCGTGAGAAACTTAAATGATTTTCAATTCCAAAAATTTTAAATTTAAAATTCCAATGCCATTCTTATGTAAATTAAGTAAACTGTCGTAGTTTCTTTGCTTATGGATATATGTTGCCCAAGTTAATTTTGTACCCAGGATGGGCCCATAAACAGAGCCTTTATTTAAATTTTCGTTATCTTGTATTGTGATAGGTCTATTGACCCATAATTATTATGTTTACAAAAGAATGTGAGTTCATAAAGATTGTAGTTCTTTGAATTTTACTCTGGTTTGTTACTTGGGCAATACTCTTGTCGTTCCAGAAACAATTTTTAACAATAATTTTTAAGTGTAGTGTTAAAGAGTGGACTAATTTGTGAGGTACCAAATTTTAAGGGGGGTAAAAACGTATTGCTAGTCAACAAACACCGTAGCTTACCCGATTTTTATCCACAACATCTTACTCCTAGGCCTATGTGTTGGCCATAGCTTGGGCTATGGACCAAAGAACGTAGGCCTACTTTTAATAACAGTGAAGTACGCAAACACACCCACAACGATATATTTATTCATAATAGCACTTCGTTTCACATAATAAAGTTAAAACGACCGATTTTACGAATATTTAACGCCGATGACAACATCACTTAACCTCGAAATGGTGTTTGTTGACCAACGACAGACGACAACTAGACCGGCTCAACAGGTGAATTTCCGATCAGCTGTTGGCTAGTTCTCAAACTCACCACCAGAGCGATTAAGTCTCGACCGAGGAAATCATGATTTGAGCCGGACAAGATTATTCGCTGTTTGACCACCGACTAGCTCGCACGAGTTACGAATACCACGACACTACGATATTATTACGAAGGTTAGCTAGTTCGCTTAACAACTACTTATCACGTCTAAATTACCGTATATCTCGTTTTCGCTGTTTTAATACCCCGAGACTTGTCGTCTAAGTTCTAAACCCCGTCTTTGCTTTGGCGGGTGAAAGAATCAAGTCTTGGGAGCAGCTGATTAGAACAATCAAACAGCTACGAATATTAATATTAAATCTATTTTAAATCATCCCACGATAAATTCTCCATTCGATTATATTAATTAGGCCCGACGACTCTGTAGGAATTGCTTTTTACATTAGATTCGATTTTATTATCTACCACAGTCTTTAGCCAGATAGTTTACAGTTTATTACGAGTATTTAAATCACATTGGCCTAAGATTGGATACTCGTCGGCCCTACAGAGTCATTCCAAAGGTTAGGCAAAATTCCCCAAAACACTTTTACGAAGGCTGGGATGATATAGTTCCAACTGAGCGTCTGAAGGATTTCCTGAGCGCTTCTAGAGCTCTGAGCCTTCGCTTAAATTTAAATAAATTGATCAGTCAAAGCCGTGACAACTTCGTATCGACCCCTGGATTTTTCTCGGCTCCTTCTGAGCACTCCGGGGAAGAAATTTGAGTGTGGCCGGTTCTAGGGTAGGCCTGGCCTGACTTAGGTGAATACTAGTTTATTCCCCTCTAGAATTTTGCGTCACAAATTGATTTAGCCTCGAAATAAATTGAGGGAGGATGGCTTTCTTTGAACAATGATAACGCATGCCTTATCCATCGTCAGTTTATTTTAAGTTTTTTGGTGCGATTAAAACTAATGAAAACTGTTTTGTGGATTTCAAAAGACCTTAGAATACCCAAGCCAAGATGCTTACAGTGTTCATCGTACCAAGATAAGCTCAAACAAGTTCAACACATGTAATTGCTGTAGCAATCACTTAAAAAAATTTGAAATACAGCAATATTCATATACTGTATGTATTAATCTAATGGTTATGTATAGGCCTACAAGACTCTACACTTTTAATATTTTTCAAAGATGTTCATTAGACTACTTTTATTAGTATATAATTTAAATTGAAAATATTTTTGTGTAACATATTTGTATATTTTAAGGGTTTGATAATTAATTATGCAAAACATTTGTTTGGAATATTTTTTTAAATTATGAAAAACAGAGCAACTATATACAGAGTGTATATAATGTTGTGTATACAGGCCTTTATACATTAAAATGTGTATACTAGGCCTTTACCAGCAGAATATAATGCTGCAAATTTGAACTCAAACGGACAAACGAGCCAAGAATGACAGATGTTCAAAGATTCATTTAATTTACATTAATTGCTATTATACGCTAACTCCTCAGGGGGCACAGCCCTAGGAATCGGAAGAAAATCGTGAAAGTAAGCATTAGGTCGATATGCACATCAAATTAAAGGTCTTTGTCAAAAGAACGACTCGAGTAAGAAATGGCAGTCGTTCAAAGATTTAAAATGGCAGATTTAAGAAATCTTTGAACGGCTGCCACTTTTAACTCGGTCATTGGATTCAAATTTGCGGCATTATATTATATTCTGCTATTAAAGGTCTTTAATTTGATGTCCATATCAACCTATGCTTCTATTTAAGATTTCCTTCTGACTCCTTGCGGGACGTCCCCATGATATGAGAGAAAATTGATAGTTCCTTAAAAGAATAGGTTTTTAGGTGTGGTGTTGATGTACCAAATCTTATCGATTTATCTGTTGTCGTTTAGAAAATATTAAGCCGGCGCGGGACTTAATACACCCTGTATAAAGTGAGTTTGGACATTAATAAACTGAGTACTCTTGTAAGCATAAAATTAAAATTATTTACTGAAATACTGACTAGGTTTTCACATTAGGGCCATTTCAAAGTAAACAATATAGTTAACGTAAAATAGGTAAATAAATAATAACGTATTACATCGTAGTGTCCAACTTGTTACATAATTTAGTCTTGATTGATATTATTTAAATACAATTTTTTATGCTTGCATTTTCTTTAATTTATCTTTCCTTTATCTCGTTTAATAAAACATTATCTCTATTTCTTCTACTTAGGGGTGTTATATGACTTTCCTATGTTTCCATAGTTTGCAAATCGGCTCTTTCAATGATTGATCAAGAAACGCAGCACAGTGTTAATTAAGTTTTCTTTTTAGTATATCAAATTGCCCAGGCTTTCTCGCTTTTCTCCATTGTAATATTTACGCCAAAACAAATTTAAATAGTAAATATTTCATTTCAACCAAGTAAGTAAATGTTTTTAGCACATGTTTCCTTAAATTTCAACTAAAACTAGTGGCTTGTAGGTACATAAGTCCCTAGAAAGCTCAAATGTAAAACAAATTATTGTAATATTTAACAAACTGAGAATAAAAATTATCTCTGTGTCAGGATTGATATCCCAGTACAACATATCTTTTGTGTAAAAATCAGTTTTTTGTTTGTCTTTGCTTTTGATGATGTTATTTTCGATAAATCATTTAGATTACTCCATAGGTTTAACTCTGCTAAAGGCAGCAAACATGTTTGTGAATAAATATTGGTTTACTACGGTAGCTTTTGTTCTTTTGGTTAATGATGATGAAAAGGCTTCCCTGATTGAAATGTTTTAAATTGTCTTCGTCAAATATGAAAAGGCAAATAAAGGTGTGTTGAGATAAATTTATTAACTTGAAAAAGCTACTATTAGCCTAGTGCAAGATTATGTGTTGGTATTCCTCCTAAAGGTGCGATTGATTACATATTCTATCAAAAAAGGGCCTAATCAACGGCTGATTACTTACTATTTTGCGACTGGTTAGGGTACAGTACCCAGTTATCGAAACCAACCACGAAACTACTTTTCGTCAACATCTTCAAAATGCATGTTGGTTGGTTTTAAGAAACGGAAACTACCTCTAGGTTTTACTGTTATATATGGTTGCTACATTTAGTACCATGTATGCTAGACTATGTTATTTGAACTTTTTTTGGTTGGGGCAACAGGCAGTACTTGGGTTAAAATCTCCTCCAAACAATATTTTTTTCGGCCCATTAAAACTTGCTATAAAACTAACATATGTTTTGAAATCAAAACAAAGCAGAAGTTTTGCATTTAATCTTGAATTGTTTATTATTTATTCAATGTAAACAATCCTTCAATACAACAATAACCTTCAAATTAGAAGAAAAGCTTCAGTATTTTTTCAGCAATACTAAGTTCAATTTCATTGATTTGAGCCATCTTCAATGATTCTACTACTTATCATAACCCATATCCTTAACAAATTTAGTTTAAAATACACTAGTTTGCAATTTCACAATAATTCATTTGATTTCAACTTTGTAAGAGGTAACTAAAGTCTGAATTATTACAGGTAACGTTATACCTGGTTTTAAATAGTATACTACAGTACATTGCAGAATTGACTGGCAAATGAGTAATTCAAATGTAATATTGCTTACTGGCTTGGTGATAAATCGCGATCAGCTGTATTGAAGTAAACAAAAATCAGCAGTAAATGGCTTTTAATGGTATTCTTATGGAGAGCATTTTACGTTATATCTAATTTTGTATTAAAATTTTCCCGCCGTCACTGGATCGAGACCTTTTATTTCCTCTCCCGTCATTCTACGACTTCCCAATCGCCCACAATTTTGACGCAAAGAATCGGTTTACGTAATTATTATATAGATACTAGTGAACCTGTGCGGCTCAATGCCCCGCAAAATAACATAGGAATTTAGGAAACAAATTCATCGTGTTATATATTGACTCAACGTCGAAAATTAAATACAGTAATAATAAAGCCTTAAGGGAAGCAGCCCAGCCATTTTCTAGCTGTATGTATATTATATTTAGTAAATTAATGTAAGTGTTCAAGTTCAAGTATGTTATAAGCAGCGAGCAAGGTTATAGGGTAGTTATTTTTTAAAGATTTTTAAAACACATTTAACAAAACATTTTATTATATCAAACCAATAGGCCTATGTAGCATATTTTGAGGGTCATAAAAATGCTGCTTGAAAAAAACACACTTTTAAAAATAAACACTAAAAAAACAATACTTTTATCACAAAAGCACTTCCATGAATACTATGATTTTAGTCTTAAAGTTACCTTCAGGAAGATTACCCTGGTCAGAGTTTTCCAACGTATATGTGTATCCTATTAAAAGATGTAGCTTTGCTTAAAACAACATATAATATAGTTGCCCACGACTGAAATTGGTCTGGGTAGAACCATGCTGCTCTTTAATTAAAGTGCTTGTGCTGCAAATGCCATGAATAAGATAACAGAAATTAGCATCTTTTCATTTTAAAAGGTAAGTTTGTTTCAGACGGGCACATTTTTATCCTCAAAATCAAAATATGTCCCCACTCACTTGTTCCAGTTAAGTCTTTTTATTGGTAAAAAAAAAACTATTTTTGTGTAATAACATTATTCACATGAAGTAGTTTCACTGTTTAGTTCCAAATGAATTAATAATGTCAAAGATTTGTGATTTTAAATACATAAATTATTATAGTAAAGTTTTCTGGATCATGGTAACTTATGCTCAACTAAATTTTACTATTCCCAGCATTAAAATAAAGTAGTAAGATCCATTATGGGTAAACTTTAAGCTACACAATTCTTGATTAAAATGTAGTATACATTAAGAGTCATAATACATTTGTATACATTTGTACATCGTATGTACATCGATGTACATCGTACATTTGTAATACATATTATAATACAAGGATTTGATAATATCCTTATGTTTTATTTTGATAGTTGCTTTCCTAAGTTAAAGTCTCGTGCCTGTTCAAAATCAAAAAATTGGATTACTCCGGAACTTAAGTTAGCTAAAGATGAAATAATACTATTAAGCCGAGAAATTAGGGTAAATAAGGATAAGTTTTTAATAAAAAAGCTAAAAGACCTGAAAAGAAGCTACGCAGCCCAATTAAATAGTACTAAACGACATTATATCGAAAGCAATATAAGAAATGCCAGTAATGTCTCAAAAACTACTTGGAATATTATTAATAGGGAACTAAACAGAAACCGAGTTCGTGAAAATGAAATCCAATTAAAAATTGGTAACTTTGAATACACTGAACCTGATGATATATGTGAAATATTTAATGATCATTTTGTAAGTTTGGTAGATAGGATTGGGGACTTGTCTTCGGGAGCTCTTGGTGCAATCTCAAATCCTGTAAATTCAGTAAAATTTTATTTAAAGCCTGTTGATGAAGCTGAAGTAGACAAGATTCTTTCTTCTTTTGAAAACAAGTTTACCTGTGGTTTTGATGAAATTCCTATGCCTGTTTTAAAAAGTGCTAAAGATGTTTTAGCTAAACCATTGGCTCATTTAATCAACTCTTCTTTCATTTCAGGAATATTTCCAAGTAAATTAAAAATCTCTAAAATTAAAACATTACATAAATCTGGTAGCAATAAGGACCCTTCTAATTACAGACCATTATCTATTTTGCCATGCTTATCAAAAATCTATGAGCGTGCCATGCATTCACGATTAATGAATTTCTTAGAAAATAATAGCTTATTTGATACTGAGCAACATGGATTCAGGCCCGGTAAATCTGTTGTCACTGCAACAATTGATTTGATAGAAACTATAATTGATGCTATTGATAAGGGTGAGAGCACTGTCGGGGTGTTTATGGATATTAGTAAAGCCTTTGATAGTGTCTGCCATTCAACATTAATTTCAATTTTAAAAAATTTTGGTTTTGCTAACAATGCTTTAAATTGGTTTCAATCTTACCTTGAAAACAGATTACAATATGTGGAAATTAATCATATAAATAACTTCAACCAATTAAGAAATGTAAAATCCTCTTTGAGGTGTATCAAATATGGTGTACCTCAAGGTTCGATTCTTGGTCCCATTTTATTTCTTTGTTATATTAAAGGTCTGCCAACAGCATTAACAGATAATATGGCAAAATTGTGTCTATATGCTGATGATGCAAATTTGTTGGTTTCTGGTAAATGTTTTAATAAAATACAAGAGTCGGCCCAAAACAATCTGTTATCTATAAAAAACTACTTAAACTTCAATAAATTATTTCTCAATTTTAATAAAACCAATTTTATGTCATTCAGTACAGCACAAAAGAAAAATCCAGAATTCTGTATTAAAGTAAATGATCTCCAAATTACTCAGGTAAAGGTAACAAGATTTTTGGGTTTATTGCTTGATGAAAATTTATCATGGTCACTCCATACGGATAAATTGTTACATAAAATTTCCTCGGGTTTATTTGCCTTAAGAAATCTGTCAAAATTTTGTTCCCTTGAGATATTGCTTAAGGTTTACCATGCACATATCAACTCACACATTACATTTGGTATTGAGTTATATGGAGCTACAAGTAATCAAAATTTACAAAGTATTCTAATCCTTCAAAAAAGGGCAATAAGAATCATGTTAAATCTGGATGATGAAGAATCGGCCAAAAAATATTTTCCTAAATTAAAAATTCTAACCGTTTACAGCTCATATATATTGCACACTATTATGCATGTGAGGGCTTCTGAAGACAAGGTGCCACTGCTGGGGGATAATCATAGATATAATACTAGGCATAAAAATTATCCATCCGTAACACAACACAAACTGGAGTTTTATAACAAGAAACCAACAGCTGCAGGTATTAGGTTTTTGTACCATCTACCAAAAGAAATATTTGATATAAAAAACATTAGGTCTTTTAAAAAAAAACTTAAATTGTTACTAATTGATAGAGCATTTTACTCATTTGAAGAGTTTTACAACATGTAATTACATTAATTAAATTTTCCTGTTTTATTTAGTTTAACAAAGTATTTTTAATTAGTAATAAGCTGTTTTGACGCCATTCTGTATTTATGCATATATTTCATGTAGGTATATAATGTATAAATCTTGAATAAAGCTTTTCTGATTCTGATTCTGATTCTGATACACAGCAATTATTATGTAGTAGACTTTGACTATTTTCAAGTAGGCCAAGCAAACATATCTTTCTGTAAATAAAAATTATCTCCCATGTTATCCTTATGGAGAAATACGAAACTTTAAAGGGCCCCAGGGTCTCACTCTCTAATTATTCACCTAAAAAGAAAGTTTCCTGCACAACTTAACGTTCCGCTCTTTCCAATGACACCAAAAACATGTCAATCGGTTCAGTATTTTCGGAGGAGTAATTGTCACAAAAATCCTGCTTGCGTATTAAATAAGTTTTTTTTTATCAGAATTTATTTTACAATCTGTTCAAATATGAGAACAATAAGTAAAACCATAGATAAAACATACTACCCCAAGTAGATTTATCATCCTTATGCAACAGCTGAAGACAATTTTATTGTTAGTTCTGTACGGTTTGTAGAGGTTGTGTTTTGTTTACAATTTGTTTCTAGTTATTACAGTGATTTAAAACCTTGTTTAGCCAAATAATACGATCTAATCATAAATAATAACTTGTCTCCTAGTTATATAACCAAACAGTAAAGCACAAATCAAGAAATTAACCCTAAAATGATAGAAACAAAATTTTGTCGACACTAGCGCCCAGTGTCACCGTACATGAACTAGACACGAAAAACGTGCTTCAAAATTTACAATGGGATGACAAGTCTACTTGTGTTGGTTAGTCTATGGTAAAACATATATCAAAACAATGTCAGGAAGCAAGCACATGTTCATCAACAAGTCTTGCCAAAAATTGGATCAATCATTGAAGTATTTACAGAAATCTGTAGCTTAGGTCCAGCACATGCATAACACTTTTTAATCTGGTAATGCACTGACTATTGTCCAGCAGATTAACAGCAAGACTGTTCGGATGATATTCTAATTTTTCTTGATAATTTTTGCTAAGGTCTGTAATTTCTTCTTTCACTGATTTAATTTTGAAGTCATTCCTAATTTTAGTGTTGGATACAAACCAGGGTGCGCCAATAATTAAATAAGTAAAGATTATTAGCAATTAAATTATCCAGCTGATTATAATGTAAACAAATATGCTCTACATAAGGATAACATGGGAACTTTAAAAGCCACTGGGGCAGAGCCCAAAGGACATTTTGAAAAACTTAATTGCAAATCTTCAAACCTAGACAAACATTTTGGTTTGAGGTGAAATCTTAAAACAAAAAAGCCTTATTAGGCCAGTCAATATCTACACGAAAAAAGGCAAACATCGCAAACGCGCATGTATCTACGATTTTTGTATATGTTGTTAGGTCCCCTAAGAGTAGTTTATACCAAGTTTGCAACCCTGAAAACCCTGTGCTACTCCCATGATACTTAAAAAAACTGTAAAATTCCGGCTCTTTTTTTGTTTTATTGATAAAAACTAAGTGAAGGAAGAGTTTATCAGGTATATGTGCCCTATACTTTTTTAAAGTTAACTAAATTTGCAACAATTTGAACCCAGTTTGAGCCCTTTAAGTCCATTTCTTGCGGATATACAGTTAGTAAAAAATAGGAATATTTTTTAAAACATTGAAAGATTATCGGTAGGCTCATTTACCAAGATGCGTACCGGCTGAAGTAATGGTCATAGAGAAAAGTCTTTAGGTAAGATTTTGTAGAGAATTTAAAAAGCTTTAATTTAATTCCAAATTGGTGTGTCTAGGCCCGATAGCTTCCTAAAAAAAAATAAATATTAAAATAGACTTTGCTTTAATGATGTCATCAATGTAGGTACTGACTACTGTTATTATTTATTTTTTTAAAGATTGCAAGAATGTGAAATTGACATTTTATAGATTTAACACAGGTTGAGGAAGGGGTGGAGGTTGAGTTGGGTTGTCAAATGGGGAAGGTCTACATCCTCATCTAGTACGATAGGAGTGATGTTGTTGCAATTTTGTCCTTGGCAAAAGAGGCATAGAATAGAACACTTGAGCCCAGCCTTTCTGCAAGTGCACGACCCTTCGCAGCCTTTTTTGCATTTGCAAGCTACCATTTCAAAGCAGGATGTGAGGAGCGGGCTCTACGCACATTGTGACGGGCCTTAAACCTTGCTCAATGGTGGTGGCCCATTCCCAGTCACACGGTTTTTTATCAACCCATAACCATTTTTTCACCTGATGGTAGGTACTCAAAGAATGATATCTTGCAGCCTCTGTGAGGGGAGGGGGAGGCGGGCAAGGTTGACTTTTGCCGTTGCTGCCGATTTTACAAATTCTGTATATCTCAGAGTGTTCAGCGTTCCCTTGTACTCTCCATAGAGGTTCGTTAAAATCTTCTTCCTAGCATTTCCTACTTCTTCCTGGTTGGCGTTTTGGTCAAAGAAAATGCTGTCAAGGTCTATCCATTCGGGGGTTTTTTTAGGACGTTACACCCCTTCATCTTGCTTTGCCATAAAAGGGCAGATGTGGTGTCACACCTACAAATAGCATGCAGGAACAAAACCATCTCCCGTGGAACATGCATTTCTCCACATGTGAAAGAATTTACACTCTGATCCACCTCTCCCACCTTTCTGAAGTACACGTTCGTCTGTCCAGAGCTTAATCCGTTGAGGAGCACCAGTAAGACGACATCCTCCCCAATGATAAAAACCTGATTGCACGACGAACTCTTGGAGAGGGCAGTCCTCATTATATCAGCATCGGCGTCCTCTTGAGATTGATGTATTTAAATACCATGCATCTCAAATTCAGTACACTACATGGTGATCAATCGGTCAGATTCATTTGAGAGCATTTTTGCTTTGGGACACTTTGATGGGTGTTGCATCAAACAAAATGTCACTGCATGAGAGAGAAGTAGAGCGTTACAGGCGTTCAGCTGATTTAGTGCTCTTCATAGCTGCATCTTGAAGGTATCCATCAAATACCACAGCAAAGTTTTTACCAAAGTGGTTTAAAGTGGTTACTATGAACGCTTCGTTTCCTGGGATGATGTTTTCAGTGAGCGGTGTAAATGCTGAATACAAGGAAGATTTTGTGCACTTGCGCATTCCTTCTTCAGTGTATAAGGCGAGTGGATACGGTGCTAGCTCATACGTGAAATGCTGCTTCAATTGTTCATCTGATTGTTTTGTGACGCAGACCCTCTGGAATATGGTAAGGAGATCAACATCAACTCTCTTGTTGAATACTTTTACAGACCTGGTGCCTGACGTCAAGGTGTCACGTGTGACACGGTGACAAGGTGTGACGTCTTCAAACCTTGTCCTTTCGTTTAAAAGTCACTTTACCAAAGTTGTTACCAACATTTTGTTTCACTCCTCCTGCTCCCAGTTCTTAAGCTAAGTGGCAGTTGAGTGAGTTGTCAGGACTTCTGACGATACCACTGTGGATGAAAAATAGGCGATCACTGACTGGGAATGGAGAGTGGGTTTTGAACCAGATCTTTATTTTTTTTGTGTCTGGTGTCTGCAGTGTCTCTCGCAACTGTTCCATGGTCAAATCTGTGAAGGATCCCCTTGAATGTGCGATACTCGTCTGACTTCATGTGCTTTTTTAGGCCAAGCATGTATTGAAGGTAGAGTCCAAATCTTTTTAAGAAATACAACCCAAAATACAACATTTACGCAAAATATGGTATTTTTATATTTTAAAACTTTTGTGAAACTGTAAGGCCTAGACACACCACTTTGGAATTAAATTAAAGCTTATTAAATTTTCTACAAAATCTTGCCTAAAGACTTTTCTCTATGACCATTACTTCAGCCGGTACGCATCTTGGTAAATGAGCCTACCGATAATCTTTCAATGTTTGAAAAAATATTCCTATTTTTACTAACTGTATATCCGAAAGAAATGGGCTTAAAGGGCTCAAAATGGGTTCCAATTGTTGCAAATGTAGTTAACTTTAAAAAAGTATAGGACACATATACCTGATAAACGCTTCATTCACTTAGTTTTTTTTTCAATAAAACAAAAAAGATCCAGAATTTTACAGTTTTTCAAGTATCATGGGAGTAGCACAGGGTTTTCAGGGTTGCAAACTTGGGTATAAACTACTCTTAAGGGACCTAACAACATATAAAAAAATCGTAGATACATGCGTGTTTGCGATGTTGAATGCTGTTATTGACTGGCCTATATTGTTTACAAAGTTTCATTTAGCGTATTAACATAGATAGATGGTTGTAATTTTTTCAGTGATTAAATGTTTATGGTCGGTAATAAAAGCATTTTTCATAAATTATATAATGTGTCTCCTTGTGATATTGTTTTATTTATTATTAGCCCAATTAACCATAACCGAGCACTGATCGGCCCCGTTACTGCAATAATATATTACGCCGTGTTAGGGTAAAAACATAGTGGAGCGGCGAGGCTAGACGGTAGTGGAGAGCGTAGCCGAGCGGGTTTAAAAGAATACACGTAGTTGGACGCGCTAAAGCATTGTGGAGCGGGGAGCGGCGCTGGTTCCCGCGTCAACACGCTAGCCTCTGTGCTCGTGAATTCACCCCCGATTTCTTTACCTCTAGGGTTCAGTCGAGCAGTGCTGGTTGTACGAGATGGACGTCGAAAGTTTTATTTTGTCTATTCTTGAACGTCGTCCTGCTTGGGACCAGCAAATATCTGAGCACCATAATCGTTATGTTCTCGACCGACTATGGAAGGAAATAAGCAAGGAGAACAGCTGTTCAGGTAAGATAAAGTTTTATTTATTAGCATACACTAAACAGCACACCAAAAACAAAACATTTTAAATCACTGCTTGTCATATTTCTTCAATTTAATAGGATTTTCCTAAATATATGCATTAAGTGTATCACGTATAAGCATTGCTGCGGATGGCGGTCGGCCTCTTTGTCTTGGTCGTCGTGCCGGTTGGGGATCTACATGAGCCTTGTCACCGGGTAATACCTCGGTCAAATGCCTTTCAAATCCTTCTTTCTCAATGATTGTATTTTGAAGGACACATACAGCCTTAATTATGTGATCAGCAGTTTCGTGTTTCGTTTCAATACTCTTTGATAGTATTCTCCATTTAGAATACAAAATTCCAAATGAGCACTCGATAGTTTTTCTTGCCCTTGAGTGCCTAAAATTGTATGCAATTTTGTCCATTGTTAAATTGTCAGCTGGGTAGGGTATTAATAAATTACCTGATAGAGGATAAGCCTCGTCACCAAGAAAAACCATAGGTGCTTTAACTTGTGTTCCTGGTAAGTAACTATCATCTGGAGTATTTAACTGGTTACTTTTCATCTGTAAGTACATATCTGAAGCTGCAAATGTAGCTCCATCGATCTGCTTTCCAAATATATCGATGATAGCAAATCTATATTGAGCGTCACAGACACCTTGTAAGGTTATTGAATAAAACTTTTTATAGTTGTAAAACATCGTCCCAGAGTGTGGAGGGAAAATGATTCTAACATGTTTTACATCTATGCATCCAATACAATTTGGGAAATTCCAAAGTTCGAAGTACTCACGGCTAGTACGAAGGAACGTGTCTGTCGTAGGTACAGGCATGTGAATTGGCTGCAAAACATTCCATAGTTCTTTCACAGTTTCACTGACAATTTTGCTTATTGTTGAAGCTCCAATTCTAAAAGCGAACGATAGACTTTTGAAAGATGCGCCAGTAGCCAGGTATCTGAAAACAACCACACCATAAAAGTACTAAGTAATCTTTTATCATGAGCAAATTTTATATTGGATTTATAGTCCCCTGGACTATTTATGGACAATATCATAAATCATTTATAATATATTATGTACTGTATTCTGAAATCCGCTTTTTTTCAGTTAAAGAAGGGCAAGACAAATTAAAAAAGGACTTTGTGATTACTACAGAAGTGAGTTCCGAAAAACACAAAAAGAGAGATCAGGGCAAGGAGCAGATACTGTATATAAACCAAATTGGCCTTTCTTCATGACCTTGGACTTTTTAAGGGAACAGTTTCAGGCAAGACCCTCAAGTGGAAACATATCTGTAAGTGTAAAGAGGAAAGCAGATCCATCCGGAACAACAGAGGTGAGTGATAATAATCCTGATTCGCCTGATATCGGGCACGACGAGATCAGTGGAACTGGCAAGACATTGTATGAAAGTATTCCTGCAGCGGCAAGTACTAGTGTACAAAACGAAACCGCGTTCATTCATCCCAATGAATTTTCTAAAAAAAAATTTAGGCAAGATAACATTCAAAAGTTAGTTCAGCTTGAAGAAAAAAAAGTTGCAATGCTAGAAGAAAGAAAAACTAAAAAAGAAAAGGAACTAAATAAGAATACTGAAGACGAAGATTTTATGTTTTTTGAAAGTCTCAAGCCCCATCTCAAGTTAATCACTGGAATAAACAAATTAATGTTTTGAAATTATGTACAAAATTTGGTAATGAAATATGCATATTTCAATAAGGAGGTAAATTCATCATCACATTCTACTCCTGCTTCTGTTCAAGATTCGTTTCACGAGTCCCGTACGCAAACCCCACTCAGTGAAAGCCCATTCACTTTAACAAACCTTGATGAAATCTCAGGTGCCGAGTCTGGTGTTCAGGAAGTTTGGAGTGGCAATATGACATTTTAAATTCACTCAATAAATTAACTTGTTTTGATTTGTATTATATTGTATTTTAATTACTGCCTTAATTAAGTGGTCTATTGTTACGTATGAAACGACCATACATGTTTATGCAAATACCAAATATACCACTGTGCACTTTGGCTTTTGATTTTTTACAAGTATACTATAATAAAACATACCTCAGTGTAATAAGTAGCTTCTCTTCACATTCAATCGGCTGCTTTACAAAATTGTTATATTTCACCGATATATGAGGAAAGATCAGGTTCAATATATATTCAAAAGTGCTTTAATCCATCCTAGTGTATTGGAAAAAGCGATCCGGATATTGCTTCAATTGTGGAAACAGGTGGTGGTACTCTCCAAACTCTTTACGCTCCCTATTTACTGGATGAACCGCGCAACTTCTTATACCGCCCAAAACAGTAATCATTTTGAGCGCACTGCTGTCAAATAACAAATAATCGTCATCACTGTCTGACGACATTTTGCAGACTGAAGAGTCAAGCCTCATGGCTCGCCACGCTAAGCTCTCCGCTCCACTATGTGCATGTGAAGCGCCACTACCATTGGGGGTCAAAACCCGCTCGGCTACGCTCTCCGCTACCGTCTAGCCTCGCCGCTCCACTATGTTTTTACCCTTACAAATTACATATATGTACTGTACTAGCTGAATACCCGTTCTTCGTACGGGGGTTGGCATATAAGTATAAAATGGGTATTGCAGTTATACTCATGCTTTGTGTTTGCAATGGAAGAGGACACGGCTTGAGAAAATATGGTTCTTTTAATTTACGGAAGCTATAGCACAGACAATATAATACTTTTAATGTTGTTTGTGGCTATACTATAGCACATATACCATAGCCATAATGTTCTACCACTACACCTAAACAATAAAAAAGTTAATTATCGAATATTCGCACAATATTAAAACATCATTTATAAATTAAAAACATAAGCTTAACTGTAAACAATCCTACTTTAACAGTTCTCATTGTGTTCCACAGCTTCAAATTAGCTATCGTTATAAATGAAAAAAATGTATAAGTGCTGCACCCTGTTGGGGAACCTTATAACTTTTAATAATATTGAATATCATCATAGATAAAACATATCATGGAACAACTTGTGTAATTGAAACAGCTGACAAAAATCCCTTTTAAATATGAATACTC
This sequence comes from Macrosteles quadrilineatus, assembly GCF_028750875.1. NCBI lineage: Eukaryota > Metazoa > Arthropoda > Insecta > Hemiptera > Cicadellidae > Macrosteles > Macrosteles quadrilineatus. The sequence goes on from NW_026542606.1 coordinate 2,501,638, forward strand.
ATAAGGTTAACATGGGAAACTCCAGAGCCACTGGGGCGGAGCCCAAAAGGATTTTTGAGATACGAATATGTCTATATGTTAATCGGGAATGTGAGCTATCATCATACCAAATTTCAGCCCAATCCAGCCAGTAGTTAAAGCGTGATTGAACTTCAAACAAACAAACACACAAACTTTCACATTTATAATATTAAGTAAGATTATTATTCCATAACATTAGCACACACTTAAGGTCAACGAGCTGCTAAGTGTTGGTGTAGACCTAGAAGGATTAAACCACAGGTGTGGACATCAACAACATACTGTGTATTACAGAACTGCATTACCGACATGACGACTACGCTAGCGTGCTCTGAACTCGATCCGCCCCAACTAACTCGGGCAGCCCGAATAAATATCGCATGAAGTTTAAGCCGCCGCTGCTCTTCTCTGGTGTTTATTTATTCTATGCTAGTACTTCTTTTAGTGAATTTCTCATATAGGGAATAAGCAATTACCGTAGGTCTCATGGTAAAACCTGGACCCGGGACCAATTTACTTTTTTGTTTTGATGTCCCCAGAGGTCAAAAACACCATCAAAATCACCAAAATCACCAGTGGTGTACTGGTTTGCCTTAACATTGTAGTTCTGGAATAAAATTCTTAAGAGAGTTTTTTTTTCTAAAAAAAAGTGGAGCTAAAAAGAACTACTAAGTGCAAAATTGCAGCCGATTAAAGATTCAAAATGGCAGTTTCAACTCTTTTTAACTTATAAGTTTATTGAGAGATTTCAGCTATGAAATGACCAAGCCAAATAACTTTTATGTAATTTTTTGTATAAACTAATAGTATTAGGGCCTAATGAATAATGAATTAGTACAAGAATTTGACAAGTTAGGTAATTGTCACTAAGCCACAGGGAAGCTGCCATTTCGGTTGTCCATTTGAAGTCCGGGTTGCAGCATTGTTTTTAGTTTAACAAGACCTTTAATTTAAAGTACATATCAACATATTTTTGTTCCTTTAAAAATTACTAGTGTACATGTTGCTCGAAATCGAGCAATTGCAAAGAAGTACAGGAGTTATTTATAAACAAATAACTTGTTTAAAAACTAATAACCGTCATAATTTTCGGTGATTTTAAAAGAGTCAACTACAACATTATTAACCAATGGAAATACTCACAATTTACATAACAGTCCTATTCCGTTTTAAAGGGTTAATTTTTAACAACCAAACTGTCCATGGACGGGAAAAGGTAAGCTTACAATTTAAGTCAACGTAAAAAGGCTGTCAGCTTTTATAAAGTACCGTACCTAAGTTATTTAGCCAATTTGTAGACAATAAGGTGTAGGCTACTTTAAACTCTACAGGACAGAGTTAGACAAAAACTGGCAGAACTCTGAAATGGTGGTTATTTATCATAGGCTTACTCATATGCCAAATCCTTAAAATAAGAATTTAATAACTTATATCATCAAACATAAACCAACATCCAAAACTATACACATTTTTAATGCAACATAGATAATTTACACATTGACTGTTTACAATTAACATATGTTCTTCTTCTCACTATTAATTTTTTCTTCGCAACGGGAAAATTTTTTTGGATCAGCTGTCCGAAATTGTGAAATAGGCATTTGACAGTTCTGGTTAAACATTTAAATGTCAAAGCAAATGTAAACATTGTGAATTTTCTAATGCTTCCATGGAAACCAATTATTAATATTTAATTTCTGACAACAGCTGGAGTTTCAAAACAATGTTTGTTTCCCAAGTTAATCTTATGGAGAAATACGAAACTTTAAAGGGCCCCAGAGCCTCACTCTCTAATAATTTCTCTAAATACCCCCGCCGCAGCAAACCTGCAGACTAAGCGAATTTCAACTCGTCTGATTACATTTTTACTAAAATATTTCCATAAATAAGACTTATTATTCCCTATTTAAATAACATTAGATTTAACGAGTGCTTAAGTTTGCTGCTACGGGGAAGGTAAAAAGTGTTTTTTGACCATACGTCAATAGTATAGGATGAAATAAATAAATTTGCCAAATTTTATAAATATATACCCATAAACAAGTAAACTACAACATTTTCATTTTCTCCATAAGAATAACATGGGAATTTTTAATTACACTATTTTTGAATTTTCTCCGTGACCGTTAGGCATACAACAGGGCTTCAATATACTAAATTATTTCTTTTTTTAAGCTCTACAAAACGGTTTAGAAAGAAATCGCAAAATTTTTTGTTTTTAGGTTCAAAAATGGGAAAACCCCATTTTTACCCCATAAAACCCCCCATAAACCCCCGTTCCCATGGTCCGATTATGCTGGATCGCGAACTCGTTCGAATAAATGTAGGTTTACACGTTTGTACCAAATTTCATCATAATCAGATCATTTTAGCGAATTTCCCTATAGGGAAGTAGCTATTACCGTAGGTCTCATGGTAAGACTTAGGCCCGGGACCGATTTACTTTTTCATTTTAATGTCCCCAGAGGCCAAAAACACCATTCGTTCAAATTTTTATATATGTATATATATATATATATATATATAGGTATATATATAGATTTATATATATATATATGTGTCCGTGAACACGATAACTTGAGTAATTTTTATCCGATTTTGATGACATTTGGTTTGAAGGTGTAAGGCGGGATAAACTTGAATGAGTTCGCGATCCAGCATGATCGGACCATGGGAACAGGGTTTTATGGGGGGTTTTATGGGGTAAAAATGGGTTTTTCTCACTTTTTACCCTCAAAACACAAAATTTCCCAATTTTTCTCTAAACCTTCTTAAAGAGCTTAAAAAAACAAACAATTCAGTATATCAAAGTGTTTTTGTACGGTTATTGGTTACGGAGAAAACTAAAAAAATGGTAAATTTAAAATTCCCATGTTATTCTTATGGAGAATATTGTAAAATGTTGTAGTTTGCTTGTTTATGGATATATTTTGATCAAAGTTGGCAAATTTATTTATTTTATAGTAAGCTATCAATATTTTACTAAAAACACACTACTTTATTAGTTTCCTTGTAGCAGCAAACCTAGGTACTCGTTAAACCTAATAATGTTATTTAAATAGATCAATTGAAAATCAATTCGGACAAATGGAAATTCGCTTAGACGGCAGGTTTGCTGCGGCGGGGGTATTTGCTCGAGTTATCGCGCTAACGGACACATATATATATATATATATGAATTTGAACGGATGGTGTTTTTGGCCTCTAGGGACCTCAAAATGAAAAATTAAATCGGTCTCGGGTCCAGGTCTTACCATGAGTACTACGGTAATAGCTTATTCCCTATATGGGAAATTCGCTAAAAGAAAGTTTCCTGCACAACTTCACGTTACACTCTTTCCAATGACACCAAAAACATGTCAATCAGTTCAGTAGTTTCGGAGGAGTAATTGTCACAAAAATCCTGCTTGCGTATTAAATAAGTATAGATTGACCTATCCTGCTTTCATATATACTCATATTTTATTTCAGGAAAGCTTGTTGGAAGGTATTATGACAAAACTGGGAATCCGACAGGCTATCTTCACAAACTACAGCTGAAACTAGAAGAAGCAGATCGGGATGAGAAAGATAAGAATAAATACAAGCTGATGTATCCGCCTTGCAACGTAGAGTGGACTCCCGAGGAGGGCAGTCGAGTGTGGTGCTCTAAACGGAGGTACTGTGAACATAGTGTTTGACCTTCTGTATTGCTTAAGGAACTAGTTCATTCTTATTAGTTGAGAGTTATACGTTTCACAATGCTATTATATTTTTTTTAACTATGAATTTTTTATATGAACATGCATGCTATAATAAAGGTTGGTCAGGTTTCTTTATTTATACTCTCTGATTGTTATATCTACATATATAAATAAAATTAGAGTTTTTGTCCGTATATTGCTCAGAATTATATTTTTTGGTAATTTTACGTTTTATACATTAAAGAAGCCGAAACAAGTCTTATCTCAATTTCTGTCTGTCTGTTTGTCATGGCCCAAAAGGCATTTTACTCGGCCTTCTCCTGAAAATCAAGAGAATTGATCGGGATTCAAATACTAATAGTCTTTTTGTTGTCACTGGATTGGCGAGGGTGTCTTTAGCCATTAAAATATGGCCTCACTACTTTTGTAATAAAATAACAGGTGTTCAAAAATCCAATTTTGTGTGATTTTTTCAAGTTTTCTCTTAATGTTTACCACATGCGTCATTTATGAAATACTAACCATCTGTTTGGAAAATACGACATCGATGAAATAAAGAACAGTTGTTTGATTATTTTTTCTAACTGTCACTGATATGTTTACATTAATTGAACTTACTTAATTGACTATTGAAATGTTGTTTACAAATACTGCAACCATTTCCGATCACGTTTTGTAAGAAAAAATACAAAACCAAGTGAGATTAAAAACGTTGTGCCTTATATAACGGATTTAATTAATCGCAAGTGCAATAATGTGTAACTGTAAATAAAATTAAATTTCTAAGCATTATTCAGGTCGTTAACCGGAGATTCTGTGTGTGTGTAAATTGTACTTAAGTTTTGATAACCAGAAAAAAGACTCTGAATCAGTTTTGTATATGCCTGAGAAACTTAAATTTTTAAAATTATTGTCGCCAATAGCTTAAAAAACATGGTTTCCACTCATTCACAGCGCTTCGATGACTGTTGTGTGAAGTAAAAAATCACAACAGAAGTTTGATCGCTGATGTTGCAGCCATCTCGGAAGATCGTTATGATTTTGTTGTGATCCTAACAGAGGTTTACAGATGCTCCTAAACTCAATTTTCCAATGTTCACTTTCGGTTTCTACTCAACGCTATTGTACTGCCATCGTTGCACCGCCAATACGTCTATTAAAATTCATTGTTGTAGCCCCGTTACCTTTAATCAGATCCAAAAAACCTTCGTCAACGTGTAACATGTTTCGGCGAGCTGTCATAGTCAAACACTTCATTACATGAATATATATTAATTCCACTTATATAGCTTCGTTCTCATTACACATATAATATAGGTAGGTACATCAAATAACATTTACACACGACACGCACAATATATAAATAATTACCTTTAGTTTGATAGGCCTATCACGTGTATGCAACATTGCCGGTACACGAGCGGGAACAGACTGTTGGTGGAGGGTTCAAGTCAGCGCTATCTGAATGAATTATCTTCATTATCTGTTGTGGTCAGCTGATCAGATATGTTTCCTTGTTGTAGTATAGTGTTAAAAATTATATTCAAGTTAAACTAGAGTTTGTCATTCAGGATATGGTTGTTGAAATCCAGATTTTTATTGATTTATACATTTAAAATTGCTCCAAGACGTCCATTTTATTTCCATTTTGACAGTAATGTAGGACTTGCAGACCCGTGTTAATGTCATTCATATCCTGATTACTGTCAATACGGTGTTGGACAAAAATTGATTTATGTGTGTCTGCTCTCGGACAAAAATCAACTCCAGTAATCCTCTCTAATCCGGCACTTTTGACAGGTGAGGTCTTCCGCGATTGTGGCAAAATCATGAAAATCTCCCGCGGTCATGTAGACATTATCGTTGTCTTTGGCGATCACAGCAAAAATATGATCAACTCCCGCAACCGTGTAAACATTATCATTCATTCCTGTGGTCATGGAAACGTCATCGTCGTCTCGCGCGATTGCTGCAAAATCAGGAACATTTACTGCGGTTATTTAGACATTATCGTTGTCTTCCACGATTGCAGCAAAAATCTGATCAACTCCGGTGGCCGTGTAAACATTTTATCCATTCCGGCGGTGACAGAAACGTCATCGTCGTCTTGCGCGATCGCGGCAAAATCATGAACACTTCCCGCGGGCATTTATACATTACCGTTATCATCTTTCACTTCCGCGGTCACGGAAACGTCAACGTCGTCTTGGGCGATCGCAGCAAAAATCTGATCAACTCCCGTGGCCGCGTAAACATCATTATCCATTCCCGCGGTCACAGAAACGTCATTATCGTCTTGCGCTATAGTGTCAAAATCATGAACATCTCCCGTGGGTATGTAGACATTATCGTTGTCTACTGAAAGCACGGTAAAAATCTGTTTAAATCCCGTGGCCGTGTAAACATCATCATTCACTCCCGCTGTCACGGAAACGTCATCGTCATCTTGCGCGATCGAGGAAAAATCATGAACATCTTCCGCAGTCATGTAGACATTATCATTGTCTTCCGAGATTGCAGCAACAATCTGATCAACTCCCGCCGCCGTGTATACATCATCATCCAATCCCCGCGGTCACGGAAACGTCATCGTCGTCTCGTGAGATCTTGGCAAAATCAGGGATATCGACCTTGGTCATGTAGACAATATCGTTGTCTTCCGTGATTGCAGCAAAAAATCTGATTAACCCCTGTGGCCGTCAGGGCTAGAGATATACAAGGGCTGGCTCACTCCTTTGATGTTAGCGGTCGCCGCCTGATCCTACTTCCCCTCCCCCGCCCCTCCTCAGTGACGTTGCGCTGGTACATCGGTGCGAGCGGCGACGGTAGCCTAGCAGGGCAGTGCATAGCATATGTTGCCCATCGAAGTATATATAAATAACTATACTTCGATGATGTCGCCCGGCATCTACGTACATTTTGATAATTATTGTGTTTATAATCATGTAGTTTTATAATGTGATTTTTAAAGCGTGGTTTCATTAGCCCTCCAACTTGCAATGGGCAAACTCTGTAGTGGCAAGGCATTTTTGGCGATTTTGCAGTCATATTTTCGAAAATTCATATAAACTAAACCAACAGACCAAACCTATTGAACGTATATATACTTTGAAGTGTTCGTAATGAAATGAAGAATTTGAAAATGGCAACAAAATGAATATTTAAAATATTGTAGAAAATATTTACAGTAGATAAAAAAATTGCTGTATGAACCAAAAATGTTTCATGTAAACTTCAAGATATAAAAATTGTTTGGAATTAATTTCTCTATAAGGAAATGTAAAAAGATTCCAATTACCCTTCATACAAAGTAATGGCCAAAAAACAATAAAATGACAAGTTTCACGATTTTGCACTACAAATTTAAAACAAAAACCAAATAAATGTATTATCAAGAGATAAAGTAAAAGTAAAATTTGTAGGCAATAATATTAGAGATCAAATGAAGTAAGAGTTGTACATGTAAAATTATCATTTCAATAAATGTTTATGACCTTTAATAAATGTTTATATTTGTCTAGAAAAAAAATTTGTTATTCACGCATGTATATTATTTTTAAAACATATAAACCCCACATACCAACTATATAAAATGAAAGGAAACGTATTCCCCTAAATGAATATACATAGTTATAAAGGCAAATATACATAAATAAATTATAGTTTTTTTCTAAAAAATGCTGCTGTGCCTTTTTCATTTGGCGATCAAATCATTTGTTCATTATGACGAAATGTTTCATAAACCTACTAAATGTAATGTCCCAGACATCAAATTAAGTAAGTTCATCCACATAAAACTGTTTACAAACTGAATATGTACAAATATACAACTAATAAATATGATTAAAGTGATAAAGTCACACCCGCGATATTCGTTGTTGGTAAACATAGTCAATGAAGTTAACAAAAAAGGCTAAAAATAGTGTCTCAAGTTTCTAAAAGTAATGTTACATTTCAGTCGAGGCACAACAAATAGGCTAATGAAATGAAATGAAATGAAATGTGTTTATTGTCTTGTGAGTTTATACAAATTATTGACATTGTCCAAAAACTGCTAAAACTAGCATAGTCAGTTAATTAATACAATATACAATATTTACAAGAATACTACACACAAGGAGACATGTTACAATACATACTTTAATATTACAACCAAATAATCTTATTGTTAAGAAAAATTTAAGGCGTTTGGAATAATGGAAGTTATTAAACCCCATAACCAACTAAATCCAACAGTAATTTGGTAAACTTGCTTGCTCTACTTAAAAGTTAATAAAAGGCATTCCAAAAAAATCTTTTAGAGAATAAAAAGGGTTGTTCAAAAGCCATTTGTAGAATTTAGATTTAAAAGTTTGTTTAGGATATTTTGTTATTAAATGTATTAGCTTGTTGTATATTTTTAGTGAGATTACAATATGACTTTTAAGAGTTTTAGACAGTCTAAAAAAATCTATGTTAGCAACGTTTTTATTCCTTGTATTATGAACATGAGAATTTTGTTTGATAAGGTCAGGATTTTTTTAAATATATGATACAGAGTCAAATATATAAATGTTAATTACTGTTGGAATTTGTAGCTGAATGAACAGGGGTTTGCAGTGATCCTGTAGGGGTTCACAAGATATGATTCTAACTAACTTCTTTTGTAAGACTAAAATGTCCTCTATCCTACTGCAATTTCCGTAAAAGATAATATTGTATCTGAAAATGGATTGGAAATAAGCAAAGTAGGCTGTTTTAATATAATTTTGATCTCTACAATGTATTAGTTTAGTTATAAGACAAATCACCCTTGACAGCTTAGAACTTATGTAATCTATATGATCTCTCCAAGAAAGCTTCTTATAAATACCAAGAAATAATTCACAGGGTCTAAGGCTAAAAATAATTTTTTGAGTTTTATCTTTGTTTAAGAGGAAGCCATTAGATTCAAACCAAATAGAAGCTTCATTGATTGAGTTTTGAGCTAACTCTTGAAGTTGTTTAAGATCGGGATTAATATTTAAAAATGTTGTATCATCTGCATACAAATAAGTTTTACGGTTAATGGCCCAGCGAAGAGACTTCCTAGCCACCTTGTAAGCGTCAGACTTAAGACGTCTATCTTCAGGTTCTCTGGCCCTGGTAGCAAGACGTCTGGCTCTCAATGCTGCCCGTCGCAATTCTGCAATCTCGGTTGTCCACCAGTACACAGGTCGCTTATCGCACCGGGATCTTCTGCAAGGCATTGACTCATCGCAGGCCGAGACTATCAGCCTCATCAATGATGTAACTGATGTCTCTGCGTGAGCCACGCCAGATGCAGCAGGTACCACTGGCTCTCCCCGTAGTATAACTTCGGTGAATTTGGCCACGTCCAGTTTTTTGGTGTTCCACCGAACGGGCACCTGCCGAAACACGGTAGCTTGTCTCTGATGACTATCCAGGACATCAAAAATGATGTACTGGTGGTCACTGGCCGTATAATGTTCAGGACTCTCCAGGCTCGTATCCTCGGCAAGAGGGACTCAGATGCAAGAGTGATGTCTGGGATCGTTCCCCTCATTCCGGGACACTGGAAAGTTGGCGTGTTGCCCTCGTTTATGACAAGTCCAGCCCTGGCAGCAAAGTCCAGGATGTACTTCCCCCGGGAATTAGTGAGAGTCATTCCCCACTCGACAGCCCTAGCATTGAAATCCCCGCTACGACAACGTACCCGGTGGTTCGCGCACGCTCTCTTCCAGGCGGTCTATCTTTCCACGAAAGTCACGGATGGGGGTGAGGTATACACTAAAGTAAGTGACATCCCCGCACCGGGCCCAAACGAATCCTCGGCTCTTCGCGTGACTTCTCACTTGCACTTTAGCTGTATTACGAACCCAGAACGCAGCAGTACCAAGCGTATCGGGGAACCAAAAAGATGGGTCCCTGTCCCGGTACTGGTACTGTTCGCTGACCAAGAGCGCGTCAACACCGTGTTCGAGGGCAGGACAGCTCTAAATAGTAACTGAAAGTATGAGGCTTACTTGAATGTTTCAAACCCATGACTATTCTATGAAAATTTAATACTTGTTGAATGCCAAGTTAAAACGTTTTAATTAATGCATTCAGTTTTGAGGTTTATATTTTGTATTAAATTTAAAATGTACCTATTTTTGTGTGGAGTCTTTGAAAATTTGAGTAGTTGTAACTAGTTAACAAATATTAAATCCAATGTCTAAGTTTGTACATAACAAAGTACCATTTGCCGGGAATTAGTATTGAATTTCAAAATGGTCTTGAAAAGTCGGGATTTAGTCTTAAATTTGATTTCAAAGTCGGGAATTTTCATGATTTTGCCGCGATCGTCGTCTTGCGTTTACGTAACCGCAAAAGCCAATGATGATGTCTACACGGCCTCGGGAAATGTTCACGATTTTTCCGCGATAGTGGACGACGACGATGACGTTTTCCGAAACCACGAGAGACGACGATGACGTTTCTGTGACAGCGGGAGACGACGATGACGTTTCTGTGACAGCGGGAGACTACGATGACGTTTCCGTGACCGCGGGAGACGACGATGACGTTTCCGTGCCCGCGAGAGACGACAATGATGCCTACACGGCCGCGGGAAAGGTTCATGATTTTGCCGTGATCGCGGACGACGACGATAACGTTTCCGTGACCGTGGGAGATGACGGTGATGTCCAAACAGCCGCGGGAAATGTTCATGATTTTGCCGCGATCGCGGACGACGACGATGGCGTTTCCGTGACTGCGGGAGACGACGATGACGTTTCCGTGACCGCGGGAGACGACGATGATATCTGCTCGGCCGTGGGAAATGTTCATGATTTTGTCACGATCGCGGACGACGACGATGACATTCCGTGACCGCGGGAGATGACGATGACGTTTCCGTTACCGCGGGAGACGACGATGATGTCTACACGGCCGCCGGAAATGTTCATGATTTTGCCGTGATCGCGGACGATTACGATAACGTTTCCGCGACCGCGGGAGATGACGGTGATGTCTAAACAGCCGCGGGAAATGTTCATGATTTTGCCGCGATCGCGGACGACGACGATGACGTTTCCGTGACCGCAGGAGACGACGATGATATCTGCTTTGGCCACGGGAAATGTTTATGATTTTGTCACGATCGCGGACGACGACGATGACGTTTCCGTGACCGTGGGAGATGACGATGACGTTTCTGTGACCGCGGGAGATGACGATGATGTCTACACGGCCGCGGGAAATGTCAATGATTTTGCCGTGATCGCGGACGATGACGATAACATTTCCGTGACCGCGGGAGATGACGGTGATGTCTGAACAGCCGCGGGAAATGTTCATGCTTTTGCCGCGATCGCGGACGACGACGATGACGTTTCCGTGACCGCGGGAGACGACGATGATATCTGTTCGGCCGCGGGAAATGTTATTGATTTTGCCGCGATCGAGGGAGATGACGATGACGTTTCCGTGACCGCGGGAGACGACGATGACGTTTCCGTGACCGCGGGAGACGACGATGATATCTGCTCGGCCGCGGGAAATGTTCATGATTTTGTTGCGATCGCGGACGACGACGATGACGTTTCCGTGACCGCGGGAGATGACGATGACGTTTCCGTAACCGCGTGAGATGACGATGACGTTTCCGTGACCGCGGGAGACGACGATGATGTCTACACGACCGTGGGAAAGGTTTATGATTTTTCCGCGATCGCGGACGATGACGATGACGTTTCTGAGACCTCGGGAGACGACGATGATGTCATTGATGTCTACAAGGCCGCGGGAAATGTTTATGATTTTGCCGTGATCGCGGACGACGTCGATCACGTTTCTGTAACCGCTGCAGTCAATGATGATGTCTCAACGTACAGTACGTGGAAGATTTCATGATAAAAAAAACCAAATTTGCTAGTTAGAACTTTTGATTGCTGCATTATTTCTTTACTTGAAAACACCACATTGTCATAATACTACTTTATGACAAAGACAGGGGTTGGTGTAGTATTATTCAGACAATTTTGTTAAGCTTTAAAAATTGGTATCGGTATCAAGAATCGAGAATCGATACATTTCAGTATCAACACCCACTAATTGTTGAAAAAACTAGTCTTGAATAATCTGGAATTAGTCTTGAAAAGTCTGGAATTAGTCTTGAATTTTAGAATGGAAATAAACTAGACACCCTGATTCATTTGATACCTAAAATTTAATGTCTGGGTGTGTATGGTCTTTAAAAACGTAAAAGTAAATGTTTGTATTAAAATGTGTTTGCACACCTTTTATATTTTGACCCAAACCCCCAGTTTCTTACTTATACAAAATAAGTAAAATACAGGGTCCGGCAAAAAAACCTCCCCGGTTTGAGCAAGCCACCACGTGAGTACGCCGTAGCGGCGTACGTGCCATTTTCTTCAGTGTTTGCCATGGCTTGGCTCGATGAGCATTGAAGGAAACGCCTGCCTTTTATTTATTTATTTGTAATAGTCATACTTCAGATGATGTGAATGTTGTTTTTACTATCAGCTGTCTGTTTTTTGTTTGTTCAAAATTTTGTTCCTTGTAAAGATTTTGAGAAATAAATTTTCTTATTTTTATAGTTTAAATTCGTTTTTTGTCGTAGTTATACTCAGATTACCCTTAAACACCTCCACTTGGGAGAATAATTCAAGAGGTTATGGTCGCCAGCATCGTTTTATGTACATAACAGTGTTGGGAAATCTAGTCTACTTTGTACATGGTAAGAACAATTTATTCTAACACAATTTTCTGTCTCATGAGTATTTTTTTGGAATATCTTTCGATCAAGTTCGTCCAGCTCTACAAATGGAATACGTGAAAGGTATAAAACCATTGAAAGGAGCAGAAGATTGGCCGATGTGGAAAGATCGAGTGTTGGGCGTTCTAGAGTTGTTAGACGCTGTTGATATCGTCGAGGGAAAGAGAGAATAGCCTACCCTCTCTGAGCCTCCGACTAAAGCCGAAAAGGAAGAGCTTTAGAATTCAACAAATCCATGACTCAGGCAAAATAGTAATTTCTCAGTGCGTTAGCGATGATCTACATCAACGTATTTCTGTAAGATTATCAGCTAAGGAAGTGTGGGGCACTTTGGTCGAGCAGTTCGATAACAAGGCCTAAGACCAGTTGTTTCGTCAGTGTTCAAATTTCTTCAGTATGGAATTGGATGATACCAAGGATGCCCCAACCGTGCTTTCAAGATTGAAGAATCAAAACCGGGAATTTGCAGCTGGCCTCAAAACGCATAACATCCAAACAGTCGAAGATTTTCTTGAGCTCCTTTGTGTGTCAAAGGTGTTACACATTTTGCCGAGCGTTTTGAATCGTTCAAGTCTAGCTACTTACTTAAACGAGAGCAAGAAACTTGCAGAGCGTTCATACTCAACCATGTCAGGTATGTTCCTGACGTTTCTCGGAACTTGGTGTCCATACTCGCAGCTCATGATCGAAACCCTAATAGGAGGTTTTAATCGACTAATGCTGTGTGTCGGTTCACTATTAACGAACAAACTGTATTCAAAGGTACTCCAAACTGTGGTGGAACTTTGTATCGTGCCTCATTTCACACAGTTCAACCGTCTGAGGTTTGCGCTAATGCAGCAGAAGACAATCACATTCTGCAGTTATATCATGAGCGCTGGGGTCACATGGATAAACGCTATTTCCGATCGAAGCTCGAATCCGAAATGGGTATCAAAGTGCCAGGCAACTACGAGATCTGCAAACTGTGTCAGTTCGGAAAGGCACACTGTCTACCATTCGGAACACGAGAACGCCCCTCAGCCCCCGGTGAGTTGTTATCCGGTGATGTTTGCGGCCCATTTGACCCATTCTTTGGAGGTCGCCGATACTTGATCATCAAAAAAGACCACTTTTCAAGGTACCGATACTGTTTTGTCGCAAGGAAAAAATCTGCTGTGAAGGAAGCGTTGCGCGAAGTGTTGGCTAAAGCACGCACAATTAGTCATCACGTCAGAGAGTTTCTCAGCAACAACGGTGGTGAGTTTGACAACGCTGAAGTTTGTCAAATTCTCAGAGAATATGGTGTAAACCAACATATGACAGCGCCATATACACCCAAACAAAATGGTGCTGTGGAGAGAGAGAACATAACAATCGTCGAAATGGCCCGGACTTTCAAGTACACCAATCCAAATGTAACATTTTCTGCAGCGATCTGGGCGGAACTTGTCATCACTGCCGGCTACGTTTTGAACTGAGTGGGAAAGTCAGCAGTTGCCAACTAATCACCTTTTGAGCTCTGGTTTGGTCAAAAGCCGAGGATCAAACATCTGCGAGTGGTCAGTTCAAAGTGCTACGTCCATGTTCCTGTTCAGAGGAGGCAAAAATGGACAGGAAAGCTGTGGTTGTTTACTTGGTTGGATATGATGGCAAAGAACGATATCGAATCTATGTTCCAGAGAGAAGAGATATTGTAGTTGCTCGTGACGTAGTTTTTCAAGAAATTGTTGGAGACTGTGACAAGAAAGTTGAGTGGCCTATCAAGATTGAGAAAACCAATGACGTCGAAGAAGATTGGCAAGAAGTTGAAGAGACTATTGACAAGCCTAGTTCTCCAGTGAAGGGTGATGATGAGCCTGTCAAGTAGCAGTGATAGTGAAGATGCAGAGTTATCCAACAATCCTGCAACCCGGCACTCGACTCAGGAAAGAAGGCAACCCAAGTGTCTAACTTTGCCGGAGTTCTTCTTGTTGACGATGAACCTAAGTCTTACACTGAAGCCATCAGTTCAGAGGATAGTGCTGAATGGAAAACAGCAATGGCCAAAGATGTGGCATCCATGCATACACACGGTGCATGGGAATTGACCGAACTCCTTCCGGGAAAAAAGACTGTCAACAAGTGGGTCTACCGAATAAAGCGCAATTCTGATGGAAGTGTTGACAAATATCAAGCAAAATTGGTCATCAAAGGATGTGCGCAAAGACCTGATATTGATTATGCTGAAACCTTCAGCCCGGTTGCTCGTCTGGAGGTCGTTCGATCAATATTGTCCATTGCAGCTGTTGAGAAGATGGTTCTATGGCAGTTTGACGTCTCAACTGCGTTCTTGTACGGAGACGTTGAAGAAGAGATTTTATGAAGACACCTGAAAGATATTCAGATAGGACAAATCGTGTTTGTTGTCTCAAACGCAGCTTATATGGCCTGAAACAGGCACCTCGATGCTGGAATAAACAGTTTGACGACTTCATGAAAGGCTTAAGATTTCGACAGAGCCTTGAAAATCCCTGTGTCTAAATTTGTCCTACCCCTGCTGGAAAAATCATCGTTGCACTCTTATGTTGATGACAGATTAGTCGCAGCGACTAGTCAGACTGAAATAGACTTATATATTTGGCAGCTTCGTTCACAATTTGAAATTGTTGCTAAAGGAGTGTCATACTTTCTCGAACTCAAAATTTCTCAAAGTGATGGTGATATATTGGTCTGCCAATCAGCGTATATCAAGAAGATCATTTCTCGATTCAACATGGATGGATGCAAGCCAGTACTTACTCCCATAGAGAAGCTCACTGCTCAAACACCAGGGAAAGCCTCCGATTTTCCATACCGGTCGGCAGTTGGAGCCCTACTTTATGTTGCTAAATCAATCATCAATGTTGCTCGTGGTACTCGTTTTGTTGTATTTAGTGTAAGTGTTCTATCACGTCACTTAGAAAATCCTACACAAGATGATGTCACACAAGCAAAGCGTGTTATACGCTATTTGGCCGGCACTGTGGACCAGAAGCTAGTGTACCAATCTAAACCTAAAACACGTCTACTGGAATGCTATTGTGACGCGGACTTTGCTGGTTGTCCAACTACAAAAAATTCCCGCAGGGGGCCCATGCTTGCGTGAGTACGTGACCTGGCGACCACGCCAACCCTAGCTCTTGACCCCCAGAGGGGAGGTAACTGTCCGGTGTTGGAACCAGCGCTCAGGTAGACCACAGTTATGGACGACTGGATGTGCCAGCCCCTTCGGGGAAGCCCCCAGTGACATTCCATCATCCAGGTTGGTGGGGTGTTCAGCTCTCAGTGATGCCGCTTTTTGCCGCCTCTCCTCATCTGCCTGTGGCTGTGGTTCTTGGGATTAGTCCTGCCTGATGTGTATGACTAACATTATGTGTGGAATATCCTCGGCTCTGGAAGTAGCCTCTTCCTGGGAGGTGAAAGTCGGGCAAGTAAGCCCCCACTGAAGGGGAGGTAACCGTCCGGTGTTGGAATCGGCATTTCAAGTAGGCCATAGTCATGGATGTCTGGTAAGCGCCAGCCCCTTAGGGGGAGCCTCCAGTGACACTCCTCCATCCAGGTTGGTGGGGTGTTTAGCTCTCGGAGAGGTGGAAGTGCGCCATCAATCTCCCATCTACCTGTGACTATGGTTCTTTGGGCTTCAGCCTGCTTGCTCTGTGCGACCAGCATTCTGTGGGGCAAATCCTCGACTTTAGAAGTAGCCTTTCTTGGAGGTGAAATCGGGCAAGTACCCGTAAGCTCACGGGGACACTCTAGGGGAACGTAACTTTCCGCAGTGTGAGGGTAACGGCTGGGCGCACTCCATTAGCCAATCCCTGTCTCTGAGGTCGGAAGGTATGGTTATCTAGAGTGTGGGGGGTTTTCTCTGGAACCTCAATTGAGTTAAGGGTGTCGCCACCTTTGGTGGATAGGTTCATCCGGGTGAGTCCCACTTCTAAACCCGCCTCCTTTTGGGAAACCCCGAGGGCCTGGCAGTGATGTTGGGTTTGATGGGCAAACGAAGTAGATCGGGTGTTGGGATCAAGCCCGCTAGGGGTAACTGGGGATCCATCGCCCTGGGTATCACTGGTTTCCCAGCAATGGGATGGCCTCGATCGGGTAGTGGTGGAAATGGGGGGTTGGGGTCCCCTTCCTCCTGGTTTTGATGGCGGGTTTTGGCCTGTCAGGGATTGGATAGGTCCCGAGTGTTGCTTGCACTAAATGTGTCAGGGCATTTCATTATGGGCCTTCAGGTTTTGTACCTGCTGGTTCCAGGTGGAGTGACGCTTAACCAAGTAGCCAGTATCCCTGGTTAGGATTGAGGGGCAACCCTGATGACCTTAAGTCATCCGTCCATGGTGTGCCAAGGTTGGTGCGTATGTTCCGGCCTACACCATGGGGCCCGGGTATATTTAATTAGAGGTACCGGGTTGTAGTTGAGGGGCTTCGGCTCTTTCGACAAAACAAAATGGAAATGGAAATGTCCAACTACAATGCGTTCACCAAGTAGAGTTATTATTAAATATGCGGGTGCAGCTATCACTTGGCTTACTCATCGTCAGGAGTTAGTTGCAGACTCAACTTGTGAAGCTGAAATCATTGCAGCTAATCTTGGTTCAAAATAAACAATCTGGATTTCTCGTTTGTTCGAACTTATAGGTTTGTCTGCTGTTCCTAACTGAAAGTTGACAAAGAATCAGCAAGAAAACTCTGTGAAAACCCTGAGTTTCACTTTCGTACAAAACATATTCAGCGGAAGTACCTTTTCATTCGAGAAAGGATAAATATAGGTATGCTGACTGTAAAGCACATCATTTTGGAATCTCAACTAGCAGATATACTAAGTAAGCCTATACCTCGACCAAGACTTCAAGTTCTACGAGAAAATCTTGGACTCTCGGCATGACTATGCTAATAAGGGAAAGTGTTGAAAATGCCTGCCTTTTTTTATTTATTTGTAATAGTCATACTTCATATGATGTAAATGTTGTTTTTACTATCAGCTGTCTGTTTTTTGTTTGTCCAAAATTTTGTTCCTTGCAAAGATTGTTGAGAAATACATTTGCTTATTTTTATAGTTTAAATTCGTTTTTCGTTGTAGTTATACTTAGATTATCCTTAAACACCTCCACTTAAAAGAATAATTCAAGAAGCATCAGGCGATTGTTGTGGAGGAGTTTATTAAAAATGGCGTTTCTGTGATTTCTACTCAACAAGCGTTTCGGATTCGATTCGACCTTGGCCGACGTGAGAGTGTTCCTGATACGAAAACTATTAGACTATGGGTGTTAAACTTTGACAAACAGGGTCAGCACTAAAAATAAAACCAACTGGCCGACCTGGATTCTATTCCAGGCGAGGCCCTTGGAATAGAATCCCAGGGCCGCAATGTGCGTTCGAATTGTCGATGATCATGTGTCATGCAGTTCACACGTCAACGCGCGTTTAGCTGCGTTTTTCATCGACCAACGAGCCAAGTGATCCACCATTCAGGGTAATATTTCCACCAGATTTTCATCTAGGTAATGTTAGCTTGTAACCGATCGTTATATGTGGCAAATCAGTCTTGAAACCGAATGTTTCAGTTAGGCTGGGTCCGCGCTACAAAGTATAAATAACTTCGCGCTCAGTTAGATCGATGACATTAGACCATGTACCAACTAATATCTATACCTATAAAAGAGGAACTATATATATATATATATATATATATATATATATATATATATATATATATATACCTTATATATATATACCTTATATATATATATATATATATATATATATATATATATGTACGTTATGGTCTCCAAAACCGCTCAGATTGACAGTTTGTAATAATTCTTTCAGGCATTATCAAGCATCTTTCAAGCATAGTTTGTGTGAAGTTTGGTGCAGATCCGTCAAAAGGGCTCCGCCCCAGAGGGTTTTAAGTGGGCCAGTGTCCGACTTTTTGAACTACAATGTTAACAAACAAATATAATTTAAAAGCTGATGTTTACTTTCACCAACTTTTTGGTAGGTTTGAATAATCACAACATTCTGTATTTGTCATGATTTGAAATAGTGTCACAATGTTTCCACAGAGTGCAGCACAGAAAAATATTTTCTTTTAATCTCAACAACATTTAAATTCTCCAATGTTAAATATGTGAACATAAAAACCTTTATCAAAGTATTATAAACAATAAAAGGGGTGGCAATGCCTTAATATTTTTATCTTTTGTTCTATACCCACACAATCTAACATAAATTATTAGTGAATAATAATCGTGCGTGCTATCTCGGGTATTCAAATGCCTCTCAATTTGTCATTAACCTACCACATTACTGTCGTTAAAAGAAAGAACTCAAATAATACTAATGCGAAACTTAAATCCACCGAAGATGTGCAACGTTACCAGACTGACGATTAAAAAAATGACACCAAAATTGATTGAAGCAAAAATTATCAGTGGAAAGTTTAAAGGAGAAATAGTCTTAATCCCAAGAATAGTGATGATTTCGTCCGAATTACCCTTAACTACAATTTCCTTTGTATCTTGCTTTTGCAATCACCATTATAAGGCACTAGGGCAATCCCTGACTATTGTTGGTTTAAATTTAGAAAATGCATGCTTTTCACAGGAACAGCTGTATGTAGTGTACACGTGGTAGTAGGTACGCCTAAAAACTTATATATTTATACACCTAATGAAAAAACAAAAAAACATTGTTTATCCACTGGCAATTAAGTAAAATATTTTATTTTTATTTTTGGTATACACTTGTATTATTCATCGCAAAGAACAAATTACCATTTAAAATAATAGTTGTTAGGCGCAGAAATGCGTGCCGTGTATTTAATATATTTGTTTTCATATTATGTTAACAAAGCAGCAGAGTAGTAAATAATTAAGGTATTATTTTACAGTGGTGGAATAGAGCGAGACTGGATTGGTGTACCAAGAAAGTTTTATGAACCTGGAGGCAGTTCTTATCGATGTGCTTGCGTTAACAATGCTGATCTTCCTCAAGTTATATCACCTGAAACAGGGAAAGTCAGATCAAAGAACATCGAAGAATACGAGGACTGTCATCCTAAATCTAGCAGTTGTTTTGTGGATGCAGACTAATTTGTTTAGTTCTTACACAACTAGATTGAATAATTCTTAGTTTTATTAATAGCTTTGTAAGCTTAAAGACCATGCTGTATCAACCCACGGAAAAAAGGGGAGAGTCGTGAACACGATAACTTGTGTAATGTTTGTCCGATTTTGATGAAATTTGGTTTCAAGGTGTAAGGCGGGATAAACTTGAATGAGTTTGCGAACCAGCATGATCGGACCATGGAAACGGAGTTTTACGGGGGGTTTTATAGGGTAAAAATTGGGTTTTCTCATTTTTGACCATAAAAAAAAGTTTTCAAATTTCTCTCTTGACCATTTTAAAGAGCTTAAAAAGACAAATAATTTAGTATATCAAAGTGTTTTTGTATGGTTTTTGGTAACGGATGAAATTCCAAAAATTGTTAATTTGAAATTCCCATATTATTCTTATGGAGAATATTGTAAAATCTTGTAGTTTGCTTGTTTATGGATATATTTTGATCAAACTTGGCAAATTGATTTATTTTATACTGTACTGAGCTATTAATATTTTACTAAAAAACACATTTTATTAGTTTCCTTGTAGCAGCAAACCTATTTACTCGTTAAAACAAATGTTATTTAAATCCATTTAATTGAAAATTAATTCAGACAAATGGAAATTCAAAGTCTGCAGGTTTGCTGCGGCAAGGGTATTTTACCTTTTTACGCTCCTTTCACACTATACATTTTTCGCAGTCCGGTTAAAAATTGTAACGGGAATTTTATTAGTACTGTTATGAAGAGCATGAGAGCTTTCGCAGTACATGGCTCTGCGAAGGCAGAGGACCATGCTGGAAGTCTTGCAGCCGTCCATTTCCACTGAACCGGAAGGTTGTCGCAATGTGTCCATGGATGTAGTGGCATGAGTGCCTTTACACTGTTCGGTGTTTTTATTCGGGCAGGAGCCAGGCCCCACTAGAAAAACATGCTGCAGTACGGGCAGCGCAACACTACGTCACAGTGGTGGATAGTTGTACTAAACTCTTACCATTAAAATCTTAAAACAAACAGCTTGTTTATTTACCTAATATATATGGGAATGGCGATGGCAATGAATTTATCAATGAAATCTATCCACTAGTGTGACGTCATGGATCCTGCAGCATGGCCTGTTTTTTCTAGTGGGGCCTTGGCAGGAGCCTGCCAGCCCTTGTCAATTGGCTTTGTTCATGTTTTTGTGTGTTGTGTGTATCAGTTCATCATTTTCACATTTTGATATTATTAGCTGTTTAATAATAACAGATGCTTGTTATTAACCTAAATAAATTCAAACCAGTGTATAAAACTTCTTACAAAGATAAGATTTTAAAAAGAACATCTGACGAGATTTACTCATTTTAAAACTGCCAAATTCTTCTCTCTTAGAGTTTATTGTATGCACCCATTAAAGATGATCCCTCACATAGTTTTTACCATGTCGAAGAAATTGCCACAATGCCAAAAGTTGTAAACTTGTAAACATTGCTTTTGGCCAGGGCCGGATTTCCCAATAGGCCCGGTAGGCCCGGGCCTATGGGCGCAAGGTCCCAGAGAGCGCACGGCTGAGAGGATTTTTTTTATATATCTAAAAATAAAAATAAATAGTCTTAGTTGATAAAAAATATGCTTAATACAGAGTTGTGATTCTGAAGTTCATAAAAAGAAATAATCGTTAGGAAATTTAAACTATTTTTCAGAATAACGCATCATTTCGTTACACAATTGGTAACGAACCTTGGTTAAACGGGAGTAAGCTGCAGGGATGTTGACGTTGACGAGCGCCCAAGGGGTACGCATCGTATTGCCACTGCACTGCCACTCGGTACTACCGATTACAGTGATTAGGGGCGCATGCGTGCTAGACATTGTTAACACCCTCACCTCACAAAACAGTTATTAACTAATCTTTTGATTAGTTTACAACAATCTGCAGGATCAAGTTAAAATATATAATAGCAATATTAAATTTAATATATTACGTTGTGAATGTTAAAACAACGATGAATTTACCTTTAAAATTTACAAAAAAATATTAATCTCAGTTTGCATTAGATATTAGAAAAAATCAATATCCTCCAAAGCACCATAAATGCTGTAATTTTCTCCTCAGACCTAAGGATCGGTATGGCTGGCCGGAATATTCTGTTTTGCTTTGGAAATATAACCTAGATGCAGTACAACCATAGATTAAATATAACCATTGACTATTGGATACAGAAGTCTATAATACTATTGTATTAATAGTCAAAGATATAACACAAGTCGACTTATTATGGCATTGTTAATTCAAATTTTGTTCATGTCTAGTTAATTTTGGTGACACTGGACGTCAGTTTTGACGAATTTTTGTTTTTGTTATTTTAATGTTAGTTCTATGATGTGTGTTTTAATTTCTTGTAATATAAACAGGAGACGACCTATTCATTGTTAATGATTAGATTGTTTTATTTTGGATAAACTAGGTTCAAATAAAATACATAAAACATACTCCTTAAATAACAAGAATTGTTTTCAGCTAGGCTAATCCAAAACGATGACAAATCAACTAAAGCAGTATGTTTAATCTATGGTATCACGTACTGTATGGAGTTCATGTTTTTGAGCCTGGAATTGGAATCAATTCAATGTTTTTTTTGCAGGAATGCTCGGTGGGTTGAGTTTTTTGTTTCAGTCCCACGGCCACGAACGTGAGCATTTATTAAAGGCATAAAATTGCAAAAAGTGTTTAAATCGGCATTTTGTTAAGGCTGTAAAAAAAAAACTTGCAATGATTACGACGAGGAGTGGTATTCAAGCAATTAACTTAGGCCTATGGGCATGATATAGTTTTTAATAAAGGTTTGAAGGAAATTAACTGTGACCAGACTAGGGGGCGGAAAATTATTTGGGCCTAGGGGCGCAAAAATGCTGAATCCGGCCCTGCTTTTGGCGAACTGAAATTCGCTTACACATTTATCTCGCCATAACGGTCAAAAACCATAGTGTGATAGAAACATAGACATAGTAGAGGCTTCTCACTGGGCGGCAAACCGTATAGTGTGTAAGGAGCGGAATTGTAACAGCGTGTAACACTGTCAGAAAGGCACAAGGAGACCCTTTTCTGATTTACATACTACAGTCCAACCTCAGTATAACGAATCTGAAGGGACCGAACTGAACATTCGTTATATCAAGGATTTCGTTAAAATGAGGTTCGTTATATAGAGGTTATGTTTACAGGAATTTCGCTAAGTCGAGGTTCAGAACCAGTCTCGGTCAATATAGGTCGGGATTAGACATCATTAAAACACAATTAAAGTAGCATAGGCTACAATACTTTACAGTACAGTGTTTACATTGTACAGTAGAACCTAAATTATGCGGCATAATAAAGGGGAGGGATCTTGAATATTGCGCAATCATGAAAATGGCATTGACCTTGGTACAGGTTAAAAACTGTAAGTTTAAAATCACAGCTTGTTCTAACCCTCCTAAAACCTAGCCAAACACTGTATTGCGTAGTCATAAACCATGTAAAGAACAAAACAAAACAGTTGAAAGTTTTGTAAGCTACTGCTCGCGATAGGCCGGTAGGCTACTTACAGTACAGTAAATTACTGATTTATCACAACAGAGGAATGTCAATAATAATCACTAACTATAGCATTGGTGTTGCTAGTTGAAACAAATCGTATTGAAAACAATAAATTATTAGATAAGTCATTATAAAAGGTATAATCATAGCCAACTTAGAGATAATAAAAATACTCGTAAAAGGAATGTTAAAATAACGATGTTGCTATTCTTTCTCTTTGGTTTTGTTTTTATATTCTTTCTTAGGTTTCTCTTTATCCAAAAATTGTACAATTCACCATAGTTATCCCATATCGCCCAATCACTCCTAACAACAAAAACGAATCTGGTGGCAATTGGCATGACCTCAGCATACCCCTATCGCGCTCAACAAAGTTCCTCGGAATATATGTCGATCAGCATCTCAGCTGGCAGGACCACGTTGACTACCTCTGTGGAAAACTATCTTCTGCACACCACGTTGTTCGAAGAATTAGAGCCATCGCCAATGAAACTACAGCATTAATAGCCTACCACTCCCTCTTTTGTTCACATTTGCGTTATGGGATTGCTGCATGGGGATCCACAGCGGACAGGAACATGGAACGCATCCTCACCATCCAAAAGAAGACCATAAGGACAATCTTTCAACTGCCAAATCATGAACACTGCAAGCCGATCTTCAGAGAACATAAAATCCTTACAGTTATATCCCTGTACCTGTTGGAATCCATCACACTTGCAAAACAATCGACACCTACCCTGAGATCAGAACAACATTCATACAACCTCCGCAACACACATAACATAGACCTGCCACAACATCGATTGCAGAAATTCAACAATAGTCCTCACTACTCTGGCTCTTACTTCTTCAATTTATTACCACCACAAAACCATCAAAAAACCTGTCACCTTCAATAGTAAACTAAAACAATACTTAACAGATAGGCCATACTACACAGTCTTCGAATTTATTGTGGAGCACACTTTCCAACACCTGAGACGTGAATAGGCCTACAAACCCATCATTCCCCTGAAGTTTGATCAGGAAGAAGTTTGACGATTCCCCGATCCCTGGATTGTGGAGAAGACACCGGATGGTAAATGGTAAATGGTAAATGGTCACAGCTTACTAAACATTACGTCGTCATCAGTCCTCAGTGAATGAAATCAGTTCTCAGTTGCAATTGCAACATAGCGCGCGCAGCGACAGCAGACAGAGATGTGTAAAACGGAGCAGACGAATGTTAGCGCAAGCGATGACGTCACCTTTCCATTTCATTTGATAAAGAAACAGATTTTTCAAAAACAATAATGGGGTGGGGGATTTGTTATATCGAGGGAAAGACGTAGACAATTCGTTATGCAGAGGTTAAATTCGCAATGTAGAGGTTCTGACAATGATAAATTCGCTATATTGAGGTGTCTAATTTTAGCCGAAATCACGAAAAATTCGTTAAATCAAGGTCGTTGTTATGGTTTGTTCGTTATGTAGAGGTCAAATATACATTGTGTCTTATAGAGAGTTCTAGGGGATTTAAAAAAATTCGTTATATCAAGGAATTCGTTGTATCGAGGTTCGTTATATCAAGGTTAGACTGTATTCAAATCAGCTGCAAGGGGTCATCCCCTGACTAAATACAGGTTGTATTGCTGTTTTAACCTTTAAGTTTTTCAGTTAAAGAAAAGCAAATAGAAAGCTTTACTGCCTCTAAAGAGACAGTTAATCTTTGTCTTTAGTTGTTAAAGCTTCAGGTGTCTTTAATTGTATTAAATACACAGGTCCGTCCATTAAGCAGTCTGTGATAGTATATTTTATACCAGTGTTGTTTTTGTAATTCATGTAATTACCACCTAGTAAGATAGTTAGAAGAATAAGTAAGAATTCTTTGAATGGTAGGAATTTTTTCCTATTATAGTGGCCAACATATTGTCCCAAATTGTATCCCTAAATTAGGAATTTCTAATCAATTTTATTTGACATAGGTTGGTAAATAACAAATTTTTTATTACAAATATGTAGGCCTAATATTTTAAAATATTTCAAGTGAACAGACAACATTTTAAAGATTTAATTGGTTAACAGATGAAATTTTAACTATTTAATTGATTGAAAATTACTGGAGTCGATTATCCAAAACAATTTGGGATAGGGCTGTTCGAATAGCTTTATTTAAAACCATTTGAAAATATTCTTGTATGTTTACATATGTATTTTGTCCAGATTTTTGCCATCTTCATCGTTTGTTATGTGTATATTTATTTTGAAGAACACGATCAAATTTTGTGACAGCTTTACAGTTCTTTTCGTTTGTCACATTTATACAACTCCTTATTCCCAAGCTTAAAAGTTAATCCATCAGCACCATTTTATCTAACTGCTTGAATATACAGTCATTGACTTTATAAAGTCAATGATACAGTATAAGTTTTCAGATACACTACGAACTACAAATTTAAATAATAACTAGTGGCTTGTAAGGACGTAAGTCCCTAAAAAGCTCAAATCTAAAACAAATTATTGTAATCTTGAAACAAACTCAGAATCAAATTATCTATGAGTCAGGATAGATATTCCAGTACAACTTATATTGTAAAAATAAAAATAAAACAGTTTGTTGTTCATCTTTGTTTGCTTTTGTTGATGTTTTCAATAAATAATTTGAACAACTCAAGAGGTTTAACTCTGCTTAAGGCAGCAAACCTGTTTGTGAATAAATATTGGTTTACTAAGGTAACTTTGGTCTTTTGGTTAATGATGAAAAAGGCTTCCCTGATTGAAATATTGGAAATTGTCTTCGTCAAATATGAAAAGACAAAAAAATGTGTGTTGAGATAAACTTAGTTCTTTTAGTTCTTGGTCAAAACCGCTAAATTAGCACTCCGAATCGGTTATTATTTCTATGTTTATGCTCATTTTGTAAAGGTTTGACAAAATTAGTGTAAAGTAAAGGCACCACGTTGACAGAACTTTGCCCTAAATTTGTTTCTGATCAACATTAAAAAACTACTATTAGCCTAGTATAAGACTTACTTAGTATATGTGGTGGTAATCATCTTGAAAGGTGATATTGACTTTACATATCCTATCAAAAAAGGGCCTAATCAACGTCTGGTTACTAACTATTTTGCGACTGGTTATGGTTCCATTACCCAGTTATTGAATTTAATCACGACACACATATTTTTGGTTAGTTTTAAGAAACGAAAATTACCTCTAGGTTTTACTGTTATACGTTGGTGCTCCCTTTACTACCGTGCATGCTATGCTATATTATTTGAACCTGTACTTGGTTAGTCTCCTCTAAACAGTTGTTTTTTCCGCCCATTGGAACTTGTCATTGTACTTCCTTAATAAACGAATAACTGTATGAACCCCCATTTCATCATTATTCCAAAATTGTTTTCCAAGAGGTTATTCAACTTCATACAAAATATTGATTAAACTCTACAATAAATCTCAAATATAAATATTAGTAAACTAGGTGTGCAATGCAGTTGTATGCTTGCAATATTGAGCGGAGCTAGCATATTAATCCAATACTTATCTAAAGTCAATTTTACATCTGTTCCTCGCAAATGAGATACTTGCAGATCCAATGTCAATGGTATATTTGGTTCACTTAAATGGAATGTCTATTTGCAGTATTCTAAGTCAATTATAAGTCTGGTTCACGCAAATGAATTGTCTACTTGCAGGAACCAAAGTTTATGTTTCATATGGTTCTCATATATTAAATGTCTAATTACAGTATCCAATGCCAATGATACATTTGGTTCGGATAAATAAAATGCCTATTTGCATTATCTAAATTCAATGGTACGCATTGACGGTTTACATAAATGGAATGTCTATTTGCAGTATTCCAAGTTAATGATACAAATTGTTTACTTGCAGTATCCAAAGTCAATGATACGTCGGGTTCACGTAAACGAATTGTTTACTTGGAGTATCCAAGCTCAATGTTGCATTTGGTTCATGTAAATGAATTGTCTACTTGCAGGATCCAAAGCAGTGGTTCATTTGATTCACATAAATGGAGTGTCTATTTGCAGTATCCAATGTCAATGGTACGCCTGGTTCACGTCAATGGAATGTCTACTTGCAGTATCCAAACTCAATTGTATGTAGGCCTAGATTTGGTTCACATAAATCGAATGGCTATTTGGATTATGGTGCATCAGCCTTATTCCGCCGACCATAATTATTGGTATTTCATTTTGTAGTAAATTATACTCAATGATATTAATCCGATTTATCTTCCCTTTTTCTCTGTACGGTATTTGTAATATGCTATTTGGATGATTCGTTGACTAACATATGTTGCGACTCTTGTTTACCTTTTTATTGTTATCTCGCAAATAATGTCATGGCAACCAATTAACCCATAAGGCCCATGTTAAATTTCCAAAAGTTTGAATTCACGTAGAGAAATGCCCTGTGGTCCGATTTGTACCATTTCAGATTTATACCTTCCCATGGTTGGTTACTATGGTTGTGCTAAATTTGGTGCAGATCGCTTCAGCCGTTCAGGAGGAGTATTTGTAAAACAAAAGCAGGAGTGTAGTATAAGAGCTTCGCTCGCTTCGCTCGCTTCGCTTCGCTCCGCTCAATTCAAAATTAAAACTTAATTTCTAAAAAAACTGGGACCCTAAACTAAAATTATGGCTTCGACATTCCCTAGTTCTCAAAATTATCTGTCTTTCAACACAAAAATCATGAAAATCCGTCGAGTGGTTGATTCAGAATCGTGAAATAAAAAAACACTGTTTCGTTTTAATATTATAGATTTACAAAAGTGTGTGTAAGAAAACTGTAACATATGTTTTGAAATAAAAACAATGCAGTTGTTTTGAAATCAAAAGAAAGCAAAAGTTCTTCATTTAATCTTGAATTAAAGACTTTTTCATATCTTATTTATAACTTGCTGGCCCGACAGACATCGTCCTGTCCTATGTGGTTTTATGTCAAATGCTCGTTCATTTTCAAGATGAGCTCGTTCGCATGGCTCAATCACGTCCTGGTCGAAGTTCGTCCTCTACGCTCACTCACCTTTAGGTTGGAGCTCGTTTGCTGCGCTCACTTGCCTTCAGGTTAGCTCGTTTGCTACGCTAACTCACCTCCAGGTTGAAGTCCGTTTGCTACGCTCACTCACCTTTTGCTTGCAAATTAGCAATTGTCATAAATTAAAAAAAATAATAGAGCTGTACCCTGTTGGTAAACCTATTAACTTTTTAATGCTATTAAACATCACAAAATCAAATTGTTTAGTTGAACCAGCTGTTAAGATTCTTTAATTCCATTAAAATATGAGTACTCATAAGGTTAACATGGGAAACTCCAGAGCCACTGGGGCGGAGCCCTTTTGACGGATCTTCACCAAACTTCACACAAACCATCCTTGAATAATGCTTAATAATGCCTGAAAGTTTCATTACAATCTGTCGAGCGGTTTCGGAGTCCATAAAGGACAAACAAACATACATACATACAAACAAACATACATTAGATTTTATATATATAGATTCCTGAATTAAAAAAAAAAAAAAAAAAAACATTAAGGAACGTGGCAGCGTTCCGCCCCGCCAAGTCCCCCAGCGGTACACAGCTGCTGCAGTGTATATATACATGACGTGACAAAGTGGCTTTTTTACTCGTCTATAGCTCTGAAGAAACAAAAGCTATTAAAATAATTATTCATCTACTGGATAGGGGCACTCATTCTCAGCAAAATAAAAAAAAATTAAAAAACTGTTGTGTTTGAGCCAGAAAAACTAGTTTGAAAATTCACAAATTGTCCGTGTTCTCCTTCTTCTCCTTGAATGTTGACGGACCTACAGCCCAAACCACTGGCTCAACTTTAATGTTTTTTATGTTGTTTGAAAGCCCTTAATGTGTAGATGTGCCTTTTGAGGGTCTCAAGTCGGTGTGTTGACCCATAAACCCTTGGCAAGCCCTCAAAGTACGATTTTGGCCCATTTAAATAACACGGGATTAAAATAAAAACAAAAGAAGGACCAGTTGCGATTAAATCTCATTTAATTTAAATGTTAGAGAAATTCATAGGAACAGCTGAAAATTATTTTAAAACTTTTTTATAAAGTATTTTTTCAGGTATACCGAATGATTTGAAATACTTAGGCCCCTATTACACGAGGTAGCCTGGCGACGTCGCCAGCGGCAGTAGCTGGCGACGCACTGGCCACCAAACCTATAACCAGTTGAGTAGCCAGTTGAGTAGCCAGAATTTTACCGCCGTGGCGCCGTTGTTGTGAGTGCTTGTCTTGCACTTGTACTTGTTATGAGCGGTGTTTACAGTGAATAATGAGTGATTATAAGTATCTTCTCCTTCTGTTACTTCTGAAGAAAAGGAGGCAAAGGAAGAGAAAAATGTACGTTCATCCAATGCTTAGTGCAAGAGAATCAAAAGGTTATATTACACCCTTTTTGATGAGCTCTGTGCGGACAATAAAAAATGTTTCAATTATTTTCGTATGTCACAATCCAGATTATTCGAGTCATAAAGGATGATATAGACATTTTATCAACTGAAGTGAACAATTCACACACTCACAACACAACAGAACGCAACACAACAGTGTGCAAGTACCCCCGTGATATGAACTGACCGAGTGGCGACGTGATACTGGAGACCTAGTGTAATAAGCTCCATATGCTACAACGCAGCGTCGCCAATATGGGTAGCCAGTGGCTACCACAGTGGCGACGGGGCTCGGTAGCCAGTCGGTCGCCAAAGTGTGGCTGCGTCGCTGGCTACCCTCGTGTAATAACATCCATAAGAATCAATGCCCCATGACAAGCTGAGTAGCCAGTTTGGTCCCTGGCGACGTCGCCAGGCTACCTCGTGTAATAGGGGCCTTACTATATAAAATTACTTAGAGCAGTGATATTCCCCGATACTTTCCATTGAAAAATAAAGTGTACCGATGGTACACTGGTACAGCAGCTCGTCATTTTTAACAGTTTAATACTACTTATTAAAACATATGAAACCTATGAACTTGAAACTTAGTACTAGTACTAAGGTTTGTTTTATGTTTTGATACACTAAAACAAATAAAACAATCGGGAAAATCACTCTACGTATGTTAAACAAGCAATTAAAAAGTTTAATTAATGTAATGTAACCTCATATATATATTATATCTCAGTGATTCAGAAAAACAACATACAACATGAAATTAAAAAGTGATATGTAAATTTAGGATAGATGAGTTTTTTATTATTTGTTTTGTTTATGCTATTTCTAACAAACTTAATCTGTTTGATTACATTTTTACTTCTCTAATAAGGGCTCAATTTACACTAGTCTTTAGATGTACGGGTTTAATTATCAGACCACTTATGTAACACCAACGCATTTCATGTTGTTCAAGATGACCATTGATGAAATTTGAAACTGAGTTTAAGCCCAGGGGGTTTGTTAAATAGTAATTTTGGTACGTGTGTCAAAACATTTTTAATCGGCTTAAAGCAGATAAGACCAAAAATGTAGAATTTAGTTCTACACAAACAATATTATTGAAATTAAATTTGATGTAGTTGTGCCGTGGCCTATATATCAGAGAAAGGAGGATTTTTATTTTAACTGTTAATTTTCTAAAAAAATAAATAAAATCTAACAAAAAACCACTAAGTGGTAACACTTTCCCCGCCAAGTCAGCAATCCAAAAAAAGATAATAAATAATTACTTTGTACGCCAAGAAAAACAATGTAATGTATGTAAGTTTGGCAACTTATTGGCGGCAGACTTTTGCTTGATCACTTTAAAAAATACCATAAAACTAGTTGCATTGAGCAAGTATCTCTCCCATTAGTACATTGCTAGGTGAGAGCTTATTTTACAAATTTTGCCTTATTTGTGCCACATTTCATAAACTCGTAATAGTGATGGTTTTATATTTACTGATTAGCTCGAAATTATTATACTTAGTTGGACTAATTAATTAGAGAAGTTGATTTGTGAAATTATCCACGAACGTAACTTCAATGAAAAAAAAGCAAGCAAAAGTCTGCCGCCAAGCTGCCAAACTTACATACATTACATTGTTTTTCTTGGCGGAAAAAGTAATGATTTATTATCTTTTTTGGATTGCTGACTTGGTGGGGAAAGTGTTACCACTTAGTGGTTTTTTGTTAGATCTATAATATTAAAACGTAACAGGGTTTTTTTATTTTACGATTCTGAATCAACCACTTGATGGATTTCATGATTTTTGTGTTGAAAGAAAGATAATTTTGAGAACTAGGGAATGTCGAAGCCATAATTTTAGTTTAGAGTCCCAGTTTTTTAGAAATTAAGTTTAAATTTTTTTTAAGTCTAACAGCCGACGCTAACATTCTAGATTGGCTTTTTGCATAAAACCATTTGCTTAAACATTAAGAGTTTGTGACACAAATTCAGCATTTGGATAGAAATGAAATAACATTCGTAGGATTGAATTATTTATACTACCTATGTGTAATGGTTTAATAATTTATACATTCATTTATTTGGTAAGGGAATGACAGTTAACATACATTTGTACATTGTACAGTTTAATATAGGCCTACATTGTAAATACTTTATAATCTAATTTATTTTTTAGAGCATTCTTTAAACTTTTGGGTTTGTTTTAAGGCAATATAATGTGTTTGAACTAACAGCTGGATAGATATAAAAACATTCTATGGAACTAAGAGGTTATTTAATTTAGTCATTGATTATAGGAAATAAGTAATATTGGTAGGGATTAAGAATACAATAGAGATAAGGAAGCCCTTTGCCATATACAAGTCGAGGCTCTGTCCACGACTCTTCAAAGGAAAAGCATATGAAAATTATTTTCCGAGATTTATTCAGAGATAAACAAATGGATGTCATGGATTTTAGTTGTAACAAGGGATCGTGTACTATCTGCTTTGTTTG
Source organism: Macrosteles quadrilineatus (assembly GCF_028750875.1). Classification (NCBI taxonomy): domain Eukaryota; kingdom Metazoa; phylum Arthropoda; class Insecta; order Hemiptera; family Cicadellidae; genus Macrosteles; species Macrosteles quadrilineatus. The sequence continues at coordinate 2,533,680 of NW_026542606.1, forward strand.
GTAATTAATGAGAAATTTCAAATATTAAGGTTCAGAGCAAATAATTGTTAAGGTCATAAATACTAAACCTAGATCACAGATGTAACGTTTTCTTCTTAAGTCCTAGAGCAATTTGGTTTCCAAATTTAGATTCTCCGTGAAAGGTTCATAAAAACTCCAATTCTCATTTAACTTTTTCAAAAACTGGCAGCAATCTAGAAAAAAAAGAAAAATAAACGGTATCAGCATTCTGACATATACTTTCTCCCATAAGTTTGTCAACAACCTTTGTAAGCGGTGAGAGTAAATATACAGAAATGGGTTTTGTACAATTTTGTTCAGAGTATAGGACTAGGCCTATAACATACTCAATTTTTATCAAAATCGTTCAGGCCATTTTTGGGAAAATCCAATTTTTCCGTTATTTTATGGGGTTTTTATGGGAAAACAACATAATTTACAATAACTTTTAAACCATAATTTTTATAGAAATGGGATTTGTACCATTTTGTTCAGAATATAAAGGACTATAACATACAAAATTTTTATCAAAATGGTTTGGGCCATTTTGGGGAAAATCCCATTTTTCCGTTATTTTATGGGGTTTTATGGGAAAATCTCCATTAAAAATCAAAATTTCAAAAAAATGAAAAAAACTATCAAAATTGTAAGGACCATAACATACGATGTTAAATCAAAACCAGATTTTTTTCTAAAATCCTATTTTTTGTTATATTATGGGGTTTTATGGGAAAATAACATAATTTACAATAACTTTTGAACCATAATTTTTACAGAAATAGGGTTTGTACCATTTTGTTTAGAATTTAAAGGGCTACAACATACTAAATTTTATCAAAATCGTTCGGGCCATTTTTGAGAAAATCTGATTTTTCCGGTTTTTTATGGGTTTTTATGGGGAAATCCTTAATAAAAATCAAAATTTCAAAAAAATTAAAAAACTCCTGGAGATACCATGGATTAGAACCTACATACCAAATTTCATCGAAATCTAACCACAGGTGTAGTCCCTAACTCTGTACACATCCAGACACACAGACACACACATGCACACACACACACAGACATCACTTCGAAAACCACTTATTTGGGTCCAGGGGGACCCAAAACGAATTTATCCTCTCAAAACTCAAACTCGAAAATTTTGACGAAAACAATACTTTCTCCATATACTATGGTATAGGGGGGGGGGAAAGTATAATTACCCATCAATTTGATAAAAAAGTTGATTTACAGGCCAAATTTCAAAAATTCATGAAAAATATTAATACATTTTTTACATTTCAAACAATTATATATATAGAAAGAGAAAGTTTTAAGCTTTCTAAAATCACTTGGTTTTAATTGTTTTTAAAAAAAATTAAATTTTTACATCCCCTGATCCCAATTACCCCGAGATTTCAATTACCCCTGTACACCCTACACTTTCTGTGCATACTAAACCCCCTATGCTGGACTAAACAATGTTGGAATGGGTTTTATTGTTATTTTTGGAATCTTTGTGAAAAACTGAATGGGAATATTAAGGAAATATTGGGATTGACAACCTTATGAAGTATGTTTTGAGATAAAAATTAAATTATTGTTTATATTTAGTTTTGTAAAAACTTATATGAGTGAAAATTTAAAAACGTACGTTTTCAGGAAAAGCACTTTGCAATTTTTTTTCCCTTTTTTCAAAACTTTTATTATTTTTTTTATTTTATTAACATTTGAAGTTTCATAAAATGTCCATGGTAACGCAATATCTTTGGTAGTTTTTTTTTTAAAGAGCATCTTTAGTGGAAAAACACAAAATCCTGTCACGACCATAACGGGCGTTTAAATAAATATTAAAAATGGTTAATATTATTTTTATAACTATGTTTTGCTATAAACTAATTTACTTTTATGATCATTATACAATAAAAAGGTCCCTGAGCTTTTGGTATATTTGGTCTTTCTACAAAAAAATTAAAAAACTCAAAGAATTGAAAATAAGCCAATAAAATCTTTTTAAGTTTGTATAACTCCGAAAAAACTTACCTGAGACCCGAAAAATCGTTATGTTTGTATAGAGGTGTGCTTCTTTTGTGTATAAAACATTAAAAAATTACGATATTTTAATTTTTGAAATTTTTATGATAGAAATCATAAACGTGACGGTCAGGGACAAGCGGTACGGTCGTGAATTGTCTGGAATAATCTAAATCTTTCTAAACAATCTTAAATTATACTGTTAGTTATAATAAAAATATGTGTTTCAATTGAACTAAACTGTTCAATTTACAATTATATTAAAGTTATTGTCACGACCAAACACACTATAATCCATAAGGCTGGATTGGTCGTGAAAAAACCTGCGATGGTCGTGAAACTTTGGTCGTGAAATTACGTGTTATTTGGCTCTGTTCTGGCGGTAGCCCTGCACATCATGTTCGAGGATACAAAGTGGACTTCTAGGTTAATCTAGCAATTGAAATATCTAATAAACAAAAATTAACACCATGTCTACTTCATCGAATGGCTACGTACGGTCATGGACACACCAAAATTACAAAAAACACAATCTTTCCTTTATTAATCTTGTTATTCCTCCTTTCAACTCGAAACGACCGGCACTACAATCTTGACATACACCCCGAACTAGTCTCTAAAACCAACTGACTCCATCGACGCCAGGCTTGCCACTGTCGTGCTCCAAAGTTGAAAATTTTTCCCAAATGGTTGTGACGCCAAATCGAGGGACAGACTTATTTTGTCATGGTAGTCAGTTTGAAATGACAATAAAATTATAATATGCTCCTTTTATGTAAATTTAATAACCATTGATGACATAAAAATATGGCTTTATATATTTCGGCATGAATAATTAGTCTAAAAACAGCGTGAAAGTTGGAAAATGTACCCTAAGGACACGTCATGGTCGTGAATTTCGAGACTTTAAAAATACGAAAAAAATACCTAGAACCTATTTAAAACCAAATAAATGTGTGTAACATGTTGCCCCCGTCCCAAAAAATATTAAAACACATAATAATAAACTACAAATCCAGTATCTACGAAGTAAAAGGCCAGGGACATGAAAACGTACGTTTTTAAATTTTCACTCATATATCGTTTACGGAGTTAGTTCTATGACATTTAAATTATATATAAATACTTCAAATAGAATTATCTTTAAAATTATAAGATACAACACTTTAAATGCTGCCAAATTCTTGACCAGAACCCCAAAATTTATTAAACTAAAGTTTACCAATTTTTCTTGGGGTTAAACCCATGCTGATGAAAAATTACTCAGCCAAATCATCTAAAAAAAATCATCACCATCCTAGTAATCCTTAGTTTTAATTATCTACCGCTAAAAAATAACAGTTGGTACACACAATTCAAAACCTTAACTTAAAAAAATCTTTTCAAAATACCCTCCATTTTCCCTTATACACAGTCCGGTTGTGAAGTTCCTTCTCACTGTCCTCTGGAGATGAGTAGACCAAGCTCTTCATATATTGCCACAAAAAAAGTCCAGTGGACTAAGGTCCGGCAACCTGGCGGGCCAACGCATTACACCATTACGACCTATCCAAGTTGTGTAATTAGCATTGAGCCATCTCACACATCATTTGAAAAGTGAAGAGGGGCTCCATTATGTAAAAAAATAATTCCCCTTCTATCTATTACTGCTTCCAGAAGCATTCTAGGCCTAGTACATGGGGCCATTCAAACTTCCCTCAAAGATGTGTGGTCCTATGAATTTATCTCCAATTATTCCTGCCCAAACATGAATACTGAATTGAAGTTGGAAGGACGATTCTCTCCTTGCTCTTGGATTTTCTGGAGCCCAAACTTGCTACATATCATGAGTATTGAACATAGTGAACGATATTCATTTAATTTTTACAAATATTTCCTTAATATTCTAATTTGGGTTTTCACAAGGATCCCAAAGATTACAGTAAAACCCATACCAACATTGTTTTCAATGCAGCAATTGTCATATTTTTAAGGAAACACATATTATTTTACAATAAATGCAATTTCAGCCGTTGCGTGTTTTTCAACAGTAAATCTATATAAAATCCAATGTATGCTTGTCTGTTTGTTTGTCCTTTATGCGTTACCAAACCGACCATCCGATCATGATGCAAATTTGGGATGTTGTTATATACACCCCAGGGAAGGTTTGTGTGAATTTTGGTGCAGATCTGTCAAAAAGGCTCCGCCCCAGTGGCTCTGGAGTTTCCCATGTTAATCTTATGAGTACTTATATTTAAATGGAATTAAAGAATCTTAACAGCTGGTTCAACCATATACAAAAAGAATGAAATATAGACTGCCGTGCTGCGGTTGCCATGGTTACCATAGGTTCCGGCGCACACCGCTGTAGTTTACGTAGCGCGTACGCCGTAACTACCGTGGTGCTCCAAGCGGTGTGCGCCAGAACCTATGGTAACCGCAGCACAGCTGACGGTCTATAGGTATTTAATTCTTTTTGTCTATGGTTCAACTAAACAATTTGATTCTGTGATGTTCAATAGCATTAAAAAGTTAATAAGTTTACCAACAGGGTACAGCACTATTATTATTTTTTTTTATGACAACAACTAATCTGCAACCATAAGGTGAGTGAGCGTAGCAAACGAACTTCAACTAGAGGCGAGTTAGCGTAGCGAACAAGCTGAACCTAAAGGCAAGAGAGCGCAGCAAACGAGCTCCAACCTAAAGGTGAGTAAGCGTAACAAACAAACTTCAACCAGGATGTGATTGAGCGATGCGAACAAGCTCATCTTGAAAATGAACGAACATTTGACATAAAACCACATTAGGACAGGGCGACGTTGTCGGGCCAGCTAGTCTTGAATAATTGTAGATTGAAAAATCAAAGGAATAGTAAGTTTTTATACATCATTTCAATGGTTATTAGCTAAAGAAATTTTTAATGATATTTGACACTCTTTACAGTCCAGTTCAGCACAGAAAATCATTTCAATGGTTATTTAAACTAAAGAAATTTTTAATGATATTTGACACTCTTTACAGTCCAGTTCAGCACAGAAAATATCGAGTAAAGTAAAAGTTATTGAAATAAAAAAAATCACAAATTTAAACTTTGAGTAAGAAATTATACATATACTTTATCCCAATGAATGTGTACCATTTTTATTAGAAATTTAATGAGGAATCTGGAAATGGCAATGGATTGTATAAAATAGTATATATTTCATCACTAGGGCCTAAAGAGACTCTTTCTAACCCAAGGGTGGAAAATGTGCGAGGGTTAAAGTAACTTTTTACCCATGTGATGAACTATATTTTTCTTCATCTTGCATTATTAATTAACAAAGCTAGAAAACAAAATTATGTTTATGTAAAGATAGCCTCTCAAAACGACTTCTAGCTTGCTTTTAATTTTGATAAGCAGCTGTTTAGTATTTCAATCATTTTGTCTATTACAATTGTTACAGTGTATAATAATATTGACATACCATGGCATCGATATGTCGAGCGATCAACAACAATAGAAACCTTACCTTATAAATCAATCGATAAATAATTTTGATCGATACGATTGCCACAATCGAAGTTTACAACGGCTGATTTTTACTCCCTAGAGACTAAAAATGATTTTAAAATGCTTATTTGGATCCACAACGCATGCATTAAAAACGGCTGTTTTAGCTGCAGTATGACAAAATACCCCCGCCGCAGCAAACCTGCAGACTAAGCGAATTTCCATTAGCCTGATAGGATTTCACATTAAAATGCCTCCTTAAAAATATCATATTTATTCCCTATTTAAATAGAATTAGTTTAACGAGTACTTAGGTTTGCTGCAACAAGGAGGGTAAAAAGGTGTTTTTTTATGTTAATAGTTTAGTAAGAAATGAATGTATTTTCCAAATTCGATCAAAATATGTTCATAAACAAGTAAACTACAACAGTTGACTTATTCTCCATAAGAATAACATAGGGATTTTAAATTGACAATTTTTTGGAATTTTCTCTGTAACTATTAGGCGCACAATAACGCTTCAATATACTAAATTATTTGTTTTTTTAAGCTCTTCAAAATGGTTTGGAAATAAAGTGTCAAATTTTGTGTTTTTAGGGTCAAAAATGGGAAAAACCTATTTTTACCCCATAAAACCCCCCATAAACCCCCGTTCCCATAGTCCGATCATGCTGGTTCGCGAACTCGTTCGAATAAATGTAGGTTTACACGTTTGTACCAAATTTCATCAAAATCGGATCATTTTTGCTTGAGTTATCGTGCTGACGGACACACATATATATATATATATATATATAAATATATAAATATATATATATATATATATATATGAATTTGAACGGATGGTGTTTTTGGCCTCTAGGGACCTCATAATGAAAAAATAAATCGGTCCCGGGTCCAGGTCTTACCATGAGTACTACGGTAATAGCTTATTCCCTATATGGGAAATTCGCTAAAACTAATTTTTCCTACAGTCACCCGACAAAGTTGGCTTCCTTGTACTGTTTATAGTACAGAAAGCTGCTAATTGCTGCATATTTATACTTTGCCGTACGGTTTATACTTTGTCGTACGGTTTATACTTTGCCGCACATCAGGATTCCAACAAAACAACACAAAACAGCTTGGTTCTATTATGCACGTAATCCGTGTACGCTTGGAAATAGGTTGGCAACACTTAAAGATAATAATACTATGAGCAGCTGATTGACTATTATAACTACATTTAACCTGTCATTTCGTGTTTATAGTTTCGGTATTTCTGAACTTTTCTTTTAAACGTTTTTAAAACATTCCTACGATCTTAATAAACAAGAAAATACATTTAAAGCATTTTTTTTAGGCGCGGAAACCACTTCAAATTACAAAAACATACGGAACTATATTCTCAAAACGCGGAGCACATTTCTTGCTGAGGAAAAATAGCGGAGTGATACGGACCGGGTACTACATTCTCTAGGGCACCTATTTGTGTTGCCAGCTGAACCTAAAAACGTGTAGTGTGGTGTTTGAAAGACTAATTATTTATATGCTTTATAGTGACTGTAGGAAAAATATAATGTGTAACACGAGTGCAAAAGGCCTTTGCTGCACTCGAGATCATTCCGCACTCGCCTGCAGCTCGATCGTAAACATTGTTCTCGTGTGCAGCAAAGTGCCACTTTGCCCACTAGTTATACAAATAACTATTTAGAGCACTTATGGTCATTTCATCTAAGCAAATACAAATGTTTTGGAAAAAATCTTAATTTGCCTTTTAATAAGGCATAAACCATAACCTACCTGTGAGGGTATGGAAACCTACATTGGTGCCATTTTGTCGATGAGTGAAAATTTAAAAACGTTCCTTTTTTATGTCCCTGGCCTTTTACTTCGTAGATACTGGATTTGTAGTTTATTATTATGAGTTTTAATATTTTTTGGGACGGGGGCAACATGTTACACACATTTATTTGGTTTTAAATAGGTTCTAGGTATTTTTGTCGCATTTTTAAAGTCTCGAAATTCACGACCATGACGTGTCCCTAGGGTACATTTTCCAACTTTCACGCTGTTTTTAGACTAATTATTCATGCCGAAATATATAAAGCCATAAACCTATTTGTATGTCATCAATAATTATTAAACTTACAAAAAAGGAGCATATTATAATTTTATTGTCATTGCAAACTGACTACCATGACAAAATAAGTCTGTCCCTCGATTTGGCGTCACGACCATTTGGGAAAAATTTGCAACTTTGGAGCACGACAGTGGCAAGGTTGGCGTCGATTGCGTCAGTTCGTTTTAGAGACTAGTTCGGGGTGTACGTCAAGTTTGTTGTGCCGGTCGTTTTGTGTTGAAAGAAGTAGTTACAAGATTAATAAAGGTAAGTTTGTGTTTTTTTGTAATTTTGGTGTGTCCATGACCGTACGTAGTCATTTGATGAAGTAGACGTGGTTTTAATTTTTGTTGATATGATATTTCAATTGCTACATTAACCTAGAAGTCCACTTTGTATCCTCGAACATGAGGTGCAGGGCTACCGCCAGAACAGAGCCAAATAACACGTAATGTCACGTCCGAAGATTCACGACCATCGCGGGTTTTTTCACGACCAATCCAGCCTTATGGATTATATACTGTATTTGGTCGTGACAATAACTTAAATATCATTGTAAATTGAACAGTTTAGTTCAATTGAAACACATATTTTTATTATAACTAACAGTATAATTGAAGGATTGTTTAGAAAGATTTAGATTATTCCAGACAATTCACGACCATACCGCTTGTCCCTGACCATCACGTTGACGATTTCTATCATAAAAATGTAAAAAACTAAAATATCAACATATTTCAATGATTTATACACAAAAGAAGCACACCTCTATAAAAACATAAAGATTTTTCAGGTCTCAGGTAAGTGTTTTCGGAGTTATACAAACTTAAAAGATTTTATTGGCTTTTTTTCTTCTTTTTTATTTTTTTATATTTTTTTTGAAAGATTAAATATACCAAAAGCTTAGTGAGCTGCTTATTGTATAATGGCCATAAAAGTAAATTCATTTATAGCAAAACATAGTTATAAAAATAATATTAACTATTTTTAATATTCAGTTTTATGCCTGTGATGGTCGTGACAAAATTTTGTGTTTTTCCATCAAAGATGCTCTATTTATAAAAAATCACCAAAGATATTGCGTTACCATGGACATTTTATGAAACTTCAAATGTCAATAAAATAAAAAAAATAAAAAAAGTTTCAAAAAACGGAAAAAAAATTTAAAAGTGCTCTTCCTGAAAACGTACGTTTTTAAATTTTCACTCCAATACTACTTAATAGTTTAACACATGAAATTTGTTAACACTAACTGCGTTCCACTCTGTATATATATTTAAGAGGCTTACCCAACTCAAAATACTAAATCAGACGTAAGCTTTTTTTTACCTTATATGTTGATGACTAAACATAAACATTGGAGTAAAAAAATTTCTGCTTTATTTAAAAGTCATCTTTCAAACTACTAAAACTTTTTTCATACGTTTTTATTACACTTTTTTTATACTGTTAATATTGTTGAATGAAATGGCGACCATACATAGTAGGTATTTTAAGCCAAGTATGAATGGAGATGAGTGTAGGATGAGTGGTTATACATGTATATATATATATATATATATATATATTTTACCTATATATATTTTGTTTATTTTTTGGTCTTATTACCCCGGCTTCCCCTAATGAAAGTTGTTTTTTTTTTTACTTATAACAGATATAAAATACAATTTAAACTAGAGAACCTGGCGCACAAAATCGTGCGCAATTTAGACAAAGGAGAAGAAGGATTTGTATTGATTTTTTTTTTTGGCATTTTCTCTTTTCTTAGTTTTATTGCTAAGGCTGGTGATGGTAAAAGGCCTAATTGAGTTCACAGTTTACCTGCCGTTTTTGCAGTTTATTTTGTGAAAGTCAGTAAAAGATTCTCTATTGATTAATAGATTATAACCTAGGCCTAAATGATAAACCAAACCCTCTCGTTCCCACCACCACCCCTGGCTGATGTCTGGGACTTATTTGGCGTGAAAACTCTTCTTTGCATACCGTACTCAAATGTTTACTTTAAAATCTTTCAGTCCTAACATCCTTGCCCTAAAACTTACATCCGTAAAGCATTGCTAGCTTTGTACAACGTCATCAAAAAATGCTTCCCAGTCATGCTTCTATTTTCTCTGGCATGTCCTGATAATTTCATGAAGACTCCTTTCATTTTTTTATACATTTCCTCCACATGTTTTTAAAATTTATATTTTTACCATCCTTAATCAAGCCGGCGACTTATCAAGATCCTGTTTAACACAATAATGGTGTTTTCCAGAATCTTTGGGACCCACCCTTCCTAACTTCTGATGTAACAAAATATTCTTTTTGGAGGTGAAAAACATGTTTGTAACTATTGTCGGGGCCACGTAAGTTTGCAGTTGGTGGCAGCCAATCACAAGACAAGGCTAGTGCTTCGTTGCCACATTGCCCATTGACAACACTTATTAAAACACTAAGCAATATTTTCAAATCAGCTGGTATTATTAGATTTGGCAACACCACATGGTTCTCATTGGTTCATTCAAAACCATATGGTAAATAGGCTCCTCCCTCAACTGCAAACTTATGTGGTCCTGACAATAATATCAATAACTTCATATTATTATTCTAGTAGGCCTACATTTATTCTATCATAAATACAGAAGAATGAATATGCCATCTCTTACAATAGATAGCCTACAATTACATATGCTATCTAAAAAATATATCAACTTCACTATCAAACCCTGAGAAAAGCAGTATATGTTTATACGCCGATGATACTAACCTAAAAATCTCAGATAAAACAATAGAACAAATATAAATTTTGTCTTTCCTAGAATTAGGAAATATTGTTCAATTTTTCAAAAATCATAATTTACAGCTAAATGTTGAAAAAACAAATTATATATCATTTAAAACAGCTCAGTCAAAAACCACAGCAGAACCAGTTGTTATGATTGATTCCGAACCGATTGAACAAATTCTTAGCACAAAATTTCTCGGTTTATGTGCCTTGAGAAAAATGGCAGATTGATGTAGTCAATCAACACTCAAACTAATATACCATTCCTATATACATTCCCATATATCATTTGGCATCTGTCTTTATGGCTCCACCAAACAAGTAAATCTTGATAAAATTCAAAAATTACAAAAAAAAGCAATTTGGATCATTAAAAATCTTCATTAAGAAGTATCCTGTAGAGAGCATTTCAAAAATCTTCAAATTATTACAGTTTATGGACAATATATTTTTGATACAATTATGATTTACAAAACTTTGAATTCAAGTAAGCTATTAATAAACCATCCAACTCACCCATACAATACCAGAAATAAATCGGAAATCATACCCACTCATCATAGATTGCAACTCTATACAAAAAAACCATCATATGCAGGAGCAAAGTTTTTTAGAACGTTACCTAAAGAAATAAAAAAAGAAAATAATGTTAATAAATTTAAAATTAAGTTAAAAAATTATATTACATCAAATCCTATTTATTCAATTGAGGAGTATAACCAGTTGTAAATATGTATTATACGCTATAAGCCCTGTTAGCTATAAGGAAATGACACTATTCCGCTGTATGATTACTCATGTACACATTATGAATAAAGATTGATTTGATTTGATACATAAAATATATTGTTCCTAGAATATTGATATTCTTCACTCATTAAATATAACCTTTTATTTAGTTTCAGTAAAACAAAGATCTTAAAAATTATACGTGTAACTGCTGTACTGTCAGTTCACTTTAAAATTCACTGAACCCTAATAAAGTGTTTTGCAGTGAAAAACAAAAAAAAGAAAACAGTGTACATTTTTATCTCCTCAAAATCTTTGTCATGTTTCCATTAATTTCAATTTGAGTATAACCAGCTGTTTCAAATATTAGTGTAAATTTCAAAGTATTCATCTGTTCAAATTTAAACAAACATTTTCTCCATAAGGATAACATGGGAACTTTAAAGGCCACTGGGGCAGAGCCCTGATAGAATTTAGAAGATTTTTTGATAGATGGCAAATCTACGTGCCACACCCTATCCAACGACACCTCAAACTTGGTGATCGGATGCATAGCAGCTTTAAAACAATTATGACAAAAATATGCCTAGCGTATCTATATATATAAAAGGCAAAGCCCTCACTGACTGACTCACTCACTCATCACTAATTTTCCCACTTCCCATTTACCTAGGAGGCTGAAATTTGGTACACTGATTATTTAGGCATTAAATAGATAAACTAAGTTGTTTTTATTCTGATCGGACCCTCTGGCTTCACCCCAGTGGCTCTGGAGTTTCCCATGTTAACCTTATGAGTACTCATATTTAAATGGAATTAATGAATCCAGATTTAGGCAAACAGATGTTTGCTGTTTCAATTAAACAAGTTGGTTCTGTTCTATGATATGCAATAGCATTAAAGTTACAAGGATTACCAACAGGGTGCAGCGCTATTATTTTTTTAAATTTATGACAACAGCCAATTTGCAACCAAAAGGTGAGTGAGCGTAGCGAACGAACTTCAACCAGGACGTGATTGAGCCATGCGAACGAGCTCACTTATGAAGTAAAAAGGGGCAAAGCCCGCGGGTACAGCTAGTTAAATATATAGATGTCACCTATTAAAAAGGTTTAAATACCTGCTATCAAGCCATCATCAGGCGGTACAAGGACTTCTTCTTTCTTCATATGAAGAGCGTCATATTTAACACGTAAAAATAAATAAACATTTACACTCGACACAAAACACGTTACGGACACAAAACATTTACTGATCAGTTACGACAACAGACGACGCTAACTGATCAGTAAATGTTTCGTGTCCGTAACGTGTTTTGTGTCGTGTGTAAATGTTTATTTATTTTTACGTGTTAAATATGACACTCTTCATATGGAGAAAGAAGAAGTCCTTGTACCGCCTGATGATGACTCCACATAGGAGTCGAAACTAGTTGCAACTGCAATTAAATTGGATTGCTTGATAGCAGGTATTTAAACCTTTTTAATATTATTTGGCAATCCGGAGGCTACATCCACAATTAAATGTCACCTTGTTTTATGTATGTTTGTTCAATTGTTCATGTTTAAAGTTACCAGTGAAGTTGCCATTCAACAACAAAAATCTTTATTTATGAACATTTTTCAATTAAACTCTTTGAGTTAAAGAAAAATCATACTAGTCTGTTAGTCTCAATTGTAATAGGAGGGTCAAATATTGTATTGTACAGTAATTAATAAAGTTGGGTTTTGTAAGCGAGTGCTGAGTTTCATTCCTGAGCTATGTCACCCAAAGTAACAGTGGGTATTCCAAGAGGAATACGTACCGTTACACAATGTCCTACTACTTCCCAACAACAATATTTTTAGGTAATCTTACATCATAGCTACAGGTCAGACTTGTTAAAATGTGAATTAATATGCACTGTAGCCTACTGTTTCAAATCAAATCCCAAAAGGAAGATAAATGCATACAAAATTTGATATTGTTATTTTATTGCAAAGGTAAATACACAGTCAGAATGCTTAAGCAAATATAAAAGTTAAAAATACGATATTAAAGGTGTACAAAAATCAGTCTTTTAAATAATGTGTAAATTTTACCATCTTTAAGTAGGCTTAAAGGAGATTCCCACTTTCGGCGTACCAGTAAAATTAAAAGTCAGCTCATTAGTATGTTACCTACATCACTTCGTACCATCATCAGACATCCAAGCAACCTCTTCATCAAGAGATTGTAATTTCAATTTAACATCTTCAACTGATACTTTCAAACATTTGGATTGCTTTTTTCCTCTTCTTAATCTTTTCACTTTTAATTTTCTGTGTCTTTGTTTAGTTTTATTTACAAAATCATCAAATGACAAGTACCGTTTCAACCTAGTTTTTCCCATCAACGATAATGATCCATTTTTTCGAGTAAACACTGGATTTTCAAAAATTGTTTCCAAAGTACCATTTTTTGGCAGTGTAGGGGTTGCCCTTTTTTTTGCATTTGATGAAAACTTATCACAATGAGTTGATTGTAACTTCCTCTGAGGGCGCAAACTATATCTTCTATTGGTTTTTTTATCATTGCTTTCAATAAATGTTGCCTCATCTTGAAAATTACTTGCACTTAGTTCTAGAAGTTCCATTTCTTCTTCCATTTCTTTTAGCTCTTCTGATAACTCGTCTTCAATTTCTTTAAGTTCGTTCACCTCTGACAACTTATTTTTTCCTGATGCTGCATTTTTACTATTCATTTGTAAACTATCAACTTCCTCTTTTACATCTGGTAGGCCTTCTCCTTTATCTGGAAACACAATACGGAGTTAGATCACCTTAATAAAAGAGAGATCTTATTTACAATACAGTATAGTTCTTATTCTTTGCCTAGAAGCTGGAAGATGTGGTATAGCCAAAACCATTACAAAGATTATAGCCTACTGAAAATTGTTTAATTTCTGAGCAGATGAACAATTTTATGTATGGATTTAATTTTGACAATGCACCTATTCTAAATGTTATGGCATACCTATATGGAATGTTTTGTGCAAATAAAGTATGTCAATGTCTAATCAGTAGTAACTAGATGTTTCCAGTTAATAATATTAACTACATTTCAATGTCATTTTAATAATTTAAATACAATTTTACATTGTCACCACAAAATAAATCAAAAGTCAATACTTAATACTGTAAAGGTTTTAACAGAGTACACAATACTGCCCGACAGGACAGTTAACATTTACATCTTACTTTTGATATGTTAAAGGTGAAAATTTTTCCATACAGTAGACTTCCTCTTATCCGTACTCCTCGGGACCGAGGCCAGTCCAGATAACGGGTTTTCCGGTTAAACCGACGTCCCCAAAAACTCTTTAAAACGGACTGTTTACTGTGATATTTGACTTAAATTTAGGAGAGCATTGTATTTAGACACGTTGTCACTGGTCTCAAATCTTTCCCACGAAAACAGTTGTTTCAGTACTGCCCACTTCCTGCCGATCTAGTCCGGTTAAACCAATGTGCTGATAAAAATTGTCCGGTTAAACAGATGTCATTTCCACCGGGTGTAGTCCGGTTAATCCGATGTCCGGTTAAAAGGTATCTGGATAAGAGAGAGTCTACTGTACGACGTTTTTTCGCAAACACTATAATAACGTCTTTAACCAGAAGACCTTGGTTTCGTTGTTCTTTCACCATTATTTTTAGTTAATCACAAGCGCAGTACGTACAATGCCGTTTCAAAATGGCAGCACTTTAAAATATTTTATGCCAAATTTCACAAAAACCGTTTACTTAACAAAAAAATTGCAAGAGACAAAAAATTTAGTAAATTTTATGTAGTTTTCAATGATACCTTATTTGTTAAGAACGGATATATAATAACAAAGAAATGCCTTCTTTTCCAAATGCATGACCACTTTTCTCCATTTAAACAATGCTAATACTCCTATTACGATGTTTAGCATTGTTTAAATGGAGAAAAGTGGTCATGCATTTGGAAAAGAAGGCATTTCTTTGTTACTATTTATCCGTTCTTAACAAATAAGGTATCATTAAAAACTACATGAAATTTACAAAATTTTTGGTTACTTGCAACTTTTTCGTTAAGTTAATGGTTTTTGTGAAATTTTGCATCAAATATTTTAAATTGCTGCCATTTTGAAACAGTTAATGATTTTTTAGTATAATTTTAAACAAAGATAAGTCTTAATACGATAAACAGTTTTGCAAAATCTCAACGCTGTATTCCAAACTGTTTAGGAGTTATTAATATTTTTGTAAAAAACACATAAATACCGACAGTTGGTAAACTAGGCACCACAGACCCATGTTCCTATGGCGAAATGTGTTTGTCTTGACCTAAGCAATAACGCTATATACATGTGTCCAGAGAGTTACGGGACACCCTGTATATGCATATGATAGCTAACATTGGCCACACAATCTGGTAATGCATTTAGCAAAAATGATTTAAAGGCAAAATTATTTGGCAATATGCTTCTGTTTCTAGATTACTAATTTGGTGTTTTATGGTTAGGTAAGATTTCAGAGGGGAGGGCAAATTTGTCCAAAACTTCCGGTTTTCTACTAGATAAAATATGGTCACCATTTTTATTTTTAGAAGTTTCTGTGGTCTATAACGCAATGCATAATACAAACTAATTTAGGTGTTAAGTTATCTGAGTGTGTAGGTAAAGTAGGACATAAAAGAAGTATTGTTTTTGTCAAAATTAGTGATTTGTTGGTTTTCAAAGTGATGTCTAGTGTGTGTGTGGATGTGTAGGCCTACAGACCTCTAGGCAAATTTTAATTTTCCAAAATAAATCATTTGCACAAAGATAGGCTAAGTTACTTATACTCAATAGGCCTAACTACCTCGTAAGCTAGTAAGGTTTTAAGCTTCTGATTCTTCAGATGACGGTTACACAGTTGTCCCGGAGATAAGTTAGGCCAAGTTAATGTTTTGCAATTGATAAAACATTTCCTGTCCACATTTCTGACAATTCGCCACATTTCTAGGCCTACCTTTGTCATTTTCATTTATAATTCGCACAATATCGAGACTCAACATGCATGAATTACACGACAGTCACTCCTCTGACGTCGTTCTTGGTGAGGACAATGCACAAGGTGAACGTAGTTCACATCACTGAGCCACTGTTCCATCATCATTCCTCCCTATCTGGGAGGTACTTTAAGGGGATATGGCAGGGAAATAATGAATTTTTTTAAGAAAGTGATTTTTAGCGAATTTCCCATATAGGGAATAAGCTATTACAGTAGAACTCATGGTAAGACCTGGACGCGGGACCGATTTTTTTTTTCATTTTGAGGTCCCTAGAGGCCAAAAACACCATCCGTTCAAATTCATATATATATATATTTATATATATATATATATGTGTCCGTTAGCGCAATAACTCGAGCAAAAATGATCAGATTTTGATGAAATTTGGTACAAACGTGTAAACCTACGTTTATTCTAACGAGTTCGCGATCTAGCATAATCGGACCATGGGAACAGGGGTTTATGGGGGGTTTTATGGGGTAAAAATGTGTTTTTCCCATTTTTTAACCTAAAAACAAAAAATTTTTCAATTTCTTTCAAAACCGTTTTGTAGAGCTTAAAAAAAGAAATAATTTAGTATATTGAAGCGCTTGTATGCCTAACGGTCACGGAGAAAATTCAAAAATAGTTTAATTTAAAATTCTCATGTTTTCTGATGGAGAAAATAAAAATTGTTGTAGTTTACTTGTTTATGGATATATATTGATAAAATTTGGCAAATTTATTTATTTCATCCCATACTATTCACGTATGGTCAAAAAACATTTTTTACCTTCCCCGTAGCAGCAAACCTAAGCACTCGTTAAATCTAATGTTATTTAAATAGGGAATAAATATGTCTTATTTATGGAAATATTTGAGTAAAAAAGTAATCAGACAAGTTGAAATTCGCTTAGTCTGCAGGTATGCTGCGGCGGGGGTATTTAAATTTGTCTATTATTTATTGAGCGAAGCTCTTATACGCCGTCTCTTATGCGTTTCGTAATACGCAAACTCCTCCTAGACGGCTTAATCAATCGTTTTCAAATTTTGCATTTTGATAAAGACCATAGGCCTATCGGTGAGTGCCAACATCTATATGGCGTTAAAAAAGTCTCTCAGGAATCCGCCCCAATGGGTCTCTATGTTTCAATGTAATCCTTATGGAAGCAGTATTTGACACATAAAAAAAGTCATATGATCAGCTGTTGACTTTTGAATGCAGTAGATAAAGAAATAGCTGTTAGCATTATTCCTCAGATATTAAAACAGAAACGGTATGGATCATAAATATAATCAAATGACGACATTAGCTTGAGATAGTCCTGAGCTTGAGGTCCGTGACGTAGGAAGTGGTGAGGGAAGTAGTAAAGGTGAGCAGTCTGGAGTGTGGAAACTGTTTATGACGATTAGATTTAGGTATCTGCATTCCTAAAATTCTATGGGAAGGGAGAAAAACGGTTCCGCGACGTAGGAAGTGGTGAAGGAAGTAGTCAAGGCGAGCTGTCCGGAGTGTGGGAACTGTTTATGGCGATTATATTAAGGTATCTGCAATCCTAAAATGCTATTGGAAGGGAATAAAACAGGTCCGCGACGTAGAAAGTGGTGAAGGAAGTAGTAAAGGTGAGCTGTTCGGGGTATGGGATCTGTTTATGACCATTAGATTAAGGTATTTGCAATCCTATGATGCTATAGCACTGGTGGGAAACAGGTCCGTGACGTAGGAAGTGGTGAAGGAAGTAGTAAAGGCAAGCAGTCCGGACTGTGGGAACTGTTGATGACGATTAGATTAAGGTATCTGCAATCCTAAAATGCTATGGAACGGGAGGGAAACAGGTAAAGGCGAGCTGTCCGGAGTGTGGAAACTGTTTATGACGATTAGATTAAGTTATCTGCAATCCTAAAATGCTACGGAAAGGGAGAGAAACAGGTCCGTGACGTAGGAAGTGGTAAAGGAAGTAGTAAAGGCGAGCTGTCCGGAGTGTGGGAACTGTTTATGACGATTAGATTAAGGTATCTGCAATCCTAAAATGCTATGAGAAGGGAAGGAAACAGGCCCCTCGACGTAAGAAGTGGTGAAGGAAGTAGTAAAGGCTAGCAGTGCAGAGTGGGGGAACCGTTTGGGCAGTTAGATAAATGTATCTAATACTTAAATGCTATGAGAAGGGAACTGTACGGAGTGTAGGAACTGTTTATGACGATTAGATTAAGGTATCTACAATCTTAAAATTCTATGGAAACAGATAGAAACAGGTCCGCGACGTAAGAAGAGGCGAAGGAAGTAGTAAGGTGAGCAGTGTGGAGTGTGGGAACTGGAAACCGTTTGTAGCAGTTAGATTAATGTACCTGCAATGCTGAAATGCTATGAGAAGGGATGGAACATGTCCACGACATAGAAAATTGTGAAAGAAGTAGTAAAGGCTAGCAGTGCGGAGTGTGGTCGATGTTTGTGGCAATTAGATTAACATATCTAAAATACTAAAATGCTATGGAATGTGATGAAAACAGGTACAGGATGGCTTAGGAAATAGTAAAGTATGAGCATAGTGTGAGAACTGTCTGAGGCAGTTAGATTAATGTATCTTCAATCCTAAAATGCTATGAGAAGGGAAGGAAACAGGCCCCTCGACGTAAGAAGTGGCGAAGGAAGTAGTAAAGGCTAGCAGTGCAGAGTGGGGGAACCGTTTGGGCAGTTAGATAAATGTATCTAATACTTAAATGCTATGAGAAGGGAATTGTACGGAGTGTAGGAACTGTTTATGACGATTAGATTAAGGTATCTACAATCTTAAAATTCTATGGAAACAGATAGAAACAGGTCCGCGACGTAAGAAGAGGTGAAGGAAGTAGTAAGGTGAGCAGTGTGGAGTGTGGGAACTGGAAACCGTTTGTAGCAGTTAGATTAATGTACCTGCAATGCTGAAATGCTATGAGAAGGGATGGAAACATGTCCACGACATAGAAAATGGTGAAAGAAGTAGTAAAGGCTAGCAGTGCGGAGTGTGGTCGATGTTTGTGGCAATTAGATTAACATATCTAAAATACTAAAATGCTATGGAATGTGATGAAAACAGGTACAGGATGGCTTAGGAAATAGTAAAGTATGAGCATAGTGTGAGAACCGTCTGAGGCAGTTAGATTAATGTATCTTCAATCCTAAAATGATATGAGAAGGGAAGGAAACAGGCCCCTCGACGTAAGAAGTGGCGAAGGAAGTAGTAAAGGCTAGCAGTGCAGAGTGGGGGAACCGTTTGGGCAGTTAGATAAATGTATCTAATACGTAAATGCTGAGAAGGGAAGGAAACAGGTATATGACGTAGGAAATGGCGAAGGAAGTAGTAAGGCTTGCAGTGCAGAGTGTGGGAGGGAGTCGATACATATTTTGATACATGCAATCGTTTACAATAGAAATTTACAACTGAGTTGACAACAGCTGACTTTTACTCCATAGACGTTGAAAACAATTTTTACTCCCTAAAGAGTAAAAATGCTACTTTTACTGCTACATACGACTGTTTTTACTGCAGTATTACAAAAACAATATAATATGAACCCTTGATGACTCCGCTCAATTTTGTGGATGCTTCTGCGAACGCCACCTAGTTATTTATAATGCTAAAAATAAGAAAAATTGGTCAAAAATAAAAAAATTGGTCAAAAATAAAAAAATATGTTTTTTTGTGCTTAGGCTATATTATGAATAATACAGATAATATTTTTAAAAAATCCGATCATTGACTTAATTTAGTAATAATAATAATAATAATTATTATTATTATTAATATTAATAATATAATAATTATTAAGTAATAATTAGGCTACATAATAATATAATAATAATAAAATGCTTGCATAAACAAAAAGTTGATACATAACTCAATAATAAGTATCACCATGGTTACACTGCCAAGTGTACCAAGTGCCAAATGTTGTGCCAAGTGTTTTAGCGTGTGATTCCCCCTAATCAGTTTTTTAACGTTTTTAACTGGCCTACTAAATTTGATATATCTTCAAAACGGTTTATGCTACATGATTCAAATTTTGACCAAGTGTTTAGAATATTATTATCTAAATAATTAGGTAGAATTGTAAATGTATGTCTATTCTAAAGTGAAAAAAGATTTTTTTATTTCCACAGAAAACCAATTTATTTTTTTGTAAATTACAAAATGGCCCATGAAAAGTAATAAATCAAGTTATATTTCTACCTAAATATTTAGAGGGCATTATTCCCTGCAAACTGGTGGTTTAATGATTAAAATCCAATAAGTTAATTAGAACTGAAGTTATATCAAATTCAGTTAATTACCTAAAAAAAGAACAAAAAAAATATTAAGGGTGTACTTAACGAAAAAATTTACTTTTAACTATGTTAATACTGATTTTTATGCCTATAAAACACATGGTAGCCTATAAGATTGAAAGACCTAGTGATAATCTTAAGGAAGTTAGCATTTTCACTGCCATATCCCCTTAACACAAGCCTTTTAGTACCTATATATATATATAATACGCTAAGCCGATTTTTGTTAACAGAACTCCTCCCTCATTTTTGGACCGATTTTGATGATTTAAGTGTAAAAAATAATGCCCTGATCTGTAGTTTTGCAACGTGTTTTTCGTTTTATGATATCTTTATTAGTTTGGTCAGGATCTTCCACCAAAGTTGGGTTTTCTCCCATAAGATTAACATGGGGGAATCTAAATATTTAATTGTAAACTTTGCCTCCACTAATTTGAGAGAACGGCGGGGCGTAGAAACTTGGTAGAGGAGTCCAAAGAAAGGTCTTGGTCTGTAGATGAGTTATCAAAAGAAAAACAAAGTAAATTCTCTTAGGGCTCTGCCCCAGAAGCCTTTAAAGATCCCTCCACAGATTTGTTTACATTTTGGCCATGTGGATAATACTTTTTAATAAAACAGCTGTTAATTTTAAACAACACACATTTATTGGGAGCATAGGGAGTTACTGAATTGTCCAAAAGAAGTATTATGTTATTTTCTGATTTTAAAATTGATTTTCTTCTATACCATGTCATGTGTTGCAATATAAGGTTCCATTACGAAATCAGTGGAAAATCCTTTTATCACAATAACAATTATTTCTTATTGAACTATATTATATCTATTTTACGGGTTGGTGTCTGCCTTTGTCATACCTTTCCCCTATGTTTTATCATATTACTCTAGACAGATCATCATAGGGTCATTGGCATAAGATTATTGTCATACATGCTTTCAATCATTGTAAAAATTTTCGATTGTGTAATACAGTATAAAATAATACAAGTGCAGAAGGGAACGGTGCCCATTTGAGCTGTGTCCATATTTTGTTAAATTAATAGTGGTCTACAGCAACTGGATAAAACATTTTACAATATTTATGTAGAAATATGTGCATGATTTAGAAAGTCATTAAGCTGGAATACTGCAATATACTGCACACTTTTCAGAGAGGTTAGGCCTACTTCAATGTATTCTTTTAGCTTAGTGAAAACGTAATATAGATATGTATACAAATAAGAACTTGAACTCTTAGAGAGCCTTTGAATGTTATTAGACTAAGGAAAAGGGTTGTGCATGTTTACTAGCGCTACTCAGCAAAAAAACCATTTAATTTATCTCTTAAATATATATTTTAAAGGGCACTGAGCAGCCATCTAAAAAAAAATCTATTTAACTTCCTCATATAGTTACAAAATGCTCAAACTCGCATTGTGACATTTATAATTCGGCTTATATTTCTCTAACGGAAAATTCATCCTGCAGAATAATTTTATTGTGCTCTTATAACATTGTGTCTAATAACATCTTCGTGTCTAATAACATCCAAGCACAGAAACCTTGCCTAAAATGGTACCTATCTTGACAAACGTATTTACAGTGGCCTATATTACGGACCGTGGCCCACTGGGTTGGTAACATTATTGAAAATAACACGACATTTTGGCTGTAAAAATGGCCCAATGAGTAAATACTATTTAAGCAGCAACTGTCATGACAGAAAGGTCATAGCCTATTCCTTCTAAACTAGATCACATCATCCTTTATAAGATACGTTGATTAACAATGCATGTAGACGTCAATATTTACGTGACAGCCAACTTACATTATTTTTGCTTTTTGGGAATGCCTCATTGCTATGTCATTTGCATTATTTGTTGCCAATGAAGCCGCAAGACCATATAAATGAGGAGTACCCTAACAGTTCAAGAATAAAAGCCAACTTCACTTCAAGTATATTCCACTACACCTAACATTCCGTAGAGAGATTATATTGACAACTTTATGTAATTGATGAAGGCTGAGTCAACTAACTGACATCCCCCATGTCTAGAAATTCCAGCTTTAACACTAACCCTACAACAAATTTCTCAAAACTGTGCTAGAGGGTTATTCATTGGCACAGAAGTACGATATGAACTGACGCGACGTAACGGAGGAAAAATCAAACTTACACTGTAAACGTATATACCTCCCTTTGAAGTTAGAACGTGTCTTCCCAATAAACAGATTTTTTTTTCAAATAAAATCATAGATTTATCTGCATTACACTGATGAAATCTTGAAAGTGTTTAACTTCAAAAGATCCACCAATACGATTTTAATACTATTTAAAGGTTCTTGCAAAGGAACCAGATAACATACTATCTCCGATGACGTACGATATGGGAATTTTTTTATTCATTCAATAATCAACCATATTTGGTAACTAACGCAATTAATATCATTGTTTTTACACTTATTACTCTTTAAACAATGCTAAATGATCAAAATATGTATAATTTCACTCAATTTATCGCAGTTAGACGAATTAGGGTAATCCTTGAAAGTAACTGTCGATTTCAACGGGTTTCACCTAGTAATATATAAGTAAAGCCTAATATTTTTAGTAAAAAAGATAACTAAACCTAAATAAGATATTTTAAAAGAAAATAACTACTTAAGTTATAACTTTTTTCTGTTGTAATTTTAAGAAAAATAAGTGGCAAATATTTACTGTATTTACATTGGGATATGATGTAATTTTTATATGTCTACTTGCAGTAGGTATTTTTAACGCTGAATCCAAAAATGCAATCAGTTATTGTCGGAGAGATTCCTAAGTGGCCGTAAAACGAAGGTTAGGATTACTAATCTAAGGATAATTGAGCGGTACTGAAGGTAATGGTAATATGGCGTGTTCTGGACGGGTCCGTACTGAGTGAGGAGTGAGGACTGAGTGAGAAGAGCAAACAACTGTTTATGCGGAATGAAATCAAATCAATTCGTTTTGAAACCAAATAAGTTAATCAGTTCTTATTTAGGCATGTGAGGAAGCACAGAAAACGGACTACTATAACTCAGAATGCCAACCGCATCGTAAAAAGCATTAAGCGTTTTGAGAGAGCTTTGCATGTCAATCCGTAGGCAGCGCCACCAGCGTTGCCATGCACTCAGCATAGCAACGCTGGTGGCGCTGCCTACGGATTGACAGGCAAAGCTCTCTCAAAACGCTTAATGCTTTTTACCATGCGGTTGGCATTCTGGGTTATAGTAGTACGTTTTCTGTGGAGGAAGGTAGGTCGGGTTTTATGCGGATTGGTGACTGTATTAAGTGTTTTGAAGTGAGGTTAGATTAGGAAGGTAAAGGTTAGGTTATAATGAACCGACTCATTAATTTATGCAACTTCCAGACTGTTTTTGCACAATTAAATAGTGGGTGAACACAATGAAATAACGATAGGGCCTATCAAAAATGAGCAAGCATTTTAACCTTTAACTTACCTAATCTAACCTCACTTCAAAGGACTTAACTTAATATAGTCACGAATCCGCATAAAGTCCGACCTATATTCCTCACATGCCTTTTCTGACATAAAATGCGATTTAAAAATTAAAAGGTTGGGTTGGGTTAGGTTAGATTAGATTAGATTACCAGTATGTAATATAATTTATTAGTTGCTGATACATTAAATTATGCACTGTGGTATGTTTTCTCTTTTAGACACAATGGGATTATGCACTACGGCACGTTCATTAACAGACGTTGAGGCATTTATTAGTCAATGGTTGAGGATTGGAATGAGAACGATGATCATGTCGGCAGTGGCCTAGCTTCTATAACTGTTATTTTACGTGAATAAATTCTATTTTGTTTTATAATTTAAGTTCATGTGATTAGTTTAGCCTATGTATCGTAGTTGATTTATTGTATTTTCTAAACAGCACCAAAGTCCATTTTCTTTTAAAAATCTATTTATTGCATATTGTAACTCTGATTTTGCTCTCATGGCGTCGTGTGTGGTTTTGTCTGTTTAGTATTGAATGTAAACAACTGAGAGCTGTTTCCACTCCACAAACCTTCCACCCCTTTTAGTGTTAGTCGCCACTAGAACTTGGACTCATCCATACCACAGATATTATAATAAATCAACAATACCCCCGCCGCAGCAAATCTGCAGACTAAGCGACTTTCAACTTGTCTGATTACATTTTTACTCAAATATTTCCATAAATAAGACATATTTATTCCCTATTTAAATAACATTAGATTTAACAAGTGCTTAGGTTTGCTGCTACGGGGAAGGTAAAAAGTGTTTTTTGACCATACATGAATAGTATGGGAGAAAATAAATAAATTTGCCAAATTTTATCAATGTCTATCCATAAACAAGTAAACTACAACAATTTTTATTTTATCCATAAGAATAACATGGGAATTTTAAATTTACAATTTTTTGGAATTTTCTCCGTAACCATTAGGCGCATTATAACGGTTCAATATACTAAATTATTTGTTTTTTTAAGCTCTACAAAATAGTTTAGAAAGAAATTGCAAAATTTTATGTTTTTTGGGTCAAAAATGGGAAAAACCCATTTTTACTCCATAAAAGCCCCCATAAACACCCGATCCCATGGTCCGATCATGCTGGTTCGCGAACTCGTTCGAATAAACGTAGGTTTACACGTTTGTACCAAATTTCATCAAAATCGGATAATTTTTGCTTGAGTTATCGCGCTAACGGACACATATATATATAGCCTATATATGAATTTGAACGGATGGTGTTTTTGGCCTCTAGGGACCTCAAAATGAAAAAAAATCGGTCCCGCGTCCAGGTCTTACCATGAGTACTACGGTAATAGCTTATTCCCTATATGGGAAATTCGCTAAAACTTAAGCTTAATATTAATTATTTAACTGTACGGCCACTTAGGAATCTCTCCGACCAAAACTGATTGCATTTTTGGATTCAGCGTAAAAAATAGGCCTACTGTAAGTAGACATATCAAAATTACATCATATCCCAGTGTAAGTAGGGTAAATATTTACCAAATAAGTTTTAAGTTAGGCCTACTATTAGAAAAACCAAAGATGTTGTTTACCTTAGTTAGAAATTAATGAATGGGGGAGGGACATTTTGTAGTTTCTAAATGGAACAGCCATGGCTATTAAAGTTGGTTAAATCCATATCCGCTAGATTGCCACTTAACTTAGGCCAAAAGTTTAGTTCTAACTTACCTATCCGTCAAACATGGCAAATAGCCTAAGTGAAACATAAAATCTAAATTAGTACAAAAACAGTGAAAAATTAGATTTTCCTTTAAGAGCGACAGGAAAAAAGGTTAGTGGTTATTTAGCTTTGATGTAAGTTAATTCTGCACAACCTCATAAAATTGTCCAGGTAAAATCTCTCATGTTAATATAGAAATCAAGCTCTTAAGTTATACATGGTTATACCCTACTAAAAAAAACATACAAATTAAAAATTAAGCCTAATTCTTGAGAACTGAGTATTTTATTTCAAATACAAATCTTACCAATACCAGTCTTAGGGGATGCTTTTTTAGAAGTTACCCAATAAGTTTAGCCTTGTAACATTTAATTTAAATGTCCTACTTTGAGGTTAGGTGAAAAAATAATTCCTTGCACACTTAAAATTTTGATACAATAAAGTTAATGATTACTTACTTTCAAATAAAATATTAGCAGTGTCATTTGAGAAACTAAATGACATGATTGAAATGAGTTTTTATTATCAACTAACTAAGCCTAGGCCTAGTACGCTATCATCATTCATCATCGATGGGTTACACTTGGCTAGGCTGCGTGGTAGACTAGCGTCTAGACTGCCAGTGCAAGTCCGAGGATCGGACTGATCGGAGGATCGTGGATCAGATCAGTAGATCACCCCCCACCACCGCACCATGTCGTACGCTTCCGAATCATACCGGCCGGCGCATCAGCATAGCTTATCTAACTGTTCGCGGAAAATTGTTATCTGTATCACTGTCGCTGTCAAAATGTATAATTTGTAGATTTAATTTGAATTAAATATAATTAAACTATCATAACCTAATCAAACTAACCAAACTTGCTGATAATGATAAACTCGAATGAAGGTTTACTAATCAAAAAATAGCTCTGTTTTAAAAATAAAATTATAAATGTCTCAAATTCAATTTTACAATCTTTTAATTATAAAATTAAACTGTCATAACTTAACCAAACCAACCAAACTTGCTGATATGAAAAAATTGTTGACAAAAAGTTAGTGCTCCCGGTGGGATTCGAACCCGGCATCTTCAGATTATCAGCCCGACACTTACTTGACACTTACTTACTTGATACTTGTATTCTTGATCCTTGACTGACAATGTCAGATAGATCGCGTCATGTCTTTAAAAATGTAAAGACTTGATTTATTTCTTTAAATACTGTAAGTTACTATAATAAAACTAATATTTACAACTACTGGTGGTATGGCGGACGTTTTTACTGTGATGGGAAGAGTGGTATCTCATTTAGCTCCCCCAGCGAATATAGTGGCCTATTCACGAGGGCCTTATGAACAACTTTTTTAAATTCTGTCATGCCCATCTCTCGAACTTTTGACGGCAGCGTGTTGAAGATTTTTATGGCCGACCTAGGGTAGGACTTCAAGGTCCGTTCGAGTCGACAGCGCGGAAGGTCTAAATCCTGAGCTCTTCGAGTGCTGTAATTATGATGATCTTCCCTTTTCATGAAGTCGCTCCTATTTTCCTTCAGGAGTGTGAGTATGTTGTAAACATACTGACTGTACACTGTGAGGATCTTCAGTTCCCTAAAGATAGGCCGGCAATGCTCATAATACCCCGATGATGTAATGACTCTGAGTGCCATCTTTTGAAGTAAGAGAACATCCCTTGTAGCAGGGGAATGCCCCCACAGTATCAATCCATACATCACGTGACTATGGAAGAGAGCATGATAAACCGTTGTAAGGTATGGCTGAGTTATTAAAGCCCTAAGTTTCCTTAGAAGATACAGCACTCTTGAAAGTTTGACACATACCTTGCTTATATGGTGGTTCCATGTGCACCTCGAGTCGACCCAGAAACCCAGTAGTTTGACCGGTTCACCCTCTTCTACCCCTGCACTCAGAGTGCATTCGAGGGATTGGGTTTTATCCTCGTTTACCTTAAACTTGTTTGATACGAACCAGGCCCTTGCTTCCTCCAGTAAGTATTCAGCCTCAATGCGTAGCTCCACCAAGCTCCGACCTCTTGTGATGAGGGTGGTGTCGTCTGCAAAAAGTAATGTACGACCATTAAGATGTAGATCATTAATCATCACTGAAAATAGCAAAGGGCCAAGGACTGATCCCTGAGGCACTCCATGGGGTAAAAGGCCTACGCATGACGAGGTCCCCTCCAGTGACACTACTTGTTTCCTATCTTTGAGAAAACTCTTTATTGACTCTAGCACACAACCTCCAACTCCATAATGCCTTAGCTTAGCCACCAGGATGTCGTGGGAAACAACATCAAACGCCTTGCTGAGATCGCAAAGGCTTAGATGTACGGACTCACCATTTTCAAAGGCGTCAGTAATAACATTAGCAAGGTTGGTGAGAGCTGTTGTGGTGGACCGCCCACTCCTGAATCCGTGCTGTGCATTATTTAGTAGCCTATTCATTTCAAGCCACTTGACTAGTTGCCTTTTCATTATCGTCTCAAACACTTTAGAGAATATAGGCAAAATGGAAATCGGTCGGTAGTTAGCGGGGTCAACGGGATCTCCTTTCTTGTACACCGGTATTGTGCGCGCTAACTTTAAGCAATCAGGAAAAACCCCTTTGCTGAGACAGGCATTTACTAATTTAGTTAAAGGGTCATTATCGTGACAATGATTCCCTTTAGTACTGTACATGAAATTCCATGAACGTCCTGGCTACTAGACTCCTTAAACCCATTTACAATTTTAAGGATGTATGAGGTATTCACTCTCTCCCAAACATTGAAGGTGTGTTCCGTTGATATGCCACACAACGCTTCGCAAGGATCTGTGTGACTAGTAGGCAAGTCAGCAACTATCTTGTCCGCTACCTGTACAAAGTAAGTGTTAATCTCATCAGGTGTCGATGATGGTTTCGGCTTTGCTTTAGACCCCTTCCTATGGGCATTAACTAGATCCCAAGCTGCTTTGCAGGTATTCGCTGCCTGACTAATATGCTCTATATTACTAGTCTTTTTTGCTTCTCCGACTTGAATGCTGTAATCTTTTTTAGTTTTGGTATACAGAGCAAAATAATTAGCTTTTTTAATAGGGTCATGTTCGGCCTTGTAGAAGTCATGAAGTAGGATAGACCAAGCGCGCATCCTGGCCAGTTCAGGTGTATACCACTGTTTGCTCCTAGTTATATCCTGTTTGTTTTTAGTTACTAACCCAGGCTTTTTTTTGACAGCTCTAGCAGGGAAGACAGAGTCAAAAATATTTTTAAACTTATCAAAAAAATGAGTAAAAGCTAGCTCAGGATCTGTAACAGATTTTGGCAAAGACCAAGTACTTTTTTCTAATTCTCTACATAGACTAGGCAAATTTTCTCTTCTAACTACACGCTTAAAGCTAGTGTAAGAATCAAGACAAGACTGGTGGTTACTTACTTGCTCAGTTTTCACATTCAAAACCACAGCTCCGTCATGATCGGCAACCAGTGCACTAACCACTTCCGATCTGCAATCCCAGCTGTCGATGTTTGTAGCGATGGTGTCCAGACAGGCTACACCACGGGTCGGCAGTCTTGAAGTGACACGCTATCCACTACACCACAAAGGCTCATGACTTAGTTCCGTATCGTTGCAGTAATGGTTGACGTCACGCCATCGGCACTGAGCGGTGGTGGGGGGTTTTTCGATCTGATCCACGATCCTACCGATCCTAGGAGTTGCACTGGCAGTCTAGATGCTTATGCTTGCTTGGCTGCTAGTGCTAGCTAGCTAGGCTCAGGCTCGGGTCTGACTTAGGGGAGGTACGAATGAGGCATTAGTTCAAAATTCCTCCGTGAACAGCGCTGTAGTAGAGAGCACTTTGGCAATGAAGGTTTAAGTTACTAATCGCAAAAATAGTTCTGTTCATAAAATAAAATTATAAATGCCTCAAATTCAATTTTATTATTTTTTAATTATAAAATTAAACTATCATAACCTAACCGAACTAACCAAACTTGCTGATAATGAAATAATATAACAAAAGTTTATTAATAGAAAAAATAATTCAGTTTATTAAATAAAACTAGAAATTGCTCTACTAAAATTTTATAATGACTTAATAATAAAATTAAACTGTCATAACCGGACCAAACCAACCAAACTTGCTGATAATAAAAAAATCTTTGACAAAAAGTTAATGCTACGAGCGGGATTTGAACCCGGGCATCACTCCGGCACACTAACCATTAGACCACCGAGGCCGATGACCACTATTCGTTTTGTTACGGTAATGGCGTTCCCTCAGCTAATAAGAAGCCCACAGCTGTCATCGTAGCCTCTTCTATATCTCCCCTGAGTAAATACCCTCAGGCTCAGGGCTCCCGGCTCAGGCTCCCATACACGCACTCAAACACACACACAACAGTCGACAATCATCACAACACAACTCACAACACAACACACGAGACCTTACCGACAGACCGCCACCGCCCACCACCGCGACCGCGCCTTGCAGAACCGTGGGGTCCCAGTTTATCGACATCCCAAAAGATCGACACTGAAATAGTCCCATAATGTCGACAACTCAAAATGTCGACAGTGTCGGTAATATGGGATGTCTGTAAAGTGGGATGTCGGTTATGTGGGATGTCTGTTATGTGGGACGGTTGTGTAAATTTTCCCACTTTATCGACACGCAAAATGTCGACAAGCAAAACAGATCGACAAAGAGCGGGAGATTCAAATTGAAGGTGAACAGCTCTTGCTGAACAGCTCGGTTGAGTCCAGAATAAGAGTCGTTCTTTTTTAAACTCCGAACGACTTCTATCCACGGCGCCTCCGCCTGCAGCTGCAGTCTCCTTCAAATTTGTCAATGCTATCTCAACTATTTTGTGTATATCAATTGTGTTCTACCGTTTGAAGGCTTTACAATAATTTTTCATTTTTCACACTTGTATTGTGATTTATTATACTACTGTTTTTTTTCGTGCAAGAAAGTAGTTAAAACTTGCTATCTAGGCCAAACTTTGCTTGAGGATAGTTAGTTATGGTATCCATCCAACGTTTTTTCAATCAGAAATTAATTTGAAATTTATAATGATATACATAGTTTTCATTTAACTTGCTAGCTTAGTGTTACAAACAGATTAACCCAAATAACGATTTTACGTTGTTCATTGTTACACTTTGAAATATTGAATGAGTTGTAGTACATTTGTATCAGCAACTTACACCGGAAATGAGGAATAATGTAAAAACTGCGTTAATTTACCTAAACAAACTGCAGATGCATTGATTCTTTTGTTAACCTTT
The DNA here is from genome assembly GCF_028750875.1 of Macrosteles quadrilineatus. Classification (NCBI taxonomy): domain Eukaryota; kingdom Metazoa; phylum Arthropoda; class Insecta; order Hemiptera; family Cicadellidae; genus Macrosteles; species Macrosteles quadrilineatus. The sequence goes on from NW_026542606.1 coordinate 2,564,551, forward strand.
CCATTGCCAATATGGCGATCCATAAAAAGTAATGACAACATAACATTTTGCAAATTTCTTTCCAAACTATTTTGTAGAGTTAAAAAACAAAATTATTTAGTATTTTGAAACATTATTATGCGCTTACTGGTTACGGATAAAACTCGAACAGTTTAAAATCCCTATGTTTACTCTTATGGAGAATAAGTAAACTGTTGTAGTTAGCTTGTTTATAAACATATTTTGATCAAATTTTGAAAATGCATTTATTTCATACTAAACTACATGTAATAACATTTTTTTAAACCCCTTTTAAACCCTACCTTTTGCAACAGACCTAAGTACTTGTTAAACTAATGCTATATTTAAATTAGGGAATAATTTTGTGATATTTTTAAGGAGATGATGTAAATCCAATCAAGCAAATGGAAATTCGTTTAGTCTGCAGGTTTGCTGCGGAGGGAGGGGGTATTTAAAATAAATCATAGAGTTGTAACAGTATTTTCAAACACACAAACCACTACTTGTAAACTGTAATGGCTGCTTAGGAAACGTAAACACCTTGTCTAAATGCAGTTGGTATAAAGAAATAGTATATATGCCTACTTACTGTATTTGGTTACTAGAGTATTCTAGCCCGGTAAGGTGTTTCACCGAAGGCGTAGCCAAGTGCGGGATTTTCGTGCGAGTACGGTAGCTATAGTACCGGGTGAGTAACACGATACTTTACATCATACTACACAGAAAAATCAGTACATATTTAACTCATTCATAACACAATTTATTTAGGACAGAACATATATTATATTTCAAAAAATAAAATAGGCCGCTAAAATTAGCTGTTTATTTCAACAGCAACAGCTGACTAAGTACACGGGAAAAGTACATTACGTAACTTTTCCGTGTGTAGGCATGGCAAAGGGTAACTTTCCATCCACAGGATGGAAAAGTACCTGTTTCTGTGTGGAATTTTATTACACACAAAGTTAGGTGTTAAAATTAAGTGTTTATTCTTAGATCCATAACAGGCCTAGATTTGTAAACTATACATCCGATTTAACCACGTTCTCTTCCCGTTGCGAAGCTCGGTTACTATAGCAGCTCGTATTTTCTGAAAAATGTCAGATTATTTCCTCGTTAAATAACGTTAATTTCAATGAGTACCTACTCGGGTTTGCTGCTACGGGGAAGGTAATTTCGGTGCGTTTTTGTATTGAGAAGTTGTTGGCTAAGCAGTATGATATAAACAAAGATTACCAAATTTGATTGAAGTAAAATCCGAGAACAACAAAACTAAAACAGTTTTGTTATTATCCTTAAGAATAACTTGGGAATTTCTTATATATCCTTAACCGGTAGACATGCAACAACGCTTCAATAAACTAAACTATTTCTTTTTTTACTCTAAAGTCATAATTCATTTATTTAACCAGATTTACATAAGTTACTAGCATTCGAGATTCAAAGATTCAAGATTCAAATAGGCTTTATTCAATATATAACATATATTAAACATACGTGTATCTGAATAGAGTCAAAATCTACATATAAACCATTGATGCTGATCAAGGTTTTTTACAATATTTTTTAAATAAACCACATTGAGAACTCAGAGCAGTCATTTTTTGGCAGCGGGTATGGTATGGTAAAATCGAAAACTCTAAATTCATTTACATAGCTAATGTGTTTATTAAAATATATCTATTGATATTTAGTGGTATTTCTCATGGCTAAGTATTTTATTTAATAATAATTTAGTGAATCCGTTTGCTCAGAACAGTCTTCAATTTCTCAAAGCTTGCCTCATTGTATTACAAGTTATGAAGTATACAGCTGGCAAAATTGGAAATAGGAAAGATATGCTACAAGCTAAAATGGTACGATTTTATTAATGCTACAAGTTTCATAACTCCATTAACGCTCTATCATAAACACTCGAATTAAATTAGAGATTTGATTGGTTTAACCCATAATAAGCCTAACAAATATTTGTATGAAATATAAGTTTCATAAAAAAATGTTTTAGAAACATAAGAAGTTACTTTAGATTAGAACGTTAACCAATTACGTTAGCCAGAAACGTTAACCAATTCTTGGACATGAAAGTACATACAGTTCATAAGTACATACAAATTCATCTCTGATGTTAGGCCCCATTTGATATGGATCCATATGTTCATTGCTACAAGTGTTGCTAAGTTGTAATACCGGTTGAGCGCATTTTGCTGCATAGTGTTAGGCTATATTTTGTGTAACAACAAATGTTTTTCTTTTTACCACCTAGACTTCGATACTGCATAGTTTTACCATAGATAAAACATACTCCCTTAGTAGATTTCTCATCCTTATGGAACAGCTGAAGACAATTTTATTGTTAGTTCTGTACGGTTTTCTGCAGATGTCGTGTTTTGTTTACAATTTGTTTCCCGTTATTACAGCCATTTAAAACCTCGTTTAACCAAATAATACGATCTAATCATAAACAATAACTTGTCCCCTAGTTATATAACCAAACAGTAAAGCACAAATCAAGAAATTAACCCTAAAATAATATAAACAAAGTTTAGTCAACACTAGCGCCCATGTGTCACGTACATGAACTAGACACGAAAAACGTGCTTCAAAATTTACAATGGGATGAGAAGTCTACTTGTGTTGGTTAGTCTATGGTTTTACCATGTTTTACAGAAAATGTAACGCCAGTCATTTATATATGTGTCAACGATAAAATTATTTAAAGTTATAAATATATGTTATGCCTATATATTGCCCAAATAAACAACAAAATACTAAAATATATGCATATTTTATTTCGTGCAATATGGGTTCACAACATTTGATATATAGTTGTTAAAACGGCAGATAGTTAATGAAAAATGTGGTTCGGATTCCACTATAAACTGTGGGTCCCATAGTTGCCATTGGCTGTATAGGCTATTAATCAACAGCTGTGTCTAAGGAACTACTGTTGTGAGAACAGTTTATTTCATAGCACCTGTTAATTTCTGTTAATTATAATCATATGTTTTTTTTTTGTTATTCTATGTTTTGAAAAAAGGTAAATAAAGTGAGTTGAGTTTGAGTTATGACATGAAACAGTGCATCCACTTAATTCTTATAGTAAAATATGGAGGTTCATAGATTTTTTTAACTTCTATCCCTACAAGTATAGTTAGTTAATCTTCCCCATAATTTGAGCCGGACTTCCAATCATAATCAAAACAGTAGGCTACAATATTAATTAGCGTTTTGTCATCGCGTTGGAAGCCGGGCTCGAACGGGAAATTTCGTTCCAACACACTGACTACATCACTGCATTTGCCTAGCAGTGTAGCCATGCTACGGGAGGAAAGTTGAAATCAGGGGCGTAGTCTCGCTGAATTGAATTAAAAATCATTATTTAGCAGCCAATCCATTACCAACCCTCTACGACCAAACTATACGTGAAATTTGTTGTTCTTCTACATTTACTGAACTTCTTAAAATTTATCTCTAAGGTAGCATGTGTTAAAAGGAAATTGTATTAGTTAAATAATTATTTGTCCAATCAATTTAACTTAAGGTAATTTTAACGTTCCATTGGTACCATTTTATTAAAACGAAAGGTACGTAATTGTTCACAAGTTGTTATTTGAGTGGAAATTAAATCGTAAAAGAAATGCATAATCATATTTATTCTTAGTTAATTTATAAAGATTTGGATGGTTAAAAATATACTGCAATATGCTAACTGGATAATGGTTTTCATGGTCTTGTATTTCTGTAGCAGTCCGTAACTTCCAGTCAGTTAACTGCATTCTTCGTAAAAAATAAAGCATATAACACTGTTATAAATGAAACGTTAAATTTAATGTACTTTTTTCCATAGGACGTTAAATTACAAAATGTAACAACGTCTATATATGAGTTTTGCACGTGTCATAAAAATTAAAACGATGTTTGCGATGGATAGACATCATGTACATTATTTCTCAGAGGCTTTTTGGTCGATACGCCATACTTCCTTAATAATATTCATCAATTTCGAAAATTAAGGCGCCACTTTAAAGTTTTTATTAACTGCTAGGCTGGAAAAATATTAAAAATACTTACATTTAGAACAAAAATGTTATATTATCTAATTCCGCCTTTTTTACTGTTTCCCCTATACAGTACATACAAAGTATGTGGAGTAAGTACTGATGTATTTGTTATTGATGAAGTATGTGAATCTATGGTATGTTTGCCAAAGTTGTCGAGTTTGTGGATTGAATAAAAATATCAATTTTCGGTCTCCCTAACCCAATCTATAATTGCGTAATTCATAGTCATACGCAAGCATGTTTCTTTAAAACTTTGTTTTCAGCTCGTGTGCATCATCGCAGGGAAATTTTAATTTTACGCATACTGTTGAAAATATATTTTCCTGTAGATGTGTAGAATCTTTTTATAAATTAAAATATGCTCAAAATTAAGAACAAAATGGATTTAAAAATTAAACAAATTTGCATATGGGTCATCATGCTGGTGACGAAATATAAACAGAAAATCAAAACAAATGGAAGAAATTCCAATCACATGTTTTATTTACAGTGCGGGGTGGAAATAGAGAACTAGAGAACCTTGTAGATTATTTTGGTCGAGTTTATGGTGACTGGACGACCTCTCTCGTATATGGCATACGTATATGGTAGGGTAGTTGTAAAGTTGAACTAACGTAACACCATCGACTATTTAACACTTTAGTTTCACTCAAATTATATTCATATATTACACGTTTTTCACAAAGGCCATTCAACTATTCAACTTACAGTTCTTGGACCAGAAGAAAAATTAGAAAGAAGCTCTTTTGTGACTTATTCAAAATTCCCTGAAGGCCCACTCAACCAAAAGTACTAGTGATCATTATGAGCAAAATTTTCGGGTAGCCATAGTATGAACTAATATACTAATTTTAATATTAGTTCATCTATGGCTATAGTTCGCTAACGCAGAATTTCCAGACTTGGTATGGACTTGGCTTGGTATGTATTCGGCGAGAAACAATTTAGGTTCTATGTATTTTTCGTGCAATGTATAATCAACCTGGTTTGTTATTTAACAAACAAACAATATTTACCGCGTTAGATCGTTTTAATACCGTACTGAAAAGTTAAAAGTATGCAAACATTAGTATTAACGGGTACCCCAAAAAAGGGCTGTCGGTGCAATCGTAGGGTGGAACTAATCCCTGACCATAGGTGCAATCGGGCAATTACTGTTGAAATTTAGTAATATCTCTAATCATGTTTATAACAGTCTGTGCTTAATATTAATTTATTATTTATTAACAGATGATTTGTTAGTGTTAAAGTTGAATTTGAATAAACAACATCATTGAGGTTTTTGTTAAAATAACTTTTTTATAGTTTTCTGGTTAGTGACTATTTGGTAGATTCTCGGAATATTCAACAATTACAAGAGGAATAGTACACTTACTGTATATTGTTAAACGTTAACTGCATGTTTTATTGATTTGGCGAATAAAACCATCCTGACCATTTTACTGACACAATTCTTTATATGGAGCTTTAATTATATGTTGTATTGCTGTATTTTAAATGTACAATCATTAAGAGGTTTCGAAATTATAGTACTCTTCTTAAATGAAAGCAATATACTGATTACGTTAACTGCATGTTTTATTGATTTGGCGAATAAAACCATCCTGACCATTTTACTGACACAATTCTTTATATGGAGCTTTAATTATATGTTGTATTGCTGTATTTTAAATGTACAATCATTAAGAGGTTTCGAAATTATAGTACTCTTCTTTTCAGTTGGACAAAATATTTCATATTGTAGTGTAATATTAAATTTCCTAAGGTCGTTTAGGCCTAAATTAATATTTCGGTTGGAAAACAATAATTAATTACGTGTTATTAATATGTCTCTGTTTGAAGTAAAGTAAAATATTAAATAATTTTTTATTTGTTATTTATATTTGGTATTATTATTACAGTACAGTATTATTTTAATAACGTGCGAAAGTCCCGCATTGACAATTTGACCTAGACAATTTGAATCATAGGTGTTGACCGCAACTGTGTGTGTAGCCGTTGGGAGCCTCACATCGTTGGACGAGCCTTTTATGATATCAATGGCATTTCCGGCATTTCCGCTCGGGCATTGTATACCGGCTGGAGAGATCAACAATGGAGAACAGTTGAGATAAGACTTGTTTGAGTTGTTTTTGCTTCTTTAATGTAGCTATAAAATGTAAAAATAATCAAAAATATATAAATCTGAGCAATGTACAGACAAAACTCAATAATTGAGATTTGCCTGTATATTCCAACCAGCATGGTAGGTGTGTGTAACTTGTTCAGTTATAGATTTAGGTTAGTTTGACTAGCCTGACAACCGGGCTAACACTAACAATGGCAGGTTTTTGGTTTTTACTTTCCTGACCCTATTTTCACAAGGTCAGTTTGTGTGGTGTATTTTCCAGGGTGGCTCTTTCAGTGACATCCATATATCCATGTTAATCAGACACACGAACAAACACTGAAAGTCTTCAAAAATATTGTTCAAAATGGTTCTTCATGCTGGAAATATGTAAACACCTTACCGTACCTACCTTATCTAAAATGGTATAACTCATTGAGCGGAGCGAGCGAAGCTCTTATACGTCGACTCACGCAATCTTCCTCCTAGACGGCTGAAGTAATCATTTTCAAATTTTGCATGGTGATAAAGACCATATCGGTGAGTGCTAACAACTATATGGCGTTAAAAAAAACTCTCTAAGGAATCCGCCCCACTGGCTCTAAAAATTTCAATGTTATCTTTATGGACGCAGTATTTGACACAAAAACAAAGACATAAGATCAGCTGTTTACTTATTAAGTAAGACTTAACTGAAACGGTTACTTTAAAAACCGTAGGTAAAAGAATTATTGTAACTGTTATCACCGATATTAGAACAGAAACGGCATGGATCATAAACATAAAGTACCCCCGCCGCAGCAAACCTACAGACTAAGCGAATTTCAACTTGTATGATTAAATGTTTAGCAAAATATTTCCATAAATATGACATATTGAGGTGATTCAAAAAAGATTTTTAAGATTTATGTATTTTAAAACATTTGGTCACTATACATTCAACATTTCATACCACCAGCTCTTGATCATGTTTGATATGACTAGTCCCAGTGACAGAAGGAAGTTGGCCACCTTATCTTATCTATCTCCATAAACTGGTGAACAGTGTTCTGGACCATAGTGACTTGCTGGGACAAATCAATTTTCACGTTCCACAACACAATTCACGCATCACGTGGCATCACTCTTGTATTTACCCCTCGTTACTCTCGTACCAATCTTGGATTCAATTCTCCACTAAATATAATGCTCGCACTTGTAATGCCTATCAGTTTGATATATTTTACTTATCACTAAAGATGTTAAATGTCTGTTTGTCAAATGAATTCAAAATTTCTTATCAACGTTAAGTAATAATTTGTCTAAATATTACCTATTTATTTATTATATTATTTTAATTGCATATTTATTATATTATTTTTATTGCATATTTATTATATTTTATTCATGACCATCAGTATTTTATTTAGTAGTACCCGGGGACCGAGCTTTGCTCGGAAAAAATCATTAGTTCACTCTGAAAGCAGTCTTAGTATTGGAGATACATAAATCCATTCCCAAACTCCACACGGCTCGCCTTTACTACGTACTACAACATTTCCTACGTCATCGACCTGTTTCCCTCCATTCCCATAACACTTTAGGATTGTAGATACCTTAATCTAATCGTTATTAACAGTTCCCACACCCCGGACAGCTCGCATTGACTACTTCCTTCACTACTTCCAACTTAGCGGACCTGTTTTCCTCCCTTCCCATAGCATTTTAAGATTGCAGATACCTTAATAGAATCCTCATAGACAGTTCCCACACTCCGGACGACTTGCCTTGACTACTTCCTTCACCACTTCCTACGTCGAAAACCTGTTTCCCTCCTTTCCCATTGCATTAAAGATTGCAGATACCTTAATCCAATCGTCATAAACAGATCCCAGACTTCGCACTGCTACCCTTGACTACAATGTATCGAGCAATCTTCAGTATAATCTTTGCTAGATATTAACAAGTGATGTTTTTACTTTTGTACTGTATTTGTAATTTGCTAGTATACTGTGGGTAGTTGGCTTATTATGAACACATGCTACAACTTCAACTCTGTTGTTTACTTTTTCCTTGTTATTTAATTCAGCCAACATGGTTACCTAGCAACCCATAAGACTAATGTTAAAAAAATGTGATTTTCAGATTCATTTTTCTACGTAATTAGATTTTTGTTGGCAGTTCTAACTGCAGTAAACTCGTTTTTAGGCCAGAAATAAACTATTTACAACATTTGAAGAAAATCGTCGGAGCCGTTTTCGAGATCTTGGTGCAAGCATATATACATACGTACAAGCAAACTTTGCTCGTATTAGAGTATAGGATTTAAATTCTCTTGTTACTGTAGGCCTATATTTAAATTTTATGTTTTCATTCTTATTTATATTTTATATTATTATTTGAGTGAAAGTGTTATATGACTGCCACCATGGAAGACGGACTTTTTCCCTTGCTGTATCTACTGTATACCTCAGAGTAATAAAACTCTGAGTCTATCTATCTATCTATATATTAATAGGCAAGCATGTTTCTTTAAAACCTTTTTTCTCAGCTCGTGTGCATCGTAGGGAAAATCTACGCATACCGTTAGAAAGCTATTTTCCTGTAGGTGTGCAGAATCCCTTTAGAAATTTAAATAGGCTCAAAGATAAGCACAAAAAATGAGTTTAAAGATTTGAAAGAATTAACATGGATCTTATGCGTTGCCATGCTGGTGACGAAATAACAACGAAATATAAACAGGAAATCAAAACAAATGGAAGAAACTCCAATCACATGTTTTATTTACAGTGTGGGGTGAAAATAGAGAAGTGAGTACATTACATTACTTTGGTCGAGTTTCGACCACTGGACATGACTAGTCGTACTTATTTAATACGCAAGCAGGATTTTTGTGACAATTACTCCTCCGAAACTACTGAACCGATTGACAAGGTTTTGGTGTCATTGGAAAGAGCGTAACGTGAAGTTGTGCAGGAAACTTTCTTTTTAGGTAAATAATAAGAGAGTGAGGCCCTGGGGCTCTTTAAAGTTTCGTATATCTCCATAAGATTAACATGGGAAACAAACATTGTTTTGAAACTCCAGCTGTTGTCAGAAATTAAATATTAATAGTTAGTTGGTCTCATGGAAGCAGGAGAAAATTAACAATGTTTACATTTGCTAAACACTTCCAAGGCTTCTGATAATTAAACCCGTGCATCTAAAGACTAGTGTAAATTGTGAGCTCTTATTATAGAAGTAAAAATGTAATCAAACAGTTTAGGTTTGTTAGAAATAGGTAGCATAAGGCAAAACAAATATTGAAAAACTAATTTACCCTAAATTTACATATCATCACTTTTTAATTGCTTGTTTAACATGCATAGAGTGATATTCCCGATTGTTTGATTTGTTTTAGTGTATCAAAACATAAAACAAACCTTAGTACTAGTACTACGTTTCAAGTTCCTAGGTTTAATATGTTTTGATAAGTAGTATTAAACTGTTAAAAATGACGAGCTGCTGTACCAGTGTACCATAGGTACACTACATTTTTCAATGGAAAGTATCGGGGAATATCACTGCTCTAAGTAATAATTTCATATAGTAAGTAGTTCAAATCATTCGGTATACCTGAAAAAAATACTTTATACAAGTTTTAAAATCATTAGCTGTTCATATGAATTTCTCTAACATCTATTATATAATATTAAAAACGAAACTGTGTTTTTTTATTTCACGATTCTGAATCAACCACTCGACGGATTTTCATGATTTTTGTGTTGAAAGAAAGATAATTTTGAGAACTAGGGAATGTCGAAGCCATAATTTTAGTTTAGGATCCCAGTTTTTTAGAAATTAAGTTTTAATTTTTAAAAAGTCTAGCAGCCGACGCTAAGATTCTAAACTAGCTTTTGGCATAAAATAATTTGCTTAACATAACAGCTGTAGACATTCAGCTTTTGTGTCCAAATTCAGCATTTGGATAAAAATGTAAAGACATTAGGGTTGACTTATTTATACTATGTGTAATGCTAATCATTGATACGTTCAATTCTTTTGTAAGATGATGACAGATTAATCAAATATACATAGTAAAATACTAGAATGTTCAAATTATTTTTTAAAGCAATCTTTGTAATCTTCGATTTGTTTTAGAGCAATATAATTTGTTTTTCCTACAGTTACCTAACAATGTACATGTTCTCTCACTGATTTGAGAAAGCAAAGTGGCCAATTCGCTCATCAGTGAGACAATGTTAACATTGTCTCACTCTAATTACTTTGTCTCACTCCAGATTTGCAACGTGAAGGCACGAAATAGTGAGCGCAACATGCAGGCAACGTCGTATGCGCACGAAATACGTTGGCAGCACTGGCTGTAAATCAGCTGCTCAGCTGTTGTACTGTTGTATTTGTCACTTCACATTAAATGTTATATTAAAAGTTCACTTCTGTGTAAAAATAGGTTATGTTTCTTCACCAATTTATTTGTTTTATTGTAACTGTAGGAAAAGTATAATGTGCAACTCGAGTTCAAAGTACAATTGCCTCACTCGAGAAACCATTCCTCACTCGCCTACGGCTCGTGAGTAAGGATTTCTCTCGAGTGAGTCAATTGCTCACTTTTCTCACTAGTTGCACAAATAACTATTAACTAACAGCTGGTTAAATATAAACTATGGAAATATGAGGTTATTTTATTAACTCTTATTATGTCATTGATTATAGAAAATAAGTAAGATTAGTAGAGATAACTAGACCACAGTTTAAAATAGTTTAGACCAAAATTAATTAAACCACAGTACAAATCGAGGCTCTGTACACGAGTCTTAATAAAAAAGGATAAATGCAAATTATTTTACTGCTCCACTTTTCAAGGAAAGATTAGAAAAATTACAATGTTTACATGTTTTAATTGTTCATGGTAGCTTTTTTTACAATTAATGTTTGTCTGCTTTAACTTTGTTTGGATTAGGCCCGGAAATATTGATGTCATAAAAAAAAGATCAAGAATAATCAGGAATCACGATTTTAAATTACCACCACAACCTCAGCCGGGTTTTATACAAAGATAAACAGATGGATGACATAGATTGAACACAACGTCAACATTGACCTAGGATACTGCAATTAGACAAACCATCATTTTATGAAATCGTGTTCAGTTGTGGTTACGTTTGGGGGTGCCTATACCAGCGCCCCCAAACGTGAAAATATCACTTTTATTTCAACTATGAATATATTGTAGTTTAAATTAACTAATATGGGAAATTACGATGTACATTTATTCAATGAGAGTGGGTAATTATAAAGGATAGAACTGATAACGATATGGATAATAAACATTTGTCAATTATGTCATTAGCTTTACTAGCGTGTTTACTTTTTATATTCCTGCTACATGTGACCAGTTATTTTTTTCAAATGAATGTTATTTGAACCAAACAGCTGTTTCAAAACAAACTGTTATTGTTTTTACTTTTCTTTGTTTACACTTATTTATTTAGCAATTATTGATATAAAGGATAGGATAGGTGTGACGATTTCTTTTGATGTTACGACACCAAAGTTAAATTATGTGTACTGTGAATTTTATTGGATATTATCGTTTTATTTGAGGTCGTTTCTATTCAGACCTACTGGAAATTGTGTATAGTAGTTGTATTGTGGTGATAATAATTATGGAAGAGGCAGGTATGCTATGGAAGGTGGTATCGTTGACTAGGTCTATACACTTCTCAATTGACTATTACTCTCTCTACTGTAGGCTACTTATAATCAGTGTGCGTCTGTGCGAATCGGCTGCAAATCTCACTTCAACGCTTTTCACATCGTAAAAATTGCAGGATTGCGGTTTTATTGTAAAATTATCGGATTTAAAATGCATATTGCATATTGTATAGGCCTATGATGGAATAAAAACATATTTGGTCACACAACATTTGTTTACAAGATGATTTTTCACATTAAAACTGCAAGAAACTTTGTCTTTATATGTGTAAACTAGCTGATCTGAATTGTACACGGTTTTAACTGACTACTGAATTCCCGTACGTAGGACGGGCTAACACCTCGTTTAAATTAATTGAGATTTAATCGCAGCTGGTCTTTCATATGTTTTGATTTTAATCCCATGTTATTTAAATGGGCCAAAATCGTACTTTGAGGACTTGCCAAGGGTTTACTGAAAGACGCTCGTAAATAAAGGCATTTTTATTTATTTATTTATGGGTCAACGCACCGACTTGTGACCCTCAAAAGGTACATCTACACGTTAAGGGCTTTCAAACAATATAAAAAACATCAAAATTGAGCCAGTGGTTTTGGCTGTAGGTCCGTCAACATTCAAGGAGAAGGAGGAGAAAGAAAAGGAGAACACGGAAAATTTGTGAATTTTCAAACTAGTTTTTCTTGGCTCAAACACTACCGTTTTTAAAATTCTTTTTTAAATTTTGTTGAGAATGAGTGCCACTATCCAGTAGATGAACAGTTATTTTAATAGCTTTTGTTTCTTCAGAGCTATAGACGAGTAAAAAAGCCACTTTGTCACGTCAGCAGTATATACACTATATATACACTGCAGCAGCTGTGTACCGCTGGGGGACTTGGCGGCCGGAACGCTGCCACGTTCCTTAATAACTAAAGGGTACTAAATGTTTAATTATTTATTTCAATTACTAATATATATAAATATATATTATTCTTGAGGAGAACTTGATAGAGTTTATGATAAATGAAACATTGCAAATTTTCGTTTAGTACAAATGTTTTCAAGCAAATTGAAATTAATGAAAAATGTAAAAATGAACTAAACAAATAAATATGAACTATTTTTTCATAAATATATATACCTATACATGAATTTTAACGGATGGTGTTTTTGGCCTCTAGGGACCTCAAAACAAAAAATTAAATCGGTCCCGGGTCCACGTCTTACCATGAGTAAATGGGAAATTCGCTAACAACATTTCATTTCATATAATTTTATTCATTTCAGTACATCAATACAGGAATAGCGATCTATACTATATAAAGTTGTAAATGATTAATTTACTAAGTATCAAAATATAAGAAGGTTTCAACTGACTTATATGATCCCCGCCCATAGAACAGGCACCCTGCTAGTTAAATATCAAGATGTCTCTTTTTACCCAATACAAGATCAGTTAGTGAAAGTAATCATTTTAACAAACTTAATAAACAGTATTTTTTAACAGGCAGAAGTACAAACAAATATTAAAAATTTAAGAAAACATTTTCATAAAAACAATAAAATTATCTGAATTTAATAATCTAAATGAGAAAAAAATGTAAATAAAAGTAGGCCTATACTGATGTACAAAATAAATATTAAACTAATCAACATAATGAATCTAAACTGATTTGTCTCCACTTCTTCAACCTCCTCTCCCCCAACCTCCATGCCTCCATCGCCATCCACCCTGTCATCAGGCCTGGAATATAACAGAACAAAAATTAATATTAAAAACTGTATTCTGACCAAGTCTAGTCTTTTTATGCATACTTCTATTATTATTTAATGTGATCAGTGGCGTACTGAAGGGGGGGGGGGGGGTTCGCACCAGGCCCCACACCAACATAGGCCTCCAAATATCAGGGCCGTATTGCCCTAATGGCGGACACTGTGATTTCCGAGGGCTTCGGCCTGGGAAGGGGACTCACTTGGGGCCTTAGAAGAATGTTTTTTTCTCATATTAAATTTTCTCACAATTTGTTAGAAATAGGGGGTACAATAATCCAAGTTTAACTTGTATTCTCATGATAGCCAAAAGTGTCTGCAAAGATTGCCTGATCGAAATTTACGACTACCAGCGATCGCGGGATGACGATAATCAGGCCTCGCAACCGCGAAAGATGTTCACGATTGCCCCGAGGATGCCCACGATTTTAACCACTGCCGACCGTGGGAGACAAAGATGATGACCCTGCAAACACGGAAGACGGTGCCTGTCGGAGGGTGGTGGGGACAGGGCCGGATTTAGCATTTTTGCGCCCCTAGGCCCAAATAATTTTCCGCCCCCTAGTCTGGTCATTGTTTAGCCTTAACAAAATGCCGTCTTAAACACTGTTAGCAACTTTATGCTTTTAATAAATGCTCACGTTTGTGGCCGTGGGACTGAAACAAAACAACTCAAACCACCGAGAACTCCTGAAAAAAAAAACATGGCCATTGATTCCAATTCCAAGCCCAAAAACCTGAACTCCATACAGTACGTGATACCAAAGATTAAACATAGGCTACTCCTTTAGTAGATTTGTCATAATTTTGGATTAGCTGAAAACAATACTTCTTGTTATTTAAGGAGTATGTTTTATCTATGTTTAAACCTAGTTTATCCAAAATAAAACAATCTAATCATCAGCAATAGGTCGTCTCCTGTTTATATTATAAGAAATTAAAACACACATCATAGAACTAACCCTAAAAAAAAAAAAAATAGAAACATAATAACGTCAAAACTAACGTCCAGTATCACCAACATGAACTAGACATGAAAAAATTTGGAATTAACAATGTCATAAGAAGTCGACTTGAGTTATATTTAATCTATGGTCGTACTGCATCTAGGTTATATTTCCAAAGCAAAACAGAGCAATACTCCTGCCAACCATACCGATCCTTAGGTCTGAGGAGAAAATGACAGCATTAATGGTGCTTTGGAGGGTATTGAATGTTTTTAAAATCTAATGCAAACTGAGATTAATATTCTTCGTTAAATTTAAACGTAAATTAATCGTTGTTTTAATATTCAACACAACGTATTATATATTTATCTTGATCCTGCAGATTGTTGTAAACTAATCAAAAGATTAGTTAATAACTTTTGTTTTGTGAAGTGAGGGTGGTAACAATGTCTAGCACGCTTGCGCCCCTAATCACTATGATCAGTAGTGCCGAGCCCGAGCCTGAGCCAGCATAGTGGCCCAGTGCGGTGGCAATACGATGCGTACCCCTTGGGCGCTCGTCAACGTCAACATAGGGATGCCTCACAACTATAACAGCCTACTCCCGTATAACCAATGTTCGTTAACAATTTCGTAACGAAATTGATGCGTAATTCTGAAAATTATTTTATATTTCATAACAATAATTTCTTCTTATAAACTTCAGAAGTTTTTTTATCAACTATGACTATTTATTTTATTTTTAGATAGCCTATAAAAAAAATTCCTCTTGGCCGTGCGCCCTCTGGGACCTTGCGCCCATAGGCCCGGGCCTATTGGGAAATCCGGCCCTGGGTGGGGATAGGGGCACTTCAAGGCCTACGTGCGGACATTTTTAGTTGCCATGGAGCTGTGGACAGCTGAGCACCATGAAATTGTAGTGAAAGTGTTTTTTAAGGTGGCAATTCCGGTGTAGTCCCGTAGACGTTTCAACATTGGTCCAAGGGGAAAAGTCTTAACTTGAAACAACATTTTGCTGTGGGTCTGCACGTAGATAAGCTGTAGCTCTGCACATGTCTGGCCACTCAGTAGAAGAATTTTATGATATGACCTGCACTTTTTATTCATACAAAACAGCAATCGTGCAACAGTTGAAACCCAGTGGCTAAGCAAAGTGCATCTCATTTTCAGAACAAGTGATTGATTTGATTAAACGTGACAAAATTGTGTTATGAGCGACGAATCACACTTTCAACCAAAACACATAGTCTTCCTCCCTCACTCTCTTGAAGTTCTCTGGCGTCCGGGCTGACCTGTTGATTTTAGTTTCAATGCTGAACTAGTAGCTCTAAAGTTGCTACCCAAAATGATGTTGCGAGTTGGGACTTTTCTTCTTTGATTCACATTGAAACGTCTACTGAACAGCTACACAGGTATAGCAACTTTTAACACATTCGCTGCGGCCCAACAAACGGCAGGCGTAGCCCCAGAGCGGCGCAGCCCGCAGCGTCGAACAAACCCGATTGCCGGGTGATTGGCTTTCATATTTCGGTATGACGAATATCAAATAACATGTGGTGATGTCCTGTTTTATGACAAGAGTTGACGTAGTTTGCTAAACACCCAAAGATAGCAGCACTGCTTGGAATATAGCCGGTCCCATTGTATTGCCAATAGGAGGGAGAAGGACGGGACACCAAGTTGATTTTTAAGTTTGCCTGACGGGGATTTTATGGGGAAATTTTACCACCAACCTACAACACAACCAAAAGCAAGTCACCCACTACACGCTAACAAAGTACAGGTCTGCCTTCGACCGACGCTAGAGGAAAAACGAAGATATACGAAAGTTATTGCCGAGCGTATCTGATCTGTTACGGCAGCAGCTGAACACAGCTCGGCCCATATCCGATCGGCTACGCCCGCAGTGAACGTGTTAAAAACACTTCCACTTCAAAAATACATGGTGCTTAGCTGTCCACAGCTCCATGGCTACTAAAATTTGTTCGCACATTGGCTTTGTAACACCCCTATTCCCACCACCCTCCGCCACACACTGGATTGACAGGGCGGCAAAGAAAACTGTCAAATAATTTTGTTTGTCAACTGCCCTGAATGACCTTTTTTATTTCTTAAGATAACAAATTGGCTTGTTGGGCAACGTTTTATGTCAAATGATGAGGTCATCACTGAAACAGAAGAGTATTTTGTAGTCTTTTCAAGTTTGTAGGGTAACTTACTATTTATTTGAACAGCATTTGAAGGAGGTTGGAGAAACTTTAAGATAAGTGTATAGAGCTAAATAAAATGAGATTATAACAAAATAAATCAAATTTATCCCAAAACTGTTATTCTATGTTTTTCTAAGGACTTATTGAACCACGCTCGTACTAAATACCTTATTGATCTATCAGAATTGTTCTACTTGTTTCAACTGCTTCTGTTGGCAACGCTTTTCCATTTCTCTTAAAATAATTTTTGTTTCGGTACTTACCAAATGTAAACACTATGACATATTCAGAATTAATTATAATTATGTTGTCAAAAAATATAGCCTACAAAAAAAACATTCCTAAAAAACAAAAGCAAATTTTGGGCACCTCTCCAGTTAAAATGCTCGTTATACTAGGAATTCAGGAGGGTTATGCGACATAGGTTTCAGGACACGGCCCTGGATTTATAAGTATTAAATTTAAGGAAATGGCAAAACTTACCATAAGTTAGTTCTCTTCAATCTTCGTCTTTACTTCGCCCCATCCTCCATCTCCTCTTCCTCTGGCAACTCTCCCCTGTATCCTCCAATGTCGGAGGATATTAATTACAACGCCCCCATTCTACTGGTAGGCTACAGCTCTGTACAGAAATATTGCAAAAAATAAAAAATAGTGTTATACAAATAATTTTAGTCTAACAAAGAGTGTAGACTCCTTTCTAGATTTGCGATATTCAAATAGGTACAGCTAGTAGAAGAAAATTTGTTAGCAATCTGGGTCAAGTTAATATAAATATTAGAATTTTTATCAATAATTTGGTTTGGACAAAATAAATTGCTTCAAACATTAATTCATTGTTATTTCCCAATTTGCAAAAATGCAAGCTATAGCCTAATTAAAACAACATGTTACGAGATGTACGGTATGGTAATCCAAATAAATTTTAAGTAGGGGCCTGGTTTTAAATTGTTATAAAAAACTATAAATTTGCATACAGATTATATATTATCCTCATGTTCCACCAAAAACTATTGTAACTAGTGGGCGAAGTGGCACTTTGCTACACATGAGAGAAATGTTTAAACGCACGAGCCGTAGGCGAGTGTGGAAAGTATCTCGAGTGCAGCAAAGGCAGTTTGCACTTGTGTTACAAACTATATTTTTCTTACAGTTATTATAAAACATATAAATAATTACCTAGTACGTATGTATTATGTGTCTAATAAAACCTTGCTGTTTTGTGTTGTTTGGTTGGAATACTGGAGTGTGGCAAAAAAAAAAGAGTGTGGTAAAAGTAAGTAAATTGCAGCAATTAGCAACTTTCTGTGCTATAATAAGTGCAAGGAAGGCCACTTTGTCAGGTGACAGTTGGAAAAATAATTCACATGCGCTTCATTTTGAAAACTGTGAATGACTGACTTAAACAACCTTTTTATTATTACTGTTATCATGTTAAAATGTGTAATTTTACGCACAGGCTGCCTAGTTATTAGTTTATAACTAATGTGATAACTGTATACACACATTGTTTTTGTCCTATGACGCTACAGGCACTAGTCCGGAATTTTAATTCACATTTCACACTTCAGCCTAGGTCTAGGGCTGTGGTATTCACACAAAAGAAAATAATAAAAATAAATAATAAAATCCATTGGTCATCCGCCAGGATTTGAGCCCGGTACTGAAGTTCTGCTCGCTCCCCTAGGGTAAAGAATTTAGTCAGTTGTAGGCATTAGGCAAGCCTATAAAATATGTAGAGGAAGCTATGACTTAAAGCATTGGAACGCCGATAAATATGATCAGTCATTAATATTAATCGGGGCCAATCCTATGAGCGAAGACAGAATCATATTTAGTAAATAAAGTTGTCACTTCCAATTGCTTGTTGTTGAAAACAATCAGCTGTAGGCTAAAGTTACTTCACCCACCACGGACGTCGCCGCCATAGGGGACATGGGGGACGCGCCCCCCCAATATTTGAAAAGTCAGTTTGGTCCCCCATCCCAAATTTTAAAAGGAATTTAAAAAATCATACAGAATGCGTGTTCACCCGATCGATCGCTTCCAGCAAGCAGGGTGCTCGCTTCGCTGTGTGATTCGGAAGCGTACGACATGATGCGGTGGTGGAGGGGTGTTCTGATTCACGATCCTCGAGTTGCACTATGGATGCCTAGACGCTTGTCTTGAATGTCTTCTCACGTTTCAGTCAGACTTTCAGTCCGTTCCGTCACCGTCAGTCGGCAGTGGTTGATACTACATACATTTATATGTAGGCCTGCGTTAACCCTTTTCTCCTCGTGTGCTGTATCTGTCGGTAGTATCGGTTATAGTTCTTTTAGGTTAGTTGATACTTTTTGGAAGAGTTGATACTTGAACCTTGAACTGTTTATTGTCAAATGAAGCGAGCAGAAGGCCAAAAACAAATTGTTTATAAAAAAAACCTGCTTGTAAAAATGTAAGATTGTGGGTTTAAATATTAGTGTTCAAACGTCATTGAATTCGATACTATACATATTGTGACAGATCTAAGAAATGGAGAAAAAAGTAAGGTTAAAAAAACATATCTACTTGCTTGCATGGCATATAACATGTGAAATGGAAGGTTTTAGGACAATTGGGCACAGTTCACAGTTCTATCCATTAGAAATGGCTTAATAAAGTCACCAATCACCATACGGCTTTTGGGAGATATGGCTTCGTACTCTACAGTAGGCCTATGTTTTGAAATTCATGAATGCAAGTTCGTCATAGTTTGATTTATAAAATGTCTACTTGCTCATGACAAAGACAAATAACAGGTGAAACGGGAGGTTTTTGGACAGTTGGACACAGATATAGACATTAATAATGGCTTTGGAAAGTCAGTAAACAGCTTTTGTGAGGATACGGCCGTAGCCTACAATATTTTTTGAGATTTATGAATGAATGCGATCGTCATAGTTAGTTTTAACAATGTCTAATTATTCATGACAAATAAAGGGGGGAAAGGGAGGTTATGCACACAGTTCTAGACGTTAAAACTGGCTGTATAAAGTCACCAAACGGCTTTTAGGAGGATATGGCCTTAGTCTACAGCGTGTTTTTAAATTCATTAATGCAATCGTCTTTAGTTTAATTTTTAAATTGTCTATTTGCTCATGACAAACAACAGGTGAAATGGGAGTTTATTGGGCACAGTTTTTGGTGTTAAAAATGGCTTTAAAAAGTCACCAAACTGCTTTGAAAATTACCAATTTTTGGAACCCCCTGGCCTTGTTGGGGGGTAAGGAGCACCCCTCAAGCCCCCCCCTTCCTACATTTGCCCCCCTCAATCTTTTGATGCTGACAACGCCAATGTCACCCACAGTTCATTCTACTTGTTAATGTCATCCACCCTACCTTGACTAT
This sequence comes from Macrosteles quadrilineatus, assembly GCF_028750875.1. NCBI lineage: Eukaryota > Metazoa > Arthropoda > Insecta > Hemiptera > Cicadellidae > Macrosteles > Macrosteles quadrilineatus. Next base: position 2,584,689 of record NW_026542606.1, read on the forward strand.
TCAAACATTTTAAGCGGCGATTTATTCCGTTTCAGTAATATTCATCTGCGGTGAAAAATAGTCGTCTATTTGGATTCAGAACGGTACGTAAAATACTACGCAGAGGATACGGGTCCGGTAACCGGACGTGGATTAGGCATCCGGCAGTTACTGTCATAACCTAACCTAACCAACCAAACTTGCTGATAATGAAAAAAATCGAATGAAGGTTAAATTCTGTCCATAAAATAAATTTATAAACGCAAACAATTCAAACAAAAGATATTGTACAGTTAAGAATAAACCCACGCAAATATGGACATTAGGCCTAGGACATAAAAATGTTCTTTCCATTTATGATAACCCAACCTAACATAACCGCCGCAAAGCGCTGTATATCTGTAGCCTCCGGATAATACTTACCAAAGTACCGATTTGAACTTTGAATAACTTAGTTATCACGGCAGTATGGTAATAGCCTCCAGGGTACACAACTCTGGTCTCTCTATATCTCTCATCTTCAGTGATGTCGATGGCAATGTCGTCCAGAAAGGTTAGTCCTCTTAACTTATTGGTACAAGACAAAACGGTATTTAAACTAGAGACCAATTTGGGCTCAGGTCAAATTACAGCCTTTGCTCCAGGATCGTCTATAAAATTAACATTGAAGTCATCAGCAATGAATGATATAATCCAAGACTAGTCTTACACCAAATACAAACCTCTCTAGAATGTTTTACAGCAATTAAGTTTACGTCCTACACTCATTCCAATTAATATATTTCTTTAATACTTTCTTTCTTATTACTTGGCGACCATACAAAGTAGGTATTTTAAGCCAAGTATGAATGGAGATAAGTGTAGGATGAGTGGCGCGATCTTGTAGTCTTGTTAGTGACTAAAAGACCGACATTCCTTAGACACAGCTGTTAATTAATAAATAGCCCATACAGCTAATGGCAACTAAGGGACCTACAGTTTATAGTGGAATCCGAACCACATTATTGCCTTGGTATAGGCCTAACTTATACCAATTGGTCTAATTATCAGGATAGTACTGCGGAGTCGTAGTAAGTACTCACTCGTGCGGACGTTAATCCACACCAGGGAGTATCGAATCCACAGTGCATGCCTATAAATATCCACAATTCGTGACCTCCTAACTTAGTAGCTGGATTACAGGACGACGCCACACGTCCCAGTCATATTGATTATTTCATTCGATAAACTTAGGCCTAAGCCTATATCAAGTTTGGTTAGTTAGGGTAAAACCTAACCTAACTAAAGGAATGCAATATCCAAAATACTAAAAAATAGCCTATGTATTTGATATCTTTCATTTGAATAAATGTAGGACATAGCCTATACTAAAGTGCAGCCAAATATTTTTACATAAACAAATTCTCAGTTGACACTGGGTCAATGGGGATAAGAGACAATCCTAAAAGCCTAGGGATTTGCCTATTCAAACATTTGCAATAATATTGCTCTATGATCCAGAATTAGCCTACGAACAAGCTGTATGTTCATGTTGGTTGTTGGTATCTTACCTCTTACCTTCTTGTTGGTGAAGTTAGTGTCTAGTAATGTTTTTAAGTTTTTTATCCTATAAAAATTATTTCACATTATTCATTAAAAACTATTGTTTGTAACACTCGAGTCGTCTATTTTCTTTTAAACAAGGAAAGAAATCAAAAAGATAAATATTTACAATATAAAAGTTTTTAGTCAATAAATGGCCAGCTTGAAGATGTCCGTCGGAATTCGGAATCAAATATTGCGACTCGTGAGTTGAGGAACTGAACGATGAATTAGAACAACTCCTTTTCAAGAGTAGCTCCGAAGAACGGGTGCTTGTCGATATACTGGGACTATTTCAGTGTCGACAAAATGAAACTATTTCATTGTCGACAATATGGGATGTCGACAATTTGTGGTGTCGATCATTTGCGACGTCGGTTATTTGGGATGTCGGTTAAGTGGGAATGTTCAAGTGTCGACAAACTGGGAATAATTCAGTTTCGATCAATTTCTACGGTTGTCGATATTATGGAACCCACCCTGCAGAACGCATCATTCCGTGGGGTCGCTGTTTGCTAGGGTATGAAAAGATTACACATACAAATGTTTTCCGAATAAATATTTAAAATATATTAAATTCTTGATTACGATTTAAAATACAGTTTGGAGACTTTTCAAATTTATATTAATTTTATCATTGGATGAAGTTTTTATAGTAGTTTGACTAAGGACTTAACACAATTTATGTACAGGTGAACTAACTGATGACTATGGCTGTTTCGTTTGTAGTTTAAAGGTCTGTGACTTTTAGCGGTTGTTTCCGGTGCTTACTTTTTGCAACCATCTTTAAAAGTGCTCAGCCGAATGCTGCTTTGCTGTTTTAGTTTTAAGGCTAGGTAGGAGTTGGAGTTGGGGAAGCAGTTAATGTAACGAAAAAGTTAGGAAATACCCTTACGGGATTTTTATATAGTTTTACTCTAAATATCGCTTTACTGAGGAATATCGAAGAGATGACTATGGTAGAAGCCTTTAATGTAACTAGATCCGAGAAATCGCTGGGTTTGCTAACAGTTAAATTTGTGTCTCTATTGCAAGCAACGCCTGATGGGGTGTTAGATCTTAAACAGGTGAGTAAATTTTGTTTTTAAGGAGCCTACCTAGCTAAAGATTCATGGAGATAGAATATAACTTATATTTCTTCTTAAGTTATTTAAATTTAAGGCCACAGGGTTTAAGGTTATGTTAACTTAGGGGTAGACTTCCGTATCTGTATTTTCATTCGGTTGTTTGTACCAACATATAAAACGGAAGTTTTATTTAAAGTAGGCCTACTATTATATTTTAAGCAATCCACAGCCAAAACTGGACTGAGAATTGCATGCCTTGTAAAGTTGTTCTGGCAGCAGTCACACTTGGAATTAGCCAGTGCCTTGCATATTTAACTTTCACCCATTTCCTTGCCTGCTTCAGCTGTGCAAAATGCTTGAATTTTCAAACAATAGGCTATGCCTACAGAGGAATTTGTTGTGCGTGAACGTATGTACATGCTAGGGCAGTATACTTGTGATGATTAAGGAATAAGGCCCCGTCTTAGGTGGACGAAGAAAAATCGGTCGGTCGTCCGTGCGAGCGAAACTGTCGCACCAAAATATTTCAAACAAGTGGATAAGTGTGAGAGCGTCCTAGCTGGGCGATCGACGATGCGACCGACGGCGTCGGACGACCGACGGCGTCGGACGACCGACGCGACCAACGAAAGACAAACATGTTTGTCTTTGGTCGTGCGGATCGTCCGACCGACTAGTGCATTGTAGGCCTTGAAGAGTGAACATGTCTGAGTTGAGTGAGTTGTTGATTAGTGAAGTGCAAAAACACCCTAGTTTATGGAACCTAAATCATCCCCAGTATCACAACAGATTAATGAGCGATCGTCTATGGTCTTCAGTAGCTGTTTGTTGTTGTCTTCAAAAAACCGCTGAAAGTTTGTTGTCTTCGGTCCTTCTTCAATTCGGTGACGATGTGGTCAAATGTACATATCCACTAACATTCTAGTGTAGTTTTTGAAAAGTTCAGGGTACAATCTCAACTTCTCATACAAATGATGAAACTCACCAAATTCATACCTATCCTTAAAAATCTCATTTGTAGCACTTCTGTTGTCCGATTTCTTCTTAATTGAATAGATTATAGAAGAACTGTCCAGCAGCACGAGCTTACGTCTTTTCTCAACCGATTACATGGTGGCACTGGTCGAATGAGAGGGAACTGACGTCAGTCGCTGCGACGACTTCACGCCCCACTGTGCGAATCTTGATTCGCTCGCACGGACGACCGACCGATTTTACGACGTCCACCTAGGACGGGGCCTAACATGCTATAACATGCATGGAATAACATGCCGTTAAGGCGAGGGGGGTTTAAGCGACAGTGTTGGACTTAGGTTACTTAGTCGTGACTGCCCTAGGTTATCATCAAGGTACTTTGTACCTAGTGATGTAAGTTAATTGGGTCTATTGTGTTAAGTTTAAATACTTTATAGTCTTTTTGTTCTTTCAGTCTCAACTTAAAGAAGAACCCGGATCCATGGGAATAGGGGGGGGGGGGGCACTTTTAGATCCTGCCAGCTCTTTTCTTTTTATTGTAGGTGTTTGAAAATGCCTTCTGGTGTTTGGTAATGATTCACTGGTTTTTATTTTAACCAGACAAGCATAGATGCAATGGTTGCAGACAGATGAAATTCCTAGTCTTTATTAGATTGGTTGCGCAGTGTTTTCTCTTGGGCTCCTTGTGATGGTGTAGCTTGCAGCTTTATGATGTTTGAGTACTTTAGCCACTTCTGTCATATCACGCCATAGGATATACTTGTACGGTATGTAAAGTCTCGAGCAAGCGGTATGCTAACATGAACAGCGAACAGCATAACTCCACTCTTACTTAGTCAGCTCTTCAGGTGAAAACCTACTAATTTTACTAACAGATGTTCCATGTTTTCGGTGGACTCTTGAGAGGGTGTCACGTAGGGGTCTCAATCCCGGGCCTTCAATCCAATCCCGGGATTTGTCTCAGCCGATCCTGGGATCCCGGGAGTATATAATATTATGATTTTAACTTTTTAGCCATTTTAAATGAGCGAGAAGTCCCCTCGTTGAGTACTTTAATGTTTTAAACTGGCCTTACCAGTGTTACACTGCGGAATTTTGCCGGATCTTTCATCACCCGTCCTTCTTATTTACCTATAAATGTGGATATGTCACTCTAGAATATAATTAATACATAAAAAAAAATCATGGATGGAAGATTTTTTTCTGGGTTGAAGATTGCGACTAGTGGTTTGTGGTCGGTTACGAGGGTGAATTTGCGACCGTAACAATAAGTAAAGAACTTTTTAAGGCCCCAAATAATGCCAGTTGCTTCCTTGTCTATCTGACTATATTTTTGTTCAGGCTTCGTCAACGTTAGAGAGGCAAAAGCAATTGGTTTCTCAGTCCCATCAGGAAAACGGTGTGATATAACAGCGCCTAACCCAACAGGAGATGCGTCTTTTGCCAATACTAGCGGTAGTTCTGGACTGTAGTGGCAAAGAACAGTATCACTGGAGATAACTTTCTTGATATGTTCAAAACTCTGTTCACATTGTTCATTCCAAACGTATTTGTTCCCTTTCTGTAAAAGTTTATGTAATGGTTTCAGTAGAGTAGCTCTAGGTCTTTTATGAATCGGTTGTAATAGTTTACCAAACCTAAAAATGTCCGGAGTTCGCTTACATTCTCAGGTTTTCTTGCCTTTGCTATGGCAGCCACTTTGTCCATACATTTATGAATAATACCCTTTTCATCAATGATGTGGCCCAAATAATGTATTCTTTTCTGGAGAAACTTGCATTTGTCACGATTGAGTCTTAAACCTTTTTCTCTTAGTTTTCCTAAGACATTTTCCAAACGCAGAAGTAGTTCGTCTTCTGAATTTCCCTGAATGACTATATCTTCAAAGAAGCACTGTATTCCCTCTAGGCCTGCCAATGTCTTGTCAATTGTTTTCTGCCAAATGCCAGGAGCAACTTTAATACCAAACATTGATCTATGTACCCTGTACTGTCCCTTATGCGTGCTTAAGGTTTGAATATTTGCACTATCACTGTCCATTTCCAAATGAAGGTAGCCTAAGCGTTTCTTAAATCTAGTGTACAAAATAATTTTCCACCATTCATGTTGACAAATATGTCTTCAATTTTGGGAATAGGGTGGTGTTCATCTTGGATCTGCTTGTTTACTGTCACTTTGTAATCCACGCATATTCTCACATCTCCGTTAGGCTTGGCTACTGGAACGATTGGTGTTCCCCACTCAGATTCTTGAGTTTTCGAAATTATTCCTGCTTCTTCCAAGCGGTCAAGTTCTTGTTCAACTTTCAGTTTTAATGCGTATGGCACAGGCCTAGCCTTCATAAATACTGGACGAGCCCCATCGACAAGTTGTAAGTGTCCAAGTTGTTCTGGAATCTTACCGATACCTGGTTCAAACACATCCTTGAACTTCTCTAAAAGGTTGTCGAGACCACACTTTTGGGTATTGTTGTACTGCCTTTAGTTCAGCCCAGTCTAACTGAACTTCTCGCAACCAATCGTGACCAAATATTGCGTCAAGGTTGTCATCCACGATGTAAAGTTTGCCTGTAAATTCCTGATCTTTGTATGTACAATGCACAAAAACAACTCCTTTTGGTTTGAAAACTTCTCGAGTGTATGTTCATAGCTGCACTTGTGTATACAACATTTTCCTATTAATCTCATGTTTCTTGAATGTAGAGTAAGGCAGAGTACTTATAGCAGAACCTGAATCCAGTTCCATTTGAACTGGTTTACCTTCAACTGATAAACGATCCACGCACGGGCGCTTAGTCTATGTGGACGGGCAAATGCAAGGTTAAAAGAGGCCGCCAACCTCTTTAAAAAAAAAAAAAAAAAAATCAAGCATAATTTTATCACCATTTCTTCTATCTATTTTGAAAATCTCGTGTTGTTCATCTTGACAGTCTTCTTCTTTGGCTTGGTGAATTTTTGTTCTTGTAGATCCTAAACATACTCTGGCTAAGTGTCCCTGTTTCTTGCATTTGTTACATCTTTGAAGCAAATTCACAGTTATTGGTCCTATGGTTTTGAGGACCACATCTGTAAAGACTGTCAAAAAGAGGTGAAGGCTTTTTCTGGTTTGATGTCATGTGCGATTTAGTTGATACATTTTTGTATTTATCCTCAATCTGATGTACTGTACTAGGCCTACTAGTTTTAGTTGCATAGTGTTCAGATAGATCTCTCTCGTGGTTTGCAATTTCCATCGCTGTCGCTGCTTTGACGACATCTTGAAACGATACAAATGAATCATCCTGAAGCAATTTGGCTCTAATATCTTTATTAACTAACCCCCTTATGAACTGCATTCGCAAAAGTGTATTAGCAATTGATTTCTGGCAAGACTCACCGTTAAACTCACAATTAGATGTAAGTTTTTGCAATTCCACTGAATAAATCTTAACTGTTTCATTGGGCTCCTGTACTCTAGACATGAATTTGTGCTGTAAAGCCCAAGTACTTGGCTGTGGATCAACATAATCTGTCAACATTCTCACCAATTCTGTATATGATTTATCCAGAGGTACTTCTGGAGCACATAAATCATAAACCTTCTGATGTAGGCTAGGGGTTAAAGAATGAAGTAATGTGTATACCTTATCTGTAGGATACATTCCTTGTTGATGTAAGCGGTCGCAATTTCTGAGTATCAACACTGTATGGTCTGATCTGCTGTAGTTCTTCTGGTTCGTTGACTCTTTCCAATTCACTTAATCGGAGTTGTAATACATCAACTATTTTTAAATACATACCCTCCATGTCGGTCCTGTATGTGATTTCAGTGTCAAGTTCTTCTTAATCTGTTTTTACTTCAATGTTGTGCTGGATTTGCTCGAATCGTTCCCAATAAGCATGTATCACTGAGAGTCTTGTTCTGATACTATCAACTTTAATACCAGACAATTCTTCCAGCATTCTCTCAGCTCTAGTCAACTGACCTTTAACAACAGCCCTTGCTTTCTTCAGTTCACTCAATGTTTCATTTCCTTGTAAGGAGGCCATAATCAATTATTTGTACTAGTAAAATGTAATAGGCCTAAGTGTAAAATAGAAACGTAGAAATAATTAATTGTCCTCGTCGCCAATTATTAAATACAATTATTAACAAGAACTGTATGAAACTCAATTTAATCATTTCATAATGTTAGCATTGAACTAAACAAAAACATTGAATTAAACAAACATAATAATAATAAATTCTGAACATCTGTGAATCTTAATAACATATGTAACAGTAGGCCTAATTAATTGTTTTTGTCAAAATTTTGGAGTTTGAAGAGTTTTTGGTGGTAATATCTTTTTAGGTTAGGGCCTACCCCTGAACTCAAACATGTGGATTTTGAAGTACTGGTAGGCCTAATGTGTGTATGTGCGCCCGTGTACGTGTGTACCGGTACCTACAGAGCTTCAGACTACACCTGTCCAGTCCATTTTTGATTAAATTCAGTATGGAGTAATCCATGGTAGGTATTCCCACATTTATTTCAATTTGAATTTAATGGTGATTTTGAAAATTAAACCTATATAAATAACAAGAATATTGGATTTTTACAAAAACGGCTCTAACGATTTCAATTTAAATTTATGTAGTATGTTGTTGTCCTTTTAACTCTAGAAACAAAATGGTACAACCCCCAATGCTGTAAAAAGTTACAGTTCAAAACTTAATGGTACCGGTACCATTTATCTTTTTGTTTGTTTCTAAATCTCAAGTTTGGTAGAAATAATATGGACTCGTATATTTTCTCAATTTTGTAAGCCCCTTAGGCTGTGGAAACGTGTTGAAAATTTCAAAGTGCCAAATCCTGTTACATTTAAATAGCCTTAAATTTTTTTGTAATACTAGGTCGGTGTCACTTTTACAAATAATAGTAATGGAAACCATTTATATCCTAATAAAATATTCATTTTAGGCTGCTGATTTATTAGCAGTGAGTCAAAAGAGGCGGATTTATGACATAACAAATGTGCTGGAAGGGATAGGACTTATAGAAAAGAAGAACAAAAATCTCATCCAGTGGAAGTAAGTAGGCCTTTGCTATACGGTACATTAGAATAGTAGATAGAAAACTTGATTCCTTATAGGTTCATGTTTAGTTTTATGACTTTCCCAGATTCAAGAGGATATAAAAGATTTATTGTCCTACCACTGCATGGAAATGTTCACATTGCTATAAATCTAAATACTAGTTGTCAACTACAGCTGCGGAGCTGCGGATCAGCTCATGTTAGTTATAACATAAAGAAATAACATATCCTTTAAAAAATCAAACATAACCTAAATTACATTTTACATACACATTTAAAAAGTTAACCTGTGTGTTATTATAAGCTAAGTACTGGGGGATCGAGCCCCCAGTAGCCTATTTTTTGTAGGCTATAGTTTATTTTGATCGTAAAATAAATATAAAGAACACTTACGTTTTATTTACAACAAATGTAGGCATTTATTATTTAAGTTATTTTCAGTTGAATTTCAATTTATTATGATGGTAATTTTAACCTGGCAATCCAAAACATTAATTTATGTTAATAATACACATTTCTTATGTCGTTGTTATGACTTCTCTAAGACTGTTCAATATTTCATTTTATATCTATTTTTACCATCATATATTTTTTTATTGTTTTAGTTTTGTAAACATTCATGAATTAGAATTTGTGTTGAGTTAAAACATGCGTGCTTTTATTATTTATTTTATAATTAGAGTAATTTTAGTTAGCAAGGAGTGTAAAAAATCAACTAGCCACTGTAAAATTCAACACATTTACTTTTCAAAATTACATTCAACGAAGTGTTAGCCTGTCCTACATACGGGAATTGAGTAGTCAGTTAAAACTGTGCACAATTCAGAATAGCTGGTTTACACGTATAAAGACAAAATATTTTCTTGCAGTTTAAATGGAAACGTGAAAAATCATCTTGTAAACAAATGTTGCGTGACCAAATATGTTTTTATCCCATCATAGGCCTATAGGATATGCATTTTAAGTCTAATAATTTTACAATAAAACAGCAACTGTGACGCTTTTCACACTAACTATTCACACACTAATTATAAGTAGCCTACAGTAGAGAGAGTAATAGTCAATTGAGAAGTGTATAGAACTAGTCAACGACCACCTTCCATCGCATACCTGCCTCTTCCATAATTATTATTACCACCACACAATTACTTATACCAAACACAATTTCCAGTAGGTCTGAAGAGAAACTACCTAAAATAAAACGATAATATCAAATAAAATTCACAGTACAGTATAACTTTGTTGTCCTAACATCATTAAACAAATCGTCCACACCTATCCTTTATATCAATTTCACTACATCAATTGATAAATAAAAAAGTATAAACAAAGACAATTAAAAACAATAACATATAGTTTGTTTTGAAACTGCTGTTTGGTTAATATAATCTTCATTTGAAAAAAAAAATCTGTTCACATTTTGAGGGAATTTAAAAAGTAAACACGGTAGTAAAGCTAGTTTCTTGTAAATATATTATCATTTTTCAAAAGCTTATCTTGTTTTTTAGTGTTTTCTACAAATTTTTCCCACTCATAGCCACATTAGGTTGTCTTTAATAACTACTAGTGGTCGTCCAGTGGTCGAAAACTCAAACAAAAACATGTAATCTTGTATTGACTATTGGATACTGAAGTAGACATCCCATGGACTTTTTTAAAACACATAGTTGTGAGAGCCAGTCACCAAATGTGTGTCTTAAATTCTATTTTCTACCTTATTTTATTCTATTTTTATTATATCTTTATTATATTTATATAAGTTTTACTTGGTAAAAAACATCGTGTATCCGACAGAAATTAGTCATTTAGATTAGTGCAATCTGTTGGTGGCTCACATCAACTACGACGAATTTAATTTTTAAAAAACTGGTGACAACTTTAACATGGGGATGGAATGTAAAGGTACAGGCTTATCTATTTTCACCCCACGCTGTAAATAAAACATGTGATTGTAATTTTTTCCATTTGTTTTGATTTCCTGTTTATATTTTGTTGTAATTTTGTTGCCAACATGGCAACCCATAAAGCCCATGTTAATTTTTTTTTTTTAATTTCAAATCCATTTTTTGTGCTATTATTTGAGCCTATTTTAATTTTTAAAGGGATTCTGCACTTCTACAGGAAACTATCTTTCTAACGGTATGCGTACATTTTTCCTGCGATGCACACTAGCTGGGAAAAAAGGTTTTAAAGAAACGTACTTGCCTATTTATATATAGATAGATTATAAATAAATAAATAAAATACCCCCGCCACAGCAAACCTTGCAGACTTGGATTGGATTTACACTTAAATGTATCCTTAAAAATATCATATTTATTCCCTATTTAAATATAGAATTAGTTTAACAAGTACTTTTTCTGCAAGACGGAGGCAGGCTTTCTCCCTTTCTTCCATTGTAATATTTACGCGAACCCAAATTCAAATACTGTAGTAAATATTTAATTTCAACCAAGTCAGTAAATTTTTGTAGCACACATTTCCTTAGATTGCAACTAAAATATTAGCAGCATTTAAATTATCCAGCGGATCATAATGTAAACAAATATGGTCCTCTTAAGGATAACATGAGAACTTTAAAAGCCACTGAGGCTGAGCCCAAGGGACTTTTTCTAAATTGTAAGGCTAGTTTGCAAATCTACACATCTAGACGAACATTATGGTTTATAATTGTGGGGTTAAATCTTAAAACAAAAAATCCTTATTGTTTTCAAAGTTTCATGTAGCATATTAATAATATGGATTACATTTTTAGATGTAGTTTACTCTGTTTTTTGAATTTTAAGCTTTTTATTATGTTATTTTAGGGGTTCGGAATTCCCACTTCAGGGACCGCTGTGTTCCATTTCAGAAATAAAAAAAGAACTAGCAAAGCTAAGAAAATATGAAGAACTACTAGACACCCATCTGCAGGTTAGAAAAAATAATTTACCATATTGCTTAGTCAGGCTATTGAGCAATTTCTTGTTTACAAAATATAGGCCTACTATTATATCAATCATATTATATTAGATTACCTTTTTGTTATAGCTTTAGTACATGGGTAGGTAGGATGTTTGTGTCACCCTATGCATTTCATCAGCATATGTGGCATCTTAAGGGGTTCTCAACACATTGGCTACATATATCACGGATTCACACCCCGCAAAACTAGCGCCGGACGCGCAACTCGCGGATCTTCCCCTCTACTTTCGACTCCTATTTCATTGCTTCAGTGTGAGCTTAACATTCACTGGTGAGGTTCTTATAACTTGTGCACTTAGAGTCGTTCCCGCCATTTCATTGCGTGGAAAGTATTCCGATCCGTTGACTATTTTAGAATTTGTGATTGTTTCATTGTGTGTATTTGGTATATTTGGAACGAAATTATAACCAGCATTTTCACCAGTCAATGTATTAAGTTATCTTTTTATCATTAACACTATAGTCAATAATGTATATACAAAAAGATTTACATATGGGCGGTCGCTATTATCGCGGTCAGGGGGAGCGAGCTGGTGTAGTAGTTAGAGCACAGGACTTCGGTTCCTGAGGTCCCGGGTTCAAATCCCGCCAAATCACCAATGGATTTTATCCAATTGATAATGCTGCAACCCCTAGGTCTAGCCTGAAGTAATGTGAAAACAATCCCGGGCTCGTGCCTAGCATCCTAGGGGGAAAAAATTGATTGCGGTCGGGTCAATTGGACAACGCGACGACAAACATGAGGGGGAGTCACAGCCACAGAACTACAACAAGTGGAATGCTGACTCAAGCTGTGCTAGGTGCTTGAAAAAGAGCCGGCCCTACTCAGCTCCCCCACCACAATTCAGTGTTGCGGTGCAGAGAGTACTATGTGGCACATGCTTCTAGCCCGTGTTTCATTCAATTAATCACAATTGAAAACTCTTTAATACGATTACATGCCTGTATACTGCGTGGCACACTACTGCAAAAATTATCTTGATATATATATTGCAAACAAAGAAATGATCTGCAAACAAAAGCATGTTTAATTTGAGCAAATGAGCTTCCCAATTCACACACATTTTTTTAAAACAAGGAAGTTAGATTAAAAGCACAAATTTATATAATACGCTAAGCCGATTTTTGTTAACAGAACTCCTCCCTCATTTTTGGACCGATTTTGATGATTAAAGTGTCAAAAAAATTGCCCTGGTCTGTAGTTTTGCAAAGTGTTTTTCGTTTTTTGATATTTTTATTAGTTTGGGCAGGATCTTCCATCAAAGTTGTGTTTCCTCCCATAAGATTAACATGAGTGAATCTAAATATTTAATTGGAAACTTTGTCTCCTCTAATTTGAGAGAACGGCTGGACGTAGAAACTTGGTTGAAGTGTCCAAAGAAAGGTCTTGGTCTGTAGATGAGTTATCAAAAGAAAAACAAAGTAAATTCTCTTAGGGCTCTGCCCCAGAAGCCTTTAAAGATCCCTCCACAGATTTGTTTACATTTTGGTCAGGTGGATAATACTTTTTAATAAAACAGTTGTTAATTTTAAAATTGTATTTTAAACAACACGCATTTATTGGGAGTTACTGAATTGTCCAAAAGAAGTATTTGCAATGTTATTTTCTTATTTTAAAATTGATTTTCTTCCTGTATCATGTCAGGTTTTTGCAATATAAAGTTCTTTAACGAAATCAGTGGAAAATCCTTTTATCACAATAACTCTTACAATTATTTCTTATTGATCATCTTACATCTATTTTACGAGTTGGTGTCTGCCTTTTTAACACCTTATTTTCCCTATATTTTATCATATTATTCTAGACAGATCATCATAGGTTCGTCATACATGCTTTCAATCATTGGAAAAATCTTTGATTGTGTAATACAATACAAAATAATACAAGTGCAGAAGGGAACGGTGCCCATTTGAGCCGTGTCCATATTTTGTTAATTTAATAGTGGTTTAAAGCAACTGGATAAAACATTTTACAATATTTTATGTAGAAATATGTGCATGATTTAGAAAGTCATTAAGCTGAAAAACTGCAATATACTGCAGACTTTTCAGATAGGTTACTTCGATGTATTTATTCAGCTTAGTGAAAAATAATATATATATGTATACAAATTAGAACTTGAACTCTTAGAGAGCCTTTGAATGTTATTAGACTAACGAAAAGGGTTGTGCATGTTTACTAGCGCTCCTCTGCAACAAAAACCATTTAATTGATCTCTAAAATACATAGGCTATTCTTAAAGTACACTGAGCAGCAGCCTAAAAAATCTATGTAACTTACCCATATAATATAGTTACAAAATGCTCAAACTCGCATTGTGTCATTTATAATTCGGCTTATATTTCTCTAACGGAAAATTCATCCTGCAGAATAATTTTATTGTGCTCTTATAACATTGTGTCTAATAACATCCAAGCACAGAAACCTTGCCTAAAATGGTACCTATCTTGACAAACGTATTTACAGTGGCCTATATTACGGACCATGCTATGCTGAGTGCATGGCAACGCTGGTGGCGCTGCCTGCGATTGACAGGCAAAGGTCTCTCAAAACACTTAATGCTTTTTACCATGCGGTTGGCATTCTGGGTTATAGTAGTATGTTTTCTGTGACGTTACCGGTGACAAGAGGAGCTATTGAATGCTTGCAAGTGATTGACAGGGAAATTACTAGTCAATTTAGTTTCGATAGTTTCTACTTGGGTTTTAATGGAAACCAACACTAAACCTTAAAATAATGAGAAAGCTGGTCTATCAATTTTTGCTTCAGCTGTTGATTGTGGTTCATCATCACAAGCTCTTCCTTGGTTGGATTACGAAGGTTTTTCAAAGGTCTACTAAATTAACGAAGAGGAAATTTACCTGATGAGATTTAAGATATGCCTAGATTACATAATTATTGTAACGACAAAGTCTCCATGTGCTGTAACATGAAACTTACATTGAAAAAATAGCATAGTTTGTCAAGGACTATTCCTAGGCTATGCTATTGGATTAATGAATACCAAGTTCAATTAATAGGAATATATCTGTTTAGTCCTTGTAAGAACACACCTACTATAGCCAATTTGTTACTTAGCCAAGTAGGCCTAGGTCTACATGTTATTTTTACTTTACAATTTTCAACATGTTAAATTAAAATGCCGATTTCAGTACCGTATAAGTTGTTGAATACTGTTTTCTGCACCAACGTTTGTTGAAGCACAATTTGCCCTATGCATAATGACAAAATACGGTTTCTTGACATTGAAAAGTGTTATTCATAGAACAAGTATCTTATCACTATGGTTAAAAGTTATAGCAATTTTTTTTAACACTAAAAATTAAGAAAGGTTTATGTAAAATAAACTCCAATTTCAGTAGGCTAAAAAGTATTTTTAAATAATCGTTTACAGTTTTATTGTTTTTAATAGTTCATATAAGGCATTTATAAATGAATGTACATTAAAGAAATAAAATGAAATGAGCTTTTAAAATATAGTTTGGTTGTATGCCCTTTAATGAAATTAACATAAGATGCTTAAAAATAATGCAATATTTAAAAATAAATACTAATATGATGGAACACCCAACTATTTTGGTTGTATTGTCGTAAGGTTGTATGTATTGTAGTCAGGTTTATGATGCCATCTAATTAAATACAATCTAGGAATAAGTTGTTTTCTCGGTAATGTTAGATACAATACCGACATTTTGTTGTTGTAGTGTTTGTTCCATAAAAATGTAGTTGAAATTATTTTTTCATTTACCTAATGTGCATGGAATAAAAGTAACGTCTTGGGAAAGTAGCTAAAATTGTAGCTATAGCTACATTTCATTGTAGCTGTAGTTGTAGCTAGCTACTTTTTTGGAACAGTAGCTATAGCTGTAGCTAAGCTACTTTTTTGGAAATGTAGCAGTAGTTGTAGCTAGCTACATTTTAAAAGTAGCTTCCCCAACACTGGTGCTAGTTTATTGCTGCATTTTAGTGAATTTCCCTACAGGGAAGTAGCTATTACCGTAGGTCTCATGGTAAGACCTAGGCCCGGGCCCGATTTACTTTTTCATTTTGATGTCCCCAGAGGCCAAAAACACCATTCGTTCAAATTTTTAGCGAATTTCCCATATAGGGGATAAGCTATTACCGTAGTACTCATGGTAAGACCTGGACGCGGGACCGATTTTTTTTTCGTTTTGAGGTCCCTAGAGGCCAAAAACACCATCCGTTCAATTTCATATACATATATATGTGTCCGTTAGCGCGATAAATCGAGCAAAAATGATCCGATTTTGATGAAATTTGGTACAAACATGTAAACCTACATTTATTCAATGAGTGATTTAATTTAGCTTGTAAGTCAACAATTTACGCTGATGACACCTCTTTACTTGTTACCCATAGAGATTTAGATTGTATGGGAAATGTTGCCGATTCTGTTTTTAAAGATGCTGAAGAATGGTTTACAGTAAATAAATGGATTGTTTTTAAATTCTCAAAAAATACAGAGACTATTGGTGACCTTGAAAAAGAATCATGAAAACCATCAATTTGTTCATGATTATGAAAATGTTGTAACATTACTTGGTATAAAATTAGACTGTAAGCTGTCATGGTCTGACCATATTAATTTTGTAAATAATAAATTGTCCAGAGTTGTACATTTGTTAATAAATCTAAAAAGACATGTTTCCAGTAAATACTTGAAAATGGCATATTTTGCTTTTTTTGAAAGTGTTATCAGGTATGGTTTGATAATCTGGGGTAACGGAGTTGGAATTGAAAAAATCTTAATCAAACAAAAAAAAGCTGTTAGAGTTTTGACAGACTCAGAAAGGTTAGCCCACTCTAGGTATTGATGTTTGTCAAAATTAATTTAAATATGTTTTCTGTCAGAGAAGAAATACATGATCATGTGACCAGATTTAGGCATAAATTAGATCAACCAAGGTTTAGGTTAAGTAAATCAATGAATTATCATGTTAATTTAGGTGTAACATTTTTCAACAAGTTACCATTGACTTTTCAGAGTTTGCCTCAAAAAGCATTTCATAACAGATTGTATAATTGGTTACAACTGAACCCATTTTATACTCTTGATGAATTTTTAAATATTAAAATAGAGTCTTCAAGCCTAGCCTAATTTTAGATTTTAGGCCTATATGATTTTTCTGTGATGTTAGCTCAATTTAATGTTGCTTGTTTATCAATGTGAATCATATATGACGATGCCTATTGCAAAATTTTGTAATTTTGTCAAATGTCTAATAAATGTCTTATTTGTCTTATTCGAACGAGTTCGCGATCCAGCATAATCGGACCATGGGAACAGGGGTTTATGGGGGGTTTTATGGGGTAAAAATGGGTTTTTCCCATTTTTGACCCTAAAAACATAAAATTTTAGAATTTCTTTCCCAACCATTTTGTAGAGCTTAAAAAAAGAAATAATTTAGTATATTGAAGCATTGTTGTATGCCTAACGGTCACGGAGAAAATTAAAAAAGAATGCAAATTTAAAATTCCAATGTTATTCTTATGGAGAAAATGAAAACTGTTGTAGTTTACTTGTTTATGGATATATGTTGATCAAATTTGGCAAACTTATTTATTTCATCCTATTGTTGTTTGGTCAAAAAACACTGTTTACCTTCCCCGTAGCAGCAAACCTAAGCACTCGTTATATCTAATGTTATTTAAATTGGGAATAAATATGTCTTATTTATGGAAGTATTTTAGTAAATATGTAATCAGACAAGTTGAAATTAGCTTAGTCTGCAGGTTTGCTGCGGCGGGGGTATTATATATCTATATATAGAGATATATATATACAATCGTTTAGATAAAGGGCTACTATTACAGTAGTCGCAGCTAGTCTGGGCGCGCGGCCGGGCTAGGGCGGGGGGTGTAGAGGGGAGTGTTTATTGCTCATTTCCAAAAACATTTGGCCCACATGGCTCTCTGGGGTTGTTCAGCGAGGATGTGGGGGCGAGCGAGCCGTTACTCTCAGCACGGCTAGTACACAAGGGTCCGCGCGCCCAGACTAGCTGCGACTACTGTACTAGGGTGGTCTGCCGTTACACTTTAGACGCATAAATGAGCGAAGCATTATTTAAAGATTGTCAATGGCTAAAGCGATATCTTTTGCGGCCGAGTGAAATCCAATAAGTCTGGTTTTCCATAAGGAAACAGATGAGGAAATTTCATTGGAATATAGCCAACCCTAGTGAATTCGTTTACGGGTGCTGATGTTCTGGTCGGCCACATTAGTCTCTGAACGTGATCCATTTGACGAGACTGCGCAATCATAGGCACCGATGTTTCTTCAACTTGGTCTTCTTCGATTTCATCAGGACTTTCTTGGTTTTCACGTACACACGGTACTCTCATGTGAACAAAATCATTGACTGGTAGTTGGTGTAGCGCTTCATCACTAATGGTTATGTCAAAATAGAATGGGTTATTTGCCTTCAGCCAAATAAGTGCTTGCTGTAGTTTTTCACGTCGAACTTCGAAATCGATATGGCCAAATACGCCTTGACGTTGGACAATGATGACTTTTAAGTTTTCAGGCAGTGTAGGTAAGACAGATGCTATTTCATTAATATCTTGCTCAACATTAATGATGTTACCTTTGTAGTGAAACTGGCCATCCTGATCATTTGCTTGTACTTTGTAAATGCGCATAGCGGGATGTACTCGTGCAATCAACATTTGTTCTACAATCGTCAGGTCAGTTAATTCGTTCGGGACACTTGACACATCCATATATTTAACACCGTGAATTTAGTTGCATTTGAACGACAACGCGAACAAATCGGTGATTGGTTTGAAGCTGTTAGTTGTTGGCGATGACAGTTAGTGCAAGTGTAAAATTTTAGTGCATCTAATTCATGTAGGAATTGATTAGCTAACTGCCTATCATTATCAGCTTCTTCCGCCACTGCTTCATCTGGTTCTTCTTGTTCACGATGCCACTCTTTTACAATATTTGCATTATTGGTGCGACGACCAATATTACAACGTGGCCTTTGAGGCATGCTCAAAACAAATATAGCAAAACTGTTACTTCCATTGATAAACTGTTACATTCCAACTTTAACCTAGGATGAAAGTAAACATTGAAATGTAAACAATACAGTTACAAACAATTAACATATGTTTATCTTATTTAAATGAAACGAGATAAACCCATATGTCATAAACCCAATATAATTTTTCTTTCAACTTACATTAAAATAACAAGCGAAATTGCGTGACCCGTAAAATAAAATCCAGAAGGAAATTTGCAAATATTTTTTACCAAAACATTGTGCTCAGTATTCTTTAGCTATTGGCCAAATTTCATATCAATTGGTCAAGCCATTACATTCTGATGCTCTTACAAAGAAGTTACAAAGTGAGGGAAAGTGAGCTTCGCTCAATAAATATTAAAGAAAGCATACTAACTCAGTACCATGAAATTATTTTTTTATTTATTTCTTATTTTTTAAAACTTTACATGTTTCGACCTTTAGGCCATTTACAAGAGTAACATATTTAACCTCACTTTAAACACAACAAATCTATATAATTAATACGCTACATGAAACTTTGTCGGTTGAACTCCTCCGCCAATTCTTAACCGATTTTATCCATTGACGTCTTATTGGAAAGAGCGTGTCGCGTAGATTTGCAAACTGGCCTTACATTTTTGAAAATGTCCCTTGGGCTCAGCTTCAGTGGCTTTGAAAGTTCCCATGTTATTCTTATGAAGAACATAATTGTTTACATTTTGATCAGCTGTATAATTTAAATACTGTTATTTATTTTTCAATTCAATGAAACGCATTGAGTACATTTATTTACTATTTGAGTTTGTGTAAACATAACCCCTAAGACGGATCGTGTTAGTATGGTTGTATCTTAAATTTGTGCATTTAGCGTTGTTTTGTGTAGCTATAATTTGTTTATTTGTTGTTTTTACTTTTAAATGCCTCCGACGCGACAACGAAACATAGACAGGAGGCGTAATCGTGATAACGACCGCAGCTACAGAACAGTGGCGTGTAATAGGCTTAACTCATCCATCGAAGTATATATATACTTCGATGAACTCTGAGAACTCATCACAGTCAGCACCTGACCCTGGACAATCTCAACTATTAGGTTACAAATGCGCCCTAACACTACCCCAAAACGACTTTTCGTTCTCAATTGGCCCTCTATCAATGACCTGTGTTGCCTGTACAGCGAGGCATTTTGAGAAGGAGAAAACCGGCCGGAATGCTTTAGGTTCATCAATAACGAAGATAAACATGGTCTGTTTAAAATCATTGTAAATATGACTGTTATTCGTTTTGAAATAACTCTTGTAATACTTTGCAATTGCTCGAATTCGAGCAACTTGTACACTAGTTGACTAATAAATAAACATCATGTGATGATCTTGACATATGATTTTTCTTTTTCTTAAAATTTATGGTAGGATAATCTTTGGTCATGAAATTTTGTCATATATATAATTGAATATGGTTTTTTATTTTATCTTTCTCTTGACGTTTATGTTAAATATTCTTTAATTTTAAATTTTTTTCATATATAGGATTTTGTTTCTTTACCTGCATTGTATTGATTATATTCGTTAGATCTTTCTTGTAGCTGCAGTATATATGATATTCTTCTTTTGTATCTAATTTATTTCCTTTTGATCTGTTGTCCAAAACTGTCATATCTGTTTCAATTTTAGTGAATTTATGATTCTCATTAAGCATGTGCTCTGCTACATTACTTTTCATACTAGTTACATTCATTGATTTAAACGCTTGTACATGTTCTTTATATCTGCAGTTAAATGACCTTCCTGTCTGTCCAATGTAGTACTTTTCACAATCTGAACATTTAATTTTGTAGATACCAGAGTTCTCATATTTTGATGTTACATCTTGGTTGTTATCTTTTTTGGCTCTTTTATTAATTATTTCTAATGTGTTGTTTTTGGTTCGGTAACTTACTTTCTTTTGTTTTTCTGTTACAATTTTGTTCTACTTTTTCATTTATTTTTTCTTAATCAGGTTTTCTATCATTCTAGGGTTGTATCCATTTTTAAATGCCAAGTATTTAATTAGATTCTTTTCTTTTATGAAACTAGATTTGTTCATTGGGATATTGATCAACCTATTTGTTAATGCGTGAAATGTAGACATCTTTTGTTCCCACGGGTGGTTTGAGTCTGCTGGTATTATGCAGTCACTTGTAGTTGGTTTTCTATAAATTTCAAAGTTATGAGATCTATTTTCCTTTGAAATCGTCACATCCGATTTTGATAAAATTTGGTTTGAAGGTGTAAGGCGGGATAAACTTGAATGAGTTCGCGAACCAGAATGATCGGACTATAGGAACGGGGGTTTATGGGGGGTTTTATGGGGTAAAAATAGGTTTTTCCCATTTTTGAAAAAACCAATTTTTACCCCGTTAAACACCGTTCCTATGATCTGATCATGCTGGTTCACGAACTCATTCAAGTTTATCCTGCCTTACACCTTTAAACCTAATTTCATCAAAATCGGACCAAAATTACTCAAGTTATTGCGCTCACGGACGAAAAAGCAAATATGTCCTGGGCCTAGGTCTTACCATGCCACTTACGGTAATGACTACTACTAGTGTGCCTGTTGCTTGAAATTGAGCAATTGTCAAGTACCGGTACGATACAGGAGTTATTAAAAAATAACAGTCATCTTATATGAGTGCTCAAAATCGAGCAATTGTCAAGCACCGTTATTATACAGGCGTTATTTAAAACTGCAGTAACAACAGTAATAATTTTTGATGTTGATTAAGTTAAAAAGATATCGAGTTTAAAAGACAAAGCTTATGTAACTATTTAAAATATTCACTCTATTAATAACGGGTTTAAATAATATACTTTTATTGTAAAAATATTTATCATTTTTTAGAAGCCGGCCTTATTGTTATTGTTAGTGTTGTATACAAATGTTTACTGACTTATAGCTGTTACCAGTAAACATTTCTTGCATGTATTCATTTGATCTGACATTAGGTAGGTTTACTTTACCACTGTGACAAGATGATTTGTATATTCTTCATGATTTGTTTACTTGCAAAAGAAGTTGCATAGCAGAACTGGTAAAAATTATTCATCTTTCCATGTGATTGTGTATCTGGATTCCTTACTGTTAGATTAGGCCTCTCTTCTACTCTTCTCATACGAATGAGATTTCCCCTTAACCTCCTCCTGTTTTCAATATTTCATCTTTAAACTCAAGAAATTTTCTGTTCTTCTAACAAAACTGATTTACTGTTTGGATTGGTCTATAACCTTCTGAATAATACATATATATATATTTTTTATATTTATTTATTTATATATATATTTATATTTTATTTATATATATATATATATATATACAGTATATATATATATATGTGTGTCCATTAGCACGATAACTCGAGCAAAACTGATCCGATTTTGATGAAATTTGGTACAAACGTGTAAACCTACGTTTATTCAAACAAGTTCGCGATCCAGCATGATCGGACCATGGGAACAGGGGTTTACGGGGGGTTTTATGGGGTAAAAATAGGTTTTTCCCATTTTTGACCAAAAAACATATAATTTAGCAATTTCTTTCCAAACCATTTTGTAGAGCTTAAAAAACAAATAATTTAGTATATTGAAGCGTTATTATGCGCCTAATGGTTACGGAGAAAATTCCAAAAAATAGTAAATTTAAATTTCCCATGTTATTTTTATGGAGAATAAGTAAACTGTTGTAGTTTGCTTGTTTATGAACATATTTTGATCAAATTTGGAAAATGTTTTTATTTCTTACTAACTATTAACATTTTACAAAAAAAAAAAAAACAGTTTTACCCTCCCTGATGCAGCAAACCTAAGTACTTGTTAAACTAATTCTATTTAAATCGGGAATAAATGTTATATTTTTAAGTAGACATTTCAGTGTAAATCCAATCAGTCAAATGGAAATTCGCTTAGTCTGCAGGTTTGCTGCGGCGGGGGTATTTTGTTTTTAAATGTGTTCAATGTAATTTTTATGGTGAAAACCCGACCTTTGAAATTAAGTGTAGGACCTTTTAAATTCTAAAACGTTAATGCAAAACTATGAATTGGGCCGAATCTTTTGACACCTTAAACGTTGAAATTGATCCACAAATAAGGGAGTAGCAGAGTAAAAAAAAGTCCTCATGTATTGATATAAAAGATATGGAAATTCGCTAAAATGATAATTTTTTTATAAATGATAAATTTTGTAATCACATGTTTAAAGTAAACAAAGCCGACTTTTTTCAATCCCAATGTATAGAAGATATTTTAATTTTTTTATTTTCTGGTAGATTTGGACATAACTAACACATAATAACACATTGTACGTACAACAATTATGTATGGGACGCGTTGCAGAAAGTCAACAGTCCCGGAAGGTCAAATAATTTATACCTGTGCCGCTAGGTCAAAAACTACAATGTTTGCAGTGTCTGTAGATCAAAAATCCCAGTAAGTCAATTGCTTTAACATAGACTACGTTTTTAGCACGGACTGTATTAAGTCAATTGCTTTAACATAGACTACGTTTTTAGCACGGACTGTATTATTTGACTTATTGGGAATTTGACCTAATGCAACAGCAGTTTTAATATAACGAAATAAGATAAAATATAAGTTCAGTTTCGCTGAGTCAACAGTGCCGGAAGGTCAAAAGTATAATCTGTTAAAAACAACGATAGTCCTCTCGACGCATGACTTCAATAATTTCGTGTTTTGGTGCACTTAAAGTTGTGCTAAAATTTTGAAAATTGGCACAGAGCTTCTTGGTTAGTCTTACTCGATGACTATTTTGTTGGAACTTTAAACTATTTACCGATCTAATTAATAAAAATTGATATGTATGGTGAAATAGTTGTAAATCATGATTTCTAACATGAAAAAGTTAGCATGGAGATTTTTTTTTTCTTTTTTTCTTAGAGAGGTTTTGTCTGTAGCAAAGTTGTAGCCAAAAGTGTGATGCGTAAAATATATTTTTTTGAATTTTTTACAATCAGTGGTTCATTAGATAACTTGGGTTGAAGAGGACGGTAATTTTAGCATTTCGCAACGCATGGAAAGAACTACATCGTACGATGCGACTGCTGAGTGGACTTTTAATTTACAGTTCTAAGGACAAGAAAAAGATGAATATACAGATCACCAGTACATTCATATTATTTATAAAACATCTTTCTGTATTACTAGCTTACATTTTTCACTTAAGAATACATCATAAACAGGGTGTTAAAAATAAGCGGGGAGATACTTCACCTAGTAATTCCTTGTGTCAAAATAAACAGAAAATCAAGGATAACATTTTTTCCAAAATCGTTTCGTTAACCAGATATCCACCATTTTGTATTTTTTACATACAAATATTTATATTTGCACTTTTCCAACCGATGTTTATGAAACTTATTATGTATGTTAAGGTAGAAGAGACCCATGTTATAAAAAAATATTCATCTCGATTCACCATAAAATTTCAAAATTTAACACTTAACTATAATTTAATATACTTTACTACACCACAATATTTACGTATCACCATAAATCTTTAACAAAATAAAACGTTAACATTTTTTAAATCCAAAGTAAATCAATATAATCTTTCTTTTTTGAAAAATATATTAAAAAAAGGCGATGGTAAAACAACGACATGCAAGTTTCGATCTGGGGTTTCAGGTTGAATCTAGGAGGATTTAACATTAATTAACATTAATGTTTAATCCTCCTAGGTTTGAACTGATTGAGAGGAATACATGAAACTAAAGGGGGGAGGTAGCAACAAGTGCACTAGTACTTACTAGTGTCCAATTACAATTTGATGGATTTAAACCAAAACCTTTTCTATTTAACTTATTTTCAGCTGTTAAATTTAAAACGATACGTTTTAGCGACATCATTAACGTTATTATCATCATCATCAATTGAGTTTGGGTTTGCGGCAATGTATTTTTATGAATAAAACCTTTAATTTGATACCAAACTTGACCTCTGCTGCTATTAATTGACTGTATGCACTATTAATTAACAGCTGTGTCTAAGGATTATGTCGGCCTTAGTCACAAACAGGACAACAAGATCGCTCCACTCATCCCACACTCATCTCCATTCATACTTGGCTTAAAATGCATGCATTTGTATGGTCGCCATTTCAAAGCAACATGGCTACATTATCGATCATAGATATAATAACCATTATGAATTAGCATTATTCGGTGTAGAGTTTTAGACCATTGTCTTTAAATTTCAAGACAAAAAAATTTTCGTTAATGAATAGTTTAGTTTGTCCACATTTTTCCGTCTACAGCCTAAACGGTACATTTTCGAAAGTTTGAAAATGCCAAAATCGGATT
The DNA here is from genome assembly GCF_028750875.1 of Macrosteles quadrilineatus. Lineage (NCBI taxonomy): Eukaryota > Metazoa > Arthropoda > Insecta > Hemiptera > Cicadellidae > Macrosteles > Macrosteles quadrilineatus. Next base: position 2,609,690 of record NW_026542606.1, read on the forward strand.
CCTCTCATACTAAAACATACATTTTGACATACGGATCAATGAGGTTTGGGAATGAATTCCTTAATAAAAACAGTATTTTGTAAAAATAGTCACGCTAAACATACTAATTTTTATCGACCTTATGGCTTCATTATCGATCATAGTTGTAATAACTATTATTAATCAGCATTGTTTGGCGGAGGGTTTGAGACCATTGTCTATAAATTTCAACACAAAAAAAGTTTTGTTAATAAATAGTTTAGTTTGTCCGTATTTTTCCGCCTACAGCCTAAACGGTACATTTTCGAAAGTTTCAAAATGCCAAAATCAGATTCCTCACATACTAAAACATACATTTTGACATATGGATCAATGGGGTTTGGGAATCAATTCCTCAATAAAAACAGTATATTCGAAAAATGGTCGCGCACAACATACTTATTTTTATTGACCTTATGGCTACATTTTTGATCATAGTTGTAATAACCATTATGAATCAGCATTATTTGGTGTAGGGTTTGAGACTATTATATTAAAATTTCAACACAAAAAGATTTGTTTAAATAAATTGTTTAGTTTGTCCACATTTCTCTGTCTACAGCCTAAACGGTGCATTATCGGAAGTTTGAAAATGTCAAAATCGGATTCCTCACATACTAATATATACATTTTTATTATGACAATCAGTTCCAAAAATAATCATAATTATTTTTTATTATGACAATCAGTTCCTTAATAAAAAACCTGTATTCTCGGATAATAGTCGCGCTCAACATACTAATTTTTATCGACCTTTTGGCTACATTATTGATCATTGTTGTTATAACCTTTATTAATCAGCATTAATATGGTGCAGGGTTTGAAAATATTATATTTGAATTTTAACAACATTTATTTTGACAAACAAATAGATTTTGACAATCGGTTATTTAGGCTAGTAACAATACTTAATGTAGGCATTAGCTTACGTGATTCTATATTTAAATGTGTTTTTACCGGAAAGCTCGCACTTAGCTCGCACTTAGCCCTCACTGTGCATCCATTGAATTATTAAACCAAATAATTATAAAGAATAAAGAGTTTTGTTAAGATTGTGTTTTTGCATACATAGGGTCTAACAAAGCACAATACTAGTGATTTTTGTATAAAAAATAAAGATAATAAAGCTAGTGAGCCATTGATGAATTTTATTCCTCATAGTTATTGTTTGCTTTAAAGCAAAGATGAATACAACAAAGCTCAAGGCTGTAATAATGACATGATCCAATTATAGTCCGTAAGGTATCTTCATGGATAGGCTTCCATGGTCGTCACTTATACAGGGTGTTTGGTACTCAGTGTGAAAAAAAATTTTTGGTGTAGGTACAAAGTAAATGCAGTATGATGATGCATATAAAATGTCCCAAGTCTAAAAATTAGCTTCCCAAAGAATTATTTTATGTTTTTAAAAAATGACTATGTTTTTAAACTTAATACAGCTATTTCTCAATTACCTGTAAATGGATTTGAGTAGACAATGTCATTTTCGTGTTCTACATTAAATTTTGAATAAGAATAATACAAAATGACAGAGGATCAGTTGTAAAAACTCCATTGTAAATAGATTCAAAGATAAAAATTAAGATGTTTGATAAAAATTAAAAAAACAATGGTCAATTGCATTTGTTCACACCCTGTATACAAGAAAGTGTCGGAATATGTTAAAAACTGCGCCATTTTATAAGCTTTCCAACCATATGCTACACCATTGAGCTTTCTGTCTGCTTATGTACGCTTTCGTGGTTTGAAGACTACAAAGCATGGTGTCTTTAACATTTAAAACATAGAAAGTCGGCATGTATTAAGCAAAAGTTGTATTTTTGTTTCAGCTTGAACAGTAAAAACAGTAAAAAAGTTCCCTGTTTTCTGGCATTCAAACCACTAAAACAAACAAAAAAATATCTAAACTTCAATAGTGTAGCATATGGTTGGAAAGCTTATAAAATGGCGCAGTTTTTAACATATTCCGACACTTTCTTGTATACAGGGTGTGAACAAATGCAATTGACCAATGTTTTTTGCATTTTTATCAAACATCTTAATTTTTATCTTTGAACCTATTTACAATGGAGTTTTTACAACTGATCCTCTGTCATTTTGTATTATTCTTATTCAAAATTTAATGTAGAACACGAAAATGACATTGTCTACTCAAATCCATTTACAGGTAATTGAGAAATAGCTGTATTAAGTTTAAAAACATAGTCATTTTTTAAAATATTTTGGTGCATGGGGTATCAACCAACAATACGAATTTTGAAAGCATGCTCATTGATATTAAAATGAAAAGTTTTGAAACTAGCATTTTAGCCACATATAGACAGCCAATTTGTGATGAAACAGGATTTATTACAGAATTAGATAAAATATTACAGAGTATAAAAGGAAACATAATAGTAATAGGAGATATGAATTTAGATTTAAGAGATTTACATAAGAAAAACGTTCAAGATTACAAAATTATGATGGCAGGGCACGGCTTAGATTCTTACATAAATTGTTATACAAGGGAGCAAGTAAGAGGAGGAAAACTAACACAATTTTAGGTCAGATAAACTCAATTTTAGGTAGGGGCAAAGTGGATAATATTGATGAAAGTATAGTTAAATATCTAGGAAAGCATAAGACAGAACTTGAAATATGTAATGCATTTGCAGATAAATTTACTAGAGGCATATATTCAATAATACATAACTGTCAGCATAAAACACTAGATACCTTAGGACAAAATGAGTGCATAGCATCATTGTATGTTATAATTTCTAATAGACTGCATTTGAATTACCAGCTGATCATATGATCTTTATTCTTTTTGATTACTCTTGTTTATGTTTAGTTTCTATTCTATGTTAATGGAATAATACACTTTTTTATCTGATTTATTTTTTATTATGTTATAAAGAGTTACAACAGTTTTGGCGACGAGGTAAAAGTATAAATTTGTTTATTCATACATTAATGACCAGTTACATTTTTTTTCAATTACCTTTTCTTCAAATAACAATAACTACATCTCAGGCTTAGGAACATTCAAGTTACAACAACAAAATGAACTCAGAACAATTTGACAAATTCATAGAAGGCCAGAAACAACAAATGGATCTTCTATTTCTGTTGTTTGAGAAACTAGAACAAAAAATGAAAGATAACACACCAGATCCAACTGCTCAATTTGAAAGTTACAACTCAGAAAAAGAAAGATTTTCAGCCTATATTGAACGATTTGAAAACTATCTCAGCATGAAGAATGTGTCAAACAAAACTAAAAAAGCTCAAATTCTATGTGCATCAATCGGTTCTATCCATTACAACAACTTAGTTGCATTCAAAGGACCTACAAAGAAAATCAAAGACTTGGAATATGAACAGCTAGTTGAAACCTTTGGCGAAATGCTATCGCCTAAAAAGAATACTGTAGTGTCGCAGCATTACTTTTTCTCCACTTACCAATCAGAAAGTGAAAACATACCTGACTATGTTGCAAGTTTGCAAAAACGACTTGCTGACTGTGAATTTTACATAAAATGTGAATGCAGAGAAAACATTTCAACAGCTCACATTTTCTTAAGGGCTCAATTCATTAGGGGCATTCGTGATAATAGCATTCGAGAACAACTTTTACAAGGAAAGGAAGAGAACTTTGATGAAATAGTCAGGAGAGCTATAGCTCTTGAAGCAGCCCAAATCCAGTGCAAGGAACTTTCAAACATTTCAAAACCTCTGATCCCTAGTTCTTCAGTGCCAGATATAATGAAAATTCAGAAGACCACTAGACACGATCATCCATCCACTCGGACATCATCATCATCATCATCAACATTATCTTTCTGGAAAAAGCCATCATACAAGCATCGATCAAGCCAAAGAATCGATTATGAGTCCTTAGGAATCAACAATCTTTGCTTCAGATGTGGAACATCTAACCACCGATCAAACCAGTGTCGAATAAGGCGTGAAAAACTATTCTGTGAAGCATGTAAGAAGAATGGCCACATTCAAAAAGTTTGCATCAATACCCTGACCAAGAAATATGCTTCAAGTAAACAAGTTAGGCTAACCGATTCTCTGACAATGATATGATCAATGACTCACAATCTGATTGTTCCTACGGGGCATACAACATAATCAGTTCAGTATCCAAAGATCAGAAAATCATCAACCTCTACGAAATTGAACCTGGACATGGAAAGTACATAGTAGAGGTAGCGATAAACCACAAGAAACTGAAGATGGAAGTAGATTCTGGCGCACGGTACACAATTTTACCAGAGGATAAGTTCTTAGCATTGAATTTGGGAATAGATCTTCAACCTTCAAATCTAAATTTTCGAGCTTATTCCAATGATATTGTGCCATGTAAAGGAAAAGAAAAAGTTACATTACAATATAAAGAACGATCTTTAAAAGCAGAAGTGTATGTAGTTTCATCAGGCCACGATCCTATTTTAGGTAGAGATTTGATCCGTGCTTTCGACATTGAACTAAAACAAATCGATCATGACATGAAAACTAATCCAAAAGTCCATTTGGTTGATGGCGACAGAAAGAACTTTCAAGATATTAATAACATTCTGAATGAGTTTGCTTCAATTTTTGAGGAAAAAATTGGTTGTGTTCCTAACATTCAAGTTTCATTAACTTTAAGAGATGACGCAAAACCGGTATTTACAAAAGAACGTGATGTCCCATATGCACTTAGAGAACGTGTTGAAAAGGAGTTGGAATCTTTAGAAAAAGAGGGAATCATCACTCCGATTGCGACAAGTGACTGGGGATCACCTCTCGTCATCATTCCCAAACCAGATGGTGGACTGAGACTTTGTGTGGATTACAAGTGCGGTGTAAACGAGAGGTTAGTCTCGGCTAATTTTCCTATAAGGACGGTTGAAGATGTTCTTAACAGTCTCCGAAATTCCAAATACTTTTGCAAACTTGACCTTTATAAAGCGTACTTACATTTAGCAGTAGACAAAGAAAGTAGTGAAATCCAAACTATGTCAACACATAAGGGAACCTTTCTCATGAACCGTCTCAGTTTTGGCATAAAAACCGCTCCCTCAGAATTCAACAGAATTTTGTCACAAATCCTCAATGGACTTAATAAGTGTGAAGCTTATTTCGATGACATAGTCGTCCATGGAGCAACCCAAGCAGAATGTGCTCACAACCTTCGAATGTGTTTAAGAAGACTAACAGAATACGACTTACATCTAAATCGAAAGAAATGTACATTTTTTGAAACAAAGATTGAATACTTAGGACACCTGATTGAGCAAAATAAAATCAGCAAATCTCCCGAGAAGATAAAGGCAGTGATGGAAATGTCAAGACCGCACGACGCTGATGAGGTCAGAAGATTTCTTGGAATGATTACTTATTACTCACGTTTCATTCCAAATCTATCTACGTTGTCCTGTCCCTTAAGGGAGTTGCTCAAGAAGAAACACCGTTTTCAATGGACGACAGAATGTGAATCATCCTTCCAAAAGCTCAAGCAAGAGATTTGCAGTGACAGAGTCCTGATTCCTTATGATCCAAAATTGCCAGTTGTACTTTCTTGCGATGCAAGCCCTGTTGGCATTGCGGGAATACTTAGCCACATCCAGATCACTAACACCTGCAGAACAAAATTATAATCAACTAGATCGAGAGGCACTTGCTATTATATTTTCTGTTGGAAAGTTTCATAACTACTTGTATGGAAGCCAGTTCACTCTTGTCACAGATAATAAGCCTTTGAGCAGAATCTTTAGTCATGACCACTCTTTGCCGAAAATGACAACAGCTCGATTACTTCGATATGCTTCATTTCTATCTGGATTCAATTATAAGTTGAAAAACAAATCAGGAGATGAAAATGAAAATGCTGATTGTTTATCTCGAGCACCTTTGTCTCAAGACTCAAGATCAACTGATATGAAGATAAATGAAGAAGTTCACCTTCTGTATGCTGAGTCACTTTTCCAAATTTCTTCAACTGCTATCACGAATCAGACCATTGCAAGTGCAACATTAAACGATTCTCATCTCAAATCTCTTATGAAAACTCTACAAACAAGCAACGAAGACACACCCTACACCCTTCTTGATGGAATTCTCTTTTGGCAAGATCGAGTTGTCATTCCACAGAGCCTTAAAAATTCAATTTTGAGAGAACTTCACACAACACATATCGGTATAACAAAAATGAAACAACTTGCAAGGCGGTATGTGTACTGGGAAGGGATGAACCATGACATAGAAGACCTAGTTAGATCTTGTGAAATCTGTGCTAAGCTCCGTAACAACCCCCCGAAGGTGATAGTACACCCGTGGGATCAGCCTCACTCCAATTGGGAACGTCTACATATAGACTATGCAGGTCCTTTCGAGGGTCATCATTTTCTAGTTGCCATTGATGCCAAGTCAAAATGGGCAGAGGTCCGAGTCATGAGACATTCTCCTACAACTGAAACAACAATACACACACTTCAAGAAATATTTTCATTCCATGGCTACCCCAATTCATTGGTAATGGTATAATAAACAATTTTCACAAGCGATGTATTCAAAGCCTTCTGTATTGATCATGGTATTACCCAAAAATTTATTGCCCCAGGCCATCCAGCTACAAATGGATTAGCCGAAAGAAATGTTCAAACTGTGAAGAAACGTTTAAAATCAATGGCAAGTGAAAAGGGCACCATGCCAGAAAAGGTCAGGAAAATGCTTCTACGCTACAGAGCCACACCACTTGCATGTGGGAAAAGCCCAGCAGAGCTTTATTTGCACAGAAGATTAAGAATAGAGCTGGATGCCATATTTCCTATTCCAAAGAAGATAAATAAAGAAAAAGAAGTTAGGCAGACAAAACATGTAAGATCGATGAGAGTAGGAGATGAGCCCAAGTTCGCCTTTACTCTGGAAATGCCGAAATCTGGGAATTTGGAACCATCCAATCCAAACTGGGCTATCGTCATTACATGGTAAAGCTTGACTCTGGACGCTTAATCAAAAGGCACATCAATCAACTCATAAGAACAAGAGTACCGCCTAAAACGACAATTCAACGGGAAGAAGATAATCAAAGACGCTCCACTAACCAACAGTCAGAAGATATTCAAAGACGTACTGTTAGGTTCAATATTCCAGGGATACCAGCATTACAACGCTCTCCAAACAGTGGTTCAACCATTGTCGGTCGTACGCTACAACGGCGTTCCACGACTGGTCAAATACCAGTAGTGGAGGCTCAACATCCTGAATGTGGCATCCATTTTCCTGATGAAGTCAGAATTCAAGATAAATCACCTCGACGTTCCACGACTGGCCAAATACCGGTAGTGGAGGCTCAGCATCCTCAATGTGACATCCAGATTCCTGATGAAGTTGAGTCACCTCAATTACGTAGGTCAACACGTGTTCGACAACCGCCAAGTTACCTTGAGGCTTATGTGTGAGCTCAAAACTTATGTGGGGAAGATTGTTATAATTTCTAATAGACTGCATTTGAATTACCAGCTGATCATATGATCTTTATTCTTTTTGATTACTATTGTTTATGTTTAGTTTCTATTCTATGTTATAGTCGGGGGGCAAACTGTATTCCGTGGGATTTTTTGTGAAGGGAATGTGTGACTATGTGGAATCTCTTTATTATATGTCACATAATGGTGTAGTACCGGGTGTTTACCCTCAAATTGCGGGGTTTGGTTTTTATGACGTCGTAAATCCAAGATGGCCGCCATGTGTGACATCTATTCATTAAATTAATAATAACTCTTTTCAGAGTAAAATAATCGAATTTTAATTTACACCATTGAATTCAGCTCAAAAAATCTAACAATTTGATGTTTTGAATCATTGCTCTATGACCACTGGTTATCGAGATATTGAAGGCGGAAAACACAGAACATTGTACCCATGTTATCCTAATGGGGAAAAAATAAAATTGTATATCTAGCTTATTTCTCAGCATATCTTAATAATAATTGGTATGTGGCTTCATTTAGTAGAGATCTACTTGATTATGGCCTAAAATCCCCCATTTTTACATTTCCGTGGCAGCAAACCTGCATACTAACTTCCAATGTTATTCTTATGGACAATTTTTTGCATGCTTGTTCACTGAACATACTTTGAGAAATGATGATGTGTGGCTCCATTTTAATTATTTATTGAAGCATTTGTAATTCGTTGAGTATACAGGTCTGCTGCTACGAGTAGGTCTGCTATAAACAAATTACAGTTATTAGAAAATAAAATAAATTAGACTATAGTTGTGAGGCATATGTAATTTTGTAGGATTTTGAATTAAGCAATTGTATGATTGTTGGCGATTGATAGGTAATGACATGTAGAACCGTGTACTACCGAGTATTTTGTCTGAAAGTGTGGCCAAGCTGGTGTTTTCGGCCGCCATCTTGGATCCACCATATTGGATGTTAATAACTTTTTTATACAATGCTAGTGTTGTGACACATCATTATGAACTAAATTTTCACGCTGATTTCAATGCTGAAATATGTTTTTAAATCTATTTTTTCGTTTGGAAGATATATTCAAATAAAAACTCTCCCCCATACATTTCTTACGGACGTTTCGTACTTTGAACATTTTTAAGATTATTTTTCTTATATCTCCAGTTCCTATTAACGCTTGCAGTTCGTTCTAGTCTTAAGATATTCAGTGATGTATGAGCTTTCATTTGAGCTATTGATCTTTAAATTCGGTTGAGTTAGAGCGTTAGAGTCGAGCTACGAACCCTAACACAATATTAAATTTAACTTATTACAAATCAGTTTATTTTATTTATTTATTTGTTAACGGTTGCACCATTTTTACATGAATAATACAATAATCTTACATACGGAAGAAGCAGAAAAAAATCACAGGCCAGTACAAAAGTAGTGAAAAAAAACTGGAAAACAAGACTTCAATACAAGACATAAAAAGATAAATAACAACTATAAATAACAAACTATAAATAACAAACTATGCATAACAAACTATAAGTAACAACTATAAATAACAAACTATCTGAACAAGTTGACAAAACGAGATATTCGAAAAACAAAACCAGTATAGGAACAATAACAATGATGCAATGCAGTAGCCGAGTGAAACTTCAGTAAACAGGCAGAACAAACGAAAAACAGATAAAACTTTCAGAAAAATAACAATATGATAAACTCTGTACAAGAACAAGATATAACAATGCAATAACAATAGGATAGACTATATTAACAAAAATAAATAGCAATGCAATAAATAGAAAGTTTGGAAATATGCAAAGATTGATGCAGGAGTTCAGCAAAAAAAGAAAAAAAGTTCTGTTGTTATTAAAAGATGTATATCTCGGGTTAGTAGTACGTCACTAAGTTCTTCCTGGTCTCAAATTACTTGGTTAATGTTTGATTTTACATTTTATTAATCACTAAATGAAATCTGACTAAGTTATTTTAAAATGAGTCATGAACCACCATTTAACATTAAATTATTTTGATGTCCAAAACTTTCTTTGGTTAAAGACATACAGGGCTAGTCATCAGTGTTACAATTTTTAGACGTGGAACCTTTTAGTCTTATATGCCTCATCACACATCATTTACTTTGTACTTACACGAAACAAATGTTGTAACCCTGATGACCAGCCCTGTATGTCTTTAATTGCTTTAACCAAAGAAAAATTTCTAAATAAAAATAATTATTAATGTTAAATAAAGGCCCATGACTCATTTTCAATTAGTCAGATTTCATTTAGTGATTAATAACATTTTAAACCAGACATTTACTGAGTAATTTAAGACTAGAATGAACCTTTTGCCGTATTAACAAACCGAGATATAAATCTTTTAATAAAACTGATTTGGAAAAAGTTAAATTTAATATTGTGTTGTGGTTCATAGCTCAACTCTAACTCGTCCGATTTTAATGATCGATAGCTTAAATAAAAGCCCTTACATCACTGAATACTTTAAGACTATAACGAATTGCAAGCGATAATAAGAACTGGATATATGAGAAAAATAATCAAAGTGCGAAACGTTCGTAAAAGATGTATGGGGGGGGGGGGAGTTTTCATTTCAATATAACTTCGAAACGAAAGACGATATTTACAAACGGTTTTCGGAATTAAAATTAGCGTAAACATCTATAGTTTATAATGATGAGTCACAACACCAGCATTACATTAAAAAAATTATATTAATATCCAATATGGTGGATCCAAGACGGCGGCCGAAAACACCAGCTTGGCCACACTTTCAGACAAAACACCCGGTAGTACACGATTCTATATGTCACCTATCTATCACCACCAATCATACAATCACACGAAATTACATATGACCCAGAACTATAGTCTATTTTATTTTATTTTATACCAATAATTTGTGATATTTTTATAGCTACAATACCCCCGTAGCAGCTGACCTGTATACTCAACAAATTGCAAATGCTTCAATAAATAATTAAAATGGAGCCACACATCATCATTTCTCAAAGTATGTTCATAAACAAGCATGCAAAAAATTGTCCATAAGAATAACATTGGAAGTTAGTATGCAGGTTTGCTGCCACGGAAATGTAAAAATGGGGGATTTTAGGCCATAATCAAGTAGATCTCTACTAAATGAAGCCACATACCAATTATTATTAAGATATGCTGAGAAATAAGCTAGATATACAATTTTATTTTTTCCCCATAAGGATAACATGGGGACAATGTTCTGTGTTTTCCGCCTTCAATATCTCGGTAACCAGTGGTCATAGAGCAATGATTCAAAACATCAAATTGTTAGATTTTTTGAGCTGAATTCAATGGTGTAAATTAAAATTCGATTATTTTACTTTGAAAAGAGTTATTATTAATTTAATGAATAGATGTCACACATGGCGGCCATCTTGGATTTACGACGTCATAAAAACCAAACCCCGCAATTTGAGGGTAAACACCCGGTACTACACCATTATGTGACATATAATAAAGAGATTCCACATAGTCACACATTCCCTTCACAAAAAATCCCACGGAAGCTGGATATGTGCAGTTTGCTCCTGGACTAGTTAATGGAATAATACACTTTTTTATCTGATTTATTTTTTATTATGTTATAAAGAGTTACAACATTGTATATACCTAAAATTAAGAGAAATGAAGTTGTGAGTTTACTGCAGAGAATGAGAAAAAAAGGACCCGGCCACGATAATATTAGAATGATTGACATACAAAATAATTCGGATGTTTTAATTGATTCTATTGTTTTATTGATAAATACTTCCATTAGAAATTCAAACTTTCCAGACATGCTTAAGATTGCAGTTATAAGACCAATCTATAAATCAAAGAGACATGATGACTATTCAAATTATCGTCCTATATCGATCCTCCCCTCCCTTGGTAAGATATTAGAAAGGTATGTTGCAAATAAACTAATAAAACATCTAGAAGATAATGGAGTGATACATGAAAGTCAATATGCATATCAAAGAAAACGAGGGACAAATGAGCTGTTGTTAGAATTTTCAGACTATGTAAACAGTCAATTGGGCCAGGGAAAGCAAGTATTGGTGATTTTTATTGATTTTAGTAAAGCTTTTGATACCCTAGAACACAAAAAAATTGCAGTGGCTTTAGAAAAAGCAGGAATTAGAGGTCCATGTAAAGACTGGTTTATAAACTATTTGAAAAACAGAAAAATTAAAGTAAGATTAAACGATAAATTTAGTGAAGAAAAAGAACTAGAATACGGTGTACCGCAAGGAAGTATATTAGGGCCTTTGATGTACCTAATTTATGTAAATGAGATGCCAGATGCTATACAATTCTGTAGAACCTTTATGTATGCAGATGATACAGCCCTAGCCATATCCGATAAAAATATAAACGTGGCAAAAACTAAGATTGAAGCAGATTTTTTGAAGCTGACAATGTGGTGCCATGACAATGGATTGATTATAAATGGCAGTAAATCAAAGATTATGCATATTCATTCACCTTCGTACCAATGCACAGAGCTAGCAGTAAAATTTCATTCACACGATTGTCTGCATCGTAAGAGCTATGAAAATATGTGTCAGTGTATGAATTTGGAGTATGTTTTAAGTTATAAATATCTGGGAATCATAATTGACCATAACATGAAATGGGACTTGCACTTGAAACAACTAACTGATAAATTAAGATTATGCTTATTTAAGTTTTACCATATAAGACAATACCTGCCACTATAAACAATGAAATTGATTTACTCAAGTATGTGTGAATCATTGCTTAGATATGGTGTAAGGTCATGGGGAGCAGCATCAAACACAGCCATAATGCAACTAAAAACCGTGCAAAGCAGGATAATCAAAACAATGACTAAGCTTGATTCTGCTGATCTGGTTGAAAATCCCATGCTAGGTTATCAATTGGTCAACGTTTTGCCAGTTGATGGGCTGTTTAAGTTTTTAATTACAACAGATTATTATTTTTCAGATGAGTTCAAAAACCTTAATGTTCATAGTTACAACTCAAGGCAAATGTTCTTTATTGTGCCTGGAACAACAAATGAATATTCTAAAAGAACAAGGGAATATTTAGTTCCATTCTTGTTAAACAGTTTACCAGTACAGCTGAGGAATATATGTTACTGTAGAGAGAAGAAGTTAAAGAATTTATATCTAGATCTGAGTTAAAGATAACTGTGTTTCATATTTTATCATTGTTGTTCACTGTTCCAAATGTTTATTTTTGTTACTTTTTTAATAGATTATTCACTGTTCACTGTTCCAAATGTTTATTATTGTTACTTTTTTAATAGTTTTAAATCCGGTTATTACTGTTACTTTTTTCATTGTTTATTAATAATTGTTAAAATCTGACTACTTAAATTCTATGATTGGTTTGGTATATTATTGAGTTCTTACAGAAAAACAAGGGAAACGAAAGACTGATTGAATAACAAAGACTGATTGAAAAAAAAAAGCACTGTGAAATAACAAAATTAGAATAATTGCTGCAGACAAGCCATATTGGCTTTTGTGGCTTGGAATTGTATGTGTTTTGTAAATTTGTATTTTTTGGAAATAAATAATAATAATAATAATAAAAACATAAAATAATTCTTTGAGAAGCTAATTTTTAGACTTGGGACATTTCATATGCATCATCATACTGCATTTACTTTGTACTTACACCAACATTTTTTGTTCACACTGAGTACCAAACACCCTGTATATATACAGTCTTGGTCTTCGGGGTTCGACCGCTTCCTTTGGTTATGTACACTATGTACAGAAACTACCGACGTTTCGGCCACATAACAGTCAGCCATCTTCAGGGCGAGGAGCACTATCACCGTAGTCAACAGAACTCAACTCTCTCCGTAAGGTAGGCGATGGACTTAATTGATTAGCGCCCCTTTCACCAACGCACGTGCACTCGCCAGCAGGGCCCTACGGTGTCCGGAAAGATGGGGACAAGGAATCTTAGGGACACGGAAACGGAGGCTGACTAAGCTATGAGATCGACTCATTAAATCGACTCGTTCTCTTTGTATCTCACCATCAATTTGTCACCTTATTTAAATGCACTTTTGTAGAGCGTAGGGACAACAGAACATATTTAGAACATTGAAGTGTTTTTGTGGGGTTATTTTATTAGTCACGGAGTAAACTCAAATAATAATTGTAAATGATTATTCAAGCATACATTTATTTAATCAAAATGCATTTGAATACTGTATTTCCAAACAATAGCTTCAACTTCGTGTGGATTTCATAGCCTCCGATTTATGACCGTGAATATGGGCGAATTTCTCTCGTATGTATTAGAACAATAACACAATATACCTTTTTGTTAATTCAGGAACAACCCTTGACTAGCTATTTACTGAGAAAGATTAAAGAAACGCCTGTTGTCAAATTTAATCGAAGGCATATTGTACAAAGTATTCCACCTATTGTTTAATCCAAGCAAACCCATAAACGTTCAGTACTTGGAAAGGTAAAGGAAATGAGGGAATAGAATACAGCGATGTCCCGTTAATCTCCTTGCATGTTTCTCCTAATGGACTTCATTTGCAATCTCTTGGATTTTCCTTTCAAACTGGCCGGTTATTGGGATGTCGGGTCACTCGGGTCAATTCACTTTTGTGTAGTTGCGAGTTTGTGATTGACCTACAATTTCCAACCAAAATATTGTTTTGGGTTTTACGTGTTAATCGCAAAAGAGGAACTCTAAGGTTCAGCCGTTGATAAAACTATTTTTCTAAATTCTTAAAAGTGGTGGTAATTTAGGCCTAATTTTTTCGTCCCCAGTTAATACTTACTGACATATTTTTATACAAAACTATCCAAAACACTGTTTTGTATGATATTGGACACGTTTTCTTAAATTCTTTACTGCAAACATCACACCAATTACCAACAATGTTACGAGACAACATTTCGTCTGAAAACAAATGCTGATCTGTTTAGAAATGTGTTCTTCTTACAAACTTTTACTTGTATCTTTAAGTTGTAAGTTATTTACAATAAGTGACGTGTTTTGGAATCACATCCAGTACAATTAATTTAGTGAAAAACTTTACACATTCGATATCGGTACAGGTTTTTGAAAAAAAAAAATATTCTCGGTTCAAAGTACCAGTACAAGCGGTACATAACTAAACAAAAACAAAATACAAAAGTAACCAAATACACCTATAATCCGACACAATGTGCAAACAAAATACTTTAATGTCATAAAGAATCATATCGAATTTCAGCCTCCTAGGTAAATGGGAAGTGGGAGAATTATTGATGATGAGTGAGTGAGAGTGAGTGTGACAGTGAGGGCTTTGCCTTTTATAAGTATACATAGCACATTCAACCAGCTGTTAGTTAAAACAAATTATATTGGACTAAAACAAATCGATGATTACAAAGAATACTTTAAAAATAATTTGAACATCAAATACTACTGTATTTTACTATGCATATTTAATTAATCTGCCATCCTCGTACCGAAGAATTAAATGTATCAATGGTCGGCATTACACATAGTATAAGTCAACCATAAGTATGTATTTGAATTTTCTTCCAAATGCTGAATTTGTGTCACAAATGCTGAATGAAAGTTTTATTCTAAGATTTGGTCAGTTTTTCTCATATCAGCCAACACAAGATTTAAAATTAATCAAAACCAAAATGGTGGTATCCACTACATACCAGATTTAAAAGTCATAACTTAAACGTTTCTATTATGGCTATAAAAGTTGAATATTGTTTCTAAAAGCGTTGACAGATGTGTAACTATTATATGCAACATGCAACAGATGTAAAGATTAAAATGTTTCTATTTTCAAATCAAATCAAATCAAATCAAATCATCTTTATTCCATAGACACAAATTGTGAAAAGTACAATAGTGTATAGGCTGCGTCAACAATATAATACAACTTAAAACTAATCTAAGGTTGAGGCAAAATAATCTTCTATTTTATAAAAACAGTTTTTTAGAAGAATTCTCTTGATGGCTACTTTAAAAACATTTAATGGTAACTTTTTAACTTTAACTGGTAACTTGTTGTACAATTTGGTAGCGGTATATTTGAAGCTAGCTTGAGTGGTGGCATAAAGGCACTGATCTATTCTTAAATTATTACAATTCCTTGTGGCATACTTGTGCACATCCTTATTAAAAAGTAAAATATCACAGTTGTTTTTAACATATAACAGACATTGAAAAATATAAATACAGGTTAAGGGCATCACAGACAATTTCTTAAATATAGGCTTACAATGACTACGTGGGGGAGCATTACTTAACAGTCTAATGGCTCTTTTTTGTAAAACAAACAAGATGTTGGCATGGCTACAATTAGCCCAGAGAATGGCACTATATACTAAATGACAATGAACATAACTAAAATACACAGTTAACAATACATCTGGAGAAACAATTGATTTTAAATTTCTTAAAATAAAAATTCCTTTGGAGAGTTTTGGAGCGATAAAATCAATATGGGAAAACCATTTTAGGTTGCTCTGTATCATCACACCTAAGAATTTGACTGGAGTTTGAGAATTCTTAGAGTTACCATAGGTCATTTCCAGATTTTGAGTTTTGTTTACGTTAAGAGACAGCTTATTGGCCTTACACCAGTCGGACATTGTTTTAACAGACTCAGAAATTACACTGTCCTGCATACACTTAGTAGACTTGATATTCAAACACACGTCGTCTGCATACATAAAACATGAAACATCATTACTTTGGACATTAAAAGGTAAGTCATTAACATAAATAATGAAGAGTAGGGGGCCTAAAATGGACCCTTGTGGCACTCCGTGGGGAGTGTGTTTAAGCTCTGACAGTGAATCCTGGAAATAAACAGCCTGGAATCTGTTGCTCAGATATGACTCAATCAAAGACACGGCATTATCACAAAAACCAAATGACTTTAGTTTGCCTAGCAAAACACTGTGAGACACAGTGTCGAAGGCCCTTGAGAGATCAAAAAATTTTGAGCAAACACCTTGTTTTCTTTCCATGGCTTCTAGAGTGTCCTGAATGTAATTTAAGACCGCCTCCGTAGTGGATCGGTGCTTGCGGAAACCAAATTGCGCACACGAAAGCAAACCGTTTGAATCCAGAAAGTTAACTATTTGCCATGAAAGCACTCTCTCAATGACCTTCGACAGAGTGGGCACCAAGGCCACAGGCCTATAATTGCTAACATCCAATCTATTACCTTTTTTAAATATTGGAACTATCTTAGAAATTTTAAGTTTGTCTGGGAAAGTTTTTCCCGTAATACAGGAGTTAATGATGTGTGCAATGACTTCACATAAATAATCACTACCATACTTTAGAATCTGAGAACTTAAACCAAAAATATCAAGACTGCTGCTGCTGCTTAAAGACAAAATAGCTTTATGTACACATTCTACTGATACCTCACAAAATTCAAATTTAACATTACACAAAGGAACACTAGACATATACTCATTGGCACTGGTTAAACTAACAGGAATGTTATCAACAATATCATCAATACTACTTACAAAAAAAGAGTTAAAATTTTCTGAGTTTAAAGGTGAATCAACATCTGGTAATATAACAACTGGGCGCTCATTTGTTGTGTCCTTCTTCCCGTTGCAAAGCACGGGTACAACAGCTAGTATTGTACTAAAAGCTAGCTAGAAGCATTGACTATTGGAGATGGTTAGCATCGGCTGCTAGACTTTTTAAAAACTAAAACTTAATTTATAAAAAACTGGGACACTAATTTTAAATTATGGCTTTGAAATTCCCTAGTTCTCAAAATTGTCTTTCTTTCAACACAAAACTAATGAAAATCCATCGACTGGTTGATTCAGAATCGTGAAAAACCCCCATTTACGTTTTAATAATATATATGATAGTTTGGACAGGTTTCAACCCTTCCGAGGCGTAATACATTTACACACATAATAACATAATAACAACAAATTAAAATGTAAATAAAAGCTATGCTGGCAAAAGGCCTCAAAAAATGAGTAAAATATTGGTGAAGTTGTATTTTAAAATTGATTGAAACCAATGTTAACCAAGTTAACAGTTCTTCTTGAAGATATAACAATAGTTAAAAAATGGTGATGGATATTTGGTTGTACAATCCTCAGTTGTGGCTCATCATCAGACTTAATGGGTAAACTGTAACTGTAATCAAACCATTTTAACTGCAATTTAATTAGCAACCTTAAGAATTTTATCAGTTTAAAATTTCTTCAAGACTGACACAGGACTGTAAAGATGTAATTTTTAAACACATTTCAGTGGTGCAATCAAAGTGTGAACAATATAATGGATGATGAAGAGAATAAGAGAAAAGCGTATGTTCTGGACTCTGATGTCAACTTCTGTTTTGAAGACAATGTTTTTTTGGCCATCAAAGCACCCCCTGGAACTCTCTTAGAAGTTCCTGTTGTGGATCATAAAGTGAGTAGCCTTTTATCATTCACAGTTAGTTAGTCTTTCAGGGTCCCAATAGAACACTTAATAATAGTCATCTTATAGTATGGTCCAATGAAAAAAAATCCTTCATCAAATAAAGAACTTTTAATATTTAATTTTTTTAAGGATTTGTTTAATAGGCTTATTGATTTTCCAGAGCTGTATTGGAAATTTATGATTTTCTCTAAATTCTAAGGTTGAGTGGGTATCAAAAGTAGAACCTAACCGAAACCTGGTTTAACCAAAATGGTTCTATAAAATAATATAGGGCTGTAAAATGCTTTAATAACTTAAGTTGTCTGGCTTAGAGTATTTTCTATCAGTAAGTAACATTTTTTTAGCTGAAATAAAACACTGTCTTTAATTCATTTTTCCTACACACTGTGGTAATACATTGGCTATTTTTAGCACATGATGGGTTAACCAAAAAATTTGTTATCCAAAACGGCTCCCCCCCCCTTTATTTTGGTTAACCGATATTCTACTGTACAATCACTCTGGAGTTTGAAAAAATATTTTTAGATGGTTACAAACTCTTAAGCGGGTGTTTGAAATTAACGAAATTAACATTGCTCTTATGGCGGGTAAATCCAAGATGGCCGTTAGCTTCCATGGACTCCCTTGGTTGGAGAACGATTCAAAACTACAATAGTAGTTTTCATTACTAATCTCGAAAGTGACTTATTGTAGAAATCTTTTATCCTGGAAACTTTGATATAATTAGCATTTCTGAATCCTGGCTTAAGCCGGGTATTCATTCAAATGTGTTGTCTCTCCCTGGATATGTGCTGCAGTGAAATGATAAAATTGGTAGACAGGGCGGTGGCATTGCGGTGTATATACGGGAGGATTTAAAGTTCAAAACTATCTTTTCTTCACCATCGGAGTACTCGGCTGGGCCAGAATGCCTATTAATTGAGATTAGTTTATCTGGAGCAGATGCGCTGTTACTAGGAGTGTGCTACTGCCCACCAAGATCAGGGCATCTGCTCAATCCCACACTCGATCCCACACATCATGTTGCCAATTCTGATACCCTCTTAGATCTAATCGTAGTGTCCAATAATCAAGATATTATTCACCATGGGCAGCTTCCAGTCCCTTCAATATCCAAACATGACCTCATTTTCTGTGTGTACTCAATCTAATCTCCTAAACCCAAAGCAAAGCTTATGAAATATCGGGATCTTAAAAATATTATTGTGGCACAATTCATGTTAGACGTTCAACAAACTCCGTGGCACTTCATTCAAAATTTAAATTCCGTCGATGAAATGGTTCAGGAGCCATATTAAATCCATATTCAATCCATATTAAATCCATATTAAATCTCTTTGACAAACATGCTCCCATCCTAACAAAGCGCGTGACAAAACGAAGACCTGTTCCATGGATGACCCCTGAAATCAAAAGTTTGATGGCTAAATAGGTAGAAGAGCTAGGCACTCCAACAATATTGAACTAAAACATCAATATTTTAATCTTCGTAATCGAGTTAAACAGCTTTAGCGAAATTCCAAACTCAGATACATTCATTCACTTTTTGAAAATCAAAAACAGCCATCGAGAGTTTTATGGCGTAAAGCTAAAAGTTTTGGGCTTGGGAAACAATTTGATTCTCAACCAGTACACATCGCTCTAAATGAGTTAAACGTTTACTTTTCTTCTAGCAGTCAAAATACCAATCAGCATAAAGTCAATAGTTACTTGAATGAATTAGTCAACTCTCCAAACCCCGCACCTGGGATATCCCGAGTTTAACTTCAAACCAGTTATTCAGTCTGATGTTTTGATGGCTATTCGCAGAATCTTAAGCAATGCTGTCGGTTCTGGTGGGATACCCATCCGCTTTATCAAAGACATCCTCTACGCAATCCTTCCTACTATCACGTTTATTTTTAATGCATCTTTGAGGCACTGTTCTTTCCCTTCATTTTGGAAGTCTGCCATTGTCCGTCCCCTAAAAAATATCACTGAAAATAACATTCTATCTGACTATCAATCTGGTTTCAGATCAGCGCACAGTACAGAAACAGCACTCCTTCGAGTGACTGAAGACATTAGACTTGCTATGGAGCGTCGACAAGGAACGATTCTAACTCTGTTTGATTTTTCCAAAGCATTTGACTGTGTTAATCATGACTTGCTGGTGCAGAAATTAAGGGCAATAGGGTTTTCCAAGAATTCTCTTAAATGGCTGAGATCTTATCTGTCAGATAGGCAGGTTAGTGACACAAGATCAGACTGGATGACTGTTACATGCGGTGTGCCCCAAGGATCAATCCTTGGACCACTGCTCTTTGTACTGTACATCAACGACATAAACTCGACCTTGACCAACTGTAAACACCACATGTACGCTGACGACTTGCAAATTTATGTTTGTATACCGTCTATGTTTGTAAAATCCATTTTACTGCAAACAACGAAAATGACTGTGTCAGAAGGATCAATGAAGATGTGAACCGAATAGTTACTTGGACTGAGAATCATGGACTGAGACTAAATCAAGAAAAGACAAAACCAATTGTAATCTGCCACCCTCGACTTCGCCCTTCAATTGACTTAGACTCAATAAACCCAATCACGGTGAGTGGCAAAGCACTTCCCTTGGCATATCTTTCAACTCTTCACTTACTTGGGACACAGCAGTTAGGGACACACAAAAAAAGGTTTTTGCCTCCATACATTCACTGAAAAGATTGCAGAACTTTTTGCCACAACACAAAACTTCATTTGATCAAATCACTTGTACTGCCCCACTTCAGTTACTGCAACTCAGTGATCAATGACATGACTGTGATTCAGGCGGGTATGCTCTAACGGTCTCAGAATTACGCTTTGAGATTTGTCTATGGTCTGCGGCGTGAGGAGCATATCACGCCATACTACCTTGAGGCAAACATCTTGAAATTAAATTATCAAAGATCCATCAAAATTATGTCATTGGTCTTTTTAATTTTGAAATCAGGCTCCCCAAAATATTTTACATCAGATTTTAAATTTGTGTCTCAAGGTAGTTCACGAATTTCTCGTTCTTCTTCAATCACATTGTGTATTCCTCATCATGTGACCACCGCTTATGACAGGACTCTTGTTGTTACCTCTTGCCGTCTTTGGAACACCCTACCCCTACACATTAAATCCCTTGATAAACAAGTAAGATAGAAACAATATATAAGAGTTAAAAAAGTTTAAACTTGAGCTTGTCTGTTCATGTTTTCTCCTCTTGGTCGTGTTGGCCAAAGAACGTTTTAATCACACAGTGAAGTATATACAAACACTCACACAACATATTTATCAGTAATAGCACGCCAATTTATCAAATAAAGTTAAACCGACCAATTTTACCAATATTTAACGCCAACAACAAGACAACATAACCTCAAGACTGGTGTTTGTTGACAGACGAGGGACGAAAACTAGGCCGGCTTAACAGGTAAATATCTGATCAGCTGTTGTCTAGTAGTACATAAGTTCGTTGCTAGAGCGCGTAAGCCTCGACCGGACTGGAATGAGGGATTTTCCATCAAGACAGAATTATTCCTTCGTACTTTGTCGTCGAAGTAACCTTGTTGTTACCTACGCACGCTTACACGATCGTTGATAGTTCGTTTACCGAAGGTTAGCCATATTAGTTAATTACCACGATTTATGTTTAATTTTCGTTTAACACTCGCATTCCCTTTTCCAAATTTGATTTTAAATCTTAAATTTAATAGCTTAGAATTTGCAGGCCCACTTTTATAAACGGGCAGACAGGGTAAATGCCCAGGGGCGCCGAAGGTTTGGGCGCCTCAACCACTGCCCGCACAAGGCAAAAATGGGGGCACTGCTTTTGGGTTTGCCCAGGGCTCCACTGACCCTTAACGCGGCCCTGAGAATTTGCCGACTTACTTCATACCTGCCAGTGACTAGCGGTGGCCGTAAGTTGGCTTGGTTTAATTTAATTGGTTCGAAATTACAACAGTCCCCGTTTGTTTATTAACTTTATCTTTTTGTTTCATCATTTAAATTGATTTGAGTTATTTCGTCGTTTTAATACCCCGAGACTTGTCGTCTGAGTTCTGAACCCCATCATTGGCGGGTGATAGAACCAAGTCTTGGGAGAGTTTAATTTGAACAGTGAATTACAAGTATTGTTATTGAATTTATTTTATCCGTATCAAGCTAAATCTTTCGTTCGTATATTAATTAGGCTCCGTAGGCTCTGTAGGAGTTTCTCACATTGTATTATATTTTATATTATTTACCAACATCTTTAGCCAAACAGTAAAGTCTAAGGGTGTTTGGTCAAAAATTTTCATGTCTGATTTTTTGTTGTTGTTCAATTGTACTAAATATTAGAGATACAAATATATAAGAATTTTTTTATTTATTTTGAATACTAAGCAAGATATGGAACTTGAAAGTAGTGAATTTTTCATCTTTGGTACCAATTCACAGGGAGAATGGGTAATGCGATTCTTACCAAAATTGGCATTCAGGTGTGGAAAAATAAGATAATAATCACTAACTATTTAAAATGGGTGAGGTTCATTTGTCCAAGTTTTCAACTGTCCGAGTTTGTTAAAAATTACAAAATATTTGAAAAATCAGTTGTCCAAGTTTCATTTGTCCGAGTTTCATTTGTCAGAGTTTTGATAAATAATTAATAATATTTAGTAAAATCAACTGTCCGAGTTTTCATTTGTCCGAGTTTATTAAATTATTAAAAAAAATATCGAAATATCAAGTGTCCGAGTAGAGTCAACATCAAAAATGTGACACCGCGCGCCTAGACTGGCGTCTCAGGCGCCTGGTCAGAAGCCGATGTAAGCCTCTTCTGCGAAGAAATCCGGCATTGTGCGAGAGCGCCTCACGTCGCCTTAAGAAAAATTATGGACATTTTTTTATCATAGGACTAATTTTAGAATTTTTAATTATAAAATTAAACTGTCATCACCTAACACAACCAACCAAACTTACTGATAATATAAAATACCCCTGCCGCAGCAAACCTGCAGACTAAGCGAATTTCCCGTAACCTGATTTGATTTACACTAAAATGGATTAACACTAATTTTTTGATTACAAGAAACATATCCGATGCCGACATGCATTGCCAGATCACTGAAGACTACAGCCCTCATGCAGTGAGTGAGGGTAAAGTACAGAAATGGGTTATATAGTGTAACAATGGCCGTGAAATAAATTAATTTTTCTTTGTGGTCTTCTGTGAGAAGTCTGGGTACCCACCAAATACACGATTCCTTCCAAATTGAACATTTTTACGGCCAATTTTAACTTCCTAGCCTATTTCTTCACCTTACCTTCACTCATTCATTAAGGCCATACCCTTCAGTCATCTGGCGATGAATTTCTGCATCAGATATGTTTTTTTTAATAACTTACCACTGACCTTATCTCGTACGTGGTGGGAGATTCAATGGTTAAACAAATTTTTAAAACATACAGGGAAGCGTATATTTTAGCTACAGAGCTGCAAATTGCGCCATTCTGTTAAAAATGTATGCCAGTAAGTGGCAAGGAGCCTTGTTACGGCGTACAAGCAAACTACAGATTTATACGCTAAAACGGCTCTTATTTAAAAAACCGCCCTCTATGTTAAAAAGTTAAAAAACTCAAAAATTACCGATAAGGCTGCTATTTTTTTCCACAAAACTATTTTTTTGTAATATATACCGGGTGTCCACAAATTCTTGGTCTGATTTAATAGCTTTACAGTACGAAAACCATTAGAGCCACACATAACTTTTATGCCTTGTTTTAAAGGGAATATAATCAAGTTTTATTTAATGAAATTGGTGACACCTAAACACAGCTGATTGACAACAATACACTTATGATTCAATATTAAAACAATCAGAAATGGAGAGTTTACAAGAGAAATCACAGTTTGTTTTGTTGTTTCACGAAACCCAATCCCCTATAGCAGTTCAACGACTATCCATTCAAGTGGGAAGGTTAACAGACACAATAATTGAAGAATTTTTGGGAATTTAAATCTCAGGACCGTGATTGAAAATCAAAGGGCCAGTCCAAATTAAATCTTTGGTGTGGTGTAATACATAATGGAATCATTGGATAATTTTGCTTTGCAGAAGAAAATGTAAATGGGTTTGTTTACTTGGTTATGTTGGAGTTGTGTGTAGTCCCTCAATTATAAGAACTGCAACTTATGATAATTTTTCAGCTAGATGGTGCCCTGCCTCATTGGGCTAAATGAAAACAAAATCCTGCAATTGACGTCCTTGTCCTACTTGACATTCCTTTTTAGTCACTTGAAAACTCCAATAAATACTCCACCAGCATTTCTTCACGAATCACTTTAGTTTTTAGACAATTCTCAGCTTTGGTTCAAGCAAATCTATGGGGTGACTTTGAAATACCTAAAACTTCAATTAAAATAACCCCCCCCCCCAAAAAAAAAAGAGGAGCCAACGTTAAGCTTTCAACAACAAAAGCTTCCTGGGAAATCTACTCGCACTCTTTCAACATTTGCTGGTGTACAAAGAGTTTTGCTGTATACCCACCAATTATTTTTAGGGGTTATGTCCTATTCCGCCCGAGTTTTATTTCGCCCGTAGCCTAATTAGTCCCAGTTCGCCCACGGTCCCAGATTAACCCCTATAATCCTCAGCTCTACCTGCGTCAGGAGTCCTATTCCATCCACAGAGGCAAAGCCTCGCCTCTTAGGACCCCACCCACCCCCAACTATGTAACAGCCCTCCCCTACCCATCACCCGGTTATCCACCTTAGACTATATCCACCTTAGACTACACGGTTATTTAAGCTTAAAATATTTGTTTGACAAACCAGACAAACCAAGCGAATTTCCTTTATATTATTAATGTAAAGTTTAGACACAAAGATATCAGCATTAAAATATAAAGTGGCATGTGCCCTTATTGATGTAGCCACTATAAAGATGTCAAATCATTATAATGTGGAACTTTCCTTTGGGTTGAAACGCTTCAACAGTAATCTATATTGATAAATGGTTACGACATAACAGATTAATAAAATTTACTGTCCATGTACTGTTAGTTACTGTATGTTTGTCTCCCTATCAAAAATGTGCAAATAAGCAATTTAATTATTTATAATATTGCGTTTAACGGCAAACAGAAACATATGATAACACTGCAATCCAAGTCCAAGACTTGACCAAACAAAGGCCACTAGTTAGCTGCTTCTAGTGTTAAATACCCAACTGCACACCTTTGAGTTTTCTTTATTATACAATGTAAATAATTCACCTATTGGGTTTGATGATGATTGGAGTGTCGAATCGAACTCGATCACCATTTGCCTTCTTTTATGTATATTTATCGTCTGGTGAGATAAATAAGAGCACAAATATATGTTTTGAGTATTATTAGACTATCTTTTTTTACTTTTTGTATACAATGTAATGTAGTAGTTTACGCACGGAATGCGTTAAGATAGTGTCGTTTACTCTATTTACGCGAGTTGCGTACACTACTTTACCTACGACAACATTTTCTCATGAATAGCCAGACAGGACGTGGATGAAGCGCGAGGGATGTTGACTTGGAAAGTCCAAGCGTTGTCCGTGCGAAACAACAGGGGAGAAATAGCAGAGTTTAGCATTTTTCCAGAGAGGGTGGTCATTAAGGATTCGTCATCGGCATGCTTCTTTTTTGGAAGACGAGAGCTAAATTTCAGTGCCTTTGACTGTTACACATCGCGATGACAACTACTAATAGAGATGCGCTTAGTCTTATTTACAACGACTATGGATATTATAAAAACGCGAGAATAATCTGGTGAAGTGATCTGGTGGTATAGTTTTATTATTTTATTATTTATTTATTATTTATTTATATATTTTACGCCGCACTACATTATTTTAACGAACTTCCCAAGCAAGGATTTAGTCCAGAAAACAGCTGTTAGCCACCAGCTTATTCAAATGGTGTTTCATTGCGTACCACCTTACTGTAATGAGTTTTACCGGACACCAATCAGCTGATTATACTGTATTTAGGTGGCAATAAATGTTTATAAACAAAAACATAACCTCTCTTAGAAGTTATGACTACGGATTTTTAGTCCTTTAGTTTGTGGAAATTTATAAGGATATGTACAGATTTAGTAGTATGGCGTTAAATATTGTACGTAACTTGTCCAAAATATGTGTACCAGACTCGTATGGCAATCCCTTGCGTCTCGCACGGGAACAACCACACTCGTCCGGTAAACACTTATTTTCAGGACTAGTAACGTAATATATATACTATTTCGCTTCACTACTGTGAAATCGCCTGTTATCGTTACATGTATCGTACCTGCAAAAACTCTGCATTACATTGTTTACTACTGCATAAGAATGTTTACTATGTGAAAGTACATATTAACTTTTTATTCAAGGCATAACCAACAAACTGGTGTTGTAATGAAGAAAATAATTATTCTTTGTGGTGCTCAATAAATCCCAAACTTCAAACATGGTCTCAAATATGTTATGACTTACTTTCTACTCCTTGTTATAAAATTACAACAATTACTACGATACTATAAACTAATACCTACGACTGTTTTTAAGCTAGCCATTTCAGTGCAATTCTTAGAATTAAAAAGATTCCCTTAACAGCATTGTTTATTTACAAAGCAGCATTGGTACAATGGTTCGTCGCATCACTGTCAGTGGGAATGAGATTTTATAAATTAAACGAAAACATAACATCTCTTAGGAGTTATGAATAGTGATATAAGTAATTAAAATACTGTCGTAGGTAAAGTAGTGGACGCAACTTGCGTAAATAGAGTAAACGACACTATCTTAACGTATTCCTTGCGTAAACTACTATATTACATTGTATACGAAAAGTAAAAAAAAGTCTAATAACACTTAAAACATATATTTGTGCTCTTATACTGTTATCGCACCAGACGATAAATATACATAAAAGATGGCAAATGGTGATCGAGTTTATTCGACACTCCAATCATCATCAGACCCAATAGGCGAATTTTTACATTGTATAATAAAGAAAACTCAAAGGTGTGCAGTTGGGTATTTAACACTAGAAGCAGCTAACTAGTGGCCTTTGTTTGGCCATGTCTTGGATTGCAGTGTTATCATATGTTTATGTTTGCCGTACAGAAACATACAGTTACCGTGCAGTAACTAACAGTTCATGGACAGCCAATTTAATAATCTGTTATGTCGTAAGCATTTATCAATATAGATTACTGTTAGGCGGGGCTTCGCCGCCGTGGATGGAATAGGACTCCTGACGCAGGTAGAGCTGAGGATTATAGGGGTTAATCTGGGACTGTGGGCGAACTGGGACTAATTAGGTTACGGGCGAAATAAAACTCGGGCGGAATAGGACTACACGATTTTTAGGTTCAAGTCTCTTATCTTATCTTATCTTACTAATTATTATAAATGTGAAAGTATGTGTGTTTGTTTGTTTGTTTGAAGTTCAATCACGCATTAACTACTGGACGGATTGGGCTGAAATTTGGCATGATGATAGCTCACATTCCCGATTAACATATAGGCATATTCTTATCTCAAAAATCGTTTTGGGGTTCGCCCCAGTGGCTCTGTAGTTCCCCATGTTAACCTTATGAGTATTCATATTTAAAAAGAATTAAAGTATTTAGTCAGCTGTTTCAACTGAAAAAGTTGGTTCTATGATAAACAAAAGCATTAACAAGTTATAAGATTTACCAACAGGTTGCAGCACTATTATTTTTTTTTGCATTTATGAAAACAGCTAATTTGAACTAAGCAGCAGCAAAAAACTGTGATAAGCAATGAGAACTGTCAAAGTAGGATTGTTTACAGTTATGTTTATTTTTTATTTCATGAATAATTTGTGATATTTACCAAATTTTTTATAATTTTTTTTATCTATTGTTTAGGTGAAGTGGTAGAACATTATGACTATTGTAGAAGTGCCATACTATAGTATACTGTAAATTTAAAGAAACAAATTTATCAAACTGTGTCCTCCCCCATTGCAAACGCAAAGCTTGAATATAACTGGAATAATATTTTACACTTATATGCCAACCCCCGTACGAAGGACGGGTATGACTGCTAGTCCTAAATAATTTTACACAATTCACCATTTTTTTAAATCCGGAACAGCGCCATGTTGGCCAAGGATGGAATGGGGTCCAAAAAATCTCATAGGGTTTTTGCACAAGAATCACTACCTATTTTAAAAATAGGTTTCCACATCAAAATCTCAGTGTTAGCCTGAGGCATAATATTTACTAAAATGGCATAGTTTAATTGATGTTATAAGCACAGCTGTTGTCATTCATTGTTGCTTTATTTATAGTATGACAACGAAATAAAATTGGGGTGCTCTCACTGCCTCACCATGTATATAGTGAATTGAAAATTGCTGCATAAATTGATAATAAAAATACCTGTTTTGAGGGAAAATATTTTTTTATATTATGTTAAGTTTCTAAACGGCGGCTATCCAAAATTGTAAAACTAAAATAATAGATAAATAGTTTTTTATAGGCCTACAAAAATTAAGGTTGATTAGACCGTAATTTACAAAGGTTATTTTTTATCATTTTAATCGAGTGCGTATCTGTTTCAGGCTGAAAACTCTAATTCCAAATACATGATTCATCTCAAGTCCAAGTCTGATCCTATTCATGTGTATTATCTCCAACAGGGCTCAAAACTAAAAGATGTTAAAAATCTTAGTAAATTAAAATCTGAGGTAAGTTGCCATACACAGTTTGGAGGGTGGCTTTTAAGTAAGGGCCAGTTTTGATTATAAATCTGTAATTCACTTGTATGCCGCAACGAGACTCATCAACAGTTACTCGTTACTGGCATCATTTGTGAACAGAATGACACAAATTTCAGCTCTGTAGCTGTCATCTACGCTTTGCTGTGTGTTTGTAAAATTGTTTAAACAATTAAATCTCCTGCCGCGTCCGAGTTAAGGTCAGTGAAAAAGTTGTTTGATTACAAGAAGCATATCTGATGTGTACATTCATCGCCGAATCCTGGAGATTATGGCCCTGATGCAAAGATAGTGTGGAAATTGGCTAGGGAGTTACAAAATGGCAGTGAAAATTCTCATTTCGGAAGGAGTCCCATTTTCACGTGTTTTGGTGGGGTTAAGGCAATGGAACTAGTAAAAAAATCAATCACACATAGGCCTGATATTCCAATTTTTAACTTTAGTTTAGTTACACCTCAGCAAGTTATCAAAATAGTCAAGTCACTAAGTGATAAAAAAAACGGCTGGTTGGGATGGGATTTCAACTACTATGATAAAAAAAGTAATTAAGTTTGTTGCTGAGCCATTGTCCATAATCATCAATCAGACTTTAACCAATAGCACTTTCCCTAATCATTTGAAGTATGCAGAGGTGAAGCCATTATTCAAAAAAGGTTCTAAGAGTAATTCAGATAACTACCGACCTGTTTCTGTCCTGCCTTCTTTTTCAAAGATATTTGAAAAAATTGCATTCAATCAACTGTCCTATTTTCTGGAATCTAATAACTTATTAGCTGATGAACAGTTTGGTTTTAGGAAAAATCGAAGTACCACTTCCACTGTGGCTCATTTTGTAAATTCAATAACACAGAGCTTGGATGGGTCACAGAGCACTATTGGCGTGTTCTGTGATCTATCCAAAGCCTTTGATAGTGTACACCATCAAATTCTTCTTGATAAATTATCCTCCTATAGATTCTCTCAGAATCAGTTATTTTGTGGTTGAAATCATATTTAAACGATCGCTTTCAAAGAACAGTTATTATTAAAGAAAACATTAAGTATGCTTCTGAATGGGAAGAGATTGTTATTGCCTCAGGGCTCTATATTAGGACCGTTATTGTTTTTGATGTACATAAATGATCTACCTAAGAATGTTAAACCTAGTTTTTTGTTATATGCTGACGATACGACAGCCATCATTAAATCAAAAGACAGTCATGAACTAAGTTTAGCCTTGAATCAAGCTCTTCAAGATCTGTCAAAATGGTTTAAAGTAAACGGTTTAAAAATGAACCACATTAAAACACAAATAGTAAAATTTCAAACTGCACAGTGTAGGGACGATCTTGAAGGCTTTGTTTATTTTGATAATGAAAAAATAAATCTTAGCAACACAGCTAAATTTTTAGGAATTGATGTAGATAGTTTATTGAATTGGAAGAATCACATTCATAACACCTCTAAAAAGTTAAATTCAGTATGTTTTCAAATGTTGGTCTTAAGAAATGTTGTTGATTTAAAGATTTGTGATTTATCTACATAAATTATTATAGTAAAGTTTTCTAAATCATGGTAACTTATTCTCCACTAAGTTTTACTACTCCCAGCATTAAAATAAAGTAGTAAGATCCATTATGGGTCAACTTTAAGGTACACAATCCTTGATTCAAATATCAAATATGACTTACTTTCTACTCCTTGTTATAAAATTACAACAATTACTACGATACTATAAACTAATACCTACGACTGTTTTTAAGCTAGCCATTTCAGTGCAATTCTTAGAATTAAAAAGATTCCCTTAACAGCATTGTTTATTTACAAAGCAGCATTGGTACTACAAATCTATAATAGGATTAGTATCTTTTAAAGAAAAAATTTTTGAATTTTTATTGGAAAAGAATTATTATAGTATTGGTTTCTTGAAGATAAATCAATGTGAATTGTTTGTTTTGTTACCTACTATGTATTTATTTTTACCAATATAAGCTAGTTTATTTTAGTATAGTTTGACAATGTCACCTGTTTTGTCTGGCTGTGCCAGAGCATAAAAAAAACGTTTTGTGACAATAAAGATGACTTTGACTTTGACCCAGACTTCTCAAAGAAGACCACTATGAAAAAAGGATTTCACGGCCATTTTTACATCCCATAACCCATTTCCGCTCTTTATCCACACTCATTGCATTAGGGACATCACTTCAGTCATTTGGTGATGAATGTCAGCATCGGATATTTTTCTTGTAAACCAAAAAACATATCATTCATCTTACCTCGGACACGGCGGGAGATTTGATTGTTTAACCAATTTTAAAAACACACAGCGAAGCAGCCATGACAGCTACAGAGCTGAAATGTGTGTCATTCTGTTCACAAATGATGTCAGTAAATGGTGATGAGCCTTTTTGTAGAGTACAAGCGAACTAAAGTCTTAGATAAGTGAATCGACTCTCTTGGGTTGAGAAAGAAATAGGAATTTGTGTAGTGTTACATGTCATTCATTCACCATTAAATATTAATTTCCCTATAATTTTATATGCTGTCCCTTATAATGTTTGTTAATGTCCCTAATAATGTATTAATAGTTTTTTGAAATGTTTCTCCTTGTTAATATGTGTTATTTTATCAAATTTGTTCAACCTATCTATATATCTATTCTATTACTTATTTAATACGCAAGCAGGATTTTTGTGACAATTACTCCTCCGAAACTACTGAACCGATTGACATGTTTTTGGTGTCATTGGAAAGAGGGTAACGTGAAGTTGTGCAGGAAACTTTCTTTTTAGGGAAATAATGAGAGATTGATGGCCTGGACCTGGAGCCCTTTAAAGTTTCGTTTTTCTCCATAAGGATAACATGGGAGATAATTTGTATTTACAGAAACATTGTTTGTTACTTGAAAATACTCAAAGTCTACTACATAATAATTGCTGTGTATTATGACTTTTAATGTATACCTACTACATTTGAATCAAGGATTGTGTACCTTAAAGTTGACCCATAATGGATCTTACTACTTTATTTTAATGCTGGGAGTAGTAAAATTTAGTGGAGAATAAGTTACCATGATTTAGAAAACTTTACTATAATAATTTATGTAGATAAATCACAAATCTTTGACATTATTAATTCATTTGAAATAGGGATGGACGAGATTGGATTTTTAGTTCGAGACGAGACGAGACGAGATTTTTTATTTCTCATAAAATTTCGAGACGAGATCGAGACGGGATTTCCCTTCTCATACACAACGGGAAATGCACGTTCAAAATGTTTACCTGATTTTGTAACATTGTTAGATGACTGTTTAAATACAAAAATAATGATAATAGGCAAGAATATTTACAATCTTTTATTAAAAAACATCAGCATAACATTTTTTTTTTAATCACGCCTAACTTATTAAAAATGCCTACGATTAGGAAACATAGTGATATCATTTAGGATAGAGTTCAACTTATCCTAAAATAAAATAAATCATAAAATAGAAGCAATATTAATTTTTATAAAATAGTTAGGTACTTGTTTTGACTTTTTATAGTAATAAAACATTCCTCACACTGCTTACACTTAACAAAACTTCTAAAATGTTATTAAAGTAATATTATTAAAATAATTAAAGTAATATTTACATTTAAAGAGTTAATTAATAAGAACGCCTTCGCAAAGGAAACGCAACTACAACACGCTCCTGTATTGCGGGTATTGCATTGACTTTCTGCAGGCGTTTTTAATTTTTTTTTTTTTTTTTTTTTTTTTTTTTTTTTTTTATTCTCGTCTCGATAAAAATCTCGGCCAAAAAAAAATCTCGTCTCGTGTAACGAGATTTAAAATTTCCCGAAAATTTCCCAAAACTTCGAGACTTGACCATCCCTAATTTGAAACTTAAACAGCTGATCGACAAATCAAACAAATCATCTACTTCATGTGAATAATGTTATTACACAAACTTTTAACCAATATCTAGATTCTTTTTTTACTTGTGGGTGTATTTTGAGTTTGCAGTTATGAAAGCACCAAGCCAAGTAACTTTTATCAAATTTTCTTTATAAACTAACAGTATTAATGAATTACTACATGAACTTGACAAGTCAGGTCAGGAATTGTCAGTTTGCCAAGGGGAAGAAGAGTGGGTCCTTGAAAACAGACGAAGGCGGAGACACCCATCTAGAAAATCCAACTGAGTTTTTAAATATAGAGGTCAGTGGATTGCTAAGACACAGATTAGACTAATAAAAGGGGGCAGTGGTTTTATTGATGAGGAATATTAATACATCAAAAAGGGCCTCATTAATGGCACAAGGCTTCATGTGATCAGAATGGTTAACAACTTAATACAATGTTAAGTCTTCTGGAACAAGTGAGTGGGGCATATTTTGATTTTTGAGGATAAAAATTTACCCGTCTTAAACAAACTTACCTTTTAACCTTCCAAGTGTCCATAGTTTAGGCCTTAATGTCCACCTATTTTTGGCGCATTTGCAAGGTTTTATTAAAACGGATCTGAGAAGCTTAAAACAATGTTAATTCTAATGTTCTATATACCATGTCTAATGTTTGGAAAATCATGGGCTTGAATATCATACATAAAACATAAGGAATATTTGTTTCAAAAAATTTTTTTAGGTAAAAAAAAATTATTTTGGAAAAATTGAAAAAAAAAAATAAGTTTGCGCTCAATGAAATTGTATAAATTATAGGCCTATAAATATTTGAAAATAGCCACTTTGTTCTAAATTTTATGAGGATTACAAATATATAATAATATAAGGAAGTAGATTTGCAAATAAATAAGTTATGGGCAAAAAACAGATTTCAGTACATAGCGTTTAGCTAAGAATGCATAGCTAGGAATCTGGCTGATAATTTACATCAATATCACTACCTACTTCTTCAGGATCATCAACCAGCACTTCAAAACCACTTAAATCTTCTTATAATGCACCACGTATATCACTACTTTTGATTTTTAACACTAAAACAATGATAAACGTAATAAAACACATCAGTCATCGGTCCGAGGGTAACCTAGCTGTTTACAAATACACGCACGTCAGCTGTCTGCTACAATTACGATCGGCTCGGAGAACATACAGCGCTGAGACAGACCTCTGGAGAAAGCTTAGAATATAACGGAAAGAACGATACCTAACTCGATCCAGTTCAATCCGATTCAGTCAGTCATAGAGCCTTCGCCGTAAACGATGTCTGCGTGTCGAAAAATCGACAAGTAACACTACACAAAGTGTGCTGCTTGTCGAATTTTCGTCAAGTAACACTGGGAGGGTTAAAATGGAAAGATGGTAATTTCTGTTACCTTTGGCATTTGCAGCGCTGTTCTTACCCAGACCAATTTCAGTCATAAGGAACTATATTATTTGTTGTTTTAAGTAAGGCTACATCTTTTAATAGGATAAGCATATTCGTTACGGAAAACTCTGACCAGGGTAATCGTCCTGAAGGTAACTTTAAGGCTAAAATCGTAGTATTCATGGAAGTGCTTTTGTGATAAAAAATATTGTTTTTTTAGTGTTTATTTTTATAAGTGTTTTTTCTTCAAGCAGCATTTTTATGACCCTCAAAATATGCTACATAGGCCTACTGGTTTGATATGATAAAATGTTTTGTAAAATGTTTTATAAAAATCTTTAAAACATAACTACCCTATAACCTTGCTCGCTGCCTATAACATACTTGAAGTTGAACACTTATTAATTTACTAAATATAATACACATACAGCTAGAAAATGGCTGGACTGCTTCCCTTCCAAGGCTTCATTATTACTGTATTTAATTTTCGACGTCGAGTCAATATATAATACGATGAATTTGTTTTCTAAATTCATATGTTATTTTGCGGGGCATTGAGCCGCATAGGTTCACTAGTATATATATAATACGCTAAGCCGATTTTTGTGAACAGAACTCCTCCCTCATTTTTGGACAGATTTTGATGATTAAAATGTCATAAAAATAGCCCTGATCTGTAGTTTTGCAATTATTAGTTTGGACAGGATCTTCCATCGAAGTTAGGTTTTCTCCCATAAGATTAACATGGGGGAATCTAAATATTTAATTGGAAACTTTGTCACCACTAATTTGAGAGAACGGATTGATGCAGAAACTTGGTAGAGGTCTCCAAAGAAAGGCCTTGGTCTGTAGATGAGTTATCAAAAGAAACAAAAAGTAAAGTCCCTTAGGGCTCTGCCCCAGAAGCCTTTAAAGATCCCTCGACAGATTTGTTTACATTTTGGCCACGTGAATAATACTTTTTAACCGACTTCCCTACGGACGCGTTGCAGAAAGTCAACAGTCCCGGAAGGTCAAATAATTTATACCTGTGCCGCTAGGTCAAAAACTACAATGTTTGCAGTGTCTGTAGATCGGGTCGCCGGATTTTTACCCCCGTGGTCAGCTCTGCCGCGTATCGGCCAATATTCATTGTTGTAATTGATTTTATAAATTTCTTTACCTTCTTATATCCAGTAGTAAACATGCGATATGTCGATGCTGTTTTAACATTATCCATATTTGTTATTCAATAAGTTGTAACAGTCCTTTTCAACCCGACCTACTTCACTGATTTTTACGATCGAGATGTCTTTTAAAAGCTTAAGATCTAGCGCAGCACAAAATGGTAATTGAAAGGTTATTTCGATTAGGGCTTCAAAAGGTTGACCCCTAAAGCCTTTGATTTATTCCTAGAAGGTGCTTCCAATGGTTGACCAACTTTTACACATACAGTAACAGTTTAAAAGTGAAATGTGAGTAGTACTCATCACATCAATTTTTAAGTCAGGTTGTGAAAACATGAATAGATCGTCTGCAACTGCAATTATTATGAGATGAAAAAGTTATGAAAATAATATAATATTGCGTACTTTTCACATGGTCAAGTGTTACATCGTACTGAACCATTGTTTTTACACACATTTCTTAAAGGATAAAGTGAATAAACTGTGGTGAACTTCCAGTTTATTCAATGTAGGCCTAGTAGTAATAATTGTTTGGTAAACCAAAACTCAGTTGTAAACTGTTAAATTGAGAAAGAGGATCAATAAAAGTCAGGTGAATAATGGTAAATTTTGCATATCACCTAGTAGGTAGTAAAAAAAATTGTTTCTAAGATTTTAGATGCGTACTAAGAAACGATTTTAAGTATTTTCTCTTAAATACCTAAAATAAGACAATTGAGTTGTAAACTGTTAAATTGAGAAAGAGGATCAATAAAAGTCAGGTGTATAATGGTAAATTTTTCACATCACCTAGTAGTAAAAAAATAGTTTCTAAGATTTTAGATGCGTACTAAGAAAGGATTTTAAAGTATTTTCTCTTAAAGACCTAAAATAAGACAATTATTAAAATTCAAAATAATGGCCACATTCAATTTTTTAAGCATAGCCTAATATCTTTTAATATATATATACGCCTAAATACCCCCATTGCAGCACATTCGCATATTCAGAGAATGTATAAAGTCTTATTGGAAAATCCTGCCTTAAAACAAAACTTGTCAACTTATGTCAATAAATAAGTGTTCAAAAGATTCATTCATAAGAATACCATCTGGAAGTGAATAAGCAGGTTTCCTGTCAGTAATGTGTTAAAATGAGGCATTTTAAGGTAGTATACAGAACAGAATTAGGCGAAACCCGTCAACATTGACGGTTAGGTACTTTCAAGGCTTATGCTAATTCATATAACTGCGACAAATAGATTGAAGTAATAAAAATTTTGAGCATTTAGCTAGCTCTTTAGCTTTTTTGATGAGTAATAAGTGTAAAAGCAATAATGACTATTGCATAAGTTACAAAATATGGTTGATCATTCAATGAATAAAATATTTCCCATACCGTACGTCATAAGAGTTATTATTACAATGTTAACTGGTTTCTCTTCTTTTGGAAGAACCTTTAAATAGTATTAAAACCGTATTGGTCAATCTTTTGTGATAAACACTTCCGATCCGCGCTCATGCATGCGCCGTTAGCTGTTACCATTGACTTTATATCTCTACACGTGTAGAGAAATAAAGTCAATGCTGTTACTGTAGGCCTATGTGAAAGTTGGTCAACCATTTAAATCACTGTCTTGAAATGAATCAAATCCTTAAGGGTCTTACTTTTGAAGCCCTTTATCAACATGTAGTTTTAAATACCATTTTGCGTTGAGCTGGATCATAAGATTTAAAATTACACCTTAATCATAAATATCAGTGAAGTAGTTTGAGTGAAAAAGGGCTGTTACAGCTTATTTTATTAGGAAGATAGATAATGTTAAACAAGGCAATGACATATCACATGCTTAATACTAGATAATAGAGGGTAATGATTAACCAAAGAGCCGTTGATTTACATAAAGCAATTTATAAAATCAATTACAACAATGAATATTGGCCGATACGCGGCAGAGCTGACCACGTGGGGTAGATGTCTGGGGGTAAATGTCCGGGGGTAGATGTCCGGGGGTAGATGTCTGGGGGTAGATGTCCGGGGGTAGATGTCCGGGGGTAGATTTCCAGTCGCGGGCTGTTTCTCGAACGTGTATAAGCCCCGCCCCTCGTGACGTCAAAATGACGTAGGCGTTTTTTCATGGGGGTAAATATCCGGGGGTAGAAATCCGCTACCCCTGTAGATAAAAAATCCCAGTAAGTCAAATAGTACAGTCCGAGCTAAAAACATGGTCTATGTTAAAGCAATTGACTTATTGGGAATTTGACCTAATGCAACAGCAGTTTTAATATAACGAAATAAGATAAAATATTAGTTCAGTTTCGCTGAGTCAAAAATGCCGGAAGGTCAAAAGTATAATCTGTTAAATTGCTGTGACTCGGAACAAACCCATAGCATTTTAGAAATTGTGTATTTAGAAATTCCCATAGCATTTTAGGATTGCCCATACCCTTATCCAATCATCATAAACAGTTCCCCCGGACAGCTCGCCTTGACTACTTCCTTAACACCTTCCTTCGTCACAGACCTGTTTCCCTCCCTTCCCATAGCATTTTAGGATTGCCCATACCCTTATCTAATCGTCATGAACAGTTCCCACGCTCCGGACTACTCGCCTTGACTACTTCCTTCACCACTTCCTACGTCACGGACCTGTTTCCCTCCCTTCCCATAGCATTTTAGGATTGCCCATACCCTTATCTAATCGTCATAAACAGATCCCAGACTTCTCACTGCTACCCTTGACTACAATATATCGAGTAATCTTCAGTATAATCTTGCTAAATGATGTTTTTCCTCTTGTACTGTATTTGTAATTTGCTAGTATACTGTGGGTAGTTGGCTTATTATGAACACATGCTACAACTTCAAGTCTTTTGTTTACTTTTTCCTTGTTATTTAATTCAGCCAACAAGGTTACCTAGCAACCCATAAGACTAATGTTAAAAAAATGTGATTTTTAGTTTCATTTTTCTATGTAATTAGATTTTTGTTGGCAGTTCTAACTGCAGTAAACTCGTTTTTAGGCCAGAATTAAGCTATTTACAACATTTGAAGAAAATCGTCGGAACCGTTTTCGAG
Organism: Macrosteles quadrilineatus; assembly: GCF_028750875.1. Classification (NCBI taxonomy): domain Eukaryota; kingdom Metazoa; phylum Arthropoda; class Insecta; order Hemiptera; family Cicadellidae; genus Macrosteles; species Macrosteles quadrilineatus. The sequence continues at coordinate 2,647,928 of NW_026542606.1, forward strand.
ATCTTTGTGCAAGCAAGCATACATACATACATACATACATACATACAAGCAAACATTGCTCGTATTAGAGTATAGGTTAACATTCCTACAGCTGTTAGTTACAACCATTTAAATGAAGCTACCTAGACAGTTTCTTCATGAAACAGATGCTTCATATTGACAAACGAGTACCAAGGTTTGCTGCTACAAGGAAACTAATTAAGCGTGTTTTTAGTAAAATATTAACTGTTTAGTATAAAATAAATAAATCTGCAAAGTTTTATCAAAATATATCCATAAACAAGGAAACTACAACTTTTTACCATATTCTCCATAAGAATAACTTGGGGATTTTAAATTTCCAATTTTTTGAATTTTCCCCGTTACCAATAATCGTACAAAACCCCTTTGATATACTTAACTATTTGTTTTTTAAGCTCTTTAAAAAGGTCTAGAAGGGAAATTTTACGTTTTAAGGGTCAAAAATGGAAAAAAAAAATTTTAAACGTATAAAATCTATACAATATATAAAATCAAATGTATGTTTGTATATTTGTATGTTTGTCCTTTATGGACTCCAAAACCGCTCGACAGATTGTAATGACACTTTCAGGCATTATTAAGCATTATTCAAGGATGGTTTGTGTGAAGTTTGGTGCAGATCCGTCAAAAGGGCTCCGCCCCAGTGGCTCTGGAGTTCCCCATGTTAACCTTATGAGTAATTATATTTAAATGGAATTAAAGAATCTTAACAGCTGGTTCAACTAAACAATTTGATTCTGTGATTGAACAGCATTAAAAAGTTAAGAGGTTTGCCAACAGGGTGCAGCACTATTATTTTTTTTTTATTTATGACAGCTAATTTGCAACCAAAAAGTGAGTGAGCGTAGCGAACGAACTTCAACCAGGACGTGATTGAGCCATGCGAACGAGCTCATCTTGAAAAAGAACGAGGATTTGACATAAAACCACATTAGGACAGGACGACGTCTGTCGGGCCAGCTAGTAATTTATAAATAAAAAAACTTTTCAAATGCCACGTTTTTAAACGCACCTTTTTTCGCCTGTAGTGCATCACTGTTAACAGTATATTTTAAATTCAACCATTATATTCTTTTCCAGCATGAAATGTTTCCAGCATGAAATGTTCTATAATTTGATACCAAACCAGATTTTTTTACAATAATTTAAAATTTTACACTTTTTTTAAATGGCGGCCAAAAAACCGTATTTCGCGTACAGTACAAATGCATATTTTTAGTATGTTTTTTATAAGTGTTTTACCTACCATTTCTAACTGGAATAATTTATGTTGCAATTAGTTCCACCTCAAACCCTATTTTTACTGCACTAAAAGCACTATAAAGGAATTTGAATTTTGATACACATTGTAAATTACATGATCATATGGTAATGTAACGGATAACTGCCCTGTGAAACTCTTTATTATGAACCAGACTTAGTTAATAGATTGAAACAAAATATAATACAATATAATAAACAAATATAATATAATGTAAACAAAATATAATAAAATATACTGGAAGTTTTAAGTCCTGCAGTCCGCGGTTAACCTTAAAAATATTTAAAACTACGTACATATGTTATTTGTAAACAAAAGAAAATGAGTTTGATCTAATGTCAACAGATAGCGCCGCCTTCCAAACTTTAGCCCTTAAGTGTACTTAAAGTGGTGCCCTTTCTTAATATTCTCAGACGTATTTGCACATCTACGTGAAAATACCTTTGATTTGACACCTCAAACTTTAAAATCCATCAAGCCGTTATTGAGTTATGACTGTGAAAAGAAAACTGCTTGCGTATTAATATATAGATAAACTATTTCTTGCCATGGAGCCTAAAAGTTACATTGAAAAAATGCATTTTGTTTTGGTTCCTATAAAAAAGGTTTTTAAACTTTTGACCTGATTTGTGTATGATTGTTTTGAGTATTGAATGTTCTGACTTATAAAAACATAGTGAATAGCTGTATGATATTGACAATTTAAGGTGTATTGTGAAAACCAAAGCATTCGTAAAAGAGGTCCAAATATAAATTAGATGCAATTATTCCTTAAACGACATAAGAGGTGTGAGATTGCATAATCGTCAATCGTCTTAAAAGTGTTAAATATTTAAATTACTAAACATGCATTTGAAGATGTGGAATGTTTATTAATATTCTTCACTGTCAATAATATGCCTGGTTCGGAAATGGGAAGCTGATTTGAAATTTTGATTACATCTTGAGCAAACAAAACCACCTACCCCTTACACCACTTTTAGCTGAACCAATCTTTCATATAGGGCCTACGTATTTTTCAAAGGTAATATACGTGATAACAACCGATTTTCTACTTTTAAGAGATCTTTTAGTGCTGGTGGCTGAGGAATAACTTTCTTATTGTTCCAAAAGGCTTGAGACCTTACTGTATTTAGTTTTATAATGTAGAAGTACACCAATTTCAGGAAACGATAATGTCTGACATTTCAATGTCTCTAGGAAAGACATTTAGTTTTTCATTAGGCCTAATGTAATGGACAACTCTTTGTTTTTTTTTGGTTTTTTTTTTTAAGGAAAATCCAAAAATGTAAATTTTTATACCCATTGATTATTTAACCTGAACAGGTGACTCAAGCAGTTTATAAATAATGATTGTTCTGTGGCACTTTTGATTGTTTCAAACAGTTTTGTTTATCAAAAAAACTTCCAGTAATTAATATATAACAAATTATACAGTCACTAAAAATCATGAAATAATTAATTTTTGTAAAAAAATACAACCGACTTCAAATACTCTAAAAAGAATGAAAAAATTTCAATAAAGTAAACTTTTGTATTAGTCAAGCTCACGTATTTCAAGTCGGCTCTAACTGCAAATACGAATAAAATAAAAGATATTGAGAGTGTATTTTGAAAATCAATAAATTGTAGCAGGATAACATAAATAAATATATAAAAAAACATACTGAACTGTTTGTTTATATAATGAAAGGAAGTATTTTCTTGTATTTTATGTTTACTTCAGAATGAATGCATAGTGAAAATAGCACACACAAATGTTCTATATGGAAGATATTCGTTAATACCACTATACGATTATAATTACCTTTAGTTATAGATAGTCACCTGCAATGTGGACATCCTCTTTAAATTTTGTATAAAAAATCATCCTAATGCCGACTTAAAATACGTGAGCTTGACTAATACAAAAGTTTACTTTATTGAAATTATTTCATTCTTTTTAGAGCATTTGAAGTCGGTTGTATTTTTTTACAAAAATAAATTATTAATGAAACAGCTGTTAATTTTTAAATTGTGTTTTAAACAACACACATTTATTGGGAGTTACTGAGTTGTCCAAAAGAAGTATTTGCAATGTTATTTTCTGATTTTAAAATTCATTTTCTTCTGTATCATGTCATATTTTGCAATATAACGTTCCATTACAAAATCAGTGGAAATTCCTTTTATCACAGAACTCTTACAATAATTTCTTATGGAATTATCTAATATCTGTTGTACGGGTTGTTGTCTGCCTTTTTCACCACTTTTGTCTATATTTTATCATATTATTCTACAGATCATCATAGGTTCATGAGATTATTGTCACACATGTTTTCAATCATAAAAAAAAATCTTTGATTATGTAATACATTACAAAATAATACAAGTAGTGCAGAAGGGCACGTTGCCCATTTGAGCCGTGTCCATATTTTGTTAAATTAGTAGTAATTTACAGCAACTGGATAAAACATTTTACAATATTTATATAGTAATACTAGCAACAGTGCCCGTTGTGGTTAAATACAACGGTCTCTAGTAAAATAATGGTTATGAAATCCATACACCACTTTACTCACTAATATTAACGAGGTGTTAGCCCGTCCTACGTACGGAAATTCAGTATATAGTCAGTTAAAACCGTGTACAATTCACATCAGCTAGTTTACACAAATAAAGGCAAAGTTTCTTGCAGTTTTAATGTGAAAAATCATCTTGTAAACAAATGTTGTGTGACCAAATATGTTTTTATTCCATCATAGGCCTATACGATATGCATTTTAAATCCGATAATTTTACAATAAAACAGCAATCCTGCAATTTTTACGATGTGAAAAGCGTTGAAGTGAGATTTGCAGCCAATTCGCACAGACACACTCTGATTATAAGTAGCCTACGGTATAGAGAAATAGTCAATTGAGAAGTGGATAGACCTAGTCAACGATACCACCTTCCATAGCATACCTGCCTCTTCCATAATTATTATCACTACAATACAACTACTATACACAATTTCCAGTAGATCTGAATAGAAACGGCCAAAAATAAAACGATAATATCCAATAAAATTCACAGTACACATAAATCGTCACACCTATCCTTTTATATCAATTTCACTGCATTAATTGCTAAATAAATAAGTGTAAACAAAGAAAAGTAAAAACAATAACAGTTTGTTTTGAAACAGCTGTTTGGTTCAAATAACATTCATTTGAAAAAAATAAGTGGTCACATGTAGCAGGAATATAATAAGTAAACACGCTAGTAAAGCTAATGACGTAATTGTCAATGTTTATTATCCACACCGTTATCAGTTCTATCCTTGATAATTACCCACCCTCATTGAATAAACGTACATCGTAATTTCCCATATTAGTTAATTTAAACTACAATATATTCATAGTTGAAATAAAAGTGATATTTTCACGTTTGGGGGCGCTGATATAGGTGCCCCTAAACGTAACCACAACTGAACACGATTTCATAAAAGGATGGTTTGTCTAATTGCAGTATCCTAGGCCAGTTGACGTAGTGTTCAATCTATGTCATCCATCTGTTTATCTTTGTATAAAACCCAGCTGAGGTTGTGGTGGTAATTTAAAATCGTGATTCCTGATTATTCTTGATCTTCTTTTTATGACATCAATATTTCCCGGCCTAATCCAAACAAAGTTAAAGCAGACAAACATTAATTGTAAACAAAAAGCTACCATTAAGAATTAAGACATGTAAACATTGTTATTTTTCTAATCTTTCCTTGAAAATTGGAGCAGTAAAATAATTTGCATTTATCCTTTTTTATTAAGACTCGTGTACAGAGCCTCGATTTGTAACTGTGGTATAATTAATTTTGGTTAAAACTATGGTTTAAACTGATGTCTAATTATCCCTACTAATCTTACTTATTTTCTATAATCAATGACAAAATAAGAGTAAATAAAATAACCTCATAGTTCCATAGTTTATATTTAACCAGCTGTTAGTTAAAACAAATTATATTGCTCTAAAACAAATCGAAGATTACAAAGATTGATTTAAAAAATAATTTGAACATCCTAGTATTTTACTATGTATATTTAATTAATCTGTCATCCTCTTACAGAAGAACTGAACGTACCAATGATTAGCATTACACATAGTATAAATAGTACACCCTAAGTATGTCTTTACATTTTTATCCAAATGCTGAATTTGTGACACAAAAGCTGAATGTTTACAGCTGTTATGTTAAGCAAATTATTTTATGCCAAAAGCTAGTTTAGAATCTTAGCGTCGGCTGCTGGACTTAAAAAAAATTAAAACTTAATTTAAAAAAAACTGGGACCTTAAACTAAAATTATGGCTTCGACATTCCCTAGTTCTCAAAATTATCTTTCTCGCAACACAAAAATCATGAAAATCCGTCGAGTGGTTGATTCAGAATCGTGAAATAAAAAAACAATATTATAGATGGTACAGTTTAAGCACATAACATTAGAATCACACATTAAACATAAGGAACACACTTTAAACATAAATGCAAATTGTTAACAACAACATTTAATCAAAGAAAAATTAATTAGATAACAATATAACAATAAGCTGTTTAATTATTAACACATGTTTCGTATGATTAGATTATGCATTTATAAAATGTATTTGCATGAAATATTTTCTGGCTGAATAAAGTTCTTATTCTTATTCTTATTCTTATTCATACTGGTAAACCAATTATTGCCATCTATAAAAATAATTGGTTTTTATTTTCCGAGTCGGGTTAGCTTTTCTACCCGACCGATTTTCATAATTTTGGCCTTAAACTAAAGGCGGCGTGCGGTGTGGACGTACCGCAGATTTGCCATCAAGCATCGGCATTCATTTTGACGTATATTTTGAGTTATGCACAAACTGCCTCCCTGTACAAAGTGTACATTTCTTATGGGAGTTAAATTTAGTTTTTTTCAAGTTCAATGTTTCGCAGGCAGGCGATGGTTTAGGCTACAGGAGGGCTCTTCTACCTGCCCGATTTTCATAATTTTTGTCTTAAAATAAAGCTATGCAAGCACATATTTGTCATCAAGCATCATCATTAATTTATCTAATGTATTACTCAACTAAATATTTTTTTCTCTTCAATTAAAGATGTATTCCAGCAGTTCTAATTACATTATACATTTTGGTGTAAAAAACTTAGTGAAATACCAGCTTTCATTTGAGCTATTGATTATTAAGATCGGACTACCTAAAGCACACTGCTGAATTACGAATCAACAATAAATAATATCGTTTCAGTACCTATCTGCAATCAATGATACATAACTCTATTTTTATTTAAGTTATTTTATATGTCTTGGTCTTAAAATACTTCAAAGGCTTTCACTTGAGATATTGATAGTTTTAATCAGTTAAGTTCAAGATACTGTATCGCTCAATCAGAAAATATAAATTTGATTATATCTTGGATATGGAATTTAGTTTTAGATATATTTACTTAATTCTAATTACGTTATTCTATTTGTTTTGACCTAAGAACCTTCATTGAAATATCAGCTTCCATTTCATTAAAGCACGCAGATAAATCACAACCAACACAAATTGTTCAAAAAATGGAGTTATTTATCATCGATTTATAGCCAAACGATCTTGCTTGCAACCTCAACAGTACTTTCATAATTATTTGCAAATCTTCACAAATTAGGCTATCCAATGACCTATTAATTAATAAAATCGGTTCAGTAGAACTGTAGATTTAATTGTACAAAGTTTAACAACAACATCTTTAATTCAGTATTTTCCACTACTATAAACCTGGAGGTTGCTTAACGTTTTTGCAAATAGCTTTGAAACGGTGAGGAAATCGACCAAAGTGGAAGGTGATATTCTGAAAGAGAATTAAATTTCCTACTAATTACTATCATGAATTTCTTGAATATACTCAATAAAGGCAGCCTAAAGTTGGCTACAAATATAAAATTGAAAATATAAACCTGGAATAAAAGGAGTTTTAAATGTATTATCGATGTGTTTCACAAGCTAGGGCTCAACCCGGCTTGGTACTTCGAAGACACTTTCTACACTTAGTAAACCCGCAGATCATGGCCTTAGGCCAATAATCCGTCTCAAAGACGTGAGGAAATGCGGTGTGAGTAATATAAACCGACAACTTGAGGTTAAAACTCATTGTCGTGTGAAACAAACACAACATAACCTACAGTCAACACAACAACAACAAGTTTGAGTGTATGACTATGACTATTTAGCAGCTGCAGACAACGGCGGCCGGCTAGTTTTTTTTTGGGTTGGCAAACGCCAGTCTAGGCGCGCGGTGTCACTTTTTAGATGTTGACTCTACTCGGACAGTTGAAAACTCAGACACTTGATATTTTGATACTTTTTTAATAATTAAATAAACTCGGACAAATGAAAACTCGGACAGTTGATTTATTTAAATATTATTAGTTATTTATCAAAACTCGGACAACAGATTTTTCTAATATTTTGTAATTTTTAACAAACTCGGACAGTTGAAAACTCGGACAAATGATGTGATCCCTTTGATGCGTATAAAATTTACTAGAGCGGAAGAATGTGGTGATATTCTAAGTACTGTAAAAAATGTCAGCTGACATTCTCAATGTTTTAGTCAGATTTGTTTATTTATTCTGTTTAATTCTTGTATTCAGTTTTGCTTTATAAAACCTAAGTTTTATTCTCTAAAGGTTTATTACAGTATGGTCGCCCTTTCATTGAAAAGTATTAAAGTAAAGTATTAAAATGTATTGTTTTGCCTTTCTGGTGTTTTTATTCTGGTCATAAAAGTCATAAAGGAATAAAAGTGATAAAACTTAAATGATATAAACTACTGACTCAACGAGTTCTTGGAAGTACTTCACTTGCCCACAAAAATTATTGTCGTAGTAAAATATTAATTGTTTTGGGGCTGACCCCTAGTAAATTTTGATGATTTGACGTGTTGCAAGCTGTGACGATGTTGCATTGCAAAGAAACATATCAGCTTTGAAATTTGAATGAATAATTGATGTTAGACACAAATTTGGACTACTCCTGCATTCGCTCAATACCTTGTCGATTTTAATCACTCAATGAGTGGTATTAGGACCGGCTGTTGGAAATTCTACATTATTGCTGGAAAAGTAACAAATTGGACACACTGGAGGAGTATGAAATATATAAAATGAACAAAGACAAAGAAATAGTAGTCCAGGGGCTTAATAATCTATGTTCTTCTAGACTATGTACACTACAACCATGTGTAGTGTTATAGATAAAACACACTCCCTAGTAGATTTCTCATCCTTATGGAACAGCTGAAGACAATTTTATTGTTAGTTCTGTACGGTGTACTGTAGCGGTTGTGTTTTGTTTACAATTTGTTTCTTGTTATTTCAGTCATTTGAAACCGCGTTTAACCAAATAATACGATCCAGTCATAAACAATAACTCGTCCCCTAGTTATAAAACCAAACAGTAAAGCACAAATCAAGAAATTAACCCTAAAATAATAGAAACTAAATTTCATAACACTAGCGCCCAGTGTCACAGTTCACAGCACATGAACTAGTCACAAGAAACAAGCTTCAAAATTTACATTGTGTTGAGAAGTCTACTTGTGTTGGTTAGTCTATGGTAGTGTTTGCCAAAAATTCTGGACAACTTCCTAGTTGTCCAGCTGATCAAATTCCTTTACTAAAATCCAGACATTAGTTATTGATAATTAATAGGCATTGAATTAATTAGGCATTTGTTGTAAATTAATTGAATCCTTGACTTATTACTCTTTGTGATCAGGATACAAATGAAACAGAATCAGTCTTGAATCACTCTCCTCCTGAAAAAGTAGAAGTGAGGCCCAAAAACAGTAAAAACAAAATGTTGACAGAAGAAATGATAGAAGCTTCAGTCATCTTAGGAGATCTCAAAGGTAAAGTATGATTAAAATACACGTTTTTGCAAGGAAATTCACTTTCAATTTTGCCACTTTTTACATTGTAGCTTTCAGCTTTGTCATATACAGGGTGTTCAAAAAAGGTGGGGACATATTTTACCTAGTGATTCCTTGGGTCAAAATAAAGAGAAAATGAAGAATAACATTTTTTCCAAAATCGCTTCTGTCCTGAGGTCTACATTAATAGTTTGTTTATTTGCTTGTCATCTGGTTTGATATATTATTGTTTCATGTTTACTTTAAGTTTTGGATTTTGTTATTAAATACAATGAAAGAAGTGGCTCTAACTAAATGGGTTTTAATTTAATATATTTAAGGGCACAACATGGTGGCAGCGGTAAAGACCCAATAAATTGAGTAACAGGGTGTCTAATATATATGCTGCATTACAATGTCAGACTCAGAAAACTCAGATATAACAGTAAGAAGACAAACATCTAAAATGACACAACATTCAGCAACATTGGGCTTCATTGATAAATACTCCTTTAAACCAGAAGATTGGGGCCCATGGTTAAAAAAGTTCAATAGGTACAGAAATGCTACCAATTTAGATCAAATAGATGGAGAAAAGCAAGTAAATTTCCTTATAATATCCATGGGTGATAATGCAGAAAATGTATTAATAGCAGCAGGAGTAACAGAAGAAGATGAAAAGACTTATGATAAAGTGGTGGAAAAACTTAATAAGTATTTTACACCAAGGGTGAATTTGACCTATGAGAGAGCGAAATTCAATCAACGAGTACAAAAGCAAAATGAACCGATATCCGATTTTATAACAGATGTACATCAATTAGCTTCTTCATGTGATTACAAAGACATGAAAGACAGCCTTATTAGGGATAAACTCATTGTTGGAATAACAGATTCAAAGTTATCTAAGGAACTTCAACTGATGGCTGACCTAACCTTGCATGAAACAATAAATAGATTGAAACAAAGTGAAATTATAAAGAACCAACAAATTACTGTTAACAGATCAAGAGAACAAGATTTTGCAGAAATAGACCAAGTGAAAAAACATCCGAACTTGAAACAAAACATAAGACAATATACTTCTAATTGTTTTTACTGTGGAGGACAGAGGCATCCTAAGGAGGAATGTCCTGCTCAGAATATTGAATGCTACTACTGTGGATTGCAAGGACACTTCAGCCGATGTTGTAAAAAGAGACAGAATAATAAATACAGAAATCAGAACAATAAATACAGAAACCCAACCCTGAATCAAATTCAGGAAAATACCGAGAACAGATTGGAACAGGATAATAGAAGCGAGGACGGGTATTACATTAACAGAGCTGAAGTTAAGAAAATAAGAGCGACAACAAGGAACTACAATAAACAGAATGAATTTGAAATTGATGTAAAACTTGATGGGAAATTGGAACATTTCAAGATTGACAGTGGAGCCGACGTGACGATTGTGCCTCCAAGAATGGCTAGAAACAAATTATTGACTAAATCAAACATTGTTTTAAAAACACCTGGGGGGAAGTATTTAACAGTTTTAGGTAAATTTGAAGGTGTAATTCAGTATAAGAATAAAACAACTCGTCAAACAATATATGTGATCAATGGTCAAGAGGAAGCATTGATTGGGAAACCATGCATCTCAGCCCTAGGGTTCTTAAGGGTCATCAGAGGAGTTAAAAATGACATTCAGTCAAGTGAATATTGTAGCAACCAGAATATCAACACAGACCTACAGAAGATCAAGAATAAATATCCAAGTTTATTTAATGGGATTGGTAAGATGAAGAAAGGAGCTCAACTTAAACTGAAACAAAATGCGGTACCGATGGAGTTAAAAACTCCTAGAAACATACCTATTCCATTAAGAGAAAAAGTGAAAAATGAACTTAAAAGAATGGTTGAAGCGGGAATCATTGAAGAAGTTTGCGGACCTACGGAGTGGTGTCATCCAATGGTGGTAAGACCTAAACCTAATGGCAGTGTAAGAATATGCATTGATCCTTCAGCTTTAAACAACCATTTACAGAGAGAAAATAACGTTTTTAATACTGTTGAGGACTTACTTGGATGTCTAGGGAATTCCAAATGGTATTCAAAATTAGATGCTAATTCGGGGTTTTGGCAAATACCGCTAGATGAGGGTTCCTCAAAATTGACAACATTTATAACACCATTTGGTAGATTTTGTTTTAAAAGACTTCCCTTCGGAATTTCAACAGCCCCGGAAATATTTTGTAACAGGATGAAAAGTATTATTGGAGACATCCCAGGAATTTTGTGTTATATGGATGATATTTTAATTACCGGCGAAAGTAAACCCGAGCATGACAGCAGACTAGACCGAGTGTTACAAGAATTGGAAAAAGAAGGAGTTACCTTAAATGACAAGTGTGAAATAGGAAAAACAAAGATTTCATTCTTAGGTCACATTATTTCTTCTGGTATGATTCAAGCAGATCCCAAACACTTACAAGCAATAATCGATTTCCCCACACCCAGTGATGTGGGAAGTGTTAGGAGATTTCTAGGGATGTTGAATCATGTCGGAAAATTCATAGAAAACCTTGCTGATATCGTTCAACCACTGAGGGAACTACTAAAAAAAGATAGGGCTTTTGTTTGGGGTCCTAGTCAAGAACAATCATTTAAAACAGCCTTAAAGAGTTTACAAACAACTCCTGCCTTAATACCATTCAATTTGAAAAGGAGAACTATAATTTCGGCCGATTCATCAGCTTATGGTTTGGGTGCAACACTTTTGCAAGAACATCAAGGACATTTAAAACCTGTGGCCTACGCATCAAAGAGCTTAACACCGACTCAACAGAAATATGCACAAATTGAAAAGGAGGCTTATGCAATAGTATGGGCATGTGAACGTTTCAAAAATTGTATAACAGGATTGAAGTTTCAAATTCAAACTGATCATAAACCTCTGATTCCTCTTTTAAGTAGTAAGGGTTTGGATGAACTGCCGCTAAGAGTTCAGAGATTTAAAATGAGATTAATGAGATATTCGTACGACATATTGTGGGTACCAGGAAAACAATTAACAACTGCCGACACGTTATCAAGAGCGCCAATCAACAAAACTGAAGAGGAAGATATTGAGAAACTTGCAGAAGAAGCAGAAGCATGTGTAAGAACAGTAGTTCAATCAATCCCAGTATCATCTAATAAATTAGATGTAATAATAAAAAATCAAAGAGAAGAATTACAGGAATTGTTAGATATTACAATTCAAGGATGGCCTAAAAATAAGAACCTATTAAATGAAAGATTAAAAGAATACTGGGATCATCAAGCAGAATTGTCGATCAATGAAGATATACTTATGAGAAATAATCAAATAGTGATTCCTCCATCCTTGAGAAAAGAAATGTTAGATAATATTCATCAAGGTCATCAAGGTATTAAAAGATGTAAAGAAAGGGCTAAAATGTCAGTATGGTGGCCCAAAATTAATCATCACATCGAACAAAAAGTAACCTATTGCCCGCAATGCATTGCTGACAGAGTGCCTCCTCGCCATCCTATGATTCCTACAGAGGTTCCTGAAAGACCCTGGCAGAAAATCGGAGTAGATTTTTGTGAATTCAACAATGATAAATACATAATTCTCATGGATTATTATTCCAAATACATCGATGTATATAAGGTATCTAACTGTTCAACGGCAATATTGATTAAATCAATGAAGACATCGTTTGAAAAGCATGGCATCCCCGAGTCAATTAGATCAGACTCAGGTGTGCAATTTCTATCAGAAGAATGGGAACTATTCAAATCAGAATACGACTTCACAGTGGAAACTAGTTCACCATACCATCATCAGTGCAATGGTCAAGCTGAAAGTGGTGTGAAAATCTTCAAAAACATATTAAAGAAGTGTAAGGATAGACATCTGGGCTTATTGGCATACAATACGACGCCAAAGGAATGTGGTTATAGCCCATCACAACTATTAATGGGACGGATTTTAAGAACAAATCTACCAGTGAATAAAGCAACTCTACTTCCAGCCACTCCAAATCACAATAGATATAGACTTAGACAAAGGGAAGAAAAGAGGAAACAGGAACAACAGTTCAATAAAAGACATAGAGTGACCCAGGTCAAGGATTACCCAGAAAACGCTAAAGTTTGGGTATCGGACCGAAGAGAAGAAGGGGTAATCAAGGAGAAGTTAGAGAACAGGAAATATAACGTTGAAACAAAAAAGGGAGGAAGATATATCAGGAATGCAAAATTCTTATTCCCTATGTTCTCCTCTGGAGAAAGAGAAAATCCTGATAAAGAAAACCCCCATACACAGACACTTCCTCCAAGACAGACACATACACCAAGATCCAACCTACATAATCATTCTTCAACCATACACAGACCTACCAGAATTGTTAAACCTGCCAAGAGGTTCATAGAAGAACTTTAAGAGGGAGATGTCCTGAGGTCTACATTAATAGTTTGTTTATTTGCTTGTCATCTGGTTTGATATATTATTGTTTCATGTTTACTTTAAGTTTTGGATTTTGTTATTAAATACAATGAAAGAAGTGGCTCTAACTAAATGGGTTTTAATTTAATATATTTAAGGGCACAACAGCTTCGTTAACCAGATATCCGCCATTTTGTATTTTTTACATAAACATTTTCCCCTTTTAATATTTTCAACCGATCTTTATGAAACTTTGTATGTATGTTAAGGTAGACGAGACCCGTGTCATAAAAAAAGTTCATCTTGATTCATTTTAAAATTTCAAAATGGCGGCCATTTAAAACTTGTAAACTCAAATTACTCGAAAATGACTGGTTTTATGAAAAAATGCCACATATGATTTTATTTAGCATTTTTAATCACCTATCAAACGGTACCAAGTTCAAAAAGATCGAATAAGAAATAGCTGAAATATTACGATTTTTAGTTGTAAAATGGAGTAAACCTGACTAGCTTCTGCCATATCCTACCCCATTTTACAACTAAAAATCGTAATATTTCAGCTATTTCTTATTCGACCTTTTTGAACTTGGTATAGTTTGATAGGGAATCAAAACTGCTAAATAAAAGTGTTCTTGACATTTTTCAGGGTGACCACTCAACCGGGAAATCGGGAAAACCGGGATTTAGCCGGGAATTTTAGTGATCGGGAAAAAACCGGGAATTAGCCGGGAATCCAGAGTAAAAACCTGGAAATATTTAATTTAATATTTAATCAGTATTTTTCTTCGACAATTAAACAAGAAATGTACCCCAAATGCTACGATGAACAAGCAAACACGCAGTTGCAGCACAATAACACATTAGCGACGTGTCTGACACGGTTGCTATGCAAGATTTGCGACCTTGATTTACTCTTCACTCTTCAATATTAGGAATGATCATCGATAGTCGATGTTTTCGAGACATCGATGTTTTGTCCAAGTATTGAGATATCGATGTACACTGGAACCCTCCAGTGTACATGGGATAAGCATCGATAGGTTTACCATCGAATATCGATAACACCATCTTTAACATCGTTGCAAAAACATGGTTATCGATGTTTTTCCGGTTTTTATCTGGTGTTTGTACTCATAAACAGCAGATGAAAAACTGGAAAAACATCGATGTTTTTGCAACGATGTTACCGATGGTGTTATCGATATTCGATGGTAAACATCGATGGTTGACCTATCGATGCTCATCCCTATTCAACATGTACATCTGCCTCCAGTTACCAACTACTGAGTACTGATCGCCTATATTTTGGCGTGTGACGTGCGGTCGGTTGTTCCCGCCTGCCCTGTCCCCTCCCCCGCCTCCTAGTGTAGTGAGCGTGAGCGACAGTCTGTGTGAGTGAGACAGAGACATTTGTTGTTATGCTGGAGTCTTGACCTTCACCCCCTAACCTAAACCTCACAAGTAACAACGTGCAGTGCCAGTGCGAGTGCGGGCGCCGGGCGGTCGGTCATCGACTTCCTGATTCTGTGATTTACGACATGCGTGTCTGTAGTACTAGTTCTTACATAGTTTCAAGTTTCGTTTTTGCCGTGTTTAGCTACCAAAGGTAAGTGGTACTCATTGATGTATTTTTATTAGTAGGCCTATACATTACTTTAGATTTAGACACTGTTGTGTTGTGAAGCAAAATAATGCTAAGACACTGTTGTGTTGTGAAGCAAAAATAAAATGCTAAGAGAACTACAAATTATTGTCCATCCTATTATCCTATTATTATTTACTGAGTTTAGAAGTCTCAAGTCTTAACTCTATATTTAAAATAAAGAAGTGCTTATTGGAGTCTCATTCAACAACTCAACATTAGATTGCATTTAAGCTGCATGCTGTTATTATTTTTTTAGCGTTAGGTATTTCAATGCTGGTGTTGGTTTTAAAAACTTGTTTTCTCGCTGTCTTACTTATTTTAGATAACGAATTAAAAATTCTTCAATGCACACATTTTTTATTTTTATTAGCCTTTAGATACAAGAGTAATAAATTAATTGTAATACCTAAACAAATTAGTTTTTTACTATTGTTTATGAAATCGAATCCGTGAACCACTATTGCCTATACACAAAATAAGACTTTCCATGTAATGTTCAAATTTGAAGCAAAATTATGTGGTGCAATCTGTTGATAAGGATAGTCAATGGTTTCACTGTTTGAAGTCTACTCGACACATGTTAACATAGACGTAAAGAGTAAAAGCAGGGAACCGCTCCAGTTCTTGCCGACACGAAAATATCGTACCCTCCCGGATTTTATTGTACCCGCCCCTCTATAACTAAATAGAAGCAGGGAACCGTTCTTGTTCATTACGCCACGAAATAATCGTGCTCTTTAAATGCTGTTTGAATTCTTTCTGATTACAGTATTTATTCGCGGTTCTGTTATTTGAGAAAGATATGTCACTGTAGTAGAAGATGTAAAATTTTATTTTCATTAAAAATATTATACTCTGATGTAGAATGGTGGCCTCAATATATAGTCGATTTTTAACTGAAAGCCGCTGGAGCTCGGCCCTACCTGCGAGTGAGCCGACCCACGCACACACACACACCATCACCCAAATCGCCTAAAAGCCCCGATCCCCTCCACTACCTAGAAATATAACATATGTTGTATGATACCTCAAAGTAGCAAATCATTTTAGATATACTGTAAAATGCTTAGTGTTAGTAAATTTGTTGTTTAATTCCATGTAAAATGAGTCCAAATACGAAATTATTACAAAATGAAATAGTAGAAAAATATTCGTAACTTCTACATTTTGCAAGCAAAAAATATATTGTTTGGTATCATTTTACTTAACATTTTGAGCTGAAGCCAAAAGCATTAACCGATTCTATCAACGATAGTAAAATTAAAGAAAAATGATAGATAATTTCTTTTAGCCAGTGATGAGTCACACGACAGGTGTCTGTTCCGTCCTAATCCCTTGCGTGTGTGTGTGTGAGAGAGAGGCCTGCGTGTGTGTGAGTAGGGTCGACGACCCTTCAGCCAGCCGCGTTCCCTGAACAATCATACTACATATAAATTTGTATTCATTTTTGTAACCAACTTCAATTATTGGAGATGCATGGAACGCAATATGGTATCTCGTTACGTAATGAACTGCTTATCGCGAGCTTTAGGGGAATCCAAGTTTTTAATACCAAGTGGCTAAATAATTTTAGATACGTATTTGACGCGATTTTCTTTTTATTTCAGATAACCATGTCTCTATCAAAGCCGAGTACAACAACTTTTCGATCCTCATATATTTTGGACTTTCCCTGGGTAAAGGAAGATCCACGTTCAAATACTTCCGCATTATGTACTTGGTGCAAAACTACCATTAACATTGCTAGCATGGGAAAAACCGCCCTGAAAAGCCATTCTAAGTCAGCAAAACATTGTTTGAACGAGAAAAACCGGGAAAAATGTTTGAAAATTGGGATGTTTTTTGAAATTCTGATGATAAACGTAATGAAGCCAGCACCTCTTCTCTCCATACGGATACAGCCACTGTTAGTGACCAAGTTACTGATCCTGGCCCTTCTACACAATCCACTGCCTTGCCACAGACCTCGCCCCACAGTACACCAGAAGATCAGCTAGCTCGAAGAAATACTCCTGCCCTAAAACATTTCTTGTTCTCAGAATCCGTTACAAAATCCGAGATATTTTGGTCTATGCAGATAGTTCTCAATCATATATCTTTCAGAACTGCAGCCAAACTAGCCGCTGGGTTTAGTAAGCAATTTCCAGATAGCGAAATAGCTGGGAAAATCAAGCTACAGAGAACTAAAATAGGGTACACCATTGTGTTTGGACTTGCACCGTACTTCCGGCGGCAGCTGGAGTCGTCATTGAAAGATGCGTCATACATTGTTGTTTGTTTTGATGAAGCGCTGAATAAAGTGTCCCAAAAACAACAAATGGACAAACACCTTAGATTTTCC
This sequence comes from Macrosteles quadrilineatus, assembly GCF_028750875.1. NCBI lineage: Eukaryota > Metazoa > Arthropoda > Insecta > Hemiptera > Cicadellidae > Macrosteles > Macrosteles quadrilineatus. The sequence goes on from NW_026542606.1 coordinate 2,665,540, forward strand.
AAAAAATCCCAGATTGAAACGCACTACTTTTCCTCTGTTTTCTTAGGAAATTCGAAAGCCTCTGACTTGTTGGATGCCTTGACTGGCATATTACCGAAAGATTATCTAAAAAAAGTCATTCAAGTATCAATGGATGGTCCTAACGTGAATTTGAAAATGCTAACAGAATTAGAGACCTATCTAAAAGAAATACCGGACAGTCACTTATTGCTAAACATAGGAACTTGTGGCCTTCACACATTGCACAATGCATTTAAAGTTGGAATAAATAGCACAGGATGGGAAATAATCACTTTTTTACGTGCTTTGTATAATCTATTTAAAAACTCACCTGCCAGAAGGTCTGAATATGTACGGCTATCAGGATCTAAATTGTTTCCTCTTCAATTTTGTGCAGTAAGATGGGTTGAAAGTGGACCTGTAGCAGAAAGGGCATTGAAAATCTTGCCCAACGTAATTAAGTACGTAACAGAAACGACTAAAGAACCCAATTCCTACAGCTTCAAGGTTGTGAAGGAAAAGATTAAAGATAAAATGTTGATGCCTAAACTCGCATTCTTTTCATCTATGGCCTCAATGATAGAGCCGTTTCTTCGTGAATTCCAAGGAGACCAGCCGATGGCACCTTTTTTGTACCAAGAATTAAATTCACTAGTGTTATCGTTTATGGAAAGAATTGTAAAGGAAGATGTTTTGAAAAGTGCTAAAAACAGAGCAGAAAAAATCCAGCTTACTAATGACAATCTGAAACCTGCCAAAACTATAGATATAGGCTTTGCTACACGTGATGCCCTCAGAAACTCAGGCGAAAAAACACAATTGGATGTATTAACCTTCTGAAATGAATGTAGAACGGCTATTGTAGCCATGACGAAGAAACTCATGGAAAAATCTCCACTGCATTATAGTTTGACAAAATACATTTCTTGTTTGGACCCAGGAACAATTGGTTTCGATAGAGCACTTGCTGAGGTTAGATTGACAAACTGCTTGGAGTCTTTTGTTTCAAAAAATCTAATTTCTGGAATAAAAGCCGACTGTATTAAGAAGCAATATAGAGAAGTATTCCTCTCTGAAGAAACTATGCAACTGTGCAAGAAGTACAAAAGAAACCAGGTCCGATTGGACAAGTTTTTGTTTGAGATTATTTCCAATAACGGAGGGACAGAACAGTACAAACATCTGACTGAATTTTGTTCAATTATTTTGACACTGTCTCACGGAAACTCCACCGTGGAGCGAGGTTTTTCTATCAACTCCGAATGCATTGTAGAAAACCTGAAAGAGGAGAGTCTGGTCGCTTTGCGCCAAGTTTATGATGGGATAAACACAGCTGGTGTCCCGGTAGAGCAATTTGAAATTACTAAGGAGCTCGTGCATTGTGCAAGAAACGCTCACTCACTTTATACAGAACATTTAAGAAAAAAGGAAGAAGAAGTCGGTGAAGAGGAAAAAGCAAAAAAACTTAAAAGGAAAGCTGAACTGGAAAAAAAAGAACTGGAAGAGAAGAAAGCAAGAATCATAGAAGATGCAAGAAAACAGGCAGCTCTACTAGACGAAAAAATTGCCAATTTGAATAAATAAGTTTAGGATTGTATATTTTGTGGATTCTATATTGTGTACATATTAAGTTTTTTAAAATCGTGTTCTAATAACGTTACTCTAGGACAAATGAGTAAATCATTGACAGCTTACATTTTTTTATAAGTTGCGTTTATTTTTCAATTAAGTGTGATTTAAGTGTTTTATATAAACTATTTAAAAGTCTTAAACATCTTTTCCTCTGCCACAAACGTGGAATCAACTACATCATACTTGTAAGTATAATTTGTATGTTTATTTTGCATGTTCTTTTTCTACTGGTACATATAATTGTTTTTTTAGAACTTTTAATAACTCACTAATTAACAGTTATTATTTTATATTTTAGTATTTTTTGTTCATGTAAAGTACCATGTCTTGAATTATTAACTATCATACTATACACACGTTATTAATTTACTATCGTATGTATATTAGCACATCAGTATTCATTTCAATATTTATTTGCATGAATTGTTACGGGGTGGGAGCTATTTGACAGACGCAACATTCTTACTACGTTTTACTCAGATAATTGGGGTCGGTGCTCGATGTGGCGGGAGGAGGGTGCGAGGAGGGAGGGTAATTGACCTTGACAGCCGGCAGTATCCGGGCGGGCGGGCGTCGGGCAATACGATCAGAAACTGTACAATGTACAACATAACCACTATGTCCGCGTCAGTTCCGTGCTGAATTGTGCGAATGAGTTGGTAGTTTTTTTTTATTTCAGCTCTTATTAAAATGCGTCTTTACGAAATTAGTAAATTTAGCAGTATATTTTCATCTGTTGGTATGAAAATAGGACTTCAATACGCCCTGGAATTCCTTGAAAAATACCCGGGAAAACCGGGAAAAAACCGGGAATAAAAAAATCTGTTTTGAGTGGCCACCCTGTTTTTTCATAACGGTATGAAACATGCTCAGACATGCAGTTTTTGAGTAATTTAAGTTAAACAAATTCAAATGGCCGCCATTTTGAAATTTTAAATTGAATCAAGATGAATTTTGAAGAAATGAACATGAATCAAGAAATGAACATTGGTCTTTTCTAGCTTAACCTATATACCAAGTTTTATAAAGATCGGTTGAAAACGTCAAAAATAAAAAAGTTTATGAAAAAATACAAAATGGCAGATATCTGGTTAACAAAGCGATTTTGGAAAAAATGTTATTCTTGATTTTCTCTTTATTTTGACCCAAGGAATCACTAGGTAAAATATGTCCCCACCTTTTTTGAACACCCTGTATATCATTAAAACACAAATCAAATCAAAACTTCTTTATTTAATAAGAATTTAAACTTCTTTATTAAAACGTACTTATTACATTAAATAGTGTCAAATAATGCTTGAGCCTATTTTCAAATTATGATACAGATTATTGGATCAATGTAATGTATTACAGAAAATAATAATACAGTAGACCCTCTCTAATCTGGCACTGCACCACCCCGGCACTCCAGTAATCTGGTGTCTTTTGACGGGTGAGGGCTTCCGAGATCCTGGCAAAATTCTGACTATCTCCGGCGGCCATATAGACATCATCATCTACTCCCGCGGTCACGGAAACGTCATCATCGTCTTTCGCGATAGCGGCAAAATCATGAACATCTTCTGCGGCCGTTTAGTCTTCATAATCTACTCCCGGGGTCATTGAAACATCATTGTCGTCTTGCACGATCACGGCAAAATCATGAACATCTCCCGCGGTCATCTAGACATTATCGTTGTCTTCCGCGGCCATGTAAACATCCTTATTCACTCCCGCAGTCAAGAAACGTCATTGTGGTCTTGTACGATTGTGGCAAAATCATGAACATCTCCCGTGGACGTCTAGACGTTATCACAACTCTCGTGGTCACGGAAACGTCCTTGTCGTCATGCCCGTTCAATAGCGGTTTGAGATAACGTGATCTTTTGGAGACATGCTTTAAGTTCATTTTAAAAGTTTTTATTGATACACTCCAGTAATCCGTCCGGCATTTTCACTAATCCATTTTTAGTTTCCACTTATCACGGTCCTATATCTGCCGGATTACTGAAAATCTACTGTCATAACAATTCAAAGACTGCTACTTTTAAATTGTTTAACTAGGCCCTAAGTTATTTTTGCACTTATTCATCTAAGGAGTAAAAAAATTAATTTATAAAAAATTCTTAACTTTTATTTTTATTTTCTTAAGATTCCTTCCTAATGTTTGTTGGTAGTGGAAATAAAAATGTAGTGCCCATGAAACTAGCCTTCTTTAGAAAAAAAAAAACAAGATTGTGTGGCTCAACTGGTTTACCTTTTACCCCCACGGGCCGATTAGATCGGACTTACCTGATGTCGTGAAAACCGCCACGGACCGATCTCATCGGCTCGCAAATTTGACGCGAAGACCGCCGCGGGCCGATATGATCGTCGCTGCAGTTCAGTGCGAGAAACGCCACAGGCCGATTAGATTGTATTTTTATTACTGCGCGGTTATTTATAGACCGATTTCCATTAATTTCATGTCTTGTAAAAGGCTTGGAATCATTATAAATGGCTGTTCTTTTTGTTTTTATTGTTAAAGGTAGTTTTTACAATATACTAACGTGTAAAGTCGTTTCGATCAAGTAGGCCGTGGCCTCGCGCCAAATGTCTTGGTGCCACGCTGTCTACGCCACCTGACGTTGGCGGCATTTCTGTCATTGTCTTACTGTTTACTGCTGTATGTGGTCAGTGATGTTGTGATTTCGCCTTTTGTTAGTTATAACAAAGTTTTATGGTAATTTTTATATTGTGCTAGTGTTAGAAATGAGTAACAAAAGGTGCCCCGCTTTGCCCTTAAGTGAAAATACACTTGTGAACCAGATAGTTGCGAGTGGATACGAGGTACTTAGTGACAATGAAGACCGTGATTCCCTTCTTGACGATATATCGTCTTCCGACTCTGAAGACATTGTGGATGATACAGATGAAGATCCGACGTATGATCCGGATCCGCAACAAACTCGTTTAGAATCCCTGTTATCTCTGAACATGGATCGTGGGCGTAGGCCTATAGGTTTCGATATAAATTTACCTGGACCTTCAGGCGGTTTAGTGTCCCAACGATCTGAGGAAAATCAAACCATGGCATTAGATAGGCTTCCAGATGTTGCAACGCATAGCAGTTCAGATGAGGACGACCCAGGCATTCTAGAGAATATGCAACGCATTGAAAATCGGTCGATCGTTCGAGGAAGAGGACAAGGTTCTAGCATTGGACGTGGACGTGGTCGAGTACGAGTACGTGTACGTGGACGTGGACGTAATCAAAATGGACCTACAGGACCCAGAGTACCAGCACAAACTTCTGATTGTGAAAGTAGTGAGTGGGAGGAAATAGAAGATGGTCAAGATCCTGGATATCCTGAAATGTTTCCTTTTTCGGAAATGGCCGGACCCAGACATTGTCCCCCCGAAACTCCAGCCCAATAGCTTACTTCTATTTATTTTAGCGAATTTCCCATATAGGGAATAAGCTATTACCGTAGGTCTCATGGTAAGACCTAGACCCGGGACCGATTTACTTTTTCGTTTTGAGGTCCCCAGAGGCCAAAAACACCATCCGTTCAAATTCATATATAAATATATTCATATATTCATATATAAATTATATATATGTGTCCGTTAGCGCGATAACTCGAGCAAAATTGATCCGATATTGATGAAATTTGGTACAAACGTGTAAACCTACATTTATTCGAACGAGTTCGCGAACCAGCATAATTGGACCATGGGATCAGGGGTTTATGGGAGGTTTTATGGGGTAAAAATGGGTTTTTCTCATTTTTGACCCTAAAAACTTTAAATTTCTAAATTTCTCTCTAGACCATTTTGAAGAGCTTAAAAAAACAAATAATTTAGTATATTGAAGTGTTTTTGAATGTTCATTGACTACGGAGAAAATTAAAAAAAATTGTAAATTTAAAATTCTCATGTTATTCTTATGGAGAATAAATTAACTGTTCTAGTTTGCTTGTTTATTTGGTTTATTTCATACTAAGCTATCAATATTTCAATTGAAAAAACACACCTCAACATCTTCCCCGTAGCAGCAAACCTAACTACTCACTAAAATTAATGTTATTTAAAAATGGAAATAAATCTGAAAATTTATAGGGAATATTTTAGTAGAAATCAAGCCGGGTAAATGGAAATTCGCTTAGTATGCAGGTTTGCTGCGACGGGGGTATTTTACCAATGTGCTGTTGAACACATTTGCAGTAGAAACTAACAAAAATGCACTAGGGTATTTGAGTTCTCGTGAGGGCAATAAAAGCCCCAGAAGCCAACTGCGATCTTGGGTAAACACAAGCGTGGAAGAAATGAAAGGTTTCATTTCTGTAATCCTAAACATGGGAATCATTAAAAAACCGACTGTCAAGAGTTACTGGTTTACCAGTTCTTCCCAATCTAACTCCTGGTTTAGCAAGTTATTCAGTTGAAACAGATTCAAAATTTTATTGAAGTTTTTTCATCTGGTTGACCCAAACACCCTCCCAAATCAGAATGAGCCGAACTACGACCCATGTGGGCGTTTTCAACCGCTAATTGACCATTGCAACCGTCTTTTTCGCCTTTACTATATCCCTTATGAAAAATTGTCAGTGGATGAATCCTTGGTGGGGACAAAAAAACGGATCGCCATGACACAGTATATCCCCAAAAAGAAGCACCATCGGTGGGGCATAAAACTTTGGGTCCTGTGCGATGCTCTAACCAAATATTGCTCACAGTTTTACTGCTACAAGGGTGCTAGGTTCGAAACCGACCGTGCAAGGATAGATAAATATGGATTAGGGGCGACAGTCGTGGTAAAACTACTCGAGATGGCAAATCTTCTGAACAATGGCTATCATTTGTATTTAGACAATTTTTTTGTTACAAAAAAACTTGCCAGATATTTGTACAGCAAATCTACATACCTAACCGGAACACAAAGGTTGGATCGCAAGGGTATTCCTCGCCAACTCAAAGAAAAGTACCCAGTTGGTAAAAAGGTTTATGTGAGGAAGGGAGCGGTTTTTCAGATGGCATTCCGGGAGAAAGCTACTAACAAATCTCAATTTATTCTACTGTCAACAAAATCTGTGGCAAGGAACGTAAGATATGCAATACGAAGATCTGGCAGGGTTGTGATCAAAAATAAACATCGTCTACCAATATAATAATGAAATAGGGGGAATAGACGGGACGGATCAAATGTTGTATACGCATTTGGATGAAAGGAGATGTATGAAACATTGGAAGAAGGTTATTTTTAATATATTTGGCCGAATGATACTTAATGCCTACGTGTTATACAAACAAAACACTGACAAGCCTGTTTCCCGACTACAATTTCAAATCTCCATAATCGAGGCCATGGCAGATGAATGGCTGACAGCCAAAAACGCCGCAAATGTTCATGGTGGTGATGGCGGCGGGGATGGTCCCAGAAACAAGGTTTTGGGGTGGAAAAACTCGAAGGACACAAGGAAAAAATATGCTGTGTATGTAGTGGCAAAAATAACCCAGAAGGCAAGAGAAGACGCAGCAGAACCGTATGTGTCAAAGGCCGGTTGCCATTTGGATTGTCTGCCCCGTCATAAGGGTCAACAATGTAAATATTAATCAAATTTGTTCATTTTACTCTTTAAAAACTGGTTGTGTGTTCCTTTAATTTGTGTGTGTGTCATTTAACTCCCTGGACATAGAAACATAGAAACTTCAACTCCAGGAATATTTTGGTGAGTTTCAGCAAAATAGTTTTCAAAACTATTTAGAATTATAATTTAATTTTATAGTTCTATGAGGAAGCTTGTTTTTAACTTGAAAATATTTCTAGATGTAATAATTTCACGTAAAAAACTGCAATGGCTTAATTGTTACAGAGCAATAAATTGTACCTAGCAAATATTCCAAAAATGCCTTTTTGTGAAAAATACACCTTTTGTTATTTTTTAATAGTATATCTTTATTTATGAATATATCTTCTTAGAACTGTTGTGGTCTCATAAGATAATTATGTTTCCAAAAATGTATAGTTTATGCATAAAAAAGTTATATATATACACGTTTTAAAATTTTAAAATTGAAATTTTATATTAAATTTACAATTTTTTTAAAACTTGCTCATATTAATTAAACTAAAAAGTGGTATAAGCTTTCCAAACTATATATGTACATGTAGAACAGTTAAAGACAAACAAAAAAAAAAAATTAAAGGTCTAGCTATTATTTACGCGGAGTTATGATCGTTTCAATAGATGTCGGCAAATTAGTGGATTTCGCTGCGGCGATTCTCAGTCGTGTCGCCAGCTGTTGGGTTGGCAACCTTCAGACAGTCAGCTGACATAGCGCTCGGTGGTCTTCGCGCGCAATGTTGCATATGTCCGTGGCGGTAAAAGGGTTAATCTAGTGTTGTGTTTATGATTTTTTTAAGGCATTATGTGATTTGCTTTAGTGTACATCAGGGTTTCAAAAATATACACATCATATACTATTAAAATACCCAATTTGGAAAAACATTCTTTAACAGACTGTTATGGGTTTGAATTAAAAATTATCTTGATTGCTTTTTCCTTTTTGAAAAAAAAATTCTGATCGGAATCTTTGTTTGAGGTAGCTATATATATTGCAATACAGTATGACAAGTTTATAAGGGAGTTTATAAGAGCCAAGTATGGTAAAATATCCATATTGCAAACTCGGCTCATCTGTTGCAATGTATAGCACTCAGACGACATCTTGTCAACATGGTTGACACAACAAACAATGTGTTTATTCCATGTTAGATGCTGGTCTAATATTAGCCCAAGAAAAAATGTATTGCCATCAATCTGATTTAGTTTTGTATAATTTAAGAATAAATTTTAGCGAAATTTCCCCTATAGGTAATAAGCTATTACCGTAGTACTCATGGTAAGACTTGGATCCGGGACCGGTTTACTTTTTCATTTTGAGGTCCCTAGAGGCCAAAAACACCATCCGTTCAAATTCACACACATATATATATATATATATTTACATACGTGTCAGTTAGCCCGATAACTCGAGCAAAAATCATCTAATTTTTATGAAATTTGGTACAAACGTGTAAACCTAAGTTTATTCCAACGAGTTCGCGAAACAGCATGATCAGACTATGGGAACAGTGGTTCATGGGGAGTTTTATGGGGTAAAAATTGGTACTTAAACTTAAAATTTAGCATTTTCTTTTCAAACCATTTTGTAGAGCTTAAAAAAAAAATTATCTAAATATATAAAAGGCAAAGCCCTCACTGACTGACTGACTGACTCACTCACTCATCACTAATTCTCACACTTCCCATTTACCTAGGAGGCTGAAATTCGGTACACCGATTCTTTGGGCATTGAATAGGAAAACTAAGTAGTTTGTATTCTGATCGGGCTTTCGGGCTCCGCCCCAGTGGCTCTGGAGTTTCCCATGTTAACCTTATGATTTTTCATATTTAAAAGGAATTTCTTAATAGCTGTTTCAATTAAACAAGTTGGTTCTGTTCTATGATGTTCAATAGCATTAAAGTTACAAGGATTACCAACAGGGTGCAGCACTATTATTTTTTTTAATTTATGACTACAGCCAATTTGCAACCAAAAGGTGAGTGAGCGTAGCGAACAAACTTCAACCAGGACGTGATTGAGCCATGCGAACGAGCTCACTTATGAAGTAAAAAGGGGCAAAGCCCGCGGATACAGCTAGTTAAATATATAGATGTCACCTATCACTTCCGTCGTCTTCATATGTGAGCAGACGTAAATAACTCTGAGCGCAGGGCTGCCACTCTCACAATCTATATTTCTTCCTCTTCAAAATGACATATTATATCACTAGTAATAATAACTTACAGTGTATGTAATTCGTATTTTCCACATCGTCACCTGACGACCATTGGCCATTTGTTAAAAATTTCGAAAACAGCTGTTTTCATAAAATCGTACCGGTTGTGCAATCAATATTTCGTTCTAAATATTACTACCACAATGAAGATAAAATCAATGGCTATCCAGTGGTACCACCCGCAACATCCCACGACGAAAATTATCCGAGCAGGGTAATGCCAAACAAGACGTGTTTTGCCAGTTCCCAAGTGTCTGCTGCAAAAGTCGTGCCGCGCCAAAAATTCATATGATTTCTAATCGTCGTGACATTGTTATATACCTGCTACAGGGTTTGTTTATGTAATAAAATGAAAGTTCAGAATGTGATCTTTCGAATGGTAAATATATTATTCTCATCTGAGTAGATTGTTAGTGTTTTTTTTACCGCTAAAAAAATTTCGGCCCAGATCGTCACCAGACGACTTTGGCCATTCTAAGCATCAACGCCAGATCGTCACCAGACGACAATCGGCCACTGCTAGGGTTAAAGTTTGAAAAGTTGGTTGTATACTACGTTTTCTATTATAAAAAAAAAAAAAACTGAAAACAATAAAATTGGTCTATAGCTTGAGGGGGTCCATTGGACATTAAATTGTTATCATTTAGTAATAAGTCAAATCTTTCATGGTTGGCTTAAGCCATTTCCATAATTTCCTGTTAGTTTATGGAACTAGATTTTGAATATGTCATTATTAGGAGAAAACATAATGACAATACACGATGACAATTTTAACACATAATGATAATTTTAAAAATTACAAAAAAAAATAGGCCTTTCAATAATGACAGTGTAATATTGAGTTTTAAATTTCCTTAACATACCAATTACACAAAATGGATGGTTCTGTTTCAGATTTTTTAGTTACCAATACTGATATGGATGTATCACCAGCACCAGATCCTTATGAAAGTGATGGTGAGTTTAAAACAACTAAGGAGCAGAAAAATTATTCAGCTGTTTCAAATATTAGTCTAAATTCAAACTGTAAACAAACATTTTCTCCCTAAGAATAATATAGGAACTTTGAAGGCCACTGATATAGAGCCCTGATGGAATGTTAAAGATTTTTCGGTTTATAGCAAATCTGCAGGCCACGACCTATCCAATTACACCTTAAACATGGTCATCAGATGCTTGGCAGCTTCAAAACAATTTACCACAAAATTCATGTTGGCCTATTAATTATGTAGAAGATTAGGGGAATTAGTAGCAACTATTTTTACTGACACAAGATTTGTTCTGATGCTTAAAAACATAATTTTTTTCATGCAACACAGCTTGTGTCATTTAGTCAGGAAGAAAAATTCTATTACCAGTAGCTAAAAACTTAAATTTTAAAAAGGAGTTTGTAAGTATTATAAACTGTTAAAATTCTTGTATTTAATTCATATGTTTGACACCAACAACAGTGTAATTTAATTTTTTCTCATTATTATTGATCTAAAAAATACAAAAATATATACGTCTCCCGTCTAATAACACTTGCAATAAGATATTTACACTTAAAAAGCTGGCTGAATAAAGTTTCTGATTTCAATTTTTATACTTCTGTGTGTAGATCAATTATGATAGAATACATAGTTTTGTTTCAAGTTTTGTCTGTTGGTAACGCACTGCATAATTTATCGTGAATTAATAATTTTAACTAAGGAATAAATAATTGCAATCGTGATGCTTAGAACTATTACGATTAAGTACTTTGTTACCTCTTTATTACTTGAAAGAGTATTACTGAGGACAAGCATTAACAAAAGTTAAACTATGCATAAGCAGTAAGCACAGAGAAGTGAGGTACAGAGGAAACAAGCTTATGGGAAGACTGTGCACTTTCAGATCTGGTATGTTGTGCCGTTAATATACTTGTGACGACCAAGGAAGAGACTAGGCAGCGAGCACTCTGGATTTTTCTCCGCTGTGGTATATGAGAGCGAGAGGGACTTTGCTCTAGACACCAGTGACTAGTGCGAGACACCATTAAGTGTTCCATTGAATGTTTCCTCTTTACCCTTTTTATCTGTATCATAGGCTATATCTTGTTATCTACAGGTCTTCCCATATAAAATCAGGCTGATTTCATGAGCTTTAAAATAGTTGAATTGACTAAAAGACCAGTAGAATCCCGCCGTTCCTAACCCTAATATTTCAATTATCTGCCTATTTCAAACTATAGTTTGTAAATTATTTAATTTTTGTAGTAGATAGTACAATCTTAACTACTTTACCGTGTACATCATTGAAACTAGCGATGTCCTTGCAAATGTCGGAAAAGCTCACAATGTCGTCACAAACATCAAAAGAGCTAGCAATATCACCATAAACTTCCCCGAAGTTAGCAGTATCACACAAGTCAGCAATGTCTATTCCATGAGCCACTGGCAATAACACTATAAACTTTAAAGATTCAAGCGATGATTTCGCAATCTTCAGCAAGGTTGTCAATGTGACACGAATGTTGAAGATGTCAGTGATGTTGCTTGATATTTCCTAAAATAAAGTGATGGTATTTCCTATAGAAAAAATACTATCAAAATCTCCTTGACCGGTAGAATTTAGTGATACCACAAATGTTGGTTGGCCTAATTTGCAATGTTGCCACAAACGTGAACAGTGGAGAATCTGGCGATGATATGACAACAGTGAACATTGCTGATGTTAGTTATGTCCTTGTGAAGCTTTTAATACACTTAAATGCTAGGGCAGCATCATCATCATCTCTCCTGATAGCAGCCATTACACCCACACATTTTGCGCTGGTAGCTACATAAACATCAACTGTAATTTTGCCCTAGATATGTTAATATTATTTCAGAAATCTAGTTATTACAAACAGGTTTATGTTCCAGTAAGTTCAGAATAACAGGACTCTACGATATTATTGAATGAAAACTAAAGCCATATCTATTTGTGGTGCAGGGTTAACATGGTTTCTTTTGGACAGTGATTGTATTCTTTTAGAAAGTGGTTTAAAAACCAATATTATGCATTTTATCAATTTTGGAACAATTTCAGCAAATTCACCATTTTTAAGGCTGAGCCCTCCTCTCAACAGTTTGGACTACAGCTTCAATCTGGCTGACAACGAAGGTGTCTCTGACCTATTTGATGTTCCAACAGTGAAGAAATAGCCAAACGCATTCCTAACCATCAACTATGTGATATACGAACAGTCAATTACCTATTTTTTATGTGTCATATTGAAGTGTTAACATTGAATTGACAATAGGTGTTTGTAACCTGAGTAATGAACCCAAGGACCAACATTTTTTTTAAATGTAACTGTGTAAGTCTGGAAAAATTACATTATAAAATCTATTACCATATGTAAGTAAACTATGTCTGCCTGTACATAAATGAGTGTGCCAGTGAATGTCCGTTTCATATAAAACACAGATATTTGTTTTGTCTAGTCAATAACAAACGTTCTTAACATCTTCAATGCTGAATAATAAAAATGATTTATGTGCGATCACTTGTATTTTTCAACACTGTTTGAACATGAGATATTAAGCTTTATTATTAGGAATTTCAGGAGAATACGGACAAGACATTTAAACCATTCTTTACATTGTAGCTTAATTGTCTATTTTCTCATGCCAGATACAAGTGGAAACTAAAGCTTAAACGGTTATTCACTGGTGCTCTCACTATATTTAGTGACTAAAGTAGTTCTTTTAATCCCTCGAGAGACAAGAATATTAGCTGGATTATTGTTATTGGAATTTATTTGTGTTCATCCTAGTGTTACATTTTAACTTCACTTTAATAGATATCCCGTTATCGATATTTAAGAATAGTTATAATAAAAAAATGTTTTAGCAATTTTAACTGATAAGTAACTTTTTTAACCTGATGCACATAACTTTTTTAAACTATCACCTGATGTAAAACAGTATGTGTAATTAGCTGGGTTAGCCTTCTTTTACACCAGTGCGGTCCAGGCCTGTCCCGTATCGAACGAAACTGTTTTGACTATGGAATCTTATGGGAACTTTCACACTATCGTGCGGTTCCTGGACGAGCCTAAAATTCAATGCGGGCTCTCAGAGGATGGTTAGTATTTAGTACATTAGCTCTTACCTATGCTTTTACACTTATGCTTTCCGGGCTGATTTGCCTAGGATGTAAATCAGTACTTAAGTTTTGCTACTCTGTCCATCAATGGCTAAGTGCAGTTGGTTTTTCAGTTTTTTTTTTTGAATTTCCCATAAAGGTAATAAGCTATTACCGTAGGTCTCATAATAAGACCATTAAGACCTTATCATGATTATGGAACTGGGATCACTTTAATTTTTCGTGTTGAGGTCCCCAGAGGTGAAAAACAATCAGTTCAAATTCATATATATATATATCCTTATATATAGAGAAAAGAATTTATTTATAAAAATAAATACCTCTGCCTTAAACAATAAGGTTGCCAATGACACAGAAAAATAGTACACATAAAATATCTAAGGATTATACAGCTATAAGACTGATTAATTTTGATGTTTGCCATATAGATGATTTCTCATTATAGTCAATGAACCTCTTAATGTTTCATGAATAATAATTTTCAAAAAGGATCTGTCCAAATCATATTGTTTCCAAAAGTTCACAAAAAATTTTGATAATGTTACTCTAGAACCAATAAACAATCCAATCACCTCAATTTTTGAAATTTTAAAATTTTGCTTGAAATATTCAAAGGTAGAATCATAATTTTTTTTCTTTTCTTCATTTACTTTGTTAGCTTGATTTATGTTTGTTTCAAATCGAATTGTAGGATCGAGAATTATGCCTTTGTTAGTATCTCTCTCAATCAATAAAATATCTACACTTCTGGTGCTTCCGTTAGAAGAAAGACAGTGTACTTCTTCTTGCACTTCCCATGTATTATACCTTTTTCGGAAGGTATTTGCTATGATACTTCTTATTTTGTGGTGCCTTGTGTTTCTTAGAAGTTCACCAAACGGACAGAAGCCAAGGGCATGTGCAAGGGTTTCAATCTCACCACAGGCATGCCTGCAGCGGTTATTGCCCTGACTTCTGCCGTGGAGAACACACACTGGCACCACATTTGCAATCATTTTTATACTGTCTTCCCACTCAGATTCTGACAAGCCTTCTTTATTAATAATACTTTTATTTCCCGGAGTATAGTCCTTGAAAAGTTCAACACCTTTACCCTTCTGTTTTAAGCTTTTCCAATTTTCAAACTCTTGTTCTCTTTAGTCATTTCTTAATTTTTGGGTATTTATTGTTTGATTACGATCAATTTCTTCTAGGTGTAATTTTTTTAAACAAATTGTTTCTATCCGTTTAAATTTGTCTTCATTTATTGTATAACAATTTTAACCCGTCTGAGTATTTGTATAGAATTAAGTTGCTGAATATATGCTTCCCATTGAGCCTTGATTAATCCAAGTCCTTTATATTTTTTTGGGCTATATAACATAAAATCTGGAGTGTCAGTTGGTAAGCTTAATATTTCTTTAACACTACTTTTAACCAGTTTGTCTAAGTCAGTTAAAAATGCTACTGGTAATTTATGGAGTGGAGCATTTTGAAATGGATATATTAACGTTGGCCATATACATTGATTAATTATATTAAACTTTTGGCTTGACAAAAGTAATGTAGTCGATGTTAGTCTTTCTAATTGGGATTTGAATTGTTTAATTATTCTCTCCTTATTAAAAACGATCCCTTGGGAAAAGTTAACACCTAAATACTTTATGTTTTCACTATCTGAAATACTTTTTATGAACAAGTTTTCATCTAACCAGATATTACTTTCAACTAGAAGCCCTTTTTCAATCACGATAGACTGACATTGGTTGGGGTTTATTTCTAGTCCGATCGAATTAAGTAAATTAATGGCCATTGAAGTAAGGGTTGCAACACTTTGTTTGTCTTTACCAATAATAACTAAATCATCAGCAAATCCCATTATGGTTAGTCTATCTAAATCCGGCAGAAGTTCGTATCCGTACGCCATTTGAACTTCTTTTTCACTTAGTTCATTTAAAATGAAATCTGTGCACAAATTATACAGCATAGGGGATAAAGGTGCTCCTTGTAGTAACCCTCGTTTGAAGGGAATCGCTTTTGTTTTACTTCCACCAGTTTCAATAATAGTTTGGTTGTCTAACTGAAGATTTGCTATCAAAGTTTTTAACTTCCTAGGAATGTTATGTGATTCTAGCGTTTTAACTAGGTGTTCGTGCCCAACACAATCATAAGCTTTGTTAATATCTAGAAAAACCAATGAAACTTCTTTTTCCTCTGTCTTAGCTTTTGTTAAAATTGAGTTCACTATTTCTACATTGATTGTTGTTCCTGGTGTACTAGTAAAACCTCTTTGGTTTGGGTTAAAACGTATATGACCTCTCAGTCTTTTGTCTAGAACTCTTTCAACACTTCTTCGTAAGACAGAGCAAGTTTTTAGCATCTTTAACGTCACCTCCTTTGTAAATTAAAACTGTTCTTGCAAGTTTAAAACAATCAGGGACCCAACCTTTTAGCATCATGATTGTACATATCTTTGCCAAAATAACCGACACTTTCTTACATTTTATGACTCTCATTAACACTTTGTCTACACCAGGAGAAGTGTCAACAGTAATTGATTTCATAGCATTCATCATTTCTTCAGCAGTGACAATTATTTCTTCAAAGTCTTCTTCTTCATTAAAAGTAGTGGAATGTGTGTTTTCGTAGTGATCTCTAACTGATGTATTTTGCTTAGCAAAACGATTGTCGAACTCCTTGTACAAATCATTTGTAGATATCTTACAAGATACATCGCCAGATCCCATAACCATCCTGCAAGCTTTTCGCCTTTGATTATAATACAGATATTGTGCTTTTTCGTACAAATATTTTTCTTTTCTTTTAGACTTTTCTCTTTTTGAAGCTCGCATTGGATTGCTTGAGGTTTTATAGGTTTTACCATTATTCAAACTTAGGTTTGATTTTCTTAAGTTGTAATACTTCATTTCAGGGTGTTTAGGTCCAGGCAAATAGTTTACAGCTGAAGCTAAAAATGTTGTAAACTCGTTCATTTTTTTATTCAACTGTTCAATGTTATCTAGATCTGTTACTTTATCGAATTTTTCTTCCCAATCACACAACATTTTTTGAAAGTTAGTGTCTTTTGATTGGGTTTCAACTTTGTGGGTAACCTTTTCTTGCAAGTCATCAACGTATTTTTCAATTATTTTATCTCTATGTACTGTTGCATGGGCTCTGCTTATGTGAACAACTAGACTTTTTACCGATTTTCCACAATGGGGGCATGTTATACTTTTCTTTTTACTTGGAGCAATGACAGTATTTTGTGCAAAGTTTTCAATGCTTTTCATGCCATTTATATTATTTGTATTGTTAAGGTTATCAGTCAATTGGTTATTAGGTTTGAGTGATGTGTGAAAATCTGACTCTGAGTCACTATCATTATCATTGTAATATTTCAAACAAGGTCTGGTGTACTTAGGATCACGCGAAGGAGGTATCACTACAGCAAATTCGTTTGTAGATGAAGGGCCAGGTTCTTGACTGTAACTGTAAGTGACTTTTTGTATAGACCCATTTTGCAAAGATACATTTGATTTGTCAGTTGATGCTTGGTCCTTATGTGAGGCTTTAATGTGTGAGTCTAATCTAGTAAATGATTTAAGACAGAAAGGACATTGTTCTTTTGTAATATTTTCTCCTGTAGGACCTGGATTTTGGTGTATATCACCACATAAAAGCATAAGAAGCACAATTGTGTTGACTAAGTGTATTGCTTCAAATGATTCGTTCTTAAGCAGCAATGTCCAGTACTTTTTATTTGTTTTGTACTTAAGTTTACTTAGCTGAATTTTAGTTTTTGATTTTGTGTGTGTATAGATAAAAGAAAGATAGTTAAACGTTACTCTATCCATTTCAAAGATATGATGATCCATTGCTTGCTTTTTCAGAAATTTTCCTCTTGTTTGACAAACCAGGGTCATTTTTAGCAATAAAAACATTAATAATATTGGAATGATACTTTTTTGTTTCATTTTATTAAGGAACGCGGCAGCGGCGGGGGACCCCGCCAAGTCCCCCAGCGGTACACAGCTGCTGCAGTGTATATATACATGACGTGACAAAGTGGCTTTTTCACTCGTCTATAGCTCTGAAGAAACAAAAGCTATTAAAATAATTGTCCATCTATTGGATAGGGGCACTCATTCTCAACAAAATTAAAAAAAATTTTAAAAAACGGTTGTGTTTGAGCCAAGAAAAACTAGTTTGAAAATTCACAAATTTTCCGTGTTCTCCTTCTTCTCCTTGAATGTTAACGGACCTACAGCCCAAACCACTGGCTCAATTTTAATGTTCATTATGTTGTTTGAAAGCCCTTAACGTGTAGATGTGCCTTTTGAGGGTCTCAAGTCGGTGAGTTGACCCATAAACCCTTGGCAAGCCCTCAAAGTACGATTTTGGCCCATTTAAATAACATGGGATTAAAATCAAAACAAAAGAAGGACCAGCTGCGATTAAATCTCAATTAATTTCAATGTTAGAGAAATTCATAGGAACAGCTGAAAAATTATTTGAAAACTTTAATAAAGTATTTTTTTCAGGTATACCGAATGATTTGAACTACTTACTATATAAAATTACTTAAAGCAGTGATATTCCCCGATACTTTCCATTGAAAAATGCAGTGTACCGATGGTACACTGGTACAGCAGCTCGTCATTTTTAACAGTTTAATACTACTTATCAAAACATATGAAACCTAGGAACTTGAAACTTTTTTTTTAAGTAGTACTAGGACTTAGGTTTGTTTTATGTTTTGATACACTAAAACAAATAAAACAATTGGGAAATTCACTCTACGTATGTTAAACAAGCAATTAAAAAGTGATATGTAAATTTAGGATAAATGAGTTTTTCAATATTTGATTGTCTTATGCTATTTCTAACAATCCTAATCTGTTTGATTACATTTTTACTTCTCTAATAAGGGCTCAATTTACACTAGTCTTTAGATATACGGGTTTAATTATCAGAACACTTATGTAACACCAACACATTTTATGTTGTTCAAGATGACCATTGATGAAATTTGAAACTGATATTTTAACTGTTAACTTTCTACAAAAATAAATAAAATCTAACAAAAAACCACAAAGTGGTAACACTTTCCCCCCCAAGTCAGCAATCCAAAAAAGATAATAAATCATTACTTTTTCCGCCAAGAAAAACAATGTAATGTATGTAAGTTTGGCAACTTGGCGGCAGACTTTTGCTCGATCACTTTTAAAAAATACCATAAAAATAGTTTCATTGAGCAAGTATCTCTCCCATTAGTACATTGCTAGGTGAGAGCTTATTTTACAAAAATTGACCTTATTTGTGCCACATTTCATAAAATCATAATAGTGATGGTTTTATATTTACTGATTACCTCGAAATTATTATACTTAGTTGGACTCATTAATTAGAGAAATTGATTTGTGAAATTATCCACGAACGTAACTTCAATGAAAAAAACCAAGCAAAAGTCTGCCGCCAAGTTGCCAAACTTACATACATTACATTGTTTTTCTTGGCGGAAAAGTAATGATTTATTATCTTTTTCGGATTGCTGACTTGGGGGGGAAAGTGTTACCACTTTGTGGTTTTTGTTAGATATTTGATTTCAAATTACTATTAATTTTGTATCCTCTTGATTATAACCCTTTTCATAAGAACCATATGTTTTGGTATTAAAACCAAACAAAACAAAGGAAACAAAATACTATTCACAAAAAAGTTTGGTTGATGTACCTTGAACAATCTTCAAACTTTGAAATCTATTAATTTACTGAGAGTTGCAAACTTACTATGGGTAAATTGAGTTCCTCATCTATGTCTTCAGTTCATATATTACAAAAATAAACTATTTAAACACTTTTATCGTGAATAACTTGTAAAATTTTAAGAGCATAAATGTTTAACAAATTACTGTTAACTGAACCAACAGCTGTTACTGTTGTATATGTGTCTGTTAGCGCAAAACTCAAGCAAACAAATCCGATTTTGATTAAATTTGCTACAAACCTATAAACTAGTGATGGGTTGGTACCACTTTTTGAAAGTCGGTAGCGGTACCTGTTCCGAGCCAGAATCGATTTTCGGTTCCGGTACTATCGGTACCTTATTTAAATTTTTTAGGATAGGCTACTTATTTTTTTTATTTTTTAAACAAAATAACCATACAGTATTTCAATTTTACAGTATTTTGCATTAGTATTGGGTTGGTACAAAACTTCAGAAATTAAGGAAATAAAAATTATTTATGCAAAAAAAACACACTTAAATAGCCAAACACATTCAAATCAAAATAATATATAATGTAGCAGAAGTGTTAAAAATATTTGATGAATTGGTGATGTGTCGATTCGATACCAAAATTTATAGATTCTCGACCGATACCTTAAAAAACCATAAAATAATACTAATAACATTTTTTTAATAGTTTTACCAAGTTATCTGAATGGATTTGTTATACTTCAACAGCCCCTGTCTTCATGTTTTTCTATTACATATTTTTGAGATAGGCTATTTGGGTGTTTTTCAATTAAAAATATGTATGCAGCAATGAAACATTCTAACAAGCCAATTTCCAAGTGTAAACCCTTCTTGTCATATCAAATAACTACCATATTTAAGGTAAAAGGCCTAAGAGGTGTGCCAGCCTGATATTTTTTCAGTCAGGCCAAACTCAAAGTTATAACCGTCGTATTCTGAGATCACTGCAAAATCCGAAATATCTTTCTCTATTACTGCAACATCCACACTGTTTGCCATGGTCGCGGCAAGATCATGAACATCTTCCGCAGCCGTGTAGACATCATAATAATTGTTCTACGGATGGTGGCAAGATCAAAAAAATCTCCCGCGGCTGTGTAGACATCCTCATCATCTTCCACGAACGGCAAAATCATGAACATCTCCCGCGGCCGTGTAGAAAACATCATGAACTCCCACAATCGCAGAAACATCTTCATAGTCGTCTGAGATCGCAGCAAAATCATGAACATCTCTTGCGGCCATGTAGATGTCATCGTCGCCATCCCCGATTGCGGCAAAATAACCTTCCGTGGCCGTGTAAATATCATCATTGACCCCCGTAGTCACGGAAACGTCATCGTGTAGATGTCATCATCGTCTCCCACGATCAAGGCAAAATCATGGATATCTCCAAATAATTTCAATAAAGTAAACTTTTGTATTAGTCAAGCTCACATATTTTAAGTCGGCGTGGCTCTACGATGATTTTTGATACAAAATTTAAAGAGGATGTCCACATTGCAGATGACTATCTATAACTAAAGGTGATTATAATCTTATAGTGGTATTAATGAGTATCTTTAAAAAGATTATAATGTATTTACATATTTCTAACTTGGAAAAGTAACATTTTACTTTTAAACTAGCTTCTTTTCCCTATCATAATATAAAAATAAATAAATTTCCTATTCATATTGATGTGTCTTTTCTAACATACTGTATGTTTAAAAAAATACCATATGTTATGTTTAATAAGTTAACTTTGTTTTTGTTTACAATCATTGTTATTTAGGATTCATTTCAGAATACACCTATTTTATTTTACACATCTTTTATTTAATATGTAACAGTTTGGCGACGCGGAAAACCAGTTTTAATTTTTTTTACCTTCTATTTATTACAATTTATTTTTTAATATGAGTGACCTAAGTAACACTGAAAGTTTAACTGATTTAAAGAAGATTAGAGTAGTAGTGAAGGGTCAGTTGTCTAAGGCTGAAAGATGGCTAGCAAACCTACAAAACATGTCAAAAGAAGTAATCAAAACCAGGATAACAACAATTGAAGAGTATTGGGAAAGATTTAATTCTGTACAACAATTAATAGAAGAAAAACTGAAGAAGTTGAAATTGAGAAAGAAATAGATTACAGAGTAGAAATGGAGGACAAATATTACAAGGTAATGGATGAGTTACAAAAATGTATGGGACAGCTTGCAGAACTACAAGTGAACAATATTGTGCCTAGTACATCAAATTTGTCTTCTCCACAACGTCGATCCACTACTTCCTCAATGATTTTCACACCATATCAGGAAAATGAATCATTCAAGAACTTCATTCGTCGATTTGAGATATTTCTATATCTACATAGCTAAGAATTGGAACCAAAGGATCAAGTGTATACAATGCTACATGCCTTAACGCCACATTTACATCAGAAGCTGTATGATTTGTGCGCTCCTGAAAGTCCTTTGGATAAAACATATGCTGAATTAGTAAGTCTTTTGGCTGACTATGTTGACCCTAAACCTAGTACTTGGGCCTTACAACACAAATTTATGACAAGAACACAAGAATCTGAAGAAACCGTAAAAATATATTCCGTTGAGCTTCAAAAGTTATCTTCAGACTGTGACTTCAACTGTAATAATTGTGGGAAATCAATTGCAAACACATTACTACGCATGCAGTTTATAAGAGGTATTAGCAATTCAGACATAAGAACAAAATTACAAGAAAGATCTGCTTCATCGTTTCAAGATGCAGTGAAACTTGCCTCCATCATGGAATTGGCAAAGAACGAAAGCCATATAGTAGGAGAAAACATTCATTCAATTGAGAAAATCAACAAGATAGCAGGTAGGCCTACAGAAACAAAACCACCCCATTTCTCTACTACTTGGAACAAAAAGTTAAAGTCTTCATTTGAACTCCTCAAAGGTAAATGCTATCGTTGTGGATCACCTAGACACAGGGCACATCAGTGTAAATTTATCGGAGAAATATGTAAGAAATGCAACAAACAAGGGCATATTGCTAGCGTATGTTTAGGCACAAAACAAACAGAAATTTATTGTACCGAAACTGACAATACTATAGACTATTATAAGGAAGAGAAACAAGAGGTTTTTATGATACACAACCAGAGTGCCGGTAATGACAAGTTTATGGTCGAGATACTTATTGAAGGTAAACCTGTGCGGATGGAGTTAGATACTGGAGCAGCAATAAGTATTCACAAAGATCCTACTACCAAGGAAATAATAAGTCCCGAATCTTATTTTAGTAGAGTAACCATACTCTACCTTCAAAAGTCTCAACATAAATAAAAAGATTTTCCACACAAACATAGAACTAAGGACATACTCAAGCGAAATAATCAAACCCCGGGGTGTCGTCTTTGCACTTACAATGATCAGGTGTTTGTTGGTAAACTCTACATAGTGAACCAAAATTTCGATGCAATTTTCGGAAGAGAATGGATTAGAGAGATCAAACTGGATTGGGCAGAACTTAAAACAGTTAGTAGCAATACTACATCTACTGCACTCGAAGATCTTTTGGATGAATTCAAAGAATTATTTGAACCAGGAGTAGGACTCATACTTCACAAAAAAGCACACTTACAGCTTGAAGGGGCAAGACCTATTTTTGTGAAAGCTCGTCCAGTCCCATATGCACTAACTGAAAAAGTAGAACTCGAGTTGAATCGTCTGGAAGAAGCTGGAATAATTTCCAAAACGGACAAGTCCGATTGGGGTACTCCAATTGTACCTGTAGTGAAGCCTAATGGTAACATACGAATATGTGCTGATTACAAGGTTACAGTAAATAAACAAATCAAAGAAGAACATCATCCAATACCTCGGATCGAAGACATTTTTGCTCAAATGAATGGAGGACAGTTGTTCTGTACTATCAAATTATCAAATTAATCAGCCTTGACACCTTTAATATGCTATTATAGATAATAATCTACTTACGTATCACGTATGCCAGTAGGTGTCAATTATTAATACTTGAATTATGCTGTACATGTTTCAAGCCTAAATTGTTCTGTACTTTGGATTTAAGTAACGCTTATCTCCACTTGGAAATGGATGCTGAGAGTGCAGAAATTCAAACTTTGAGCACTCATAAAGGACAATACACAGTTAACAGACTGATGTTTGGTGTAAAAGTTGCTCCAGGGGTTTGGCAAAAGGTGATGGATGGAATCCTTCAAGACCTTCAAGGTGTTCAGTGCTTCTTCGACGATATAATAATTCAAGGAAGGTCATCAAAAGAACTACTAGAAAGACTAAAGCAAGTGTTTGAGCGTTTAAGGAGTCAAAATTTGAAGTTGAACCGTGACAAGTGCAAATTTTTTCAAAAGAAAATTGAATACCTAGGACTTATTATTGACGCCACTGGAATCCACAAAAGTAAGGATAAAATCACTGCAATTACAAATGCATGAAGGCCTCAAAACATACAAGAACTCCGATCTTTTCTAGGGCTTGTTAATTACTACAACCGGTTTGTAAAGAATTTGTCCACTGTTTTAAATCCTTTACATAGACTTCTAAAAAAAGGGCAGTCATTCATATGGGACAGTAAGTGTGAAGAAGGTTTCCAAAACATCTAGAAAAGAATAACAAGTGACACAGTTCTTTGTCACTTTAACCCAGACCTGCCATTGATCCTTGCAACTGACGCTTCACCTGTGGGACTTGGAGCAGTGATATCACATCGTTTCCCAGATGGAAGTGAAAAGCCTATAGCTTTTGCTTCAAGATCATTGACCAATGCTGAAAAACATTACAGCCAAATCGATAAAGAAGCCACAGGTATATAGTGGGGGTTGAAGAAATTTTTTTCTTATTGCTATGGACGTCATTTTACACTCATCACGGACCATAAACCATTAGTGTCAATCTTCAATCCCGACAAGAGCCTACCATCAATGTCAGCTACGCGACTATTCAACTACTCCCATTTTTTATCAGGATTTAACTACACAATTGAATTCAAGAGAACTGGTGACCATGGCAATGCAGACCATATCATGTTCAACAGACAAGTAAGAACATACCTCAGTGTTATGATACCTTCTAGAATCGAGGACTCAAAAGACAAACCTATAGGTATAACACGCATATTTAAGGTCGGGGACCGTGTTCAAGTGAGAAACTACTACAAGGGTCAGAGAAAATGGAGTTTCGGAAAAGTTACATCCAGAGATGGAAATCTACATTACAACGTTGAACTGGAGAACGGAGTAACATGCAGACGATATGTAGATCAAATGCTGCGGTTAAGACTTTAAAGGGGGAAAATTGATGTGTCTTCTTTGTCTTTTCTAACATACTGTATGTTTAAAAAAATACCATATGTTATGTTTAATAAGTTAACTTTGTTTTTGTTTACAATCATTGTTATTTAGGATTCATTTCAGAATACACCTATTTTATTTTACCTAACCCGCCATGTTAAACTTCCCTATCCCAAGCGTGATGTATACAACTTCCTTACTTCTCGAGTGATGTAAAGTTGAAAAAAAACTCACTCGGTGATGTAATGAAACCCATTTAAATAACATTGAGTGGATAACTTAAAAAATATACCTCTATGGAGCCAATGACGTTCAACGCTAGAAATCAGCTGTGTGTTTGAATTTTATTGTTATGCTTTGAAGAATTTTCCTAACCTAGCTTTTGTTTGTAAATGAACGTTACTGTTAGAAGATGAGTGAAATTGATAATGAAGTATATTGCTCGTAACCTCCTGAATATTGTCGGGTCAGGTAAAATCTTGTACGTTACACGTTACGCAAGAGCGTGTTTACATCACTTCGGTGAATTATGCAACTCGCCTTCGCTCGTTGCACAACATTCACCTGCGTGATGTAAAAACGCTCTTACTACACTTGTAATGTAAATAGCTATTACACATCTTTTATTTAATATGTAACACATATAGAACATTTGTGTGTGTTATTTTCATTATGCAATCATTCTGAAGTAAACATAAAATACTTCCTTTGATATATAAACAAAACAGTTCAGTATGTTTTTTTATATATTTATGTTATCCAGCGATAATTTATTGATTTTCAAAATACTTTCTCAATATCTTTTATTTTATTCATATTTTTGCAGTTAGAGCCAAAAATACTCTTATAAAATACAAATACAACTCTTATAATACTCTTATAAAATACAAAAATACGCACTTCCATTGACTTGAAATACGTGAGCTTGACAAATAAATACAAAATTTTACTTTATTGAAATTATTTCATTACTTTTAGAGCATTTAAAGTCGGTTGGATTTTTTTGCAAAAATAAATTATTTTATGATTTTTAGTGACTGTTTAATTTGTTATGTATTAATTACTTGAAGTTTTTTGATAAGCAAAACTGTTTGAAACAATCAAAAGTGCCACAGAACAATCATTATTTTAAAACTGCTTGAGTCACCTGTTCAGGTTACATAATCAATGGGTATTAAAAATTTACATTTTTGGATTTTCAAAAAAAAACAATGAGTTGTCCATTACATTAGGCCTAATGAAAAACTAAATGTCTTTCCTAGAGACATTGAAATACCAGACATCATCGTTTCCTGCAATTGGTGTACTTCTACATTATAAAACGAAATACAGTAAGGTCCCAAGCCTTTTTGGAACCTAAAATTCAAACCCCACAATAATTCAACTAATAAATAATAAATATATAATAAATATAAGAAAGTTATTCCTCAGCCACCAGCACTAAAAATCTCTTAAAAGTAGAAAATTTTTTGTTATCACGTACAGTATAATACCTTTGAAAAATATGTATATGATTGGTTCAGCTAAAAGTGGTGTAAGGGGTAGGTGGTTTTGTTTGCTCAAGATGTAGTCAAAATTGCAAATCAGCTTCGCATTTCCGAAGCAGGCATAATATTATTGACAGTGAAGAATATTAATAAACATTCCACATCTTCAAATGCATGTTTAGTAATTAAAATATATAACACTTTTAAGACGATTGACGATTACGCAATCTCACACCTCTTATTGCGTTTAAGGAATAATTACATCTAATTTATATTTGGACCTATTTTATGAATGCTTTGGTTTTCACAATACACCTTAAATTGTCAATATCATACAGCTATTCACTATGTTTTTATAAGTCAGAACATTCATTACTCAAAACAGAATCATACACAAATCAGGTAAAATGTTGAAATACCTTTTTTATGGTAACCAAAACAAAATACATTTTTTCAATATAATTTATTTAGGCTCCATGGCAAGAAATAGTTTATTAATCAATATGAAGCAACTGTTTGTTATGAAAAGAAATGTTTAGAAACCAAATTTATATGGTTTTATTCAACTTAATAGTCAGCTACATTTTACATGAGAGAATTGCACAGAACTGTAAACATTACATACATAAACAAAACAGTCTTAAATAAAACAGCTGAATAAATATTTGACAGTACAAAAGGAATCATATTACATAACACTGTTGCATGAAGAAACTGTCTGTAGCTTCATTTAAATGGTTTTAACTAACAGCTGTAGGGATGTTATTATTATTTATTGCCTTCTCTTCAAAAATATAAACAAAATAAATGTTGAATATTTGAGGTTTTCAGCATTTTTCACCAAACAAATATTTTTCTTAAACATAATGCTATATATGGTACCAAATAGAAACTCTCCTGGTTATTTTGGTGGTGGAACCACGCTTATCGGTAAAAGAATCACTCACAGAGAAATTGGTGAACATACATAGAAAAAAAAAACATCGCCACAGACAAATTGAGAACCTCCTCCTTTTGTTGGTAGTGGGGAAGTCGGTTAAAAAAGGCGTCCCTGATTAAAATATAGGAAATTGTCTTTGTCAAATATGAAAAGGCAAATAACGGTGTGTTGAGATAACCTTAGTTCTTGGTCAAAACCACTAAATTAGCATCTCGACCCAGTTAGTTATTATTTCTAAGTTTATGCTCCTTTTGTAAAGGCTTGACAAAATTAGTGTAAATTAAAGTCATCCCATTCACCAAACTTAACCCTAGATTTCTTTCTGATCAACATTAAAAAACTACTATTAGCCTAGTGTAAGTTTATGTGGTAATCCACCTAAAAGTGCTATTGACTTGACATATTTTATCAAAAAACAGTCTAATCAACGCCTGATTACTAACTATTTTGCGACTTGTTACGGTTCCTAGTGACCGATTGGTTACGGGACCTAGTTATCGAAACCAATTACGAAATCACTTTTCATCAGCATCTTCGACATGCATATTTTTGGTTAGTTTTGGTTAGAAACGTAATGAAACGGAAACTACCTCTAGGTTTTACTGTTATATATGGATACTCCCTTTACTACCGTGCATGCTATGCTATATTATTTTAACCTTTTTCGCTTGGAGCAACAGGCAGTACCTGAATCTCCTCCAAACAACTTTGTTTTTCCGCCCATTGGAACTTGTCATAGTACTTAACTAACAAAAATACGTGTACGGACCTATTTCATCTTTATTCCCAAATTGCTCTCTAAGAGTGGCTGTTGAGGTTATTCCACTTCATACAAAATATCGATTTAATACTTCAATAAATCTCAAATAATAAAGCAGAAAATTTCCATTTAATCTTCAAATTAGAAGATTGAATTAATTAATTAGAAGAAAATACTTCATTATTTTTTTCAGCTATTCTAAATTCAATTCATTTGATATGAGCCATCTCCTATGATTGTACTACTTATCATACGCTTAACTAATTTACTAATACACAAGTTTGCAAATTTCAGAAAAACAATTAATAAATTGATTTCAACTTTTGTGCCGTGCGCGTCACTTTTATACATACATACTCAGCGCGCGAGCAATAACTTATTGGCCGAAGCGTATCAGCTGTCAACGGCAATAGAGGTAAAAACGACGAGGATACGTAAAATCTCTCTCGTTCGCCTTTTCCCCTCTTCTCGGACTTGACGTCGCCGACCCAGAAACCTCGCTGAAAACTCAAAACTAAACATAAGTATTAGTATCTAAGTATTGCATAAATTATCAGGGAATCCCAATTCAATCATGAGATAGTTTAAGTTCAGTTAGGGGTTGCCGGGGAGAAATCAGGGGGCTTTAGGATGTAGGTTTTCTAACTTAAAATGTCGGTCTTCTCCTTAAGGAAGCCGACATCAGCTTGTCGAAACAAAATCTAAATTCACATGGTTCTAATTGTTCAATAATTAAACTTATGTCCTGTCAATTCGATTAATTCATTGCTAGATTGCCTTACTTCTATCAGTTTCCATTTTACAGTGTTAGTGCATTAATTATTAATTATTAATGTTGTAAATGCAATTCTTTCATAGTCAGGTAGTGGGTTAGTTATAAGGTTTACTTGTCATAAATTACTAAGGTCACAGCTCATCAAAAGCTGGCTTAAGGTGTTAACGGCAATGGGCACGATCAACCTCAGGGTAAAATCCTTTAAAATACAGTTAACAGTCCTTAATTTCTCAACCTCATAGATATTGTTAATAAGTTTATATATTTCCTTGTCACAATCCTCATGCATCCATACCTCTCTTCCATTATCTTAGTCCACAGTCATCCTGAACCAATTTCAAGTAGTATCACCCAGTCACCAGATTCTTTACAGTAAATGTTACACTTTCTAAGATGTAACTAAAAAGTCTTGATTATTATAGGTAGGGGAGGGTGGGCCACAATGGAACAAAAATTACAAAACAATTTTTGGTTTTTTACCTGTTTGGTTAACAGCTTCAGAAGATAAATGTACTTATAGAACAACCTTTCCTGCATACATTACATATATTTTTAAATTTATAATGAAATGGAAACTAGTTTTTATGGATTGTTCAAAAGGACGTTCTTGACTAAGGAGTCGTCCTCTTTTCTCTTTCCTTAGTAAATGGCCGGCCCATCTCATTCCACAAATATTACACATGTAAATACCCCCGCCGCAGCCAACCTGCAGACTAAGCGAATTTCAACCTGTCTGATTACATTTTTACTAAAACATTTCTATAAATAAGACATATTTATTCCCAATTTAAATAACATTAGATTTAACAAGTGCTTAGGTTTGCTGCTACGGGGAAGGTAAAAAGTGTTTTTGGCCATATGTCAATAGTATAGGATGAAATAAATAAATTTGCCAAATTTTATCAGTATATCCCTAAACAAGTAAACTACAACAGTTTTCATTTTCTCCATAAGAATAACATGGGAATTTTAAATTACACTTTTTTAAAATTTTCTCCGTGACCGTTAGGCATACAACAGCGCTTCAATATACTAAATTATTTCTTTTTTTAAGCTCTACAAAATGGTTGAGAAAGAAATTGCAAAATTTTTTGTTTTTAGGGTAAAAAATGGGAAAAACCCATTTTTACCCCATTAAACCGATAAACCCCTGTTCCCATGGTCCGATTATGCTGGTTCGCGATCTCGTTCGAATAAATGTAGGTTTACACGTTTGTACCAAATTTCATCAAAATCGGATAATTTTTGCTCGAGTTATCGCGCTAACGGACACATATATAAATATATACATATATATATGAATTTGAACGGATGGTGTTTTTGGTCTCTGGGGACCTCAAAACAAAAAAGTAAATCGGTCCCGGGTCTAGGTCTTACCATGAGACCTACGGTAATAGTTTATTCCCTGTATGGGAAATTCGCTAAAACTAATATTTTCAAATGCTTCTACTCGTAATTAGTTCACAGTGTGCAAGTCAAAATTCACTTTCTTCCTCTTAACATATTGATGTCTAAAAAACAGCCAGTCAAGACTTTGCCTATTGATAAATTTCCAAAAAAGGATATTTTGATGGAAAAACACCATAGTTGGGTTTCAAACTAATAAATTAATACCATATAATAGGTAATTTTTTTTTTTTTGCACAATGAAACACATGCTGTTGGGTCACAGCGGAACAGTTCCATTGTGGCCCAGCATCAACTGTTTCATTGTGGCCTATGTCTGTTTGATAAGAAAAACTAACCCTTATTCCACTTCAGAACTTTGTACAAATATGCTAACTAGTCTAAAAGTTTTAGAAAGAGTTGTTCTTTATACTGGTATGGGACACTTATCTCTAATAACTTCAAATAAAAGTTAAAGTTGTGAAGAAACAATCTGTAAAAGTTACTTCAAGATGTCAAAAACAAAATATGAATAATATTTCTTCCTTACATTGAGACAGCCATTTGCACCAATGAACTATGGGTGAACAAACAATTTTGGAGTTCACTCACAGAGTGCAGCAGTTGGCAGACTAGCCAAATACAAAAAAATATAGTTGTTCCACTGTGGCCCACGTTCCATTGTGACCCACCCTCCCCTAACGTTATCCCTGATTATATAGTATACATTACATTGCAGATTTGACTGACAAATGAGTTATCCAAATGTAATATTGCCTAGCTTAATGATAAATCTGGCTGTATTGAAGTAAACAAAAATCAGCAGTAAATGGCTTCTAATGCTATTCTTATGAAGAACATTTTACGTTATATCTAATTTTGTGTTAACATTTTGGGAATTTCACTATTTTTCCCGCCGCCACGGTATTCGAGACCTTTAATTTCAGCCCTCTCCCGTCATTCTACAACATCCCAGTCGCCCAAAATTTTCACCCAAGGTTGTTGGTTTACGTAATTAATATTAGGGTTAATGAGTGTTTGCTTCTATATGAAAGGTAATGAAGTATTGTTTTGGCTAAAACCTCATAAGTTTATACATACAATTGACCAAACATTTACACAACTATACATAAGTGCACATCTGTGTATATTCAATATACATACATAAATTATATCAAGATTTGAACTGCAGTATTA
Source organism: Macrosteles quadrilineatus (assembly GCF_028750875.1). Taxonomy (NCBI): domain Eukaryota; kingdom Metazoa; phylum Arthropoda; class Insecta; order Hemiptera; family Cicadellidae; genus Macrosteles; species Macrosteles quadrilineatus. The sequence goes on from NW_026542606.1 coordinate 2,696,671, forward strand.
CTATTTTTCCTCTCTGGTGCCAACTAAACAAAACAATTCGGTACCAGGTCTAGATGTAATTTTGCCACACTGGTGTGAAAGAAGGCTTACAGTTGCAGTATATAGTCCAAACATACCTCTGACATTCATTTGTTAAGATATTAAATTTTAGCACAAGGTTATCCAATTCCCAGGTTAGCTTGTTTAGTGTTCTAAAAGTGGCGTCACTTATTTAGTGGTAACCCTAAGTTAAAAACTGTAAAAATTATGAATGAATTGCTATTAGCTAGTTTTGATACAGAAAACATTGAGTGCCTTGAATGGTAGTGGTTGCATTAATTAACCTTTGACCTATTTGTGAGTGGACAACTCATCCTATGTGTTGCTTGAAGTAAAATCAAATTAAATTTCCAATAATTTTAATGTTGACAACATAACTAATGAACACGTTATAATAACGTGTTCATTAGTTACATTGTCAACATTAAATTTAGAGGAAATTTAATTATTTCTGTTTGTTTTTTAAACAAATTGAGTAGTTCTAGGTGCGAGTTTTAGGTAAATTTGTATTTTTAAGCTCAAAATGATTTAAACATAACAATTAATTACTTACCATAAGAGAAGGGTCTTTGAACTTTTTTTTAAATTTGGTTTTTGCAAAAAGTTTTTTTGTTTTTAGATTTTTAAAGTAGACTATCAAGTCAGTTAGTTTTTTCCTCTTTCGTTAAATCAATTATTAATTTTTATAGAACCCTTCAAATATGTTTTTACAATGCTTCATTTCTGAGTAACCTTTTTATTTTATGGCCTCATGTCATTAAACTTTATGTGTTCTTTGGTAGAGAAGAAACCACCTTCTAACAATGCAAATGTATATTACACTATAAATTTATATTTGTTATTCTAAAGCATTGTTAAATTGTTTTATTCAACCTTAAATTATTGTAGAAAATAATTATTGGTATACACCAATACCACACTATGCTACGCTCACACTATTCTGGTAATATTTGTATAAAATCACTAAAAGGAGAGATGTACCTATGCAAGTTACTTACCTAAACGAAATAACATTTTTTTATCATTCACTAGAGTACTGTACTACTAAATAACAGTGGTGTTGTTCTGTAATCCAGCTACTAGGAGGTCACGAATTGTGGATATTTATAGGCATGCACTGTGGATGCGATACTTCCTGGTGTGGATTAACGTCCGTACGAGTGAGTACTACAACTATCTCCATTCATACTTGACTTAAAATACCTACTTTGTATGGCCACCATTTCATTGAAAAGTATTAAAGTAAAGTATCTTGTTTCTGCAAGCATATTCTGTGTATTTCAAATGTTACCTGAAAGTATTTTATTTTAAGATTTTCATTATTGTTATGGGTTGTTATTAATCAAATTGTTCATAACTGTAAATTTATTACTAAGGTTATATTTGTACAGATTACCTTCATGCATAAAGTTCTTTAGGTTATTCACATACTAATTAACTAACTCAGGAAATAAAAATATTCAATTTTATACTGTACTAGCTGTACCCGCGGGCTTTGCCCCGTTTATAAGTGAGCTCGTTCGCATGGCTCAATCACGTCCTGGTTGAAGTTCGTTCGCTACGCTCACTCACTTTTAGGTTGGAGCTCGTTCGCTGCGCTTTTATACTGTATTAGCCACCATACCCCCTTCTATGTTCTATGTATGTTCACCAATTTCTCTGTGATTCTTTTACCGATCAGCGTGGTTCCACCACCAAAATAACCAGGAGAGTTCCTATTTGGTACCATATATAGCATTATGTTTAAGAAAAATATTTGTTTGGTGAAAAATGCTGAAAACCTCAAATATTCAACATTTATTTTGTTATTTTCTTTATATTTTTGCAGAGAAGGCAATAAATAATAATAACATTCCTACAGCTGTTAGTTAAAACCATGAAACTACAGACAGTTTCTTCATGAAACAGTTGCTTCATATTGATTAATAAACTATTTCTTGCCATGGAGCCTAAATAAATTACATTGAAAAATGCATTTTGTTTTGGTTACTATAAAAAAGGTATTTCAACGTTTGACCTGATTTGTGTATCTGTTTTTGAGTATTGAATGTTCCGACTTATAAAAACATAGTGAATAGCAGTATGATATTGACAATTTAAGGTGTATTGTGAAAACCAAAGCATTCGTAAAAGAGGTCCAAATATGAATTAGATGCAATTATTTCTTAAACGACATAAGAGGTGAAAAGTTGCATAATCGTCAATCGTCTTAAAAGTGTTAAATATTTTAATTACTTAACAGGAATGTTTATTAATATTCTTCACTGTCAATAATATTATGCCTGCTTCGGAAATGGGAAGCTGATTTGCAATTTCGACTACATCTTGAGCAAACAAAACCACCTACCCTTTATACCACTTTTAGCTAACCAATCATATATGTATTTTTCAAAGGTAATATACTGTACGTGATAACAACCAATTTTCTACTTTTAAGAGATTTTTTAATGCTGGTGGCTGATGAATAACTTTCTTATTGTTCCAAAAGGCTTAGGATCTTACTGTATTTCGTTTTATAATGTAGAAAAGTACACCAATTGCAGGAAACGATGATGTCTGGCATTTCAATGTCTCTAGGAAAGACATTTAGTTTTTCATTAGGCCTAATGTAATGGACAACTCATTGTTTTTTTTTTTTTTTTGGAAAATCCAAAAATGTTAATTTTTAATACCCATTGATTTTGTAACCTGAACAGGTGACTCAAGCAGTTTAAAAATAACGATTGTTCTGTGGCACTTTTGATTGTTTCAAACAGTTTTGCTTATCAAAAAACTTCAAGTAATTAATACATAACAAATTAAAAAGTCACTAAAAATCATGAAATAATTTATTTTTGTAAAAAAAATACAACCGACTTCAAATGCTCTAAAAAGAATGAAATAATTTCAATAAAGTAAACTTTTGTATTAGTCAAGCTCACGTATTTCAAGTCGGCGCGGCTCTAACTGCAAAAATATGAATAAAATAAAAGATATTGAGAGAGTATTTTGAAAATCAATAAATTATCGCTGGATAACATAAATATATAAAAAAACATACTGAACTGTTTTGTTTATATATCAAAGGAAGTATTTTCTTGTACTTTATGTTTACTTCAGAATGATTGCATAATGAAAATAACACACACAAATGTACTATATGAATAGGAAAATTATTTATTTTGATATTATGATATTGAAAAGAAGCTAGTTTAAAATTAAAACGTTACTTTTCCAAGTTAGAAATATGTAAATACATTATAATCTTTTTAAAGATACTCGTTAATACCACTATAAGATTATAATCACCTTTAGTTATAGATAGTCATCTGCAATGTGGACATCCTCTTTAAATTTTGTATCAAAAATCATAGAGCCGCGCCGACTTAAAATACGTGAGCTTGACTAATACAAAAGTTTACTTTATTGAAATTATTTCATTCTTTTTAGAGCATTTGAAGTCGGTTGTATTTTTTACAAAAATAAATTATGTAACCTTTTAATGCTATTGATCATCACAGAAACAAATTATTTGGTTGAAACAGCTGTTAAGATTCCTTAATTCCATTTAAATATGAGTACTCATAAGGTTAACATGGGACCATAAATATATTATATGACCATAAATATATTATAAGAACGAGAACGGGGACGGAAGTGGATGCTAGGCAGTTTCCTAATCTTTTAGCAAATTTCCCATACAGTAGACTCCCTCTTATCCGGACTCCTCGGGACCGAGGCCAGTCCGGATAACGGTTTTCCGGTTTTTGTACACTATGAGAAAACTTTAGAATTAGTCCAAACTCACCTGACTTCTAACTCAAATATGTTACCAGAGGCAATCAGTGAATTTTTAGCCCTTTAAAAGAAGTACTACAGCAGAATTATTTTAAGTTTGAGGGAAAATACTACTCGCAATCCGAGGGCCTAGCAATGGGCTCCCCTCTATCTTGTATACTTGCCGACATTTACTTGAATTATATTGAAAATGAATTCATACTATCAGATCGCAACAAACAGAGATCAAAAGTATTGCAGTACCACCAATACGTAGATGACACTATTCTTTTGTTTAATGGTAATGTCCGACAATTTGAATTATTACACAAATATTTGAACAGCATTTCCCCAAATTTGAAATTCACCATGGAAATAGAGGAATCTAACAAAATAAATTTTCTAGACTTATGATAGAAAAATCTGATAATAAATTAGAGTTCAGCATTTATCGTAAGCCAACCACATCAAACCAAACTATCCAAAACACATCTTACCATCCTCCATCACAGAAGTACGCCGCGTATAATAGCATGTTATATAGACTGTTAAATGTTCCCATGTCAGACGAAAATTATAATAAAGAACTAAATATTATCAAGCACATAGCATCATCAAATGGTTACGACAAAAATATGATTGACAGATTATTAAGTAAGAAAACAAATAATAATGATAAAAAATCTGGAGATGTTCAACAACAAAAGAAGAAGTATGTGTGTGTAGAATACTCACACTCAATTCAGTATACACTTACAAAAGAGTTGAAGAAACATGGTATTGAATTAGCGTTTAAGACAAACAACAAGACAATTAACAAATTAAATGTGTCGGATAGTATAATTGACAAAAGTGAGAAGTCAGGTGTGTACAAAATTAAATGTGCAAGTTGCCCAAGCTTTTACATAGGAAAAAATTCGGAACTAGATACAGAGAACATCATCCATGCCCAAGAACCGACAAACAAAAATCCTCCTTTGCACAACACCTGGTTGACGAAAATCATGACATGTATGATCTGAACAATGGCCTAGAGATACTCCACTCAAGCAAGAAAGGAAATAAACTGGATACACTGGAAGAATATGAAATTTACAGAGCTTTTAAAGAAAATAGTTTAGATGGTACAATTTTAAATGAGAAACTGCAATATAAATCACACTTCATATTCAACAGCATTTTAAACCAGGACAGTAATAGACCAAAGGAAGGAGTACAAAGGTCAGCTGATAACACCGCCACACCAACAACGATGCAGGATTAACCTCCAGTCGGCATCTAGCTCTGATCATGTCAACCGGTAACGTGTGTGCGACAGGCCTGTTAGTTTTATTTTCGTGTATTTGTATTCGTAAAATGTGTTCGTGTTCGTGTTATATGTTTCTACTGTGACGACGCTGCTTCAGCCGAAGACGTCTGATGATGGCATGTTAATGCCGAAACGGCCGTAACGGAAGTTACAACTGATTGAGCTGTAGACAAAAGGTAAAAACAATTTTTTAGTCGAAAACTGTGTTTTTCACACTTTTTGTTTATGTGCAACTTTTGGCTGCCTTTTTTGAGTATACCTATTTACAAGAAGTGCATGGTATAAATTTGTAGGAAATTTTATTCTCTTTCAGAATATCAACTTCCACTTTGGTCGATTACCTCACCATTAAAAAGTTATTTGCAAAAAAGCTAAGCAACCCCCAAAATTATAGTAATAAGAAAATACTGAGTTAGGGGCATTTTTGTTAAACTTTGTACAACTAAATCTAGACTTCTACTTGACCCATTTTGTTAATTAATGGGTCATCGGAAACCCTAATTTATGTAGATTTGCAAATAATTATGAAAGTGTGATTTTATTAAATATTTGTGGTAAAAAAGTAAAAATAACAAAAACACTAAAAACTGCTTTTTCAAGTTTCTGTTTTCAAGTTTCTATTTGTAACCAGCTTTTGTCTGCCTTTATTTAGTATTTTCAAGAAATGCATAGTAGTTATTTGTAGTAAATTGTATTCTCTTTCAGAATATCACATCCACTTTGGTCGATTTCTCCTCCATTTAAAAGTTATTTGTAATAAGCTAAGTGATCTCCAAATTTATAGTAGTGAGAAAATACTAAATTAGATATATTTTTGTTAAACTTTGTACACCTAAATCTAGACTTCTACCAGACCGAGTTTGTTACTTAATGGGTCGTTGGAAAGCATAATTCGTGTAGATTTGCAAAAAATTATGAAAAATTGATTTTATTACATGTTTGAGGTGAAAAATAACAATAATACATTTAAAACGCCTTTTTCCCCCAAGTTTATATTTAATGTTTGTAGCCAACTTTAGGCTGCCTTTATTGAATCTTCAAGAAATACATAATAGTAGTTTGTAGGAAATTTATTCTCTATCAGAATATCACCTTCCACTTTGGGCGATTTCCTCACCATTTCAAAGTTATTTGCCAAAACGTTAAGCAACCTCCCTATTTATAGTGGTGAGAAAATACTGAATTTAATATGTTGTTGTTAAACTTTTTACAATTAAATCTACAGTCCTACTGAACCGATTTTAATAATTAATGAGCTGTTGGCCCGTCCTACGTACGGGAATCGAGCGGTCCATTAAAACTTTATATATTTATATCAATATGTCTATTCGTAATTCAAGCTTAGTTTAAGCAGTTCAATATATATGTAAATAAAAAGCTGCCAAGATGAATTAAAACGTTGTTACTTTCCTAACCTTTCCTCAAAAAGTCGAGTAGTAAAATCATTTTCATAAGCTTTCTTTTGAAGACTCGCGATCTTCGATTCGTATACAGCAATGGTTATAGAATCTTGCTTAGTTCCTATAATCAACGACAAAATCACAGAGTAAATAAACTAACCTCATAGTTCTATAGAATATTTTTATATTCAGCCAGCTGTTAGTTTTAACAAATTATATTGCACTAAAACAAACTAAAGATTTTTAAGACTGCTCAAAAAATTTTTTCTATTATCTTTCTTCAACACAAAAATCAAGAAAATCCGTCAAGTGGTTGATTCAGAATCGTGAAATAAAAGGACCCTGTCACGTTTAAATACCTATTATAGATATCCACCATAAGAAAATCAAGGGGACTCAAAAACGTCTGCATTCTAATCAGCTGTTACATATTTATTTGCAATGTTTACATTTATTCCGAAAAGTCAATGTTGTTAAAAAAGTTTTAAAATGAAATGTACTAATTTAATTTTTTTTTGTTCCGTTTTTATAATGAGTAAAGTAACTAGTCAGTGTAGGGGAAGACCTGCAAGACGTGGAAGAGTATCCAGGAATTCAACTGACACAAGAAATGCTAAAAGAGAACGTCATGTAAGACCTAACTATGAAAGAAATCCACAGCTGGTTTAAAACCTGCCTTCAGAAGAATGCTGGAAAAGTGTGTATGGAGTGTTGTTTCTCTCAATCTAGGTCCTCTTAACAGCACTTGCATGCATTGTGGCACATTTCACTTCGCAGAGGAGGTCTTCATAACCACAACATTTCACAACCATCGATGTATAAGCCACAAGTAAATGACGAACTAAAAGAACTGTTTTTACATGATTCTAACTTCATAAAAAACATAAGGCAATACAAATGGCTTTTGCGTCGCTTTCCGCTATACAAAAGGAGATTCTGGGAATGGGCCTTACTGTTTTAAAATTCAGGGACAAATGCTTAGATATATTTCTGGCTTACTACCGCGAAATGGGGAGTTGCCTTCATATGGAAAATTTTATTTCATTGACACATCAGAAGCAACTAATATACGATTCCATATGAAGGGAAACCAAGATATAAAACAAGAAAAACTGTTAATTTTAAGTAACATAAAATTGATAATTCAAAAAAACATTTTTCAAGTATTTGTCTTTTTATACATAGCCTAGTTTTTTTTTTATTGTAGTCTAAATTAGGGGCTATGGCCCCTACAGGCCACTAGTAAAATATAAATAGAATGATAACATAGAGTTTTGCATTTATTTTCAGTTCTATTCTAACAACACAATTAAGCAATTCAATATACACCAGATTTCCAAAATAAGTAATTGCAAATAGAGTACAGTAATTTCTTAATCTGCAATAATACATTAATGTCCTTCAAGTTCTAAATTGAAATTTGTCACAGATAGGTTCCATCGTAGTGCTAAGCAATAACATATTACTGCTTGAGAGTTTGTGCTTGAAACTGAATCAGTATTACTAAGTAGGTTGTTACAGCACCTGCAATCTATAAAAAAATACAATATAGTATAGCATTTAGACAGAACAAATGTGCAAAATACAAAAAGATCAGATCTTCTGAAAACAGCACCTAATTTAAGCCTTGTTCACACGGGAAGAGTTTACAAGCTACTCGCCAGCGTGTAAGAAGCCGGCGAGGTGGCAAGTGCGCTAGTATTCGTTCACACAGAGCTTGTCCACTCGCTCAGTAGCTGGCTTAAACCAAATCCTCCGACATCTTTGAATAATATGCGCACAAGCACAAGCAACTGTGTTCACACTGGGCTACTTTACATGCCTACCCGTTCAAAAGCTGGCGAGTTGGCGTGTAAAGTAGCCGCAGAGTCAAATTTTCCAAAGCATTTTTACAAGCAGCTTTTGAGTGAGTACATCGTTCACACTGAGCTATTTTACTAGCTTTGGTAATAAAGACGGCGTATAGCTTGAAACTCGCCCCATGTGAATGGGGCTTTAGCTGTTTGTGCCCAACAGAGAGTTATGTTAATCAGTAAGGGCACAGTCACATAGTTAAGCTCAGCTCCTTATTGCAATGAACATAAATTTATAAGATGCTAGAACATGACTGGATTCATCTAGACAGCTGATTTCCCAGTCATATAGCATCCTCGCTTGATATTTTGCATTATTTAATACTTCAGTATTACAATTTAACATGTTCGCTGCTACGGATGTTCCGGAACGTCAAACGAGCCACGGCGCCAGGAGATAGGAACGTTCCGGAACGTCGCCGTTCATCGATGTTTAATGTACGGAATACAGAGGGGGGGGATCCGGGGGAAATTTTGCAGTTTTGAAACAAAAAAGAGGGGTTTAAGCTTATTTTAATTGTCAAAAGCACTTTGAATAAAAACAAAATTATGAGTAAAATTTATTTAAATCCAAGCAGAAAATTTATGACACTAACAATTATTGATAACAGACAGAAACATAATATGTTGGTAAGTTAGCCATCTAAGAAACATGATCAATAGTTTCATGGTGTATTAATACTATTTTTGTAATTAGATTTATGACCAAATTCTCTTGTACAATATTTAGACCTATAGCAATGAATCAGTTTAATTTGGTTTTTAAATAAAACACAAGTATTTAAGTGCTTAAAAGCAAATCAAATTTTACTATCAATAAAATAATTTGACACAATTAATTTGAATGTGCTACTGAGCAACTAACAAATAATATTTTTGTTTCAAATTACTGTAGAAGAATAGGCAAGATTTCTGTCTGCTGTGCTTTTTAGGATTTGACGAGAGAAAATATTTTCTATATTAGCTAGTACAGCATATTTTTTTTTTCTCTAGCCCTGCCCCCTCCCCCCCAAATGACGCCCCTGACTTCAACAATGACAAGAGCTCAATAGCAATCTTAAGTTATGGAGTAGTGGATGAAGTAAGGAACATGACGTTGGTACAGTATCAGATTTGAACTAGATCCCATGTCTGTGACAAGAGCTCATTAGCAATCTTGATTTATGGAGTAGTGGATGAAGTAAGGAACATGACGTTGGTACAGTATCAGATTTGAACTAGCTCGCCTGTCTGTGACAAGAGCCACTAGCAATCTTGATTTATGGAGTAGTGGATGAAGTAAGGAACATGACGTTGCTACTGTATCAGATTTGAACTAGCTCGCATGTCTGTGACAAGAGCTCAATAGCAATCTTGATTTATGGAGTAGTGGATGAAGTAAGGAACATGACTGTTGGTACAGTATCAGATTTGAACTAGCTCGCATGTCTGTGACAAGAGCCATTAGCAATCTTGATTTATGGAGTAGTGGATGAAGTAAGGAACATGACGTTGGTACTGTATCAGATTTGAACTAGCTCGCATGTCTGTGACAAGAGGTCATTAGCAATCTTGATTTATGGAGTAGTGGATGAAGTAAGGAACATGACGTTGGTACTGTATCAGATTTGAAAAAGCTTGCCTGTCTGTGACAAGAGCCACTAGCAATCTTGATTTATGGAGTAGTGGATGAAGTAAGGAAGATGACGTTGCTACAGTATCAGATTTTAACTAGCTCCCATGTCTGTGACAAGAGGTCATTAGCAATCTTGATTTATGGAGTAGTGGATGAAGTAAGGAACATGACGTTGGTACAGTATCAGATTTGAACTAGCTCGCATGTCTGTGACAAGAGGTCATTAGCAATCTTGATTTATGGAGTAGTGGATGAAGTAAGGAACATGACGTTAGTACTGTATCAGATTTGAACTAGCTCGCCTGTCTGTGACAAGAGCCATTAGCAATCTTGATTTATGGAGTAGTGGATGAAGTAAGGAACATGACGTTGGTACAGTATCAGATTTGAACTAGCTCGCCTGTCTGTGACAAGAGCTCATTAGCAATCTTGATTTATGGAGTAGTGGATGAAATAAGGAACATGACGTTGGTACAGTATCAGATTTGAACTAGCTTGCCTGTCTGTGACAAGAGCTCATTAGCAATCTTGATTTATGGAGTAGTGGATGAAGTAAGGAACATGATGTTGGTACAGTATCAGATTTGAACTAGCTCGCCTGTATGTGACAAGAGCTCATTAGCAATCTTGATTTATGGAGTAGTGGATGAAGTAAGGAACATGACGTTGGTACAGTATCAGATTTGAACTAGCTTGCCTGTCTGTGACAAGAGCTCATTAGCAATCTTGATTTATGGAGTAGTGGATGAAGTAAGGAACATGATGTTGGTACAGTAACAGATTTGAACTAGCTCGCATGTCTGTGACAAGAGCTCATTAGCAATCTTGATTTATGGAGTAGTGGATGAAGTAAGGAACATGACGTTGGTACTGTATCAGATTTGAACTAGCTTGCCTGTCTGTGACAAGAGCTCATTAGCAATCTTGATTTATGGAGTAGTGGATATAATTTGCAAATACTTTGAAATCTTTACTTTAATTCATAACACTTTCGGCAACAACCGTGGTGCTTTCCCTGATCGCTGCAACATCAGCGATGATTTCTCGCGATAATGAAAATCTGTGCTGGTGCTCTTATATAAAAATCACCCCAAAATATGTCGGGATTTCCAACATCCATGATGATTACCCACAATCACAACAGTTCCGTAATCACCACTTACCATCACAGCCAAATCCCTGAAAATCTTTCTTGATCACGGCAACACATGTGATAATGTCTTCTGATGGCGGCAACATTTATCTTTTAAACGACCATGTGAACCCCTTTATTTTACGCAACCACGATAATCAGGACAACACCTGTGATGATTTCACACTCCAGCGATTTGTTTAAATCCTGTAACTATTTTTTGGGATCTCGGCGTAGTTTGTGATGATTCCCCGTGATCGCGGCAACGCCAGAATTGCAGTAATGTTGTAAGTTAAAAAAGAGCCATAAGATTAATTGCAAATCTGAGGCGGAGAGAGTAGTGTAGACAAGCTTATTTCAGGGAGCTTGGAATTTTGACCCTACCTTCCCTGTATATATTGGAAACGGCTGTATACTGCCGGTTTCAACGTGTGCCTATCCAAGGCACGGCTGTACCCAGCCATGGGACCCTGGAACTTGAACAAATAGTCTGAACAGTAGAAATTTAATAATAGGTAGCTAAAAAAATTGAGGAAAGTGACTAGCTTAATTTTGTTGCAGATAAATTAGTTCAAAGTCTCTTGTATGAATAAAAATAAAACTTACATAACAATAGAATCAACATCCACATACTTACTGGAGTTAGTATATAACTTTGAACTTGGAAAAGGCCAAGAGCAGAAAACTTAGCATTTTGGTGACGTAGAGAAAGCAAAAAAACTTCAAGCTGTAATAAATAAATGGTTATTGTTACATCAAGAAGAAGAAGACAGATATAAAAATGTCAAAGTTATTTAACAGAAATATCTTCCATTTAGATACCATATATTTTGTATCCTCTTTTATGTTCTTAAATAAAACTAACTATATATAGGGTGTCTTGCATCCATATGAACAAACTTTGTCACGTTATGTATTCAACCTATTGCAATGTTACATGTCAATATAGCATTAGAACGTTCGCGAACGTCAATATAGCATGGACTGAACGTTGACAAGTGTGTTGTCATGCATACTGGACCACATATTCTAATGCAGGAGTTGAGAAAATCTGACATTAAAGTCACCCTTGATGGCATGGGATTGTCTGTCTGTGACACTGTCAACACGCTTGGTGTTGTACTTGACAAAGACCTCTCTTTTTCTGACCACGTCACATCTGCAGTCCAACACGCAGTGGGAAGATTGAGAGGTCTTAGCAGATTCAAAACTCTCCTGCCAGAATTTGCCAAAACGCAACTCATGCGGTCCTTGGTCCTTCCAGCCTTCACATATTGCTTTCCTGCATATGGAAACAGCATCTCTAAGGAGGATATGGCAAGAGTTCAGAGAATTCAAAATTCTGCCATAAGGTTCATTTTTGGCCTTAGTCGCTTTGAACACGTGTCCTCCTACAGAGATGCTGCTAAGCTCATCCCAATGGATGACATGTGCAGAAAGCTGACCTGCTGCCTGGTCCACAAAGTGCTCACGCTGGGAGAGCCTCATTACCTCAGCGAAAGGCTGAAGTACAGGAGGGAGATCTGTCTGCGTAGTACTCACTCCGACCGCAAGCTTCACTTTCCTAAAGTGAGGCTTGAGGCTGGAAGAAAGTCTTTTTCTTATTTCGGCCCGCGGTTGTACAATGGCCTCCCTCAAGAGATCAAGTGTTCAAAATCGTACAACACATTCAGGGCCGCAATGAAAAAAACAAATGTAAAATGTATATTGTAATTATTCTGTTGTAATTTGTTTGTATATACTTATGTAAATATATTAGGATAGTTTAGATTTAGTGACTTGAGTTAGTTTGAAAACCATGTATTATGAAACTCGCTCGCAAATAAAGGCCTTTTTATTTATTTATTATTTATTTATTTAAGATATATGACATGAATGTATATAAATTTAAATTATCACATTATGGTATAATTATGAGTTGTAACTAAATTACCTTCAATATTTATTAATTACAGTATTAAAAAAACATATTTAAATTAAAATTTAATTAAATATTAATTAGTGAAGAAGAAAAACTGTATTCAAAAATAATATGCTAAAAAAAATAAGTGCCTGGGTCATAAATATTTCCCATTATACTCTATGTATAACATATGTTAGGTTACATTGTTGTAATAAACCTAGAAGAAAGAAAATGAAATGTGCTTGTGGTGGAAGATCTAGATAGAGATGGATGTGGGAGCCAAGTCTCCAGTGATTAACTTAAATAGTCAAAATTCTAAAAAATTAACATGCATAACATATAGAAATATCGATGATAAAGAGACATTAAGAAAGAAGATAAGTATTCAACAGAAATTGGTAATATCAAACTCAATAAACATTTAAAAATCATCATTAATTTCCAACCACCATCACACCATTGTGAATATCCTAAATTCAAGTGACTGTTTCAAACTAAGAACTTCTAGCCTAAATTTTTGACTCTCATTATTTAGTAGCCTACATTAGTTTAAATTAAGTAAATTAGCCTATCAGAATTTCATACCCGGCACGAACCAAACCCTAGATAAAGATCATTGTGCGACGCTACTTTCTAGCACTGGAAAAAAAATATTAAAAGTGTAGTCGCAAACGTTTGCAGGGGATAGCTCAGCCTACTATGGCTGGGTAAAGTTCCAGGGTCTGTGATAAGGTCAGGGAAACCACTAGGCCAATAGCTGGGTCTAACCGGTATAGGACTGGCTCATACACGGGCACTCCCTGTGAACTAGTAAAAAACAAGTCCCCAAAACAAACGTGCAATAATCACCACCAGGCCTACGCCGATTCTCCACACTCCTAGGGGGTCGTTGCTGACTACGCAACTCGAGCTTTGTCCTAACTATCCAATAGTTAAGCCCAGAGTGCCTAAAACACAGTGAGTTACACGACGACTTGCCAATAAAAACCACAACGTGAGTTATTGCCAGGGGGGGTCTACTCGGCCACTAAAATCCAATACACAACTCTAATGCCCAAGCTAAGAATCAGACAGTTTACTCAATAATAATACCATATAATAATACAAGTGCACTATAGGCAGAGTGACTACACCTCTAGTAGCTGGTCTCAATAAATACCATATAAAAGCCAAACAAGCAAAGCTAAATGTCAATTGCACTACTATTAAATTATTGAGCGACTTAGTAGCAGATAAATAAATATTAAATACGATCCAAACACTAGATAAATATATTATCTGATAGCCGGTACTCCGCTATCCAAGCTACCAAGATAACGTGTTGGATTACTAAACAAGCTGTTCAGGTTAAATTAGAATAATCAAATGATTAAACAACAACAACCCTACTACTGCTTCTGTTAAGGTAACACAGTACCCAAATATACATTTTTTTAATTTTTTTTTATTATTTAGTTTTGTAGAACAGACTTTTCTGAACACGTAGATAATAAAAATTAAGGAAGAAAAAAATTATTTTTAAAATTTTCAGCTACTTTTATAAACTATTGCCAGCCTAATTTAACATGTCCAGGGTCCTACTACTAATCAAGACGCAGAGGTTACGCCGTCAAATATTAAATTTGTTTAAACATTTTTTATTATTTAGTTTTGTAGAACACACTTTCCTGAACACGTAGGCCTACATACCAAATATTATGGAAGAAAAAATTATTTTAAGCTATACAGCGACTTTTATACACTCTTACTTTAGCATGCCCAAGGGTCCTACTACTACCCGTGACAGGGGGTACTTTGGTCGTTTTCCGAAAGTCAAGTGGTTTTTAGTCAGGTACACTTTTCTTCCTCAATTATAATCCAATTTCAATAAAAATTGGTGTGTGTGTTCCTCATATGATAAGGAACAATAATACGAATCAGTTTCCATGACAACCAAAAACCTTTGAAATAAAAAAATATTTTATGTTAAAAAATTACAAAATATTTTATACAATTTTTAAAATCATACTAACAATTTAATTTTGCCCAAAAACTTTTTTTGCTTCATATTATTGTTGGTAATAATGTATTAAACTTAGTACAAAAATTTCAAGTTGATAGGTTAATATTTGTAAAAGTTATGTGTACCTAAAAACTGTCATTTTAACATGGGCGGGATAGGGAGTACTGTGTCACCTTAATAGGCTAATAATCTTAGCTTCTAGCCTATGGCCACGTGCTTCCAAATACGCACGCTAAACCGTGCAGCCTAGGTTTGTCGGGCCTCAGAGTTATTAGTAATGTAACTAACTCTTGGTACAACGCAAAATAATATTATCTACTACAGTCAATAAAATATATTATTTGCGCTTTAGCACCTGCCCAGAACCGTCAGGAATATACTTTAATATTATTCCTGACTAATAAATAAAATAAATCCTAACTACCGTCAGACTTTGACCAGCATGGTTGCAACTCTAACTCTCGCAATAAAATCAGAGATTAATATTCTCAAACTAATAATATCAACTCCTTAAGCCGAAATGTAAAGAACGTCGTCCACTCATCCCTAGTGGGTCTCAACACCCAACTCGATCACTGACACTCACTGTCACACCTCACAACACCAACGTACTCCAGTACACCCGTCGTCTCAGCCAGACACCAACACTCCCTCTTGACTGTCCGAGATCCACCACTAGAATGTCCTTCTCGGCTATCCAGTAGTCCCAGGTTACCCAAGCTTATCCGAACTGATAAGCCGGGTCAAAGGGCGCTAGCCAGGTTCGCCGCCGCCGCTTGCTTACCTCAACAATCGCAAGGCCAAATAACGAAAATTTACCAACCCTAGGAAACATAACTCGTTACAATTGCTCTCCAAATTGTTATCTAGCCCATATAAAACCTAGACCAAACTACAAGTTAACTGACATAGCCCATGAGATTGTTGTAAAATAAGTTATAGAAACAAAATATATATTGTTGTAATTTTATTGGAATTTTGATTATCTATTCTAAGTAAATTTATATTTATAAAATCAAGTGGAGAAGGTTGCACTATCAAAAGAAACCAAAAAATTAATATTTAACATGTGTCCTATCTCATTCCGTTTTTGGTCTATCTGCCTATACAGGGTGAATAAAAAGTCAGGCCCCCCCCCCTATAATATTTTTCCAAGTAAATATACAGAGATATCCTTTTGGTGGTCGAGCAATCTTAGCAGGAAGTTTCATTTTATCATTTCGAAATGTTTAAGTGTCCCCCCAAAAGGGGGGATTTGGGGGGCAACTCAAATATTTTAAATGTAAACCCTCTTCAAGTGACACCTCATTTTAAAGTGTTTACAAAAACTTAAAGAATGGTGAAAACTAGAGGTCACTATCTCTTCTCTATCCAAAATGGTAGCCCGTCAAATGTTGTGGAAAATCAATGGTAAAATTGTTAATATTGGTTGTCATTTTGGATAGAGAAGAGATAGCGAGATCTGGTTTTCACCATTCTTTAAGTTAGTTTAAGCACTTCAAAATGAGGTGTCACTTGATAGGGGTTTCTATTGAAACATTTTTAGTTGTCCCCCGAATTCCCCCTTTCGGGGGACACTCAAAAATTTTAAATATAATTCCCCTTCAAGTGACACCTCATTTTGAAGTGATTGAAAAAACTTAAAGAATGGTGAAAACCAGAGCTCGCTATCTCTTCTCTATCCAAAATGGCAACCAATATTAACAATTTTACCATTGATTTTCCACAACATTTGACGGGCTACCATTTTGGATAGAGAAGAGATAGCGACCTCTAGTTTTCACCATTCTTTAATTTTTTGTAAACACTTCAAAATGAGGTGTCACTTGAAGGGGGTTTACGTTTAAAATATTTGAGTTGCCCCCCAAATCCCCCCTTTTGGGAGGACACTCAAATATTTCAAAATGATAAAATGAAACTTCCTGCTAAGATTGCTCGACTACCAAAAGGATATCTCTGTATATTTACTTGGAAAAATATTAGAGGGGGGGGGTCTTGACTTTTTATTCACCCTGTATGTGATTTTTATAAAAATATTCATAACTTATTAACATTTTGATTTGAGCTATATGGCGTTGAAATTCTGTAAAAAAATTGTTCTTATAGATCACAAAGACACATCTATACTTATATAAAAGGCAAAGCCCTCACTGACACACTCACTCACTCACTCACTCGCTCACTCATCACTAATTCTCCCACTTCCCATTTACCTAGGAGGCTGAAATTTGGCACATTGATTCTTTAGGCATTAAATAAAAAAACTAAGTTATTTTTATTCTGATCGGACTCTCGGGCTCCGCCCCAGTGGCTCTGGAGTTTTCCATGTTAACTTTATGATTTTTCATATTTAAAAGGAATTAATGAATCTTAACAGCTGTTTCAATTAAACAAGTTGGACCTTATTTTTTTTTTATTTTTATTTATGACAAGAGCTAATTTGCAACTAAAAGGTGAGTGAGCGTAGCGAACGAACTTCAACCTGGAGGCGAGTTGGCGTAGCGAACGAGCTAATCTGAAGGCAAGTGAGCGCAGCGAACGAGCTCCAACCTAAAGGTGAGTGAGCGTAGCGAACGAACTTCAACCAGGACGTGATTGTGCCATGCGAACGAGATCATCTTGAAAATTGAGAAGTTAAACGGGGCGAAGCCCGCGGGTACAGCTAGTCATAGATAAAACATACATGGTTTTATTCTATGATGTTCAATAGCATTAAAATTACAAGGATTACCAACAGGGTGCAGCACTACTATTTTTCTTAAATTTATGACAACAGCTAATTTGCAACCAAAAGGTGAGTGAACGTAGCGAACGAACTTCAACCTGGAGGCGAGTTAGCGTAGCGAACGAGCTAACCTGAAGGCAAGTGAGCGCAGCGAACGAGCTCCAGCCTAAAGGTGAGTGAGCGTAGCGAACGAACTTCAAGCAGGACGTGATTGAGCCATGCGAATACTCAAACGGGGCAAAGCCCGCGGGTACAGCTAGTGATCTATAAGGTTTTTTTTTAGGTTTTCATAAGGTTTTTTGCTACTTTTGTGCAAAATATGAATAAAAACGCTTAAACCATTAAAAAATGGCGGTTTTAAAAAAATTTTGTAAATTACTGGTAACAATTTTCATTGAATTTTGATTCAAATATTTTAAAAACAATTTGTTAACGGTGATATAGTTTTTATTCATACTTTGCACAAACATAGTGGTCATACATTTTCATTAAATGTCAACGCCGTAGTTCAAACAGTTAATTATTAGTTATGAACAGTTTAATTAGCTATGAATAATTTTGTAAAAATCACAAACAGACAGATATATCGAAAACGGAATGAGATAGGACACATGTTATATCAATTTTTTTGTTTCTTTTGATACGTTGAATAAAGTGACAAAGTTTGTTCATATGGTTGCAAGACACCCTGTATTCTAATATATAGCCAGTGGCGGCTATTTCTATTAGGGGACCATGGGGACATTCATCTATACATCTAGGGGATGAGAATGTATAAGGATTATCCATAATTACAAAATTGTGAAATTTTCTATGTTAGTGTGGTGATTAGACAGACACCCACACCTTTATTGGTATTAAGATTTTAACTAGAGAGGAGTGCCCATGCAAGAGTTGAGCGACAGTTTTGTTGTTCAGCCCAGTCTTATAAAATGTAGTCTCAGGATCATGCAGAAGATTAAAAATAGAGAGTGAAAATACAAAATACCCCCGCCGCAGCAAACCTGCAGACTAATGAAATTTCCATTAGCCTGATTGGATTTAAAAAAACTTAAATGTCTCCTTTAAAATATCACATTTATTCCCTATTTAAATAGAATTAGTTTAACAAGTAGGTATTAAGGGTTGCTGCAACAGAGAGGGTAAAAGTTTATTTTTACTACAACAGTTTACTTATTTTTCATAAGAATAACATGAAATTTTAAATTTACCGTTTTTTGAATTTTTTCCGTAACTATTAGGTGCATAATAACGCTTCAATATAATAAATTATTTGTTTTTTAAGCTCAACCAATAATTGCTCCACTCATTAACAATTAAATTGGTCTAAACCGGTGATTATTTGAAGTTCAATTGCATTACAACATTATTTCTTTTCTCTCAATCTTTGAACCTCATTGGTATGATACTCTTGTTAAGTAAAACAATGCGGTTAAGTGAATCTTTTCAACTCTAAAAACTGAACTGAAACGGCTAGTTTAAAAAAACGGTTGTAGGTTAAATACTAAAACACTGAACAATATTTAGTTTATTCAAAACTAGCCAACGCATTTTTAATAACTCATTGTAATGTAGCTAGCAAGTTATAAGAATCAAGGAATTATTTATAGTAGGCTATAGTTATCATAGGAACACTCACATGCTTTCTCAGGGTAGCTCCCAAGTTTCTATTCATAAGTTTACACACCATAGTTGCTGTGTCATGTGCCTGGAAACAAATTGCCAAGAATAATTAAAAGTCCACTCCAACTTAAATCTGATAACATCAAAGCTTTTGAACATTTATACAAAAAAAGGTGATCCTTTAGAAAGGGGGTCCTTCATCAAGGTCCATATGTATAACACAAAGTGTGTAGTTACGAGTCTCATGATTGGCACATCCATCCATGCTTACTTTTATCATTTAAGCCGCCAAAGGTTGTTAGATTGGCAGTATGCAGATGCGAGTAGCATTAAAAAACCTTTACATCACTCCGTAACAAGCTATTTTCTTTAAGTAGCTATTTTCAATAACAGCTGATGTTAAAGAAAGTAGTTGTTTCCAATGCTCTCTAATTAGTGAGTCGGTGGCTCAGTCGGTAGCGTCGCGGACTTCGGGCCTAAGGCAGCGATGTCGTGGGTTCGAATTCTGGTCACTGCCGCTAAAATTTATCAGTACAGTTCACCTTCGTACTGTACCAGCTCACTCCTTGCTTTGCTGTAAAGGATCCACGCACGGGCTCTTAGTCTATGTGGACGGGCAAATGCAAGGTTAAAAGAGGCCGCCAACCTCTTTAAAAAAAAAATTTTTGAGCGAGGGAAAAACGATCAGCTGATTTTCCCTCACTCTTAATTTACTTTCACTCGCCCTTGATTAGTTCTCTATTTATCCACCATGCACGCTAGTTTTTGTTACGGGTTATTTTAATGATTAAAATCAGCTGTTTTCATTGTTACACAATCTAAATGTATAGGTATTAGTTTATTTGATGTGTTTTAGCATAGTGTGTTTGAAATTGCTCAAAATCCAAATATAGCTAACATTACTGATTATTTTATGAAAACAGCATCAGAGGTAACTAATCACCTTCCACCAAAGAAACCACGGGAAAGATATGAAGAGTAATACAGAAAGTGGTAGACGGATTAGTTATTAATATATTAGGCTAATCTAAAAAATCTATAATCATTAAACTATTTACATTTAGAAGTAGATTTTCAAAGATGAAGAGTGGTCTAAAATTATTTTAATACTTCTGATGAGGAAAAATAATGTTATTCTGTATGTATGTATTTTTGCGTCGTAATGAAAAGTATTGTTCATAACTCGTACCGAAAGCTTTTTACCGATACTTGCTCCATTATTCCAGGCCTCGGCTTCGCCCTGTACGTGAAAATAACTCTCACATGCGCGGCCTGTGTGAGGATTTGCCTCAAAATTGCCTAAAACTTGAGCCTGAAAATTCCACTTTCGGTCCTAGTAATGAAATATACTATTACTTACAGTAGCCTATAACTAATTACATGAACACAACTCATCGATCTCTATTGACACAACTTGACAATAAAACAGCTGAAAACTGTATCCGACATGCTGCTAACTGGAAGACAAGCTTCTTAGCAAGAGTCTGAAGCAGAACTTAAGAGAGAAGCCCACGTGAAATAAATGGTGGATAGGCAGAGTTTAATCTCTGAAAGATGTAGTTTATCTTTCTTTATTAAAAACTATTTCAGAAGCTCTTAAACGAAGTAAGAATATTTTTTTTAACACAGTTTATATCAATTGTTATAGCTTACCACATCCGTAATTGATGAGCTAGCTCTCAACACAACAAGAAGCTCAGCAGCATTGACGATAACCCATATACATCTTAGAAGCATCTGAGGAACGTGTTGATGTTGAACTATGGGCCAAATTGTTGTGACCAAGTTGAAAAGAGATATAATGGTATGGGTTGATAGTGAAACAATACTAAAGAACAAATGCCAACTTAGGCATCGATTAGCTTTGCTCATGAATTCACAGAGAAGCCAATAAGATTCAGTCAATCGTTTAATCTTAACAAGTGATGTCTCTCCACCTGAAATATCATTTAATTATGTCAGCTTACAATGAAATAGATAGTAAGTATAACCAATGAATACAAACCTTATAAGAAGCAAAATGCCCATGTTAACATTTCAAACTGGGATTTTTCATTTTGGCAAGTTTCTGCTACGGCTGCTAGGTATCAAAGGTGCTACTATAGCTGGTATGGCGGCATCAATGTAACCACACAGCAGTGTAAGGGAGACAAAGAATCTCCATAGAGAGAGAGGAAGAGGCTAGCGCTTACATAGTGACGGCCGCGCAAAGCTCATTTCGGCGACAAAATCCAGTCTTCTGACTATCAAATCAAATCAAATCAAATCATCTTTATTCCATAGACACAAATTGTGAAAAGTACAATAGTGTATAGGCTGCGTCAACAATATAATACAACTTAAAACTAATCTAAGGTTGAGGCAAAATAATCTTCTATTTTATAAAAACAGTTTTTTAGAAGAAGTTATTCCTCATAAACATTTTGCTTTGTTTGTATTCGTTGGTACAACTTAACCTCATACTACATATAACAGTTAAAAAGTTCCCGGAATGAATTTCTGTAGACATTTAGTGCGATTGTCAGGGGTAAATTAGCCTTGCAGTAGTTAGTACGACTCCTGAGGATGGCATATCGGTAGTAAAAGTATAGCTGACGAACCTTAGTCTAGCACTGGAAAGCGCTTTTCGTGTACCTGCAAGTCTGCATTGACGATTGTCGGTTACTATCGGTCGTGTACCTGCATTGAAAAATGACATTTCAAGAACAGCGTGTTAACATTAAGTTCTGTTTTTTACTTAAAAATCCATCTAGTGAGACTCTTGATTTGTTAATTCAAGGTACGGTAATGGAGAAGACTTGATGAAGAAACGTCAAGTTTATGAGTTGCACAAACAGTTTTGTGAAGGCCACGAAAGTATTGACGATGACCCTCGTAGTGGGCTTCATCGAACAGCAGCAGTGAAGGACAAAAATTGGGGCTAGGTTTGACACCTAAGTTTTTATGTTTAAAATACTTTTATCAGAATTTTGTTGGGTTTTCTTTAATTTTGGTAAAACATTTTTGTCAACCATCTCAGATGTTTGCGACAGCATATGGTTCTTCTATTTTTTTGTCGTTATGTTTGAGTGAAATATTACTATGACATCTTTCTTTTTTTACTTTTTGTTTCAGAGTTCACAATTTTCCAAACAGTTTTGTTAACATTGGTAGAATTTCTAATTTTATTGTCAAAATGGTTTTTTTTCTTAAGTTCTATCATTTTTTTGTATCTCTTCTTGTGTTCCTTAATATAATTCTTCAATGCTATGTTACTTCTATCATCTCTATACAAGTCATGTTCCGCAATTATTTCATGATGCTCATTGATAATTTCATCATAAATCCATCCATTATTTACATTACTGAAAACTATTTTTGTTTTAGGGAAATGTAAATCGAAGTAATATTTTAAAATGTTATAGAAATAAGTAAATTTGTCTTCCACATTACAGTTGTAAAGTTTTGTCCAATCCTCTTTGGAAAGGTCATAAATGAAAAGGTTAATGCTCTCTTGTTTATACCTCCTTCCTCCTTTCATACTTGTGTATTTTAAGATTTAAATTGATTCTTGTACTTTTTGAACTGAGGATTTTAAAAAGTTGTCCATCATGATCTGACAATGCTGTAATTAAACATTCTACTTCAAAAAATTTGTTATCTAAATTAGTAATAAAATTATCAATGGCAGATAAACTCTTTTCAGCAACTCTAGTTGGAATTTTAATTGTATATTTAAAACCATGCATCTGCAAAACATTAACAAACTTCTTTTTATTATTGTCTTCCCTCAAAACATCGATATTAAAATCACCCCCCAATAAAATTTTTTTGTCAGTTTTACTTAAAATTTTCAAAAGTTCACTTAGTTTTTCCAAATATATATCAACGTCTTGTGATGGTGTTCTATATACCCCAGCCACTAAAAATTTTTCTTTGCCTGCTTTAATTTCTGTTACACAAGATTCAAAGATTTTATCTTGATTAAGCGCCTGTAATGAACTTAGCATTATATTTTTGAATTCAATTTTTTCTGACACCAAAATTTTTTTTGTTCGTGAATGGTTCCAAAAATGCTGTCTCCTGAGCACAGGGGTGCCCAGAGGGGGGGTACTGTGGCGTGTTTGTGCACAGGAATTTTTTTGGGGGGGGGATGTTTTTTTGCTAGCTGTCATAATGGATGTATAATTTTGTATAAGCAGCTTGAAAAGTGTTTCTAAGTAGTTCACTATCAACACCAACAACATTTTGCCATTCGCAATTAAGATTGTTTCTAAGAATGGTAAAAACGCACCTTATAAGACAATCCTTAACAAGTACGGTAGTGTCGAATTTTACATGTTTAACTCTACCATCGTCAGGCTTACAAAAATATCAACTTCCGGAGGTGTCGTCAGAATACGTTTCAAACATTTAACACAAAACACGAAACGATTACTGTACTACAGACAGGCTATCTTTCTTTATTTCTTTCTTTATTACTGCTGTTAAGGAGATTGTTGAAGGCATTCCAGAAAGTATAGCAGCCACTAGTGTCCAACCTCAACCTAATCTAGTTTTTGATAAATGGAGGTCTACTAACCAACAGGAATAACTAGAACTAGGTGAAACCCGTCGAAATCGACGGTTACTTTCAAGGCGTACGCTAATTCATCTGCTGCGATAAATTGAGTGAAATTATACATATTTTGAGCATTTAGCATTGTTTAAAGATTAATAAGTGTAAAAACAATCATGATATCAATTGCCTAAGTTACCAAAGTATGGTTGATCATTCAATGAATAAAATATTTCCCATACTGTACGTCATCGGAGTTATTATATTAGTATGTTATCTGGTATCTCTTCCTTTGGAAGAACCATTATACAGTATTAACATCTTATTGGTGGATCTTTTGTACCTAGTTATCCGTGATTCTATCAGTGTAATGCAGATTAATCTAGGATTTTATTTGAAAAAAATATTTGTTGGGAAGACACGTTATAACTTCAAACGGAGGTATATCCGTTACAGTGTAAGTTTGAGTTTTCCTTCGTCACGTCACTTCGGTTCATATCGTACTTCTGTGCCAATGAATAACCCTCTAGCAATGTTTTGAGAAATTTGTTGTGGGGTTACTGTTAAAGCTGGAATTCCTTGACATGGGGTAGGTCAGTTAGTTGTCTCAGCCTTATCAATTACATAAAGTTGTCAATATAATCTCTCTACAGAATGTTAGGTGTAATGGAAATACTTGAAGTGAAGTTGGCTTTAATCTTGTAGGGGCCTCCTCATTTATATGGTCGTGCGGCTTCATTGGCAACAAATAATGCAAATGACATGATACAGAAGAAAATCAATTTTAAAATCAGAAAATAACATTGAAAATACTTCTTTTGGACAATTATTCTAACTCCCAATAAATGTGTGTTGTTTAAAAAACAATTTTAAAATTAACAGCTGTTCATTAAAAAGGATTATCCACATGGCCAAAACGTAAACAAATCTGTGGAGGGATCTTTAAAGGCTTCTAGGGCAGAGCCCTAAGCGAATTTACTTCGTTTTTCTTTTGATAACTCATCTACAGACCGAGACCTTTCTTTGGACACCTCTACCAAATTTCTACGCCCAGCCGTTCTCTCAAATTACTGGAGACAAAGAATCCAATTAAATATTTAGATTCCCCCATGTTAATCTTATGGGAGAAAACCCAAATTTGATGGAAGATCCTGCCCAAACTAATAAAGATATCAAAAAACTAAAAACACTTTGCAAAACTACAGATCAGGGCCATTTGTTTGACACTTTAATCATCAAAATCGGTCCAAAAATGAGGGAGGAGTTCTGTTTACAAAAATCGGCTTAGCGTATTATATATATAGATTGTAAAGAACTTTCGGCACTCGCGAAGTAGTGATGCCTATGGAATGACTACAACAATATTAAGATTATTGATACCATTGCATCTCCTCTTGCTACTGTAGTCAACTATTGCTTAGCCACAGGTATTTTTCCCGATGAACTCAAGATCTCACGGACAGTACCAATCTACAAAAAGGGTGACCCGCAACTTTTAAATAGCTACAGGCCTATATCTATCACTCCCATTCTGAGCAAAGTAGTCGAAACCGTAATCAAGATCCAACTAAAAGACTTTTTTGAACATAATTTTATTTTCTCAGACAAACAACATGGTTTCAGATCAGGTAGATCTACTTCAACAGCAGTTAGAGATGTGGTGAGCTGCGTCTATGAGGCTTTTGAAGGTGGTGAAGCGGTTGCACTCACCCTGTGCGACTTGAGTAAAGCATTTGACTGTGTTTCTCACAAAATCCTGCTAGATAAACTCCATCATTATGGCATAAGAGGCACGGTCTTTGCTACACTCAGGTCTTACCTTGAGAACAGGCAACAATTTGTCACAGTGAAGGGAGTTAGCTCTAGTAAAAAGCTAATTGAGCATGGTGTCCCACAGGGCTCAGTACTAGGCCCCCTGTTCTTTCTTGTCATGATAAACGACCTTGGAAATGATATTAACTGCCTTTTATTTGCTGATGACACAACAATAATTTCTCGCAACAATGACATTCAGATGCTGCTCCAGGGGGCTGAAATCGACCCCAGTAAAGCCAGTACATGGTTCAGCGTAACAAACTAAGTCTAAACAAAGACAAGACTCAACAGCTCATCTGCTCCCTCGCGGGAGTTGAATTAGGAAATCAGCCAGTGAAACTGCTTGGATTCTATTTGGACAGCAAGCTCTCTTGGAATGATCATGTCAGCGTGGTGTGCAAGAAACTGTCAAGAGTGATCTCCCTGATCAGAAAACTGAAAAATTTGGTCACTTTGCAGTATCTTGTCGTCATCTATCACTCCCTGTTCCATACACACATCTCCTATGGACTGCTTTTGTGGGGGCACTCTGCAGCATGTGAGAGAGTCCTCCTGTACCAGAAGATGGTTTTGAGGATTATGACAGGAGCTGAGTATAGGCAACACTGTAAACCTTTATTTCAAGAGCTTGGCATCCTGACAGTCTATGGGAACTACGTGTTGAGCTCCCTCCTCTACGTAAAAGAGAATTTAGCTGATTTTCAAATAAGAGGGCAGCTTCACAGTCACAATCTGAGAAACAACAACCTGATCTCTATTCCCAGATGCTGCACTTCTAAAGTGAAGGACAGTTTCCCACTACTGGCTTGTAAGATGTTTAATAGACTGCCTGAGAACATTAAGAACCTGGAGCCGAAACTGTTCAAAAAGAAGTTAAAGTCGTGGTGTTGCCAACAGAGCTTTTATTCCTTGGAGGATTACTTCAAAGCCCAAATAGTTTTTACTTTCTCCCCCTATACCATAGTATATGGAGAAAGTATTGTTTTCATCAAAATTTTCGAGTTTGAGTTTTGAGTGGATATATTCGTTTTGGGTCCCCCTGGACCCAAAAAAGTGGTTTTCGAAGTGATGTCTCTGTGTGTGTGTGTGTGTGTGTGTGTGTGTGTGTCTGTGTGTCTGGATGTGTACAGAGCTAGAGACTACACCTGTGGTCCGATTTCGATGAAATTTGGTATGTAGGTTCTAATCCATGGTATCTCCAGGCTTTTTTTCATTTTTTTGAAATTTTGATTTTTAATGGGGATTTTCCCATAAAAACCCATAAAAACCGGAAAAATCGGATTTTTTTCAAAAATGGCCCGAACGATTTTGATAAAAATTTAGTATGTTGTAGCCCTTTAAATTCTGAACAAAATGGTACAAATCCCACTTCTGTAAAAATTACGGTTTAAAAGTTATGGTAAATTATGTTATTTTCCCATAAAACCCCCATAAAATAACAAAAAAATAGGATTTTAGACAAAAATCCGGTTTTGATTTAACATTGTATGTTATGGTCCTTACAATTGTGATAGTTTTTTCATTTTTTAGAAATTTATATTTTTAATGGGGATTTTCCCATAAAACCCCATAAAATAACGGAAAAATAGGATTTTCCCAAAAATGGCCTGAACAATTTTGATAAAAATTTAGTATATTATAGTCCTTTATATTCTGAAGAAAATTGTACAAATCCCATTTCTGTAAAAATTACAATTCAAAAGTTATTGTAAATTATGTTATTTTCCCATAAAAACCCCATAAAATAACGGAAAATCAGATTTTTCCAAAATTGGCTCGAACGATTTTGATAAAAATTTAGTATGTTATAGTCCTTTAAATTCTGAAGAAAATTGTACAAATCCCATTTCCGTATATTTACTCTCACCGCTTACTTACGATAAAGGTTGTTGACAAGCTTATGGGAGAAAGTATGTGTCAGAATGCTGATACCGTTTATTTAATATTTTTTATGCCGCCTTACACTCAAGTTATTTAATTAATTATATGTTGAAGTATTTTTTATTTGTAAGTTTTATGATATTTGTATCATTACTGATGCGACCTATCCAGACATGGTCAACGGTCAAGAGGATGGTAATTATCAATTCCAGTCTGCGGGCAGGACTGAACCAGGTTCAGGTTATGACGGATCGACGTGGTCTCTGGTTTGTTGTCTGCGTTTTCAACAGCTGATATTGGACTATTGTAATGACTGAGAAGAGTGTTGAAAATATAATGGGATTCATGAATTTATATATTTCAAACTCTTCCAAAGTATTTAATAAATTACCTTTCCTGCCTTAATGTAGAATTTCGAGACCATAATTTATCCAGCATATAAATTGGTTATTATTGTCAATAATTTAGAATGGAAAACTCAATTATGAATCCCATTATATTTCCAACAATCTCCTTCGTCACTACAATTAGTCCAATATCAGCTTTTGATAACACCGACGTCAGTCCGTCATAACCTGTGTGATGACGTGGA
Source organism: Macrosteles quadrilineatus (assembly GCF_028750875.1). Classification (NCBI taxonomy): domain Eukaryota; kingdom Metazoa; phylum Arthropoda; class Insecta; order Hemiptera; family Cicadellidae; genus Macrosteles; species Macrosteles quadrilineatus. The sequence continues at coordinate 2,724,853 of NW_026542606.1, forward strand.
GTAGTATCTATATATTAATACGCAAGCAGGTTTCTTTTCACAGTCATAATTCAATAACGGCTTGATGGATTTTAAAGTTTGAGGTGTCAAATTAAAGGCATTTTCACGTAGATGTGCAAATACGTCTCAGAATATTTAGAAAGGGCACCACTTAAGTACACTTAAGGGCTAAAGTTTGGAAGGCGGCGCCATCTGTTGACATTTGATCAAACTCATTTCCCTTTGTTTACAAATAACATATGGACGTAGTTTGAAATAGTTTTTAAGGTTAACCACAGACTGCAGGACTGAAAACTTCCAGAGCAAAGCTGGAATTTATATTTTGTTTCAATCTGTTAACTAAGTCTAGTTCATAATGAAGAGTTTCCTATCAATACTAGACAACAAAGTATTTAAGAATAAATATTTAATTCTTTTTGTCTATGGTTGAATTGAGTACCTTACACCGGATTTTACTGATTATCATGTAGTTACATTTCGATGTGATGAATTGAATGTTTAAAAGTGATTATTCACAGGGCAGTTATCCGTTACATTAATATTATCATGTAATTTACAATGTGTATAAAAATTCCAATTCCTTTATAGTGTTTTCTGTTGTTTGGTTAACTTCCTTATTTCATGTCAATTTAAAATCAAATGCCGCCAGTAGTAGGCTACGACGAAGAACTGTGAGTGGCTGGGGGGAACGCGAACATGACCGCTTGCATCAACCTCTCAATTGAACATTTGATGGGTACATAGTGGTAGTACCATCGTTGTGATAGTCCAATCTTGGACAAATGAACGTTAAATGTTTACATTGTAGTGGCTTCATATTTTTAAGCAAGAAAAGGCTGGCCGAGACGGTTAAGTTTTTACTCTTTGTTGCCATAAATGAAAGGTTTGTTTACCTCATTTGTGCAATTCACCATACCTTCAGGTTCTTATTGGAAACTCCCAATCTGAAAATAGGACTGTGAGACTTATATCCAGAAATTATTTGGATAAAGTTTTTCAATTAAATTTGTGCCTTTACCATGGTCAGCTCTGAAGCTCATTAAGATGAGAAAGTTCCACAGGGGATCTACAATTTTAAGATCCGTGACATGTTTTACCACTGAGTGGGTCCTCTAATTCCTCAAGAAGGTGATGATCACGGATACGCACAGATATATAAGTAAGTACGACAAAGTCACTAGAACCTAAAGGAGAATTAAGCACAATTCAAACAAAAAATACAATGAAAAAATATGCGGAAGATAGGGTCACAATCCCAACCCATTTGCAAATCTTTGAAGACTGTGGCAGACGTTATGTAGGGACGAGAGCTCCGAGGAGTCAAGTGAGATTTTTATGTACATCATAAGAGACAGAAGAAGTGTCTTCCCTCGCTACAATGGTGCTACCTGTGTAGATGTCGCAGCAATTTTTTAAGCTGAAAACAAAGCACCACCTGGCCATACAAATCGTATAGTTTTTTCCATCACTAATAATGTTAAAGGCGTATCCATTCTAGATCTGTCGTTAGATCCACTTGCTTGCCCTCTTATGTTCCCAACCGGAGACTTGGGTTGGGGCCCCTAATTTAAACACGCATAAAACAGAACACATCAAAGAAATAATGTAACAATGCTAGAATAAGAGTCGCGATGGTTGGCGTCAATAGGAATTGAGCTACATTAGGTGAAAAGCTCACTTTCCAGTGTGTGGTTGACATCTACGTGATCATAAAGCGCAACCGCCTATTATCAATTATTAACACACAAAAAAAGTTCTTTTAGTTAGGTGTATTGTAGGGTACAGCTAGTCAGTCATATAAACGATTTTAGAGTGACTCTTTGATTAAGGTTTTGCTGTTTATGTTTTTTGTTCATTTTTTAAATAAATGTTTCAGTTTTGCTCGATTTCGAGCAACGGGTTATCTAGTGAGTGTAAATGAGGATACCTGGGCCCTATATATCTTCCTCTAACCACTACCAAATCACGCACATTTCCTGTCCTAACCCAACTCTATTGCAAGGAATTTTCTTATTATACATAAGAGATAACCAAAGCAGTACGAGATTGAATGTAAATTTAAATATTGTAGATTACTTTTATATTGTTTACATCATAATATTTTTATATTTCTATAATCTATATCTATAAAAGAGGAACTATGTATGTATGTATATATATGTGTGTGTGTATATATACGTTATGGACTCCGAAACCGCTCGACAGATTGTAATGAAACTTTCAGGCATTATTAAGCATCTTTCAAGGATGGTTCGAGTGAAGTTTGGTGCAGATCCATCAAAAGGGCTCTGCCCCAGAGGGTTTTAATTGGGCCAATGTCAGACTTTTTGATCTAGAATGTTTACAAATAAATATAATTTAAAAGTAGATGATTACTTTCACCAACTGTTTTGTACGTTTGAATAACTACAACATTCTGTATTAGCATTAGTCATGATTTGAAATAGTGCCACAGTGTTTCTACAGATTGCAGCACAGAAAACTATTTTACTTTTGAATAAGTCCAAATGTATTAAACCCCAATCGCAGCACACCTGTGCACTTTACAATGTTTAAATTCTCCAATGTTAAATATTAAAACATAAAAACCTTTATAAAAGTACTGTATTTTAAACAATATACCCCCGCCGCAGCAAACCTGCAGACTAAGCGAATTTCCATTTGACTGATTGGATTTACACTGAAATGTCTACTTAAAAATATAACATTTATTCTTGATTTAAATAGTTAGTTTAACAAGTACTTAGGTTTGCTGCATCAGGGAGGGTAAAACTGTGTTTTTTTTTATGTGAATTTTTAGTAAGAAATAAAAACATTTTCCAAATTCGATCAAAATATGTTCACAAACAAGCAAACTACAACAGTTTACTTATTCTCCATAAGAATAACATGGGAATTTTTAATTTACAATTTTTTGGAATTTTCCCTGTAACCATTAGGCGCATAATAACGCTTCAATATACTAAGTTATTTGTTTTTTGAAGCTCTACAAAATGGTTTGGAAAGAAATTGCTAAATTTTATGTTTTTTGGGTCAAAAATGGGAAAAACCTATTTTTACCCCATAAAACCCCCGTTCCCATAGTCCGATCATGCTGGATCGCGAACTCGTTCGAATAAACGTACGTTTACACGTTTGTACCAAATTTCATCAAAATCGGATCATTTTTGCTCGAGTTATCGTGCTGACATATATATATATATATGAATTTGAACGGATGGTGTTTTTGGCCTCTAGGGACCTCAAAATGAAAAAAAAAATCGGTCCCGCGTCCAGGTCTTACCATGAGTACTACGGTAATAGCTTATTCCCTATGTGGGAAATTCGCTAAAAAGGGATGACTTTTTTAAATGTATGACAACAGCTAATTTGCAACCAAAAGGTGAGTGAGCGTAGCGAACGAACATCAACCTGGAGGCGAGTAAGCGTAGCGAACGAGCTAACCTTAAAACAAGTGAGCGCAGCGAACGATTTCCAACCTGAAGGTGAGTGAGCGTAGCGAACGAACTTCAACCAGGACGTGATTGAGCCATGCGAATACTTATGAAGTTAAGCGGGGCAAAGCCCGCGGGTACAGCTAGTCAGTCATATAAACGATTTTAGAGTGACTCTTTGATTAAGGTTTTGCTGTTTATGTTTTTTGTTCATTTTTTAAATAAATGTTTCAGTTTTGCTCGATTTCGAGCAACGGGTTATCTAGTGAGTGTAAATGAGGATACCTGGGCCCTATATATCTTCCTCTAACCACTACCAAATCACGCACATTTCCTGTCCTAACCCAACTCTATTGCAAGGAATTTATCTAACTCGTCAAAGTGCACAATATTACCTTAGCTGCCTATCACAGCCAGCTTTTATGTTCTTTAATGTATCTAATTATAATATAGTGAACAGAGAAATTGATATATATATATATGGACTTATTCTAATTCGTGAAAAAGGTAACTAGATTTAGCAAATGTGAATTCTAAATTGGTGATATTGATTGCCAGACCACAACCATTCGAGAACCTAATAAATTACATAATTTAATTACTATTTACCCTAACCTACACCCTTCCCCAACCCCTACGAAACTATCTAGACATATTCTTAATTTAAGTACTTATACGGACTAAGAAGTGCTGTTTTGTCGGAGACGGAGACACTACTATGACTCTGGTAGATCGCCGCGCGCGCTTGCCGGACCGACTGTGCGCGCATCGTCGTCATGTGACTTGCGCTATTGTAGCGATTCGCTACACCTGATTCAGTTTACTTCCAGTCCTGCCCGCGGCAATGTACACACATGAATTGATAGGCATATCTGTTATAGTTTGGTGTTTTGTGTTTAATGTGTATAATATATTCTGACGACATCTCTAGAAGTGGATCCTTTTGTAAGCCTGAGATGGTGGAGTTTAAGAACCGCCAAAACAAATGTAGCAAATAAAATTTGACATTACCATACATTTATTAAGGCTTTTTGACCCAGCGATTTTTGTAGAAGACAAATGACAAATGACAATTCTTTATTGCACATAACATCTGTTAAAGTTATTACAAACATAATACACAGACAGGTATTTTGTCAAGGTTTCTTATAAATAAGGAACTAAATATATAAAAAACCTAACATTTAGCTAGTAAGGTACCCCTACAAAAGCTACAGCATGGTGGAACTGTTTATGTTAGGAGAGGTTGATGAGAGAATGGGTGTCTGTTACCAGGAGTCGTTGAAAAATTCTTCAAGAGTGTAACATGCTTTTTCTACTAAAACCGTTTTGATTTTGTATGTAAATTTTGCTAAGTTTAATTGCTTTAAGGAGTTTAGAATTTCATTGTAAATTTTTAACCCCATATAGAGAGGACTTGTTTTTATATTTTTTTAAAATTATGAGTGGGGTATTGAAAAATGTCTTGTCTTCAGGTATTAACTAACTTATATGAGTGATTACTAAGATAATTTTGAAACATACCAGGATTTCCATGAACCATTTTTTAAATTTCAAAAACGCATATTGAAGTTAGAGTTAATAAAATTGTATATAGGTTGTTGTTAGGTTGTTAAAATTCGCAATTAGAGTTTGATAAAAATAGTTGTGTCGTCTGCATACATGGTTGCAACAGCATTTTCGCTCTCAATTTGTTTTGAAGTCATTAGTCAATAGGATGAATAGAATCGGGCCTAATACAAAGCCTTGTGGAACTCCTCTTGTCAGCTTGCTTTTTGAAGATTTGAAACTTGCTGTGACTTAATTTAAATTCATAATCTAGCCAGGACTATTCTTTCTATGCTTTTAGAGAAAGTGGAGATGAGAGAGATGGGTCTGTAGTTTTGAGCATTTTCATTTGGTCCTTTGTGGGGTTTATTTTACTGACTTTTATGGCGGATGGAAATTTGCCTTATTTAAATTATTTATTTATAAGATTAGCCAGAGGAGAGATGAGTTCTTGAGAGCAGTGCTTTATCTTCTTTGAGGAAAACTCATCTATTCCACTTGATGTTTTGGCTTTGAGGGAGCTTTGACTTCTTTATAGGATGTTGGAGTTAAGGTAAGGTGTGTTGGACAGACGGTTCCTCTCCATTCAGCGCTATTTCAGGGTCTATTACCATTGCTCTATTTTGGTCAAGGGTATTTTCTGCTATCTTTGAGAAGAATGTGTGGAAGTGTTCAGCCATTTATTTTGTGTCGTTTGTGAGTTTGCCATTTATTTCTAATTCTGTTAGGGATTTCTCTTCACATTTTCCTTTCCTTTCCTTGTTTATTACTTGCCATGGCGCTTTTGGTTTGTTGTCGGCTTGTTCTATGAAGCGAGCTGTTGAGAACATTTTTAGGTTTCTTTAGTTTCATGCCCTACATCTTTTTTTCTATTAATTATTTCATTTTGTCTTCTTTTCTGTTTGTTAACTCAAACTTTTGCAGAACTTTCAAAAAGTTCTCTTTAAGGTTTGCTTTTTGTTTGTGCTAATTTTAGTTTTCTTTAATGAGCATGTAGAATTAAGTGCTATTTGAAGAATATTATGGAATTTTTTGTAGGAGGTTCCAAGATTGGGTGAAGAATAGACATGTTCCCAATTTTGTAGATGGCGGTAAGCCTTCAGTTTGTTTAGGTTTGTGTTGTTTAAGCTTCTTTTTATTAAACATTTTTGTATTGGGAAGTGTCTTCTTTGTGTGTTTTCAGCACGCACAGCTGCGCAGTGTAATTAGATAGACCAGTATGCACAACTTGTCCAGTAATATCCGCATATGGTATGTTTGAGCATATACAGTCTATGGAAGTGGCTGTGTCATGGGTTATTCTGATGGCCTCTAGAGGAAATATCCAGATGTTTTGTGTGGTTGACTCTTCTTCCAGTATGGTGTTTTTGGTATCTTGGGTGAGCCTGTCGATTTTTATGTCACCGATGAGTAAGAAGGTTTTCTTGTGTGCTTCTTGTAGTTCTAGCGTGTCTGATAGGAGGTCAAGGGCAATTCTTGCATTTTCGCTTGGATTCACAGAATGTAGATATTGGCGTATTTCCCATAGGGAATAAGCTATTATCGTAGTACTCAGGTTAGACCTGGACCCGGGACCAATTTACTTTTTCGTTTTGATTTCCCTAGAGGCCAAAAACACCATCCGTTAAAATTCATATATATATATTGCTAAGCCATTGCACAGGCGTTATTTTAAAACGAATAACAGACATAATTTCTGATGGACTCAAAGATTACTGAAATACTCAAGTAGTCCAGTGAATAGAGGTGTGTTAACTTACAAACGGTCCGGTAAGTCTAAATTTTTTATATGTTGTCTAGGATGGTAAGTAGGTATCAAAAATGAAAAATGCACAATTCTCCCTCCTCCGCGCCTGCCGCCATATTGAAAAATCGAAAAAAATCGGTACTTTCTAGAGATTTTCGTCTATATCTCCGTTTTGGTGAGTTTTATCGAAAGATATGTAATGTCAATGTTGTAGACAATTAAATTTCCTATAATATAGGTATAACAATTTGGTTCTAAGACTTATGGATACGAAAATATTTAAATATTAAATTTTTGTACAATAAAACGTCAAGTTTTTTTGTTATTTTTGACAAATCTCTATTAGTCCAAGCAAACTAAAAAAACTGAAACAGGGAACGTCAAAAAAAAATTGCAAGAAAACGTTTTATGGTTTTATTTTGTAGTATTGGTTCTGCATTGTTTATATCTCCAGTTCCTATCAACGCTTGCAGTTCAGTCTAGCCTTTGAATATTCTGTGATGTAAGGGCTTTCATTTGACCTATTAATCATTCAAATCGAACGAGTTAGCGACGAGCTACAATCCCCAAAACAATATGAATTTTAACTTATTTTTAAATCTTTGTTATTAATACATTGTATATCTTAATATATCTTCAAAACGTAAACAGATATTTAAAAACGGATTTCGGCATTGAAATCAGCGTGCAAATTTGGTTTATAATGATGTGTCACAACGTTATCATTACATTTAATTTTTTAAATTTATATCCAATATGGCGGATCCAAGATGGCAGCCAAAAATGAGTTCCCTATGTAAATGAAGTACTAACCACCCAATAAACTTCGGTGGTCGTCCCAAGTCAATATCTCACAAAATTTTGAATAAAATATGCATGTGGTATATTTTTTTCAAATTTGTCCAATGTTGAGAAAAGCCGCCATTCTTATCGTGATTTTAAGGAGGTTTTCTGTTGACCGATTTTTGGCAACTTTTAGTATGTCATTCTGCAGAACCAATACTACAAAATAAAACCATAAAACGTTTTCTTGCAATTTTTTTGACGTTCCCTGTTTCAGTTTTTTTAGTTTGCTTGGACTAATAGAGATTTGTCAAAAATAACAAAAAACTTGACGTTTTATTGTAAAAAAATTTTAATATTTAAATATTTTCGTATCCATAAGTCTTAGAACCAAATTGTTATACTTAAATAGTAGGAAATTTAATTGTCTACAACATTGACATTACATATCTTTCGATAAAACGCACCAAAACGGAGATATAGGCGAAAATCTCTAGAAAGTACCGATTTTTTCGATTTTCAATATGGCGGTGGAGGGAGAATTGTGCATTTTTCATTTTAAACACCTACTTACCATCCTAGACAATATATAACAAATTTAGACTTGCCGGACCGTTTGTAAGTTAACCCCCCTATTTTTGCCTCTATTTACTGGACTAAAGAAGTACATAACAGATCCATATAATCAACATTTCTTGTTATTATTTTATGTTATGTTTATGTTATAATATCTTATTATTTTTAAAAGCTGATCTTGTTTTATTAGTGTTTTCTACAAATAGCCTTACTCATAGCCGCATTAGGTTGACCATAATAACAATTATAAATTATAAAAAAACATTATTTCTATTTCTTATCCTTGGTGGTGTTCTATGTCTTTCCTATGTTTCCATAGTTTGCAAATCGGCTCTTTCAATGATTACTAAGAAATCCAGCACAGTGTGAATTCAGTTTTATTTTTAGTATATCAAATATATTATCCATTCTCTCTCGTTTTTTTTTTTAATATGTAATGCACAGACTTCTCTTTTTTTACCCCAAGCTGTAAATAAAACATGTGATTGGAACAGGTTGTTCAGTCGGTAGTGTAACAGACTTCGGGCCCAAGGCTGCGATGTCGTGGGTTTGGATCCTGGTCACTGCCACTAAAATTTATCAGAACAGTTCACCTTCATACTGTACCGGCTCACCTCTTGCTTTGCTGGATACATTCCACGCACAGATCTGTAGTCTATGTGGACGGGCAAATGCAAGGTTGGAAGAGGCCGCCAACCTCTTTATTAAAAAAAAATTCTTCCATTTGTTTTGATTTTCTGTTTATATTTCGTTGTTATTTCGTCACCAGCATAGCAACCCATAAGGCCCATATGTTAGTTTTTTAAATTTTGAATTCATTTTTTGTTCTTATTTTTGAGCCTTATCTTAATTTATGAAGGGATTCTGCACATCTACAGGGAAATATCTTTCTAACAGTATGCCTAGATTTTCCCTGCAATGTACACAAGCTGACAAAAAAGGTTTTAAAGAAACATGCTTGCCTATTAAGTATAAATATATGTATTTACTAGCAGAGTACCCGTCCTTCGTACGGGATTGGCATATAAGTTTAAAATGGTTAGTACAGTATACTCAAGCTTTGCGTTTGCAATGAGGGAGGACAAAGTTTGATAAAATTTGCTTCTTTAAATTTACGGTATACTATAGGTAGTTATACGCATCTACCATAGCTATAATGTTCTACCACTTCACCCAAATAGAAAATAAATTATTAAAGATTCACAAAATATCACAAACTAGCAGAGTACCCGTCCTTCGTACGGGGTTGGCATATAAGTTTAAAATGCTTATTGCAGTTATACTCAAGCTTTGCGTTTGCAATGGGGGAGGACAGAGTTTGATAACATTTTCTTCTTTAAATTTACGGTATACTAATGGTATTACACATATACCATAGCCATAATGTTATACAAATTCACCTAAACAATAAAGAAAAATAAATCATCACAAATTCACAAAAAATCACAAATTATTCATGACTATAAAAACATAACATAACTGTAAACAATCCTACTTTGACAGTTCCCATTGCGTATCAAAGTTTTTTGTTGCTGCTTAGTTCAAATTAGCTGTTTACATAAATGCATAAAAAAATATAGTGCTGCACGCTGGTGGTAAGTCTTATAACTCTTCAATGCTTTTGTATATCATAGAACCAATTTTCTTAGTTGAAACAGCTGACTAAATTCTTTAATCTATATATATAAAAGAGGATGTTTGTATATATATTTGTTTGTTTGTTTGTTTGGGGGTGATAAACTCGGACACCGCTGAACCGATTGCCACGAAACTTGGTACATACGTGTAGAATGTCATGGAATAGGTTTATACACCATCAATTTCGTGATCCGTCCAATAGGCTCCGCCCCAGTGGCTCTGGAGTTTCCCATGTTAACCTTATGAGAAATGGAATTAATGAATCTTAACAGCTGTTTCAATTAAACAAGTTGGTTCTGTTCTATGATGTTCAATAGCATTAAAGTTACAAGGATTACCAACAGGGTGCAGCACTATTATTTCTTTTACATTTATGACAACAGCTAATTTGCAACCAAAAAGGTGAGTGAGCGTAGCGAACGAGTGATTGAGCCATGCGAACGAGATCATCTTGAAAATTAAGAAGTTAAACGGGGCAAAGCCCGCGGGTTACAGCTAGTTTTCTCTAAATATGAATACTCATAAGCTTAACATGGGGAAATACAGAGCCACTGGGGCGGAGCCCGAAAGGATTTTTGAGAAAAGAATATGCCTATATGTTAATCGGGAATGTTAACTATCATCATGCCAAATTTCAGCCCAATCTGTCCAGTGGTTTATGCGTGATTGAACTTCAAACAAACAAACAAACAAACACACAAACTTTCACATTTATAATATTAGTAAGATTATTCGTGAAGTTAAAAACATAAACATAACTGTAAACAGACAGATTTTTGTTGCTGCTGAGTTCAAATTACCTGTTTACATAAATGAAAAAAAATAATAGTGCTGCATCCTATTATTTTTATCATAGAACCATATCATATCATAGAACCAACCTTTTTAATTGAAACAGCCGACTAAATTCTTTAATTCCATTCTATGGGTACTCATAAGGTTAACATGGGAAACTCTAGAGCCACTGGGGCGGAGCCCGAAAGGATTTTTGAGGTAAAAATATGCCTATATGTTAATCGGGAATGTGAGCTATCATCATGCCAAATTTCAGCCCAATCCGTCCAGTAATTAATGCGTGATTGAACTTCAAACAAACAAACAAACAAACAAACAAACTTTCACATTTATAATATTAGTAGGATAAGATATGTGACCATTAGCACGATAACTCAAGCAAAAATGATCCGATTTTGATGAAATTTGGTACAAAATTGTAAATCTACATTTATTTGAACAAATTCGCGAACCAGCATGATCGGACTATGGGAACGGGGGTTTTATAGGGTAAAAATTAGTTTTACCATTTTTGAACCTAAAAACAAAAAAAATTACATTTATTTCCAAACCATTTTGTAGAGCTAATAAAACAAATAATTTAGTATATTGAAGCGTTATTATGCGCCTAATGGTTACAAAGAAAATTCCAAAAAATTTTAAATTTAAAATTCTCATGCTATTCTTATGGAAAATAAGTCAACTGTTGGTAATCCCAGTTAGTCTGGGCGCGCGGACCCTTGTGTACTAGCGTGCTGAGAATAACGGCTCGCTCACCCCCACAGCCTCGCTGAACAACCCCAGAGAGCCGTATAGGCCAGATGTTTTTGGAAATGAGCAATAAACACTTCCCTCTACACCCCCCGCCATAGCGCGGCCACGCGCCCAGACTAGCTGCGAGTACTGTAGTTTGCTCGTTTATGAACATATTTTGAACAAATTTGGAAAATACATACATTTCTTACTAAACTACATTATTAACATTTTAAAACAAAAAACACTTTTTTACCCTCCCTGTTGCAGCAAACCTTAGTACTCGTTAAACTAATTCTATTTAAAAAGGGAATAAATGTGATATTTTTAAGTAGACATTTTAGTGTAAATCCAATCAGGCAAATGGAAATTTGCTAAGTCTGCAGGTTTGCTGCGGCGGGGGTATTCTTTTTCTTTGTTTTCTTCATGCAACCATGCTTAGCAGCAACTACATCTTTGCAAAATAAATCTATAAATACATCTTAAGAGGGTTCCACCTGCCGGCTGGTTACCACGTAAACATGGTCCTACAAAAAAGAACCTTATGGCATTATTTAAGTGTTTATGGAGTTGAAATGAACTGTAAAATATTCACAAAGATCCAAACTATGCCCTGGATGAACAGAAACATCGTAATTGTTTCTTTAAGTATTTACAAAATCATTTTGAAAATCCGTAAATACGTCTTTTTCACATGTAATTTTAGCTTCTAAATCTATCTATATATTAATAGGCAAGCATGTTTCTTTAAAACCTTTTTTCTCAGCTTGTGTGTATCGCATGGAAAATCTACGCATACTGTTAGAAAGATATTTACCTGTAGATGTGCAGAATCCCTTTATAAATTAAAATAGGCTCAAAAATAAGCACAAAAACATAATTTGAAATAAAAAAATAACTTGGGTCTTATGGGTTGCCCCCCCCCCCATAAAAAGTTATTTTGTGGGTTTTGTTGGTTGTTATTTTGTGGTGAAGAAATAACAACAAAATATAAACAGTAAATCAAAACAAATGGAAGAAGTTCCAATCACATGTTTTTTTACAGCAAGGGGTGAAAATAGAGAAGCCCATGGTGGAAGGAAATGCCCCCGCCGCATCAAACCTGCGGAATAAGTCTAGAGAACAATTTTTGTGTTTTTAGGGTAAAAAATAATAATAATAATAATAAATCTTTATTTCTCCACAAGTAACACAATAAAATTACAAAGATCTATAAAAACAAATTATTTTACAATGTAATCAAAACTTATTGTTAATTAATTAAATAAAAGTTTACTTTAACTTGCGTAGAAATATACACACCCAAAGAAGATTAAAACTTCTGTGTGTGGGCGGGAGTCTCAACTAATACTTAACAATAACAACAATTTCTCTGAAAAGGGTAACAAAATGAATTATAATTTAAATTTACTTTTAGTCCAATAACTTTTGTGGAAAAGGCAACAAAGAAAACAAAATTCACCAATATGTAGGAAGTAAAACGAAAAGTATGTAACTATAATAATGAGAACATTTTAAGAAATTGAAGGAAACAATGAAAACCCAGACTCTGAAATAAAGATACCTACTCACAAAGATAAAGTAAATACTTAGAGCTAGACATCACTTACTAATATTATTAAGAATGCAACTGTTCTATTTCATCATATGACTTGGTTAAAAGCTATTTTTCAAAGTTTTCTTAAAAACACTAAATCTACTCTGCTTTACAGAAACAGGAATGACATTATGGAATAAACACGAATTGTGGATATTTATAGGCATGCACTGTGGATGCGATACTCCCCAGTGTGGGTTAACGTCCGCACGGGTGAGTACTACGACTATCCGCATTACTATCCTGATAATTAGACCAATTCGTATATACCAAGGCAGAAAAGTGGTTCGGATTCCACTATAAACTGTAGGTCCCTTAGTTGCCATTAGCTGTATGGGCTATTAATTAACAGCTGTGTCTAAGGAATGTTGGCCTTAGTCACTAACAAGACTACAAGATCGCGCCACTCATCCTACACTCATCTCCATTCATACTTGGCTTAAAATACCTACTTTGTATGGTCGCCATTTCATAGAACAACAATATAAACAACAATTATAACAATTTTAATTGATAAATAAATAAAACACTTCTTAAACAGGGTACAGTTTGGTTTGGGTAAACGTAGAATGTTATGTGCAGTTTGTCTGGTTGAATAATTGTGAATGTTATCAACTGTTGGTCCTGCATTACCACTTAATTTGAAAAATATAGTCAATACTTTAAAAATATATAAATATCTGAAGGGAAGGATATTATGAATTACAAATAAAGGTAGAGAATGAGAATAAAAATTTACATTACATATTAATCTGACAAATTTCTTCTGTAAAGTTATTAAAGATTTTAAATTTGACACATAGGCACCTCCATACAAAGTAATTCCATATTCAAGCTTAGAATTTATTAAAGAGTGGTAAACCTGTTTTAAGATGGGAAGAGGACAGCAATATTTGAGGTGAAAAAAGATCTAAGTGAGTAACGTAATGAATTCTTTAAATTATTTACATGCATCTTCCATGATAGATTTTCATCCAAAAGTACACCTAGATATTTGGTAACATTACATTGTTTTATAGAATCACATAAGCAACTAGTATTATTACAATCTGTTTTATGGAAAATTAAAGGTACATTAAAAACATTTGACTGGGATAAAGAAAAATTAATAAAGATTGTTTTAGAAACATTTAGACACAGTTTGTTGCAACTGAACCAAAGTGATATTTTATGTAGATCATCCTGCATTATGTGATGAAGCTCATCTAAAGTGCTTGCACAGTATGACAATGCTGTATCATCAGCAAACGCTGTTAGGTGCCCATTCAAAAGACCACTGCACAAGTCGTTGACAAAAATTAAAAATAAAATAGGACCAAGGACTGATCCTTGGGGAATACCGAAGTTAATACTTTGGATACTACTTTTGATCTTCTTAATTTTAACTAGCTGCCTCCTCCCAGAAAGATATGACCTAAACCATGAAAGTGGTACGCCTCTTATACCTGCTGATTCAAGTTTTTTCAAGAGCAAAACATGATCGATAGTATCAAATGCCTTACTAATATCTAAGAACAAACCAGCTGTTTTATTATGAGTTGTGCTATTTAAGTTTCCGTAAATATTTGTCAAAAAGTGTTGAAGTGCTAACTCAGTACTAAGGCCAAGGCCTTCTCTAAATCCAAACTGATTTGGCGAAACAAATCTATTGTTATCTAAAAATCTAGTGAGTCTATTTTTAACTAATTTTCCTAGTAATTTTGAAAGCACAGGAAGCAGTGATATTGGACGGTAGTTCTCTTCGTTACACTTATCTCCTTTCTTAAATATGGGAACTACTGTGGCAATTTTTAAGATGTCAGGGAAACAACCGCTAGCAATACTTAAATTGAACAATTCTGTTAAAACTGGAGTGATCTCGTCACATATATTTCGAATAATAGCTACAGAAAGGAACTCATCACCTGTACTTTTGTGAGGGGAAAGAGTACTAATTAATTTTGCAACTTCATGCTCAGTGATGGGACTAAAAAACATGGAATTTAAGCTATCCACTGTCTTAAAAAATTGGGAATAGACTAACTGACACTGAGGAGAGGGCACTGACACTGAAATATATATATATTTCATCGAAAAGCGTTTTTGGCCTCTGGAGACATCAAAATTAAAAAGTAAATCGCCCCCAGTCTAGGTCTTACCGTGCCACCTACGGTAATAGCTACTTCCCTATAGGGAAATTTGCTAAAAACATAGCTGTGATATTCCCGTCATATGCTGACGTCACCCAGATTGCAAACGCCATTTCACTTTTTAGAAAAAAATGTAAAAGCAATAACAATTAAATAAAAACAAACCTATTCTTATATGACAGTTACAATCAGGTGATTTTCTATTTGCAATCTGAGTCACGTCATCCTGTGACGGAAGTATCAAACCTATTTTTTTCCCTTCACCATGAGAGAAGCCTGTATATTACATTTTTTGGTCGAGTTTTCGACCACTAGACAACCTCTAGTACTTATTTAATATGCAAGCAGGTTTTTGTGACAATTACTCCTCCGAAACTACTGAACCGATTGACATGTTTTTGGTGTCATTGGAAAGAGCATGACGTGAAGTTTTGCAGGTTTTAGGGAAATAATTAGAGAGTGGGGCCCTTTAAAGTTTTGTATTTATCCATAAGATTAACATGGGAAACAAACATTGTTATGAAACTCCAGCTGTTGTCAGAAATTAATAGTGAGAAGAAGAACATATGTTAATCGTTAACAGTCAATAAGTTTGCTAATTTAACATTTTGCTACAAACATTTACTGACTTGGTTGAAATGAAATATTTACTGTTTGAATTTGGGTTGGCGTAAATATTACAATGGAAAAAAGCGAGAGAGCCTGGATAATTTGATATACTAAAAAGGAAACTGAATTAACACTGTGCTGCATTTCTTAGTAATCATTGAAAGAGCCGATTAGCAAACTATGGAAATATAGGAAAGTCATGGAACACCACCAAGGAGAAGAAATAGAAAAAATGTTTTTTTTAGAATTTATAATTGTTATTATGGACAACCGAATGCGGCTATGACTAAGGTAAAACATAGTGCCTCCGGTCCGCGCACGCGTTCGCGCGCTGGATTCCTATGACTTTAACGTAAATCGTCATCCGACCGAAAATGTAAATATTTGTAAATAGTGTTTGTGTTAAATAGACTAATGTGACAAACTGTGCTCCTGACGATGCTACACATGTAGCGAAATGTACATCGAGCAAGATCTACACATTTAAAGAATCTGGCAACCACAAGGTAAACTAGTTTATTAATAATTTGTTCTTGAAGCTGGAATAATACACAATTTATGACTAAGGCTATTTGTAGAAAACACAAAAAAACAAGATCAGCAGCTTTTGAACAATGATAAGATATTTTCAAGAAATGTTGATTATATCGATCTGTTATGTACATCTTAAGTATTTCCATAATCTTTGAGTCAAATCTTTTAAGTCATCAGAAATTATGACTGGAATTCGTTTTAAAATAACGCCTGCAATACTTAGCAATTGCTCGAATTCGAGCAACAGGGTTGGACACTAGTAATAGATAAACATTAATTTATCCCCATCCATTGCAATCTCAGTTAAAAGCACAAAAAGCACAAAATCAATGGAAACAAATTAATTTAGGAGTCTTGGGAGCTTGTACCGTAGTGGCATGTTTAGCAGCCATCTTGAATTGATAGGGTAGAACCCTCTTAACTTGATATAGCCTACTTAATGAACATTTAAACTTAGAGTAGCCACAGAGAAGTAAGGTACAGAGGAACCATTTAATTGTACATTTAAGGGGTGTATAGCACTAGTGCTTCTGTCTAGGGAAAAGTCCCCTCTCAACCCCCTCACCCTCATATACTATAACACTCACGTTGGAGGAAGACTTCTGCACAGTGCTCACTGTTCGGGCTCTTCATCCTTCCTCGTCACAAGTACATTTCTGGCACAACATATCGTCCCATAAGCGTGTTTCCTCTATACCTTAATTCTCTGTGGAATAACATACCTGGAACAAAGTCAAAGCTACCATGTCCTTCAACTCCTCTCAATAATTGGCCAAAGCTTTGTTTGATCACTTCTTTTCTCAAATTCTCATTTACAAAGTGGAATCGTTCTTTTACGACAGAGCACAAATTGATGAAAAATATTATGACAGTAGCTTGAACAATGTAGGTTATTGAGTTTGGAATATATGTTCTGTAGTTTTGGAAAATAATATCAAACCAGTAATAAATAGTACACGTTATTGTAACAGTTTTTAAAGTAAGAAAGATAATAACTTTGTATTTGAATTGGTTGTCCCTTCTAGTTATTTGTAGATTTGTATCTATCTTTTGTAAGCTATTATACATGTCTATGAATTGTTGGTTTTTGAGAACCGTACTTATAAACACTACAATGGCAAGAAAACAAAGAATAACTCTGTCGACAAGCACCGTGAAGGTACTGGTGTGTGTCACCATGTGGTCTGGCAAAGCATTCAATCTACCCCTGAGATCAACAATCAATGCTGAACAAGAGAGTACAACAATGGTCCCGGTGACAACCAACCCCCACACAAACCATGGGAGGGAAAACTTTAACTCCCTCATCTTTAAGTTAGTTTTTGTTTTCAAAGGAAACCAACCAATAATTTGGCAAGGTAATAGCACTTCAATTGGAAACAGCTGCATTTTCATCTACTTAATTAACAGTTTGAAAGTTATGTAACACAATTAAGTGATTATTAAGGAATAATTAAATGTTCAAAAAACAATAAAACTCAACAACCCAATCACAGTAGAGATAGCATGAAGTAGGAAAGATTTTAGTTATAAACTGGATTATTAGAATGGAAGTGTTGAGAATAATTTGTAAATGAAGTAATAATCAGTCTTGGAAAAACAGTCAAATGTTATCATGAAAACTGTCATTTAACAGGCTTGACAAAACACGTTGTAACAACTAAGTTCCCTGTCAATTTAAGATAACTTATTGAATTATTGAAAGTCTCTTAAAATATTTATTCCATCTTACACGATGAGACAATTGTCAGAAGACAACTGAGTGACATGAAATTATTGGCTTCATGTAAACACTTCAGACCAACTGCCCTGAAATTCAGTTGTCCCTGGGAGTAGACTGAGGACAACAAGGAAGACATTATGTGAATAATTATGTCAAATATGACTCAGATTGTTTTTTATTGTTTTGTCTCTGACATTGCTTCAAGATCTTCATTTACAATTTTTTTTGTTAGTTTTTTTTATTTGGTCACTTTCTCTCAATTGTACTGTTCTTGTTGTATTTTGTTGTAACATTTAGTTTTAGTTTTTATAATTTATTGATCGACCATGCATCTGTTCACCATTTGCCTTTGTAATGAAGGATGTTTCATGCAATAAAATACTTATGACAACCGGCATCGTTTAAACCCGGCTTTACAGAAGTAACTGAAAAAAAATGTTGATGATAAAATGTTTTCAAACAATTAAAGTTTAAAAATAACATGTGTATTTTGTTTTATGTTCCCAACAAAATATTAAAACACTTCAGAGTGCAGTTCATAAGGCTACGATTATACTAGGACGCTGGCGTCTGGGACGCTAGCAGGGCATTAAATCAAATGAGAGCGAATAGAATAGGGATGCCAGCGTCGGATGCTAAAAAACCCACAAGACGCTCGATATTTTGTGTATCCCAGCTGGGACGCTGAAATTCGAGCATCTGGTGACTTTTTGCCTCTCGAATGGGGCATCGGTTGTGGGGCATTGGTTCAAATGCGGCCCATTATATTTGGCTTCTAGCATCCGAGACGCTCTCTTTTGACATTTGCGCAAATATAGGGAATAAGCTATTACCGTAGGTCTCATGGTAAGACCTGGACCCACGACTGATTTACTTTTTCGATTTGATGTCCCCAGGGGCCAAAAACACCATCCGTTCAAAATGTTATACATTTATATATTTTTTTGTCTCATTTTGGACCCCTAAAACATAAATTTCCCAATCTTATATATTTAAAAAGTTTGCAAAACTTATGGCAGCTAGTCTGACCATACTACTGATCGAATTACACACGGTTGGCACCAAATGAAAGATATTTTCCTGTAGATGTGCATATTCCCTTTATAAAATAAAATAGGCTCAAAAATAAGCACGAAAAATTAATTTGAAATTTCAAAAAAATTAACATGGGCCTCATGGGTTACAATGCTGGTGACAAAATAACAACAAAATATAAACGGAAAATCCAAACAAATTCCAATCACATGTTTTATTTAGAGTGTGGGGTGAAAATATAGAAGTCTGTACATTACATTTTTTTGTGGTCGAGTTTTCAACAACGGGGCGACCTCTAGGAACCAATATAAAAATAAACTTTTGTTATAGAGATTTAACATGGGGCCAAACTTTTAAGCTTACGACAGCCACCCTGACCATACTATACTGGACGGAATTACACACGGGTTGTACCAAAAGAAAGGTTATCGGCCCTTTATGTGCATGTTTTATTTGTATTTTGAAAATATATACGTTAATTGGGTCAAAAATGGAAATTAAACTTTTCTTATGGAGATTTACCATGGGGCTAAATTTTAAACTTACGAAATCCACCCTGACCATACTACTGGACCGATTTACACACGGTTGGTACCAAATGAAAGGTAATTGTCTGTATATTTGCCCATTTTGCTTTGATTTAAGATACTCGACTAAATGTTATAAAAACGGATATTAAAATCTCTATCGACAATTTAACATGGGGTAAAATTTCATGTCTATTAAGAGTGAGGCCTGAAGTTCTATTGGACCGATTTACATGCAGGTTGTGTTAAATGAAAGGTAATCAACCCTATATTTTCCCATGTGCCTGAAAAGTTTACTATTCCTTTATTTAATTTTTTAAAAATGGAGTTTTAAACCTTACATTTAAAAAAAAACTTTTGCAATACTTATGACAGCTTTCCTGACCATATTACTGGACCGAATTACACACGGGTTGTACAAAAAAAAGGTTATCGGTCCCATATGTGCAGGTTTTATTTGTATTTTGAAAATATTTCTGTTAATTCGGTCAAAAATGGAAATGAAACATTTCTTATGGAGATTTAACATGGGGACAAATTTGTAAGCTTACCACAGTCACCCTGACTATAATACTACTGGACCGATTTACACGTAGGTTGTACCAAAAGAAAGGTTATCGGTGCAAAATGTGCAGCTTTTATTTGTATTTTGAGAATATTTATGTTAATTGTGTCAAAAATAGAAATTGAACCTTTCTTATGGAGATTTAACATATAGAGCTAATTCTATATATTAACACGTTCGCTGCTGAGCGCTAGATGCCGGGACGACGCCAGTTGCTGAACTACGCTCGGCCGCTGCGTGACATTGCCACCGATACACTGAATTACAGTAAAAACAACAGTAGTTATACTGGATGGCAATGTTCTGCAATAAAACTGGCTTTGGATATAGTACTAAGTGATTCTGATAGATAGCAGCACTACCCAGGTTACAGTCGGTAAAGTAGTGTCGCTATCTAGCAGGAAAGAGGTAAAACAAAGCCCCGTTCCAAACGACCCTGGTGGTGATTTGGGAAACTATATTTTTTATTGTCAGAAAAGTACGTCCCCACGAGCTGCAAAGAAATATAGAACGCTTGTGACGTGCTGGCTTATCCATAGCAACGTTAAACAACAATGAACGGTGACGTTCTGGAACGTTCTTAGCTCCTGGCGCCGCCCGGCTGACGTTCCGGAACGTCCGTAGCAGCGAAATAGACAATAGATAGACAAGCATTGTTTATTATAAAACCTTTTTTCTCAGCTCCTGTGCATTGGAGGGAAAATCTATGCATACGTTAAAAATATATTTGCCTGTATATGTGCAGTATACTTTTATAAATTTAAAAAATCAATTTTAAATTTACAAAAAATTAACATGGTTCTTGTGGTTTGCCATGTTGGTGACGAAATAACAACAAAATATAAACAGAAAATCAAAACAAATTATTTACAGCAGGGTGAAAATAGAGAAGTTTGCACAATACATATAGTTTTAGTCGAGTTTTCGACCACGGGGCAAGCTCTAATTAATCTTTAAACCATTTTAAAGTGCTTAAAAAATAAATCATTTAGCATATTAAAATGTTTTGTACGGTTATCAACTATGGAGAAAATTCAAAAAATGTAAATTTAAAATTTCCATGCTATTCTTATGAAGAATATTGTTGTGCTGTTGTAATTTTATTGTTATGGAAATATTTTAATCAAACTTGGCAATTTTGTTTTATTTCATTCTAAGCTATTAATATTTTACTAAGAACACACTTTATTAGTCTCCCTGAAGCAGCAAACCTAGGGTACTCATTAAACCTAATGTCATTCAAATAGAAATACTTATACAAAAAGTGACAAATCATTGAAATAAAATAGCAGTCCGAGAGGCTACCATCCCAACAAGATCGTGCCACTCATCCTACACTCATCTCCATTCATACTTGGCTTAAAATACCTACTATGTATGGTCGCCATTTCATTGAACAGTATTAACAGTATTAACACATAACGTCATTTTCGGCTCGAAGTGGGACGCCAGTGTCCTAGTCTGATCGTAGCCTTATAAGAGTTGATGATTGAAAGCTTTTTACTTTCTCTCCCTATTGCTACACACCATAAAGCTTTCTATAGGCTATTCAGGCCTACAAAATTCCTTTGGCTATTAATTTAGCCCACAGAACTCAAAGTCATTTCTTAATAAAGATAATTCCTAACTTGTGTTTTATTTTTGTCTAATGAGGTAAGTCTTTATCTTAATCTTATAATATACTAGCTGTAACCCGCGGGCTTTGCCCCGTTTAACTTCTTAATTTTCAAGATTATCTCGTTCGCATGGCTCAATCACGTCCTGGTTGAAGTTTGTTCGCTACGCTCACTCACCTTTAGGTTGGAGCTCGTTCGCTACGCTCACTCACCTTTAGGTTGGAGCTCGTTCGCTACGCTCACTCACCTTTAGGTTGGAGCTCGTTCGCTGCGCTCACTTGCCTTCAGGATAGCTCGTTCGCTACGCTAACTCGCCTCCAGGTTGAAGTTAGTTCACTACGCTCACTCACCTTTTGGTTGCAAATTAGCTGTTGTCATAAATGTAAAAGAAATAATAGTGCTGCACCCTGTTGGTAATTTTTGTGACTTTAATGCTATTGAACATCACAGAACAGAACCAACTTGTTTAATTGAAACAGCTGTTAAGATTCAATAATTTCATTTCTCATAAGGTTAACATGGGAAACTCCAGAGCCACTGGGGCGGAGCCCGAAAGGATTTTTGAAATAAGAATATGCCTATATGTTAATCGGGAATGTGAGCTATCATCATGCCAAATTTCAGCCCAATCCGACCAGTATTTTTCGCGTTCACTTGTCACAAACATACATCCATACATCCATACATCCATCCATCCAAACTTTCTCATTTATAATATTAGTAGGATGAATTATTTTAAGAATAAATCGATTTGGTAAGTTACAATATGGAATTTATTAGTGAAATACAAATATAAGATAAGTTTTTGGTTGAATTAGCTATAGGGTCTAACAATGGTAAATTTACAAAATGGTGGAGTTTCCAAAGTGGATAAAAAGATTCTAGGTTATAATATGGGGTTGGTTTCTTCTGAAGGGATTAATATTTAAATAGGTATAAGCTCTTAATTTCAGGGAGGGGTGATCGTGCCAGTTCGAATGATATATTAGGCTTCTTTAAAATGCAGATAATTTAATTATTTTTCTGAAATAGGCTAGGTTCATGATGCTATAATGTAATATGTTAATGTCCAAAGAAAGATTCCAAATGGTTTCACTGAATTTAATAAAATAATATTTGAAGATAAAATTTTGAATAAAAGTTCAATTTGAAATATGTATATCTTGATGAGTTAAGTTGATTGGGCCTATTAGGCTATGCTGATTAAAATGTCCAATGAAGATTTGTCCTTAGTTATTTAAACACGATGGATGATGGTTACCAAATTTGGAGTGTCTGTCTTCACCTTTGTACCATATGTAATAAATAAAATAGGGGTGGTTAAAATTTGGTACTCTTCAAGGCACTTTGTCTCAAATACTTTTGGATGATAAGAAATTTAAAATTTAGATTACACTTTGGGATGAATTTAATTTAAGTCAAGCACAATGTCCTATAAAATTATGTTAACACTGTGAAGAGTTGGCAGGATCTAGGGAGAGGCAATGGTAGAAGCTCAGGAAGTCCATGTCCATTGTTGAATTGATTTACAGCTGGTTAGTTCACATAAAAGACACTTGCCACAGTAATTTTGATTTTCTTTGGATAATTTTGAAAAGTAATACTATATATTATAATCGCAATTTTCTTACAATTATATATTATTCTAAGTAAATGATTATTGTTGGTTTTTGATAAGTACAGGATAGATATGGAGAGAATTGGTATAAATATAAAATATTATATTGTAACATAAAATAGGATGATATTTCTGTGGGGTGATGGGATATTATACAACAATGAAAAAAATTTGATAAAATAACACTTATTAACAAGGAGAAACATATTAAATAATTGATAACACATTATGAGGGGCATTAACAGACATTATGGGAGAAAATATACAAAATAATGGAGAAAATAATGTTAATGATGAATGAATGACATTTAATATTACACTGTATATAGTAAATGGACCAAGGATTGTTTTCGTCAAAATTTTTGAAGTAGTGTTTTGGTTGTAAATATCCGTTTTAAGTCCCCATGAACCCAAATAGTGGGTTTCCAAGTGATGTCTGTGTGTGTGTGTGTGTGTGAATGTTCATAGCCACAAGCTGCACAATGTTATGTGGTCCAATTTTGATAAAATTTGGTATGTAGGTACTAATCTATACATATAATACGTGAAGCCGTTTTTTGTTAACGCAACTCCTCCCTTATTAGTGAACCAATTTCAACGTTTAAGGCGTCAAAAGGTTCGTCTCAATATGTAGTTTTGCAATAAGGTTTTAACATTTTAAAATTCTTACTCTTAAGGGCGTGAGGTCCTCTCAAAGGTCGGGTTTTCCCCATAAGAAATACACAGAACAAATTAAAAAAAAAAAACAGCTGTTTAGAAAAAGAAACTCGTTAGATTTTTGGGAGTAAATATTATTGTTTGTAATATTCAGTAGGTTAAGACCAAGTTAAACAGTTTATCAGTTTTGTTGGAAGAACAGAAAATGCCTCAAGTTCAAAGAAGAAATATTGAAAACGGGAGGAGGAGACAATTAATAATAAGATATCTTATGCGTATGAGAAGAGTAGAAAAAGAGAGGCCTGGTCTAACAGATACCCATCCAGATACAAATTCACTTGGTGAGATGAATAATATTTGACAGTTATGCTGTGCAACTTACTTTGGAAGTGAACAAATATACGAAGGACATAGTGTTTTCACGTTGGTAAAGTAAACTTGCCTAATAATCACAGATCAAATGAATGCATGCAAGAATTGTTTACTTCTGATACTGATAATTTCAAAAAAATTAGTAGAAGCTATAATAATGCCTTGACTATGATAAGTTCTAGTAGTAAGATTATACCAAATCTTTGCAGACCTTATTTTTTCATTGTAAACTTTTGTATTACTTGGTCTACTTCAATTGAGAAAAACGCAAATGTTTACTTCTAGGTTAGGTTGCCCGTACCTCTGACAAACTTATACAAAGTTTTTGGACTGCATTCACCAACAAAATCCAGACATTTCAAGTCAAAAATAAGAAGTTTAAAAAACTCATTTGCTATTGAAAGTTCTAGTGGCAATACTAGACCAAACATAAGTGAATGAATTAGTGTTTATGTATTTAACGATCGAGTAGTTACGGTCATGTTGATTTTTATGATTCAGGAGAGGCAAATAATATACGCTCTTCAAAAAGAGAAAATTAAAATTGATATCCAAATTTTATAGCTACAAGAGTTATCCAAGCTATTTCGATAAATGAATCCATACTTTCAAAACTTTGGTACAGTTATTAAATAAGGAATACCACTGAACAACGTGAGAACGTTCTGATGCGGGGCATATACTGTGACTGACAGACAACACGTTAAAATATGTTAACCAACTTTCAATGGTGTTGCTGCTTTAGCCTATTCAAAGCAGATCATGACAGCTGCCTATTCACACAGACAGCTGACTACCATGTTTGAATCGTGCAACTTAACTGTACTACCACTCGATCCCACACATCATGTTGCCAATTCTGACACCCTCTTAGATTTAATAGTTGTGTCCAATGACCACGATATCATTCATCATGGGCAGCTTCCAATCCCTGCAATATCTAAACATGACCTCATTTTCTGTGTGTACTCAATCAAATCTCCCAAGCCCAAAGCAAAGTTTATTAAATATTGGGATTTTAAAAATATGAATGTCGCTCAGTTCATGTTAGATGTTCAACAAACTCCGTGGCACTTCATAGAAAATTTAAATTCTGTCGATGAAATGGTTCATGAGCTAAATTCATCCATATTGAATCTCTTTGACAAGCATGCTCCCATCGTTTCAAAACGTGTGACAAAACGAAGACCTGTTCCGTGGATGACCCCTTAAATTAAAAGTCTGATGGCTCAACGTGATAGCTTATTTAGAAAGGCTAGACGCTCCAGCAATTTAGAACTAAAACAACAATATCGGAATCATCGTAATCGAGTTAAACAGCTTCTACGAAATTCAAAACTCAGATACATTCAGAAACTTTTTGAAAATCAAAAGCAACCATCAAATGTTTTATGGCGCAAGGTTAAAAGTCTTGGGCTAGGGAAACAATTTGATTCTCAACCGGTACACATTCCTCTAAATGAGTTAAACGTTTACTTTTCTTCTTGCAGTCAAAATACCAACCAGCATCAAGTTGACAGTTACTTAAATGAACTAGTTAACTCTCCAACCCCACACCTGAGATATCCTGAGTTTAATTTTAAACCAGTTATTCAGTCCGATGTTTTGATGGCTATCCGCAGAATCCGAAGCAATGCTGTCGGTTCTGATGGTATCCCTATTCGTTTTATCAAAGACATCCTCTATGCCATCCTTCCAACTATCACGTTCATTTTTAATGCATCTTTAAGGCACCATTCTTTCCCTTCTTCTTGGAAGTCTGCCATTATCCGTCCCCTAAAAAAGATCTCAGCCCCAACCTTGGTTGGGGATTTCAGGCCGATAAGTATTTTGCCCGCACTATCTAAAGGCCTAGAAAGAATCGTTCACTGTCAAATCACTGAATTCATCACAGAAAACAACATTTTATCTGACTATCAATCTGGTTTTAGGACAGCACACAGTACAGAGACAGCACTCCTTCGAGTGACTGAAGACATAAAACTTGCTATGGAGCGTCGACAAGGAACGATTCTAACTCTATTCGATTTTTCTAAAGCATTTGACTGTGTTAATCATGACCTGCTGGTTCAGAAATTACGGGCCATAGGGTTTTCCCATAATTCTCTTAAATGGCTGAGATCTTATCTGTCAGATAGGCAGCAATGTGTGGAGATTGGTGACACGAGATCAGACTGGGTGACTGTTACATGCGGTGTGCCTCAAGGGTCAATCCTTGGGCCTCTGCTCTTCGTACTGTACGTCAATGACATAAACTTGACCTTGGTCAACTGTAAACACCACATGTACGCTGATGACTTACAAATCTATGACCATTTTACTGCAAACAACGAAAACGACTGTGTCAGAAGGATCAATGAAGATGTCAACCGAATTGTTACTTGGACTGAGAATCATGGACTGAGACTAAATCACGAAAAGACGAAACCGATTGTCATTAGCCATTCTCGACTTCGACCTTCAATTGACTTAGACTCCATAAACCCAATCACAGTTAATGGCAAAGCACTTCCATACTACGACAATGTCAAGAATCTTGGTATATCTTTCAACTCTTCACTTACTTGGGACATAGCAGTTACGGACACACGAAAAAAGGTTTTTGCCTCCATACATTCATTGAAAAGATTACAGAATTTTTTACCACAACACACTAAACTACATTTGATCAAATCACTTGTACTACCCCACTTCAGTTACTGCAACTCATTAATCAATGACTTGACTGCGACTCAGGCGGGTATGCTCCAGCGGTCACAGAATTATTGTTTGAGATTTGTCTATGGTCTGCGACGTATGGAGCATATCACGCCATACTACCTTTAGGCACAGAGTGAAAATTTAAAAACGTACGTTTTCAGGAAACACACTTTGCAAATTTTTTTCCCCTTTTTTCAAAACTTTTATTATTTTTTTGATTTCATTTATATTTGAAGTTTCATAAAATGTCCATGGTAACGCAATATCTTTGGTAGTTTTTTTTTAAAAGAGCATCTTTAGTGGAAAAACACAAAATCCTGTCACGACCATAACAGACGTTTAAATGAATATTAAAAATAGTTACTATTATTTGTATAACTATGTTTTGCTATAAACTAATTTACTTTTATGACCATTATACATTAAAAAGGTCACTGAGCTTTTAGTATATTTGGTCTTTCTAGAAAAAAATAAAAAACTCAAAAAAATTGAAAAAAAGCCAATAAAATCTTTTTAAGTTTGTATAACTACGAAAAAACTTACCTGAGACCCGAAAAATCGTTATGTTTGCATAGAGGCGTGCTTCTTTTGTGAATAAAACATTGAAATATGACGATATTTTAATTTTTGAAATTTTTATGACAGAAATCATAAACGTGATGGTCAGGGACAAGCGGTACGGTCGTGAATTTTATAAAACAATCTAAATCTTTCTAAACAATCCTTTAATTATACTATAAGTTATAATAAAAATATGTGTTTCAATTGAACTAAACTGTTCAAATTACAATTATATTAAAGTTATTGTCACGACCAAACACACTATAATCCATAAGGCTGGATAGGTCGTGAAAAAACCCGCGATGGTCGTGAAACTTTGGTCGTGAAATTACGTGTTATTTGGCTCTGTTCTGGCGGTAACTCTGCACCTCATGTTCGAGGATACAAAGTGGACTTCTAGGTTAATCTAGCAATTGAAATATCTTATAAACAAAAATTAACACCATGTCTACTTCATCGAATGACTATGTACGGTCATGGACACACCAAAATTACAAAAAACACAACCTTTCCTGTATTAATCTTGTAATTCCTCCTTTCAACTCGAAACGACCGGCACTACAATCCTGACGTACACCCCGAACTAGTCTCTAAAACCAACTGACTCCATCAACGCGAGGCTTGCCACTGTCGTGCTCCAAAGTTGAAAAATTTTCCCAAATGGTCGTGACGCCAAATCGAGGGACAGACTTATTATGTAATGGTAGTCAGTTTGCAATGACAATAAAATTATAATATGCTCCTTTTTTGTAAGTTTAATAACCATTGATGACATAAAAATATGGCTTTATATATTGCTGCATGAATAATTAGTCTAAAAACAGCGTGAAAGTTGGAAAATGTACCCTAGGGACACGTCATGGTCGTGAATTTCGAGACTTTAAAAATACGAAAAAAATACCTAGAACCTATTTAAAACCAAATAAATGTGTGTAACATGTTGCCCCCATCCCAAAAAATATTAAAACACATAATAATAAACTACAAATCCAGTAGCTACGAAGTAAAATGCCAGGGACATGAAAACGTACGTTTTTAAATTTTCACTCCACACATCCTGAAATTAAATGATCAAAGATTCATTAAAATTTTGTCATTGGTTTTTTCAATTTTGAAAACAGGCTCCCCAAAATATTTCAAATCCTATTTTAAATTTGTGTCTCAGGGTAGTTCACGAATGTCTCGTTATTCTTCGATTACATTGCGTATACCTCATCATGTGACCACAGCTTATGACAGGGCTTTTGTTGTTACCGCTTGTCGTCTGTGGAACGGCCTACCCCTACACATTAAGACCCTTGAAAAACGTTCCCAGTTTGTGGCGGCACTGAAAAAGCTCTATTTTGAGAAGATGGTCTCGGCTGGCGTGTCCTAGGGCTACTGTTACCTTGCGCGTTTGCTGATGCGTGTATGCGAGAGTGTGTGAATGTGTTTTTCTATTTGTTAAATGTTTATGTTTTTTTAGATATGTAGGTACTTAAGTTGTTAAATATTTTATGTTTATTTAGATTAAGTTATCCTTATGTCACATTATTTATGTTATATTTTTAATGTCAGGTTAAGTGTAAGAAAGGGCCATGTGGCCCTAACTTTGCCTGAAAAAATAAAGGATTTTCATTTCATTTTCATTTCATTTCATTTCATTTTCATTTCATTTCATTTCATTTTCATTTCATTTCATTTCATTTTCATTTCATTTCATTTCATTTTCATTTCATTTCATTTCATTTTCATCATGGCTGTCCAGTTGGTAACCCAGAGTTAGTGGGTAAAAAATGGATCACATGAAATGGTTGATATCACCCACCTTTTCAGGATTCTCTACGGAGAAAATTCGTTTGATTAGAAGGAAGTCTCAAATCAAAGAAATAAAATGACCCAAACTTAAATCACTTAACACAGGCTATACGCAAGGCAACAGTTTTCTTCAATTCTCAACTCTGGAAAAACTTTGTTGTTAACTCGAATTGAAGCAGATCGTTTAGCATTCATTAGAATTTATCAGTTAAAACTGAGAGCAGAAATAATGTAGGTAGGTGAACCTTTACGATGCAAATAGAGGTATTTAAAATTAGTTTCTAACAAGTGTTTAAACAACGAATTTAAGCATAACTTTTTTCTCGGAGTTATGTTATGTCTCATTGAGCCGCACGGGTTCTCTAGTCTATATATATAGACGCTAAGCCGATTTTTGTGAACAGAACTCCTCCCTCATTTTTGGACCAATTTTGATTATTAAAGTGTCAAAAAAATTGCCCTGATCTGTAGTTTTGCAAAGTGTTTTTCGTTTTTTAATATCTTTATTAGTTTGGACAGGATCTTCCATCAAAGTTGGGGTTTCTCCCTTAAGATTAACATGGGGGAATCCAAATATTTAATTGGAAATGTCTCCACTAATATGAGAGAACGGCTGGGCGTAGAAACTTGGTAGAGGTGTCCAAAGAATGGTCTTGGTCTGTAGATGAGTTATCAAAAGAAAAACGAAGTAAATTCGCTTAGGGCTTTGCCCCAGAAGCCTTTAAAGATACCTCCACAGATTTGTTTACATTTTGGTCAGGTGGATAAAACTTTTTAACAAAACAGCTGTTACTTTTAAAATTGTATTTTAAACAACACACATTTATTGGGAGTTACTGAAATGTCCAAAAGAAGTATTTGCAATGTTATTTTCTGATTTTCAAATTGATTTTCTTCTGTATCATGTCATGTGTTGCAATATAGTTCCATTACGAAATCAGTGGAAAATCTTTTAATCACAATAACTCTTACAATTATTTCTTATTGAACTATCTTATATCTATTTTACATGGTGTCTGCCTTTTTCACACCTTTTCCCTATATTTTATCATATTATTCTAGACATTATTGTCATACATGCTTTCAATATTATTAAATTTTCTACTAGACACAAAAATATGGAAAACTGTTCTTTTAATCTATATATATAATTCCGTAAGTCAAATTTTTGTAAAGAAATTGTGAGTGACTGGATGGCCGTAGAAGGATGGGAGGGGTCTTATTTTAAAGGTCTTGACGTGAATTTTGAGGGAAAACTATTCATTTTTCTTATTTTTTTACCATAAATTCGCAACAGAATAAAACTTTTCCCATTAAAACAACATGGGGTTTAATTTGTTTACATCTTTTGAAATTAAAACAACTGTGCCACAGATTTGTATTAGTTGTATTTCTGAAAATCTGTGTACTCATAGCCATATAGATACCAGCTGTACTTTTTATGAATTTCAGTTTGTTTACTACAGTAATGTATAATTTTTAGTTATGGTGATCTATAGTTATCTTATCGTATTTCTTCTTTTCTACCTAAATATAGTAATGAACAACGGAGGAAGGCCGCGTCGCTGAGGTGTTGGCTTTCGAAATCAGCATGACGGACGACATCAGCGTAGGCGAGAAATTTATAATGAGGAAAGGAATGAACAACCACATCATGACGTCGAAGATACTCCTATTTTTAGATTACCACTTATAAACGAGATACCAACACACAATCTGGGCCTGATGAATGATCAATGTATGCATTGTGGTGCGTTGCACTTTGTTGAAGAGTCTACAAATGGTCACTACAACTCTTGCTGCCATAACGGTCTCATACATCTACCACAACCTGAAAATAACAATGAACTACAACAGTTGTTTAGTAATGGACATTTTATTAAAAACATAAGACAGTATAATAGTGCTATGGCATTTGCCTCACTCTCTGCCACGAAAAAAGAAGTTCAAGGCAATGGACCATATTGCTTTAAAGTCCAAGGTCAAATTCACCGTTTTATTTCGGACTTATTACCAGGTGATGAACAAGCCCCTTCATACGGTCAGTTATATTTCATTGATACTGCAGTCGCAAATAATCTTAGACTACAAAGAACCGAAAATAGTGCCCTCAAGTTGGAAATAGTAACTCAATTGTCTGACATATTATCAAATAACCCATATTCCCAGACTTATAGAAAAGCTAATGAAATGATGACTAATGAAAGCATTAAAAACATTGAACTTCGATTCGTAGACAACATTTCGATGGATATTAGACGATTCAACAGACCTTCCGCAGATGAAATTGCTGGAGTGTTTAATTCAGAAGAAGGTGAACCTCCACACAATCGTCATGTAGTAATTTACAACCGCCAAAGTGGGCCTAAACTTTTATCAATATTGAGCCCACACTGTGATCCAATGCTATATCCTTTGTTATTTCCGAGCGGCGAACCTGGGTGGGACGCAGAAATGACTCACAATGGACAACGACGTCAAAGACTGCGTGAGAAGCTTACCATGCTACAGTTCGCCAGCTATAGACTTGCTGTTCGGCCCGGCTTCTCAAATATCCATGGTGCTAAAAAACTATTTCAACAATATATTGTAGATCTATACACCAGAGTTGAAAGTAATAGTCTAAATTATATTAGACATCACCAATCGCAGCTTAGAGTTGAACACTACCACGGATTGCAAGATTTTGTTTTGAACAGAGCACAACTAGAAAGCGTCACTGCGGGTAAGATTGTTGTGTTGCCATCAACATTTGAAGGTAGTCCCACAGCCACCTCTAATACAAGGCCGCGACGTTCGAACTGGCAACGCCGCAATCACACCCCCTCTGCGTCCGTCTTAAAACGCGGTAGGCTATGAACATCAATGAGAGTAATGCTACTCTGTATCAATGAATGAAAGTATTTAAATACGTAATAACATATTTTAGTAGATTATTAAATATGGTAGAATAGACAAAATTGGAATCTATGTTGTTTATTTAGTTAAAAATTGCAACATACCGCAATATGTCTAAAACTAAAAATATACAAACATAATGTTTTGTATTGTAAGTACGATGAATGTGGAAATAGATGGACTTTTACATATTTCCTTTGTTAATTTGATAATCTAAACTATTATATAAAAATCTCATGGTGTCTGTATATATGTGTGTTATTTAACATAGTAAAAACTACTAGACAGACTGTGCTTAAATTTTACAAAATAAAACTACTATACCAAGAATGGTTATACAGTAGGACTAACGTATTGCCACTTCAATATTTGTAGAGACTAAGATTTGTTGGGATTTGTAGAGACTAACATCTAACAATTTTTTCAAATAAAATTAATTTTAAATTTTTAATAGGAATATTATGTTTTAGTCTACCTGAGGAAACCATAAGTTAGCTACAACAAAATTTGAAGTTTTCATTTTGAAGGCATACTGACTAAATAATTTATTTTCTTTGAATAATTACTAAGAAAAACGTTTGCCATTTTGTAAACGATTTCAGAAGCTAGGCCTCTATATGGCTTTCCACAATATTAATAGAATTTTTTTATCACATCAACATTTAGACTGGATTCGGAGACTATGATGCTTTTATTGTTAGATGGTGTAGTACATATTTTTTTACTAGTAGGCTATTAGAACATTTAACAGAAACTCTAGGTAGGGAGGGGGGGTAGGGGGGGGGTAGGTGGTAGGGATTTTTAACGGAAACACCGGCTTATTTCTTTGAAGTGGTATTTATTTAAGTTATTTTAATCACTTAACAACAGCATTTATCAATAAGATAGACAAATAAAAAAGGAAATAGAACGGTATTTACTACCTAAAACTTGCTCCTCGCGTCTATATTTACACGAATCGTTGTCTTATTCTTACATTTGTTTACAAATTTAATCTAAGCTCATGTTCGTGAAAAATGTTTCACACCAAAACGAGATAATTTTTAAGATGTCTAATTTGATCGAAGAATAGCAGAAAGCAATTGTTGCTTACGCGGCGGATCAAGTAGTCTTAGAACACTGTATGTATTATTCATTTTTAATTGAGCTATCGTAATTATTCTTTCATCCAGGCACATCACATCTATCTGGCATGCTGTAGTAAGAAGCTTTATGTCATTACTAATGATTAAAGGTAGTAGAAACGCGATTATGTACGTAGAGTACGCGACTCCTCCATTCACTGTAATGGTAAAACGACCGAACACCAAGACACCGATGCGACGTTGCCGCTTTTCACTCGCCGCGGCCTTGTATTATAGGTGGCTATGGTAGTCCGCGTAACATGACTCAACGTTATCAAGATGCAATGGCTATCGTTCAAAAATACGGAAAGCCTGATTTATAACAATGACATGCAACCCTAAATGGACTGACATACTATCTTCACTGAAAGACAATGAAGCACCAGCCGATCGACCAGATATCGTTTCCAGAGTATTTAAATGTAAATTAAATGAGTTGAAAAAGGACCTCCTAAAAAATAATGTATTTGGAAAGGTTATTGCTTTTGTGTACGTCATAGAATTTCAGAAACGAGGCTTGCCCCACTGCCACATACTTTTAATCCTTGACGAAGAATCAAAATTTCGTGAACCAGCCCAAATAGACCGATGTGTTTATGCAGAGTTGCCTAATCCAATGAGTTCCCAAGTCTCCATGACAAAGTTGTGCGGAACATGATTCATGGGCCATGCGGAGCGCGAAATCAGAATTCACCTTGCATGAAAGACGGAAAATGTTCAAAAAAATATCCTAAAGATACGTGAATGAAACAGTTGAGAACAGCAATGGATATCCACTTTATCGTCGACAAAACAACAATACCACAGCTCAAAAGGGGGTTAACCTGGTTGACAATAGAGATGTTGTGCCATATAATCCTTATCTATTAATGAAATATAACGCTCATATAAACGTCGAGGTTTGCTCAAGTGTCCGATCAGTGAAGTATTTATTCAAATATGTATATAAAGGATATGACTCGGCTTGCCTAGAATTTGTAAATAGTATACAAAATGAAACTCTAAACTTTGATGAAACGACCCGCTTTGCCAACATGAGGTATGTTAGTTCTCATGAAGCTATTTGGCGTCTCCACTCTAATGACATGCATGAACAATCTCATACAATTATTCGCTTAGCTGTTCATGAAGAAGGATATCAAAATGTTTATTTTCATGCTGGGAACGAGGAGCACGCACTTCAAAATTCAGCCGAAAAACACACAACACTTACAGCATGGTTTGTTTTAAACAACCGAGACCCCAATGCACGTCAATATCTATATGCAGAGATTCCACAGTACTACAGATTTGTTTCAAACCAATGGGTACGTCGACAGAGATGTGGATCGAAAGTAATAGGTAGAATGTACGGTGTTGCACCAAAAGATCAAAACAGATTTTACCTACGTATTTTACTACTACATATCAGAGGAGCTATGTCATTTGATGACATACGATTCTACAATGGTACTGCATATAACTCTTTTAAAGAAGTTGCAGTTGCAAGGGGACTCCTTCACGATGATGCAGAGTGGCATCGTTGTTTAGAGGAGATGCAAAATAGCAAAATGCCTAAACAGTTAAGAGGTTTATTTGCATACATTTGTTGCTTCTGCGAGCCATCCTCTCCATTAGCACTCTGGAATAGTTTCAAAGAAAAACTTATCGAAGACTTCCAAGAACTTGGTGCAGATGAAGCTGAAAATGTAGCGTTACAACAAATAGACTTAATCCTAAGAGAGAACGGATTTAATTGTGCCAGTCTGAATTTACCAGTACCACGGAACAATAACCATCATTTGAATAACAATAATAATATAGAGTACGAGTCTGTTGTAGGTGCCGAAATGTACTCAAAATTAAATTATGGACAAAAATTAGTTGTGGATGAAATTCTAGATTCTATATCAGGAAATTCAACGGATAACCTGTTTTTTTTTAGAAGCTCCAGGAGGATATGGAAAAACGTTCATTTACTCTTGCCTTCTACATATAATTCGAGGACGAGGCCAGACTGCATTAGTTACAGCTTGGACAGGAATAGCTGCTCTGCTCTTAGAAGAAGGAACAACACTTCATCGATTATTTGGACTACCAGTCCCCGTACAGCCCGGATCAGTATCTTCAATTAAAATTAATTCAGAGAAAGCTAAAGTACTGAGAAAATAAAAAATTATTATAATAGATGAAGCATCAATGGTCCCTGCCGCCGCTATAGATTGCATTGATCGTCTGTTAAGAGATATAATGAAATTTGAAAACCAAATCAATGAAAACATTTTAATGGGAGGGAAAATTGTATTGTTTGGAGGAGACTTTCGACAAGTGTTACCAGTTTTTCCCATGCAAGGAAAAGTTCAAACATTGGAGGCATGCTTGCAGAACAGTAAAATTTGGAAAAAGTTAAAATTTCTTAAACTAACACAAAACATGCGAGTCAACCCTGGTGAAAACGAGTTTTGCAATTGGCTTCTCGAACTTGGAAATGGCACATTAAACTAAGGTTTCGATGTGATTGACATTCCTGAACAGTTTATCCTCAGAAATCAATCTATTATTAGTTTTACTTTTAATGAACAAATTAATTTAAACAATGTCAAGACATTTTCTAATAATGTAATAATGTGTCCATTGAATGAACAGTGTCAAACCCTCAACAATGAAATCCTACAAACAATGGAGGGGGAAGCGAATGATTACTTTAGTGTGGACAAAATAATCAGTGACGACCCAACCGAACGTTTGAATATTCCTATTGAATATTTACACTCAATAACTCCCTCAGGAATGCCACCTCACAAATTGACATTAAAAGTAGGTGCCATAGTAATGTTAATCAGGAATATAAACCTAGGGTCAGGTTTGGTTAATGGCGTGCGGTTAATCGTATTAAGCATGTTTGAGAAATGCATAAAATTAGAAATTATTACGGGATCTGGAAAGGGAAATATAATATTTTTGCCTAGAATCAAGCTTATTTCAACAGATCCTAACATGCCTTTCCACATGTCAAGACTGCAATTTCCCTTACGACTTGCCTTTGCTATAACTATCAATATGGCACAAGGCCAAACCTTCCAGAAAGCTGGAGTTTACTTAGATAAACCAGTTTTTACACACAGACAGTTATATGTTGCATTTAGCAGAGTCAAGTCATCAGATGGAATCAGAGTATATAATATGGCAAATACAAGAGAACAGAACAATACAGAAAACAATTCATATACAAAAACCATAGTTTATCCAGAGGTTCTGACTAATTATCAAATGCAATAAGTAAGTAGTGATTTCTATTCATGTAAATAAAACTTGAATTAAACCAAATTTTAATTATTTTTATGCTTATTATTTTCAAAATAAAAAAGTTTACTGTTTTAGAGGCTATTGTCCCTACAAACCACCATTTAAATGTAAATGTATCTACTGTATATAATATATTGTATACATTTTGTGTTGTAAACTATATTATAATGCTAGAAAATCAGTGCTTATTTATAAATGACCAATGAAGGTTGATAAAAAATTTATGTATTTTGGTTTTTTAGGGGCTTTTGCCCCTACAAGCCCCTAGTTTAGTTGAAGCTCATAAATTTTAGGGGTTTACGTAGATGACGCAGTTAAATGGGATTCACATTTGAATTATTTACATAACAAAATTAGGTCGATATCATCTTTATTCATACATTTAAGGGACTGTGTTTCTATTGAGACACTTAAAGTAGTTTATCAATATCATGCTTATGTGGAGTCAGTGTTAAGATATGGCATAAGTTTATGGGGTCAAGCTACTGGTATTAAAACTTTATTCAGGTTACAAAAACGTATTATTCGCATTATCACCAACTCTCATCCACGCAGTTCTTTTAAGAAACATTTTCAAAATTTAAGAATTCACACATTAACGGGGTTGTATATTCTAGAATTATTAAATTAAATACATTCAGTTAAAAATGAGCTACCAGGAACAA
The DNA here is from genome assembly GCF_028750875.1 of Macrosteles quadrilineatus. Lineage (NCBI taxonomy): Eukaryota > Metazoa > Arthropoda > Insecta > Hemiptera > Cicadellidae > Macrosteles > Macrosteles quadrilineatus. The sequence goes on from NW_026542606.1 coordinate 2,762,118, forward strand.
TAAATTTTAATCACAGGTATGAAACCCGAAATGGAAATATATTTAGACTCCCCAGACACCATTTGACCCTATATGAAAAATCTCCATTGTATGCTGGGCTGAGATTGTGCAATGTGCTTTCGCCATGCTATAAGTCACTAAGCAAAACCAAATTTATATATACAATAGATAATTTACTTATTGACAAGGATTTTTACCTAATTGAAGATTTTTACAGAACTACAATTTAGAAATTTTTTTCATTTTTTTATTTTAAGTGTTTAATTTTAAGTTAAGTTTTAATGTTAAATATTTTATGTATGGATTTAATTTTGACAATGCACCTATTCTAAATGTTATTGACATGTATGGAATGTTTTGTGCAAATAAAGTATGTCTATGTCTATGTCAATCATTGAAAAAATCTTCGATTGTGTAATACAATACAAAATAATACAAGTGCAGAAGGGCACGGTGCCCATTTGAGCCGCATCCATATTTTGTTAAATTAATAGTGGTTTACAGCAACTGGATAAAACATTTTACAATATTTATGTAGAAATATGTGCATGATTTAGAATATGTGCACTGAGCAGCAGCCTAAAAAATCTATGTAACTTACCCATATAATATAGTTACAAAATGCTCATACTCCAATTATTGTGACATTTATAATTCGGCTTTTATTTCTCCAAAAGAAAAATCATCTGCAGAACATTTTATTGTGCTCCTACCTTTTCTAATAACATCCAAACACAGAAACCTTGCCTAAAATGTTACCTAAAATGGTATATTATGGACCGTGGCCCACTGGGTTGGTAATTAAGTGAAAATAACACAACATTTTGGCTGTAAAAATGGCCCAATGAGTAAATACTATTTAAGCAGCTACTGTTATGACAGAAAGGTCATATTCCCTTTAAACTAGATATAGATTTTTCTCACATCATCCTTTATAAGATACATTGATTAACAATGCATGTAAACGTCAATATTTACGTAAGAGCCAATTTACATTATTTTTTGCTTTCGGAAATGCCACATTACTATGTCATTTGCATTATTTGTTGCCAATGAAGCGGTACAACCATATAAATGAAGGCCCCTAATAGTTCAAGAATAAAAGCTAACTTCACTTCAAGTATATTCCACTACACCTAACATTCCGTAGAGAGATTATATTGACAACTTTATGTAAGTGATAAGGCTGAGACAACTAACTGACATCCCCCATGTCAAGGAATCCCAGCTTTAACAGTAACCCCACAACCAATTTCTCAAAACTGTGCTAGAGGGTTATTCATTGGCACAGAAGTACGAAGGCACTGACACAACGTGACAAAGGAAAAATCAAACTTACACTGTAACGGATATACCTCCCTTTGAAGTTAGAACGTGTCTTCCCAACAAACAGATTTTTTCAAATAAAATCATAGATTAATCTGCATTACACTGATGAAATCATGGAAGTGTTTAACTACAAAAGATCCACCAATACGATTTTAATACTATTTAAAGGTTCTTCCAAAGGAAGAGATACCAGATAGCATAATAACAACTCGGATGACATACTGTATGGGAAATATTTTATTCGTTGAATGATCAACCATATTTGATATCTAACGCAATTAATATCATTATTGTTTTTACCCTTATTAATCTTTAAACAATGCTAAATGCTCAAAATATGTATAATATATCACTAAATTTTTGCAGTTAGATGAACAGTGACGTAGCCAGGATTTCAAAATGGGGGGTTCAACCGACCGGGTGGGGTCTGGGGGGTATTCCAAAGGGGTGTCCGGGAAATTAAAAAAAAAAATATAAGCCCTAAAAAGGTTTTTTTAGCTCTCTTGGCATTGAAAATAAACAACCCCAACGTCAATACAGTATGATTATATAATTTTACATTTAGTTTAACAAAAACATATTATATTTAAGACCGGAAGGGGGGTCTGGACCCCCAGGACCCCCCCCTGGCTACGTCACTGAGATGAATTAGAGTAAGCCTTGAAAGTGACCGTCGATTTTGACGGGTTTAGCCTAGTCTCTAATATTTCTAGTTTTTTTATCTAAAAAATTTTGTATTTTAATTTTTTGTTATAAAACTCCATGAAATAACAGAAAAATTGGAATCGCACAAGAACGGCTCAGACAATTTTGTTTAAAATTAAGTATATTATTGTAAAGCCCTTTTAACTTTTAAAAGAATGGCACAACACACAATGCTGTAAAAATTAGGTTCAAAAGCTATTGTAACTTTTTTGATTTTCCCCATAAAATATCATCGTTACTCCCACACGAAACTTTATGTGCCATATCGCTGAGACCGTTTATTTAATTGCTTCATAGTTTAGATTTTGTAATGGTTATTTCCCCATCGTATTTAATAATATAATAGAAAAATCTGATTTTTACAAACATAGCTTGAACTAATTAATTTGTTAAAATTATGTTAATGTATGTTATAGCTCTTTTAACTCAAAAAAATTTGGTACAGCCCTGATTGCTGTACAAACTGCAATTCAAAAGTAATTGCAATTTTGTGTACCCATGCAACAGCATAGTTGTTAATCTCACTGAGTCACTGCTTACCCATTACACGGGTAGTTGACAAGCTAATGGGAGAAAGTATGTGGTGTCAGTTTGCTGTTACTGTTTAGATGTAGTTTAAGAAATATTCCATTACTCTTTTAGGAACAATATTTCAATACACTATTGTAATAAAATAATGAAAGAAGTTATTAATAAAAATCTATGTTCTAATGAGATAATATTTATTTTTGAATTAAAGTAACTTATTTGTTATTCTTTTAGTTGAAAAATCTTTCATGTAAATAATAATTTTTATCAAAAAATCTTAATGGCAATCTCTCTATCAAAATACATTGAAATACCTACCCCAAAACTGTGATATAAACACAATACCTGTAAGCAGCAGTTCCAACCAGGTTGTAACATGTTTCACTGGGAATCATTTATCAAATGAATCAGTCCAGGGAGAATGTTATATTTGCTTGAGTAGCTTCGTTATTCAGGTTCGCACATACAACATATACATTGTGAACAAAATGTAAAATTATCCTTTTAGTGAATTTTTGCAAAAAATTTCTAGGGAATAAGCTATTAACGTAGGTCTCATGGTAAGACCTAGACCCGGGACCAAGTTTTGTTTTCTTTTTGTTGTCCTCTGAGCCCGATCAGATTATAATAGTTCAGACTATTTAGAACCCCTTAAAGTATGCATAATATAGAATTATTAATTTGGTCAAATAATGTTTTTTCTTATGAGGACCCTAAACAAAAATAGTAGGTCTACTTTATAGTTCCACACACAAATCACTTCTTTCTACATTCATCCTTCAGTAAAAAAAAAAAAAAAAAAAAAAAACAACTAGATGGCGTCCCCATCTCAAACTGATAATAATGATCCTACTGCAGGGACTACAATCAAATTTGTCAAATCATTTATGTGCAAAAATAGATAAAACGACCAAAATTTGGAATTTCAGTGGGTAGGGACGGAATCAAAAATTAATTACAGGGGCCTGTTTCATAAAAATATATAAGCTTGTAATATAAGTGTTTACCTGATATTATTATATTATAATACTAGTATTGTGTTTCATAAAAATATAAGCTAGTAAAACAAGTTATAAGTTTACTGCTCCAAAATACCAGTTATAATACTAGTGTTTACACAAATCTTGTTTCAAAAACAATAGAAACTAATAATATAACCCTAAAATTTAGAGTAATATATTATTAGCCTTTTTTAACTCATAGAATTTTTACTTGTGTCGTGTATTTTCTATTAAGATTTAGCGAAATATAAAAATATTAATAACTTTATCTAAATAGAGATGCAATCAAGCGGATCAAGTGATGAAGAAGACATAGTGGTGGTTAGAAGACCAAGAACATTTAAACAAAGGATTTCTTACTTTCAAATTCAAGAAACCTACGAGTTTAATGAAAGGTTTAGGTTAAGCTATGAAAATTTCAATATCATTTTGAATACAATCGAGCCTGTGTTACAGCACCCAACGAATAGGAACCATGCATTGACACCAAAAGAACAATTACAAATTGCACTTCATTGGTTTGGTAGTGGTGTACAATACCATTGCATAGCAGATATGCACGGTGTGTCGAAAGCGACAGTTTGCCGCATCATAAAAAATGTTGTAAATGCAATTAATGAAAACTTATTGATTGACACCGTTCGCTGGCCAGAAGATGTAGGAGAAACAATCAATGCATTCAGTAATATCGCTGGCATGCCTCTTACTTGTGGTGTAGTTGATGGGACTTTAATAAAAATAGATGCTCCTTCAATCGACGAACCAGTTTTTGTTGACAGAAAGGGACATCATTCCATAAACGTTTTACTAATTTGTGGACCTAACCTGGAGTTTTACTACGTAAATGCTAACTGGCCAGGTAGTGTTAGCGATGCTCGTGTTCTGAGAAATAGCTTCATAAGTGACAGAATGGAAGAAGGTTGGCGTCCCTTTCCAGGCGCTGTGTTGCTTGGGGATTCTATCTATCCGCTCAAGTCCTGGTTAATACCACCCGTTCTTCAAAACGCTGGTGACCCTGCACAAACTCGTTTCCTAAGAGCACACAAGAAAACTAGAAGGGTAGTGGAATGTGCAATCGGTAGGTTAAGGGAAAAATTTCCTTGTCTTAACTACTTGCGAGTAAATCCTGTCTATGCATGCAACATAATCAAATGTGCTGTTGCTCTTTCTAACTTGGCAATGATCGAGAGATTTGTCCTTAATAACGACGAAGACGATGCTCATGTAGTTGAGGGGGTAGAAGAGTACGCGGAAGGAGCGGAAGAAAAATTACACTTCTTCTACAACCACTTCAGAAATTAGCTGCATAGCTTAGACTTGTTGCTGAGACCTTGTTTTGACTTTTGTTTCTATATTTTTTTAGTTTTTCTTGATGTTTTTTTCAGTAATATTAAGAAGAATAGATTAGTTAATGGTATATATTAATCTAATTTATACAGTTATTTCTGTTTACCCCAACCTAAATAATTTTCCATACCGTACTTTAATAGTCAATTTGTATAGTTATAAACCAAATGTAAGTCTATTATGTTTATGATTTTTTATTGTTTGTTATTTAAAGATCTAATTAAACATGTCTTAATAATCAGGTTTTAACATCGATTAATAAAAAGAGACAATAATGAAATATACAAGCATGTTTAATTATTAAGTATTAGTAAAACTATAACAGACAAAAACACAATTAAGAGTAATTTTACAAATCCATTTGTCAGTATTTCGTACATTAGACATGCGTAAGTGGTTTTACAGATTGGGTTAACTCGGAATGTTCAACCCCTAGTTTGTTTTCCAGCTCCCACACTTCCAACTTGGTTTTGAGAACTTCCAACTCCAACTTTTGTTTTCTCAAAATCTCAAATTGCTTCTTCGCATCAGTCGATCTTACAATTACTTGCTTCCTTTTTCTAGTAGGCCTATTATTAGTAGTAGGCATTGCCACTTCTTCAAACAATGTGACATCACTGTCATCCATATTATGTGACCAAGCAACAATCTGAACATCCGATTGATGGATAGTTGGATTCATTTCATGGTTTGAAAGAGACTCATCTTCTTGCTCTTGACTCGAACCAGGTTTAGGTACCATGGAATCACCAACACCCAATCCTTTTAAAACGGGTGACTCCTTTCCTACAATGTTCAAGACCATATCGTCGATGGCATCTAGCTTCGAGTCTGGTGACCCACTTGCCCCCGTCTCAGGGCCGGTTCTAGGAATTTTTCAGAGTTAAGCGAACACCCGAATCAGCGCCACTTAGAATTCTCCCTCCCCCCCCCCCCCCTAAAACCATGAACATAACTTAACCGTATTTGTGAATTTTTTCCCAATAATTTTGGGAAGAACTTTTTTATAAGTTTAGGTAGAAGAATACTTGTAATAAAAGACTGTTTATTATTCGCAGAAATGTGACATTTATACACTTTTACTCATCATATAAACTTTAGCAAAACCAAGGCCACACTAAAAAAACAGGCCGTAATGCTCGTCAAGCATGACGTCACGATAGAAGACGGCAATGACGTAATGTTTGCCGTTTGTGATCAACTGTTTGTTTTAATCTTTCCTTGGAAAATAAATAAATAAATACCTACGTCATTGATTACCGTCTTCTATCGTGACTTCTTTGGGCTGACTGGACTCGCCACCAGATGATTTCTACAAAAATCTACTCATTGATTGGCTTGTTTTTTATCTTCCTCTTCCAAATTCGCCTTACGCTTTCGATAATAAGTGCCGGGCGGTTTCTTTTTTTCTGCCATTGTTTTCATAGTATCGGCAAGATGTTTTACTCATTCATTCAGTTTATACTTTCTTCTTATTTAATGCGCTAATTATAAATTAAACTTAAAACACTCGTAATCATTCGCTTTTCAACAATCATGAATCACCAAAACAATTCCAATACGATACCGATACGGTTTAGGCCAGGCTACGTATACAACTATTTTAAAAGAGTGCAATTTAATGTTTTATCTATGGTAATGCTCTGCTCTAGGATCAGAGGCAGAAGCGAGTGAAAGAAGGGGGAAGTTTCTTGTTGTGACAAGTGGCGCTGCGCGCTTGCTTATCTCGAGCATGAGTGAGTCGTGAAATGAAACCCATGACCCATAGGCGCTGGCGCTGTACGCTGCCGACTGCCAGAGCGTCACTTCAAATCGAAACTGCAAATGGTATTGAGTCCTTGGTTGTAGTGCTGTACAAATGTACAAATTTTGCAAGTACTGTTGGTACAAACAGAATAAATGCCTTTATTGTGGTGCTTTGAATACTTGAACTCTGAGCAAAAATACACAAAATTACGTTGTTCACGTAAAAAAAACATTGTTCCGTTGGCACCACGGCGCCACTTTTTCGTGGCGCCATATGCGGCCGCGTAGTTCGCGTATGGGTTAAACCGGCCCTGCCCCGTCTTAGAAGACTTGTCAACCTTTTCCATTGTTCTCTTCCTGAGATTTGTCCATGTAGTGTCTCTTACATAGGTATAGTCCTTATCATTAGTTATGAGTCCAATGGAAACAGCGTAATCACGGACAGCACTCCATGCATTTTTCTTGGTTTCTTTAGTCGCTGTTGCAGAAAACGCTTCAAAAAGCTCAGCTTTTAGTTCAAATATCTTCCTAAAAAAGTTCAAGTTTTTCAAATTCTTCATTTCACGTTTACTTGACATTTTGATCAAGTTAAAATATTGCAGTCAAAATTAACCTTACAAATCAAACCAAAACAAATACTAAAATAAACAAGCAAACTAATGCAACAGCTGACTAATAACTTGTATTATCAGTGTAATATTTTATTAGTCTGTAAATATTTTTATGAAACAGAAAATTACCAACTTGTAAAATAAAATTTTATAAGCTTATATTACTAGCTTATAATATCAGTACTTTTATGAAACAGGATGAAAAAAAATATCCTGTACTGTAATCTATATATTTAATACGCTAGGCATATTTTTGTCATAATTGTTTTGGAGCGGTGGTGTTACCGATCACCATGTCGAAGGTGTCATTAGAAAGGTCTTAGCATGTAGTTTTGCCATCAAACAAAAAAACTTTGGAATTCTATCAGGGCTCTGCCCCAGTGGCCTTCAAAGTTCCCATGTTATTCTTATGGAGAAAATGTTTGTTTACATTTGAACAGAATATGAATACTTTGAAATTGACACTAATATATTTTGTAACAGCTGGTTACACTAAAATTGGAGACATGTGCTATAAGGATCCTTATATGTAATACGTGAAGGCGTTTTCTATGAAACACTACTCCTTCGTTAATAATGGACGGATTTTTACAAACGATGTGTCAAAATTAAGTATTTTTTGTGTAGACGCCCCCTTTCACCAATTCCTGTAATAAAAGTCCTCGGGCTTTGCCCCACAGGCCATCAAAATCGCAATGTATTTCTTATGATGAAAAGATTTTGTTTTCTTAAACAGAGGAATAATATTTGTATAAATTACAGCTGTTCATTAGTAAACACATTATACACACAATAGTGTTCGTTTTCAGAGTGAGTTAATTTTGCAGTTTCGATAACTAGAGTGGAGCGATTGATTAAATCTTTGAGTTGACTCTTTTGAGTCATAATCGGAAGTTATGACTGTTATTCGTTTTGAAATAACGCCTGTAATACTTTACAATTGCTCGAATTCGAGCAACAGGTGATCTAGTTTATAATTAATTAATTAATTATCGTAAGATTAGTTGAAAAGATTGATGTTTCACTGTTTTTAAACATTTGCACAAAATCAAAACTTAACCAAAAAAATGTTCGACATAATGGAGACTATAAGACGTCGACCAGGATGGCCAATAGTAGGACGCCGACGAAATTTAACTGGTAGACGCGAACTAAATACAAATAATACTATTGTCATTGATAGCCGAATACAGCAAGCACCCTTCCGTGTTGGGTTTTAGTGTGCTCTCCAACAGCAGCCTGAAGATTTCACATTCAATTTAGGACTGTTGGATAATCGCTGCATAAGCTGTTGATTTTGGAAGACAAGGAGGCAAGTAGGACTACATTGGAAACAGAAGAGAGGAGACATTAGATGAGTGGCAAATGCGTTGGGAGCAGAGTGTTTTATGTTAACGTTTTAAAGGTAAACGTTCAGACACCTAACATCAGAAAGAGACTGGAACAAGATTGGGAGATGGGTCATTATGAAACACAGTTTGTCACATGACATGGACAATTTCAAGGTGAATTTGTGGAGATTTCACCTGGTGGAAGAGGAAGTATGTAGATGTGGAGAAATAAAAACCACGAGTCACGTATTTATAAATTGTTTACTTCAGGAGATAAATAGGAGAGAATAGGAATAAGTCTTGGATAAGAGAGGTCTAGAGATGAGAAAATAAAACATGATGAGTGACAAGGAAACAATTAATTGAGACGTTCAGAAAAGTAGCTAGAGAAATAGGAAAAACCATGGATACATACAGGCTTTTAAATAAAAAAAAGAAACAAACAAAAACTAAGAAAGAAAAGGAATGAAAACTTGCCCATGAAGGGGAGAGGAAAGGTTAGAGCGAATCTCAATGATCCCTATTGCTCAGAGCGGAATCCGGAATGGGGAAGGGAGTCGTGCTGTTATGCTTTTGGACACATAATGTGTCTGGACGAGGATTGAAAGTGGTTAAAGCCTAAAAAGAAAGAAGATTTTCACAGGGAATTGGCCTGGCAAATGAGTCCCAGACTTAAGCCCCAGGGTTGGTGGTGGGTGTTGAATTTAATTTTATTTTTATATAATATGTTTGCTGTTACTTGTTCTGTATTTAATTTAATTTATGTTGGTAACAGCTGATCATGTGTAAAATAGTTAGGATTGTTTTTTATTGTAATGAGAATTGTAGAATAAGTTTTTTTTTTTAGTAAAAATGTTGTGTGTGTGTACTTCAGTAAAATAAACAGGTTATGGGCCCAGAAAAATTAATTAATTCAACCATAACTGTAAAAACAAGAAGTAATCCTATACTCTAATACGAGCAATGTTTGCTTGTATGTATGTATGTATGCTTGCTTGCTTGCTTGTACCAAGATCTCGAAAACGGCTCCGACGATTTTCTTCAAATGTTGTAAATAGATTATTTTTGGCCTAAAAACGAGTTTACTACAGTTAGAACTGCCAACAAAAATCTAATAACGTAGAAAAATGAAACTGAAAGTCACATTTTTTTAACATTAGTCTCATGGGTTGCTAAGTAACCATGTTGGTTGAATTAAATAACAAGGAAAAAGTAAACAAAGACTTGAAGTTGTAGCATGTGTTCATAATAAGCCAACTACCCACAGTATACTAGCAAATTACAAATACAGTACAAAAGGGAAAACATCACTTGTTACTATTGAACAAAGAATGGCATAGACTAACCAACACAAGTAGACTTCTCATCCCATTGTAAATTTTGAAGCACGTTTTTCGTGTCTAGTTCATGTAAGAGACACAAAGGCGCTAGTTTCGATGAAACTTTGTTTCCGTTATTTTAGGGTTAATTTCTTGATTTGTGCTTTACTGTTTGGTTATATAACTAGGGGACAAGTTATTGTTTATGATTAGATCGTATTATTTGGTTAAACGAGGTTTTAAATGGCTGTAATAACGGGAAACAAATTGTAAACAAAACACGACCTCTACATAAACCGTACATGAACTAACAATAAAATTGTCTTCAGCTGTTCCATAAGGATGAGAAATCTACTAAGGGAGTATGTTTTATCTATGGTAATGGCTAGCAGTGTGAAGTATAGGGAAGTGTGGGATCTGTTTATGACGATTAGATTAAGGTCTGCCATCCTAAAATGCTATGGGAAGGGAAGGAAACAGATCCGTGACGTAGGAAGTGGTGAAGGAAGTAGTAAAGGAGAGTTGCCCGGAGTGTGGGATCTGTTTATGACGATAAGATTAAGGTATTTGGAATCATAAAATGCTATGGGAAGGGAGGGAAACTTGTCCGTGACTTAGCAAGGAAAGAAGTAGTAAAGGCGAGCAGTCCGGAGTGTGGGAACTGTTTATGACAATAAGATTAGGGTATCTGCAATCCTAAAATGCTATGGGAAGGGAGGAAAACAGGCCCGCACGTAGGAAGTGGTGAAGGAATTAGTCAAGGCGAGCTGTCCGGAGTGTGGGAACTGTTTATGACGATTAGATAAGGGTATTGGCAATCCTAAAATGCTATGGGAAGGGAAGGAAACAGATCCGCGACGTAGGAAGTGGTGAAGGAAGTAGTAAAGGAGAGTTGCCCGGAGTGTGGGATCTGTTTATGACAATAAGATTAAGGTATTTGCAATCATAAAATGCTATGAGAAGGGAGGGAAACTTGTCCGTGACTTAGCAAGGAAGGAAGTAGTAAAGGCGAGCAGTCCGGTGTGTGGGAACTGTTTATGACAATAAGATTAGGGTATCTGCAATCCTAAAATGCTATGGGAAGGGAGGAAAACAGGTCCGCACGTAGGAAGTGGTGATGGAAGTAGTCAAGGCGAGCTGTCCGGAGTGTGGGAACTGTTTATGACAATAAGATTAGGGTATCTGCAATCCTAAAATGCTATGGGAAGGGAGGAAAACAGATCCGCGACGTAGGAAGTGGTGATGGAAGTAGTCAAGGCGAGCTGTCCGGAGTGTGGGAACTGTTTATGACGATTAGAAAAATTAAATTAAGGTATTAGCTTTCCTAAAATGCTATGGGAATGGAGAGAAACAGGTCTGAGACGTAGGAATTGGTGAAGGAAGTGTCAAGGCGAGCTTTCCGGTTGCTCGTCTGGAGGTCGTTCGATCAATATTGTCCATCGCAGCTGTTGAGAAGATGGTTCTACGGCAGTTTGACGTCTCAACTGCGTTCTTGTACGGAGACGTTGAAGAAGAGATTTTTATGAAGCAGCCTGAAGGATATTCAGATGGGACAAATCGTGTTTGTTGTCTCAAACGCAGCTTATACGGCCTGAAACAGGCACCTCGATGCTGGAATAAACGGTTTGACGACTTCATGAAAGGCTTAGGATTTTGACAGAGCCGTGAAGATCCCTGTGTCTATATTTGTCCTACCCCTGCTGGAAAAATCATTGTTGCACTCTATGTTGATGACGGATTAGTCGCAGCGACTAGTCAGACTGAAATGGACTTATTTATTGGGCAACTTCGTTCACAATTTGAAATTGTTGCTAAAGAAGTGTCATACTTTCTCGGACTCGAAATTTCTCAAAGTGATAGTGATATATTGGTCTGCCAATTAGCGTATATCAAGAAGATCATTTCTCGATCTAACATGGAAGGATGCAAGCCAGTACTTACTCCCATAGAGAAGCTCACTGCTCAAACACCAGGGAAAGCCTCCGATTTTCCATACCGATCGGCAGTTGGAGCCCTACTTTATGTTGCTCGTGGTACTCGTTTTGACATTGCATTTAGTGTAAGTGTTCTATCACGTCACTTAGAAAATCCTACACAAGATGATGTCACAAGAGCAAAGCGTGTTATACGCTATTTGACCGGCACTGTGGACCAGAAGCTAGTGTACCAATCCAAACCTAAAACACGTCTACTGGAGTGCTATAGTGACGCGGACTTTGCTAGTTGTCCAACTACAATGCGTTCAACAAGTGGAGTTATTATTAAATACGCGGGTGCAGCTATAACTTGGGTTAGTCGTGGTCAGGAGTTAGTTGCGGACTCAACTTGTGAAGCTGAAATCATTACAGCTAATCTTGGTTCAAAAGAAACAATCTAGATTGTTCGTTTGTTCAAAGAACTTATAGGATTGTCTGCTGTCCCTATCCTGAAAGTTGACAACGAATCAGCAAGAAAACTCTGTGAAAACCCCGAGTTTCACTTTCGTACAAAACATATTCAGCGGAAGTACCTGTTCATTCGAGACAGGATAAATATAGGTATGCTGACTGTAAAGCACATCGGTTCAGAATATCAACTAGCAGATATACTGACAAAGCCTATACCTCGACCAAGACTTCAAGTTCTGCGAGAAAATCTTGGACCTCGGAATGACTATGCAAATAAGGGAAAGTGTTGAAAATGCCTGCCTTTTCTATTTATTTGTAATAGTCATACAGATGATATGAATGTTGTTTTTACTATCAGCTGTCTGTTTTGTTGTCCAATATTGCTCCTTGTCATGAAAACATTAATGAGAAATACATTTGATTATTTTATAGTTTAAATTCGTTTTTCGTCGTAGTTTTGCTTAGATTATCCCTAAACATCTCCACTTGGGAGAATAATTCAAGACCGTAGCAAATTTCAAAACTTTCAATATTAAATAGTATTCATATTTAGAGCACCTGATATCATATTTAAGAATACCACAACCCAATTGGCATGTTGCTAGCTATAAAACAACAACAAAATGGTAGTGTCTCAGACTTAGATGTGGAAGGGACAGATTTAATTCCTAGCACAACCACAAAATCGTTGCACAAAAACTTTATTCTCATGTTGACCCCTTGTAAAATGTCACTGGCACTGGCGTAGAAAAAATGAGAACACTGAGAACCAATTCTCCAGGCGGTAGCAGTGACGGGACGCCGACGGCAACGTTAGTTGGGTAGTGTACTTTGTGTAGGTTAACTGTTGCTTACTGGGCAGGTATAATGCAGTCGTTTTGGGTCCAAGTTCTTAAACACTTCTTAGATCAAAAAAGTTCAGTGGTTCGAAATCTTGGTCTGATTTTGGACATTTTCCGTTTAGCATGCACATTGGCACCAGTTGAAAGCATGGTGGAAGGAAAATACATCCGCCATAAGTTGAAAGGGTGTTTTTGTAATTCAATACCGGTAATGCTTGAATGTGTTGTAAAGTTGCGGTATTCCTTTGATATTAAAACCCCAAGTCTCAATAATGCAAAAACATGTCATTATACAAGTTTATTTTTAGACATATCTTTGACCTTTAAATAAACTGGGAAGCTTGAACACATTAAACTAGGCCCTCAAAATAGCTTAAAACCACTCGTTTTAGCACGTTATTTCCAAATTTTTTCCATACCCCCCAGGCCCCCCGGTGACCCCCCCCAAAATATATGTCTAGGACCGCCCTTGAGTTCAAGTAATACTGATACTACACAAAGCATCAAGCTAAGAAGAAAAAACTAAACTACCTGAAAGATATAAAGATTTTGTGATGTTGACATATGAAGAAGCAATCAAAGGACCAGATAAAAAAAATTGGCTACAAGCAATTGAGGATGAGAAAAACTCCCTTATTGAGAATGAAACGTGGGAAGTGATTGACAAAAAGCAAGCACTAAACAAGAAGATCCTAAGTAACAAGTGGGTATTAACAAGAAAGGATAACGGAAAATACAAAGCGAGACAGTGTAAGAGGTTTTGCCCAAGAAAAAGGTATAGATTATGAAGAAACCTACAGCCCAGTTGTAAGTAATTCAACTTTACGTTTGTTATTTTCATTAGCTGCCAAACAAAATCTCAAACTAATGCAATTTGATGTTAAAACTGATTTTCTCTATGGAAATTTAGATGAAGAAATTTATATGTGTGTACCTGAAGGGTTTGATTATAAAGATAAAGTTTTGAAATTAAGAAAGACTTTATATGGACTTAAACAAGCTCTCTTTAAATGGAACCAGTTGTTTACAAACTGCTTACTAAAATATGGCTTAAAACAAACTCAGTCTGACCGTTGTGTTTTTACAAATGGCAGTATTCATCTTGCTTTATTTGTTGATGATGGAATTCTTGCTGGTTCAGATGAAAGAGAGATGAAGAAACTTTTGAACGAGCTGTCTAGAGATTTAAAATAAAAACAGACAAAAACCCATCAAACTTTCTTGGAATGGAAATTTTATATTCAAGGGAAGGGATATTGTTAACGCAAAAGAACTATTTAAACAGTATTCTCGAAAAATATGGAATGATAGATTGTAAACCTGTAGACACTCCCATTTGTCCAGTGAAAACGAGCAAACCTGATGAAGAAGTAAGCTGCCTGACAAAAGATTATCCTTACAGAGAAGTTGTAGGAAGTTTGCTGTACTTATCCAATAAAACCAGACCTGATCTTACACTTGCTGTGGGATTAGAAAGTAGACGTGTTGAGAATCCAAGCAATGAAGATGTTGTAAATGTCAAACGAACCTTAAGAGGTACTCAAGACGCAGGAATATTATTTTCAGCATCAGGAGAAAATTGCCTAAATGTATATTGTAACGCAGACTATGCAAATGACAAGCATACAAGAAGAAGTACTACTGGATTTGTCATAATGTATGGAGAAGACCCAATAAACTGGTGTACAAGAAGACAACCGATTGTAGCTTTGTCCAGTACTGAAGCAGAATACATTGCAGCGGCGGAATGTGTCAAAGAGTTGTTATATTTAAAAACTTTCTTGCAAGAGTTGAGTGGAACTAATGTTGAAACAAACCTAAACATGGACAATCAAAGTGCTATTAAGCTTTGTAAAAATGGAATTTTTAATAAGCGAAGCAAACACATTGATGTTCGCTACCATTTTTTGACTGAAAATGTAAGGCAAGGTAAAATAAACATTTCTCTTGTTTCTACATCCGAGAATGTTGCGGATATGTTTACAAAACCCTTGAACAATGTTAAGTTTCATAAATTCAGTAAAGCTTTGATCAACTATCCAAAATCTTGAACAGAAGACGATAATCGAGATATTTATTTTATGTTTCTTATATAAAATTAAAATTAAGGGAAGGTGTTGAATGTAATTTTATTTTTATATAATATGTTTGCTGTTACTTATTCTGTATTTAATTTAATTTATGTTCGTAACAGCTGATCATCCTACTAATATTATAAATGAGAAAGTTTGGATGTACCGGTATGGATGTATGTTTGTGACAAGTAAACGCGAAAAATACTGGTCGGATTGGGCTGAAATTTGGTATGATGATAGCTCACATTCCCGATTAACATATAGACGCATTCTTATCTCAAAAGTCCTATCGGGCTCTGCCCCAGTGGCTCTGGAGTTTCCCATGTTAACCTTATGAGTAATCATATTTAAAAGGAATAAAAGAATTTTGTCAGCTGCTTCAACTACACAAGTTGGTTCTATGATATTGAATAGCATTAAAACGTTACAAGGTTTACCAACAGGGTGCAGTACTATTATTTTTTTACATTTATGACAACATCTATCCTATAAAGGCAATAAAGGTTAAATTATGTTTTAAAAGGCTCATGTGTAACTATTTTATCAACAGATGTAAAGATCAAAATGTTTCTATTTCGTGTTCTCTTCCCGTTGCAAAGCACGGGTACAACAGCTAGTGTGTAAATAGTTAGGATTGTTTTTTATTGTAATGAGAATTGTAGAATAAGTTTTTTTTTTGTAAAAAGGTTGTGTGTGTATACTTCAGTAAAATAAAAGATGATTATTGTAACAGTAAAAACTTAGGTGTTAGTAATTTACTTTCACTTAAGTCAACAGTGGGAACGAGGAATTTGCTACAAACATTTACTGAAAGTTGAAATGAAATATTTACTACCTATTTGAATTTTGGTTGGCGAATTTATTATGGACAACCTACTGTAATGCGGCTATGCTATGAGTAAGGCTATTTTTGTAGAAAACACTTTTTACAAGAAATGTTTATTATATCGATCTGTTATGTACATCTTGAGTATTTCCATAATCTTTTAATCAAATCTTTTAAAGTCATTAGAAATTATGACTGTTATTCGTTTTAAAATAATGCCTGTAATACTTAGCAATTGCTCGAATTCGAGCAACAGGTACACTAGTTGAAAGTAAAAACAAGTTTCTTTTTTTCAATAACAATAACAGGTAAATAATAACATATAGTAAAGGTAAACATTTTTCAGTATTTAATACATCTTATAAACTATCTAAAAACAATTCTGGATGTTCTCTACTTATTTAAAAGAAATATTACCAACAGTAATAAAGATTGTAAATCAGAAACTTGTATTTTTACATGTCAGTATCACATAGACACAAAATTGAAAAAAGGCCTGAGAAAAGGTATTATATATTTTAGGCCTGTGAAAAAAGGATTGAGTTTATATTTTACACCTTATTGTCCAGAAAATATACTTACAAGACAATTACATACAGGGTGTCCAAAAACGTAGAATGATAAAAGTACACAATGACCCTCTGGGAAAATAGATATTTTTACCTTAAAATACATACCATGTTTAATAAAGATCGGTTGGATGAATTAAAAGATAAAAATGTGTATATATAAAAAACATCTAAAACATAAAAGTGGCTGATATCTGGGTAGATATGCATTTTCGGATATACCTTCATTTGATATTTTTATTTTTGTATGAGGAATCATATTCCAGGTGTATTTGTACAGGTTAAGTGTAAGAAAGGGCCATGTGGCCCTAACTTTGCCAGTCTAAATAAATAATTTTTTTATTTCATTTTATTTCACTCCAAGCCACTGAAACGTATAATAAGTCACCTCTCCATAATCTCTATTTTGTCAATCTGTTTCAATAAAATATTATTTGAAAAATATTGCTATGGTAGAACAAGTTTACCCTTAACTTTTTTACTCTAAACTTAAACTTGATTTACTGTACCAATGTCGAATTCTGTACTTGTTTTACGACAATAACAAATTTGTATTTTGTTCTAGCATTTTAACATTCATACTGTTAATTAAATACTTCTGAAAGTCCTCTTCTCCAGAGCAAAACCTTACATTGTGCTGTTAAAGCTCAATTTAATCTTACTGATTATTTCCAGCTCCAGGAATACTTGGTAGTTCTGATGAAAGCTTTGGATCTAAGTTTCTATGGGGGTTGAAAAAAAACCTAAATGTTTTCATTTCCTTTACACCATAGCAAGCTGAACTTATCACAAGTAAGCTAATTAAGATAATACTGAGAGGAACTAACAACTCTACCCTGGTGGCCTCAGAGACTGGGGAACTTTCAGTTTCACTTTCTGTCACATAATCTGGTAGAATGTTCATATCACACAATTTTTCCTCCTCCAATCGAGTGTTGTTTGTGAGACAGACGTCTCCTTGAATCAAAGCATAACTGAAATCTTTCAACGACACTGTACAGTCTAAGCTGCAGTAGTTGTTGAAGAAAATACTTTGTAATATTTCATGAGAAGAGTTTGTTAGAATCAGCATATCTTGCTTTGGATTCAAAATACTTGTTCTTTTTGAAGCACAGTCACAATTGATTAAGTTATTCTCTATCGTCATTCCCCAGCCCATGTCTAACAATACACCACCTAGGTCTACATCTTGGATTGTGTTGTTTGTGAAGAACGTGTCTTGAAGTGTAGAAACGTCACTTAAAGCTCCAGCAGGAAGAATGTCAAAGTTGTTGCCACTGATGTATATTCCCGGAGAACTGAGGTTAAACACCTTCTTGTTGAGATGCTTGAAGTGGTTATTTACAATCTTGATACTGGATTCTGCCGTGATTTTGAAACCTCCTTCAGCTACAGATTCAAATGTGTTATTTTCTAGTTTGATGTGATTGCCACAAATTATCAGTCCTCCCTCTGGTATTGGGTTAAACTGAAAAATTATAGTTTTTGAAGCACTCAAAAAATAGGATAAATAATCAAGAATATGAATTGGTTTATAATTAGAGAACATGGATTTTCCGGGTGATAATTATTGAGATTATCACGAGACATCAGCACTGTTGCTCCTTATCAACATGTATGCTTGCCCCCTCACTCCATGTGTCCCATAGTAAGAGGCACAATTACAACTGACTATCAGCTCAAATACTAATCACTGGGAGGCTTCCGCTACTCAACCAACAATGTTTAGTAAGAAATATATATGCATAAGGCAAGAAAACGTATTTTATTGGAATTTAATTGGTAATTGAGCTTGATTAATAATATAAATATAATTCATATAATTATTTTAGTGTATCATATGCTTACATTTTTACTGAGTTATTCTTAAGCATGACAACGTTCAGTTCCCAGTTCCCACTTAGAAGGAGATACAAGTGGTTTCATTACAAACTGACAGAGGTCTTGGGGAGAGTTTGTTTCCATTTCAACATACCGACCCCCAAAAAATTACAATAAATAATACAAAATTATATAATTTAAATGGTCCATTTAGTATTTTGGTACCGATAATCAAATAAATTCCACCAAAATCATATTAATGGTGTGGACTTAGCTCTGTAAACATTCACCCACACATTTGTGTGAAAACACAAACTCACACTCACTCTCACACACACAATTTGTCCATTGATTGCTTACCACACAGTCAAAAAATGTAAATTGCAACTCCAAGTTTTCAAAACAGTTCCTTTCTTCTTGAGTGCCCAGAACAGTGAGTGAACCAACATTACCAATTTTGACAGTATAGTTGGCATTAAAACTGATGGCTTCATCCAAGGTCAGCAGATCAATGTTCTCAAGTATTACTGACCACAGGTCTGGTTGACTAAGAGCTCCCACCTTCACTGATTTTATGTTTTGTATCACAAGCGAACGGAGATGATTGATAGAGTTGTTGTAAATGTTAACTTCAGAACAGTTTTGAATTAGAAGATCAAGAGGTTTTTCTGTTAGAAATGAATTCAGTCCAAAGTTCACTGTTTTAATACCATTAATATACACAAGTTGGAGAGTGGAAGCTTGAGATGAAGTGGCCAGTGAAAACTCCTGCAAAATATCAAACTATTATATATAAATAATGGTGTTCAAAGATAGAGATATTTTAGTTCTGATAAAGTATACCATACTTCACAAATAGGCTACATTTTCAGCTCATAAAATTAGAGTTATAAAAAAATTATTACCTTGAATTCAGAGATGTGCCTATAGTTTAATCTAAATTTATATTTAACTGGCTGGGTAGCTGAGTGGTTATAGTGCTCGCCTAGTAATCAAAAGGTCGCCGGTTCGATCCTGAGAAAAGTCAGTAGCTTTTTGATGGTTTGAAACTGGACCCAGCTGTTCCTGATCATTGGGCTTTAAATAAATGATCCTGGCTAATGAAACAGCTGATCTTAGTCAGTAACAAATGCTTGTGTAGCTT
This sequence comes from Macrosteles quadrilineatus, assembly GCF_028750875.1. Lineage (NCBI taxonomy): Eukaryota > Metazoa > Arthropoda > Insecta > Hemiptera > Cicadellidae > Macrosteles > Macrosteles quadrilineatus. Next base: position 2,781,699 of record NW_026542606.1, read on the forward strand.
TACACAATCTGTACACAGATCATCTCACACCATTTTAAACTCATCCTTCAATCATATTTGGGTTAAAATACACGCTTAGGTGGCGTCCCCATCTCAATTGATATTGATATTGATATATATATATATATCTACTACAGTATTTGAATTTCACAGTATTTTAACAGTTCTGAGTTAGATTTTTGAAATAAAGCAGAAACAGGACAAAAGAAGTCTCCTCTGTGCTATCAGTTCTGAGTATTTTGTTGATGTTGGTCAATAAAAACACATTCTGAGATTTAGTTCAGATTGGTCTTTGTTTGATTACAGCTTATTGGCTAACTTTATTCATTTGGATTTCACTAGATGTTAAAGTCAAATAAAAGTGAAAGCAAAACATTATACAAATATAAAGATAGGCTAGTTTGTTATTTTTAATCCACATTGACAGTTACAAAAACTACAATCCTAGCAATTACACATTTGAATATAGACAAAATAAAGTACCGGTACAAGAATAGAGAAAATTATGTTGATAAAAATTCTCATTTGCTTTAATATTTATAACCATTGAATAGTCAAAGGTTGATTTACTCTATTGTTTTACAAGTAGTTGGATCGTAGAGGGTCAAAAGTCACTTACTGAAGTCAGTAAAGTATTTTAGTAACACAAGTTAATGAACCTGAACTAGTCAAAATGAGGTGTGCTCTGTACTGCTACAAGGAATAATCACACCAGTGGGACCTTGATAACCTAATCTCACTTTTCAATGTCAATCTCTGTTATCCATTACCTCCAAATTTTTTTTGTTTTTACTATCTTAACTGTAGGTTTTCTGGGGTTACAGTTTTATTTAAATAATATACACCGTGTGTCAAAACTTAAATAGTTTATCAAATAGTTTCTGTTGGGGGCGTAATGGGTGAAAATGAAAATAATTAATAACTCGAAGGACCAGAACTAATTAATAGTTCAAGAGAAAAATAATTAAATTAGAGAAAATGGCGAATCTGCAATTTGAAGGGCACTGAGGTCCCGAGATGGAATAAAATGTCTTGTGAGGGGCAAATGAGATTAGTTTTAGAGTCTAATTAAAACACACACAAAACTTTAAGGTTGTACCTTGAGTCCAATTATCCAAAGGTGGAGAGTATGGCAGCGGCGTCGTCTATGGTGGAGCGATGGCGGATGGCGGAGTCCTTAGACCGAGTGCTTCTGTTTTGTAGAATTTTGGAGAACGCAACGCACCCAAGTTCATAATCACAAAGAGCTCACTAATACGCGGAAGTCGCGGTGAAAACGTACGGAAAGTCTAGAAGTAATACACGGACGCGCACACACTGTCTTGAGGTTTGAAGAGTCTGAAAGCACTAGATCACAATTTAAGTAATTTAATCACAAACAAAAGGGGGAAATTAAAATGTATATATAGTTAAATGTACTATAGAGGAGAGGGAGGCCAGATATAATTAATCTATAGCCTAAAAATACGTTTAAGAGAGGTAAAATGGGCAATTAATGTCCCGAGATACGAGAAACGGAATACACCGTGAGTTATGGACGCCGACCGTGGACAGACAGACGCCGATCGCCGGCTTCACACTTTGAAAAATGCAATTGCGGTTTAGAGGGGTCTAGGAATTCGATGGCCAATAGGAAATGCGATTGAAGCAAACACGGCGTCAGGTGATTCATGGGTATGTAGTACAGGAAAATAGGCCTTACTGGCGGGAAATTCGAGCAGGCTTAGCAATCTCATTTGAATATTGAAAGCGGGAGTCTATTTACAATAAATTGTTACTGAGACTAAATAATATTACAATAAATGTGGTGATTTCTATACACATTAGCATGATTAATTAACCAGTGACTTAATTAACATAATGATTAATTTCTAAATACTCTAAAAATATGAATACCGAACATTCCGGCCCCCTTGAAGCATTACAGCTTCAACAGACAATTAATTAAAAAACACAAGAGCAAACGTAAACCACACTTAAATCTAATATGTACATAGAGTAGGTTTCTTGGACTTAGTCTTCATTGCATGGCAGAGGGAAGACCTTGTGAACAGGCCGTGTGAAAGTCCCAGAAGCTGTCTTCACTGTGACGACTCGAACTGTTCCATCAGCGCCAGGGTGAGTGGAGACGATGCGTCCAAGAGGCCAGGTGAGTGGAGGTGAATTGGAGTGAATGAGCACCAAGTCTCCGGTCTTCAAATTCTCATGAGGGGTGGTCCACTTGGATCGCTGCTGGAGGGAGTGGAGATATTCAAGCTGCCAACGCCTCCAGATACGCTGGTGAAAAGCCTGGACAAGCTGCCACTGACGAAGACGATTGAAGGGCACTTCGGACAGGTGAGGTTCCGGCAGGGCAACTAATGGAGCTCCGATGAGGAAATGTCCAGGGGTCAGCACAGAAATTTCGGAAGGGTCTGAACTAAGAGCTGTAAGAGGGCGCGAGTTTAGCATTGCCTCTACTTGAATGGACAAAGTTTGAAATTGGGTTAAAGTTAAAATGGTTTCACCAATTACCCGTTTCAGATGGTATTTTGCACTTTTAACGGCACTTTCCCATAAGCCACCTTGATGAGGTGCAGAGGGGGGGTTGAAATGGAAGTTAATTCCTTTGGGGGTGGTGAAATGAACAATTTTGTCCTGCGAATCAGGTGTAAGGATGGTTTCACGGATTACCTTGCGTAATTCCGAGTTTGCACCAACAAAGTTGGTTCCGCAGTCAGAATACAGATCGGAACAGAGTCCGCGTCTCGACACAAAACGTGTGAGAGCGGCAATGAAGCCTGAGGTAGTAAGATCGGTGACTACCTCTATATGAATAGCTTTGGTAGCCATGCAGATAAAAATACACAAATAGACCTTAATCTGTCTAAGAGCTTTGAGACTGCAAACGCGAACACTAAATGGTCCGGCGTAATCTACGCCTGTAGATGAGAATGGACGAGTAGGATTGACCCGATGAGCAGGTAAATCACCCATTAGAGGGATTTTGTTTCGTGGTTTATTTTTAAAGCACACAAGACACTTAAATATGCGCGAGCGGATAACGCTCCTGGCCGATAGAATCCACACTTTTCGGGCGAGTAGTGATTGAGTTAGTTGCGGACCTGAGTGCAAGTGTACCTGGTGGTAAAAGTCTATAAGCAAATTCACTACAGTATGAGACTTGGGTAGAACAATAGGGTGACGTATGTCATGAGCAAGCGAACAATGTGACAATCGGCCACCGACGCGTATGAGACCATTAGGGTCGAGGAAGGGGGTGAGTTTCTGTAATTGTGCAGAACATATTGAGCCTTTGTTCAATAATTTAATATCCGCACTGAAATGGAGTTTTTGCACTAGTTTAAAAATTGTCACTTCCGCTAGATTTAATTCACTGAGTTTTAAGTGTCCAGAGAGTTTGTTTTTAGACCTGGAATAGTTTATGAATCGTAGTACATAAGCTAGCACACGGGTTAGTTTCAACCAAGATGAATATTTAGACAATAAGTCCCATTCCGAAGGGGCGACTGTTGCACTAAGTACACTAAGAGGAGTTTCTTTAATTTCGTCCGTGGGAGTGAGTTCAGACGGCGAAAAACATGAGGGGGGCCAGTTGGCCGCAGGGAGCTGTAACCATGGTGGGCCAGTCCACCATAAGGGATGGTCAATGAAAGATGAGGCTAGAATTCCTCGTGAGGCACAATCAGCGGGGTTTTCCGTCCCTTTTATGTGCCGCCACTGATAACTGGGAATGATTTCTTGCACTTGGGCTACACGATTAGCCACAAAGGTCTTTAGTCTGTATGGAGGGGTTTGTAGCCAAGTAAGAACTACAGATGAGTCACTCCACAATACAGTGGTATTCGTAGTAAGAGAGTTAAATTGTTTTTCACAATAATGCACTAGTTTTGATAAGAGGTGAGCTGCACACAATTCCAAGCGGGGTAAAGTTACCTTTTTTAACGGGGCAACACGAGTCTTAGACAATATTTGTTTCACAATGACTGTTTTGTCACTAGATTCACACCGGAAATACACTACCGCGGCATAACCGCATTCCGATGCATCACAGAAACCGTGAAGCTCGATATCAGAGGAGTGAGCGAGCGGAAATGCTCGGGGGATCTTAATTTGACCGAGGTGGTCTTTGGTGTTACTAGTGAACACATGCCACTTATGTGCGAGATCAGAAGGGAGAGGGTCGTCCCAATCAAGACCTTGAGTCCATAGTAATTGCATGAAGCATTTTGCTACCATGATTAATGGGGACAAAAATCCACAGGGGTCATATAGTTTGGCAATAAAGCTGAGCACGGAGCGCTTAGTCAGCTTTTCAGACGGGGGGTTGAAAGCGTAACAGAAACAGTCTTCTTCAGGAGACCAATGGAGACCTAGGATGGAGTACTGGGGAAGCTGAGCGTCTTGCAGGAAACTTGGAGTCTCTAGATGTTCCGAAGGAAATTTTTCTAGAAGAGCAGAGGAGTTGGAGGCCCACTTGCGAAGTTCAAAGCCACCACGATGTAGAAGTTGGATGAGTTGATCCTGTAGTTCAAGAGCAGCCTCAACGGAGTCAGCACCCGTGATAATGTCGTCCACGTAGGTGTGATGACGTAGAGAGTGAGAAGCCTGAGGGAAGGCATCACCTTCGTCTTCCGCTAACTGCATTAAAGTTTTAATAGCAAGGTAGGGGGAGCTGTTCATGCCGTAGGTGACGGTAGTAAGTTGAAACGTAGAGATTTCCTTTGAAGGGTCGTCACGCCACAGAATCAGTTGAAACTTTTGATCGTCAGGGTGCACTTGTATTTGGCGGTACATTTGCCGAATGTCACATGAAAACACAATTTTATGAGAGCGGAAGTTCAAAATTACGTCACAAATGTCAGTTTGTAATTTACGTCCTGTCAAAAGAATATCGTTTAAGGAGTGACCGGAACTGGTTTTGCTACTGGCGTCAAACACTGTCCTTAAATTGGTCGTGCTAGAGTCCTTCATTTCCCCATGATGAGGTAGGAAGTAGTGTGGGTGTATGTCTTCAACAAAATCTAGTTTTGTCATATGGCCGAGAGTTTGATATTCAGACATGAACGTCTTATACAAGTGTGAAAAATGGGGTTGAGCTTTAAATTTCTGCTCAATAGACAACAAGCGCTTTTCAGCAATGGGCCTAGATTGGCCTAGAATGGAGGGGTCCGTCTTGAACGGAAGTCGCACAACATAACGACCTGATTGATCACGAGAGTGTGATTTTTTATAGTATTCATCACAAAGAAGCTCTTCCTGTGACTTAACCTGGAAGTGAGGGGGTTCCTCCTGTTGCCAAAAACGTTGCAGGGAAGAGTGTAGTGAATTATCACTAACAGAGAGAAGAGAGATTGCAAAACCTGACACGGGTTCCGAGTTAGTTGCACAGGGAGCTTTACCCATCAGAATAAAGCCAAGATGAGTACCTATCACATGAGGCATGTGCGTGCCGAGGGAGTAACTTTCATGAGTCCAGAGGAGGGGTAGCAGAGAACTACCTATAAGCACGTCAATGCCACAAGGCAAGTGAAAAGTAGGATCAGCTAGAACATAGGGCTTGATTTTTGTTAGCACTTCCGGTGATATAGGGGAGCGAGGTAAGTCGACGGAAATCTTATCAAGAATATGGAATTGATGGTCAGTGGCTATTACTCGACCTGAGAGAGTTTCAAGATTCAAGTAAGTTGACCCTTTAGTACAGGAAGCCATTTGAGAAAGACCAGATATTTTGAGTTGAGAAGACTGGCGTTTTATATTCAGGAGATTCGCAGCGCGTTCTGAGAGCAGATCACACATACTGCCAGTATCTAGTAGAGCACGAAACACATGAGAGATACCCTGAGGGGAAGTCAACTTGACCAAGGCGGTGCCGAGTAATACAGTATAATTACCCGAAGTCGTACATGAGTTATTTTGGGCAGAATAATTGCTTACATCCGCGACAGTGGCGGAGATAGAGGCTTGTGAATTAACATCACCAGTCTGAGTGTGAGATGGACCTGAAGTGGTCGGGGAAGTTCTTTGACCTTGAGGTCGAAAAGACATCTGAGAGGTTTGATTATTATCACCAAGGTGTAAGAGAGAGTGGTGTCGCTGTTTACATGTGCGACAAGTGAACTGAGAGCGGCATTCTTTGGAGCTATGTTCACCCAAGCAAGAAAAACAACGATTATGTTTTTTAACAATGGCGTGTCGCTCTCGAGGAGATTTATTTTGAAATACGTCACAAGTGTAAACTTTGTGATCATTTTTGTTACAAACAAAACATTTGTTATAGACAGGACTATTTTTAGTCTGAGAGCTATGAGAGGGGGGAGCATTAGATCTCGAAGTAGCTACCATGGCTAGGCCTACGTCAGACCGGAAATGCACCTTTTTTGGTATGGTTTTGTGAGGTGAAGGTTGAACGCTTCTGTGGGCCGATGACATGTTATGTATGTTAGCATCTTCTGTCTGCGAACATTCTTGGTTAAGAAATCTTATTATTTCACCAATTTCTGGTAATGAATGAGTAACTGGATCTTCGGTTTGACTGGAACGGAACGATTCAAGTTTTTTACGTAGTTCCTGGTCCATTTTACGCAAAAGGAGTGCGGACAATAGGGGGTTGTTGTCACTAACGTCACAATTTAATGCCTTAAGAGCTTGTGTGTGTTCCGTAAACAGGTTTACAAATTGGCGCAAACCTTTGAGTGAAGTTGCCGTAATGTTTGGCAGGTCCAACAATTGGTTAAGATGCAATGATTGCAATCTTCGATTGTTGTGATATCTGTCACGTAACAATTCATAGGCGACTAGATAATTAGGAGCGGTGAGATTTAAACTCCTTATTAAATTGAGAGGCTCTCCATTTAAGACAGAGAGTAAGTACTGGAATTTCATAACAGAGGATAATGAAGCATTACGGTGGATTGCAGTGTCAAAAAGATTGATAAAACTTGTCCACGTTAATGGATCGCCAGAGAATTTTTGTAAGTCCAGTTTAGGTAATCGTACTTGTGAGCTTGGATGAGTTTCTGAAACAGAAAACGATTCACTGAACGCGGAAGGGGTTTTTGGTGGTTCTGAGGGAACCAGAGTTTCAATCGTAGCTTGAATGTGAGAGAACATGTCTTCAATAGCATCTTGATCATTGGAAAGAGTCTTATCATCGATCCCTTCATCTTCCAGAACGAAGGCACGTTGAAGGTTATTTTCAAATTCACTGCGTTTCTTTTTTATTTCCAACGCGTAAGCGGATAATTTCTTAAGTTGTAATGGTGTTAGAGGGTCGATTTGAGTTGATAATTCATCTACTGTAGCCTTAAGTTTTTCAAAACGTGATTTAATCAGCGCCGTAGAACGGGTGTAGATTGCGGACTTAAAATCAGATGCTTTAGGAGGCATTGTGAAGTGTTCACTTGAAAGTATTCACACGAAAATGGAAGTTGTGGGTACACAAAAGGCTTGTAGCTAGGCCTATGAATGGTATTAGCTTAACAATGTAGTAATTAATTGTCCGCTGAATAATATAGAGATAAAATATTATAAATATCTAAAACATATATCCACCTACTTTGTAGCTTAATTGAGGCAAATAGTGAAAAACACTAAGTGATCAACACGTTAAATAGCAATAAAATATTTTTAAATGAGTGTGGCAGGTTTAATTCGATTTTCAAACTATAAATCAACAATTGAGCTTAGTTGAAAGTATTCAAGTACGGTAATAATAATGCACAATAAAACAAGAGATATGATAGAACAAATGAATGAGTCACATGAAAGTTCACCGTTATTTACAAAAATAATAAATGGATCTAAATAAGTTTAATGAGAGTAGGCCTCATTAATGAAACAGTGTAGAATAATCCTTAGTAAACAAGAATTGCAACATAAAGAGTAAGTTATTACCCTAATAAATGAGAAAGGAACATAAAATTATAACCATCAATGAAATATGAATCACAATACAAATACGCTAGCTAACAGTTTTGTTTATATGTACAACACTAGTAATAAGAACCAGTAAAAACGATTATTTTGAACTATTTATTAAAATGTTAATTGACAAGATAAAATTACCTTAAATATAATATCGCACGTTTGTCAACCAAAATTACAGAGATGAACTAATTTAACTTTACTTCATTTAAAATCAAAATTCAGAAAGCATAAACAATGTTAAATAACAATGACAAATTATTGTTTATTTAGTATGATATTCAAAAGAGCAATATTGATTCAAAGAATAATAGTAAATACCTAATAATAACCTAACAGTTGGTTATTAATAATATCAATCAACCTTATTACACAATACACCTTAAATGAGAAAATGTAAACAACAACAAACGCTGTACAGTGAGTGACAGTTGAGATATGCGTCTGCTACTAGTGTCGGCCGTCTGCACGCGACTAAATCCCGCAACTAAAACTAAATCCCGTTTTCGGGATAAAAAAGCCAAGTAGGGAAAAATTGTCTACTACTAGAGAGAACAGCAAATTGTACATGATTGTGACCTGCGCAGACGCGCGAGTGGAGAGAGATTGCTAAACCACGCCCACGAACGGAACGAACGCGAGCCGATATTTTACCAATATGGCGAAAATTGAAAATTGCAGATCGCTAAAAATATGGTTGATGATGAAAATTGGCTGAAATTAATTACCACAGGACTTTAGACAATGAATCCGGCTCGAAGGACCAAATGTTGGGGGCGTAATGGGTGAAAATGAAAATAATTAATAACTCGAAGGACCAGAACTAATTAATAGTTCAAGAGAAAAATAATTAAATTAGAGAAAATGGCGAATCTGCAATTTGAAGGGCACTGAGGTCCCGAGATGGAATAAAATGTCTTGTGAGGGGCAAATGAGATTAGTTTTAGAGTCTAATTAAAACACACACAAAACTTTAAGGTTGTACCTTGAGTCCAATTATCCAAAGGTGGAGAGTATGGCAGCGGCGTCGTCTATGGTGGAGCGATGGCGGATGGCGGAGTCCTTAGACCGAGTGCTTCTGTTTTGTAGAATTTTGGAGAACGCAACGCACCCAAGTTCATAATCACAAAGAGCTCACTAATACGCGGAAGTCGCGGTGAAAACGTACGGAAAGTCTAGAAGTAATACACGGACGCGCACACACTGTCTTGAGGTTTGAAGAGTCTGAAAGCACTAGATCACAATTTAAGTAATTTAATCACAAACAAAAGGGGGAAATTAAAATGTATATATAGTTAAATGTACTATAGAGGAGAGGGAGGCCAGATATAATTAATCTATAGCCTAAAAATACGTTTAAGAGAGGTAAAATGGGCAATTAATGTCCCGAGATACGAGAAACGGAATACACCGTGAGTTATGGACGCCGACCGTGGACAGACAGACGCCGATCGCCGGCTTCACACTTTGAAAAATGCAATTGCGGTTAGAGGGGTCTAGGAATTCGATGGCCAATAGGAAATGCGATTGAAGCAAACACGGCGTCAGGTGATTCATGGGTATGTAGTACAGGAAAATAGGCCTTACTGGCGGGAAATTCGAGCAGGCTTAGCAATCTCATTTGAATATTGAAAGCGGGAGTCTATTTACAATAAATTGTTACTGAGACTAAATAATATTACAATAAATGTGGTGATTTCTATACACATTAGCATGATTAATTAACCAGTGACTTAATTAACATAATGATTAATTTCTAAATACTCTAAAAATATGAATACCGAACAGTTTCTATTATACAACTATTTACTTAACCATCATAGTGCCCATCCTTCCTCTGACAGTTTTAGTTGAGTTTTAAACTGTTCTTGGTTAACTTTTTAAAGCAAACATTAAAAAAATATAATTGCTAAACACAAAATTGTTAATATTTTTTAGGTGACAAATTGAAACTCTAAACACAAAATACAATGTCTTTGGACTCATCTTAGTTCTGTTTTTAGTAAATGAGTGAAAAATAAATTGAGTTTATAAAAATACTAGCAAAGTACCCGTCCTTCGTACGGGGTTGGCATATAAGTTTAAATTACTTATTGCAGTTATACTCAAGCTTTGCGTTTGCAATGGGGGAGAACAAAGTTTGATCAAATTTGCTTCTTTAAATTGACGGTATACTATGGTATTACACATCTATCATAGCCATAATGTTCTACCTCTTCACCTAAACAATAAAGAAAAATAAAGTATTACAAATTTAAAAAATCACAAATTATTCATGACATTAAACACATAAACATAACTGTAAACAATCCTACTTTGACAGTTCTCATTGCGTATCACAGTTGTTTGTTGCTGCTTAGTTCAAATAAGTTTTTTACATAAATGCAAAAAAAATATAGTGCTGCACCCTGTTGGTAAATCTTATAACTTTTTAATGCTTTTGTATATCATAGAACCAACTTTTTTGGTTGAAACAGCTGACTAAATTCTTTAATTCCCTTTAAATATGAATACTCATAAGGTTAACATGGGGAACTACAGAGCCACTGGGGTGAAGCCCGAAGGGATTTTTGAGATAAGAATATGCCTATATGTTAATCGGGAATGTGAGCTATCATCATGCCAAATTTCAGCCCAATCCATCCAGTGGTTTATGCGTGATTGACCTTCAAACACACAAACACACAAACTTTCACATTTATAATATTAGTAAGATGAAATACAAATTTGTTTTAAAATCGCCTGTCTAAATGTGATATGAAAACTTCATTTCATGTACATTGTAACCATAAGCCAATAGATCTCTGAGGGATGATTTTGTCCAACTCACAAAAAGTATATCTCACAAGTAAGAATATTTATTTGTTTATATTATAGGGATAAAAGACTCAAGAAGTAATTTACAATGAGTAATACAATGTTGTAATAATATAAAAAGATATTAGTTGTAAAATATCTTCAGCAATGAATTGTACTAATTAAACTGCTAAATTTAAATAAAATCATCTAAAAACATTAATCAAACACCTATTATTTTCCTTCCACATCCCCTACAGTCATAGTCACTCCATTCCAAACACTCTTACATGATCACGTTAGCATTACAGAACTTTTTCAACATCTGGCAATTGCTAAAAATCGTATTATAAAGTTTTCCTCTATTTATTTTTATTTTACGTTCACTTTAAATTTCTGGGCAATACATTTGACAGTGAATAGAACTTTATAGTTTGCAAAAGTCAATGGAAATAAATAGGCCTATATGTTGCTTAAATACATAACACATACATACACACATAACACATACATATACACATACATAACATACATATGTTTGTGGAAACTAACATACACAAGATTAAGCGCACTAGGGTGATCACCTTAATCAAGTGATCAAATAAAAAAAAAAACTTAAAAAATTTTTATTTTAAGATTTTGTTCTTGTTGGGCATCTTAATATTAAAAATAATTAAACCGGAAATAAACAAGCTGATTTCTCACCTTATCACCAAAACTGTTATCAACACAGAAGGCTTGGACTGGGTTATCACCTCTGGGCAGACAATCACACAGCTGGCAAATGTCTTGTGAACTGCTAGCGGAGGTCAAGATGAGCAGTAAGGCGGCCAACATCTTGACAACTGACTAGGAACTGCACCAGTTATCAGGGGAAGTCCTGTACATGATAATAGTTCTCAACAGAAGCCGCTGTCTTGCTGTGACATCATAATCATCACATGTTTTGCCAAGTCGTTTTTACAATGACACATCTCTTCCCTCTGTTTTGATGGCATCATACCTACAAAACGATAGATGGATAATAATGTGTTTACTATTTCAAATCTTGTGCACACATTTTTTATAGTACTGTAGCATTGTTTCACTTGTATTTTACTTTTTCTCCTCCTTAATTGTGTCTCTACCAAATAGTAAAGTGCCCTGCCAAAATCATTTCAAAGACAATTTTTCCAGCTGGTAATTAATCTATCTATACTTATTTAATACGCAAGCAGGTTTTTTGTGACAATTACTCCTCATCCGAAACTACTGAACCGATCCCATTGACATGTTTTTTATGTCATTGGAAAGAGCGTAACGTGAAGTTGCGCAGGAAACTTTCTTTTTAGGGAAATAGTTAGAGTGTGAAGCCGTGGGGCTTTTTTAAGTTTTGTATTTCTCCATAAGATTAACATTTGAAACAAACATTGTTATGAAACTCCAGCTGTTGTCAGAAATTAAAAGTGAGAAGAAGAACATATGTTAATTGTAAAATTGTGACAGAGAGGTTATGCAGAAAATCAGGTCGTTAATGGTTATTTGATGCTATTAAAATAAAGACTGAAATTTTGTAAACGTACTGGCCACAATGGGTTATACCATGCAGACTACATTATCATTGACAAAGACTAACATGGACAACCTATTGCGGTATAAGTGGGAAACATTTGTACAATACACTAAAAGCCAGATCAGCTTTTGAAAAACGATAAAATATTTACAAGAAATGTTGATTATATTGAACTGTTAAGTACATTGTGAGTACGGGATTATCATTAGTTACGTAATCTTTGAGTTGACTCTTTTATTTAAACTCATCGGAATTTATGACTTATATTTGATTACAAATAAGTTGTTTGTTTTTAAATAACTCCTTTACTTCTTTGCGATTGCTCGATTTTGAGCAACATGTATACTAGTCACAATAAGTTCACATAAACTAATAAGTCATCATAAACTAGTGTAGAACCTACCTGTTGCTCGAAGTCGAGCATTTGCTAAGTATTACAGGCATTATTTTAAAACGGAAAACAGTCATAATTTATGATGGCTTTAAAAGAGTCAACTCAAAGATTTTGGAAACACTCACGATTTACATAAAAGTTTGACAATCAACATTTATCTATCTATAACTATAAAAGAGGAACTATTTATGAATGTATGTGTGTATGTGTGTATATACATTATGGACTCCGAAACCACTCGACAGATTGTAATGAAACTTTCAGGCATTATTAAGCATCTTTCAAGGATTGTTCGAGTGAAGTTTGGTGCAGATCCGTCAAAAGGGCTCTGCTCCAGAGGGTTTTAAGGGGGCCAATGTCAGACTTTTTGATCTACAATGTTTACAAATAAATATAATTTAAAAGCAGATGTTTACTTTCACCAGCTGTTTTGCAGGTTTGAATAATCACAATTAACATTCTGTATAAGCATTAGTCATGATTTGAAATAGTGCCACAGTGTTTCTACAGAGTGCAGCACAGAAAACTATTTTACTTTTGAATAAGTCCAAATGTATGTGCCCCAATCGCAGCACACCTGTGCACTCAACAACGTTTAAATTCTCCGAAGTTAAATATTAAAAACATAAAAACCTTTATCAAAGGGATGACAATGCCTTAGTATTTTTATCTTTTGTTCTATACCCACACAATCTAACATAAATTATTAAGTGAATAATAATCGTGCGTGCTATCTCGGGTATTCAAATGCCTCTCAATTTGTCATCAACCCACCACATTACTGTCATTAAAAGAAGGAACTCCAATAATACAAATGCGAAACTTAAATCCATTTAAGCTGTACAACATTACCAGACTAACAATAAAAAAGACGTCAAAATTGATTAAAGCAAAAATGATCAGTGGTAGGTTTAAGGGAGAAATAGTCTTAATCATAAGAATACTGATGATTTCATCCGAATTAACCTCTGAATTTAAGTAACTACAATTTCCTTAGTGTCTTGCTTAAAAAAAAATAAAAAAAAACATTATTTATATTTCTTCAAGTTGCCGGTGTTCTATGAAATTCCTATGTTTCCATAGTTTGCAAATCGGCTCTTTCAATGATTGCTGAAGAAATGCAGCACAGGGTTAATACAGTTTTCTTTTTAGTATACCAAATTTTCCAGGATTTCTTGCTTTTTACTTTCTCCCCCTATACCATAGTATATAAAGAGAAAGTATTTTTTTCGTAAACATTTTCGAGTTTGAGTTTTGAGTTGATATATCTGTTTTGGGTCCCCCAGGACCCAAAAAAGTGGTTTTCGAAGTGATGTTTAAGTGTGTGTGTCTGTGTGTCTAGATGTGTACAGAGCTAGGGACTACACCAGTGGCCCGATTTCGATGAAATTTGGTGTATAGGTTCCAATCCATGGTATCTCGAGGTGTTTTTTTCATTTTTTAAAATTTTGATTTTTAATGTTGATTTTCCCATAAAACCCCATAAAATAACGGAAAAATCGGATTTACTCAAAAGCGGCCACAACCAATTTGATAATAATTTAGGATGGTGTAGCCCTTTAAACAAAATGGTACAACTCCAATTTCTGTAAAAATTATGGTTCAAAAGTTATTTAAACTATGTTATTTTCCCATAAAAACCTATAAAATAAGATAGAAAATCGTATTTTTTAAAAAAGGCCGGTTTTAGTTCATATTAGTATGTGACATTCGTTATAATTCCTAACAACATAGTGCAACCCCCAATTGCTGTAAAAATTTAGGTTCAAAAAATATTGAAGCTTATTTTGTTTTCCCCTAAAAAACAATGGAAAAAGGATAACAAATTTTTTTGATTTAAATTCCTCTGTTTTGGTCCTTATAAATTAATGGATGATAATGATGTCCACACAACCCGCAGGAAACTCTCAGGATTTTGCTGTGATAGTGGAAGACTATTTTAATATTTCATTGACCTTGCGTGATATTCTAGATTTTTACGCTATTGTAGAAGACGATGATGACGTTTCTTTTTCCTCAGGAGATATCTAGGATTTGTCGTGATTGCGCCTTTTGTCGCCTAAACAAAATAGTGCAACACCCCATAACTGGCTGGGTAGCTGAGTGGTTATAGTGCTCGCCTAGTAATCAAAAGGTCGCCGGTTCGATCCTGAGAAAAGTCAGTAGCTTTTTGATGGTTTGAAACTGGACCCAGCTGTTCCTGATCATTGGGCTTTAAATAAATGATCCTGGCTAATGAAACAGCTGATCTTAGTCAGTAACAAAGCTACACAGATCATCACACACCATTCTACACTCATCCTTCACTCATATTTGGGTTAAAATACGCACCTAAGTGGCGTCCCCATCTTAATGATTGATAATTTTGATAATTGATAATTTTGATAATTGATAATTGATTCCTGTATAAATTACGGTTCAAAAGCTAATGAAATGAAACTTTTGTGATTTTACCCATTAAATATCATAGTTAGTTCTCATCGCTTACCCCTGATAAAGGTTATTTACAAGCTAATGGGAGAAAGTATTTGTCAGATTGCTGATACTGTTTATTTTTATTGTAAATTAACCCCAATACAAATTCAAATAGTAAATATTTCATTTCAACCAAGCCAGTAAATGTTTGTAGCACAAACAAAAAATCCCTATAAGTTAACAAAGTTACATGTAGCGAATTAATAATATAGATTTTTGGCCCCACATACAAGGAAACAGAAAATACCAAATTATTAGTTTTTGTTTCTTAGTGCCTCTCAGTACTGTAATTTGGGTTGAGTTAAAATAAACACCATGGGGGAGAGTGTTGTACCTTTGACCAGTTTTCACTTAAACATTTTTTGTAGAGACAGGAAAGCTCCGATTATTTTAAAAACAATCAACGATGATACTTAACTGTTTTATCCATGGATTAAATATTTTTTCCAGTTCCTTGTCATAAGTTTTAACCTTTTTTTAGTAATAAAGGAAATTTGTTACATGGTAGTCAAAGGTTCAACATGCAGTTGTACCTTTGACCAGCATATCGATTTCAGCCCAAAACAGGTAGAAAAAAACAAATATATATCTTAGTTTTTAAAATATAAAAACAGATACACAAAGTTGAACTTATTATTCATTCATCAAGATTAAAAAATGGCTTTTTCTACTTTTTAGGATAAAAAGTCCACTGCAAAATTGAAAAATTCTCTCTGACGTGCTTATCCACTTGATTTGGCAGTGTTGGGAAGCTTGGTGACAACCTCCTGTCGTTTCCACAAAACAATGGCTTAATCAGGGCCGGACTTACCTATGGGCGAAGGGGGCGAACGCCCGGGGCCCCCGAGCCAAGGGGGCCCCGACAGGGGCCCCCTTTGTACAGTAGTTTTTACATTAACTTCGAAAATTGATCAGACACTTACCAAATGGCCTTCTTTTGTAACAGCTTTATTTTCATTTTCGCTATCCTATGTTCAAGGCTATTGTTAGGTGCATTTTAAGGCATTACTAGGAATGAAATTCTTGACCCTAAGGGACTTTTTCTCAGAGTTGCACTGGCCCCACGCTTAGGCCTGGTTTACACAAGCATATGTGCTAGGCTGTGACGGACAAGTTTCAGTTTCAATGAAGCCGCTCGCCCGAACGTACGGCCGCGGCGAATGAGTTGAAGGGGGTCCCGCGCTTGGGGCAAAAATACAATAAATATGAAAACTCTTGTCCCAACGTAGAACGTAACTTGTAAAATTGTGTTGTTTTAAATGGAGATTCACTGGTGTTCAAATACTTTAAAAAATAAAAATATTGCTCCGTTTATGTTTTATTAAATGTTTTTCTTTTCTTTTACCTCTAAGTATATACCAATCAGGATTTTAAGGGGTAGAAGTATATTATCCGTCCAATTTAAAGGTTTTGTAAAATAGTAATTAATTAAGTTATGCGTCAAAATTTTGATCTCCAATTTAGTCTTTGGAGTCAAATTCAAAATAAGCGAATAAGCAGAAGCAGCTGCAACAGTAAATGATAATGAGCTGATAAGGGATCCTGTCTAGTCCTCTCTGTCTCACGCACGCGCATACACACACATAAAATGCCTTATCGCCTATCCAAAACAATTTAAATCACTTTACTCCCATAGTTTGTCCTTTGAGACTAGAGGTCACGTCAAGTTGGTTGAAATTGTCTTACGTTGATTCAATGCTATGTTTGTGTTGTATTAATCGATATTGGATCCATTTAAACATCTTTCAGTTTCTCATATAAATAGTTAGCTTGTGAGTGTTTATTAGACATTGCAAGATTTTGCTCGTCAATAAAAAACTCAACCTTGAAAGTCCTCAATGGTAATTTTCATGCTAGGACTTTAACATATTATAAAAACGAGAATGCTATAGGTACCAAAAACATTATGAAAATAAAATAATCACACCTATATTGTAGTAATATTGAAAAACCATACAAATCGTCGGCAATAATCGATAATTTAAATACGTAATAAACAAAAATATATCAATACTTCTAATCCAAATATATTATGGTAGCCTACCATGCTACCATACCAAATATGCCGTCACTGGTACTACAAAGCAATACATTTTTATTTTTGTGTATAAAATTAAAATATGTAAAAATAGTTATATTTTAGGAACAATTTTTTATATAGAACTTATTGCTTATTTGGCCTTAAATTGCCCTATTTGAAGCCTAAATTTAGAAATTTTCCCGGGGGGACCCCCCAATCTCACTGGAGGACCCCCCAATCTCACTGGAGGACCCCCCCCCGAACTGAAATCCTAGGGCCCCATTGGAAAATTTGCCCGGGGCCCCTGTAGTCCTGAGTCCGGCCCTGGGCTTAATATTAATACATTAACATATTTCAATAAAAACCAGTAATAACTACACTGAATACAGATGATGTTGTACCTTTGACCTGGTCAAAGGAACACCACTATTAAGTGGTCAAAGGTACAACACTAGCGCTTTCCGCTATTTTATATATATTCTCAAAAGATATGTGATACCGGTAATATCAGTTTCAAACACCCAAGAGAAGTTAGAGGACAAATATCAAATAATAACCCCTCACTTTCACTTTTATTTGTAGAAAAATATACATTTTATAAAACAAACAATAAGTCAACAAATTTTTACTTTTCAGAAGCAAAAATGAATAAACTAAAATATCTTCCAACTAACACAGTTTTCAATCTCCAATGCAAGGTGAAGTAGTCCTCTGGTGGCTGATCTATGAACTAGTTTCATTAGCTTCCCTATACAACCTCTAGATTTCACTATATGACTGGCGGTCAAAGGTACAACACTCCAACCTAAAGGTGAGTGAGCGTAGCGAACGAACTTCAACCAGGACGTGATTGAGCCATGCGAACGAGATCATCTGAAAATTAAGAAGTTAAACGGGGCAAAGCCCGCGGGTTATAGCTAGTTTGGAAATAAATTAAAGATTTTAAATCTGCGGTGAACTTTGTTTTGTTATCATTCTTCAAATCATAGACAAGTATTAAGTACAGTATTTCAATAATTTGCATTACCCCAACAAACATTGCAGTCAAAGTAGTGGCAAGGTCTTTTGAAACAAATTCTTTTCAAAATCTCAAATTATATGACTAGGTGGCGTTCGCAGATGCATCCACAAAATTGAGCGGAGTCATCAAGGGTTCATATTGTTTTTGTCATACTGCAGTAAAAACAGTCTTCATTGGTGCATGCATTGCGGGTCTAAAGTAGCATTTTTACTCTTTAGGGAATAAAATTCGTTTTTAGCCTCTATGGAGTAAAACTCAGCTATTGTCAACTCAGTTGTAAATTTCTATTGTAAACTATTGAATACGTATCGAAATATGTAACGATTCGTGCTTCATAATCATTTTAACCTACAGTCTACAGTCTCTTCCCATAGCATTTTAGCATTGCAGTACATTAGTCCATTCCCACACTCAACAACTCTCAACTCCACACTCACACTCAACTCCATTTCCACCTTTACTACTTCCTTCACCACTTCCAACGTCGCGGACCTGTTTGCCTCCCTTCCCATAGCATTTTAGGATTGCAAATACCTTAATCTAATGGTCATAAACAGATCCCATACCCCGAACAGCTCGCCTTGACTACTTCCTTCACCACTTCCTACGTTGCGGACCTGTTTCCTTCCCTTCCAATAGCATTTTAGGTTTGCAGATACCTTAATCTAATTGTCATAAACAGCTCCCACACTCCGGACAACTCGCCTTGACTACTTCCTTCACCACTTCCTACGTCACGGACCTGTTTTCCTCCCTTCCCATTGAATTTTAGGAATGCAGATACCTTAATCTAATCATCTTAAACAGTTTCCACACTCCAGACTGCTCACCTTTACTACTTCCTTCACCACTTCCTACGTCACGAACCTCAAGCTAGTGTCGTCATTTGATTATATTTATAATCCATACCACCGTTTATGTTCTAATATCTGTGGAATAATGCTATCAGCTATTTATTTATCTACTGCATTCAAAAGTCAACAGCTGATCATATGTCTTTGTTTATGTGTCAAATACTGCTTCCATAAGGATTACATTGAAACTTTGAGACACAGTGGGGCGGATTCCTGAGAGACTTTTTAACGCCATATAGATGTTGGCACTCACCGATATGGTCTTTTTCACCATGCAAAATTTGAAAACGATTGATTCAGCCGTCTAGGAGGAGTTTGCGTATTACGAAATGCATAAAAGTCGACGTATAAGAGCTTCGCTCGCTCCGCTCAACTAGGGCACTGGCGGCGATAAGAGCCCGCGGCACCACCCCCCGCAAGATTGTTTGGTAAAGCGACAACAGGACTGAATTCGACCTGGGCCAGCCTGAGCCCTCTGGGGCAGTCATGTGGAATAATGCGAGGGTGCGACATTAGGACTGACTGGAATCTCCCCGTTCTCCCTGCCTCATTCCCATCACCCTACCCTCGGACAAATAGTGAACTAGTGGGATAGTGAACGGCTCGGCTCATGGAATCGTTCACGGAAATATTTACAACTCAGACTGTGAACACTTATTTAGGCTAGTGATTCGACTAGTTTAATTCATAAGTTTTAATAAAACTATTGATTGGTAAAGTTAAACTAAAATCTACAAAACAGAATACGCACAATACAATGCAATTTGTTGTTGTTATACAAATAAATAATCTGCCAGATTTTAATAAGGCAATAAATTGAAAGAATAACATACAGATAAGTACAGCTGAGGTATTTTAACATGGAAAGTTCCCTTTAGAAAGGAATTTAAGGGCATTTTATGAAATTATGCATAGTTTTTGTGCAAGGGTTCTCGTCATGACGAACATTTTAAGTATGTGGTTTATGGAGGTGTGACCTTACGTTTTCTCAAAAGTTCATGGGTACTTTGGGATTTATATATAGACTAGCCACCATGTGCTTTGCAACGAGAAGAGAAGGCTTAAGAGAATATTATTATTTCATAGATCTGCTGTATGTAGATAAACTTTTAGTAATCTAGTAAAAGTATTAACTTAAAATACTAAATGGTTACTATTGTTTCCCATACATTATTTTTTTGGAAATAAACCATACAAATTCAATAGGTTTTTATAAACATTTTGAAAAAAGTCAATAAGTTATTGATTTACGCACTTAAAAAATAAAACTCCTCATTCACACACTATCAAAAATTATTTATTAAATTAAAAACATAAACATAGGTGTAAACAATCCTACTTTGACAATTATTTAATTTTGTATCATAGCTGCTTAGTTGAAATTAGCAACTGTTGTCATACATTAGACAATTAATAGTGCTGCACCCTGTTGTTACATTTTGTAACAGAATATGATGGGAATAGCACACCTATGTTTTTCCTTCCACCATGATAGATAACATTAACATATGATTTGAGAGTTTCATTTAAGTAATGTTAATAGCAGTTTTCATTACTAGTCTCGAAAGTGACTTATTGCGGAGAGTGATTGCATTTACCCGTGCATTTAGCCCATGGGTAACAGCTGGTTTAGTATAAGATTCGTTCAGTTCTGTCATTTGTTTATGCTGTTCATCCATAAGTTACCGAGTTTATGAGAATTATTAACCAGATTTATTTGTTTAGAAAAAGCTACCGAGCCCCGCAATGGCACTTTAAAAACGAGTATTCAACATTATTTGTCATTACGATATCGAAAAACTTGTAAACAACATGAATACCTTTGTTTATTCCACTTAGTATCAAGCAAATAACGGAAAAACCAAACTCATTTAACTATGAGTTCGTGCTTTAATCGAGGTACAAAATAGTGTCGTAACTATTATGTGTGAATCGACCTTAAAAAATGTACTTTCGTTTGTAGAGTAATGAAAACTACTATTACATTTCGGCTAGCGACACCATTTTAGGTTTATGATCCATACAGTTTCTGTTTAAATATTTATGCATTACAGCTCGTGACATCTAAGCTGGCACTTGGCCTATCGCTACTAGTACCTATTTCAAAAAAATTATGTCCCGCCATGCGGGTTGCATCAACTGTCCTCGCGACCCATATGAAGGCGCTCAAGTACAATGCAAGGGGAGTCAACCCCGCGAGGCAGCGGAAATGTTTGCAGTCCGGTCTTTTCCCTACCTCCACCCTCCTCCCGCCTACACTGCCCGCGCTAGGCCAAGTGCCAGCTTAGGTGTCACGAGCTGTACTAGCAGGTACCCGGTGTGCGTTGCAGCGCTAACAACTATTATTTTAAACTAGTGCTTCTGTTGCTCATATTCGAGCAATTGTAAAATATTTGAGGCATTATTTTAAAACGAATAACAGTAATAATTTCCGATGACTTAAAAGAGTCAACTCAAAGATGACGTAATCAATCACTCCACTCCAGTTATCGAAAATAAAAACGATAACCGAACGAAAACGATACTAAGTAATCAACACTTCAATAAAAAACAGACCTCAATACATTCCCTGTAGCAGCAAACCTACGTACTCATTAAAATTAATGTTATTTAAATAGGAAGTAAATCTAACAATTTTCTGGCAATATTTTAGTAGTAAATGGAAATTTGCACAGTCTGCAGGTTCACTGCGGTGGGAGTATTTTATTTTACAACATGAATGGTGTTTTTTGATTAATTTGTGGTTTAGGTTCCCTATTACTATTTTTAAGGTGTATTTTAAGTGGGTGGTTGTCCTTCCTACTTACTCCCCACCCCCTTCAGAAAAACCATGATAAAGATGCGCCTATTGGCCACGTTCTCTGACAACTCGTGTAGGGGTAGTTTGGTATTCCGAAAATTGTATGACTCATAAGCTCTCGCTGCTGCTGCCAACCGTGCAATGGTCAATGGATGGCATTTCGGGTCGCAGTGTTGAAGGTTGATGATGGGCGAAGTTACAACTGGGTTAAGGGGTTCCGAACACATGCTGTTCAACAGTTTTATTTACACCAAACTATACCGAAGGTGCGCGCAGTGTCAGGTGGCGTTGTTTCAACAGGACCAAGTTCACCTGCAAGGCTGAACTCACATCTAATCTACGACCGGTAAGTAAACTGATAACATATTATATTTTTTTATTTTACCGTTTTTCACCTGTCAGTCAATGTATTAAACATATACCCTTATTAATATTTGAGTTAGAATTAATATTAATATATATATATATATATATATATATAGTCAAAATATAAATAGAAATTTCCCTAACATGTATCTGAAATATATTTTAAAATCTTTATACAGTATTGAAAATTTATGTTTTAAGAGGTGTTTGAGTTTTAAATAAATTATTAAGGGGATTAAGGGGACTAAATTGTATGGAACCTTTTAGCGAATTTCCCATATAGGGAATAAGCTATTACCGTAGTACTCATGGTAAGACCTGGACGCGGGACCGATTTTTTTTTTCGTTTTGAGGTCCCTAGAGGCCAAAAACACCATCCGTTCAAATTCATATATATATATATATATATATATATATTTATATATTTATATATATATTATATATATATATATATATGTGTCCGTCAGCACGATAACTCGAGCAAAAATGATCCGATTTTGATGAAATTTGGTACAAACGTGTAAACCTACGTCTATTCGAACGAGTTCGCGATCCAGCATGATCGGACCATGGGAACGGGTGTTTACGGGGGGTTTTATGGGGTAAAAATAGGCTTTTCCCAATTTTGACCCAAAAAACATAAAATTTAGCAATTAATTTCCAAACCATTTTGTAGAGCTTCAAAAAACAAATAATTTAGTATATTGAAGCGTTATTATGCGCCTAATGGTTACGGAGAAAATTCCAAAAAATTGTAAATTTAAAATTCCCATGTTATTCTTATGGAGAATGAGTAAACTGTTGTAGTTTGCTTGTTTACGAACATATTTTGATCAAATTTGGAAAATGTTTTTATTTCTTACTAACTATTAACATTTTACAAAAAAAAACAGTTTTACCCTCCCTAATGCAGCAAACCTAAGTACTTGTTAAACTAATTCTATTTAAATCGGGAATAAATGTTATATTTTTAAGTAGACATTTCAGTGTAAATCCAATCAGTCAAATGGAAATTCGCTTAGTCTGCAGGTTTGCTGCGGCGGGGGTATTTAAATACATAACGTTAATATTCAGAAGATCAAACAAACATAATTTTTAAATATCGAATGTACCTATATTACAAAAATTCAGTTATAAAGTATATTTCTGATTTTTTAGCAAAAGCACACTGATAACCTAAACTAAACATTATCAACTAAGCATGTTCATGGATATGCTTTGATCAAATTTGGCAAATTTATAAATTCATACTAAGCTATTAATATTTACTAGAACACGCTTTATTACCCACTCTGTAGCAGCCAACCTAGGTAATCATTAAACCTAAGGTTATTGAAATAGATCTAATTGAAAATCAAATCAGGTGAATGGAAATTTACTTAGTCTGCAGGCTTGATGTGACGGTGGTATTTTAAATAATTACATTAACAGATCTTAAAACTAGTTCCAATCACTATGAATGAATGCAATTTATAAACTCAAACATCTTTATTTTTGACAGTCGTTACAAACTACATAATAGCGTAAACAAAATTTCTCTTACAAATAAAAACAATATTCATGGATAAAATCTAAAAACTAAAAATCATTGATTTCTTAAAAAGTCTTCTACACTGTAACAACAGCGTGACAAAAGAAGACTCTTAACCCCTTTGCCAAATTTGTCCACACCATTTTCCATCTTCAGGGGAGCGGGCAGTGCATTGAACAGTTGAATGCTATAGAAATATAATTCAAATTACACGTAAAACAAATACGGATGGGTAAAAAAAATTAACTAAATTAACTGAATAAATAAAATTAACTTACCAATAAAATCATTTAATACATATACTGTATATCTATATGAGTCGATCCTATTCAAACTGTGTAATAGGATGTATTCAATGTAATACTGTAAATACTATTTAAATGTTTTTGTTTTTTTTTTTGTTCAGACTGAGCTGCTTTTAATGCAAGTATCGCTTTTGTAAATAATAGTAAATATAGTGTACAGGTACAACTAAACATTTTATTGCATTGTAATTCTTTGTATATCAGACTTAAATTTTGTGTTTTTATAGTAGTTCTTAATGTTTTGTAGTTATTTATTTTTTCTTGTCAACGTGTAATTTTATTATAATTAATTGTACATATTATTCTTAAATTTCTATTTTGTTTGTATTCGTTTTTTAATGTTTAATAGTTTTTTATGTGTTTTTCTAAGAAATTTGTTACGTTAAAAAGTGTCTGTGTAAACTGTATAGCATATTTAAATGTATTTTTTTGTTCAAACTGAGCTGGTTTTAATGCAAGTAACGTTTTTTATAAATAATAGTAAATAGTGTACAACTAAACAGCTTTTTTAATTTACTCCTTGTATTTCCATTCACGATACATTAATGTAACTTACTAAATAATATAGCCTATATTTCAGTCATTATTTAAGGGATCTAACATTAAACATTTTAGTCTTGATCTGGGAAAAAATATGCCGCACAGTCAAGTTCTCTCAAAAACATGACGCAGCAATTAGGGGAACGATTCCATGAGGTGATGCGTTCTCAGCGACCTAGTGAACGACTCCATTAGGTGATTAGTTCACTTGCCTGTGTCTGTGAGGGTAGGGAGAACGGGAAGAAAGCGACGCGGAGAGGGAGATCTCCCTCAGTCCTAATGTCGCACCCCTGAAATTATCCGCATGGCTGCGCCTGCGGACCCAGAACGGACCAGGTCAAATTCAGTCCTGTTGTCACACCACCAGATTGTTTACCGGGCCCCCCTCTGACAATAATCTTTAATAACATTACCACAGGTATTTCCGCCTAAACTTGCACTTTTGCTTGGCACAGCGTCTCCCGAGGCACCGAAGCGTCATCATCGTCTTCCATGATCGCGGCAAAATTGTGAATACTTCTTGTAACCATGGAATCATTATCATAGTCTACCATGATTGCAACCAAGCCCTAAGACATCATCAGATAACAGCATCATCGTCTCCTGTGTTCCCAATCCCTTATATCTCCGGCGCCCCGCAGTGAAGGAAACATAATTTTTTCTGCAATCGTGACAAAATCCTAGATATCTCCTGAGGAAAAAGAAACGTCATCATTGTCTTCTACAGTAGCGCAAAAATCTAAAATATTGCGCAAGGTCAATGAAATATTAAAATAGTCTTACACTATCGCAGCGAAATCCTGAAAGTTTCCTGCGGTCGGCGTGTGGACACCATTATCGTCTTCCGCAATCTCGGCAAAATATTGAACACCTCCTGCGGCCGCGGAGACATCGTATCATCACCCCCGGAGAAATGTTTTCGTCGACATCCATGATCACGGCAAAAGCGTAACCTTATAATCTCGTGAGCATGATCCTCGCAGACATAAAAGCTTTTACTTTTTTAAACAGAAAAATGCCAACGTAGAAATGTCAACCTGGTAGCCAGATATACATTGGCCACGTCGCAGTGTCGTGCTCGCTCCCGCCCGGCTGGGAAATAACGTACAAATATAAGACAACCCGCTGCCAGTCACAGGAGAAAATTTTGTTTACATGTAAATCTGTTTAGTGCTAAAGTTGATTACATTAGTTTTGCTACCATCATCATATATATTAATACCCCCGCCGCAGCAAACCTGCAGACTAAGCAAATTTCCATTTGCCTTATTGGATTTTCACTAAAATATCTCCTTAAAAATTTCATCAAATTTATCCCACATTTAAATAACATCACTTTAACGAGCTACTACAGGGAAGGTGATAAATTGTTTTTTGGTTAAATGTTAGTTGTATACCGGAAGTATGAAATAAATAAATTTTCTAAATTTGATCAAAATATATTTTTACAAACAAACTATAACAGAAAATACAGTCCCGAAATAAGTTGTTATAGATTTCCATGATTAAATGCATTTTAGAAAAAGGGGGAAAGGCGACACGGATTTTAGATGACCAACTGAGTCGAATTTAGAATTTAGACTAACTCAACTGAGAGCTCTCCATCCATAGCACAAAGTTGGCTGTGGAGGGGTGTGATAATATTTTCATACATATGAACTGTTATTATTCCTTATTTAATTTATGAATTTCTTTATTGTCTCACAGTTGTTCTTTGTTTACTATTTACATTTTGTATTTGTATGTTACAAATCTTACTTGACTTCAGAGTTTATTAAAACCTATCTTTAGGTCAATTTATAATGACTTTTATTTGCACTTCAATTTAATAAACTCTTTTCACAAGTCATGGACAAACTCCTCAAGCCTGACCGATTTTATGTAGAGCCAGAAAGTCAAAGTGATGGTGCAGAAGAACAATGGCTGCATTGGTACCAGACTTTTACTAACTTCCTAGAGGAATGTGACTCTAATGCATCAAATGAAAAGGTAAAACTACGTTTACTTGTTAATCACATTAGTCCATCTGACTACAAATACATCTCCGGAGCTACAAAATTTGATGAAGCTATAGCTATTTTAAAAGATCTCTATATCCGTCCTAAGAATGAGATTTATTCCAGACATCTTCTAGCAAAACTCGTTTTCAGAAGTCAGGGGAATCAGTTGACCAATATTTACAAGCTTTGAAAGATTTAAGTAAACCTTGTAGCCAAAGTATAAACCGTACGACAAAGTATAAACCATATGACAAAGTATAAATATGCAGCAATTAGCAGCTTTCTGTACTATAAACAGTACAAGGAAGCCAACTTTGTCGGGTTACTGTAGGAAAAATATGTTATGACCCAAAAAAAAAATTAGCACAAGCGGGGAATTTGGTACAGATGTTGGGTGTACCTTCCTTTTGAACATACTAAAAGTCCCCTAAAATTGAAGCTGTGCTACGGCCGCCATATTGGAAAATGGCGGCATATTTCTGTATTTTTTGGCTATAGTGGCTTTATTATTAGAGATACAGGAAAAATCTAAATATACAATACCTCCGCCGCAGCAAACCTGCAGACTTAGCAAATTTCCAACTGCCTGATTGGATTTACATTAAAATGTCTCCTTAAAAATATCACATTTTATTCCCTATTAAAATATAATTAGTTTAACGAGTACTTAGGTTTGCTGCAACAAGGGGGGGGGGGGTGAAAAGTGTTTTTGTTGTAAAATCTTAATAGTTTGGTATGAAATGAATGTATTTTCCAAATTTGAACAAAATTTGTTCATAAACAAGCAAACTACAACAGTTGACTTATTCTCCATAAGAATAACATGGGAATTTTAAATTTACAATTTTTATCCGCAACCATTAGGCGCATAATAACGCTTCAATATACTAAATTATTTGTTTTTTGAGCTCTACAAAATGGTTTGGAAAGAAATTGTGAAATTTTGTGTTTTTAGGGTCAAATTTGGGAAAAACTTATTTTTACCCCATAACACCCCCCATAAACCCCTGTTCCCATAGTCCGATCATGCTGATTCCCGAACTCGTTCGAATAAATGTAGGTTTACACGTTTGTACCAAATTTCATCAAAATAGGATCATTTTTCCTCGAGTTATCGTGCTGACGGACACATATATATATATATATATATATATATGAATTTGAACGGATGGTGTTTTTGGCCTCTAGGGACCTCAAAACAAAAAAGTAAATTGGTCCCGGGTCCAGGTCTTACCATGAGTACTACGGTAATTTATTCCCTATATGGGAAATTCGCTAAAATGTGGTCCATCTAAAAATACACATTTTTTGTGTTTATCATTTTTCTCTAAGCCCAACGGTCTTTGAGTTATTTATGATTAAGTATATTTAGTTTTTTTTTTTTTTTTTTTTAAATAGGCGAAACCCATGGAAATCGACGGTTACTTTCAAGGTTCACAACAATTCATCCCATTTAGTTAAATATATTGTGATACTATAAAATTTTAAAATTTAACTTTATTTAATGAGTAAAACATTTCCACCACAGCTAACCTGCAGACTCAGCAAATTTCCATTTGATTGATTGGATGTTTTATTAAATGTAGATAAATAAAAATTAGGTTTAACAGGTACTTAGGTTTGCTGCTACAGGGAGGGTAATATGGTGTGATTTTTTAGTAAAATATATCAATAACTTTGTATAAAATAAACTAATTTTCCAAGTTTGATCATAATAAATCTATAAACTAGCAAACTAAAACAGTTTACTTATTCATAAGAATAGCTGGGAGTTTTAATTTACAAATTTAAATTTACAAATTTGGTTGTGTTTAATAAAAAGATGGTGATTCTTCGTCAAGGTTCGAATAGAACCAAAAGGGTTTTCAAAAGGAGATGTTAATTTATTGAATGGGTAAAAATTAGGATAAAATAATAATATGACTATTACTGTAAGTTCTTTACAAAATATGGTTGAATACCTCAATGCATACAATATTTTCGGTACTTGGTTCGAGTTAATATTATTTCAATAACTTGATCCATCTCCTTCTGAAAACGCCTTCGGTTAGTATTTGAATCTTGACGCAGAATCACCATCTTTTTAGTAAACACAACCAAAATTTGTAAATTTAAATGTGTAAATTGTAAATTTAAAACTCCCAGCTATTTTTATGAATAGGTAAACTGTTGTAGTTTCCTTGTTTATAGATTTATTATGATCAAACTTGGAAAATTAGTTTATATAGGTCCAGGTCTTACCATGAGTACTACGGTAGCTTATTCCCTATAATGGGAAATTCGCTAAAAACGTTTTCAATTGTTTATACAATTTGGATTTGTCTAATGTGAGATTATTCGTCACATATACTAGATATTAGCAACACATTCTCGAGGTAAGTTGTGATACGATTTTGAAATGGTTTAATCTGTGAAAAACCAACATTATTCTTAATGGTATTTATATATGGATAAGCTCCATCATTGTTTCATAAACCAGCGATGGTAAGCTGATAAATTGTAAACATAAGATTCCAGATTCACAACCTAGCGTCCTAGGATGTGATGTCATTGGGACAAAACGTCCTACCAAGACCAAGTTATTGATATTTTACTAAAAAAAAGCAGCAAACCTAGGTACCTGTTAAACCTAATTTTTATTTATATATTTAATAAAACATCCAATCAGTCAAATGGAAATTTAATGAGTCTGCAGGTTAGCTGTGGCGGAGCTGTTTTACTGATTTAAAATTTTAAGATTTTATAGTATCACACTATTTATTAAATGGGATGAGTTGTCGTGAACTTTGAAAGTAACCGTCGATTTCCATGGGTTTCGCCTATTTTTTATAAATAAAAAAATATACTTAATCATAAATAACTCAAAAACCGGTGGGTTTGGAGAAAAATTATAAACACAAAAAATGTGTAGGCCTATCATGGACCTCATTTTGTATTTTAGATTTTTCCTGTATCTCTAATAATAAAGTCACTAGCCAGCCAAAAATACAGAAATATGCCGCCATTTTCCAATATGGCGGCCATAGCACAGCTTCAATTTTAGGGGACTTTTAGTAGGTTCAAAAAGGAAGGTACCGTACACCCAACATCTGTACCAAATTCCCCGCTTGTGCTATTCTTTTTAGGTTTATGGGATTTTTTGCTTATTTTTACTGCACTATAAGGTTAACATGGGAAACTCCAGAGTCACTGGGGCGGAGCCTGAAAGGAGTTTTGAGATAACAATTTGCCTATATGTTAATTGGGAATGCGAGCTATCATTACCCCAAATTTCAGCCCAATCCGACCAGTATTTTTGGGTTTACTTGTCACAAATATCCATACATACATCCAAACTTTCTCATCTATATATATAATTCCGTAAGTCAAATTTTTGTAAAGAAATTGTGAGTGACTGGATGGCCGTAGAAGGATGGGAGGGGTCTTATTTTAAAGGTCTTGACGTGAATTTTGAGGGAAAACTATTCATTTTTCTTATTTTTTTACCATAAATTCGCAACAGAATAAAACTTTTCCCATTAAAACAACATGGGGTTTAATTTGTTTACATCTTTTGAAATTAAAACAACTGTGCCACAGATTTGAAAACAGTGATCAATACACGCATTAGGTTTACTTTTAGCCAGTCAACTATGAAATGTATACTATAATAAAACTGAAATATTGAAGATTAGTCGGAAAAACGTCTGCATTCTTTTTTTATATTTAAATCATATACTCAAGTTTCATTTTTTCATGCTTTTACGTTATTGTCGTGTTAAAGGAATAAACAACATAGAATAAATATTCTGTATAAATAATCAAAGAGTCGAAATTAAATCTTACTTCTGTTTTGTTTTTATTTTTAAATCATATGTTCAAGTTTATTTTAAATGATGTTGTTTTCTTTATATTTCGACACATTTTAAGGTTAAGGTTGTGTGAATATATACAACTAAAATAACCTATAAATGTTATTGGTTCTAAAATGGTGTATTTGCATTCCTTCGTAAGTAATTTTTTTTAGTGCAGTGAATATACAACGTAGAGTAATCATATTCGATCATACTTTTATAAAATCACCAGGGATTCAAGATGGTATGTAGGCTGCTGGATATATATTCTTTTCATTATAAGTACTGTAATTAATATGAACGCCAGGGGAATACCACAAAGGCGGGGAACTGTTCATAGGAATGACAGTGCGCGTAGGAGAGCAAGAGTAGATAATGACGAACTTATTGTTACAACCCCTTTTTAGGAGACCCATGGTAGACGAGAGAAATGTAAAGATCCATGATGCAGGATTATTGGACCAAGAGTGTAGAGTGCATTCAATGTAGTGCTCTTCATTTTAGAGAAGAACTAACGAATAATCATTTTATGACATGTTGCCATAACGGACTTATTAACCTTCCTCAGTCAAAAACTAATGTAGAACTTAAAAGTTTGTTTGAAGAGAGCCCACAACTGTATAAATTCATTCGACAATGCAACAGTGCGATGGCTTTTGCTTATTTTTCAGCCAGTAAGAAAGATATTCCAGGAAAAGGACCATACTGTTTCAAAATTCAAGGACAGATTTATCGTTCAATCTCAGATTTGCTGCCTCAACATGATGTGTATATGGCCAATTGTACATTATTGACACATCAACAGCAACAGAAATTCGTCAAAGGCGTCGAGAAAATAGTGACTTAAAACCTGAAATATTGTCAAAACTAGCTGAAACTCTATTAGAAAATCCATTTGCACAAATTTACAAAAGAGCTTCGGAAGAAATTGTTGTACAAGGTGACAGTGAATTAGAACTTAGGTTTGTAGACAGGATAAATATGGATCGTCGTAGGTATAATAAGCCTACTGCAGATGAAATTGCAGGCGTCTTCAATTCATCTGAAGGCGAACCTCCAATGAATTTTTAAA
The DNA here is from genome assembly GCF_028750875.1 of Macrosteles quadrilineatus. Taxonomy (NCBI): domain Eukaryota; kingdom Metazoa; phylum Arthropoda; class Insecta; order Hemiptera; family Cicadellidae; genus Macrosteles; species Macrosteles quadrilineatus. The sequence continues at coordinate 2,813,184 of NW_026542606.1, forward strand.
ATTCCAAACAGGGAAGCTTTTATTTATCCTCATTAACCACAAGACCAAAGCTACCTTAGTAAACCAGTATTTATTCACAAACAATGATATGTTTGCTGCCTTTTCATGTTAAACCACTGGAGTGATTCAAATTATTTATTGAAAATGACATCAACAAAAGCAAACAAAGAAGAACAACAAACTGGTTTTTACACAAAAGATATGGTGTAGGGATGCCTATTCTGACACATAGATAATGTTATTCTGAGTTTGTTTAAATACCGGTATTGCAAAAAGTTGTTTTACATTTGAGCTTTTTAGGGACTTATGTCCCTACAAGCCACTAGTTTATAATATTAGTAGGATTGATTAAATTTGAATTGAAGTGTTCTCATACATAGGGTTTCACGTTAGCTGCATGATAAATCGATACAAGATCATAACCTAGATACAAGAGATATAGGCCTAAGTAACAAAGTTATATACTTATCTAAACTAGCATATAGTTGTGTTACACATAACATCAAATGATGACATGTCTATGAAGCGTATAAGTAAGAATAATTTTAAAATTAAATAGGTTAAAACTGGTATCATTGATATGCATTGTTTGGGTACAATCATTTATTATATTTGTCCACTACATGTATTTAAAATACACTCTAGCTAGATGATAAGATACTATGAAGAAGGTAAATAATTAAATAAAAATAGTAAAATGTGAATTTTACAGATATTGGACAAAGAAAATATTTGTAAGCTTGATGTAGCATCAGTGCAGTGGTCAGTTAATTTTCAACTTTACTCTGCAAGTAAAAAAAAAATACTAGTTTTCTGTCATATTACAGAAAGGCCCCCTAAGGCCCCCTAAATAATAAATAGATCCCCTAAGGTATTTATTAATTTTCTTTGCAAATGGTACCTAAACCAAAATAAATTTTGAACAATACTATTCTGGGATATAGAATGAATTTCGCAAATGAATTTTATTTGATTGTTAAAAAAAAACTAAATATACAACCCAACTGGTTATCAGAAGGTAAAGACGCATTTTTTGAATCTATTGATCAGGTAGTGGACAGGAGTTAATGCAATAACCACATAAGGCTTCAACTCCCACATCAGTATCCAACTGACATGGGACTCTTCAGTTATGGTGAGTTTGAAATTATATATTTTTTAAATTGTTTAATAAAAAAGAAAATAAGCTTCTGTTAGGTTGGATGAAATGTCCTTTTTACTTTCTCCCCCTATACCATAGTATATGGAAAAAGTGTTGTTTTTGTCAATATTTTTGAGTTTGATTTTTGAATGGGGAAAAATCAAACCCATAAAAAAACGGAAAAATCTGATTTTCTCAAAAATGGCCCGAACAATTTTGATTAAAATGTAGTGTGTTGTATCCCTTTAAATTCTGAACAAAATGGCATTGCTCCCATTTCTGTAAAAATCACAGCTCAAAAGTTATTGTAAATTATGTTATTTTCCCATAAAAACCCATAAAATAAGAGTAAATAGTATTTTCTAAAAAAAGACGGTTTTGATTGAAATTCACCTGTAATACTGGTGTGCTTGTCCTTATAATTCTAAACAAAATAGTGTAACCCCCATTCCTGTAAAAATTACGGCTAATAAGTTAATGCAACTTTTGTGATTTTACCTATTAAATATAATATCTCATTGCTTACCTATGATAAAGGTTGTTGACATTCTAATGCAAGAAAGTAAGTGTCAGATTGCTGATACCGTTTATTTGATAAATGCATAAATAAGTTCGTGATTTGTCATCAATTTTGTTTTTTTCGCTACCTACGCAATAAAATTTAATCTATAAAATATCATTTAGATAATTTATTTTTATTTCCAAACTACACTCTAAAGTCTAAACATAAGCTGTAAGCAATTACTTTAAATGCCAGTATTTCAATAGTGAGAAGCTTCATACACTTTGACAGTCATGGTTATAAACACTATTTTGCTAGACATAAAAAAAATTTATGTACTTTATTATTTTTCAGGAAATAATAAAATATAAAAATCCCTCCATTAATTGTTCAAAATTTACAAGATTAAAAATATTCTTAAAGTTTTTTTTTTATCATGTAGAATGAATAAACGATACGGTACTAAATATAACAATAATTTGTTAAAGAAATCAGACAAACTTAATAGTTTTTACTGATATTCTTATCAAGTTACAGCAAAATTATTTTCAATTTTAAATTATTTTAAAATTTAATGTTAGGTTCAGTAATATTTAAAAAGCTGTTTAAAAAAATGTTGAATTGGTACACTAAATTCTAAAACATATTTTTTTACATTGGCTCGTAATGTAATTAATTGTATGACAACCTTTCATGATAAATCATGAACTCTGCACAAACTCTGAAATTTTAAAAGCCTCTAGGAGGAAGGGCTTTCACTTTGATATCATCCAAACCGGCAAAAGGCACATCTAGAGGACAAAGCTTTAAATTACCCAAAAAAGCATATAAAAATAATTAATTAAGGGTAGATTTGCTGAATATAAAAATCCAACAACTTTTTCTTTAAATATATATTCACAGAAATCGACTCCTGCATCAGACGTTTCCTTCTCTAAAACCATATTGTTCTTTATCTATTCAATTATTTTCCCCTAAGAATTTTGAAAGTTGTATATGCATAAATCGCTAAAACATTTTTGATAACGAGCATATTATTAGCATACTATAGCACCATTTCATGAGATAGGCCTCTGTAATTACACATTTTCTCTGGTTTATCATTTTTACTAGGATTACTTTAATATCAGTAAAAGCCATAGTTGAGCGAAGCGATCACCTTTCATGGTTTTTAATAAAGCACTAAATTAAAGCAATGGTTATAGATGATATACAACTATTTCATCAATTTAACTTATCAGTTTGTCTCATAACTATCAACATCTAAATATATTTTGACATATCTAAGCATATTTTACACTTGGCACTTTTCATTAAAAACAACCTTTATTTATTTGAAAACTGTAAAAAAACTCGTAGTTATGAAACTAGACACAAACAACTTTTGGAAATTCCAAGCCACAGATTTAGCTTTGTTTCACAATGGGCCCTATTATCAATGCATATACATGTCTACAACAAATTGTCCTTTTATTTCACAGACCAGTCTTTGAGCCTTAATAATTTTAAAAGAAACTTTCAGAAAAACTGATTGCACTTTGTCCTTATGACATGAATTCATTTTTATCCTGTCAACTGTAATCTTAATATTTGTATATATTTATCATGTGTAAACTATTTTTAATGCATGATTTGTATACTGACATGTCACATATTCATTGCTGATATTCAGCCTCAGTATTATGAATTTTTGTGATGAATAAATTGATTTGATTTGATTTGATCTATAACAAGTTTCATAAGTAAAGATGTGGACATTACATACAAAATACTGGTGAACTACAGTTCTCGTTGAACCCGACCAAACAACATTTTCTCAATCTTGGCCATATTTGGCAATTCAGGGAGAAATAATCTTGCATGTATGATTAGCAGATGTAATTTTTTAAAGACTTGCCTGCTTTCATAGAATTTCACATATAGTTTTACCATAGCTTATAAGGTCTGTTTTATTAAATGTTCTACATTCAACACGTTAAAAGCACTGTTTTCATTTCAAGCAAGTGTTCTACATTCAATTATCTCAAAACATTGCCAGAAGTAGTTGTTTGTGCGTTGTTCTTACCGTACATAGTAGACTAGATTTCCCAACACTGTTATGTACATAAAACGATGCTGGCGACCATAACCTCTTGAATTATTCTCCCAAGTGGAGATGTTTAGGGATAATCTAAGCAAAACTACGACGAAAAACGAATTTAAACTATAAAATAATCAAATGTATTTCTCATTAATGTTTTCATGACAAGGAGCAATATTGGACAACAAAACAGACAGCTGATAGTAAAAACAACATTCATATCATCTGTATGACTATTACAAATAAATAGAAAAGGCAGGCATTTTCAACACTTAGGCTTACTTACTTGGGCAATTATATACCCCAAGTCATTGCCAAAATGCTGATCAATACAACATGCCGATCAAGTGTGTTGCCAACAAGATAGTATCATAAAAATATTTCAAATTTTACAAGAGGTTGGGAAGTATAGAATGCATTATTTAAACTCAGTGGTAGTCCGCGCGTTTTGTTGATAATTATTTACATAAACTTAACAATATGCTTTGTTAGTTAAAACAACTTATGAAAATAGTTAGTGTAACTCTCATTTAAACAAGATATACATATATATCAAATACATGTGGTTATATTTAGTCGACATTGGTACACTCAAACGTTTCCACATTAAATTTCACAATTTTATTTCACAAAGTTTACTTTCACTGTTTAAAGTAAACTAGTGGTCGTCCAATGGTCAGAAACTCCACCAAAAATATGCCTATAGACTCTATTTTCAAGCTATTCCAGACTCTATATTCCACACTGGTAAATAAAACTTGATAGAAATTTCTTCCCTTTGTTTTGATTTTCTGTTTATATTTCGTAGTTATTTCGTCACCAGCAAGGCAACCCATAAGGCCCATGTAATTGATATATTAATTTGAAACTGTTTTTCTTTGTCACAGCTATTTTGAGAGAACGGCTGGGCGTAGAAACTCAGTAGAGCTGTCTAAAGAAAGGTCTTGGTCTGTAGATGAGCCATCAAAAGAGAAAGATGGTGAATTCCCTTGGGGCTCTGCCCCCGTGGCCTTAAAATTCCCATCCCATGTTATTCTTATGAAGGAAAACGGGGTTTTTGTCACAGATAATTTGAGAGAACGGCTGGGTGTAAAAACTTGGTAGGGGTCTCTAAAGAAAGGTCTTGGTCTGTAGATGAGCCATCAAAAGAGGAAAGAGGTAAATTCCCTTGGGGCTCTGCCCCAGAAGCCTTTGAAGTTGCCTCTTCAGATTTGTTTACATTACGACCATATGCATAATTCTACACTACTTTTTAATGCAACAGCTGTTAATATTTAAATTGTGATTTATTGAATTATTCAAAATGAAGTACAGTATTTGCAATGGATTTTTCTGATTTTAAAATTGATTTTCTTCTGCATCGTGTCATGTTTTGCAATAGCCTATAATGTTCTATTACAAATCAGTGGAAAATCCTAATATCACAGTAACTTTTAAAATTATTTCTTTGGAGTTAACTTATATCTATTGTATGGGTGGGTTTCTGCCTTTTTAGCGAATTTCCCATATAGGGAATAAGCTATTACCGTAGTACTCATGGTAAGACCTGGACGCGGGACCGATTTTTTTTTTCGTTTTGAGGTCCCTAGAGGCCAAAAACACCTTCCGTTCAAATTCATGTATATATATATATATTTATATATATATATATTTATATATATATATATATTTATATATATATTTATATATATATATTTATATATATATATTTATATATATATATATATTTATATATATATATATATATGTGTCCGTCAGCACGATAACTCGAGCAAAAATGATCCGATTTTGATGAAATTTGGTACAAACAATAAAAAGTACGTTTATTCGAACGAGTTCGCGATCCAGCATGATCGGACCATGGGAACGGGGGTTTACGGGGGGTTTTATGGGGTAAAAATAGGTTTTTCCCATTTTTGACCCAAAAAACATAAAATTTAGCAATTTCTTTCCAAACCATTTTGTAGAGCTTAAAAAACAAATAATTTAGTATATTGAAGCGTTATTATGCGCCTAATGGTTACGGAGAAAATACCAAAAAATTGTACATTTAAAATTCCCATGTTATTCTTATGGAGAATAAGTAAACTGTTGTAGTTTGCTTGTTTGTGAACATATTTTGATCAAATTTGGAAAATGTTTTTATTTCTTACTAACTATTCACATTTTACAAAAAAAAAAAAAAAAACAGTTTTACCCTCCTTGATGCAGCAAACCTAAGTACTTGTTAAACTAATTCTATTTAAATCAAGAATAAATGTTATATTTTTAAGTAGACATTTCAGTGTAAATCCAATCAGTCAAATGGAAATTCGCTTAGTCTGCAGGTTTGCTGCGGCGGGGGTATTTACCACTTCTTGGAGATTGTACGTAGGTGATATTCTTTGGCATATTGCACATGTAGACGAAACTTGGGTTGGTGTACTTATTACAATGGAAAAACCGAGAAATCTTGGACAATTTGATATAGGCTAAAAATAAAACTGATTTAACACTGTGCTACATTTCTTGAGCAATCATTGAAATAACCGATTTGCAAACAATGGAAACATAGAAAAAGTCATAGAACACAACCAAGTAAAAGAAATAGAAATAATTTTTTCCTACAGTTACCTAACAATGTACATGTTCTCTCACTGACTTGAGAAAGCAAAGTGGCCAATTCGCTCATCAGTGAGACAATGTTAACTTTGTCTCACTCTAATTACTTTGTCTCACTCCAGATTTGCAACGTGAAGGCACGAAATAGTGAGCGCGTAACATGCAGGCAACGTCGTATGCACGCGAAATACGTTGGCAGCACTGCTGGCTGTAAATCAGCTGGTCAGCTGTTGTACTGTTGTATTTGTCACTTCACATAAAATTTTATATTAAATGTTCACTTCTGTGTAAAAATAGGTTATGTTTCTTCACCAATTTATTTGTTTTAGGTAACTGTAGGAAAAGTATAATGTGCAACTCGAGTTCAAAGTACAATTGCCTCACTCGAGAAACCATTCCTCACTCGCCTACGGCTCGTGAGTAAGGATTTCTCTCGAGTGAGTCAATTGCTCACTTTTCTCACTAGTTGCACAAATAACTATTTTTTACACTTAAAAACACTAAAAAAACAAGATAAGCTTTTTGAAAAAAGATAAGATATTTACAACAGATTTTGATTATATCTAACTGTTGTGTAGATCGTGAGTATTTCCATAATCTTTGAGTTGCCTGTAATGCTTCGCATTACAATTTAAAATTTTAAAACACAGGTACACTAGTGTTTTAAAATTTTAAATTCATTTTTTGTGCTTATTACTTTTGAGCCCTCCTTTTAATTTATAAAGGGATTCTGTACATCTACAGGCAAATATCTTTCCAACAATGCGCAGATTTCCCCTGCAATATGCACACAAGCTGAGAAAAAAGGTTTTAAAGAAACATGCTTCCCTAAAACTGCTGATTCATGTAGTTGTTTTAATTCCCAATCACATCACATCCTTATACATATAATACGTGAAGGCAATTTCTATGAAACGCTACTCCTCCGTTAATAATGGACGGATTTTTACAAAACGATGTGTCAAAACGAACTATGGTTTGTTTAGATGCCCCCTTTCACCAATTCCTGTAATAAAAGTCCTCGGGCTTTGCCCCACAGGCCATCAAAATCCCAATGTATTTCTTATGAGTAAAAGATTTTGTTTACTTAAACAGACGAATAATTTGTATAAATTACAGCTGTTCATAGTAAACACATATGAGACACACAAGAGCATTCGTTTTCAGTTTTGATAACTGGAGTGGAGTGATTGATTACATTGTCTTTGAGTTTACTCTTTGAAGTCATCGGAAATTATGACTGTTATTCATTTTGAAATAACGCCCGTAATACTTTGCAATTGATCGAATTCGAGCAACAGGTGTACTAGTAAGATAAAATATTATTTGTTACTAGCAGAGCACCCGTCCTTTGTACGGGGTTGGCGTATAAGTATAAAATGCTTATTGCAGTTATACTTGTGCTTAGCGTTTGCAATGAAAGAGGACACGTTTGAAGAACATTTGGTTTACGGTAGGCCTATATATTAATTTATGGTATACTAGTATAGCACATCTCTACCATAGCTATAATGTTCTACCACTGCACCTAAGCAACAGAAATAAGTAAAGTTCTCACAGCTTTCTTCTTGGTTCAAATTACCTGTTGTCATAAATGAAAAAATAATTAACAGTGCTGGAGTGCTGCACCTTGTTGGTAAATCGTATAACTACTTAATGCTATTGAATATCATAGAACCAACTTGTGTAGTTGAAACAGCTTGTCAAAATTCTTTAATTCCATTTAAATATGAATACTCATGGTTAACATGGGAAACTCTAAAGCCTCTCTGGGGCGGAGCCCGAAAGGATTTTTCACATAAGAATAGTATGTCTAAATGTTAATCGGGAATGTGAGCTATCATCATACCAAATTTCAACCCAATCCACTGAACTTCAAATAAACAAACACACAAATTTTCACATTTATAATATTAGTATGATGATATGATAACCTAATTTAGATTACCAGGGGTCCGAGCATTGCTCGGGGTGTTTAATTTGTTCAAGAGATTAAAAAATTAAATATAGGCTTACAAATGTACGATTTCCATGATAGTATAAAATACAGTCAAAGATATGAAATATAGTGATGTGGGCCGGGTAAATACCCAGTGGGTAGGTAAATTTAAATTGGGTATTTACCCCAGGCCCGGGTAAATACCCAAAAACTGGGTATTTATAATTTTTATTAAAGTTAGAGAAGATTGAGAAGTTTTTTTGGAATTATTACCCTGTAAGGATAGTAAAATGATGATAAAATGTGTTTAACAAAATTTCATATGGTCACTACTAGCATTTTACTTCTGGGTATAATCGCCATAAATACCCAGGTCTGAGCATAAAGCATAATCAGCATAAATACCCTGGTCGCATGGTTGCACTGGTCCTGACTACTTATGATTTTTTATTTTCTATGATAGATAGATGAATTTATTTTATTGAAAGTGAAGAAAAATAATTTGCAAAGTAATAATTATTATTTAGAAAAACAGGAAAATTTAACCTAGTAGTGGCTTATGTTTAAACAACTTAAGAAAATAATTAAAATTCAATCTGTAGGATGGCAGGTTTTAATAATAGGTATTTTTGTTCTAGATCTTTTGTTGGTATCAGTGGTATCAAAATAAAAAAAACTAATTTCATAAACTTGTGATACAAAACATTTGATTCTATAGCACAATAAATCATTCAAAAAGGAGGTACATTTTTTTAGTATGTTTATCCAAATATATTATTGTTTCCAACTAAGTGGTAACACAGAAAAGTTTAATTAGGTACTTTTAGTATTCTGCCATTCTGCCTATGTCAATCAGGCCTTAGGTCTGTCTAGCCTTCCAAGCCATTTATACAATAAAAATTTTAACTATCATAATTTAATAACAGTAAAAGTAGGTTTAGGTTCACTATTTCTCTGATGAGTTGTTGTCTTGATTTCATTTCATAGGGAGTGTTTAGTTTCTATCATTCTCAATGATAAAAATTGAAATAGCCACAGCCTTTTTTAATATACAATTTTTTAGTAAGTTAAATTTAACTGATGTTACTCGATTTAAGACACGAAACCCCATGCTTATTTAGAAACTTTATGTGTTATAAAAAAAGTGCTAAATCATAAAATAAAAGGTACTAGCAAAGCTTCAAGTTATCTAATACTCCAAATTTAAATCATATATTTCTATATACATTACATTTCCTACTGTCATCACTTTTAATATGAATGAATAAATGAGAGCCAGAAGATATTATAGTCATCTCATCTTTGCTCTCTGTTGTTTGCCAGCTGTGGCGGCATGGTTAGTGAGCCATGCTGTAGCAGGCCCAGTGAGACAGGATGATATATGTGGAGTCACCAATGGTCGCAGGCTCTACCTGGAGCAGGGGGAGAGGGGGGTGTTGACTGCCAGAAACATCTCTACCAGCCTTCGTCATCAACAGGTAACAGGACCATCTGTAGACCACTCTGAGCTACTGTACTGTCAAAAGCCTATTGCCTCGATCCTTAGTTACTCTGATGCTATATTGGTGTAAGTTGACCGTTCAGTTTGGCTTGGTTAAAAAAATTCATGTAATGAACAGAAATTAAATAAGTAATAGAAAACAGCACACACTCTCAGTGTGTGAATCCAACAGCATTTATTTTTAGCCTATATTGAAAAAGTTATAGTTACGATCCTGTGAAAAGTAAAATCTTTTTGATGGTTTAAAACCGGACCCGGCTGTCCTTAATCATTGGGATTTTTGATCTTGGCTAAAGAAGAACCATCTGATCTTAGTAATAAAGGTATCATCTCTTTTTCCCTATAGGGAAGTAGGTAGCTATTACTGTAGGTCTCATGGTAAGACTTGAGCCCGGGACTGATTTACTTTTTCATTTTGATGTCCCTAAAAGGCCAAAAACACTATTCGTTCAAATTTGTATACAGGGTGTCCATAAAAAACGTTTCAGGACTTTGGGAAATGAATACTAAAAGGAAGAAAAAAGTTTATGTGAAGGTATGTCCAAAAATGCATATTTACCCAGTTATCCGCCATTTTGTTTTTTATACCAAAATATTTTTAACTGTGAAGTTTTTCATTCAATGATTATGAAATTTGGTAACCATGTTAACATAGACAAAACCTATAATAGAAAAATAATAAAGTTGTTCCGATTGTAAATTTCAAAATGGCGGCTGTTTGAATTTTTCTAACGTAAATAACTCAAAAACGGCTAGTTGTATGAAAAAATGTCAAGAATACTTTCTTTTAGTGTAGAATACGTTTTTTGTGTAGAAATAAGGCAAAGGTAGTCAGAGAACCCTTAATTTTGCCTTATTTTTATTTTTATTCATATCTCAGTTATCTTTTGTCCGATCCTGTTGATCTTGGTATCTTTTGATAATGAATTAAAAATGCTAAAATAAAGTATTCCTGACATGTTTTCATACAATTAGCCGTTTTTGAGTTATTTGAGTTAGAGAAATTGAAACAGCCGCCATTTTGAAATTTACAATCGGAACAACTTTATTATTTTTTCTATTATAGGTCTTGTTTATGTTAACATGGTTACCAAATTTCCTAATCATCGAATGAAAAACTTCACAGTTAAAAATATTTTGGTATAAATAACAAAACGGCGGATAACTGGGTAAATATGCATTTTTAGACATCAGGGCATATTTTAAGGAATTTTCACTGGGCGACATTTCCCGGGGGTCTGGGGGCTATGGAATCCCCCCCAGAAAATTTTTTAGTTATGTTAGTTTTTAGTGTTATGTTAGTGATATGAAAACCGCACATTTTTACGCATCTTTTGATGATTTTTCCTATTATATTTGCTTTATAAAAGTCCATATAATTTCACTTAATCACGTGTTTTACAATGACTTAACAGGCCAAGGCTCTCTTCACAACCTCTTGGGCAAAAATCATTGCTCAATTTCAAAAGTGTACTACTACAAACATTAAACAATTTGTAAACACAAACATGTTTAAAATATCTACGTAAACCTAAAACAAAACTACAATATAAATTTCCATTTTTTATTTTTAGACAGGGAAAAATCATAATCGTAATTATTAATTGTTACGGATTTATGTATAAGTAGCCTATGATACAAAATTATCTGTAATGATAATTATGATTATGATTTTTTACCAGTCATAAAATAAAAAGCGTAAATCTTTTAACGTATATTTCCTCAATTTACAATTTTCGCATAAAAAAAACATTTAACAGTAATTTTCTACTTTCATTAGTGAGATTTTAAAAAAATCCAATTCTTTTATAAATGTTTTATTGCACACAACAAACAATCGTCAGGAAATACTTTGAAAATAACACAAAGATTTAAAGAGTAATAAAATTACTAAGATTTCATCAATACTTTTTACAAAGAAATAAGTAGCTTTCTGATTAAAAGAATTGAAGAAGAACATTGAATTTAAAGGTTACTGTTTAAAGGTTACTGTACTGAATTTAAAGGTTACTTTACTAGTCACACCGATGATGCAGCTCATTCAGCGTAGCCTAAAAAGTAAACATAAACAAGCCGAGGTCTGTGTCAGCAGTTGAGGGAGGAAGGGAGGGGGGAATCAAGTAGTGACCATGGTAGTGACATGAAAATCAGTACAGACCGCATCGCTATCTTATCTTATCTGCTTCCCCTCCCCCTCCACAGCACACATGCACTCGTCCATCCTTTGTCAGCCTGCCAACCAGACTGGTTCAACCAGTCTTTCTCTCTCTCTCTCTCTCTCTCTCTCTCTCTGGCTTGTTTAAAATCAGAAAAAGCGTGGCAGTTTCATGTTAATCACTTGTTTACTTAACGGAAGAAGTTGAGAACACTCTAAAATATTTACACAATGTTATTTTTTTTACTTTTATAATCCCGATACATGTGAGTCATTAAAAGAAATATGCCCGCACTACCCATAATGCTATGGGCGACAAAATGGCCACATACAGATTGGCCAATGGTTTAAGGGTAGTTTCTAACATACAGATTGACCAAAGGTCCTAATGAGCAGGGGCAAAAAATGGGGGCGGAGCTTACAGCAGCGATGTCCCGTGGAGGAGGAGCTTGGCTATTCAAGTCAAGTGTTTGTTAACTTTTTCTACCAGTCACAGAGGTGGCCAAACTCAGGAGACGAATTTTACTTTTTAAAACGCTAAGTTTTATGTAAACTGTTAAGTAAACAAATGAGGTTTTTACATTCAACTGTAGCTTAAACAAAACAGTGCGGCATTCTAATACAAATAATAGGCTATAAAATCTAACTAATTGCTTATTAACTCACTATCAATTTCTTTTCAAGTACACAAAGTACATTTTTTGGGAGGTCGAGTTGGTTACGAAATTGTTAGTTTGTTTGACCTAGTTATAGCAATAAGGATAATGTTACCATTTAAAAGTCCTGAAGTGTTCTTTCAAGATTCAAAACATAAGCATTCACGTTTTTATGTGTATACCCATTGTTTGAAAATTACCTTGAATATCTGTCTTAGTATTTCGCACACGATGTTCATTTTTAAGTTCACAAAACCAATCTAGCAATATTCATTATAGGAGTAGTATTTTAACAAAAGTTAAAAAAAAGGAAAAAGATATTCCATTGGAAGTGAAATAACCTGAACTAGTGTACATGTTGCTCAAATTCGAGCAATTGCAAAGTATTACAGGAGTTATTTCAAAACGAATACCGTAACAGTCATATTTACAATGAGTTTTAAAAGAGTCAACTCAAAGATTACCGGTGTGTAACTCAGACCATGTTTATCTTCGTTATTGATAAACCTAAAGCATTCCGGCCGGTTTTCTCCTTCTCAAAATGCCTCGCTGTACAGGCAACACAGGTACATAGAGGATTGATAGAGGGCCAATTGAGAACGAAAAGTCGTTTTGGGGTTGTGTTAGGGCGCATTTGTAACCTAATAGTTGAGATTGTCCAGGGTCAGGTGCTGACTGTTAAGCCTATTACGCGCCACTGTTCTGTAGCTGCGGTCGTTATCACGATTACGCCTCCTGTCTATATGTGTCGTTGTATTCGCGTCGGAGGCATTTAAAAGAATAAAACAACAAATAAACAAATTATAGCTACACAAAACAACGATAAATGCACAAATTTAAGTTACAATCATGCTAACACGATCCGTCATAGCGACACAAAACAACGATAAATACACAAATTTAAGATATACAACCATACTTAAACGCTCTGTCTTGGGGGTTATGTTTACACAAACTCAAATAGTAAATAAATGTACTCAATGCGTTTCATTGAATTGAAAAATAAATAACAGCAATTAAATAATACAGCTGATCAAAATGTAAACAATTAAGTTCTCCATAAGGATAACATGGGAACTTTCAAAGCCACTGGAGCAGAGCCCAAGGGACTTTTAAATAAATGTAAGGCCAGTTTGCAAATCTACGCAACACACTCTTTCCAATGAGACGTCAATGGATAAAATCGGTTCAGAAATGGCAGAGGAGTTCAACCGACAAAGTTTCATGTAGCGTATGAATTATATAGATAAAATGTTCTACCACAGAGTATAAAAATATACTCACTTATTCAACATTTACGTAAACCAAAAATTAAAATTCTAAACATAAAATAATTCTTAACGTTTTGCCTTAAAATCCTGAAATAAATAATAATTTGTTATTAATATTCAGTCAGCTACATTTTCAGTTGCCGCTAAAAGAAAATAATAACTCCAAATTTGAGGTATTATTCCGTTTGGATGATATCCTGTGAAAGCATATAATGTCGTTATATTAGCTTTTAAAATTGCATAGTTTGTGCTGAATTATGTTGTCAATCATCTGAACTTGTTCAAGTTTACAATGAAATTTTGTTTACATCAAAACATATGTCCATAGTACAATTTTGTTTACATCCATACGAAAATTGGGTTATCTGTAAGTCGGTGATGTTTAAGTTAAATCAAGAAAATTTTGTATTATCTATACTACGGTATTATATAAAAATCAAATGGTGTCTGTCTGTATGTGTAATAATTAGTATTTTTGCAACTTCAAAATTGAAATTTAAAAATGTCAATAATAAATTAAAAGATATTTAATTAAGGGAGATGAAGGTAAAACATGTATGTCAAAGTTGTATTCGAAGATTTTGTCAAGTTTTCTCATATCAGTCTACACAAGATTTTAAATTAATCAAAACCAAAATGGTGCTATCCACTACTTCCCAGATTTAAAATTTATAACTTTAACTTTTCTATTAAGGCCATAAAAGTTGAATTTTGATTCTAAAAGCGTTTGCGGATGTGTAACTATTATATGCAACAGATGTAAAGATTAAAATGTTTCTATTTTGTGTCCTTTTCCCGTTGCAAAGCACGGGTACAACAGCTAGTTTTGTATAAAATGTAAAGAAGAAAATGGTTTACGTTAGATTTTTTGTTTTCATAGCATGTGTCATTAGTATTATTAATCTTTCTGAAGTTGCCTTGAAGAGATCGCGCACGCAATGAAAATAATAGAGATATGATGAGACATCATGTTTTCACCCTTAAAAACTACAATATATCGAAGTACTAATATTGTGAACTTTTGTGAGTTTGTTCGTTTGTTTGATATCCAATCACGCATTAACTACTGGTCGGATCGGGTTGAAATTTGGTATGAAGATAGCTCACATTCCCGATTAACATATCTAGACGTATTCTTATCCCAAAAATCATTTCGGGCTCTGCCCCAATGGCTCCATAGTTTCCCATGTTAACCTTAAGAGTATCTATAATATTAAAACGAAACTGTGTTTTTTTATTTCACGATTCCGAATCAACCACTCGACGGATTTTCATGATTTTTGTGTTGAAAGAAAGATAATTTTGAGAACTAGGGAATGTCGAAGCCATAATTTTAGTTTAGGGTCCCAGTTTTTTAGAAATTGAGTTTTAATTTTTAAAAAGTCTAGCAGCCGACGCTAAGATTTTAAACTAAATATTGGCATAAATAATTTGCTTAACATAACAGCTGTAAACATTCAGCTTTTGTGTCACAAATTCAGCATTTGGATAAAAATTTAGAGACATACTTAGGGTTGACTTATTTATACTACGTGTAATGCTAATCATTGATACGTTCAATTCTTCTGTAAGAGGACGACAGATTAATTAAATATACATAGTAAAATACTAGGATGTTCAAATTATTTTTTAAAGCAATCTTTGTAATCTTCGATTTGTTTTAGAGCAATATAATTTGTTTTAACTAACAGCTGGTTAAATATAAACTATGGAACTATGAGGTTATTTTATTTACTCTTATTTTGTCATTGATTATAGGAAATAAGTAAGATTAGTAGAGATAATTAGACCACAGTTTAAAATAGTTTAGACCAAAATTAATTAAACCACAGTACAAATCGAGGCTCTGTACACGAGTCTTAATAAAAAAGGATAAATGCAAATTATTTTACTACTCCACTTTTCAAGGAAAGAATAGAAAAATAACAATGTTTACATGTTTTAATTCTTCATGGTAGCTTTTTGTTTACAATTAATGTTTGTCTGCTTTAACTTTGTTTGGATATGGCCCAAAAATATTGATGTCATAAAAAGAAGATCAAGAATAATCAGGAATCACGATTTTAAATTACCACCACAACCTCAGCCGGGTTTTTAACAAAGATAAACAGATGGATGACATAGATGAACACAACGTCAACATTGACCTAGGATACTGCAATTAGACAAACCATCCTAATGAAATCGTGTTCAGTTGTGGTTACGTTTGGGGGTGCCTATATCAGCGCCCCCAAACGTGAAAATATCACTTTTATTTCAACTATGAATATATTGTAGTTTAAATTAACTATTATGGGAAATTACGATGTACATTTATTCAATGAGGGTGGGTATTTATCAAGGATAGAACTGATAACGGTATGGATAATAAACATTGACAATTACGTCATTAGCTTTACTAGCGTGTTTACTTTTTATATTCCTGCTACATGTGACCAGTTCTTTTTTTCAAATGAATGTTATTTGAACCAAACAGCTGTTTCAAAACAAACTGTTATTGTTTTTACTTTTCTTTGTTTACACTTATTTATTTAGCAATTAATGCAGTGAAATTGATTTAAAGGATAGGTGTGACGATTAGTTTTGATTTTAGGACACCAAAGTTAAATTATGTGTACTGTGAATTTTATTGGATATTATCGTTTTATTTTAGGTCGTTTCTATTCAGACCTACTGGAAATTGTGTATAGTAGTTGTATTGTGGTGATAATAATTATGGAAGAGGCAGGTATGCTATGGAAGGCGGTATTGTTGACTAGGTCTATACACTTCTCAATTGACTATTACTCTCTCTACTGTAGGCTACTTATAATCAGTGTGCGTCTGTGCGAATCGGCTGCAAATCTCACTTCAACGCTTTTCACATCGTAAAAATTGCAGAATTGCTGTTTTATTGTAAAATTATCGGATTTAAAATGCATATCGTATAGGCCTATGATGGAATAAAAACATATTTGGTCACACAACATTTGTTTACAAGATGATTTTTCACATTAAAAATGCAAGAAACTTTGTCTTTATATGTGTAAACTAGCTGATCTGAATTGTACACGGTTTTAACTGACTACTGAATTCCCGTACGTAGGACGGGCTTACACCTAGTTTATATTTAAAATGAATTAAAAAATGTCAGCTTTTTCAACTACACAAGTTGGTTCTACGATATTCAATAGCATTAAAGAGACCACCTCTGTATCTGGTAAGATTAGGAAACGTTAACAAACAGTTAACTTGAATAGACTAGCTCCTTCCCCACACACATCGCTGTTGTAAGCTCCGCCCCCATTTTTTGCCCCTGCTCATTAGGACCTTTGGTCAATCTGTATGTTAGAAACGACCCTTAAACCATTGGCCAATCTGTACGCGCGCGACAAAATATCGGCACTGGGCGACACAAGTGTCGCCCAGTTAGCATGTTATTTTATGCCCTGTTGGACATACCTTCACATAAACTTTTTTCTTCCTTTTAGGATGAGGATTCATTTCCCAAAGTCCTGAAACGTTTTTTATGGACACCCTGTATATGTATACATAGAGGTATAAACTTGAACGAACTTGGCGGGATAAACTTGAATGAGTTCGTGAACCGAACCAGCATGATCGGATGATGGGAACGGGGTTTTACGGGGGTTTTTTTGGGGTAAAAATTTGTTTTACTCATTTTTGACCATGAAAACACAAAATTTTCCAATTTCTCTCTAGACCATTTTAAAGAGCGTAAATAGACAAATAATTTAGTACTTTGAAGTGTTTTTGTGTGGTTATTGGTTACGGAGAAAATAAAAAAAATTGTAAATTTAAAATTTCCATGTTATCCTTATGGAAAGTATTGTAAAATGTTGAAGTTTGCTTGTTTAAGGATATATTTTTATCAAACTTGGTAAATTTATTTATTTTATACTAAGCTATTAACATTTTAATAAAAATAAACAAACTTTATTAGCCTCCCTGTAGCAGCAAACCTAGGTACTTGTTTAACCTAATCTTATTTAAATAGATTTAATTGAAAATTCAATCAGGTAAATGGAAATTCGCTTAGTCTCCAGGTTTGCTGCGGTGGGGGTATCCTAAACTCAACCTTCATTAAGTAATATTTTCCTTAAGTAATATGCAACTATTACTGGTATGTTGGCATCCCTAGGAGCACAAATATTTATTATATAGGTACATATGAATAAATATATTTAAAATCTATTTTATACATCTCAAGTGTGTATTAATGTCAATTTTATATACTGTAATATTTAAAATATATTAAATATATAAAAATATGTTTTTGAATTTATTAAATAATAAAAAAAATATGTTCCAATAACATATTTTAGTGAATAATATTTAAATAAAAAAAGTACCTGGGGACCAAGCTTTGCTCGGGGAAAATCATTAGTTTACTCTGAAAACATTTTACTATTGCAGATACATTAATCCACTCCCAAACTACACAGTGCTCACCTTCACTATTTCCTTCACCACTCCCTACATCGTGAACCTGTTTGCCCTCCTTCCCTATACCATTTTAGAATTGCAGATACATAAATGCCAAGACAGTTCCCACACTTTGGACTGCTAGCCTTACTACTTCCTTCACCATTTCCTACGTCATGGACCAGTTTTCCTCCCTTCTCATAGCATTTTAGGATTGTAGATACCTTAATATAATCCCCATTAACAGTTCCCACACTCCGGACAGCTCGCCTTTACTACTTCCTTCACCACTTCCTACGTCGCGGACCTGATTCCCTCCCTTCCCATAGCATTTTAGGATTGTAGATACCTTAATCTAATCTTCATTAACAGTTTCCGCACTCCGGACGGCTCGCCTTTACTACTTCCTTCACCACTTCCTACGACGCGGACCTGTTTCCCTTCCTTCCAATAGCATTTTAGGATTTTAGATACCTTAATCTAATCGTCACAAACAGTTCCCACACTTCACACTGCAAGCCTTTACTATAATCTTATATAAAAAAAAGTCCTGTTCCTGTTACAATGTATCGAGTAATCTTCAGTATAATCTTTGCTCAATAGTAACAACAGATATTTTTCCTTTTGTACTGTATTTGTAATTTGCTAGTATACTGTGGATAGACAACTAACTTACAAGTCTTTTGTTTACTTTTTCCTTGTTATTTAATTCAGCCAAGATGGTTACTTAGCAACCCATAAGACTAATGTTAAAAAAATGTGACTTTCAGTTTCATTTTTCTACGTAATTAGATTTTTGTTGGCAATTCTAAAAGCAGTAAACTCGTTTTTAGGCCAGGAATAAACTATTTACAACATTTGAAGGAAATTGTCGGAGCCGATTTCGAGATCTTTCTGCAAGCAAGCATACATACATATATACATACATACATACAAGCAAACATTGCTCGTATTAAAGTATAGGATTTATTTCATAATAAATTCCAAACATCCCATGGGGCTTAAACATAAAAACACAAAATAATAAAGATTTAGTGTGAAAAGCACAATTATCAGTTGAGCAAATTGATTAAATAGTTCATAAAAACAAATTTTGGAAAAAAACTAGATAAAATTTGTTTGACCCTGATGGGTCTCGAACCTAGGTCAATCCACTTATGAGCCTCGTACCTTCCTCTGAGCTATCTGTGACTGTTGTTAGTTTTAGTTTTCAAATGGTGAAAGAGTAGCCGACAGTTGCAATGGTTGCAATACTTAAAGTACTTTGATACTACAGTATAATATGATTCTGTTAATCTGTTTTGGTATTAAGTATTAGAGTTGAATAGTGCTGTTATGAATAGTGGGTAGTCCCCACGAATACAAATACAGTAAACTACAAAAATTAATTTAAATACTATGACAAATATACTATGTAATTTATGACTTAAGTAAATCAAATAATTATTTTTAGAACGTCATATACAAACGTAATTAGTTTCTTAAAGATTCGCCAGTCACTAGCACCCTTTCTAGCCAACCATTTGAGATTTCTATGTTCACATTCATTGTCACATATTGCAATCTATATAAATAAAATTAGAGTTTTGTCTGTACATTGCTCAGAATCATAAATTTTTAGGTTAGTTTTACGTTATATACATTAAAGAAGCCGAAACAAGTCTCATCTAAATTTCTGTCTGTCTGTCTGTAACACTCAAGATTGCATTTTACGCAATCTTCTCCAGGAAAACGAGAGTACCTATCATGATCCAAGTCATTTTAATATATTCACTGGATTGGCGAGAGTGTCTTTAGCTATTAAAATATGGCCTCACTACTTAGTAAATAAAATTACGGATGTTCAAAAATGCAGTTTTGTGCGATTTTTGTCAAGTTTTCGTCCAATTTTTATCACATAATGATCTATGAAATAACGAACAGCTGTTCGGATCAAGATTATTTCTTCTATATGTCACTGATATGTTTACAAATGTTGTTTACAAATACCGCAACCATTTCCGATCACGTTTTGAAGGCAAATCCCATCCAAGTGAGATTAAAAATGGTTTTCTTACATAACGGATTTAATTAATCGCAAGTGGAATAATATAGTGTAACCGTAAATGAAATTAAATAACCAGGCATCATCCAGGTCAGGAAATTGTGGTTGTGTATAAAATTGTTCTTGAGTTTTGATAACCAGAAAGAATACCTTGAATCAGTGTTGTATAGGGCTGGGAAAATTGAATTTATTAAATGATTGTCGCCAATAATAGCTTACAAACAAGGTTTCAACTCATTGACGGTGCTTCGATGGCGGTTGTGTAAAGTGTAAGGTAAAAAATCACAACTGCATTGGGTGATTGTGACAGAGGTTTACGGATGATGATAAACTCGCTTTTCCAAAGACTGTGTCACTTTCTGTTCCTACTCACCATGTGATGCAATAGCTGGACCTTACAGCCAATAGGCCCATAGCCCATCTCTTGGGTACGTATTATAAATTACCAATCTAAATCGTCTATAGAACTTCATTTCATATAGTAAGCCGTCTTTTCGACAGCATTTCGGGTCATCTCCGAACCAAGCAAATATAAATTGTTCTGATAAAATTTGATGACATTAACAAAGATTTCATAAATACTTATTTTATAGGTATGTAATTTGTTAGGTATGCTTAAAGCATAGCAAATTCCCTAATTAAATTCTGTATTTCTGTGTATATGTCTGTTGGTGACGCATTAGTGTCCTTATTTCTCAGTGTTTCACGGAAAGGAGAATAGCACATTTGACGATAAAAATGTCAACCCGAATAAAGTGTTAAATGGGGAGGTTCAGGTAGTACTTAAATAACTTTTAACCATTGTGGAAAGTAACTTTCAATTAGGTCTACCTTAGGGATATGCCTCATATATCTATAAAAAGCATATTTTAGATTAGTCTTTGGTATTAACATATGGACCAACACGATCCGGGTGACATTTAATTGCGTTTGTTTTGGCTTGAAACTGTCAGATACTGTATTTGCGAAGGTTTATAATAGTTTTGCCAACATATCTGAAAATATGCAAACCATCTGCTGTTCTTAATATAAGAAGGTTTCAACTGAATACCATAAGATCCCCGTGCGTAGAACGGGCACACAGCTAGTTAAAAAATAAAACCCATCAACACTTTTTTTTGTTTGACCCATACAGGGTGAGTTTTAATTGTCCCCCCCCTAACTTTTTTCTACATTTTTTCAAATATCAATCCCAGACCACTTTCAAACATTGTTGGGTAGTAAGTACTTCATTTTGACAAGGTGGTCATTTCCGGCCGCCATCTTGGATCCGCCATATTGGATGCAAAATATTTTTTTCAAATGTAAAGGTGGGGTTGTGACCCGTTATTTCGAACTAAATTTTTACCCTGATTACAATGCCGCAAACCGTTTTTAAAAATCTTGATTCATTCTAAAGTTATGAGGGCTTTTTAAAACTTGATTTTTAGCCCATTTTAACATTATGCATTTATAAACTAAGACCATAATCTCAAAATAGTGCTAGATAAAGATAAGTATACACTACCAGTAATTATAGACCTATTTTCACTTGGTTATGACTGATGTATTTTTTTCGGCCGCCATCTTGGATCTGCCATTTTGAAATGTGATAAATTATTTTAAATACTGTATGAAGGGGGTGTTGTGACCCATCACTTTGAACTACTTTTTTAAGCTAAACTCAATGCCGCAATCCATTTTTTGTTATCATGTTTTATTTATGAAATATTGCAATTTTTTTGTTAAAAATGTCAATATTTCAAAATCAAAAAATGAATATGAAAAACGGATCATGGAATTAAGTTCAGCTTAAAAAAGTAGTTCGAAATGATGGGTCACAACACCCCCTTCATATTTAAAATAATTTATCACATTTCAAAATGGCGGATCCAAGATGGCGGCCGAAAAAAATACATCAGTCATAACCAAGTGAAAATAGGTCGACAATTACTGGTAGTGTATACTTATCTTTATCTAGCACTATTTTGGGATTATGGTCTTAGTTTATAAATGCATAATGTAAAAATGGGCTAAAAATCAAGTTTTAAAAAGCCCTCATAACTTTAGAATGAATCAAGATTTTTAAAAACGGTTTGCGGCATTGTAATCAGGGTAAAAATTTAGTTCGAAATAACGGGTCACAACCCCACCTTTACATTTGAAAAAAAAAATTTTGCATCCAATATGGCGGATCCAAGATGGCGGCCGGAAATGACCACCTTGTCAAAATGAAGTACTTACTACCCAACAATGTTTGGAAGTGGTCTGGGATTGATATTTGAAAAAATGTAGAAAAAAGTTAGGGGGGGGGGACAATTAAAACTCACCCTGTATGTAGTTGTCGAACATGTATAGGCTACTGCCTCTTAACTATATGCGTAATTTTGTCTTTACGTGCATGATAGAGAGACACCATTCAGAGTAATATGTATTATTATTTACTTAATTTTAACGCTTTCACATCAATAGCAATTATCATACAAAAAATGCATGTATAAATTGATAGACACTATACAAAACAATAAGATGCAAATTATTTATTTTCCAATTATAATAGATTATATATTCTACAAATATATTATTATTTTATTAATACAAATATCTGACGTGTTTCAAAATATATTTATAAATACTTTAAATATATAATATAGTTTCAAAAATATTTTTTATATTTATTTAAAATATTCTCAACACATATTTTTTAAAATATTTAATAGGAAAAATATACATATAAAATAAGTATATTATAGATTCTATACTTATTTTATCAATATATATTATGAATCTATTATATATATTCAAAACGTATATTTAATTGATATTTTGCATTGCTTTTTGGTAATATTTTAAATATATATTTGAATATATCAAACTATTATTAAAGATATATTATTTACATATTGTATAATAAATTCATCCAATATTGTATAAATTTAATCTAATTGCTAATTACAGCAGGGATCCCTGCAGTCCCATGAGCAGTGTAGTCTAGAGGTTGTCACTTGTCCATCATGTGTGATCGTAGTGAGGTTCCGACACCTCGCCTTGTCCCCTCAGTGTGGCGGAGGTCTGATGGACGCTCCGTGTCGCTGTGACTACCTCTGGCTATCCGAGCCTCCCTACGACGATGTCTCAGGTAAGATAACTAGTCTACAAGTAACTATTTGTACAGTTTTAAGATTTAATTATATTACCTATATTTTCATTTCCTTCTTCTTTCAACAAGCATGTCGTCAAATACAAGTGGTAAGTACTGATGATTGTTTACAAAAATATCTAGCTATATAAGTGTTTTCTTTATAAATTAATTGTGTTTATTCGTTGTATTTAATTTTAGTTATGACATGGAGTGGTTAGAAAAAGTTGTAGTAAAGTTAGTTGAAGTTTCAGAATGGTGTTTAGTCAGTTAAAAAAAAAAATAATCTTTACCCAACACTAGCTGTTACCCACGGACTTCACCCCGTTTGACTTCATATGTGTTAATAAAACTATTAATTGGTTAAGTTAAGCTGAAATAAACAAAACAGAATACAGTAATAAAACAAATCATAACACCTAATTTTAATTAGGTAATAAATTGAAAGAATAACATTCAAATAAGTACTGAGGTATTTTTATCATTAGGTATAGGGAAGTTTCCCTTTTGAGGAAGTTTCCTCCAGAGCACTAGGCCTTATCAAGGGTGGTAAGGGTCGACAAGTGAAAGACTCTGGGTATCTCAAACTTCCATTTTATTCCTTTCTAACCTTATCCTAACACATATAGTTTTATGTACAATCGTATATACAATCTTGATCCTGGGTCCGTAGTCCTCCTACCAGGCAGTGTCTCCGGGCTCGTATTCAGGGGTTGGGCAGAGGTTGGATCAAGTCTTGCTTGCGCCCTTACTGGCCCGGTGGTCTACGACACTCCTAAAAGATATCCGTGTGGGTCCGCGGTCTAGATCCTTGGCACCTTCACCCCGGAATCCTCGGTCCCCTAGCTGCTGCTCTCCACTGGAGACGGTTCTGGCTTTCCAAGCACAGAAGTCAAGCTGGGCCGGTTTAATGTGCGGTACTGCTCTCCACTGGAGACGGTTCTGGCGTCACTTGCTCAGAAGTTAGCACTCTCTAGGCAGTCTACTGCAGTCCGACGTAAACTCCGTCAACACTTAGCGTATACCTATGTATACGCTTTTAAGGTGGTGGGGGACTCCAAAGTCCTTTCCTCCACCAACAACTACGGACCCGCAGGCTCAACACGCCCATGCGAGGGTGTCGGTGTCTCAACACGCCCGTCCGACGGTGCTGGTGGCTCAACACGCCCGTCCAGCGGTACCCATGGCTCAACACGCCCATCAGGTGTCCCGCGGGCTCAACACGCCCATGTGGGGTGTCTGGGGCTCAACATGCCCATCCAACGGTGCTGGGGGCTCAACACGCCCGTCCAGCGGTACCCGTGGCTCAACACGCCCATCAGGTAACTCGCGGGCTCAACACGCCCATGCGAGGGTGCCGGGGGCTCAACACGCCCGTCCGACGGTGCCAGGGGCTCAACACGCCCGTCCAGCGTACCCGTGGCTCAACACGCCCATCAGGTAACTCGCGGGCTCAACACGCCCATGTGGGGTGTCTGGGGCTCAACACGCCCATCCAACGGTGCCCGTGGCTCAACACGCCCATCCAACGGTGCCCGTGGCTCAACACGCCCATGTGGGGTGTCTGGGGCTCAACACGCCCGTCCAGCGGTACCCGTGGCTCAACACGCCCATCAGGTAACTCGCGGGCTCAACACGCCCATGCGAGGGTGCCGGGGGCTCAACACGCCCGTCCGACGGTGCCAGGGGCTCAACACGCCCGTCCAGCGTACCCGTGGCTCAACACGCCCATCAGGTAACTCGCGGGCTCAACACGCCCATGCGAGGGTGCCGGGGGCTCAACCCGCCCGTCCGACGGTGGAGTTAAACGCATATTTTCACAGTTGTGAATTTAATCACAATACATCAAAATATGAAACCTAGAGTGTACGGGCTGGAATTTTACCGCCAGACTTTTACCCTCTTTATGAGGTCAGCTCAAAATGTACGGCTCAGATTTTTACCCCCCCCTGATTTTGACCCCCCGGATTTTTACCCCCGGAATTTCACCCCCTAGCTAGATATAGATATTAGTGAGATGGATTAATTTTCTTCTTTCAGTTTAAATAGTAAACATTTTACATTCATATTAACCAACGGTTGGCCCAAACCCGAATCCCGAATATCAAAATAATTAAATAATAAAATGTCTACTATTAAATTGTGGTTTTTACATAAGTAAAGATGCAAGTTTTTAAAAAAACACCCATCTGGTATATGGCCAGGGGGTAAACTTCTGGGGGGGGGGGGGTAAAAATCCAGGAGAAAAATCTGGGCCGTACATTTGCATAAACACTAGTTCTATGGACAGGGGGTAAAATTCCGGGTTTTATTGAAAATCTAATTCATCATGCTATGTCTATTTTCATTAGACTTCCGATTTTGTTGGGGTGAAATTCCGCCCATGAACAAACTTTAGAGCGCTCAGGTTACTACGTCTGAGTGACGTCAGCTTAGACCAGGGGGTAAAATTCCAGGGGGATAAAATTCCAGCGTCCCAATGAACTACTAGGCGCACTGATTTAACAATGCAACATCTGATTTATCAAATATTAACAGCTGATCAGCTGTTTTCTCAACACACACAACAGCAATACACTTAATTTCCTGTAAATAAAGGGATTATGTGCCTTATTCACAGTGCCGGATTTAGCGTACTTGCGGCTCCCCCCCCTGTGTGGAAACTCCTTGCGATTGCAGCAATGCATCAAGGGGACATCATCATCAGCACTCATGATCGCGGATGAAATCGTGGACATCTCTCCTAAATCAAATCAATGCCATCATAGGTATCTGTGACCGCGCCAAGTCATTAACATCCCCTGCGGGCTGCAACAAAAGGAACATCATCCTTGACACTCGCAACCGCGGTGGAATCGTGAATATCTCCCGTGGGCTGCAATCACGGGAACATCACCATCGATACTCGCAACAGCGGCTAAATCTTGAACGTCTCCCGTGGGCTGCGATCATAAGGACACATCACCGTCACCCGCGGCCACGGCCAAATCCCAAACATCTCCTAGGTCCGCAGTCACGAGGACATTATTATCGTCACGTGATCGCGGCAAACTAATGGTTTAGAAAAATAAATTATTTCGTCTAAAAAGATGTTTTTATCCTCTGCGGCCCCTTATGCTTGCGGCCCTAGGTTCAACCTACCGTCTGGGGGATTCTCTAAATAAGTGTATTTTAACTTGGGTTTCTTAAGTTAAGTCATGATTTCATCAAGTGATGACGAACAGGGTAGTGTGGAAACTGTAGATTGTAATAATGAGGTATAGTTTATTGCTAATGAATTATGTTTGTTTACCATAATACTGGAAAAATCCCAAATTCCAAAAGTAAAGAAACTTGAAGAATCAATTGCTTAAGTCTTTTTGAAGTACACATCCATGTTTGGAAAGAAAATAGATGGAAAATGAAAAATTATGAAAAAATAACCAACATGAAAACACGATTAACGATAAAAACTGACACTAAAGAGACTGAAAAAAATTAATCCTGGAATGGGAGAAAAATTTCTTCAGGCTTTGAAGACTCAAACCCAACCATTGCGCGAATCCAATACCTTTTTGAAATCCGGGATCAGACAGATATCTTAAAACAAATTTTCATTTTATGTAGGTACTGGGGTAAGCGCGCCCCAAGATTCTACAGTCACCCCTACAAATTTATTTGTCAACCAATGCACGTTATTTTCTTCAAAACAAAACACACTTTTAATGTCCTTAGGACTACAACGAGGTAGATACACGTTTACTTCCCGAACATTCACCATATCCGCCATATCAAACACAAAAATAACCTATTACTTGAGAGATGAGTCAACTACTAACTAGATGCATCAGATTTGAAGGATTTGCTTGCCAGTACAAGTAAAAGGTCGACTTTATGCATACTCATTTACTACTGTTCCGAGTAAATAATCTGAATCACTGTTCATTTACTTCTTACTCCAAGTAAAAGGTTTCGCTCTAGTTTTTATTCATATCTTGTGAAGGTTTTGCTCGAAATTTTACAAGTAACAGGTTTTACTTCTTTTTATGCATACGGCCCATTCTCCTGTCTTCTGTTTCCAAATTAGTCCTACCCTCCTCCTTGTCTTCCAAAATCAACAGCCTATGCAGCGATTATCCAACAGTCATAAATTGAATGTGAAATCTTCAGGCGACTGTTGGAGAGCACACTTAAACGCGGACGGGTGCTTGCTGGATTCGGCTATCAACGACAATAGTATTATTTGTATTTCGTTCGCGTCTACCAGTTAAAGTTCGTCGGCCTCTTCCTATTTGACGTCCTGGCCAAAATCTTATAGTCTCCATTATGTCAAACGTTTTTTTGGTTATGTTTTGATTTTGTGCAAAATTTCAGTATAACCATCTGTTTCAAATATTAGTGTCAATTTCAAATATTCATCTGTTCAAATATAAACAAACATTTTCTCCCTAAGAATAACATGGGAACTTTGAAGGCCACTGGGGCGAGTCCTGATGGAATTCCAAAGTTTTTTTGTTTGATGGCAAAACTACATGCTAAGACCTTTCTAACGACACCTTGAACATGGAGATCGGTAGCACCACCACTCCAAAACAATTATGAAAAAAATATGCCTAGCGTATTAAATATATAGATAGTGCTGTAAATAAACTTTTTAATGCTATTCAATATGAAAGAACCAAATTGTGTAGTTGAAACAGCTGACAAAATTTGTTAATTCCTTTTAAAAACATTTATAAGGTTAACATGGGAAACTCCAGAGCCACTGGGGCGGAGCCCGAGAGGATTTTTAAGATAATAATGCGTCTATTTGTTAATCAGGAATGTGAGCTATCATCACTATAAATTTCAGCCCAATCCGACAAGTATTTGTCACGTTTACTTGTCACAAACATCCAAACTTTCTCACTTAATATTAGTAGGATAATTTTCTAATTTGCAGTTTTCAAAATTTGTAGTTTCAAGAAAATTTGCCTAACTTTAAATGAATCATGGCTTCGTGATTTTGTGTGGTGACGCAAAATCAATCCACAATCCAATCCACAATGATTTAAATATCCCACCTCGTTCAAACCATGATACGCTACGTAGGACACTATGGTCGCGCATGCGCACGGAGGGGAGTAGGAAGAGACGACGCGAGGACGGTTGTCGTGTGTCGCCGGCCTAACCAGAAGGATGCCGTGCTAGAACGTAGGAAATGGGGGGTTTGGCTCCCTGGGAGGTATTGTGTTGTAGAATAGTAATATTTAATTAATATGTAATTTCAGATCATGTAGTCAAATCCCCTATCTCATTTATTCCGTCATTTATTATTGATCATTCATTCAAAATCTTAGTTCACATTGTGTCCAGTTGACTTATATATTAATATTCCATATGTTGAACGATTAAGATATGTCTGTGTTATAAATGCTTTAATTAATCAAACATTCATCAAAGCTGGTTCTTATAAGAACCAGCCCTTATATAAGGGCCTGTGAATTGCGGTAAATTGTCTCCTTTGTTTTAAATAATGTGTCCAGTTATCGTTTCCAACATGAAAGATTTGGTCAGGATCATAAATCACATGACCAGATCACCAAAGTGTGCATCAAAGTATGCCACACGCTGTTCCCATTATATGACTTACTTTATTGACATTTGAAATCAAATTGTTTCTCTATCAATGTGTTAAATAGATCTTTGCTGATGAATAACCTACTACTATACCTGAGTCGATTAGTGTAATACAATTCGATGAACTGTTTAACCTAACATAAGCGAATGGCAATTTACCGCTCATATCTACGCAGTTTGCAGTTTGTTTTTGTTGGGAATTTTCGCCTTAATTGTATGAGACCAGGTCCCCTTGTCAATGTTATTTACCATTTTAAAGAACTCCGACAGTTCCTAGCTATACCTCCTTCTTGGTTGTAACGGAAACACCTGACTATTATCTCGGCGGGTCTATTTCTTAAATCGTTTTGCTTGTTTCGACAGAAAAAGGGTTTTCGTGGCCTGCACTTTGAAAGGATGTGCAGGGGAGCTGCGTTGACGTATAGTCTGGTAGACGCGGATCCAAAATATTGTTTTTCCGTCCTACATGGCCTACATTTATTCAAGGCTACTTCAATCACATAGGTCCTTGCCCAACAAGTTAAATTTAGCTGTTGTTCTTGCTCATAAAGGTCCTCTGAAAGTTTGATTCAATTTAGTTAAGAATTAAGTAAGTTATGAGCAGTTTAGTGTTTGGCAAGTTTTCATTCAGGTGTGACATGGGTAACCTGAAGTCCCACTAGCCTCAGACTCTGATAAGTGATTGAAGTAATAAATGTAGTTTTGAGCGCGAACGTGATTTACAACAAATGTTGGCAATATTCTGAAAATGTCTCCTCAGCTCGCTGTGGAACGTACTACCAATGTTAAACGTGGACGGGTGCTTGCTGGATTCGGCTATCAACGACAATAGTATTATTTGTATTTCGTTCGCGGCTGTTGTGTCGTAGGCTAACTCAATCGCCTTGATTTCCCTACGACGCGACGCATGGAAGGAATGAATCTATTTAAAATTGTGTCGTGTAAACTATTCTAACCTGATCAAGCATTTACTGAATCGACCCACAACTTAAACAATTGACCCTTGAGCTCGGGCAAAAGCAATTTTATTTATTACGTTCTCGTGAGATAGTAAAACGTTGAAAATAGGTCTCAAATCTTTAAGAAAAGAAACCAGTTCGAATTATTTGACGCATCGATGTGGAATCTATTTTAGACAAACCTTGTTGGTTGGACCACGCTGGAAAATGATTCATCTGCGAGGGCGCAACAAAAAGAGTCAACTTGCGAGACATTGGATGTGGTGACGACGCGAAAGTCGGGGGGATCAAATTCGTCTAGGTTGCACGGCACGTTCATTCACATATGGATAGACGACCTAAGGGCACGAAATATTCCTTCATCGAGCGTGATGTAATCTATGGCTGCGGAGTCAAAAGAGTGTTGCGATCAAAGAAAAACAGCTTGTTCCAACAATTCGTTGTCTGAGTATATCAAACAATTTCTGTTTGACAAAGTGTTTGAGCGAAGCATGTCGTAGTCTGTGTCGTGCGCAAAGCGCCCTATTTCTTCTTCGGCGAATGCCACATGACCCGTGCGGAGGGAATCTCGTGGAGGGGGAGGGGGTACGACAACTTTGACCAGCTTGTTACCTGTCTCCGCAGGTTCTACACTTTCCCCACTGGACACAGAATTTACAGCTGGATGGCCTCTGTTCACCATCCTGCAAGCTTTGTCACTTGCAGTAGTTAAATACCTCGGCCTAAACAATTGAGGCCTCTCAAAAAATTGTATTCACAAAAAAAGACGCAAAACACACTCTATCTCAGATTGACTCTATACACAAGAATTTACAAATATTGCTATACATATCAATATAAATAATCTCTGGACAAATAAAAAAAACAAAAAAAAAAAAAAAACATGTTTCCGAACTAAAAAGAGATAATAATTTATGAATGTACAAAAACGTCGATAAGTCAGTTCAAGACAATGCTTGCCCTCCAAGTGAAGCGTTGCCCATTGTAACTCTTGTCGTTCAAACAGCTGTTTTATATCCTTCCGCAATCGTCCCTGATTGGACCGTTTGGCCAAGGTGTTTGGCACGGATTTTAAATTTGAATGTGCAAATCGCCACAGTAGGCATATCATTCTCTTGTAATAAAGGAATTTATCTACAGTGTGAAACAGAGAAAAGTCCATGACAATAGTTTTTTTTTTTTTTTTTAATACATACATTACATACATTAAGTACTAAAAAAATAAGAAAAACTAAATATTTGTCTTTATTAACTACAGTATAACCGGTGCTAACATATAACATACTTTAAGTGTCTGACCTGTTTTGATGATTTAGCTACAGTGTTGCACTAACCCATTGACTAATTAATAGTCAAAGACTAACCGCATGATTTATTGTTTACTTTTATAGCATAATGATGTATTTAAATGTAATGTATGTAAGAAACATATTTTTTACATACCATATATACTGCCATAGTGGGAATTATAATGCCATAATTCTCCTCTCCAAAAACTCCAATACATTATACTAAAAATTAATATTTTTATTATTAACAAGGAAGTAAGAGATAAGGTTACTGTATTGTTTAATGTTTACATGTGTGTCCAGGCACTCCGTTCTGTGGCCACTTCCCTCCCTCCTTGTCACCACCTGTGTTTCGCAGCCAGACAAGGACGTTGGTCCTGGCATTGCTCTTCAGTCAGGCTCACAAACATGCTTTCACATTAGAATACTCTTCAGAAAGTAAGTACAGTTCATCAACTCAACCATCTGAAATTATAGCTATTTCTACTTCATTAATACGTTCGCGGCGGCACGTCAAATGGCGGGCGTATTCCCAGTGCGGCGCAGCCCTCAGCGCCGAACAAACCCAAATGCCGCGTGTGATTGGTTTTCCAATTTCGGTCTGACGAATAGCAAATAACGTGCGAGGATGTCCTGCTTTACAACGAGAGTCAACGTAGTTCGCTAAACACCCACAGATAGCAAGCAGCACTGCTTGGAACGTAGCCGGTCCCATTGGAATTGTATTGCCAAATGGAGGGAAAAAGACGGGACAAAAAGTAGATTTTTGAGATTGCCAGACGGGGATTTTACGGGGAAATTTACTACCAACCTATACCACAACAAAATACAGTATACTAATGAGCAGTGCTGTGCGAGGTTTCAAGTTTCTAGATCTAATCCTGGCTTAAAAATAAATCATTTCGTACTGCATTGCAGCTTGGGAGCGATCGCACCCACCAGGATGGCATTAGGGTTCCGTATGGGAGCGATCGCTCCCATGCCGCCGCGAACGTGTTAACAAAAATGTCTTGATGTAAATAACAGATTTCTCATCCTTATGGAACAGCTGAAACCAATTTTATTATTTGTTCTGTCCGGTGCACTGTAGTAGAGGTCATGTTTTGTTTACAATTTGTTTCTTGTTATTTCAGCCATTTAAAACCTTGTTTAACGAAATAAAACAATATAATCATAAAAAATAACTCGTACCCTATAGTTATATAACCAAACAGTAAAGTACAAATTATTAAATTTACCCTGAAATAATAGAAACAAAATTTTGTCGATACTAATGCCCAGTGCCACCGGACATGAACTAGATATAGAAACGAGCTTCAAAATTTACAATGGGATGAGAAGTGTACTTGTGGTTGCTTAGTCTACAAAATAACTCACCTAGTTTTTAACAAATAATTTAGCCATGGAAGTTTTAGTTGGTTAAATACCCTCAATCTTGGATGAGTTGGTGGCTTAGTCAGTATTGCAATGGGCAAGAATCCACGACAGCATTTAGATCCATCCTGGTGACTTTACTAATGTCTGTCAGTAGGTACAGTTTATTCTTGAACTGTATAGGATGATTTTTTGCTTTGCTTGATAAGTTCTACAGGCCCCAGGTCCATGTGGAGAGTCAATAAGATTGATTGCAGCCATTAAACATAACATTTTGTGATAGGCATTGTTACAACAGTACTTAAAAATAGTGTCATACGTCAGTTATAAATTTCAATATATACAATATCCTATTTAGATTCAAAACATGATATGTCACTATTTAAAAATTCTTCCTGAGTGTAGAATGCGGATCACCAGCATTCAATTCCAAAATATCAGAATAATCATCTCCTATCACGTGCTGTTTACAGTTTTCAAGGTAGGATTGAATATGATGTTTAGTTCACGGTTCCTAATGCCATAGTAATATAGTTTATCAAAAATAATGGGATGGGAGATTGTGTCGAAGGCCTTGGTCAAATCAATAAGGCATGTACCTGTCACCGACTTGTCTTCAAACAGTTCAAGCCCTTGCAAAACTAGGTTAATTAATTCTTCTACAGCCTTTGTGGTTGAACAGTTGGCTTTAAAGCCGTATTGACCTTTATATAAAAGATTGTTCACAGTTAAAAAGTGTTGTAGCTGCTCAAGCATACATTTTTCAATTATTTTTCCTAAGATTGGAACCAAAGCTATTGGGCGATAGTTTGATGGGACATTCTTGTCGCCTTTCTTGTGAATGGGCGTTACTCTGGAGGTTTTTAAACAATCAGGAATCTTGCCGTCAATCAAAGCAAAATTTATAAGATGTGTTAAAGGTTCCAGGATAAAATCAACTAAGTATTTAAAAGTAAAATTGGAGAGTCCAAACAAATCTTCATTACGGGAACCATAGTGTACATAGTTTACAGACCAAAGAATGGACTTGTTTATCAACAAGGCTCCATTTAAATGTCCGGATGTCAGGAGTATTAGAATATGGTATAGGACAGTTACTCAATAACTTAATTCAAAATGAGTAATTACTTTATCATCATTATTGAGTTTATTTTGTGTGTTGTTTGAAACAGAAGTAAAGAAATCGTTGAGAGTGATGGGTGTTAAAGTTGTTTTGGAAAATGTTTTAATCTGTCCTGATTCTTTTCTGATTATTTCCCAAGCTTATTTGCATGTATTTTTGGATTGAGTAAGTTTGCCATTAGCAGTAATTTTGGCTTCTCTTACCTTGTTTGTATATACACGCTTTGAATAATTCAGAGAGTGATTATTATTCTGGGAATAAAACAATATTTAGAGAGAGTTATGAGAAAAGACAATAAATAAGATAGAAAGTAAAATGAGAAAGAGTAATGGTAAATAGGACCAGAGGGGTAATATGTGGAGAGATGGAGATATTGAGATTAATGAATATGAGAGAGTGAAAAATGAACACACATTTAATGGTTACAAGAGAACAATAACTCTGTTTATTTACATTTGAAATACAACACATGTTAACAATATAATAAAAAGGAATAATTTAATATGACAACAAACACATGTTGCTGAGAAGAGAGTTAGTTTTAAGTAAAACAAAGAGGATGAATTTAAATGTTCAAGTTTACCGAACACGCTTCTATACCTTTTAAAACTGTTCATATAATTTTACATTCTTGCTACATTTCCATTTGTCATAAAATAACAATAAATATTAACCCATTGTCTCCAATTCTGTAGTAAACCAAATATTACATCTATTAACCTTAATATTACTTTTCACATTTACAACAGGACAGTACAAATTAAAATCTGAAATTAAAACCCTGAAATTAAGAAAAAATGGAAAAGCTAAGTTCGTGTCATTAATAGAATACAAGGTAGACCAATCGATATTACTTAACTTATTGACAAAATTTTCAAGTCTGGTTGATGATACAAGGATGGTTTCCTATTGTAAGAATCCTCTTTGTTATCTAAGCAACTGTTGTTCTTATTTTTACTAATAAAGAATTTTAAAACTACTTCAGCATGATCTGATATTATTCCCTCCCCAGTGATGTAACAGTGAAGCAAGGCTTGCTAAGATTTGAGCATAAGGCTTGAGCAAGGCTTGAGAGGCAAATGGGTTACAAAATTTAATAAAATGTAAATCAGTGTACTTTTACACAGGGAATCGACAGCACCTAGTGGGTAAGCCTAGCAGCACAGCTATGATGGGAACTGTGAGCAACTCTAGCGTCGGAGGTATCATAACGTCCCCATTCTTCCCCAGCCAGTACCCTCGGGACCTCGGCGCTGAGTACATCATCAGCTGTGAGGCAGACGCTGGTGCCAGTTGTAGAGTCAGACTTCTGTTTAACGACTTCCAGCTGGCCGGAGTCTCAATCATGGAGGTTGGGTTAGGTGTTGTGTTCTTATAAACATTTCAAACACTCAAATCACATTTCTATCAAACCTTGTTATCCTGCATAACATTTACAATAATAGTAGGTATATTTCATCTCTAGGGCCTAAAGTGACTCTTTTTGATTAGAGCTCAAGTTTTATGATCGAAGCGGAGCCGAGGTCGGAAAATGAGCGAGGGT
Organism: Macrosteles quadrilineatus; assembly: GCF_028750875.1. Lineage (NCBI taxonomy): Eukaryota > Metazoa > Arthropoda > Insecta > Hemiptera > Cicadellidae > Macrosteles > Macrosteles quadrilineatus. The sequence continues at coordinate 2,848,503 of NW_026542606.1, forward strand.
TGAAAAGACACTTCTTGCCCGTGCGATGAACTATATTTTTCGTCATATTGCACCATTATTTGAACAAAGTATGTTACAAAACTAAAATAGTTATCTTTGAACACCTCTCAAAACTACTTCTAGTTCCAACTAATTTTATTTTAATTTCCTAATGGAAACAAGCAGCTGTTTAGTAAGTTATTTAATCGTTTCGTCTATTCATTATGAACAACGCTAGGAGATTCATTATAAAAATCAATTCAACAAGAAAAATCAATATAGCCTAGTGGAGAATGACATGTTTGATGCCATGAGTAAAATGGGAAACAGACACCTCAGCAGATTTTGCGCACACAATATCTGCTGATTTTACTTATCTTCGTTACATGTCTGCTGGAGTTGCGGTCAAATTCAGGTGTAAATGGGGTAATAATACAGAATCAGATTACATATCTGAAAGACTAACATGCCAAAAGATTTTGAATGGACCAGTAGTATACAGCCTGGTAACCAAACCAAATTACTATGGTAAACCTTCAATTCAAGAATATGATAGTGCTTTCAGGCAATTGACAGACGATTTTACAAAAAGAGAACTTAAGGCATTAGTTTGTTCCCCAATGGGATGCGTGAGAGACTTAATTAAAATAGACCATTTCTTCAACAACCTCTTTGAATTCCAACACGCTACAGATGCCACAATTTATATTGTGTGTTACAATCAAATATCGCCTCGGGTTTTGAGGAATGGACTCTCTCACCATGACTTTGTTAGTGCTCTGAGAAGAACGTTGAGTGAAAACAGTACAGTGAAGTGAATAGTACGGTGAAGTGGACTGCTCAAATACTAAAGAACTCATGCCTCGAGATTCATACTACCAACATCTCACAAGTAGTAATCCTCCTGTAGAAGTGGTTTTGACGACTGACAACGATGCAGGTATTACAGTAGACGCAGGAGGAACTGATGTCACTTTTGGGTCGCGCAGCCAACCAGAACATCCTCACCAGACATCCACGTACTGTATATGCTCATGGTGGCAAAGAGCAAGCTACTGGCAATACAAGTCAGGGGACACAGCATCAATCAGCCACTGTACACAACCCAAACACCAGCAGCCTCCCTTCAACCATGCCAGCATCTTCGTCCCACAGGCCACAGCAGGCTTCAGTGCAGCGAGACAAAGCCAGCAGCAGTTTGGTAATTGTGTTGTGGAAAAGCAGAGCATAGCTCAAAGTGAAGTGATCAAGGGAAATCAATTTAATACACAAACAGCAGATGTGAACCTTTTAAGCTCTACTTTAAACTCTCAATAAATTACATCTCAGAGTCCCAGTTGGATGAAAACAACCTAAATATCAGAAATCTAAAGATTTTTCATAAGAATATTCAAAACTTAATAACTTGAATTGACCAATTGGAAGTATCATTAACAGAGATAGATCCTGATATAATTGTTTTATCAGAACATAACATAAATCACTATGATATGGAAAGATTTAACCTTGATAATTACCAAAAAATAACTCATTCTCGCACCACAACAACTGGATGAGGTGTTTTAATCTTATCAAAGGAGAGCATAAAGGGGAAACCACTGCTATTAAAAATGGGAGAAGAGCTTTGCCAAGATAAATTGTTGGAGTTTTGTTGTGTTAAATTTAAAGTATAGTAGATAATTTCCACTTTTTGCTGGTAGGAATTTATAGAACCCCACACTTTGAAAACTCAGAGTTTTTAAACCGACTGAATAAACTAAATAATAATCTAGTAAGAAAAAAAAATTGATTATAATTGGTGAGTGACTTTAATATTGACACTCTTAAAGATTCACCAGAGCTAAAAGAGTTAAAACGTATTCTACTGAGATGTGGTATGAATTATATAATAGATTTTCCCACGATATTCTATCTCAATATCTACCTCAAAAACGTGCATAGATAATATTTTAACTAACATTCATAAGGATCAAATTAAAACTGAGGGTATTGTAAAAGCCTTATCAGATCATGACAACTCATTAGACAAGTCTTTAGACCTTACAAGTGTAGATATTGTAAATAAATCTAATGTATTCAAAGTAGCTTTCCTAAATGTTCAATGTCTCAGGACTAAATTTAATCTAATGCCAATATTCTGCTGTGAGAGCAAGCTAAATATCCTATGTATCAGTGAGCATTGGTTGGTTGAAGAAGAACGTGATTTTTACTCATAATTAGAAAACTTTCAACTGGCATCATGCTTCTGCAGAAGGCAAAGGCTTGGTGGAGGAGTGGCTATCTTTGTAAACGATACCCTAGAAATAAAACAATTAGACTTGGAAAGATACTGCGCTGAGCTAGATTTTGAAGTGTCTGGAATTGAGTTATTGGGAACACAAATGATATTTTTTAGTGTTTATCGCTCTCCCAACGGCAACATTGACAATTTTTTTGAAGGACTAGATATCTGTCTCTCTGATTTATCCAATTTAAAGAAAACAATCATACTAGGAGGTGACTTCAATATTGCGCTAAACTGTGACGAACTACACACAAGAACTTTTACAAACCTACTCCGAGCACACGGCCTATTCATTACCAGTGTCGCATCGACGAGGGGAAACCGATGCTTGGATACCATCGCCACGAACTTGGACTTGTGGGATTATGAGGTAGAAGTAACTGAGCCGGATCATGGAGCAGTTTTACTGAGTACACACAACAGCTTGGTGAGTAGCACTCCAATATTTCCTGCTTGGCATCTAGAGTATACTAGGAGCTTTAGAATTATTAAAGAGAATCGTCTCCCGCAATTCAGGTATAGCTTGTCACAGATTGACTGGGGTCGTGTTCTGCAGGTAAATGATCCGGAAGAGTCTTTTGCTAATTTCTTATAGTAAATGATATCTTTAATGATTACTTTCCTTCCAAAACTGTCAGAATTTCTCCTAATAGGCCTAAGTTAAGTAAGGTTAAACATGGTAGGTTGGAGGTCAATTCATGGTATACGCCAGACCTGGCTAGATATAAGAATCTAGTTTTAGCCTTAAGAGACAGGTACCTATCGGCCTCTTGTGAACACTTGAATGAACATCTTCGTTTTATGTATAGCAAAGCTAAAAATTCCTACAAACTTAAAGTAGATGAGGCAAAAAAACTGTGCAATATAAAAAAAAAAAAAAAAAAAAAACAGAAACTGCATTAAACCCCTGCAAGGCAGCTTGGTCCCTAGTAAACGAGTCCAGAGGGAAATCTAGTTCTAAAACTATGTTAAGCAATGCTAGCCCAGACGAGTTTAACAGGTTCCTAGTGGATAATGTGCATGATATTGTTAATAGCATTCCAAATACAGACTTGAACCCCCTGAATAGTATGAATGGCCTAAGTCAGCCGACCGCAGATAACCTAACCAAATGGAATCCTGTAGATTCAATTTACATAAGGAAATTAGTTTCTGGGCTAAAACCATCTAGTAGTCAGGATATTTATGGGATGACCACATTAGATCTTAAGGCAATAGTGAGTGAAATTGCGCATCCATTATAGCTATGGTTATAAACAGCTGCCTAAAAGTAGGGGCCTTTCCCAAAATCCTAAAAGTGGCTCGTACGGTACCCATATACAAAAAGGGTGACCCGTCCAACTTAAACAGCTACCGGCCCATCTCATTGATACCGGTCTTTAGTAAAGCCTTGAGTCCGTCATTAAAGATCAGTTGGTGAATTATTTTGAATCGAACAATCTGCTCTCAAACCTACAGCATGGGTTCAGAAAGAACCATTCAACAACTTCTGCCGTCTCTGAATTGGTTAACAGAGTGCAAACTGCCTTTGAGGCATCCGACTCGCTTGCCTTAACACTTTGTGACTTAAGCAAAGCGTTTGATTGTATATCACACAGCATACTTACAGACAAACTTGAACGCTATGGGGTTGGGGGCGTGGCTCTCACGTTAATCAAGTCCTATCTGGAAAATAGGCAGCAGGTAATCTCTCTTAGCGGTGCCCAGTCAAGACCTCTGACAATCCAACACGGCGTTCCTCAGGGATCGGTCTTGGGACCAGTACTATTTCTGGTATCAATCAACGACCTTGAGCTAAATGGTTCTTCTCTCAGGTTTGCAGACGATACCACCATCTTTGCAACGGGCTCTACCCCTGCGCGTGCGCTAGACACGGCTGAAACACTTTTTGATGAAGCTATAAGGCATGGTTCTCAGCCAACAGATTTAAGCTGAACGAGGAGAAGACCCAAAAAATCGTATGCACCCTAACTCGATATCCCCAAATCGAAACCAAAGTCCATCTGCTAGGTTTCACCATCGACCCTAAACTGACGTGGGCAGATCATATCGAAGTTGTTTGTAGAAGGCTGTCAATAGTCGTGTGCCTGTTACGCAAGCTTACCAAGCTAGTAACTCCACAATATTTAAAGGTGGTCTACCATGCTCTTTTCCATAGCGTGCTGAGCTATGGCCTACTGCTCTGGGGGCATGCGCCTAATTGTAATGATGTTCTCTTGCAGCAGAAGAAGGCTGTCAGGACTATAACTTTCAGCAAAAGACTGGACCACTGCCAGCCTCTTTTTGTTGAAACAAATATCTTAACGGTCTTTAGCCACTTCATTCTACTATGTGCAACACATGTTAAAAGCAACATCCATAAGTTTCCAACCAGAGATACCGTTCATAAACACCAGACAAGACGACACCATGAAATTGACATTCCCTTCTGTAGACTTGCTAAGACGAAGAATGCCTTCCCGACCATAGCAATTAGGATCTACAACAGCTTGCCCCAAAAAACCTTGATATAAAGAAATTTAGCACTGCCCTTAGGTCCTGGCTAGTAACCAAACCTTTTTATAGCCTTGACGAATACTTTGAAACAGTGAATAAATAGGGTTGATCCACCGCCATAATTAAAAGTGATTGTATGTATATATTGTAAATAGAAATTATCAATTATTATTTTTATTTTTATTTTATTATGACACAACCTATCCGGCAAAGCTGGTCTTGGTGAAGAGGAAGGTAATCAGGTAATCAGGTAATCATGGAACTACTCACACGTCCTAAAAAGATATATAATACTACAGTACTCTGAATTACTGGGGTAGAAATTTTTCCCTAGACAATATGAAATTGTTCGAATCACTATTGGAAAAAGAAAATTAGTTTACTCTTTTTAATTCAAGTATAGAAAGTAAATATGACACATTCCACAATATCTTACAATATTACTTTAATTTATTTTTTCCAAAAGTCAGAAAAAAATTACAAGCACCAAAAGAGAACAAATTTGATTACAAAGAACCTAAAAAAGAACAAAAATGATCTCATTGAATTAAACAACCTAGTCCTCGCCACCCTAACTTGAGGCAGCCCAAGGCCGCACTAGATATATGTCGTGCGGCCTTGGGCTGCCTCAAGTTAGGGTGGCGAGGACTATAGTTCATGAATCCGGGTCGGAGGTTCTTAAAACTCAATTAACGAAAAAAAATGCAACAATATAAATTAAATGTCATGAGTGCAAAACGTAATTATTAGTGATAAAATTAAAAACTCTAAAAATATATAATTAAAACTTTGTGGAACATTATTACTATTATTAGTATTATTATTAGTAGGGACGCCATTCAGGATTCTTGTCATTCGCCTATTGGATCTGATGATGATTGGAGTGTCCAATCAAAATCGATCACTACTTAACATCTTTTGTGTATATTTACCGTCTTGTGAGTAACAGTATAAGCGTGAATATATGTTTTAAGTGTTATAAGATGTTTCTTTTATTTACTTTCCAGAAATTATTAATAAGGAGACGAGAAAAACTCCAGCCAACTTATAATAAAATCATGTTTTAAAACTAGGTAATTGTGAAGTCTCAAACCCATTACATGTTGCTAATAGTGTTTTAATAACTTTTTTGTCAGTATAATTGAAAATATGTTAGATGGTAGATCAGATCAAGCTGTTGGTATGAAGAAAGTAATAAACAGATCCCAACTTTCATGTGTCCGCTAATTGACGAAAGTGATATAAATAAAATAATCGACACTCTTAAAAATAAATGGTCCAGTGGCTTTGACGAAGTTCCAATAAAGATTATTAAATATGCCAAGGAGTCCCTGTTAAAACCCTTAAAGCATATGATAAATTCTTCCTTTATTTCAGGCATTTTTCCAAAACAACTTAAAATCTCTAAGGTCATACTGGTGTACAAAAAGGGGTATTCAAAATTATAGACCAATTTATATTCCTCCATCAATATCAAAATTTTTTAAAAAGAAATGCAATTAAATCTCATAAGACACCTAGCACTATATGATCTTTTTAATCACGAACAACATGGCTTTCGAGAAAATAAATCCACCCACTGCTTTAATAAGTTTTGTTGAATCAATCATAGTCATTAGATAAGCAAGAGAAAGTTACCACAATTTTTACGGATTTATCAAAAGCCTTTGACAGTATTTCCCACTCAAAAATGATTGACAAACTTATTAGCCTAGGAATCACAAATTCATATTTAAAATGGTTTGAATCAGAGAACAATATATAGAAGTATCAAGAACTGGCAATATTCAAGTCAACATCAGAAAAAGTTAAATATGGAGTACCCCAAAGGGTCAATACTTGGACCATTATTATTTATCTGCTACATAAGTGATATGCCGAATTGCCTAAATAAATTAAACTCTATCAAAAATCACCTCTTTTTGTACGCCGATGATTCAAACTTTATAATGTCTGGTATAGAATTAGAAATTCACTCCTTTGTGGAGTTAGCAAAAATTAAAGATTTCTTTAATAGGTACTCACGATTTAATTTTGAACACTCATAAGACTAACTGCATATCATTTTGCACTAAACAAAGACAAATTAAAGAGGAAATAAATATTTTCATAGATAATGAGGAAATTATGCAAGTTGAAAATACTAAATTTCTTGGCCTTATCATTGATAGAAATCTAATTTGGGATCTGCACGTGGATAATGTCTTAAAGTGGATAAATAAATATTTGATACGGAGGGCAATTTATTCATTTGATGACTTTTTAATACTTTAGATCAGATAATAGATCTTAAAATTCAGAAAACAGCAACGTGGAGAAGTGTGATCAATAATGCCCTACCAATCATGTTGATTGTAGCCTACATTCATGTAAGACGTTATCTTAAAATTTATTTTGTTTTCTAGCTTAGTTTGTTAATTAATGATGCAATATATATGACAAAAAATATAGTTTACCACACAGGCAAAAAGTGTCTTTTTACCCTCGCTCATTTTCCAAGTAAAACCTGACCTCGGGTCAAAAAGAGTCACTTTAGGCCCTAGTGATCAAATACAAATATACTGTAAGCCTATCGGTGATTACCTACTTACAATATTTATTTTGCACTATATTCTGGCCATGAGTGTGACAGACTGATAAGAACAAAATAACAATGGTGAACATAACATTCAAAGTCTTCCAATGGAAAGTTGGGTTGTAGATCCAACACAAAGAACTGGCAGTTTAACTACATGTATTTCCATAAAAAATACACAAAACAAAAAATCTATGTAGAAAATTATAAAATGATAATTTTTGGATTAAAACACAGTTAAGCACGGTTCTTTTGGATGAAAGATACGTCTTTAAATGTATACAGATCATTATTTTCTGATTCTGTGTCAAAACCATAGACAAAAATAATGAAATATAGACCGACAGCATCAGTGCTGTGGTTAACATATGTTCTGGCGTCCACCGCTAGGAGTGCTGTGTAGTTACGGCTCACACCGCTGCAGCGTCTACGGTGAGAAGCCGACGACAGCAGCGAATCAAACACCAAGGATGCTCTAGGGGCACATCGCGGAACCTTCCTTTGACAGTCTATATTTATTCTATTTGTCTATGGTCAAACGAGATTTTGAATCATTTAAAAAATCTGTTATGTGTTTCATTCTATACTTTTATTGGCAAGTCTAATGACATATATCTTGTACATATATATCTTAATAGATATATGTATTCTAATATAAGATGGGTTTAGTTCAAAGATCTCTTTCTTCTTTGCTGCATAATTTTCCTGGTATATTTTGGTTGCAGTTTTATGACTGGAATGGACAAAGGATCGAGGTAAGCAGTGGAGCTTTATTTCGTCCACCAGCCATCATCACGTCAGGACCTTCGCTGCTGGTCCGCTTCTACGCAAATGGAGGATCTTCAATTGGCTACAAAGCTTCATATTCATTCATTTCTGGTAATAAAATTAATCATAAAACTGCAATGGTAAAAGAACGGGTCTTACACTGTAATTTATAATTAATTATAAGTATGATTCAAAGATACAGGAGTCGTCTAAATTATTTAAAGAAACAGTGCAATGAAAAATAGTATTTGCAATGCTGCAATCAACTAACTCACACATCTTGATGATGCTGTGTAGAGATTGTAGCTGACTAGGGCATCTGTCCCGAACGAGGATCCAAAAGTCAAGTATCGGAGTGATAACACCAACAACCACAGCAGTGACCATGAATGACCAGCATCAACCAAGTGCTGTGGCAGGATGCTAATTAACAATACTAAGTTTTGTGTGCATGAAACTAAAGCATCTGTCAACCCTGCTACTTTCTTTATTTTTCATCGTAGGCCTACTGTAGCAAAAACTGCCTTTTTAAATACATGCACTGGGGAACAACACACAGCACAGTAGCTCTTTTCCTCCCTAGGGAGTAAAAGTCAGCTGTTTTAAACTCACTTGTAAACTTTGATTGTAAGCAATTAAATTGCATGTAAAGAGGTAATGTATCACAGTTTAATCGGTTATCTTATTGTTGCATTCTTGTTAATAGTTGAACATATTGATAGAATAATGTACACCAACACAATCATAATAGTCAAATTAATTGAATCACTTACCAAACAGCTGCTTGTTTGCATTAACAAAATTTCAAACAAGTTGGAAGTCGGTTTGATAGTCATCTAATGTTATCCTTGTTTTTAATTTTGTTTGCTTAAAAATGTGCAATATGACAAAAAATATGGTTAATCACACGGCCAAAATGTGTCTTTTTAACCCTTGCTCATTTTAGCGAATATCTATATAGGGAATTAGCTATTATCTTAGGGGTCACAATAAGACCTAGAGCCGGGACGGATATACTTTTTAATTTTGATATCCCTAGAGGCCAAAAACACTATTCGTTCAAATTTATATATATACAGGGTGGCTGAAAAGTAACTTACACCCCCCCCCCCTTAACTTTTCAACCATTTGAGATATTTGAAAATCGGTTTGCGGCAACCTTCTTAGATATGAGGGGCTATAATAATGGTAACTAATTTAGAAAATTTTGCCCTTATACATAAACAATATTTTTATGTATTTTATGGTCTCTTAATATTTTAATATTATATTATTGTTTGAAATAATCTAAAATCAACAAACGGTCCAGGGGACAACACCTAGAGCGTTGGCGTAATTATCCTAGCAATCACTTAGCAAAAAACTGCTCTCAGAACCTAGCACCCTCCTCACTTGCTAGCTGCTAAAGCTGGGGAGAGGGCAGGTCAAGCAAGTACTTGCTCTTATCACTGGACACGGCCATTTCAGGAAAAATCTCTACACTCCAGGAATTGTCAATGACAATCAGGAGTGTCGACTTTGCAACCAGTCTGATGAGACTGCAAAACACGTATTATTCTGGACTGTCAAGGACTTGGGGCTAGGAGAAGGGCTCTGTTTGGTCTAACACAGCCAGGTGATGAACCAGACGCTAACATTGGGCAAAAGCTCCTGCACCTAGTCAAGGACACGGACACAGGCATAGGCTTACCCAGTTATTGTGGCAAGTGGGATGCACAACAAGCTTCGGTTGACGTACTTGAACCACGAGTCCACCCCTTTCACAATACATACATACATACATCTAAAATGGATAGATATCTTGCAAAGCGGACAGAGACTTTTGCATTGTTGCGGCAGACTTTAGCCGCATGCCTCAGCATGCACTGCAACTAACCTCCAGCGGTCACGTATCACTAAAGCTACCATATCTTAGTTAATATTCGTCCAATCTTAAAAAATAAGTTGTCAATTGATTTTTAATTAAATTGCCTATAAAAGTTACTCTTGTACAATTTTTGTAAAATTAACCGTTTTTTAATTATTTAAGGAACTAAACTATAAATGGCCGCCATTTTGTTTTATGAATTTGAAAAATCATCATAATCTTTTTGTAGCTTTGTCTGGTTCTCATATTAATGTTTGTGTTTTCAATTTCTTATGCTTAACCATTTTTTAGAAAAAAAAATAATAAACAAAAAACAAAATTATGGCTGTTTGAGTAACTAAGGACTTCCTGGCAGTTTAAATATGACATTTGGATATGTTTCTTACCCAGGAATAATACCCTAAAAATATCTGACACAAATTCTGGAAACACCCTGTATATGCTATATAGATCCTATTCTATAATACGAGTAATGTCTGTTTGTCTGTCTGTCTGTAACATATATCTCGAAATCCAGCGGAAGGATTTTGAATAAATTTTAGAATTAGGGACTTGTGGCTCTAAAAACGTGATTGGGGACACCATCTACCTCAGGAAAATTCGTTGCTACACAACTCGTTTGAAATTGTTAAAATTTAACATTAGCCTTATGGGTTGCCAAGTAACTATGTTGGTTGAATAAAATAACAAGGAAATACCCCTGCCGCAGCAAACCTGCAGACTAAGTGAATTTCCATTTGCCTGACTTGATTTTCAATTACAGTAAATCTATTCAAATAATATTAGGTTTAACAAGTACCTAGGTTTGCTGCCTAGAGGGAGGGTAATAAAGTGTGTTTTTTTTCAAAAAATATTAATAGCTTAGTATAAAATAAATATATTTGCCAGGTTTGGTCCAAATATATCCATAAACAAGCAAACTACAACAGTTCACTTATCTTACTAATATTATAAATCTGAAATTTTGTGAGTTTGTGTGTTTGTGTGTTGCTCAATCACGCATAAACTACTGGAAGGATTGGGCTGAAATTTGGCATGATGATGGCTCACATTCTCTATTAACATTTAGGCACATTCTTATCTCAAAAATCCTTTTGTGCTCCGCCCTAGTGGCTCTGATAGTTTCCCATGTTAACCTTATGAGTACTTATATTTAAATGGAATTAAAGAATCTTAACAGCTGGTTCAACTAAACAATTTGATTCTGTGATGTTTAATAGCATTAAAAAGTGAATAGGGAGCACAAACAGGGGGTTAACAGCACTATTATTTTTTTATTTATGAAAACAGCTAATTTGCAACCAAAAGGTGAGTGAGCATTTCGAACAAACTTCAACCTGGAGGCGAGTTAGCGTAGCAAACAAGCTAAACCTGAAGGCAAGTGAGCGCAGCGAACGAGCTCCAACCTAATGGCGAGTAAGCGTAGCAAACGAACTTCAACCAGGACATGATTGAGCGATGCGAACGAGCTCATCTTGAAAATATTTTTGATTAAGTTTTCGAACACTGGACAACCTCTAGTTTTATGTAATAGATTTTATTAAAAATCCAATCAGGTAAATGGAAATTTGCTTAGTCTGCAGGTTTGCTGTGGTGGGGGTATTGTACCTCAGCTTTGCCATGTTTGTGAAACTTGAGCTCGGGTCGAAAATAGTCATTTTACTCCCAAGTGATGAGATAAACTAACTATAAGGTTGAAGAGTGCATTGAACTAGAAAAGCCTTTGTAGGTTTTGGACCCATAGTAACTTTATGATAAAGTCACAATAAATACCATTATAATGTATTTACTATTTTAAAGGAAAGCCAATTGCCTATATAGCAAGGGATTTGTTTGAAAAGGAAATCAGCTAGTTTACCTGAGAAAATTGGAGTCCAGGGGCTAATAGATACACAATACAAGGACACGAAACCCAACACTGATATTTCATCCTGATGTAGGACTTCTTCAGAGACTAGCTGTTCTTTAATCATTTTCTCTTCCATATACTCTCCTCGCAGGGGCGGCTCCAGAGTTTTGGTAGATATTTCAAAATTATAAATAAACAAAGAAATTTAATTATATGTAGATACACGGAAAGCATTAAACCTTATTATTTTGCATTTAAATTTTAAAATGTTCCCCTTTTTGCTCCACAAAGCCCATAAAACTCCTTCTTGACCCTAGTCTGGCCTATCCAAAAAATATTCCTGGAGACGCCTCTGTGAAAGATTCCTACATCAGGACGAAATATCAGTGTTATGTTTTGGCTTCTCCATCAATGATGAAATCTATTAATTTAGTTCATCCAATTTGTTCAAACTGCAATATATTTACTGTTGACTATAGTTAATGGTATCATTTCTGATTATCTGTTACAGGAAACTATGACGAAAAGGCTGTAGAACCCATAACAGGTATGATATAACAAAATTTTCTTTACAGTTAATTAAGATTTTTGATTAAAGCCATAAAACTCAAAAAAACACATTTATAAACATAAAAAGATGCTTTAATGGGAGGTTTTGGGCGCTACCAAAAGAAGAGATTTTTCCAACTTTTCCATTGAACTTAGCCAATGACACACTGTCATCCAGTAGCTGCAAATAATTTGCATCTGTGTGTTATTTTTATGAGGTCCCGGATCAACAGTTGATGACATTATTATATTCAAGTGGAACTTTATACAATAGCAGTGACATCTAAAAAAAAAAATTGTGTCCTCTAAATGAATATTTTTTTAAATAAGCAATTCAATACTCGAAAAAGGTACCTGGGGCCCTATTTTTGAAATGGTTGACAGTTGAGTCTATCGTCAACACTCAACTCAACCAACAACAGGATTTGGTATTTTTGAAACCCAACAGTTGGGAAGCGAGTTGGGAATCACTAGTTGAGTGACTCGTTTTGGAAATGTAGGGCATACGACCGCACGAAATTCAGATGACGTCATTTTGAACCAATCACAATGCAGAGTTCTTGCAATCTTCGATTTAACCTCTTCCTCTTCTTACTCTAAAATCTGGCAGCTAATCTCAATCTACCATATTTCGAGATACTGAGGTAAACTGTCAACTCCGTTCTTGAGAGATTGAGGTTATGTCTTGCTTAATCTTAGTGATTGCAAAAGTACCTTAACTTATAAACTATATATATAAACTTAAGTATTAATAATAAAATTTACTATGGATGTTTGTTTTAGGGTGTAGCTAATCATAAGTTTAGGTATATCCTAAATACATTATTATTTGCTTTCTTCGTCTCTATTTCGGAACACATCACCTTATTTTAGTTTCCTTCATCGGTTTATTTTATGTTATTTTTAATTGTGTTATTATTTAGGTTAAAGCGGCTATTTGCCATTGGACTGAAAGCATATCGTAACTTAAATTAATTTGATCCCTTTATTAGGTGAATGGTATTGAAACAAATTATGATATTGTTTCTCTCTACCACAATCTTTAATACCTTAAATCATAGGTCTAATAACAATAATTATCTTATAATAAGTTCAATTAGTATGCCTAGTCTATTTCAAACATACCAACAAGGATAAAACCCTTGATTAAATAGTCTAGTATTGACACAGTAAATAAAATTAAAATGCAATTATTCTACAGAAAACAATCGCATAAAGTATTGGGTGCTAATACATTGACATTATTGACAACAAATACATAACCTCTAAATCGCAAGTAATAAATTAAAGCAACAACAATATGGCGTTGACTCAAAAAGAGCAATTTTTTACCGAAAGAGGAAGAAGAAAGTGCAGTCAACCGTCCTCTCAACAGCTCAGTAGGTGGTGAGTAGTTTTGGTTGGATAAGTCGACCGTCAATCGTTTCAAAAATACGAAACGATTGGAAATAGAACAACTCAACACTCAACTCAACAGTCAACCATTTCAAAAATAGGGCCCCAGGTGAAGAAGGGATTTATTTAGGTGTAGATTCAGTTAACACTAACAATAGTCCTCAGACATAGCAGTTCTAAAGCCTTGAAGGAAGTGGTTTCCCACAATACCATAAGATGAGTCTTGAACTTTGCACCACTGACATGCTAAAGAGACGATTGGACACATTAAAAGGCATAGTCAATGAAACTCAAATGAAAGTTACTGGACTGTATGAAAATACAGGGTTATTAAAAAAGAATGGTGCAAAAATAAACAGTTGGTACGCCTGTTTACATGATTTCAAACAGCTGATTGTTACACCAATGGAAAGGGCCTGTTTATAAGTTTGTTTTGGCAAGGTTTTGATTTGCCTCATTTGCTCAGTTGAGTACCACAAAGCCTGCCAACAAATGGCTACTACAAAACCAGAAAAGGCCCTTTGTGTTTTAGGGTTTGCTCCAGGGGTGCCCCCCCCTCCACAAAGCTCACGTTGGAGAATCCCCCCTCCCCCAAATTCGTTGTTTAACCCATGCCAATTAACCAATGCCAATTAACGTTGTTTAACCCATCGTCTCTTGACTCTTGACTCTTGCCAGGAGATCTGGTGCTTAAACTATAGTTAAAATGCAGGGGGTGTCCCCGACACTTCTTTAAATTACTCGGAAATATTTATGGGAATTTAAACTTTTGAATCAAACCTTTAACCCAATTTAAATGGACAATGTTTCTATAAAAAGTGCCAATTATTAGGAAAAACTCATTATAGGTTGGATTTTATCAATTCACAATTGCATTCAATTATCAAATGTACACTATATACCATTGGACTTTCGTGCACTTTTTGATTAAGTCAACTCTCAATAAAATTTACGGAATTGGGAATCCTTTAATTTTGTATAAAACATGTTATTCTATAATAAAAGGGGTAAGGAGGGTGGTGGATTTTTCAGACGTGGTAAGTATAGGATGCAACTAACTGCTTGAGTAACTTATTGAGTCGAACTCTAGTAGAACTCTAGTATTTTACATGAGTTGGATTTTCATAAAATAGCTGGACAGTTTGCTTCCAGTAAACCAATTTATATTTTGATGGAACCATAGTTAATTATTGTAAACATCTCATACAGCTTACATTTTTGATAATGCACCAACAGTTATTTTCATAGGTGTAAAAGACAGATCAACATGAGCAGTTGACAGAACCCCCAAAATTATCAATTATCAATTATTTAAGATGGGGACGCCACTATGTGTGTATTTTAACCCAAATATGAGTGAAGGATTGAGTGTAGGATGAGTGGCGCGATCTTGTAGTCTTGTTAGTGACTAAGGCCAACATGTTCCTTAGACACAGCTGTTAATTAATAGCCCATACAGCTAATGGCAACTAAGGGACCTACAGTTTATTGTGGAATCCGAACCACATTTTTTCCTCTTAATTAACGAATTGGTCTAATTATTATTAGGATAGTACTGCGGATAGTCGTAGTACTCATTAGTGTGGGCGTTAATCCACACCAGGGAGCATTGCATCCACAGTGCATCCCTATAAATATCCACAATTCGTGACCCCCTAGTAGCTGGATTACAGGACGACGCCACCCGTCCCAGTCATAAAATCATAAAATCCCCTAAAAAAATCTGCTGATGTTGCAAGTTGCGACATTAAACCCCCTTGTAGGCACCCCTGGTTTGCTTGTACTAATGTTATTGTTATTGTTCAGTCTAACTGAATTTAGGAAGAAGGCTCCACCTAGGAACTATGCAAAGTTTGTTGGGTGAGGTAATTCAAGACAACTGGATGTTTGTGTGCCGGTAAGAGTTCGTGCCTAGGGTGCGATCACATTACAGGAGTGAACAAATAGTTCAGACAACAAGGAAACAAAAAGTTGAGCACAGCGTGATCATAGACACGCATTGCGCATCAGACACCTTGGACTCAGACTCTGCCAGAAGCTGTGGAGAGAATTAACGCTATTAAGATTGAGTGCAGACCAAAAACAAAAACCTTGACAGTCAAATTTGGTTGATCATTCAATGATTAAAATATTTCCCATACCGTACGTCATCGTAGTTATTATTAGTATGTTATATGATATCTCTTCCTTTGGAAGAACCTTTAAATAGTATTAAAATCGTATTGGTGGGTCTTTTGTAGTTAAACACTTCTGTGATTTCATTAGTGTAATATGATATTATTTGAAAAGAAAATATTTTTTGGGAAGACATATTCTAACTTCAAAGGGAGGTAATCCGTTACAGATTAAGTTTGATTTTTCCTTCGTCACGTCGCGTCAGTTCATATCGTACTTCTGTGCCAATGAATGAACCCTCTAGCATTGTTTTGAGAAATTGATTGTGGGGTTACTATTAAAGCTAGAATTCCTTGACTTGGGGGATGTCAGTTAGTTGTCTCAGCCTTATCAATAACATAAAGTTGTCAAAATAATCACTCTACGGAATGTTAGGTGTAGTGGAATACTTGAAGTGAAGTTGGCCTTTATTCTTGAACTGTTAGGGGCCTCCTCATTTATATGGTCTTGTTGGCTTCATTGGCAACAAATAATGCAAATGACATAGCAATGGGACATTTCCAAAAAGCAAAAATACTGTTAATTGGCTGTTACGTATGTAACGGTCGTATTCCTCTTGGACTACCTACTGTTACTTTGGGTGACGTAGCTCAGGAATGAAACTCAGCACTCGCTTACAAAACCCAACTTTATTAATTACTCAAAACAACACAAAGAACACAAAAATTAAAATCAAACAATAAGGTAGAGTAGACTGGAATTGTATAAATAAGTTAGTAGCTTAAACCCCAATTTGGAAAAGACTCTAAACCCCAATTTTGAAAACCGTTTACATTGTCTTACCTGGACCCAAGGCCAAGGGCCTTGGGCTCCAGCTCCCCCAGCAGGACCCTGTCCTCCGGTGCACCACTCAAACACTACACCCCAAAACTGACCCCTTGATCAAGTGCACTGGCCTACTTAAAGCAACAGCCTTCAGTAGGTCAGCACAACAAGTTATTGTTTAACAACACTACCAGCCTACTCACACAACATTGCCAAACACTTCCTCTTTACAATATTTGACCCTCCTATTACACGTATATATTGACGTTTAAATATTGGTAATCAACGTATCTTATAAAGGATTATGTGATCTAGTTTAAAGGAATATGACCATTCTGTCATGACAGTAGCTGCTTAAATCATATTTTCTCTTTGTACCATATTTTACAGCCAAAATGTAGTGTTATTTTCAATAATGTTACCAACCCAGTACGCCAAAGTCTGTAATATAAGCAGGTGCAAATAATTTGTCAAGATGGGTACCATTTTAGGGAAGAGGTTTCTATGTTTGGATTTTATTAGACACGATAAGAGCAGATATTTCAACAAAAATATTTGATATGACGTGTAGAATAATATGATAAAATGTAGGCAAAAGGGGTGAAAAAGGCCAACCCGTACAATAGATATAAGATAGTTCAATAAGAAATAATTTAAGAATTGCTGTGATAAAAGGATTTTCCACTGATTTCGTAATGGAACGTTATATTGCAAAACATGACATGATAAAGAGGAAAATCAATTTTAAAATCAGAAAATAACATTGCAAATACTTATTTGGTACAATTCAGTAACTCCCAATAAATAAGTGTTGTTTGAAATACAATTTAAAAATGAACAGCTGTTTTATTAAAAAGTATTATTCACATGGCCAAAACGTAAACAACTCTGTGGAGGGATCTTTAAATGCTTCTGGGGCAGAGCCCTAAGGGATTTTGCTTAGTTTTTCTTTTGATAACTCATCTAAAGACCAAGACCTTTCTTTGGACACCTCTACCAAGTTTCTACGCCCAGCCGTTCCTCTCAAATTAGTGGGGACAAAGTTTCCAATTAAATATTTAAATTCCCCCATGTTAATCTTATGGGAGAAAACACAACTTTGATGGCCTGTGGGGCAAAGCCCGAGGATTTTTATTACAGGAATTGGTGAAAGGGGGCGTCTACACAAAAAATACTTTATTTTGACACGTCGTTTGTAAAAATCCGTCTATTATTAACGGAGGAGTAGTGTTTCGTAGAAATCGCCTTCACGTATTATACGTGGATTATCCAGAAAGTAAAGAACGTTTCGTTATGACGCCGCTAGGCGCGCGCCGATCTTGTACATTTTGGTATGTGCGTACTCGGCAACTCAGTCGGCATCCAGCCGTGACAATTGGAGCATTCTAGCGCTGCCCGTTTTTTCACAATTTCAACTTAAGATGAGCGCTGCAATAAAAAATCCCGCCAGTTAAGGGGTGCGGTCAGTGATACGGTTTGTGTTGGCATTAAACTTAAAATCGATAGACATTTATCGCCAAGGGTATGAAGTTTAAGGAAAAAGCGTAATGATTGAAAGTTCTGAGAAAATGGTGCATTCAGATTAAAAATGGCCGATCTGACGCTCATTAATCATGACGAAGCGGGCGGACGCCCGAGCATTATGACTGATGGAACTGGTCGCTAAAGTTGATGAAAAGGTTCGCAAAAACCGCCGATTCCCGATAACGGGTCTTTCGCTTTGTTGCTTGACAATTTTAAACAACAAAGTCCGTGAAAATTGAGGAGAAGTTTCGGTTTTAAGTGTTTTCCAACAAAAACCGTATCACTGACCGCACCCCTTAACTGGCGGGATTTTTTATTGCAGCGCTCATCTTAAGTTGAAATTGTGAAAAAACGGGCAGCGCTAGAATGCTCCAATTGTCACGGCTGGATGCCGACTGAGTTGCCGAGTACGCACATACCAAAATGTACGAGATCGGCGCGTTCCTAGCGGCGTCATAACGAAACGTTCTTTACTTTCTGGATCGCCTAAGTATATAAGGATTTCCCTATAAGGAAGTAGCTATTACCGTAGGTCTCATGGTGTTTCTTGTTTTAAAATAGAACTAAATCTTTAGATGAAGAATTCCAATTAATGAACTACAAGTTAGTTTGTTTACAAGTAAATTTGTTTACAAAAACAATATAATAATAATTAGCAACCATATGACCATATGATAGTCATATATCATCTCCCTTCTTCACTTATAAGTCAAGTCTTTTGGGAGGATTTACTCATTGTGATAACTTTCTACTATCTACGTCTTTAACTCCGTTTCCAGCTTTACTTCTGTTCACTTTACTTGCTCCTGCCGGTTTTCAACGTCATAAAATCGTTTCTTCAAAAACCAAGAGTTCCTTCGATAAATATTCCCATCTGGAGTTTCAATAAGGAATGATCTTGGACCTTTTCTTACGACTGTAGCCGGCTGCCAGTCTCTGTGTTCTTTTCTATACAGTACTTTTTCTCCTTCTTCAAATTCTAAGTTGTTCTTTTAGCGAATTTCCCATATAGGGAATAAGCTATTACCGTAGTACTCATGGAGTATACTCATAAGACCTTGACGCGGGACCGATTTTCTTTTTCGTTTTGAGGTCCCAAGAGGCCAAAAACACCATCCGTTCAAATTAATATATATATATATATATATTTATATATTTATACGTATCAGTTTAAATAAAAATGAATTTCAGGGTACTCTGGTTTTTATTATTTCGCTTATT
The DNA here is from genome assembly GCF_028750875.1 of Macrosteles quadrilineatus. Lineage (NCBI taxonomy): Eukaryota > Metazoa > Arthropoda > Insecta > Hemiptera > Cicadellidae > Macrosteles > Macrosteles quadrilineatus. Next base: position 2,867,950 of record NW_026542606.1, read on the forward strand.
AATTTATATATATATATATATATATGTGTCCGTCAGCACGATAACTCAAGCAAAAATGATCCGATTTTGATTAAATTTGGTACAAACGTGTAAACGTACGTTTATTCGAACGAGTTCGCGATCCAGCATGATCGGACCATGGGAACTGGGGTTTACGGGGGGTTTTATGGGGTAAAAATAGGTTTTTCCCATTTTTGACCCAAAAAACGTAAAATTTTGCAATTTCTTTCCAAACCATTTTGTAGAGCTTAAAAAAACAAATAATTTGGTATATTGAAGCGTTATTATGCGCCTAATAGTTACGGAGAAAATTCCAAAAAATTGTAAATTTAAAATTCCCATGTTATTCTTATGGAGAAAAGTAAACTGTTGTAGTTTGCTTGTTTGTGAACATATTTTGATCAAATTTGGAAAATGTTTTTATTTCTTACTAACTATTCACATTAAAAAAAAAAAAAAAAAAACAGTTTTATCCTCGCTGATTCAGCAAACCTAAGTACTTGTTAAACTAATTTTATTTTAATCAAGAATAAATGTTATATTTTTAAGTAGACATTTCAGTGTAAATCCAATCAGTCAAATGGAAATTCGCTTAGTATGCAGGTTTTCTGCGGCGGGGTATTTTGTTCTGTTGCTGTATTGTCTGGATTTTTCCCGAATATTTTGCAATTCATTGTGAACATTTTGAATTATTTTAGGTTGCAGAATTTTATCTGTGCTAGGAAGCAGTGTCCTTGTTCTGCGCCCCATTAATCTTTGAGCTGGAGATCCAAGATTTTTCCGGGGTATATTTCTTTGATGAAGTAGGGCTAGATAAACATCTGTCTTTTCTTCTAGACATTTCTTTAGAATGAGTTTTGCCTCTTGAACATACTGTTCGGCTAATCCATTTGATCTTGCAAACAAAGGACTTGAAACCCTTTTATTGAACTGCCACTCTTTTTCAAAATTTTTGAACTTGAT